>NC_059077.1:52909404-54244047 GCF_020497125.1 Mauremys mutica
CTTAGACAGTCTTCCTGTCTGTACAGTGCCTAGCACAAAGATTCTGATTGCAGCCTCTAAGTACTACCCAAGCAGGGCAGAAAATAGAAATAACTTCTGGCTTTTTTTTTAAGTGTTTGACTAAAGGGAGTTCCAGAAAATTACAAATGCCAGTAAAATTCTTCCCACACAGCTGCAGCTCTGCAGTAGCCCACCTGGCATGCTGCTGGGGAGTCTCAAAACAGGGCTGGCTTTAGGAAGTGCAAGGCCTGATTCACATAGTTTCGTCGGGGCCCTGGCAGGGATGACTCACCCAGTGGTACTCCAGGTCTTCACTTCCAGTCTTCCGCGGCACTGAAGGACCCGCCGCCGAAGTGCTGCCAAAGACCCAGAGCGAGTGAAGGACCCGCTGCCAAAGTGCCGCTGAAGACCCGAAGCGCCGCTGGGTGAGTAAAAATTATGGAAGTAAATTAGATGCAATCAGGTTTATTTCTGTTTATTTTTTAAGGCTTGTGAATCTTCTCTGTGCTAACCCCAGAAGGTTTTGTTTGCTTGTAACCTTTAAGCTGAACCCCCCAAGAAAGCTATTTTGGATGCTTAATTTTTGGAATTGCTCTTTTAAAAACTAGCAAAAGTCTAAGTTCCAGATGTATTTTCTTTCTTTTTGTTTTTAATAAAATTTCCCTTTTTTAATAACAGTATTGGATTTTTGGTGTCCTAAGAGGCTTGTGTATGTTGTTTGATTAGCCGGTAGCTACAGCTAATTTCCTTTGTTTTCTGTTACAGGTCTTCCGCGGGGGAGAATAAAAGGGCTTGGGAATTCCTCCCTGTGGGGTAACCCCAAGTGCTCCTTCCTGGGTTCAAAAGGGTGTGGGTTTTGTTTGTTTGTTTTTTGTTTGCATTTGGGTGGTAGCAGCATTAACCAAGCCAAGGTCAGAGAAAAGCTGTAACCTTGGAAGTGTAATATAAGCCTGGAGTGGCAAGTATTAATTTTTAGAATCCTTGCGGTGCCTCCTCCTTCTGCACTCAGAGTGACAGAGTGGGGATTCAGCCTTGACGGGCCTGGCTGTAAAACTGTGGTGTAGACATTCAGGCTCAGGGTCAAGCCTGAACTCTGGGACCTCATGAGGGGGGAGGGTCCCAGAGCCTGAGCTTGAACGTCTATGCTAGTTTTACATCCCTGCAGCCTGTGAACCCAAGTCAGCTGACATGGACCAGCCATGGAAGTGTAACTGCCATGTAGACATACCGTTAGAGACACTTCTTTGGTAGTGTTCTTTCTCTCAATTACAACCACTGCTCCCCAACCCAGTGCTTGCCACAAAGTGTCAAAACTTTTCACCCCTGACTAAAACTTTGGGGGTGGGGGAGGAGGCTCGAGAGGGCAGCCTGGGGGGTACCCTGGGTGCTCGGGGGCAGGGTTGGTGGAGCTGGGGCAGGCTCCCTACCCGGCTCCTGGGAAGCAGTGACCCTAGCTCCATGTGCTGCTTCTGCTCTGCCCTGCCCCAAGCTCCGGTTCTGCAGCTGCCTTTGTCTGGGAACCATGGCCAATAGGAGCTGTTGGAGCGGTGCCTGGGGGTAGAGGCAGCAAGTGGAGCTAGGAGCTGAAGGAGGAGAATTGCTGTTGCGCTTCCGGGGAGCTCCTTCTTCCACCCCTCCACCCCCCTCCGGTAAGCACTGTTGGATGAAAACTTGTGTGTTGTGTCCTCTCTGATGTGTTAGTACTGTTTGTTTTAGTAGTTGTGACAATTGTTCAATGTTGGGGTAAAGTTATGTCTCTTGGACATTTTCGCGCACTTTGTGCTAAGGGTGGAAAAAGCTGACAGAATTTCATGTGAAATCCAGTTCCAGCTGGTGTCGCTGTGGAACTTTGGCATCCTGGTGCTTTTAAAAAGGATTCCATGACTGTTAGCTGTCTCTGTCCATCTGGGAGGCAGTTGAGTGTGGTTCCTTTGTGCAGCAAGAGACCAGCGTTGTCAAGGAGGGTGTATACCCTCTAATCGAACTTGTATGTCTGGTATCCTGCATATCCAGAGTCACCAACTTACCTGGATCCTGATCCAGTCCGATCCTGTGTTCCTCTTGCCTCAGTCCGAAATATGTCGTCAGGTGATTTAAGGTCCAGGCCCTCCGAACACCAGCTATGAAAGAAACAGCATTTTAACATCATCTGCCCAGAAGCCTCTGACAAAGTAGAGTATTGGGATGTTTTGGTTTCCTTTATTTTACTCTGTTACCATGAGAGAGGTATTTGGGGCCCAGGTTTAATACCCATAGGGGCAACCACAATTGTTTATCTGTTTATGGTTAACAGTTTTCCCCTTTTCTATCTTTGTTGCTCTTCCCAAATAAACTGTTTGCATTTTCTAAGAGCTTTGTTTCTCTCCTCTTCTTTCCTTGCATACAACATACGTAGGTGAGAGGAATGGACTGGATAGACACTTCACAGGCGACAGACCCCCTGGGTGCTGGTGAAAAATACCCCAATTACAGTAAATAGGGGGAACAGTAGAGATGACCTTTCTCCCTTTTATTTCACCACTTCTCTTATCCTCATTACAGCACCACTCCGCACTCCAACCTCCAGCCCTGAGCGCCCCCCACCACCAACTTCTGCTGTTGGGGGGCAAAGGACCCAAGACTGCCCCAGCAGCAGCTAGTGCGCCTGACCCAGGGGCTGCCCGAGCTGTTCAGGTGACCCCTGGGCCAGGCACACCCACCACTGCAGAAGTCACAGAGATCACGGAAAGTCATAGAATCTGTGACTTCTGTGACCTCCGTGACAAACATGGAGCCTTAGCCATGACTCAGTGCCATAGGGAAGGGTGTTGTCATAAGTAGTTAGTTAAGGGTTAAGTTCTACCTGTAAAGGGTTAACACAGACCTGGTGAAACACCTGACCAAAGGACCAATCAGGGAAGAGAAATTGAAAATCCCAGAGAGCGGGAACTTGGGTCTCTGTGTTCTTAGCCGTCTGGAACTACACCAGCCGAGATGCTTAATCAAGTCTGCTCATCTTTCTGAACTAATTTCTTTTATTCAAGCTAGTGAGTATTAGAAGTACTCTGTAATTTCATATAAGAATCCTGTGTCTGCAATTCTGTGTGTTTGTATTGATTATTCGTAATTTTGCCTGTATTGTTTGTACTGAGGAAAAGGGAGAAATTTCTCCAGGGATTAATAAGATTAGACCCTATGAATGTCTATCTTGTATTATAGAGATTGTGTATTTTTTTTCTTTTTTTTTATTCTTTTAATAAACTCTTTTAGGTTCAGGACTTGGTTAAGTTCCTTACCTGTGGATTCAGGGGAAGGAAGCTAGGCGCCACTCTGTGGAGACAAGGGTTGTCTCCAAGCAGAGAAAGCAGGGAAGGGAGAGGGAAGTGAAAGGAATCTTTCTCTCTCTGTGATTTGATCTGTGCTTCCCCAGGAAAGTCTCTGGAAGGAGGAGGGGGGAACAGAGGGGTGTCTCGATTCACCGAATTAAATCGAGTGGTGGCAGCGAGAAGGAAATCTACCCTACAGGTTAGGGTGGGGGGGAGAATACCTGCGGGTCCCCATCTTTGAACTCACAAGCTCAAAGTGGGGGTGAGACCCTAGGACAGGTGTACAGGGGGACCCCACTATACATTTGGGTTGCGTTCCTGAAAAGGGTGATGGATATCATAACAATGGATATCGGGGAGTTTTTCCCCATAAGAAATAATGGCCTGCCCCACCTCTTCCCATCCACTTCCATCCCCGCCCCACCTCTTCCTGCCCAGTTCTTCCCCCTCCTCCGAGCACACCCCGTCCCTGCTCCTCCTCCTCCTCCCTTTCAGCGCCACCTGAACGCCGGGGGAAGCACCCACAGAAAAGCCACACAAAAGGTGAAGCGATGGATATGTGTATCAGGACCAACATGAAGGCAGAACACCCTATTGCTGAGTGACGGATATGTGAAATGATGGATTAAGGGGAGACATATACTGTATCTTGACATTTCTCCAGTATGCGAGCTACACACTCCTTTAGAGTCCCATGCATTCTCTCCACTATCCCATTTCCTTGAGGATGGTACACAGGAGGTTTGTAAAGTACTGCACCAATATGCATGAGAGAGCCTTCACACTCTCTTAATACAAAAGGTGCCGCATGATCTGATACAAGGCTCCTTAGTAGGCCAAACATCACAAATGAAGTGGTTAGGCAAGAAAAGAGCCCCTGTGAGGTACCTTGTGAAATTTTGAATACAAAGGGGTAAGGTAAATAATAGTCTATAACGGTCAACAGTGTGTAGCCATGCAGTGCAGTTGAGGGGCCAGTAATACCCACTGCAATTCTCTGCCATGGTCTGTCTACGACTACCAGTTTCAAAAGGTCCAAAGGAGCAGTAGGTCTGTGCACTGGGCAGTGTAACATGTTTTTGTATATTAAATAGAGATTAAAAGTGTGTTGTGCTTTAAAATAAGTTATACTTTATGCCTTGACATTTGGTTAAGGTATATGACCATGTATTGGCTATGGAGTCTGAAATTCAAAATTGTGTGCCTGCCAAACAACAGCTTGACTCCATCTTTGTTTAGCTTCTTGTTGAAGTTTTCGTGCCCTTTTGGAACTTTATCGAGAAAGGCAGCTAATGGTCAGCACAGAACTGGTTCAAACAAGTTCCAGCAGGGGAGCTGCTAGTTCTACCTCAGAACCTTGATGTGCTTGTGCCTATTTAAACTCTGAGCACCTGCTGCCTAGTTGCTGTCCGTCCTAGGGGCAGCCACGGTACTGTTGTGCTTGTGCGGCAACATGGACCAGAAGATCATCACCTGAAAAGTAAAGGAAGACATCAGCATTAAGAACTATGACTGTGCTTACCAATCTCTGAATTCCACATGATGTTCGGAGAAAGGTATAGAGGTCCTGTTGATCACTCACCCTTGGGTGATTGCAGAGCCAGGCCTCTCTTCAGCATCAGCAGATCCTGTTGATCTCCTGCTAAGAAGCGGTTAAGACCCAGGGTCCATCAGTTACCTGTGACAATGGGGGTTGTACCAGCTATTGCCTATCAACACCTAGAAACGGTGCAGTATCTGGGGTATTTTGGGTTTTTTTTATTGCCGGGTACCTATTTGGTTGGGCCTGGGTTTTAAACCCAAACTGTCAAACCACATCTCACTGTTGTTTCTTATTAAGTTATCTGTTCAGATAAAAGCTGTTGTTTGTTTACTTTATTCTTCTCTCTTCTTTATCCATTTGCATCACGGGATAGGAAGATACACTATCTTTCCCTTCTAACCACCAGGTGATAGCTAAGGGTCCAAGATCCTGCTAATCAGCTTGTGGAAGCAGGGAAAGAATTAATAAGGATTTGAAGGGGATTTTAATGCATGTCAGTCAGTTAGCAAGAGTTAGGCTAGCTGTGACCCTAATGACGTGAGATTTGTAGAAGCGAAGATAGTGTGAGGCAGAGGACAAGAACTGTGTAAAAAGTTATTACGACCTTGCAACTTGATAACCAAATATGCAGGCTGGCGTCTTTTAGGAGTGAGACAAATAAGATAGCAGAAAGGCTTATGTATGTTTAAAGACACCAAAAACTTTTCTCTTTAGCATGTTGCAAAGTTCAACTGCTGTTCCCTCCAGCAACTACAGAGTCAACTTTTCACTTTCCTTTAAATCACCTGCTTTGTCTTCCAACAGCCACTTACCAATTCAAATCACCATTCCAAATATCCTCCTGAGTATTTGAAATCCTCATGCTTATATTCACTTACTCCTTCCTTCCACTATACCCTCAAAAGTTTCCAACCTGTTTTCCAATCTCTTTGTCTGTTGCCTGCCCGCCTGGGCCCGATCCTGTTTTTCTTGCTGAACCGTCCCTTCCATGGGTACTAGCTTGTTCCACTACCAGTTTAGCTAGGAGGGTGGGCTTCTCAACTAGCCCCCACCCTTCTGGTCTTTTCCCTAAAACATTTCTACTCACAAGACTACCCGAGTCCTCCCTAGTAAGGCTTGCCACCTGGGCAAAAATGGGTAAAGGCCATTTACTTAACACATAATCCAAACCCCTTTAGGGGGTCTACCCAGAGACCCACCCATTTGTCTGCTGACACTTAAACAGAAAAGAAAATTACACAGAAAGCAGAGAGAATTACAGTCTAAGCCAGATTTTTCTACTTCTATTACATTGTCCGTTACAGGGGGCAGGACAGAAGGATCTCAATACAACCTCAGAGCTTCATCGCACACATGGCTTCCACCCTGAGGAATTACGAACGAGAAGTTCAGATCTGCCCACACACCTAACGCCCAAATGAACAGAGCAGAAAAACAACAGTAACCGGTTAAACAGAACAGAACCAGATAGTGCACCAGAACCAGATAATGTTTCCTTATTCTATTAGGGCTCACCTTTAATCATGCAATTCTTAACATATAACACCAACAGTACCAAACAAAGCAAACATAAAATAACAAGGGTAAAACAGATAGATGGTGTAAATTCTGCAGGGCTCCCCCATTCTTAATTGCTCACCAAACTGTGACAAATATCTGTTACCAATTTATCCCTCATGTCAGGTGATCAGGCTGACACTGCAGGAGGTTGGGGGAAGAAAACACACCATATAACCAAATTTGAAAGCTTCATTAAAAATAATAAAACAACAATGGAGAGTGTTGGGAACGCTCCCACATCACTCGGGAAAAATATGAATGCTCCAAGCCTTAAGCCACTTTAATACTCACACATGTCCAGACTGGCTACGTCTGTGTATAACGTTCAGAGAAGGGAAATAGGTGGACGGGAGAATATCCTGTATACAGCTTGTTCAGAATTTCCAACATACTTCTGCTCTTGGGATGGCTGTTCTTTTACACCCTGGAATCTCCTGCGGTGTCTCTTTCAGAGATTCCAGTTCAGGTCAACTTCCTGTGGCTTTTCCAGTGTCACCAAGCCACACCAGCTACAGGGTCGCAGAAGCACACTGCTGGATCTCACTGGAAAGTTAAGCTTTGCAAATGTAATTTCAGTTCTGTAACTTGTATTGCTTTTGGTTTGCCTCTGTCTCTATTTTTCCACAATCAGCTGGGGCTGAAAGCAGTTTTTCTTTGCACTAGCATAGTCTGTGCTGATTCTTGACCTTGAACACAAAGCAACTTCTCTTTATCTCTGGGCTAAGCTGAATTTCAAATTAACCCGTTCCTAGACAAATTGCTCACACTGTGTCAGAGGCTTTTCTTTGGTGATTAAAAGCTCCTCTGAGATGTATGATCTTATCTGGATTGAAGGTACCTTCTAATGGACATTGTTTAGATGGATCTTCACGCGTGTACAGATTCCAATCATTTAAATACCTGCAGGTTTTAGGACCATCATGTACGTACATGTAATATGCTGGGGTACCCTTAGGGCGTGAGGTGGAATGTTTAGACTGTCCCTTACCCATTTTCCACTTACACACACAGAGAGGGTGCCCTGTCCGCGCTAGCGGCTCAGAAACTAAGGATCTCTCCCTACAGGGCACTCACACAGGAGAGACTAACGAGGATGACCATGACTCTCCTACACCTCCCTTCAGCAAAGAGCGTCGGCTAGTCTCTGGGAGACGGCACCGCTTACTCTGATTGCATCCAGAGAGATGATCAGACTGTCAGTAGCCCACACGGAAAGGAAGGGGGGGAGGGAAGATGGGTTCACACACTCCTAGACCCAGGAAGCTTCCTCGCCGGACGATGCCAGGCCGAGTCAGCCCACCATGGGTCGGATCTCCTAAAGATCCACTAGTTACCGGGCTTGCATTAGAGTAGTCCTGATCACGAGCCTTCGCTTCATAGGGTACTCTGGGCGTCTTCCGATAACAGTCACTCACACTGGTGTATACACACACACACACACACACACCAAGGCCTCATTTTTTTTCCCCTCTTTTTTTTCTTTACCTTCGGTGGTTTTTTTTTTTTTTTTTTTTAAACCACGATGCATCTTTACCTGGTCCGGACCAATACCATGAGGCGGTATGACAACCCCTCTTGAGGCAGTAAAAACCCCTCAACACCGGTGCATTCTAATGCATTTACCTTATGCATTACCTTATGCATTACCTTGTTGGCCAACTCAGCAGTTCCCAATACTGCTATAAACTAACCTTGTTGGGGCCTTTCCCCAATACCACTCTGCATCTGATCTTGCTGCACAGTCAATAAGTTCAGATGGCGTGAGCCCAACAGAAACAGACGTCCTCACGGACAGTCCTCCTCCGATACCCCAATAGAGATTTCAAAAGGTCTCATACCTCTCATGTGGCGCCATGGGGTTCGAAGGGGAATGATCCGTAGTAGCCGTCTGTGGGTCCGTGGGCGTTGCCATCCCGGACGAGCCCCCAAATTGTCAGAGAAAAACTCAGTTCTCGCTTTTTCGTTTGGGTGCAGCAAAATCAAATACTTTATTATTTCTCCAGTAATTACAATGGAGGGAGAGAGTGCCATAGAACACAGGGTCGCCCCAGTCCCGGACAGGTCTCTCAACTGGTAAACAATTACAGCAAGCCTTTATACCTTTGTTACAAACAATTTCTAGCAATAATACAGACGGTAAAAAGCAACAAATACATTTTGTTTATACATAAGCCTTTCTGCTATCTTATTTGTCTCACTCCTAAAAGACGCCAGCCTGCATATTTGGTTATCAAGTTGCAAGGTCGTAATAACTTTTTACACAGTTCTTGTCCTCTGCCTCACACTATCTTCGCTTCTACAAATCTCACGTCATTAGGGTCACAGCTAGCCTAACTCTTGCTAACTGACTGACATGCATTAAAATCCCCTTCAAATCCTTATTAATTCTTTCCCTGCTTCCACAAGCTGCAAGATATAGATGGCCTATACCATTCTCACCAACATAGTTAATGTTGCAGGATTAACAGCAGTGTCAGCATGTCTTCATGTGATGCTCAATGTCTGAATGCAGCCATCACCACTAAGCATATCTGTGCAGAAGTTCCTTCAGCTTCGTAACTCCTTCATGACCCACATCCAGGACTATTTGTTGCAACACCAAATTATCACCAGGGTTCCTCTACATAAGTTATGAAAAGTAGCACATGTGTTTGCCATGAGCTTGGAATGAATTTTTGGAATGTAGACAAAGTTATCTTAAGGACTGGGTCCATTTGTTCCACTTGTTTCAGGGGGAGGGATAGCTCAGTGGTTTGAGCATTGGCCTGCTAAACCCAGGGTTGTGAGTTCAATCATTGAGAAGGCCACTTAAGGATCTGGGGCAAAAATTGGTCCTGCTAGTGAAGGCAGGGGCTGGACTTGATGACCTTTCAAGGTCCCTTCCAGTTCTAGGAGATTGGTATATCTCCAATTATTACCTTATTACCACTTGTACAGCACAGATCACCTTGCACATGTCAGGATCTTGAAGAGTGGTGTCAGCGGTCCACCCTAAGTCAAGTAGTTAAGATTGGCCTATCTTTCAGGAGCAGAAACTAAACCAAAAGGGAGTCGTTGATAGCAGTATCTCCCAAAAGGCATGCTAAAAGTCAGTAACAACTGTAGTGTTATTTTGACACATATAATTTGCAGAATTTTAAAATATTATGTGCAGAATTTTTAATTTTTTGGCGCAGAATGCCCCCAGTCATCACATAAGGAGAAAAGGATGATAGAACACATATGGGAAAGTAACACAACTCTAGCTTATTTAAAATATAAATTTTTGGAAGAGAGTTAAAGAAAAGGGGAGATGTGGGGAAAGAATAGACTAAAAGCAGAAAGTGCTGCATATAAGAAGAGAAATAGATTAGAGGGCCAGATTCTGATACCCTTATTCGAATTGGGTAGCAACGTACTCCCTGAGTAGAATCATAGACTTTAAGGTCAGAAGGGACCATTATGACCATCTAGTCTGCCTGCACAATGCAGGCCACAATCTCACCCACCCACTCCTGTATCAAACCTGTGTCTGAGCCATTGAAGTCCTCAAATCATGGTTTAAAGACTTCAAGGTGCAGAGAATCTTCCAGCAAGTGACCCGCGCCCCACGCTGCAGAGGCAGGCGAAAAACCCCCAGGGCTTCTGCCAATCTGCCCCAGAGGAAAATTCCTTCTAGAGTTCAGAGGGACTTCTCACCAAATAAAGTTCTATTGTATATGAGTAAAGGAACAGAATCTGGTCTAGTGAAAGCAAATGGAAGAAGAGCAGAAAAGAAAACACCAGATAAGAAAAGGCAAAAAATACAGACTTTAATAAGTGAATTGTGTTTTAATGTATACTTGCTACCAATGGAACATTAATGTTTGTTTTTAGGCATATGACAGATTAGCAAGGAATGTGTTTTGAAAAATAGTTAGTGTTTTTTTTCCCCCTGGATTTCATAGAATTAAGTTATAGGAAACCTCTCTAAATCCATGTCAGAGGGTGGACTGGGTCTTTAAGGGTATATCTACACAGCATTTTGGAACCTGCAGAAGTGAGCATCCCAACCCAGGTTGACACACTGAGGTTAGTGGGGCTTATGCTAGTGCCCTAAAAATAGTTGTGTACACAGCACTTTGAAGTTGCAGCTTGGGCTCTAAAGCCTAAGGGCGGGGCGGGTGCTTTATTTGGGGATGGTTGGTATTATTTGTTAATAAATGCAGATTCCAAGGAGAGTATTATTGGCCATAAGAAAGCCTTTAGCAAAGTCCTTAAGGGGCCCTGAAGAAGTCAGAACAGAGGCAGGGTGCTGTAGAGTGACTTTTGGCCATCAGGGGACGCTCAAGGGGTGGCTGACCCTGTAACTATCCATGTTTGCATTGAGGAAGATTTATTATTAAAAAAAATCCCATGTCATGGGGGGGAACTGAATCTTTGAGGCACTGAGTGCCCTCATCAGCTTTCTTCAGTGGACTTCCACCATCCGTGGTTTTTCAGTTAAACTTCACCTCCCATTGGTGTCAGAGACATTCAGCACATGACTGGATCAGATACTTGGACAGTTTTATGTTTGTTGTAGTGAGGCACAGCTCTGCTATCAGTCACCGATTAATACTTCTTAAACTATCATTAAATGTGCTGATGTCAAAAGAAATTCTGTGACTTAGCTTCAAATAAATACTTCTGTTTAGTTTTTATCTATGGTACATGTAAAACCATCTAATTCATAAACATCAAACAGCAATAGAGTTAGCAGAAAATAAGAACAAAGCAAGGAATCATTTGTAACACTGAATGTAATCAATCTTGGTGAGTTTTCACCAAATCTTCTGAGAAGAAAGGCTCCTCTAGTGGGTCATCTAGTCTGTATTCCTGCATCATGTCAGGATTGATTCCATTATTGTTAAATCATATTCCATATATTGATGTGTATAGTCTCACCAAGAAGCTTATTTAACAACTTATCTTGGAAGCTTGTTCCACTGCCCAGCCATTCATATATTTATTGTTTTCCCTAATATTTAACATTTTCCTAGATGCAGCTTGTCTGTTATTTCTGCACGTGCAAGGTCACACCGCATGGAGGATGCTATTTAGCTCTACGAAATGGTGTCCTCTGCACAGTGTGACTTGTGAGGCCATGTTGTGTGCAGGATGCTATTTTGTAGAGCAAAATGGAGTCCTCCATGCACTGTGACTTCACATTCACTGTATATGCGAGGTCATACTGTGTGGAGCAAAATGGCATCCTCCGCACACTAGGAATTCCTTCAACCCCATCTGCTGATGGCATGGCTCATTTGGGGTTGCCACCCAAAGTTTGGGAACCGCTGGGCTAATTGATATCTTTGCATATTTTCAGACAATTACGTCTCCATTTTATCTGCTTCTTCTGGACAAAGCATGCCTAGTTCTCAGAACTTTACCTCATAGGTCTTATTTTCCAAACCCTGCATTTTTGTTGCTCTCTCAGATTATCTCTGTTAATATCTTTATATTATTTTTAAAGATGGAACCCAAAACTCAGTACAGTACTTCAGTTGAGTCCTAACTATTGTCTAAAAGAGTTGAATACTTACTTGTGCATGTTTACATATTCAACTCCTGTTATGGATGGATGACCTTTAGCTGCAGTTAAAATGAAAAACTTGAAACTATTTGAAATGAACTTCCTGAAACACATTTCTGACTGACCAAAGTTTTCAGTAAGCATGTGCTAAGCTTTTGTAGAACCATAATACTCATCTGATAAATGCATCCAAACTGTGGCACTCAAAAAGCTACCCAAACAGCATTCAGGTTCAAATTCACCACCTGCCCACCACCTCTTCTATCCAAAAGTTTATTGAGTTGTGTGTGTCGTGATTAACACATGAGGAGGATATTGTGTGGGCCCTCTGCACGTGGGTGAATTTCACTTTTAATAACTAAGGCCTCAATCCTGTAAATGCATATATATATGTGCTTAATACATTGCAAACACTTACACAAATACTTGAAGTCAATGCGATAATTGGGTGCTTATGGTTAAGCATGTGTGTGAATGTTTTCAGGGTCAGGACTTAAGGTGGTTTCTGATAGCCTGAAATATGGATAGTGTCTACTCTTTCTAAACCTCATGGAGAACAGCTTTCAGTAGCCATGCACTGAAACTGTCACTTCTCTGTGCCAAAAGGCATTACATTTCTTTATTTTGAAATCCACTGCTATAACAAAATATGATCTGATTTTTCAGAAGCATAGATTCCAAAATGGGAGCACATATGTTTGCCTGATTAATTCATGGAATCACTGTGATATCATACCTAGTCGTGGGAATTGCATGCATAAATTGCCAATCATTGAAAGAGCATATCGTCACTGAGTGAAAAAGCATGTTGCCATAAGAAGGCCTCATCTCACTTCAGCACTGTTCTGCTAACTGGATACAACAATAATTATTTGTATTTCTATTTCCATCTGAAGTTTTCAAAGAACTTCACGCTTCATATGTAATACATTTCATGTATTAATGTTCCCATTTCTGAAAGGCTGAACAGGCAAAGAGAGGATAAGACCCAGGTTTTTCAAAAGTGTTAACTGAATTTGGGTGCCTCACCTTTTTAGTGCCCAACTTCAAACGCATGGAGTATGATTTTTCAGAGATGCTGAGTAACCACAGTTCATATTGACTTCAGTGGTGCTGTGGATAGTGTTAACTCCTCTGCCTCAGCAAGAGATTGTTTTGTTGGAGCTTAAGCTTCCCTTCCCTTCCCTTCCCTTCCACGCCAGTTTGTCTAACTCACCAGCAAGATCCTTGAGACTCTGCCAGTGTAAGCCTTGTGGGTAACATTCATAGGGTTGTCATGTGTCCTGGCAGATTTACTGATTAGACACCAAAAATCCAGTTACTGCTGGCAGAGGGGGAAGTGACAGCCTGTCACTCGGCCCTGAAGAGGCGGTTCCCACAGCAGCAGGCATGTACCGGCTCGGGTGGCCCCTTTGAGGAGCAGGGTTTGCAGGTCTCCAGCAGAGGACAGAGTGTGGTGGCCCATGGCAAGCAGAGTAAGGGGTTCCCAGCAGGCCTGGAAGATTCCCCGGGAGGGAAGGAATTTGAGCTGCCCTGCCAGCCAGTGCTTCCCCCAGCCGCGCTCTCAGGCCGCTCCTGGGCAGGGAAGGGGGCTGCTGGGCAGGCAGCACAGAGGGAGGTGGGAGATTACTGTGCAGGAGGGCCGTGTCCTAACTCGCCAGCAGGGCTGCCTGGCTGCTCCGATGCAGCTGCAGTGCTCTTCTGACCTGCACTCCCAGGCAGCTTGCTGGAGCTGGGGTTTGCAAGTCCCTTGGGGCTGCTCACATTGGAGTTAAGGCGGGAGAGCAGCAAGTGACAGGGGGAGGGGTAGAGAGGAGTGACCTGGGGGTGGGGCCTTATGGGAAAAGGCAGCTTCAGGTTTTCAGAAATTAGAAAGGTGTCAACCCTAAACCCCAGTTCCTCAGTACCCCAAAGATGTCTCTCTACAGTGTCCACTGGACACTTATAGAAATTACTAAAGCCGTTTCCTCCAAAGAGACAGTGTACAATTTTAAACAGCACAGAGATGTTTTATAGTAAAACTAAAAATGAGTTTTACTAAAGAACATAGGTTTAAGTGATACTAAACAAGAGGAAAAGGGACAGTGTGATTACGAACAAAATAAAAAACAACATGCTAAAACTTAACTTTTGCAAGCTACAGTCTTTGCCTAAGCAGCTGTCTCACTTGCATCAAACTATCAGCATCTTTAGCTCCTCAGGCAGGAGGATCCACTGTTCACAGAATCAAAGGGTGTTGCCCTCTTCATCGTCTAAGTGGTGGGTAACAAAGGAGTCCCTTTTCTTCCCTCATTTAGGCCAGAAAACCTGCTTGGTCCATGCAGACAAGTAAACCCACATTCCTTTGTCTAGGGGCGGGCTTGTTTATTAACTGCTTCCAAAACATGTTTTCAGAACACATTTCCAGCACCCTGCTAACTCTTCATACACAATCCATGCATACATCACACAATGATATTCATGACCAGCATGTCACCAGTTTTCAAATAATACTTTACAAGCCACTGTTTGGATAAGCATTCTGACAACAATGTGTTGGGTGTAGTGCGTTTGTCAGACCTGCTGGGATTTATTATTACATAACAATGTGTCCTTTGCCAGTTGGCATAAAGGGATTCTAGGGTCATGCTCTCATGTCTTGCTTATCTAGAAACACCATTTTAACACATTGGCAAAATCACTTCAATTCAAAATGTTGTTAAGAAGTAGCAATAACTTATTCTAATTTTTTTTAGAGAAAGCAGTACAATCTATTTAATAATTCTATCAACCAGAAAAGTGTATTAATAAAGCTTATTATCTGAATCAAAAAGACACTACAACAACTGAAAATTAAACTTGAAACTAAAATCTAGAAGTGAAAAGTACATCTTAATTATGAACTGCAGAAATGGCTTGTTGGGCGAATTGTGCAGAGGCAGGAGAATTAGAAATGCAGTATTAATTTTACCAGTATTATAATCTCATGTTCATAGCTAGCTGTAAAAGCTATTAATCAATTGCTCTAACCAATCAAGTGTAAAAGTTTGCAGACTATGAATATGTTTTATTTTGCCATTAAGCATCACATGTGCTGGAATATTTGTCCAGAGTTATGTGAGTACTGAAACAGCAGAGCAAACTGGTGAAGTAATAAAAATTATCCAACTGCTTAGGCTTTTAAAAATGTGCTACCTGAGTTATTTCACTATCTGACAGAGAACGAGAGATTTGCTAAGCTATTTCCTAGGAAAGTTACCTTGAGGTATAAATAATGGTCACATATTTATGCATATAAATGCTCCTCTGGTCCTGGAACCAAGGAACTGCTCATGGACTTGGACCTGAGAAACAGAAAGCAATACAATAGGAAATGGATATGGTCCTATTGGCACATGGCATTTCCACCAGCATAGAACTTGTATGTATAGTTGGATGATTCCGGAAGGGAAAAGCTTCACCTACACCTTCCTGTGGCAGATGACTTTGACTTAGAACTGGATAAGGACTAAGAATCTATTGGGCGGGGTACAGGGGGGAGGGAGGGCAGGGAAAGAAGGGCAGGTGAGTGATGAAATGGATTGGGTTGGGAAGCAGAGGGATTTGGAGTTGGAGTGGGAGAGAAGTATGCCTGGTGAAGAGGGAGCTATTATTGATGGATTTGTAATGCTGTGTAGAGTGCATGTTTTTTTCCTTCCTCCTTGGGCTGGCTAATCCTTACCAAAATCCACAGAACTGAATTGCATAGTGTTTGAGTGAGGGGCTCCTACTGCTCTGGGGAAGAGATTGCTGAGAAAACAAACAGTAATGCCTCTCCTCCTCCAACACACACAGTACTCATTCACACTTACTGGCCAGATCTGACTGGAATTTGTGCCAGTTTCATATCCCTTGTGTCTCATAGCAGAGTAGAAGAGACAGCCTGTAATGTGGGACTCAACAATTACTGTCATCTTTGTTTCTTTCTCAAATCCAGGGCTGGAGCGCCCATGGGGAAAAAATGGCGGTGGCCCCCCTATCAGCCCCCCTCTGCTCCCCCTTGCTTGCTGCCTGCTGGTGGCCCCACTGATCAGCACCTCCCCCGCCCGCCCACCGTGATCAGCTGTTTCGTGGCTCGCAGGAGGCTTTGGGAGGCTGGGGGAGGGGTGAGGGCGGAACAGGGTGGGAAGAGGCTGGGCGGGCATGGAGCAGGGATGGGAAGAGGCAGGGTGGGGGAGGGGCCTTGAAGGAAGGGGTGGAGTGGGGGTGGGGGCAGGGCCTGGGACAGAGCCAGAGGTCAAGCACCCCAGGCACATTGGAAAGTCAGCTCCTATGCTCAAATCAAAACCTTTACTGTAACTGGTATTCTACTAGTATGCCACCCTAACAGACACTAGGGAAGAGTGAATTGCCCATTATTCAGATCCAGAATAAAATACCCATTGCCTTCAATATGAGCCAGATGAGGTTCTGACTGCTGTTGATAAAGTTTCCCCACTCTTAGATTTCAAGAACCTTCCATTCTTTAAAACAGTTCTATACACTTTTGTGTCTTCATTACAGTAAGATTCTCATATAATTGTGCTCTTGCTGGTGCTGCTGTTGTTGCCATGGTTATGTCCTCAACATATTTCTCAACAGGAATTTCCACCCCAGTAATGTGTATGTAACAATAAGATTGTTTTTGTTCAAGAGGTTGTAAAGGATAAAGAGGTAGGTATAAAGGAAGATGGCATGTGGTTTCCATTTCTTGGCAGCAGAATACATTGAATAAAAGGAAGTGCTTCAATTTCTCAGCTTAAATATTCAGTCCCCTGTTCAAATTACTGTCAAATATGCAACATGACAAGAAACCTGATTGTCTGCATTTAAATAATTACTCAATAATTTTTTATTATTATTATTATCCTTGAGCACGGCAAAATAGTGGTTCCACAAGTATGATCCAGTGGACTAAGAATCAGAAAATCTGGACTCTGCCACTGAAATAGTTTGACCTTGGTCACTTCACTTCCCCCCAGTTTTTCCATCTGTAAAAAGGGAAGAATGATAATTAGATTCCTTTATAAGGTGTGAGTGAGCTCTGTAGATGAAAAGTGCTATATAATAGTTTAGTATTATTTCACATTTATTCTGTCAAAATGTTACACAATGGTGCAAAGAGACAAGATATAACACGTGTGTGTGTGTGTGTGTATATATATATATATATAGAGAGAGAGAGAGAGAGAGAGAGAGAGAGAGAAAGAGAGAGATCCTGTGACTGTCCTGGGTACAAAGATGGGACAATATGCAGCAAAGTTAATGATACATGTATTCTAAAACTGTATGTGAGCTCAGGAGAGATTCCTTTTATTCTTTCTCAAAGCAGATGTCATTGCTTCTATCTTACCTGTGTTAGGTACTTCGAAGGTGCCTATGATCTTGGTATCTAAGGGCCTGATCCTATTCCCACTGAAGTCCGTGGCCTAATTCTCAGTCACGTTCGTGGTTCAGTATCAAACCTTGAAAGCTGATTTTATCTCTTGTCATGTACCTTATACAGATAACAGTTTAGTCTGAAGGTGAAGGGAGAGGGAAGAGCTGATGAAAGTTGCTGATGAAAGAACATCTGGAGCCTGAGGAAAGAAAGCCTTGAGACCTTCAACACCATCTATTACAACATCCCGCATTAAAGTGATTTTTTTTCTTGCCTTGATAACACATTTAATGCTATTGCAAACTGTGAAGTTGTTGAGTCCCAAATTTAACCTGCCTTTAAAGTTGCATGTATAGCCCTAACTCTGCTCCACTTACAAAAAAGTACTATGAATTTATATAACATAGGGACACATATTCCATTTTAGCATATTTGAAAATTAATTGTCCTCACATTGAATGAACAGTTAGAGCCAGCTTCTGCCATCCTTGTTTATTCTGAGTAGTACTGACTGTTACACTTTCTTGGGTTGCCCAGGACTGAGTCCCATGTTACTGCCCTGCCTCAGAGAGACAGAGGCCTGGTCTACACTAGGACTTTAATTCGAATTTAGCAGCGTTAATTCGAACTAACCGCTCAACCGTCCACACCAGGAAGCCATTTAATTCGAACTAGAGGGCTCTTTAGTTCGAATTTGGTACTCCACCCCGGCAGGTGGAGTAACGCTAAATTCGACATGGCTAGTTCGAATTAGGCTAGGTGTGGATGGAAATCGAACTTAGTAGCTCCGGGAGCTATCCCACAGTGCACCACTCTGTTGACGCTCTGGACAGCAGCCCGAGTTTGGATTCTCTGCCCAGCCACAGAGGAAATGACCCGCGAAAATTTGAATTCATTTTCCTGTCTGGGCGGTTTGAATCTGACGTTCTGGTTGCACATCGGGGCGAGCTCCGCAGCACCGGCAGCAATGCAGAGCTCTCCAGCAGAGGAGTTCATGTAATCTCTGAATAGAAAGAGGGACCCGGCATAGACTGACCGGGAACTCTTCGATCTGATCGGTGTGTGGGGCGAGGAGTCTGTGCTTTCGGAGCTGCGCTCCAACGAACGGAATGCAAAGACCTACGAGAAGGTCTCCAAAGCCATGATCCAGACAGAGGATACAGCCGGGATGCAACGCAGCGCCGCGTGAAAATCAAGGACCCCAGACAAGCCTACCAAAAAATCAAAGCGGCCAACGGACGCTACGGAGCCTGCCACCACTGCCCCACCAGTGACCATGGACTCTGATGATGGGACAGTGTCGACGGACAGTTCCTCGACGATGTTCACGGACGGGGAAGATGAGGAAGGGTTTGTGGAGGACGAGGCAGGCGATAGCGCTTACAACGCTGGTTTCCCCGACAGCCAGGATCTATTCATCACCGTCACGGAGATCCCCTACCAACCCTCCCCGGCCAGGAACCCGGATCCTGAATCAGGGGTAGGATCTGTCGGTAAGTGCTTTAACCATGTTAACTTTTATTCTTAATATAACAGGAATCTGAAGTGTGTGAAAAGGAGGTCTCTGTATATATGGTGATAGAACAGAAATCCTCCTGGGAGAACGCCACGAAGCTCTCCTGCCGTTAATCGATAAGCATCAGCAGGAGGTTCCTGGGGAGAGCTGCCTTATTTGGTGCTCCGTGGTAGCACACTTTTCCGCGCGAGGCTTTCACGCGGTATTCAGGGAGCACTGCCTCCCAGAGCACGGCTGCATAGGTCCGTGGTTCGTGCTAGATTTCACGCAGCATGCGCTCTCTATCTCCTTCAGTGCCCGTCCTCACGGTGATCTCGCTCGGAGACTCCTGCATCTAAGTAGGGGAAGAAATGTTACGTTACGCCTGGTCCAAAGTATTTTTAATAAATAAACGGACAGACGGCATAGCACAGACTCAGCATGCAGCTGCGTGACGAGCGTAACGGAAAGCCAAAGAATCAAATGGACGCTCATGGAGGGAGGGGGGAACGAGGACGCAAGGTATCCCACAGTTCCTGCTGTCTCCGAAAAGCATTTGCATTCTTGGCTGATCTCCAAATGCTTCTAGGGTCAAACACAGTGTCCGCGGTGGGTCGGGGCATAGCTCGGCAATTTACGCAGCCCCCCGACCCCCAGAAGTTAAAGGGAAAACAATCCTCTGTTGACTCTTTTACATGTCACCGTATCTGTACTGAATGCTGCAGATAGACGCGATGGTGCAGCACTCAACACCAACATCCTTGCTCCCCCCACGCTATGGATGGCTGATGGTACAATAAGATGGAAATCCATCCTCATCATCAGCCTATTGGCACATGGGGCAGTGCAAAAGGACTGGTAACCATAACGACCGTACCAACTTGCTTGGAACAGGTCGGTCAAGGCCGCCTGTTGCTAATTTTTCATGGTAGATGGTGCAGTATGGCTGGTAACCGTCCTCATCATTGCAACAGGGGGCTGAGCTCCATCAGCCCCCACCCTTCATTGTAAAGAAAAGATTCAATTGCCCCTGGACTAGCAGAGGGATGAGTGGCTCCCTCCTCCACACCCCTTAATGTCATCTCTGGACTATCATTGCAGCTGGAGGCTTCCTTCCACTCATTTCTCACAAACGACTACCTGTGTCTTATTCATGCATTCTATATTACTTCATCACACAAGTGGGGGGACAATGGTATTGGAACCCAGGAAGGCTGGGGGAAGAACGGAATGAACAGCTGGGGTTGTTTCAGGAGCACACCCTGTGAATAGCGTTCAGCTCAAAATTTATGCAGGATTGGACAGAGAGCAGCTGTGGTCTCTGGTTGTATGATACAGTGGTTCTCTAGTACACTTGCCCATAATCTAGGCAGGACTGATTCTATTTTTAGATACCCAAAAAGGAGGGATTGACTCGGGGAGTCATTCCCAAATTTTGCTTTTGCGCCCCTGGCTGATCGACCAGGGGCACTTATGACAGCACCAAATGGCGCAGTGCAAAAGGACAGGTAACCATGACCATCTTATTACCGTCTTCTTACCAGTTCATGGTATGGTAGACGGTGCAGTATGCCTGGTAACCATCGCTGCTGTCATGCAAAAGCATAAGCATGCTGCTGTGTAGCGCTGCTGGTCCGCCTCTGTCAGCGGCATCCAGTACACATACGGTGACATATACAAAAGGCAAAATAGGGTCCATTGTTGCCACGCTATGGCGTGTGCCAGGGCATTTCATGGAAAACGTGCTCGAAATGATTGTCTGCCATTGCTTTCCCGGAGGAAGGAATGACTGGCGACATGTACCCAGAATCCACCGCGCAAATGATTTGTGCAACAGCAGGCACAGGGGTCTCAACAAAAAATTCACAGAGACAGCCTAGACTCAGTTAATTGTTCGCAAAAAAGTATCATTGCAAGGAATTAACTAACTGTTTCCCATCTCACAGCTTCCACTGTCTCCAGACCTGCCACAGCATCCACCTCGCAGAGGCTGGCGAAGATTAGGCGGCGAAAGAAAAAGACAAGGGACACGATTTTCGATGAATGTGTGGGCTGCTACCTAGCCGAGGCGGACCAGCAGAGGCAGTGGAGGGAGAAAGTCTCTCTGTACCAGCGCTCACACAGCGAATGGGAGGAGAGGTGGCGTGAGGAACACAAGCAGGCGACTCAAGCAATGCTTGTACTACTGAGGGAGCAAACGGACACGCTCCGGCGACTTGTGTATGTTCTGCAGGACCGCTGCAGGACAGAGCCCCCGGCAGTATCTCTGCAACTGCCCTCCCCCGCCACAAAGTCACATTCCCCCCTCACCTCAAATAACCAGGAGGATGCCCGCCCTGGGCCGTGAATACTGTCACTGCACCCCAGCAGAGTGCTCAAGTAACCAAAAGCTCTCCTACCCTACATTTGCATAAGTCCTTCCCTTCCGGACTCAAACAAGTCCCAATCCCAGTCCCATCCCATAACTGTGTACTTAAGTAATAAAAATACTTTGCTGTTAAGTACTGTTTCCGTCATGTTTCTTCACTGAAGACTGTGTTTGAATGGGGTGCGTGGGGAAGTGCGTTGCTAATTGCATAGGACAGGCACCTTTCGCAGGGTACAGACACGGGGGCCGGATCAGCAGCGGGTAACACACACAGTGCAATCAGCAGGCACCGTGGTCGGTATGGGAGGTGGTTTCCAGGTTCTGTGTGGGCGGTGGGGATGTGACTTTTTAGCGGGGGAGGGCAGGTACAGATCTTATACAGCGGTCCTTGTCGTGGACCGCTGAGTCACGCAGCAGAGGAATCTGTATCCGTCCTCCTCCGCCACAAGGCCACATAGCCCCCCGCACACAGAATCCCAAAAAGGAGGGATGGCAGGCTCCGTTGAAACAAGCAGTCCGGCAATGCGGACCGCTGTAGGAGCAGGAGTCTGTCATTCCTTGAGTTTAGAGGCGGTCTTTACATCAGCGCACACCCTACCCACCGCAGTCTGCGTTCCAGTTTCGACCCTTTAACGAAAAGTCATGAATAAAGAAACCTCTCCTCAGTAACAGTGTGACATGTATTTTATTTTTACACGTGTCTTGGAAGTGGAGGAAACGGGGAGAACGGGGTATTTAACCGAAGAGGAGAGTCAACAGTAACTGGGTAAAGAAACAGGGGCAGGTTCAGCTTCTCTGTAAAGAAACTGAACAGTCACAGGTCACGCTGCTCGCTGGTATTTAAAGAGTTCCTTGTCGCTGTCCCAGGCGCCTGTATAGGGCTTCATGAGCAAGTGCATTAGCGGGCAGGCTGGGTCACCGAGGATCACTATAGGCAAATGCACATCCACAACAGTTATTTCGTGGTACGGGAAGAAACTACCTTCCAGCAGGCGTCTGAGCAGCCCACAGTTCCTGAGAACACACGCATCAGGAACCTTGCCCGGCCATACGACGTTCATGTTGGTAAAACGTCCCCTATGGTCCCCCAGTGCTTGCAGAACCATTGAAAAGTAGCCCAATTTCTCAGCAGCTGAATGTGGAAGAGGTGGACGATAAAGTGCGAGGAGGAGAAAACGGCGAGGATCGCAGCGGGCTCCATGCTTGCAGTGCTGTGGCGTCCACGCTGTCACTGACCAGAAAAGTGCACGAACAGATTGCCCGCAGGCGCTTTCAGGGAGGGAGGGAGTGAGGGCGTGATTGACGGTTCAATGACGACAGTTACCCAAAACCACCCTCGACACATTTTTTCCCCCAGCAGGCATTGGGGGCTCTACCCAGCATTCCAATGGGCAGCGGGGACTGCGGGAACTGTGGGATAGCTTCCCACAGTGCACCGCTTCGAAAGTCGACGCCGGCCCCGTTAATGTGGACTCAGAAGTTCGAATTAGTGTATTTAGTATGGATACACAAATTCGACTTCATAAGGTCGAATCCACAAATTCGAATTAAGTAGATTCGAAATAGTCCTGTAGTGTAGACAAGGCCAGAGAGACTTGCTGGTGCTAAACTGTGTGTCAGCTCCCTGTGTGTCACCTCCAGTCTGTTAGTATCATGATCAGGTCGTGGACAGTCAGACCTAGTGGTCAGAGCAGGAGTCAGGCTGAGTTGGGTACCAGAGGGCAAAACAGGAGTCAGGCATCACGAGGCAGGCAGGGTCAGAAGCCGGAGTCTGGGATCTCGTGCATGCAGGGTCTGAAGCAAGACAGGTGGGCAGTGTATGTTGTTGCTCAGACAACTGCCTGTCATGGCTTCCTGGGTTAAGTACAGGTGTCGGGCGATCAGTGGGCTGTGAGGAGCTGCCACTCAGGTCCCACAGGGTGGCACTTTCTGTTGGTCCCAGCCTCAAAAGTCCTCCTAGCCTAAGCCTCCAGTGGTGATGTGGAGGCATCAGTGGTCCAGATCTCCTAGAGTCCCATGTTCTAGCCCTGCAGATTCTTATATCATCTCCCTTTCAAGCCCCACTTTGGGGTGGTGCTGATCTAGGCTTGTCTGGGTGACCCTTGTGGAATTCTTCAAGCAGGTCAGGGCCATGGACATGGGAGGCAGGCTCCCAAGTGCACTTTTCAGCACCATAACCTTCCCAGTCCGCTAGCTTGTACAGGCAGCTGGGAATCGAGGATGGCATGAACTTCATATTCCTTTTGGTCCTGGATTTCAACTGGTGGAGGCAGTAGTCAGGGAATGGGTTCTCGATGTAGGGCTTCAGAAGGGAAACCTGGAAAACTGGGTGTGTTTTGAGAGATGGGGGAATCTGGGGTTTGAATGTGTCTGGGTTAATCTGCTGGCAATCAGAAAGGGTCCCAAGAATTGCTGGTCCAATATGTGGGAGGGTTGCTTGTTCTGGAGTTGTTTGATAGTGAGCCATGCCTTCCAGCCTACTGTAAATACTGGAGCTTCTTGTCACCGATGGTCTGCAAGCCTCTTGTAGGCCTTCTTTGCCCCTTCTAGGTGGTTGTTGAGTTCTTTCTGAATCAGATACATCTGTTGAACCCAGTTGGTGGGTGCATTCCGACAGGCTGCTGGTAACACCCGGTGGAAAGGGCGTGGAATCCTTAATTAGCGAAGAAGAGGCTCCGACTCATAGAGGCATGCTCAGCATTATTGTAGGAGAACTCTGCAAATGGCAGAAATGTGGACCAGTTGTCCTGATGATAATTTATGAAACACCTCAAGTACTGTTCCAGTAGTTGGTTCACCCATTCTGTCTTTCCATCTGTTTGGGAGTGGTATGCAGTGGAGGTGGGTATCTGGATGTCCAGTAGCTTGAACACTTCATCCCAAAACCAAGAGGTGAACTGTGGGCCTTGGTCAGAAACTATGTAGTCTGGAAGTCCATGGAGCCAAGCCATGTTGTGCAGTAGGAGTTGGATGGTAGTCTCAGAGAGGGCAGCTGGTTGCAGAGGATGAAGTGGGGCATTTTGGTCAGGCAGTCCACACCATCAAGACTATTGTGTGGCCATCAGACGATGGGAGCTCCATGATAAAGTCTAGGCTGATGGAGGACCACTTGCTAAGGTGTCAAGTCAGGGCATCTTGATATGTGCACAGCACTGGCAGGAGTCCCCATATGCTTGGACCTCAGCCCACATTCGGGGCCACCAGAAAAAATGGGCAACCATGTGGGAGGTCTCCCAGCAGCCAAAGTGACCTGCCATGGACATCATGGCACAGCCATAGCACCTCCAGTTGGGGGAGCCCTGGGGCACATATATGTGCTCGTCAAAGTACATTATTCCATCCTGCATGTAAAAGTACATCTTAGCCCCACAATGGCAGGGGCCATGTCCCTTGAACAAATGGATCTTCCTTTGAGACAGACTGGATGAGAGCAGGTCTTGCTTGATTGTGGCAATGGCAAAGGTACCAGACTTGAGGCAGGGGGCTCGGAAGTCGGTTTTTCACTTCCCCAGTAGTATTTCCCCTTCCGAGATAGAGCATTAATTTTCTCATTTTGCCTTCTCAGGTGGTAGGTAATCGTAGACTCGAACCGAGAAAAGAACAAGAACAAGGGCTGTGGTGAAGGCAGCCTTTAGCTGGTCAAAAGCTAGCTGATCTTCAGGCGGCAAAGCAAAGTGCATGGCTTTGAACAGGAGGGAAGTCACGGGGGTTATTAATTGAGAGAAGTCATCAATGAATCTCCTATAAAAATTTTCAAAACACTGAAGTTCCTGGAGTGTCTGGGGTGTTGTCCAGTTACAGATGGTTTCCACCTTCTGCAGATCCATCTGGATTCCCTCCAGGGATATGATGTACCCCCAAAATTCAATGGTGGCCCAGTCGAAGTGGCACTTTTCAAGTTTGGTGTACAACCCACGCTTCTGTAGTCTCTCCAGGATGGACCAGACATGATGGTAGTGCTGCTCCAGGTTCTCAGAAAATACCAGTAGATTGTCAAGTAAGATAATCATGTAATGATCCATAATATCCCAGAACACATCATTTACAAAATGTTGACAAGTTGCAAGGATGTTCGTCAAGCCAAATGGCATCACCAAGTATTTAAAGTGCCAATATCGGGTACAAAAAGCAGTCTTCCATTCGTCACCAGGTCTTATGCACATTAAATTAGATCTTCAGGGGGGCATGCACTTTTGTGAAGCTCCTGGCTGTCCTCAGGTGGTCCAGCAGTTCCAGAATGAGTGGCAAGGGGTACCATTTATGTATAGTCACTTGGTTCGCAGAGGCATAATGACCCATCTTTCTTCACAACAACAACTGGTGCCGTGTCTGGCAAGGTAGACTGCTGAATGAAGCCCTTGGTAAGGTATTCCTGGATATACTCATGTAGCACTTTCAATTCTGGTTCAGACATAGAATATAGCTGTCTGTGTGGCAACTTTGCCTGGGCTGTAGGCCTATTGGGAAGTTGTAGACTTTGTGGGGTAGTGAGTCTGCATTCTCCTTCTTGAACACATCCAGGCAGTCATGATATTCATCCCGGAGCTGCTCCCACATGGCTAACTCCTGCCATCTCTGCTTCTGAGGGTCTCTTCCCGCCCTGGGCTTGGGTCACTTAGGGGTTGGTTGCTTCATTGGGGCATGCTTTCTGACAGTATTCAGAGGAGAAGCTAATGTTCCTCTGCCACCAGGAGATGCATGGATTGCACTGTTCAAACCAAGAAATGTCAAGAGTTATCAGGAGGAACAGGGTACAGATCACATCAAAGCAGATTGGTTTTGGGTGCCCTTCCTCTAAGAGGACGGTCTCCTAAATCACTGGTCTGGATGATAGGGGTGATCCGCTAGGTCTGGTGCAGATTTTGGTCAGAGGGGGATCTGCAGGGTTTTGGTTGCCTTAACATCCATAAAATTGGCAGCAGCCCCAGAGTCTATCTTTGCTAGTTGAGAGGGAGGGTCTGCTGCACCTGCCTCAAGACCTGCAACTGCAGAAGCAACTGGAAATGCAGGGAGATATCCTGGTTCCCAGGTCGAGTTCTACTTGAGGGTGGGGGTGGGGGTGGTTCTGAAGGATGGAGCTCTAGTGGTGCCCAGGCTGTACCCCTCTTTTGGACCTGGGCTTATCTGTTTCCCCAAGTTCTTTCAAGCTGGGCAGGTGGCCAGGGCATGTCCTGGTCCCCCACAGTAAAAGAAACCAGAGGTTCAGCTGTCGTTGATGCTCTCTCTCATACAAGGTCAGCCGTTGGAGGCCTTGCTTGACCTGCACAAGTTTGGAACTTGGTCCCACAGGTCTTGGCATGGAAGCCGAGTGTGGAGATGTCAGGCCATCTGCTCTTTCTTCCTTCTGCTCACAAAGCTGAGAGTCAATGCACAGGGCGAGGTCAATGAAGGTGCCTAAGGTTTTCGATGCGGGCTAACTCATCTTTTACCAATTCCCCTGGGGGGCCTTAATGATGAGGTGAAGTTGGGCTGCCTCATTCCACTTAACATCAACTACAAGCTGTTGGAAGTGGGCAATGTAGGGTGGCCAGCCCTTGTCCCTGGTGAAACATCTGGAGGGGAGCCTCTGCAGACCAGATGCGATGCGGGTCATTGAAGATGGTCATGAAGGCATCCTAGTTAGAAAGTACTAGGACATTCTGCTCCAACAGGAGGGAGGCCCAGTCAAGAGCTTTGCTGGAGAACAGGCTGACTACTAGCCCCACCTTAGTCTGGTCTGTGGGGTATGTGTGGTGGCGGAGCAGGAAAAGCAGCCTGCATTAGTTTGGGAAACTGCAGAATTTTCAATGATTGCCATCAAATTACTTAGGTAGTGGCGCTGCAGGGGGTGGTTCCAGTGATACATGGTCCATTCAGGCACATAGTCTCGCAACTTCTCCCTATAAGCATGCAAATTGCTTGCATAGGGTCTGTGCTTCTGCAGTGAGCTGGACCACCTTAGTATGCAACTGGGCTACTTGCTTGAGTAGGTTCTGTGCTTCCAGCACACACTGTATAGCATGAGTCTATAATGCGAGGTTCTCTGCTTGCAGGCAGGTTACTTGATCCTGCAGGGCCTGGTTGAAAGGTAGCCTGACCCCTCCATCATTTGTGAAGGGTTTAGATGGATTTTGGGGGTGGGGGGGCACATGAAAGATGGTCTGAGAAAACTGTCTTGGCTGGGTCGTGGGTGGTCAGAGCAGGAGCTGGGAGTCAGGCTGAGTCAGGTACCAGAGGGTCAAAGTCTGAGATAGGCCAGAGGGCAAACCAAGAGTCAGGCATCAGGAGGCAGACAGGGTCAGAAGCCTGAGGCTGGGACCTCATGCACACAAGGTCTGAAGCAAGACAGGCAGGTAGCCTGTATTGTTGCTCAAACAACTCCCTATCATGGCTTCCTGGCTTAAGTACCAGTGCCAGCCATTAGGTGGGCTGCAAGGAGCTGCCACTCAAGTCCTACTGGGCAGTACTTCCTGCGGAGCCCAAGTTCACAGGTCCTCTGGCGGGAGCCTAGCCTAAGCATCCTGTGGTGACATGGCAGCATCAGTGGTCCAGAATCCTCATGGTTCCATGTGTTTGCACTACAGGTTCTTATAGTTAGCCACCCAAACAATCTACTTAGGACTTTCACAGCCCTTACTTTGCCTTTCAGGGTTAACAATTGGTGTACACAGTCCCTAAGCTCCTCTGAAGTATCCCCCTGTAGCGTCCAGTCTCTGTCACAGGACGCTCTCAGTAATTACCAGGTTCACTATTCCCAAAGGAACAGTATACACACAGCTTGACTAGTACAACTCAAGATTAGATTCTTTATAATAATATAGCACTGAAATATATTTATAATGAATCAATCATAAGTTTATCATCAGAGGTTAATATTTAAGAGATAGTGAGTAAAGATAATAGGTAGAAACATAAATGGTAACATATAAAATGCAATCCTAAGTCTATACTTGTTAACCATTACTGTTCCTAATTAATAACGTAGATTTTCTCCCAAGGATTCAGTCTTTGACAGAGCTGCTGGTTTTCAGTCAAAACCAGGACCCAAGTTTTCATTATGTCCCATGCCCTTCAAGAGGTTTCCTAAAGGCTTGTCTGCACTTGAAATGCTACAGCAGCACAGCTGTGGATTTTTCACAACCCTGAGCGACACAGCTATGCTGATATAAGTTCCCAGTGTAGACCAGCCCTCAGTAAATAGATACCAAAATGGCTTTTTGCTTCTCTGTATATTGCCCAAAATGAATTGTTTTGTCCCCAGAGTCAGGATAAGCCCCCATGGTTCCTTTTTTGGTTGATATTATATCCTCATGTTGATTTGGAATGCAAATCTAGCTCCTATTTAGCTTAATTTATATCAGAAATAGGGATAGATGAATAGATATGCATAGTCTGGCAGAAAAACTGTTTGTTAACTCTGCCTTGTTACATAGGTTAAAACATTTTTCATAGGTACACTTAACTCCTTGCATACCATCCGTATATGTATCTCACAATGCTTATGATAGCCAGTGTGTCACCAGTTTTCATTTGATACCTTACAAGACACTATTTATGAATTAATACCATGAAGGTGGTGTGTTAAGTGTAGTGAGTTTGTCAGGCCCATTAGGAGTTGCTGACACAGAGCAATGAACCCTTTTCTAGCTGTCACCAATGGGCCTCTGTGTGACAGCTACTCTGCAAATTGATCAGTTGAAATCAGTGGGATTACTTGTATGGTAAGGTACTACTCAATGTAAATGTAGCTGACTGTGGTCAGAGAAAACCCTGTAAAGGAAATAAGTGAACACAATTCTAATTCAGCCAGTTTGCATATACAATATAAAGACATGATCATTAAAAGCATATACATTAACACAGACTATTATGTAAGTGCAAGGGGACCAGAACCTAACTTTGAATGTTCTGACTGTTGTATATTTAAAATCTCAGCCATAGTATTGCATTAACAGTGTTTTGCATTTAATAATATATAACTTTGAAAAGTATATTAAATATGTGGTTTTAAAGACTTAACTTTATCTTTCCTGATTTGTAAGAATGGTCAAGTAAGTTTAGAATGAGTTAGTTTTTTTTAATTAAGGTATCAAATTCTTTCAGCAGAAAGGGGTGAATTCCTTATCGTAAGTGGGACAGGGTATATTTAAGACCACATACTCCACTTGAACCACAGCAGAACTCTCATGGATGTCAATGGGAGGTTTGCATAAGGCTCAAGGGGTAAATTTTGCCTTTATGTAGTAACTAAATATTTACTTATTATTATTTGTTATTTTTGCAAGGTCAGCATCACTCATTGAGAAAATATGCGCACCTTGGAACCACAGCTACTTCTATCCCTTCTTTCTCTTCCTTCTCCACCTTCCCAGTCTTGCCTGTGACTCTTCGTTGCCATCTGTTTGCACTTCTTTCCTTGCAGCAACTCTCAATTCTAATCTCACTGGGGGTGTCTCTCCCACCCTCTATCCTATGCTGTCCACTAAAATGATCCATAAGTGATTAGTCAATGTTGACACTAAAGTGTTGTTATTGGGTTTTAGAATTGATATGCCAAGCAAATTAATAAGGGTCAGAGGAGTTCTCACCTCTGAAATTGATTGAAGCTGTCTTCAGGCTCAGGAAGAAATCACTGCATCAATTTACTCTGTTCTTTTTTGGAAGGTTTTCTTTGCAACCATGAGATCTTGAAACATACTTTTTTTAATGAAAGCTTAGCTTATGGCAAATCTGAATATGTCCTGCAGGCAAATAAACTCTTCTAGTAGGTCACTTCCAGTCTGTAGGTTATATGTTTAACACCTCCAATTTAGACTTTGGAATGCTTCAGATGCCGATTTTAGGCATATTGTCATAGACAAATGAAGTATAGTGATTGGCACCTTATCCATGCTTAGATAAGACAGACTGATATCATTGCTGTAAATGAGCCTGAGCCACAAAGTTCAGGTCCAGATTTCCCAAAATGTGCAGTGTACAGATATGGGGTTCTGGTTCCAATTATAGAAAAAAAAAACCTTGTTTCAAAGATCAGATCTGCATACAAACTTCCCCAGATTTATGGGTTTTGGATCAAGAGTTCTGATAGAGGCCAATTTCCAATTGTAGATAATTATATAATGATCTGAGACATGATTGGAAGTATGCTATACAAATGCAGATTGTTGTTACTAAAGAACTGATTTCTGACAGTTCTGTTGCCCCTGTAGGTGCAGCCTATGGAGAACTATAAACTCTCTCTTGCCTGCTGTCAGAAATAAAAATACACCAAATTAAATTATTATATGCGCTTCTTGTTATGACATTTTAAAAAGCCTTTATATTTGAATGCCGAGTGTACCAATTTCATCCTTTTCCTGTCCTGATGCCATGCGGTGGTGTTGTCTCTCTAAGAGCCAATGATAATGGAAAGTGAGATAGACACACTGCACACAAGGATTACCAAGGTAGTGGTTTCCCTAGCAACAATAACCCTTTTAAAGCAGACAGAACTACTTCTGCACTGCTCATGTGGACTTTCCCCCCTCTGGTTTAAATAGCACAGATAAAGGAATTGGATACTACACATCTGATTCTGAATCTTTTGCTGTCAGTAGAATTACAGCAAGCCAGAGTAGTTCAAAGCATTTACAAATTTGACAAACGGAAAACAGTCTTTTATATATTAATAAGGGCTCTCAAAGAAGTCTCTTTTTCCTATTAGAGTGTCATTTTCTTCACTTTGTGGGTAAGACAAAGCGGTCCAAGAGGCAAGGTTGAGCATTTATTATCTCCTCCAAACAGAGAACACAAAAGAGACATCACCAGAAGTAGTTTTAAATTTATTATGAAGGATAGCAAGTTTTATATCTTTCAATAAAAAAGTGTTCATGTGTGTTTAGGAAACCCTTTCCACCCTTGTGATAGTGGGAAAGTCTGATAGGCATTCCACTATCTGGAATGAGATTTTTTTTCACAAAACTAGATGGAAAAGTTCAGCCAGTCCAGCAATCTGATTCCTTGCTGTTTGTTTAGTTTATAATATTGGGAAAAAAACTGTTCCCCTTTGACCCAAATGGAATCAGCTTGCAGCCTGGGAATGGAGGTAATTTTTGTAAGTGACTGAAAAGATCAGTTATTAAAGGAAAATAAGATTCAGAACTGCAATACATTACTAATCTCAGAGGGGTAGTCATGTTAGTCTGTAGCCACAAAAACAATGAGGAGTCCAGTGGCACCTTAAAGACTAACAGATTTATTTGGGCATAAGCTTTCGTGGGTAAAAAACCCACTTCTTCAGATGTACTAATACTAAAGTATTCGATGTTTGTGATACTGTCTATCCCATACTACACAGAATTGCTTACTAAGGGACAAATCCTGCCCTGTCCTGTGCAGTTGCTTTAGGGGGAAGGAGGACATAGGGACCCCTTCCCAAGTATCTTTCTCCTCCTGCCCCCGTGCAAACAGCAGGACAGAAATTCTCCCTAGCACTTAGGAAATGGCTCTTGTGCCAACTGCAGAGCTGGCACACCATTCCATTTCCCCCTTCTCCTCTGAGCAGCTCCTTCATGGAAGGTCAGGATTTTGTCTGCATTGCATTATGGCTCCTCCTGCCAGAAAGCAAAGGAGACAAAATAACTGTCTTTCACTGCTACCCTGTCGTCTGAAAACAAGGAACACATCTTTCAACCTTCAATCTCTTACCCTTTTTTCTTTTCTTTTTCTCCTATGAAGTAGGAAAGGAAAGGGGAATATAGAGGTAAAGAATAAATGGGGGGGGAGGGGAAACGGGGAGAAAGAGAAAAAGATGTCTAATTGGGACCGCAGCCGGATCAGATAATCAGGAGAATGGGCTGGGCTTGGGTTGTGAGCCCTGGGCAACAGACCTTAGGCTGTCAGCCTCAGGTGGCAGGACTCAGGCTGTCAGCTTAAAAATTGTAAATATATCAATAAAACATTGGGTTTAACTGATATCTATATATATTGTGGCTAGGGAAACTAAAGTTCAGCATTTCATTTTAATTGTGGAAAAACATGGATTTGTTGTGGATTTTTTATTTATTATTTTTTTATCATGGAAAAGTAGGGTCCAGGATGATTATAGTATGATATGTACTTTGGAGGTGTTAATTTATTTTATTTTCTCTACTATGAAATCAATAATACTTTTTTAAAGAGAAACATTCTAACTTGTTCTCATATGTTCTGAAAGGTCGAAGTCAAGAATATTGCCCCGCTTTCCCTAGAATTGCCGATTACCCAAACTACATCTTAGGGACCACTTGCTGGTCTGTCAAAGCAGGTTTTCCAAACCTCAGATAATTCTTGTAGCTCTTGTGTGAACTTTTGCCAATGTTTCAAGATCCTTTTTAATATACCGGTATATCTGCATCATTACTTTGAGACTCAGGCGCATTGTAATGGTTATTGCTCTGTCTACTCTCACTCTGCTTTCTGCCCCTTTGAGGAAGGTTCTGAAGTAGTCCTGAAGTGCTGTGTGTAGAGATCTGCATTTTTTGAACATATCTTGTTTGATAATTGAAAATACATTGCATGCATTAATTCTGGGTTCTAAGCACACAACAGACATACAAGGTTTAGAGTAGGTATTCCTGTAAAGAGGAAGGTTAAATCTTAAGAAAAATTTTCCTGCCATATTCTTAGCATGAGAGGATTTCCTGTTTCGAAGCTTATCAGTTTAATTCAGTGTGGAAAATGTAAGTCATAGTATATTTTCTTCTAGATAAACAAGTTGAACTTTTCCATATCCAGTTAGTACTATACTTGGCTTTCCCACTAATTGAGCCAGTAAAGAATACAGCTGCTGAAATGGACATGCTTGACTACAATAGATGGTTTTTAATGTTTAGGAAGATGTTCACAGAACTCACATGTTGTGACTTGTGTATGTATGATCTTCTGTTTCACAAAATATTTTGGTTCTTGTAAAAATTGTATGACAAATTCTTCCTGTAGTAAGGGATCACAGTATGATTTTGCTAAACATGCAATTTATGAGTACATGTTGACAGGAAAAGTTTTTAATAGGACCTCTGCATGAGAGTATTTTCCCAGTAAAAGAATGTACAACTATTCAGACCAATGAAGGCAGGTTACTTCTGTTCATTCAGGAAATAACTCCATAGCTGATCAGTAAGTTCTAGATATGAGTTACTATTTCTGGTAAGATAGTTTCTTAGTTTTGTGCTTACAAAGCATCATTTATCAAAAAAACATAATGGTAAGTTTCAAACTCTCCATGCAATGAGGTTGCAGGAAAATAACTTGAGATATTATACAAGGGGCCCTAAGGGGAAAACAAATTATAGGTAGCATATTGAAACCACTCCAAAACCTGTAGGGATGTTGACCCACTCTTTACAGGAGAGAACTTAATTGCTTCAAGTAGTGTTTCATCTCAATTATGATTCAGAGCCGGTCCTCATTTTTGTTTACAAAAAAATGCATGTTCTTGCATCAAAGGCTAGAAGTGGCAGGAATCTTTTGTAGAGAGATTGACAGTGGCATGGCAGTCCTGATGCTAGTAGGGAAGGCCACCATGATAATAGTGCAAAGCAATCAAAGGAAAATGATGACAGAGAACTCACACTGTGGAAAATATTTTTATTCTCACAATAATAAATGTTGTTCTTTTCTCTAAAGAAAGATAAACCACAATGTTCATATGATTCTGTCAGCTTTTGGTCTGCTGTCAAGCATATTATTTTCAATAAATTAAAATATAAAACCCCTATAAAGTTTATTTTTGCTCTATATTGCTTTTAAAATAAGTACTTTTGAAAGGATATCATCAAAACGAAAACAGAAAAGATTCAGGGCTGGATTCATACCTGACATGGCTCCCCAAGACTCCTTGTATGAACTTGGCTGTTATCTTAAGGATCCATTTCCCTATGCTTTAGGTTTATTATGTACCGAGCGCCACTGAATGTTGATTATCCGGACAATGCAGACAAAATCCAGTTACCCAATGCAATAGTTTCTGGACCACTGAAGCTTACTCCACCCAGATACTCAAGGCCTGATCCTAAGAGGCCCAAGCACCTGCAGCTCCCTTTGACTCTCATGGAAGATGCAGGCACACAGCAGCTGCAGGTGTTCAGTTTGGCATGCTTTAGTCTCTCTCTGACCACTTGCAAGATATCCCTCCTCTGCAAGCCCATCTTATGATAAGAAATCCCTCAAAGGGGCCATTCAGGTTTGGCTCTCTTTGTGATGAGTTTAGAGCCATACATTTCGAAGTTCATATCCCAAGATATAGTGCTCACCCGCTATCACACATTATGAAAATATTGAAGCTGGGAGAAATGGCAACCAAACTATTTTCCTTCATTTTCCCTTACCCTCATATCCTCCAAATGGAATTTGTAAAAACAGGAAGACATTAAGAGTTAGCAGAGAATGAAGCAGAATGTGAGCAGTGCTGCAAATTAAGACCCCATCTGATTTAAATGCAAACCAGTTAAGATGGACTAGTTGAAGTGCTCAGATACTATGGTGATTAGATGGCTAGGCACCAGAGACATGCAATGTTTAAGAGAAGAGCAACATCAGTGCCCTGTCACCCCAGGGGTGACTGTAAAACTATGCCACAAAAATACTTAGTCGTTGAGTGCTGGAACATCTTCTGTATCCATAACAATGTCTATTTACTGTTCATAACAACCTGTTAGGAGCTGTTATTGTAGTAACTAAAATACAATATAGCTTATCTGCATTGCATACTGAAAGCACCCACTAATAAGTATCTAAATGTATGTATGGTAGGCAGCTTCCCTTGCTCTTACAGAGTTAAAGAAATAAGAAATCTGTCCCTCTATACTACAGTTCCTACATCACGTTGCTATGCAGACCACCTAAAATCTCTGAATAATTGACCTGCTCAATTATCCATTGGTATCTTTAGTTGAAGCAACTGTGCTTCTTAACCTATGAGTTCTGTTTGTTTCTGTCAGTGTCAACCATAACTTAAAAGATCTTATTGTGTATAGCAGATATAATACAAATCCAGGATTAGACACACAGACCTCTACACAACATTGGAACCATGACAGCTAGCTCTCCCTTGTGAGTTCAATCCTTGAGGGGGCCATTGCTGTAATGATCGTGGTTGGGTGATAGGGTGCCAAGGTGATACGTCTAATACCATTTTTCTTCATGAACCAGCAAAACTTTTCTGATTAAATTGAGGGCACTCCAGTTTTCGCAAACAAACTTCAAAGGTTTTCTATTGTTTTCTGTTTTCTATTGTCTATTCAACTATGATGGTTTTCATGCAAAAAACAAACAAATGAAAATACTTTTGGCCATCCACCACCACTAGATACATCATTGTCAAAAATGGTCTGGAAAAATCAATATGCAGATGTTGCAAGGGAGCTGATAGCTATTCAAGGGTGTAATGGCCCTGGTTTAGGGATGTCAGGTACCTGTTGGCCTCCCGAATATTACTTAGCAAATTGCTCTATTTGTTGGTCAATGCCTGGCGACCATACAAAACTTCTGGCAATGCCTTCATTTTTTTGACCCTCTAGTGATCTACATGGTACTCTTATGCGCAATTTACTAGGTATAACAACACAAAGTCCCCATGACACATCCTTGATGTATGGTAAGCTCATTTTTGCATGCATAAAAGGCTGCCAGATAAGAGCTCTTAGGGCTAGTCTACACTTACCTGCCGGGTCGACGCGGTGAGTTCGACTTCTCGGAGTTCGAACTGTCGCGTCTAATCTGGACGCGATAGTTCGAACTCCCCGCGCGCTCCGGTCGACTCCGGTACTCCACCACTGCAAACGGCGGTGGCGGAGTCGACCTTGGAGCCGTGGACTTCGATCCCGTGGCGTCTGGACGGGTAAGTACTTCGAACTAGGGTACTTCGAGTTCAGCTACGCTATTCACGTAGCTGAACTTGTGTACCCTAGTTCGACCCCCGCCCTTAGTGTAGACCTGCCCTTAGTATATTTCCAGCCCTTCGGAGTGGCTTTATAAACCTGAGCTAGTGCAGGATGCCTCTTGGTTTCTTCCTCAAACTACAAGTCACTGGGGAACATTCAGTCTGAAACAAATTTGATAGATTCTGTGCCTCTTACAGGTTGCCCTTCAACTAGCATGGGCATTCAGGATAGTACATCTACATTTGCACATGCTTCTGTTCTTTTGAATTCAATGTCATAGACCTAACCAGCTAAGCAGAGAGCCTAGCACTGCATACATGCTGCAGTTGTCACAGAAATTCCCTTCCTTAGATGAAGGATTGCTGGTCTGTGACAAGGATGAATTTCTTCCCAAACACATACTGGTTGAATTTCTTCACATGCTGTACCAGACCTAAAGCCTCCTTGTCTATTTGTGCATCATTATGTTGTGCTGCTGTGAGAACTCTGGAGGCAAATGCTATGGGTCTCTCACTGTCATCTGGCATAGTGTGCAATTTAACCACTCCAACTGCACGTGAAGAAGCATCGCATGCTAACTTGATAGGCTAGGATGGGTTAAAGTGTGTAAGCACTGTCTGATTGTTTTGCTTCCAGGAAAGGTGGGTTTTTTTGTTTTTTGGACACTCACATGACCGTACTCACTTTTGACCAGTCTGCAGCAAACAGTTCTGCGGAGCAATAAAAGTTGCTAGGTTTGGTACAAATCAGCTATAGCAATATATAGTAAATCCTAGAAATGATCTAAGTTGTGACAGTGGCAGTGGCAGTGGCTTTTCCAGGACTGCTTTAATCTTCTCCTAAATTCATGTAGGCCTTATGCATCAGTAATGTGCCAACAATAAGCTATCAAGTCCTTGAAAAATTTACATTTTATGCGATAGGCTTGAAACCCATATTTTTCTAGACATTTTAATACTGTTTTCAGGGTTTACAGATGTTCTTCACTTCCACTGGTCACAGTAATGTCATCCAAATAACACTGTTCTCTCAAGATACCTTGCAAAACTTGGTCCATTGCCCATTGCCAAATAACAGGAGCTGAAGCAATACCAATCACTTGTCTGTTGTACTGGTACATACCCTTTTATGTGTTGATTGTGAGGTATGCCTTACACTCTTCCTCAGCTTCCATCTGTAGGTAGGCCTGTGACAAATCAATTGTGCTGAATCATTGTTCCCCCTCTAGTGTAGCAAAAATGTCTTCAATTCAAGGTAGGGGGTATTTTTCAACTTTCAGTACAGGGTTTATGGTGACCTTAAAATCTCCACACTCCCTTGTTGCACATTTTTTTTTTTTTTACAGTTGGAACAACTGGAGTGCCCCACTCGCTTCAGACCACTTTTGAAATTATGCTGTCTCTTTCCAGACATTCCAATTCAGTGTCTACTTTTGAGCGAATACTGTAAAGAACAGATACAACTTTGTGAAACTAGGGCTGCGCCTTCTCAGCTAGGATTATTTTAGCCTTCATGTGTGTTAAGAGTTCCTGTGACCTCTGTGAATACTCACAATACCTGACTTAGTATCCCTTCCAGCTGCTGTTCATCTGTTTTAGTGGGGTGTGCTGAAAGTGACTGCAGCATCTTTATAGCTTTCCAATCCAGTGGAACCTTATGTAATCATTCATGACCCCGCAGAACCAGTCAACAACAAATAAATCTAATAAACATTGCTTATTGTTATATTCCACATTCATGTGTATTACTCCAATTATCACTATCTTTTCTCCCATATATGTTTTGGTAACTTTGGTGTCTGCCTCACTTTGGTATTTTTAAATGTTTTCGCATATTTTGAACATGAGATAATGGACCCTGTGGATCCTGTGCCTAATTTCATTTTGAGCATTTTTTCCGTCACTCAAGTTGTCACCCAGAATGCTGATGTGTCATTTTTGCTCACACGATATATATCCAGCAGGGCTACTCCACTCTTACAGTCTTTGTCACTACTGCCTCTGTCTACAGAATGTACAAAGATATTTCTTTTTCTGTAACCTCATTTGGTCTCTTCCTTATTTCTCTTAGCACAACAAACTGCTTGGATATGTCCATTTTTATTATAGTTTCTGTGATATATATATTTAAATTGGCAGTCAGAATGAGCATGGAACCCTTTTCCACATCAGCAGCATGTGTTTGTCTGCTGAATAGACTGGCTCTTGTGTTGGATCAGATAGTTTATGCATTCTTACCTCTGTTTTATTTCCGGTATGCAATTCTATTGCATCCCTTGTATCTAGTTTCCATCACTACTCCAATTTCTACTGTGCATTTACAGGTAAGATTTTCCTCAGTTAAGAGCCTCTTCTGTATGCTTTTGTTAGTCAGTCCACACACAGATCTGTCTCTCAGGGCCTTTTAAGCCCATTCTTTAAAGTACAGTGTTCTGACAGTCTTTTTAAACTTGTTGCAAAGGAGGAAATGGATTCACCTTCAAGCTGATTCCGCTTAATGAAACCTGAATCTTTCTCCTATAATCAGAGGCTTGGGTGGCAAGCGTCCTTGAACAATTTGCACTATCTCTTTATAGGGTTTGCTTGCTGGCTTCCCTGGGATGATCAGACTGTGTACTAAACTGCATGTTTTTTCCTTCCATCTCACCCAGTAAAGCTGCTACATGTTTTCCTGCGGAATCTCATTTATTTCAACGTACTGCTTCAGCCTCTTGCGGGCCAGTCCTCCATGGCACCATCAAAGGCTTCAATTTTTCTAGTATAGCCTACCATTTTACCTCCCTGCTGTCAGGTCAGTAGTTCAGAGTACTCACAGTTGTATCAGAATCCCCTCCCCGTTTTCCCTCCTTCCAGGGTTGCAAGCAATGTTATAGATTTGCTTGCTACTCTGATACGTAGAAGTTTCTCTAAATCCTCATTGCCATTTGCTGTGTACAGTGGATGCAGCACAAAATCCTGATTGGAAACACAGATGCACACACAAACTTGGAGGCATGATGGCTGAGTCTCTCTTACAGAAGGAAAAGAAACACAGTAACAGCTATGTAACAACAGATTCAACATAGGCAACTGCTTAAAGAACTATAAGTGCAAATTCACAGAAACAGATTCAACACTTCTGCTCAATACATTCATATATATCACAGATCCAGTGGTTTCCCCAGGAATTGAAATTAGGGGGGGTGTTCGAATTTACGGGGGGGGGGGTGTCAGGACCGATGAAATATATAAAAGAGATATGAATAAAGTAAACGTTTTGTTAGGATAATGCAAATTTAACATAAGGATAATGCAAGTTTCATCAAAACATATAACAGGTCTAGATTTCTAAAAACACGTACATTTTTTTAAAAAATTGACTTTTGAAAAGTAAGCCATCATGGGATAAGAGGGAAGTCCTCTCATGGATCAGTAACTAGTTAAAAGATGGGAAACAAAGGGTAAGAATAAATTATCAGTTTTCAGAATGGGGAGAGATAAATAGTGGTATCCCTGAGGGGTTGGTACTGGGACCATTACTGTTCAACATATACTCATAAATGATCTGGAAAAATGGGTAAACAGTGAAGTGGCAAAATTTGCAGATGATACAAAACTTTTCAAGATAGTTAAGGCCCAGGCAGACTGCGAAGAGTTACAAAGGGATCTCACAAAACTGGGTGACCAGGCAACAAAAATGGCAGATGAAATTCAATGTTGATAAATGCAAAGTAATGCACATTGTATAGTTGAGATTGTTTTCCATACAAAATGAAGGAGTCTGAATTAGCTGTTAACACTCAAGAAAGAGATCTTGGAGTCATTGTAGATAGTTCTCTGAAAACATTCACTGAATGTGCAGCGGCAGTCAATGATTCCCAACATTCTGTTTGCTTTTTTAAAAAGAACAGGAGTACTTGTGGCACCTTAGAGACTAACAAATGTATTTGAGCATAAGCTTTCGTGGGCCCACTTCATCGGATGCATAGAATGGAACTTATAGTGAGGAGATATATATACATACAGAGAACATGAAAAGGTGGGAGTTGCCCAACCAGCTCTAAGAGGCTAATTAATTAAGATGCGCTATTGTCATCAGGAGAAAAAGAAACCTTTTGTAGTGATAATCAAGATAGCCCATTTAAGACAGTTTGACAAGAAGGTTTGAGGATACTTAACATGGGGAAATAGATTCAATGTGTGTAATGGCTCAGCCATTCCCAGTCTCTATTTAAGTCTAAGTTGATAGTATCTAGTTTGCATATTAATTCAAGTTCAGCAGTTTCTAGTTGGAGTCTGTTTTTGAAGCTTTTCTGTTGCAAGATTGCCACCTTTAAATCTGTTACTTTATGGCCAGAGAGGTTGAAGTGTTCTCCTACGTGTTTTTGAATGTTATGATTCCTGATGTCAGATTTGTGTCCATTTATTCTTTTGCATAGAGACTGTCCGGTCTGGCCAATGTACATGGCAGAGGGGCATTGCTGGCACATGATGGCATATATCACATTGGTATATGTGCAGGTGAACGAGCCCTTGATGGTGTGGCTGATGTGATTAGGTCCTATTATGGTGTCACTTGAATAGATATGTGGACAGAGTTGGCATCGGGCTTTGTTGCAAGGATAGGTTCCTGGGTTAGGGTTTTTGTTCTGTGGTGTGTGGTTGCTGGTGAGTATTGCTTCAGGTTGGGGGGCTGTCTGTAAGCAAGGACAGGCCTGTCTCCCAAGATCTGGGAGAGTGAGGGATCATCTTTCAGGATTGGTTGTAGCTCTTTGATAATGCGCTGGAGAGGTTTTAGTTGGGGGATGAAGGTAACAGCTAGTGGCATTCTGTTATTTTCTATTTTGGGCCTGTCTTGTAGTAGGTGACTTCTGGGTACTCTTCTGGCTCTGTCAATCTATTTTTTCACTTCAGCAGGTGGGTATTGTAGTTTTAAGGATGCTTGATAGAGATCTTGTAGGTGTTTGTCTCTGTCTGAGGGATTGGAGCAAATGCGGTTGTATCTTAGAGCTTGGCTATAGACAAGACAATGGATCGTGTGGTGTGTCCTGGATGGAAGCTGGAGGCATGTAGGTAAGTATATCAGCACAGTAATGTCAAGGAAATGGACCGCTTGTGTGGATTGGTCTAGGCTGAGGTTGATGGTGGGATGGAAATTGTTGAAATCATGGTGACATTCCTCAAGGGCTTCTTTTTCATGAGTCAGATGATGAAGATGTCATCAATGTAGCACAAGTAGAGTAGGGGTGTTAGGGGATGAGAGCTAAGGAAGCATTGTTCTAAGTCAGCCATAAAAATGTTGGAACGCTGTGGGGCCATGCGGGTACCCATAGCAGTGCCACTGACTTGAAGGTATATATTGTCCCCAAATGCGAAATAGTTGTGGGTGAGGACAAAGTCGCAAAGTTCAGCCATCAGGTTTGGCATGTAACTAGTTCACAAAACTGGGGGGGTTTTGGGGAAATTTGGGGGGGTGTAGGGAAATCACTGCACAGATCCTTTTTTAAAATAGGAGAGAAGTGGGGTATATTTATTAATCAAAGTACTTTGTACAGCTCCTTTTCATCAAAGGATATTAAAATGCTTTATAAAGATTAATTATATAAGCCTCACATGACCACGGGGAGACAGGTAACTATGACTACCCCGCTACAATGTATTAGCAGCATTACCAACGATCCTGAAAGGTAGCTTCAGCAATATCTTCTAGCATTAAACTGAAATATACTGTGGAACATTGTACAACCTATTATATTACTGCACAACTTTGTGGCTGGAGGTTTTCTGACTGATAAAGTCCTCCCTGGTCTTTTCTAACCTGTCAGAGTACCCCACCTTCCTTTTCCCCAGGAATAAATGGTTTACTGAATTTGGATTCACGTAAGTAGCTATAGCCAAGTCAGATGGATATATTATTGAGCCTAAAGGAGTTAGGCACAAAAATCAAACGGGGATTGGGTATCTAACTCCCTTAGTCTTGTTTGAAAATCCCAACTGTACTTTTGCTATCTTAGCACATAGGTGTTGGTTTTATTCCATATACAAAGATTTTATACGTACAATTTCAATTGTATCACCTCTGCTTTGCAAAATGGCAGCTGCCCCTGAAGACAGTCACAATCATTAAAAATTTAAAGGTATGGTAGAGAAAAAAGTCATGACTGCTGCTACATAGGTACATACTTCATAGGGGCCAGGATTTTACCCGTGAAGTTTCTCCCACTCCTCAGCTCAGTGATAGGGTGACCACACATCCCATTTTGGCCAGGACAGTCCCTTTTTAAAGCTCTGTCCTATCCGTCCCGACTTTTTTTCCAAAGATAGGCATTGGTCCCGTTTGCTGTTGCTGACTTGACCAGTTGGTAAGAGCAAACAGGACACATGCCCACTTTGTGGGGCGTGGTGCAGAGGGGGCGAGTGGAGATGACAGCACCCCACAGGGGGAGGTAGGATGGGGGTTGGGGGAGAAGCATTCCAGCATATGGGTCCCCATGGGGTTCCAGTGACCAGGCAACAGCATGGGGTAGGGGGGACCCTCAGATGAGTGGCTGGGGGTGTCCCATTTTCCCTTTGGGAAATATGGTCACCCTACTCAGTCACTGCTTGTATTTTGGCCCTGATTCTGTTCTCACTGAATTCAATGGCAAAACTTTTATTGTCTTCAGTGGTGCAAGATCAGAGCCTTACACAGTTGACTAATTTCTCTTCAGAAATAGTGTCTATTACTATGCATCTGACTCCATTCCCTCCCCAAGATGGGTTTTCTCTTCTGTTCATGGATATTTGAAAAAAGAACCCAGTTTTCTTATGTGCAGATCTCACAGATTATGGCAGCTGAAATATAGATTTTTTTCCCCTTGAAAATCCATGAGACAGTTTTACTATACAGAGATTAATACCAATGTGTAATATAAAACTCTATGCAACCTTGGAACTTCCATGGGTATTTCACTCGTTTTCATTTTATTGTATGTCTTACAACTATTCTTTATTATACTGTCTGCAACTCAGCAGGGGAAAAAACAGCAGCTGGTGGGTTTTACCTTTGAATAGAGAGAGAGGTGATGTACTATATATAGATGGGTGGCATTAGCCACTCATTCTCAGTAACTTCCCTCAGCATGTTAAAATTCCAACCCAGAAACCTTTGTTCAGGACAGAGTTAAGGTCTGAAGAAAAGAAAATTAGCAAGATGGTTACAGTTTTAAACAAGAAAATAAAGGACATTCAAAGTTAAGGTTCCTACATTAAACCTTACCTCTGTCTCGGTGTCCCCGCCAATCCTTCACATGCACATTAGAGATTGCTGTTGTCAAAAGGAATAGCAGTCTGTCCTACTGAGTAAATGCACTGCAGCCATATGATGTTTCATCATGGTCACACCCTCTATTTTGAAATGTTACTTTCACAAGGGTTAAAAGGTCTGTCACAGGGGTTCTCAAACTGGGGGTTGGAACCCCTTGGGGGGTTGCAAGGTTATTACATGGGGATTCACAAGGTGTCAGCCCTCACCCCAAACCCTGCTTTGCCTCCAGCATTTATAGTGGTGTTAAATATATAAAAAAGTGTTTTTAATTTATAAGTGGGGGGGTCACACTGAGAGGCTTGCTATGTAAAAGGGGTCACCAGTACAAAAGTTTGAGAATCAGGAGAGATTGTTGTGAGGTCTCTACTTTCAGGGTGTAGGATGAATTAGTAATAGGTAGATCTGTGGCTGGTAGGTAGAGGGCAGTACTGCAGTATCTGTCAGAGTCTAGAGCTGTGTTATGGAGCCATGGTAGTGATTCTGTAGATAAGGCTGTATGACAGTCTCTATTATAAGCCTGTTTTTAATTGCTGTCAGAGGGGTGAAAATAAAAAGGTAATTTCTGTCTGAAATGTCTCATGTGTTGTCTCACCCCAGAGCATTTTGTTGTTGTTGTTTTGCCAAGTTTGAAATAAGTCTTACAAATCATTTTTGAGATATAAGGCATTAAAAAAGCGGGGGTGGAGGGAAGGGGGCTAATAATGATAAAACAAGAAAATTTTTGATGTAGGTCAGATTTGAGATGATGTCTCTATTCACAGGGAGGATTCACTTGGATTCTTTTCTTTTTTTTTACTTCAGTCACTTATTTGACAATTTTCTCTAGACTTCTTTGATTCTAACTATTTCCATTAGAAACTGTGATTTCCTCTTAAACCAACCAGCACAAGACGGCATGCAATATCTGCTGAGAAAATAACTCTTCTCTTTACTGTATCTGGCTGTTCTCTAACAGCTATGAAACTTATTAAAATGTCACCTAAGTCTCAGACAGTGATTTGTCAGATTCTTCTGGTTTCCTCCTCTACTTCATACCGTATATGATATTATGTTGCCTGATGTACCAACTTTAAGCATTTTGGGGTAGGGGTGCAAAAAAAGTTTGTCTTCCTCCTGCAGAGTGGGCCAGAGGCTTTTGGGGAGAGTTAGATGAGATTATTTTTAATCCAAATGTAATCTTTAAATTTAAAAAGTGTATAAAAAGATCTTCATGTCCTCCCTTCTCTACAGAATCATGCTGCACACAATGGGCCTGATTCTTATTTACATTAAGACTGTTTTACACCTCTCTGGCAGTGTAAACTGACCTTAAATTGGGCATAAACTACATTTACACTAGCTTGTAAGGTCTGTTTGCACTGACTGAGTGGTGTAAAGGGGCCCTAATGTAAATGAGAATCAGAACCAATGTTTTCTGACCAATTGCATACATTTACATTATTTGGCAGCTGTCCAAGTGATATTATCTTACAAAACCCAGAGATTTGCTTCTCTTCTAATAAGAAGATGTCTGAGGTTAAGAGTATGGGTTACTGGTAAATTGGTGCCTGAGTGAGTTTGTCGTTAACTGGAATTTTGTAAATTGTGTGCTCCTTTTTTATTGGCTACGAAAAGCACTTTATCTCTAAACTGATGAAGGACTTATGAGCATTCTCACTATCTTCTGCCCTGCCTGCAAAGCTTTTTGGTGCATGCACAGAACAGCAAGATAAGATTTTGTTAAGAGAGGAATTGAATTTCTAAAATGTACTTGCTGCAGAAAACTGAGCTGTTGTGGCATAGAAGAGATTCCAACTGCTGTGTGTAGTGGGGGAAAATCAACAGAAACAGGTTATATCTCTGATAGCAACAAAATATGTTGATACCTAAAATCAGAAGTGTGTTAATTCTCACTCAAGAAATTAAAAACTATTCCAATTTTTCACATTTAATTGTGGATTCAAAAAAAGACCTATTTCTTTCAATCTTTTAAAAAACATTATGCCAACTTTAGTCTAATCTCTGAACAAAAATGGAAAAGAATTAGCCTGGTTTGTGAGTAAAGAAGGCTTTCACATTAAAGACATGCAGAAATCTATATTTTTGGCATGTTTTTGTAGTGAAAATTTTGTTGACAATGAGAATAAAGTTTAATTTGTTGGAGATGCTGCTTTGTGTAATGTGAAACTGAAAGTAATCAAGTGACATTCTGTGGAACAAAAAGTAACAAATTGACAAATCTTTTTCTCTAGTGCCTACTACCCTACACTTGTTTTTTTGAATGACTGATATCAGTGCTCCTGCTTTATGGTAGTAAAATATATACAAGGCATTTTCCTTCAATATATGCTAAAAGTTTTAAATGAACTCAGTTTAGTCATTATTTGCCCTTTTCTTTGCTTACCATGAACACTCATGGTACTCGATTGACTGAAGCAGCCTGGACCCTAGACTTACTGTAACACTGGGTCCTCCATTCCCATGCTGTAGCCTTGTCCCCGATTCGAAGAGGGGGTGGCAGAGGACCACTCTTTCTCCAAGGAGAGGCAAGATGGCAGTAGGGACCTTCCCAGGACCTACCCCAGCAACTAGTACATAAGTATTTGGTTTGGTCCGTGGAATGGTCCCACTGCACTCATCTCCTGCCACACATAGAGAGAGTCCATTATTGAGGTACTGTTAGAAGGACCTTTTGCTTCATCTGAATTTAATATGCTTTGGATTGTTACACTCTTTCCCTTCTCCCTCACAAACTGCAGATGCAGACTTACTGCAACACCACAGTGCCTGCAGATTCTGGGCCACCAAGCCTTAAAACAGAGAACCCCAACTCTGGAAGAGAATTCCAAGCCCTGATCCTTCTGTGTCCTTGTCAATTCAAGGTTCTACCTTGCTGTAGCTTCCATGCCAAGAGACCTTTAAACACAGACCTGCAGATCCAGCAGGGCACTCTAGGTTCATCAGGGTGACAATCTCCTAGCCAATTAATTTGCTCTTTATCCTGGAGATTAGGATGATCCCAAATGTGTCACCTGTAGGATACATTATAAGGCTCATTTATTTGCAGAGGAATACCCTAAAAACAGTCAGCTTGTCAACTCTTGCAGTTTTATTGCAAGTCTTGACTTATTTTTCTTAAAGCCTCAGATACTAGAACTAAGAATATAATCTTGAATATTTACATAAAAAGGTAAATTTCTGGCCCTCATATTTGCAGAGAAAAGCCTGAGTATGTGAACAGAGCATTCCCTAAAAGCTCATTAACCAAAAAAGGCAATTAAAAAGAACTCCAAATGTATTTTTTTTAAAAATCATAATTTTTAAGCCAATTTCATGGTTGGGCGGAGGGTGGGGTGGGTAGCTGACTCATGACTTTTGAAGGACTGGGGTTGGCAATACTGCAGTTGTTGAGGACTGTTCCATCTCTGTTACACCATTTAAGAAATCACCATAAAACAAGAAAGACGTGGAGCATTTGGTCCTCTTTTGGACAGAAATTATGCTATTCTGAATTGTATATATGGCACCATATCATTAGGAATCTATAGACAGAATGCACACTGCTACACAGTATGCAAAATTTGAATTTGCAGGCACCAGCGCCCAAAAGAAAGGGTATCAGACCTACTGTACACCTTCCAATCTTCCTCCTTACCTAATTTTCAGATGGTATCAGAAGAAGCCCAGCAGTCTCATGGCCTTTTTTACATGTCCATCCTCTTCTTCCTGCCCATCTATTTCAAAATTTAGCATACTGTAGAGGGCACACAGCGTGCGCTCCTTGTGCACCCACAACCCATGAATATGCAATATAATAATCCTTTCAATATATGGCTGCTCTTTCCAGTTAATATAGGGGATTAGAATGGGTTGAAAAATGGGATATAATTCCTGTGGATATTTTTAATGAACATTTCAACTCTTTTTTGGTCAAAATTTGAAATAGAAAATTTCAAAAATATTTGACCAGTTCTAAAGGCAGTATATATAGTTATGACAATGTGATGCCTTTGCTACATCCTTAAGAGCTCTTCTTGTGTTCAGAAACAGCAGCCATTTTGTTTTCAAAGTTGCTGCTGTAGCAGCCATCCATATACACATGCACATACACACACTACAGTCTGTGTGGAAACTTCATATCTGTTTTTTTTAATTATTTTATTTATTATCCTTTTAAGATAAAAGTTCTTCCGACTGAAAGTACATGATTGCTTTTTGGGTGTGGAAAAATATAACTCATAAGTTTTACTGACTGTCCACTCAGAAAGCAAATGTGTATTGATCAAGTTTGGGGATTCAGGAAATTTTGTATAGGGTAGAAAACAACCATTCATTGATGGGGTAATGGATTAGATGATCTAATTGTTCTTTTCCATCTCTGTGTTCTACAATTCTAGATTGGCCATTGAACAAAGTTGATGCAGGAGGGCATCTATAGCCAGGGCAGGATAGTGGACTTATTAGAGGAGGAGGAGCGTTTACTTGTCATGGTGATAGGCATGGTATAAGAACCTGAATGGAATATAATTTAGTATCTGAGGGATTATTATATAGAATCATAGAATATCAGGGTTGGAAGGGACCTCAGGAGGTCATCTAGTCCAAACCCCTGCTCAAAGCAGGACCAATTCCCAACTAAACCATCCCAGCCAGGGCTTTGTAAAGCCTGACCTTAAAATCCTCTAAGGAAGGAGATTCCCTAGGTAACCCATTCCAGTGCTCTACCACCCTCCTAGTGAAAAAGTTTTTCCTATTATCCAACCTAAACCTCCCCCAGAAGGTAGGAGAGTTTGGCAACTGACAAGAACTGGGCATCACTTTTTTTTCCTTTTAAATTACTGCTCTCTCTTCATCCTTGTTTATTGATAGATGCAAAATTCATGATCGCTATGGTCATCACATTAGTACAAGTTAATTGTAACATGAGATCCACTAGAAATCTGGCTCTGTATTTGGCATCCAGTGGAAAATAATAGCTAACATCTGGCATCTAGTGATTGAAAAAGTGGATTTGTCACATCCCTAGTTAGTGTGCCTAGGGGAATTCAAACTCATGTCCCCAGTGTATGAATTTTTGTAAATTATTCCCACTACAAAGCATAGAGTAACTGCTGCATCTTCTATGCCATTCATATTATCTTTTAGAGAGTGGAATTAATTTTAGCTCATTTTGTATTTGGTGATGCTGTATAGCATTATGCTTGGCCAACTTTCTTAGAGAATGCATTAGAATAAGCAGCACTGCATGTAAAGGCATCTACTTTTAGAGCACCAGAAATCATATGTTCAGGCACACCTATATTAAACTACGAAAACAATTTCTTCCCAGCTTTTCTTTTCAGTCAAAGGTTATACTGTGTTAATGAATATTGCTTAAATAATAGAATAAATTCAATATACATGTTTTACACACATCATCAGTCCCAAAAGACTTTAACCTTTTTGCAGTACATTTCTCATTTTCACAAAAAAATGGCAATGTGATGAAACATGCAGCCTTTTCTCTGTAATAAACTTAAAGGAGCTTCCTTTAGCTTATCTAAAAAAGTACAGTCTGGTGATCATGAAATTTCCTCATTTTTTAAAAGCTGATAGTGTTTTTAGAACAGTACAGTGGATACATAACAGTTGCAACTCTGTCTTTGATCTATAAGTGGCAGTGTTTATTTGTTTGAGCTACTACAGTTTGCTGCATGAATCCCTGATGTGTGTGAAGTCCTGTGTGTCACAGAGCTTCATTTTCAACTGTACTGTATGTAAATCAGCTATTGCTTCATGCCAATGAAAAGCACAGTTTGCAAAATAGTTGCTGACATTTCACAACTATTCCATTTTTACACATGGAGCTTAGATAATAAACACTTGTGGAAGAACTTTTATCAATAAATCCTGCAAATATATTGTAATCACAATGAAGATATTGAGTACTTTGGCACCTTAGAGACTAACAAATTTATTTGAGCATAAGCTTTCGTGGGCTACAGCCCACTTCATCGGATGCATAGACTGGAACATATAGTAAGGAGATATATATACACATACAGAGAACATGCCCTCCCACCTTTTCATGCTCTCTGTATGTGTATATATATCTCCTCAATATATGTTCCATTCTATGCAGCCGATGAAGTGGGCTGTAGCCCACGAAACCTTACGCTCAAATAAATTTGTTAGTCTCTAAGGTGTCACAAGTACTCCTGTTCTTTTTACGGATACAGACTAACATGGCTGCTACTCTGAAAAATGAAGGTATTCTGTAACTTTTTTTTACATGTTTAGAAATACATTTTAATCAGACCATCATACCTTCAGTGTATAGTAGAAATACATTGTACATTTAAAAATGTATTGTCTATTTCTTAAGTATATTCTATTATATATTGTATCACTATTTAATGTGATTTGGGCCACATCCTCTAGCTTTGGGCACAAGGTCTGGATCCAAATATCTCATCTCTGTTGAAGAGTTTGGAGTTTGAACCCCAGATCCAAATTTGGTGGCTGGCTCCTTTCTCTATGAGCTTATCTTTGCTATAGAGCTAACTCAAGTTATATGTGTTGCTCCTATCTCGAGTCCCATGCACACACAAAAACCATTAACTCAAGTTGGTGCCTTTAACTTGAATTGGCTGGCCTGTCAGGTGGTGTAGGCCAGGGGTTCTCAACCTTTTTCTTTCTGAGGCCTGCAAACATGCTATAAAAACTCCATGGTCCAGCTCTGCCACAACTGTTTTCCTGCATGTAAAAGCCAGGGCTGGCATTAAGGGTCAGCAAACAGGGCAATTGCCTGAAGCCTCATGCCACAAGGGGCACAGCAAAGCTAAGTTGCTCAGGATTCAGCTACAGCCCTGGGTTGAGGCCCCAGGTTGCAGTCTTGCACGGTGGGGCTTTGGTTTTCTGCCCAAGGTCCTGGCTAGTCTAATGCTGGTCATGCTTGGCAGACCTCCTGAAACCTGCCCATGGCCACCCATGGGGCCCTGGACCCCTAGCTGAGCGCTAATTAAACCTTTACAGCACATCACACCATGTACCCCATTAGATACCACATGAGTTACTAGAGTATTTTACAATTTTTAGAGAGTGTGAAAACATTTTATTGGTAATAAATTTATCTACAGAGGGGCGGATAGGCCAAACCTGAGTGGTGCAGGTCAACTGTATTTTTACAATGATTTCTAGGATTTCATAGACATTATTCAAATTCACAATTTATGTGACCACCTGACCTCTGTGACAAAAATCAAGGTCCTAATAATGACGACTATATCACTGAAACCTAGTAAGATGACACTGCAGGCCTAATGCTGGTTTACCTTGTCTCCACCAGCCTACTCTGTACACCATTCCCTGAATGTATAAAGTCAGGTACTGAGTAGTCATTCTACTTCCAGTGAGACTCAAATGCAGAAGAGCCTCCCCTGGAAAACAGAATCCTTCAAATCTATCCTCATCTGTGAGTCAACATAACAAATTAATGTAACTACAGTAGTCCATTAATCCTCTGACCTCAAGACATTGAAGGATGAGACAAAGTATCTAGTAAGAATCTTGATTACACACTGGCCACTGCCATTGATACATCTACTTACCCTTTACCCTCATTGCTGTCATAGATTACCATGGGTGTCTGATGACCTGTGCTGGATGAAGCAGGAGGGATGGAAAACATGATCAGATGCAAGAAATCTCCAACAAAAGGATTTCCTAAAATCCCGTGTCACGGCCATATCACAGAGGCAAAGAAATCTTTCTCTCTTTTATCGCTGCAAAAAGCTAAATCTCACTCCTAAGAATTTTTTTCAGATTGCGAATCACTTTGTGAATCACCAGCCTCCCTCCACACAACTCCAGAAGCCATTTCTTCATGATGGAGCACCTGTCAAGTTATTTGTTTGAAAAGTTCATGTAAGCTGGTGAGTCAGACCACCAGCTGAGGAAGGTGAAATCATGCTCAGTTAACTGCAAGTTCCAGACCAGTTCCTTTGCTCAGGACTTTTCTTTATTAATGTAGGTGCCGAGATTCAAAACAAAACAAAGAAACTTAAATCAGTTTCCATTACCGTCCCTCAAGATCCTGTCTTAGTCCATGTCTCCAGAGCTTTGCAGTCCGTAAAGCCATCCCAGCTGAGATGTCTTTTCCCCTATCGGTATCTACCTCTCAGGTACTACACCTGAAAAAGGGAGAAAGAGCTCTCCCAGGTCCTTCTCTGACCCTGGGTCTCTGTCTACTGAGATGCCTGACTTGCCCCTTCCTGGGCACATATCTTATTCAACACGGGTGTCACTGGATTGCCAGTACAGCCTTTTTACTCCTTTACTCTTCTTATCAGGACACTTGCCTGTAAATATTGAGTGATCTTTGGCTGCTTTTCTTAAATCTGTTTGGAGGGCCCAGTAGATCTCTTCAAAACCCACCAACTGACTACACCTCCAACTACTCGGTTTGATGAAACACTAAATTTTTATTTAACTCATGTATCCATAACACAAAACAATAAAGTTCAGTAACCTTCCTACTCTTGCTCTAATAGGGACAGCATAAGCTTATAAGGGCCCACCAGGGCTTCCTCTCCTCACAGGAGCCAAACGACTAACCTTCTTCCCTTCTCTCCAGGAGCCTACCGATGATCCTTCAATTCAGACCCCCCCAGTGAGCCAAACTAGCTGTCTGGGTGGAGCTTCCCTCCAGAAGTCCAAGCCTTTGTGTCTTTGTGCACCCAGCAGCATGTGTTCTTTTTTTACCTTAATCCCATTACAAGTCCCGTAACACAATTTTGCTTAACATTTATGTATTTCAGGCGTGACCAGCACACTCACAGGAACATATGGAGATGGGAGTCTCCCTCCCCCACATCCCGAGGAGTGAGCACCAAAATCCTTTTGTGTTTCCCCTTTATTGTAATCATCAGCCCTCCCCCTCCCCAGGTGGGCAGTTCTGGTCTCGGTCTTGGCCCAATACTTGCCTTCTAATTTCCCTGCTAAATTCCGCACCTCTGTTTATGTTTACACTCGCTCATGACCATTGTTGCCATGTAAGGGGCTGTTATTGAGCACTTGGCTGTCTCTGTCAGTGAACATCTGCATGCTTGTGGTTTTGGGGTTTTCCGTGTGCATCTCTGCCGGCACCTACCAGGCGACTTGATGTAACTCCCTATAATTTATCTATGAAACCACTATATTCAAATCAACATAGTTCCTTCTCTACATGAGGATAGGCTGCCTTTATTTATAGCAGGCACCTCTTACCAGTTGTAGTCACTGACCCCTCCGTTGCAAAGTGCTGAGACCTTGGACAGTGCGCTGGGATGCGGAGATCACTCTAGGCATAGACATGCTAGCCAGATGCCTAGGGTGGCACAGCTGCCTATGGCAGCTGATACGCAGTAAGCTGGGGTGTGATCTAGCTTGCCACAGCATGGACTAACTGTTCTTAACAGTTCCTTAATTTTCTTTGATCTAGTCCTCCTTGAAATAGGACCCCCAAGCACATTAACAAACTGTTAATGTGTGTCAGCAGAGTGTCCTCATTAACACATGTGCAGAGGCCTTGTCAGAATTGTGAGGCTAGAAGGCCCAGCGGGGGCATCCCTGGAGAAGTTCACAACACAGCCCAGCCCCCAGAGGCCTCCCACTGAACGAATCAGAGAATGAGGGGGCCTCCTGGTGCAGGTGTGACCAGGTAAGTGGCACCCCTGCTCCTCATTTATGCCTTGCCCTGGTTCTTCTGTTCCTCTTTGCCCCTATTTTCTACCCCAACCCTATCACCCCTCCTAGTTCTTCTACACCTCTCTGTCCCCAACTTAGCCTTCCTGCCACTCATCTCCCCCCCCCCATTTCCTAGCCCATCTGCCACCCTAGGATCCTGCCCCCATCTATCACCAACTTCATCTCTCCCTCCCCAGTCCTCCTACCCCCAGGGTCTTGCGCCACTGTGTCCTGCCCCTCATGCCATCGGACCTCTTTTCTAGCATCCTGCCCCATCAGCCCCCCATCCTATCAGCCCCATGATCTGCCCCATTTTTGTAGCCTCCACTCCATTTGTCTGCCTCTGCATCCTGAACCCCACCCTATCCATGTCCTGGTCTCCCCCTGGATCATGGCCCCACCTTATTACTAGGCCCCAATCCTGTATTATTCCCCCATTGTTTCACCCAGGTATTGTCTGGGTCCACTCAGACTCATTTTGGGGAACCCTTCCCCTGGCCTGACAGAGCTCCCTCTACATGCTAGGATGCCGGAGCCCAGCAGAGCGGAGTGCAGATGGATCCATGTTGCAAGTCCCAGCACATGGTGCTCTTAGTGCAGGGCTGGGCAAGGCTTCAGAGTGAGGGACCCCAGTGGTGTCATTCCAGGGAAGCCTGTTTATGGAGGAGGGTGCTGCTGTATTTGTTTCTCTGTCACCCCAAAAGGGAAACTGGCTTGGGGGAAGAGGGGTCCGGAAGCTCCAGAGGTCGCTTCTGTTTGTATGAGGCATCTTCTGTTCTGTTTTAAAGGAGTCACTTAGGTTCCAAACACCTTTACACCGCACCTCAGAGGAGGGCGGGGTCACTTACACACCCAGGGCAGGGCTGTAGCCAGTTTTAGCACCACAGTTTGCTCCACTCAGTATGGACCAGACTTCCCTTGTGCCCTTATTTTCAAAATTTTCTCCTACCTCCTACACTGGGGATGATTCATCCAACAGGCCACTAAGTATAGGGGGTGCTTCCCCTTATGCCTCTGTTGGGTGCTGCAGCCCCTGACCCTGAGCTCCACCAAACATTTTACAAGCCTGGCACCCATGTTAAGGAACACTTAATGTGTGCAGAGTGTGTGTTGTGTAGTAGGAGAGGGCAGCATGCTGACGTTCTGCCTAGGGTGGCAGATTGTTTTGAAAAGCCCCTGCTTGGATGTTTGAATGTACCCAATGTGATAGACCCAGGCCAGCTGGGTACAGCAGAATAGCAGAAGGCAGATATACTGACTACTGGATTAACAGTTTTCTGTTCCCTGACTGACCAGAGAAGGGGCTGCTCCAGGCTAATGAGAACACCTGACTCTAATTAACCTGCAAAGAGTCAGGTGAGGCCATTAAGCTAATGTGACCACCTGACTCTAATTAAGGCCCTGCTGATACTATATAAAGGGCTCACTCCAGTCAGGCAGAGGAGAGCCAGGGGAGAGGAAATGCAGCTGAAGGGCTGGTTAATAAAGACACCCTCAAACCATCGGTAAGGGAGCCCTAAGGTAAGGGTGAAGAAGGGAGAAGCAGGAGAGCTGTGGGGAAGTGGCCCAGGAAAATGTAGCAATTCTGGCAGTGACAGTTTGGTTGCCAACAGCTGCTACCATTAGGGTCCCTGGGCCGGACCCGGAGTAGAGGGTGGGCCCGGGTTCCCCACAAACCACCACTACAGGAACATCTCTTGGGAGGGGAAGTCAGGCCCCTGTCAGGACAGGAGGCTAAACTGTTCTGAAATAAGCCCTAGGGACAACAGAGACTGTGGGAGTTCTCTCACCAACCTCCTTGCAGGCCTATGATGAAAAGGGCTCAGTAGGCTGTAACCCTGGCCCTAGAGATAGAAGATCTATGCGGAGGGTCACAGTGAGCCACTGAGGCTAGTATAAACCGCCTAGAAGTGCAGGACCCACGAGGGCAAGGTCAGAGCTCTGCCACACCAAGGACTAGCATTGTGTAACACTCACACACACCCAGGCAGTAGCAACCATACACTGAGCCCAAGACAGAATACACACTTCCAATGCTGAAAGAATTTGGCCCATGTGCAGAACTAGAATCTCCAGAAGTGCTGAAAAATATTAGTGTGACCATCTGTGATTCAGCTGTCATGAAGCAGTTGTTAAAAGATACCTGGGATCACCATGGGTTCCTGCTGACAGAGACAGTCACACCATCTTTGACAAAGCATGCCATAGTCAGGTCCATTCTCAGGAAACCAGGTTTGGACCTACAGGACCATTCAAATGTCCAGCCATCCATTCCTGAATCAGATAAGTAAGAAATTAGCTATGAGACATCTAACACAGCTAACCATAGTCAATGTCCTGGATCCTTCCCAGTCAGGTTTCTGGCCAGGCCATAGAATGAGATAGTGCTGGTAGCTCTATGAATGCTAGACTCTTGTTCATTGTAGGTTGAGGGAGGAAGTTCATACTTGCGTTCCTGGATCTATATTTAATATTTTATGCAGCTGACCATGGAATACTACTGTCTCTCCTCAGAATTACTGCAAGGGTCAACAGGAAAGCACTGAGATGGTTCCAGTCCTTCCCCCTCACCTCAAAATATTCTTGTTCTGCTCCCTTCAGAACACTTATCTTGCAAGACTCAATTCCGTCCCCCAGACTTTTTAATATCTGCATGAAACTGTTGGGGGAAATTGTAAGATGCTATGGTCTCAAATGCCAGGCAATACCCAAGACCACATGCTGCAGAGGAAGGAAAAAACCCTCCAAAGTCCCTGCCAATCTGACCAGAGGGAAAATTCCTTCCCAATCCCACATATGATGATCAGTTAGACCCTGAGCATATGAGCAAGAACCAGCCAGCCAAGCACTCCAGAGAGAGAATACTCAGTGCCACCTCAGCACCCTGGCTCAACCTGCCCAGTGTCCCATCTCCAGCGCTGGCCATCCCTGATGCTTCAAAGGAAGGGGATAAAAAAACCCTCCCAGAGTACATTGGGAGTGAGGTAGAGGGAAGAATTTCTTCCTGTCCCTGCTGGTAGCTGGCAGAAACCCTGAAGCATGAGCTTTAGTAACAGAAGATATAAAGTGGAATTAAGTCCCGGTGCTGGTGAATTCTGCCCCCACCATCACTAGCAACCCCATGATCTACAGACTCATGGATTCCCTGCTGCCTATGGATGCTCAAATAGCAAAAGCTCAGAAAAAAACTTTCTTCCACCTGAGGTTGGCTAGAAGACTGTACCCTATCCTGTCAGACGATAACTTGGCCACCATGATTTCTGCTTTGTGATCTCCAAGATGCACTAAGGCAATTCATTTTAGCTAGATATGAGCACACAGAACTTAAAACAAATCTTCAGTTAGTACAAAGCAGGCATGGGAATTTATGTATGTAAATTAGGTGTGCAACTGTGCACCCATTTTCATGCAATCAGTTGAGCTTCCGACTTTTTTGAAAATCAGGTCATGTATTTAATTTGGAGAATGAAAACAAGAATGAATCCAAATAATATTTATAACAAATTAAAAATAATATAACAATTTTCAAACTCAGTGGGATCATAAAATCACTAATTTTTTGTATGGTATACATGAAAGCCTTTTAAAAACAATAATGTCCTTGTGCTATATACAGCAATAAGCTGCAGAGGGCTGCAGAGTCAACCAGGAGGTGGAGAGCTCATATATATGAGCTCTCCTCCTCCTACTATCATTCACAATGCCTGACTGAACAGATTTTTTTAACCCTTGTCTGTGTCTGCACAGTGAATTTTACCTTTCCCAAAGTTCCTCCTGCCAAAGTTGGTTTATGTCCCTTGTGGCATGGAAAGAGGCACATAGTCTTCCAAGTGCCCTGGTTTTCCTGCCAAGGGGTGAGGAGTTACTTCCCTTCTCCTTTGAAAGCATCACACCCTTCCTTTATTTTATTATGTTTTCAGGCTGTTACTCCAGCAGATCTACCCTCTTCCAGATACAGGTGTAGAACTCCCTTAACAGTAACATTACTATGTCTCTCTGGTTCTTCTGTGACTGACTGACCCATGTATTGTAGGGCTTTGGTTCATATTTACATACTTCCTTGGAGAGAGAAGCTGAAAATATGTCTATCTTACAAGCTGAAACTATATTCAATTTCCATATGGGCTGTAACATATGATGTATCATATTTTAAAAAGTAGGTGTAAAAGGGGCATATCCATCAACTGTTAAGATACAGTTGCACAAGGATATTTATAACAACCCTATTTTCCCTCAGCTTCTGCCTTAGTATATACTTCCACCTTTTGGCAATTTACATAAATATACATGGTCCATGAATAATGTATAAGAATTATTTTAAATGCAGGGCTTCCAGCTCCCACAGTGCAGTAGTATACACAACAATTTGATTGGCTCTGCTCTGTTTTCATTACTGGCAATTTCTTGGAACACAAAAGAGGTTGAAAAGGCTGACAGGGATGGACAGTATTTATTTTGTGAGAAATATTTGTTGCCTTTTTTAAGGCAATTGTGTTGCAAAGTTTTCCTTGTGATTGTTCCTCATTTTCCGTACCCCACCCCCTGGGAAGAATGCATTAAAAGGTCCATGCTTGCTCTTTTTTGGGTTCAGATCTGTGGAGGGTTTTTGTTGTTGTTTTTTTTGTAAGGATAGTGTTGGATTTGTTCCCTATTTGCATAAACGTGAGCATAAGCTATAAATAAATAAAGAACCATCAGATTTCTTAAGGTTGTTCAATTAAACTTAAAGTAACAAGGAAATTGCAGAGAAAAGCAGAAGAAATTATGACTTATTGTGACATCCAGAAAATAAAAGAGCAAGTTTTTAGAGTTTTAATGTATTTTTTCCCATAGAGAATCAAATAGTTTATAAAATACATGTGTGTCTTGTGCATCTGGGTCATTTTGATATTAATTCAGCAGATGTGTATTCTTGTATGTAATTATGTCACAGGTATGTATAATAATAAACAAAGGAACAGTGTCTTAATTAAACATGCACAGTGGTATTGTCTTTATCTTAGCAGTAGCATTTGTGTCACTGTAATTATGAAAAATACACTGAAAACACAACAACGATATACTTATCCCTCCTTTCCACCACTCAAAAAAAAGAAGCTGAGGGAAAATAGGGTTGTTATAAATATCCTGCTGCAACTGTATCTTAACAGTTGATGGATATGCCCCTTTTACACCTTCTTTTTAAAATATATTACATCATATGTTACAGCCCATATAGGTTGTTGTGCTTCTAAATAAATGCTACTTGTGGTTTTGATTTGACTAGTAATTTGCAATAATATATTATTTGTTTTTTTTCAAGTTCTTGAGAATGCAAGAACATAAGAACGGCCATACTGGGACAGACCAGTGGTCAATCTAGCCCAGCATCCTGTCTTCTGATAGTGACCAATGCCAGAGGCTTCAAAGGGAATGAACAGAACAGAGCAACTATCAATCCATTCCCTGTCATCCAGTCTCAGCATCTGGCAGTCAGACGCTTAGGGACACCCAGAGCACAGGGTTGCACCCCTGACCATTTTGGCTAATAGCCTTTGATGGACCTATGTGCCATGAACTTATCTAATTCTTTTTAAAATCCAGTTAAGAACATAAGAATGGCCATACTGGGTCAGACTAAAAGTCCATCCAGCCCAGTATCCTGTCTACCGACAGTGGCCAATGCCAGGTGCCCCAGAGAGAGTGAACCTAACAGGTCATGATCAAGTGACCTCTCTCCTGCCATCCATCTCCACCCTCTGACAAACAGAGGCTAGGGACACCATTCCTTACCCATCCTGGCTAATAGCCATTAATGGACTTAACCGCCATGAATTTATCCAGTTCTCTTTTAAACGCAGTTATAGTCCTAGCCTTCACAACCTCCTCAAGCAAGAAGTTCCACAGGTTGACTGTGCGCTGTGTTTTAAACCTGCTGCCCATTAATTTCATTTGGTGGCCCCTAATTCTTATATTATGGGAACAAGTACATAACTTTTCCTTATTCACTTTCTTCACACCACTGATGATTTATATACCTCTATCCCCCCTTAGTCTCTTCTTTTCCAAGATGAAAAGTCCTAGCCTTTTTAATCTCTCCTCAGACAGGACCTGTTCCAAACCCCTAATCATTTTAGTTGCCCTTCCCTGAACCTTTTCTAATGCCAGTATATCTTTTTTGAGATGAGGAGACCACATCTGTACGCACTATTCAAGATGTGGGCTTACCATGGATTATATAAGGACAATAAGACATTCTCCGTTTTATTCTCTATCCCTTTTTGAATGATTCCTAACATCCTGTTTGGTTTTTTGACTGCCACTGCACACTGCGTGGATGTCTTCAGAGAACTATCCATGATGACTCCAAGATCTCTTTCCTGATTAGTTGTAGCTAAATTATCCCCCATCATATTGTATGTATAGCTGGGGTTATTTTCCCTGATGTGTATTACTTTACATTTATTCACATTAATTTCATTTGCCATTTTGTTGCCCAATCACTTAGTTTTGTGAGATCTTTTTGAAGTTCTTCACAGTCTGCTTTGGTCTTAACTATCTTGAGCAGTTTAGTATCATCTGCAAACTTTGCCACCTGACTGTTTACCCCTTTCTCCAGATCATTTATGAATAAGTTGAATAGGATTGGTCCTAGGACTGACCCTTGGGGAACATCACTAGTTAGCCCCTCCATTCTGAAAATTTACGATTTATCCCATGACAACTTAATTTACATAAGAGCCTTTGGTGAGGGACCTTGTCAAAGGCTTTCTGGAAATCTAAGTACACTATGTCCATTGGATCACCCTTGTCCACATGTTTGTCGACCCCTTCAAAGAACTCTAATAGATTATTAAGACATGATTTCCCTTTACAGAAACCATGTTGACAATTTATGTTCTTCTATGTGTCTGACAATTATATTCTTTACTATTGTTTCAACTAATTTGCCTGGTACTGATGTTAAATTTACCGGTCTGTATTTGCCGAGATCACCTCTAGAGCCCTTTTTAAATATTGGCGTTACATTAGCTATCTTCCAGTCATTAGGTACAGAAGCTGATTTCCACAATTTTAGAACTCTTGGGTGAATGCCATCTGTTCCCGGTGACTTGTTACTGTTAAGTTTATCAGTCAATTCTAAAACCTCCTCTAGTTATAATTTTGGCCTTCACAACATCTCCTGGCAATGAGTTCCACAGGGTGGCTGTGCGTTCTGTGAAGAAGTACTTTTTTTGTTTGTTTTAAACCTGCTGCCTATTACTTTCATTGGGTGTCCCTGGGTTCTTTTGTTATGTGAAGGAGTAAATAACACTTCCTTATTCACTTTCTCCATGCCATTCATGATTTTATAGACCTCTATTATATCCTCCCTTAGTCATCTCTTCTCCAAGCTGAACAGTTCCAGTCTTTTAATCTCTCCTCATACAGAAGCTGTTCCATACCCCTAATTAATTTTGTTACCCTTTTCTGTACCTTTTCTATTTCTAATTAGGGCTGTCAAGCAATTAAAAAATTAATCGTGGTTAATCGTGTGATTAAAAAAAATAATCGTGTTGTTAATAATAGAATACCATTTATTTAAATATTTTTGGATGTTTTCTACATTTTCACATGTATTGATTTCAATTACAACACAGAATATAAAGTGTATAGTGCTCACTTTATTTCTAATTACAAATATTTGCACTGTAAAAAAACAAAAGAAATAGTCTTTTTCAATTCACCTAATACAAGTACTATAGTGCAATCTCTTTATCATGAAAGTTGAATTTACAAATATAGAATTATGTACAAAAAAATAACTACATTCAAATATAAAACCTACAAGTCCACTCAGTCCTACTTCAGCCAATCGCTCAGACAAACAAGTTTGCTTACAATTTGCAGGTGATAATGCTGCCCGCTTCTTCTTTACAATGTCACTTGAAAGTGAGAACAGGTGTTTGCATGGCACTGTTGTAGTTGTCATCGCAAGGTATTTACGTCCTAGATCTGCTAAAGATTTATATGTCCCTTCATGCTTCAACCACCATTCCAGAGGACATGCGTCCATGCTCATGACAGATTCTGCTCAATAATGATCCAAAGCAAAGCGGACCGATGCATGTTTACTTTCATCATCTCAGTCAGATGCCACCAGGAGAAGATTGATTTTCTTTTTTGGTGGTTCGGTTTCTGTAGTTTCCACATCAGAGTGTTGCTCTTTTAAGATTTCTGAAAGCATGCTCCACACTTCGTCCATCTCAAATTTTGGAAGGCATTTCAGATTCTTAAACGTTAGGTTGAGTGCTGTAGCTATCTAAAAAATCTCACATTGGTACCTTCTTTGCGTTTTGTCAAATCTGCAGTGAAAGTGTTCTTAAAATGAACATGTGCTGGGTGATCATCCGAGACTGCTACAACATGAAATAGATGGCAGAATGTGGGTAAAACAGAACAGGAGAAATACAATTCTCCCCCCAGGAGTTTGGTCACAAATTTAATTAACACATTATTTTTTAATGAGCATCATCAGCATGGAAGCATGTCCTCTGGAATGGTGGCTGAAGTATGAAGGGGCATACAAATGTTTATCATATCTGGCACGTAAATACCTTGCAATGCCAGTTACAAAAGTGCCATGCAAATGCCAGTTCTCACTTTCAGGTTGACACTGTGAATAAGAACCAGGCAACATTATCTCCAGTAGATGTAAACAAACTTGTTTGTCTTAGTGTGGACTTGTAGACTCTAAAGTTTTACATTGTTTTGTATTTGAGTGCAGTTATGCAACAAAAAATATCTACATTTGTAAGTTACACTTTCACAATAAAGAGATTGCACCACAGTACTTTTATGAGGTGAATTGAAAAATACTATTTCTTTATAATTTTTAAATCCAAATATTTGTAATAAAAATAATAATATCAAGTAAGCTCTGTACACTTTGTATTCTGTGTTGTAATAGAAATCAATACATTTGAAAATGTAGAAAAACATCTAAAAATATTTAATACATTTCAATTGGTATTCTATTGTTTAACAGCGTGATTAATTGCAATTAATTTTTTTGAGTTAATCACGTGAGTTAACTGTGATTAATTAACAGCCCTATTTCTAATATATCTTTCTTGAGATGGGGCAACCAGAACTTCATGCAGTATTCAAGGTTTGGGCATACTATGGATTTATATAATGGCATAATGATATTTTCAGTTTAGTATCTATCCCTTTCCCATTCTGTTAGCTTTTTTTTTTTTTACTGCTGCTGCACATTGAGCAGATGTTTTCAGAGAACTATGACTCCCACATCTTTCTTGAGTGGTAACAGCTAATTGAAACTCCATCATCTTGTATACATAGTTGGGATTATGTTTTCAAATGTGCATTACTTTGCATTTATCAACATTGAATTTCATCTGCCATTTTGTTGCCCAGTGACCCAGTTTTGAGAGATCCCTTTTTGGCTCTTCGCAGTCTGCCTGGGACTTAACTATCTTGAGTAATTTTGTATTATGTGCAAACTTTGCCACCCCACCATGTCCCCCTTTTTCCAGATCATTTATGAATATGTTAAACAGCACTGGTCCCAGTACAGATCCCAAGGGGACACCATTGTTTACCTCTCTACATTCTGAAAACTGACCATTTATTCCTACCCTTTGTTTCCTATCGTTTAACCAATTACTGGTCCATGAGAAGATCTTCCCTCTTATCCCATCACTGTTTAGTTTGCTTACAGCCTTTGGTGAGGGATCTTATCAAAGGCTTTCTGAAAGTCCAAGTACTCTATAGCCCCTGGCAACCTTCATCCACATGTTTCTTTATATCCTAAAAAAATTCTAATAGATTGGTGAGGCATGATTTCCCTTTGCAAAAGCTGTGTTGACCCTCCCCATAAAAATTGTGTTTATCTATGTGTCTGATAATTCTGTTCTTTACTATAGTTTCAACCAAATTTGCCTGGTACTGAAATTAAGCTTACCAGGCTGTAATTGCCAGGATCATCTCTGGAGCCTTTTTAAAAAATTGGTGTCAGATTAGCTATCCTCCAGTGATCTGGTACAGAAACTGATTTAAGTGATAGGTTACATACCACAGTTAGTAGTTCTGCAATTTTGTATTTGACTTTCTTCAGACCTCTTAGGTGAATATCATCTAGTCCTGGTGACTTAGTACTCTTTAATTTATCAATTTGATCCAAAGCACCCTCTACTGACACCTCAATCTGGGACAGTTCCTCAGATTTGTTACCTAATAAGAATAGCTCAAGTGTTGGAATCTTCCTTCTATCCTCTGCAGTGAAGACTGATACAAAGAATTCATTATGCGTCTCCGCAATGGCCTTATCTTCCTTGAGTGTTCCTTTAGAACCTTGATCATTCAGTGGCCCCATTAATTGTTTGTCAGGATTCCTTCTTCTGATGTACTTTAAAAAATTGCTGTTAGAGTCTTTTGCTAGTTGCTCTTTAAAGTCTTTTTTGGCCTACCTAATTATACGTTTACATTTGACTTACCAGATTTTTTGCTCCTTTCTATTTTCATCACTAGGATTTGACTTCCAATTTTTAAAGGATGCCTTTTTGCCTCTAATCAACTCTTTTACTTTGTTGGCTAGCCATGGTGAGCATGTGGTGATGGGGTTTATAAATTTGTGATTTAAAGCTGCACAGTATATCTGATCCAACCCTGATCTCATTTTATAAAATTACTTCAGAGCAAACTTGGCTTAAGTTTGATCTATACTCACAAACAAGCAAAGACTTGTTAGAACATTTGTGCCTGTGAATAATCTGACAAAACTTTTTGTGAACTGCTTTTCAATATGCAATAGTATTGGAAGTTAGTGCAGGTCATTATTGCAAATAGTTCTAATAGCCTGGTTAGTTGGGATAGGTCACTTGAACAAGTTCTATTTAACTGACTGTATAGGTAAATAGATTATGCAGAAATACTTATTGTTAGCTGAGGTAAAATTCTTTTTAGAAGCTGAGTATATCACCAGGAAAAATCTGCTTCTTGTCTTAATCTTTCTCTGGCTGAATTACATCTGAGCTGCAGCTGCTGCCTTCCAGATGTCTAAATACACAAAAACATTACCCAGAACTAAAACATGGCATGTTTTTTTTTAAGTTGGATATGTGCAACTTAATCAGGCTGTTACTTTTTGTGTATTTCAAGAAAAGTGTGATTAGTTGGGACAGGTCACTTGAACAAGTCATATGGTTAGAGTCATGTGGTATTTTTCATATACCTGATTGGTTAATATAATCAGAAAGGGCTAATATGATCAGAAAGCTCAAGCTCAGGAAAACACACATACACACAACCCCCAAAAACTAAGATGTGGTTTTGCAGCGAGAGAGAGAGCTTTATGTAGGTGTGGACTAGAAGGGATCCTCCCCCACCTTACACAGCCCACATTAGGGCTAGGCAGAATTCAGGCCCAGTGCTCTATGGAGCACAGGAATTACTTTTCCTATATTCCTCTAGGGGTATAAGGCAGCCTAAAGTGGATAGAGAAAAGTGGGAAGGAGGTGAGACCATTGCTGTTTCCCACCTACATATTTGCTATCTATGTCAAGTTGTACTTAAAAGGTCTGGTAGCAGTTTCTGAAAGCCAAGTTGTGTCTGTCTGTATCTTATGTTCATCCTTTTTACAAAACTATCATAAATTTTGTAGAAAGTATGCCTTGTGAGGTATCATTTGAAAACTCATACTGTGCTGGTCATTAATATCCTGATAAAATATGTGTGGCAATATTGTGTGTAAAGTTGTAAGATTCTACTGTGTGACTTTACTGAGACATGCTGCAAGTTTAGAAAAGCAGGCACAAACCCATTCCTCAAAGACAAAAGGCAAACTGATGCCTCAGACAGGTGTCAACAAAATCAAATGGACTATCACCTGATTAAGAGGCCATTTGGCGGGAAGAATAGTATGAGTGAGAAATTTACATCTTGGCAATGAAACAGCTGGCAATTCCCATGCAAACAGACTCTGTCTCCTGAACCTCAGCTGAAGATGATTTTTAAAGAGGACTATAAGAAGTGAGAAAAGAGGACACAAATCATCTCTCCTCCCTTTCTCTCTATCCATGACATCCACAATGTCTGAAAGACAAGGAAAGGAGCATTGGTGTGGGGGGCAGGGTTCTGACTGAAATGCATCCAGCCAATAAGACTCCAAAATCATGTGGGGTGTAAGACATTTTGCTTTGAATTCCCTTAGCTTGTTAAGTTAGGTATTAGTTTGAGTTTTACTTTTTATTTCTCGATAACCAATTCTGACTTTTATGCCTCATTACTTGTAATCATTTAAAATCTAGCTTTCTGTAGTTAATAAACTTGTTTTATTGTTTCATCTAAACCCGTGTGTATTTGGATTGAAGTGTTTGCAGAACTCCATTTGAGATAATAAGGTTTGTACACAGCATTTTCTATTAACAAAATTACTGACTTTATATCAGCTTGTGCTGTGCAGGAAGGTACTGCGCAATAAAAGACGCACATTCTGGGAGAAAGTCTGAGACTGGGAATTTGCTGGTGTTGCTCTGCAGGCTGGCTGGCTGAAGCACTCCTGCAGCATAGCTGGGGGGTAATTTACATGCTGGAGGCTGTGTGTGAGCAGGCCAGGAGTGATTGTTCTCACAATGAAGAGTCTAAAATGCACCCTAGGCTGGAGAACTGAGGGGACACCGTGGTCCAACAGTCCAGATTGTACCCTGGGGAATGTCACACAGGTCCTCTGACAGAAATTGTGTGAATAATTTGAGGATGCAGTTACTGCACAGGCAAGTCAGGTATTTCTGTACACAGGTGGATGTTTGACATTTAATATGGAAACATTCCACTGGGGTATGCATCACATTCTAGTGTGCAACACAGACCATTCAGGGGTTGTGTCACCACCTGCCCTGTAACCCTAGGTGCCTCACAGTGCCCTAGCTCCTCACCTGGGCTGCTCACAACCAGCCTACCAGGATGCAAGTCACACCCTGACCATCTGTGAACAGCTGCAGCTCTGGTCAAGCAGTTCTGACCCCAGAAGCTTGCCAGTAACACACCAGTGATGCTCTGGTTTCCATCAGCCTTGGTGACCCTAACACGCTCCCAGTCCCGGATTTTCCCAAAAATGTGTTCTGGACTGTTCAGCCCTCTCTTGGACAATTGAGATATTAAGGTTTGATGCCTCTGTAAAGAGTCACTATTCAACAGTTTGATAATTTAACTGGAGTTGCCAAACCATTCCGTTTAAACACAGCATGGTATTGGTTTAGATTAAAAATAAAACAAAACAAAAGAAGGTTGGATTTTAAGTGAATTAAAGTATAGGAGATAAGTTGGAAATGGTTACAAACAAATAAAAGGGAAAAACACATCTAAGAGTCTAAAACTTAATCTAGCAAGTTTTGGTTGATGACTTCGTTGAAGATGGCCTTTCTCACCCACAGAGTCTGATCATCTTTAGGAAATGCTACAAAACCTTCCTCTTTGACAAGGCCTTTCCACCATTAGACTGTCACCCCCTTCTACCCAATAAGCCTCTGCCAACAACAAAACCCAAACCACCAAAAAAGAAAATCAACCTTCTGACTGATGATGAAAATGAACATGTGTCAGTCCATACTGGTTTGGACTGTTATTGAGCAGAACCTGTCATCAGCATGGACTCATGACCCCTGGAATGGTGGTTGAAGTATGAAGTGACATATGAATCTTTATGGCATTTGCCATGTAAATATCTTGTGATGCTGGCTACAACAGTGCCATATGAAGCTCTGGTTTCACTTTCAGGTGATATTGTAAACAAGAAGCGGGCAGCATTATCTCCTGCAAATGTAAACAAACTTGTTTGAGTGATTGGCTGAACAAGAAGTAGGACTGAGTGGACTTGTCGGCTCTAAAGTTTTACATTGTTTTGTTTTTGAGTGCAGGTTTTTTTACATAAGTCTACATTTGTAAATTCAACTTTCATGACAAAGAGATTGCACTATGGTACTTGCAATAGGGGAATTGAAAAATACTATTTCTTTTGTTTTTTTACAGTGCAAATATTTGTAATAAAAATAAATGTAGAAAACATCCAAAAATATTTAAATAAATGGTATTCTGTTATTGTTTAATGGTGCGATTAATCGTGCAATTAATCACAATTAATTTTTTTAGTTGCTTGACAGCCCTATTTAAAATATATTATTTTAAAGTTCAAAAATGTATTTGGTTACAATATTTGAACTTCAGTCTTTATTTTTATTGTATCCTTTAATTACATTCTTCTTTTCCATTTCCTTTTTAGCTCCTCAGTATTTCATATAGGTTGCCATTCATCCCTTGAGGCATTCACTTGAATTCCACATAATAAAATCTAACCCTCCTCACATTGTGTCCAAATTGTCCAAAATAAGCAACAGTTCTTTCACAAACAAGCACCACTGTTCATGATAATTGGTTTAATATGGTTTGCCCAGGCACCAAGATACAAATACTTTTCAGATTGCAGATCATCATAAAACAGAAACATTTTGACAGAGCAGTGCAAAGGTCTGGAATGAAACCTTAAGTGCTGTGGAAGATGCCAGGTTGCAGGGTTCATTATAAACTCAAAATTCAGACCATATTCTCTAAGGCCTTGTCTACACTACAAGACTATTTCGAATCAACTTAGTTCGAATTTGTGGATTCGACCTTATGAAGTCGAATTTGTGTATCCATACTAAATACACTAATTTGAATTTCTGAGTCCACATTCACGGGGCCAGCGTCGACTTTGGAAGCGGTGCACTGTGGGAAGCTATCCCACAGTTCCCGCAGTCCCCGCTGCCCATTGGAATGCTGGGTAGAGCCCCCAATGCCTGCTGGGGGGAGAAATGTGTCGAGGGTGGTTTTGGGTAAGTGTCGTCATTGAACCGTCAATCACAACCTCCCTCCCTCCCTCCTTGAAAGCGCCTGCGGGCAATCTGTTCGTGCACTTTTCTGGTCAGTGACAGCGCGGACGCCACAGCACTGCAAGCATGGAGCCCGCTGCGATCATCGCCGTTTTCTCCTCCTCGCACTTTATCGTCCACCTCTTCCACAGTCAGCTGATGAGAAATTGGGCTACTTTTCAATGGTGCTGCAAGCACTGGGGGACCATAGGGGACGTTTTACAAACATCAACGTCGGGTGGCCGGGCAAGGTTCATGATGCGTGTGTTTTCAGGAACTGTGGGCTGCTCAGACGCCTGCAGGAAGGTAGTTTCTTCCCGGACCACGAAATAACTGTTGTGGATGTGCAGATGCCTATAGTCATCCTCGGGGACCCAGCCTGCCCGCTAATGCACTTGCTCATGAAGCCCTATACAGGCGCCTGGGACAGCGACAAGGAACTCTTCAAATACCAGCGAGCAGCGAGCAGCTCGTATGTTTCTTTACATAGAAGCTGAACCTGCCCCTGTTTCTTTACCCAGTTACTGTTGACTCTCCTCTTTGGTTACATACCCCGTTCACCCCGTTACCCCCACTTCCAGCACACGTGTAAAAATAAAATACATGTCCCATTATTACTTAACAAAGGTTTCTTTATTCATAACTTTTCGTGAAAGGGTTGAAACTGGGACGCAGACTGTGCTGGGTAGGGTGTGCGGTGATGTAAAGACCGCCTCTAAACTCAAGGAATGACAGGCTCCTGCTCCTAGAGCGGTCCGCAGTGCCGGAATGCTTCTTTCAACGGAGCCTGCCATCCCTCTTTATGGAATTCTGTGTGCGGGCGGATATGTGACCTTGTGGTGGAGGAGGACGGATACAGATTCCTCAGCTGCGTGACTCAGTGGTCCAGGACAAGGACCGCTGTATAAGATCTGTAACCGCCCTCCCCCGCTGCAAAGTCACATCTCCCCTGCCCACACAGATCCTGGAAACCACCTCCCATACCGACCAGGGTGCCTACTGACTGCACCGTGTGTGTGACCCGCTGCTGATCCTGCCCCCGTGTCTGTACCCTGGGAAAGGTGACTGTCCTATGCAATTAACCACCCCCTTCCCCACGCCCCCCATTCAAACACAGTCTTCTTTGAAAAAACATAATGGAAACAGTAATTAACAGCAAAGCATTTTTATTAATTAAGTAGACAGTTAGGGGATGGGACTGGGATTGGGACTACTGTGAGTCTGGAAGTGAAGGACTTCGGCAAATGTAGGGTATGAGAGCTTTTGGGTACTTGAGCACTGTGCTGTGGTGCAGTGACAGTATTCACGTCCCCGGCCGCCCCTCCTCCTGATTATTTTCGGTGAGGGGGGTATGGGACTTTGTGGCACGGGAAGTGCGGTTGCAGATACACTGCAGGGTGTCTCTGTCCTCCTGCGGTCCTGCAGAACATCCACAAGGCGCCTGAGCGTGTCCGTTTGCTCCCTCACTAGTCCAAGCAGCGTTTCAGTCGCCTGCTTGTCTTCCTCACGCCACCTCTCCTCCCGTTCGCTGTGTGAGCGCTGGCACAGAGAGACGGTCTCCCTCCACTGGCTCTGCTGGTCCGCCTCTGCTAGGTAGCAGCCCATACGTTCCTCGAACATCTTGTCCCTTGTCTTTTTCTTTCGCCGCCTAATCTTTGCCAACCTCTGCGAGGGGGATGCTGTGGCAGGTCTGGAGACAGTGGAAGCTGTGAGATGGGAAACAGGGAGTGAATTCCTTGCAAAGATACATTTTTGCGAACAATTAACTGAGTGTAGGCTGTCTCTGTGAATTCTGGGTTGAGACCCCTGTGCCTGCTGGGGCAGAAATCATTTTCGCGGTGGATTCTGGGTAAATGTCGCCAGTCATTCCTTCCTCCGGGAAAGCAACGGCAGACAATCATTTCAAGCCCGTTTTCCCAGAATTGCCCTGGCATACGCCATAGCGTGGCAACCATGGACACTGTTTTGCCTTTTGTGTATGTCACCGTATGTGTACTAGATGCCGCTGACAGAGGCGGGCAAGCAGCGCTACACAGCAGCATGCTTTTGCTTTTGCATGACAGCAGAGATGGTTACCAGCCATATTGTACCATCAACCATACCATAAATTGGTAATAAGATGGTAATAAGATGGTAATAAGATGGGCATGGTTACCTGTCCTTTTGCACTGCCCCATTTTGGGGCTGTCATAAGTGCCCCTGGCCGAGCAGCCAGGGGCGCAAAAGCAAAAATTGGGAGTGACGGTGATGAATAGATCCTGGCTGTCGGGGAAACCAGCGTTGTAAGCGCTCTCGCCTGCCTCATCCTCCACAAACCCTTCCTCATCTTCCCCGTCCGCGAACATCGCCGAGGAACTGTCCGTCGACACTGTCCCATCATCAGAGTCCATGCTCACTGGTGGGGCAGTGGTGGCAGGCTCCGTAGCGTCCGTTTGCCGGTTTGATTTTTTGGTAGCCTTGTCTGGGGTCCTTTATTTTCACGCGGCACTGCGTTGCATCCCGGCTGTATCCTCTGTCTGTATCATGGCTTTGGAGACCTTCTCGTAGGTCTTTGCATTCCGTGTTTTGGAGCACAGCTCCGAAAGCACAGACTCCTCGCCCCACACACCGATCAGATCAAAGAGTTCCCAGTCAGTCTATGCTGGGTCCCTCTTTCTATTCACAGATAACATGAACTCCTCTGCTGGAGAGCTCTGCATCGTGGCAGGTGCTGCGGAGCTCGCCCCGATGTCCAGCCAGGACGTCAGATTCAAAGTGCCCAGACAGGAAAATGAATTCAAATTTTCCCGGGTCATTTCCTGTGTGGCTGGTCAGAGAATCCAAGCTCCGACTGCTGTCCAGAGCGTCAACAGAGTGGTGCACTGTGGGATAGCTCCTGGAGCTACTAAGTTCGATTAGCATCCACACCTAGCCTAATTCGAGCTAGCCATGTCGAATTTAGCGTTACTCCACCTGTCGGGGTGGAGTACCGAATTCAAACTAAAGAGCCCTCTAGTTCGAATTAAATGGCTTCCTGGTGTGGACGGTTGAGCGGTTAGTTCGAATTAACGCTGCTAAATTTGAATTAAAGTCCTAGTGTAGACCAGGCCTAAGATTCACAAACATGGGCCCGCTTCCTAGTGAACCTGGAACAAAATATAATTTTCCTGAGAAACTGATGACTGCTTTTTTGTATGGTCTTGCTATTAAACTAGGTGAAATGTGGAAAGTTTGGTTGAATTTTAATAGCTTTCAGTTATGGGTGGGAATGCATATGCAGAGTTTTGCTCAGCTTTAATCTTAACACAACTATTATAAATGTAATAAAGTGGAACCTCCTAATCAGGATGCCATGGCAGATGGCCTTTTATCTCCATTAAGAGGAATATTTGATCAACTAAAACACTGCTTGAATAATACTAATAATGTTCTTCAGGAAGCTATGGTGGGTATCATGCTACTGGACAGAATCATGGTACTAGTTCCTCAGCTGGTGTAAATTGGAATAGCTGCACTGAAGCCAGTAGAGTTGCACAGATTTACACCAGAGAAGTAGCTAAACCATGAATTTGGGGAGAGGGATTATCTGCACTGGGATACTGACTGAATTTGCTATTTACCAAATGCAGCAAGGGTAGTTGTGAAACACTCCTCAAAACAAACTTTGGTGTGAGCTGTATGGAGTGTAGTTGTAGCAGAGAAAAAATGTGGGTGCACAGTTTTGCTAAAAATCTTGTCTCTCTCACCAACATAAATTGGTCCAATAAAAGATATATTACCTCACCTGCCTTATTTCTCTATGGTGTGAACTGGCATGGAAGGAACAACCAAAATCCAGGAATGGACTTCATATTTTTTCTGCAAGTATCAAAACCAGGGAAGGAATTAAAGCAAAGAGAGAGAACCATCATGGCATTGAAACACAGAAAGGTCCTACATGCCAAAGAAGGTGTTCCCAATAAGAGGAATTGTCACTACTGAGAAGTGATCATTGATAGTAAGTACTGAATTTAAATTGATTCCCTACCTTATCTATCTAATCTGTCTAGGTATTTTTAATGTACCAATCACTATAGTATCTGCAAACAACCTAGTTAGGCAGATTTTCTTGTGAAGAGCCCAATCTTGGGAGGTCCAAAGCATCAATAAGTGCTGACTGCTTTCAATTCCCATTGATTTACATGGTGCTCAGCACCTTGGAAACAAGGAACAGATTTTCTTACAATCAGGTCTTAACTACATCACAATCACATTCAGTTATACAATGTATGATACTGATCTGTTGTGTCTGTGTTTCATCCATTCAAGATTAAATCAGTTACTCAATGGAAACAGAAAATATTTCATTTTGATGTTTGATACCTAAAATACACTTTTTTCTAATAATAAAAAATACTCTCTCCTGAGGCCAATTTCCCTCCAGATGTTTAGCAACTGTGCAGTTATTTCCATTGATGGTGTATTGCTCTGATGTCAAAGGTGTTGTGGCATCATTCGCTTTAAAGATGGGCCAGGGTCACAAAACTTGGATCTGGATCAGATCTGAATTTTGAGCATCTCCAATTTCCATAGTATTTGGAGTCAGGGGTGTGGATGAAGTGTATTAGAGCTGGGGACAAAGGATCAAGCAAATACAGAGTCTGAACATCTTTAGGAAATGCTGCAAAACCTTCCTCTTTGAAAAGGCCTTTCTACCATTAGACTGTCTCCCCCTTCTACCCAATAAGCCCCTACCAACAACAAAAAAAGGAAGGTAACAGAATCCAAAAAGGTTAAAACCAAAAACCCTACCCCCCAGTAGAGTTTTTACCTGGAAGAGAGAGAAGTGCCAGAGACTCTAGCAAGTCAACTAGGGACTTTGCTATTGCTATCAATTTTACATGGAAGGCACTAAGATACTATGGTGATAGATTGCAGTATAAAACCCTAATTTAGATAGATGGATGAGATAATTCAAATTTTGATGCAGGTTAAAATTTGTAAACCCACACCTGTGCCCAAAGTTTGGAGTTCTTCAGATCCAGGTTTTGCTTCAGTCCAATCTCTAGTTAATATGGGTCATTGCTACATCCAGTGTTCATTAAAAATTCCAGTTTCAACAGTACTGATGCTGATCACAATACATGCACACATATGTCCATTCAAAGCTTTAGAATCAAACTATATATGAGTATGGGCCAGTTCTCTCAGGCCAGTAATGAAACCATAGTTTGATGCCATGGATCAGTCACTGTTGAATATTTATCATTTTAAAATAAATATTTTATTTTAAGTAGGAGCTCAGCTACTGAGGCATTGTGCTATCATTTTTCCAGGGGTCTTTGAAGTTCACACTGAAAGTATTAATTTCATCATGAACCCAGCTTTTAAACTTTGTTGTTATTAGTATTTTAATTCTTGTTTTTCTCTTAAGGAGCATTGAGAAAATGTTTATTACATGGAAAAACACTCCAGAGCAACACAAGAATACATGTCAGCTGGTCAGTCTTATTCACATGAGGAAGACTCCATTACTTGCTGTGAGCAAGAGAAAGGTTACCTGATCCAACTGGAGAACATTAGCTTCTTTCTTCTGCTATGAAAAAATTGCTTTGCCACTGGGGTCAGCATCACAATGTAAATCTTAATGAAAGATTCTGAGATGTCTGAGTAAATCAAACTATTTGGCCACATTGATGTTCTCTTAATCTATCTCTCCACCTCCTCTTCTACTCTTTTTATTTCTGAATGAAGGTTTAAGGGGAGCACAGCTTTATGTACAGAACAGTAGCCACTCTAGCCATCTGAGTCTTTCCCACTCTTGCAACTTTGAAAGTGCTGACCTCTTGCTTATTATAATCTGTATCAGTTCCTTTCTTTACTAGAAGTGAAGCATATCTTTCATGTTTTGAAAATAATTCCTATCACTAGTTTTCCAGAGACAAGTCCCTAAGTCCTTACTCAATCCTTAGTGAGTTAAAAATGCTCATTGAAGTCATATGGTGATTTGCCAGATTAGGGACTGCAGGAATGGTTATCATAATAATTTTCAATATGGAGTAGGATAGCTGTATTCTTACACTATAGGGAAAGACTCAGTTTTTATATACTTATTGATTACTCTGTGTATTGTATTTTACTGAAATGTTGGAGAACTTCATTATTTCATTTCAAACTCTTGGGCCACATCCTCTTCTCGTGTGACTTCTATGGAGCTACACTGTCTTCCACCAGCTAAGGATTTGGCCCTAAATTTATCAGGAGGGTAGAAAACATTTCTGGTGATATACTGAAGCATTCTTTTGGAAAGAGGGGGTATCTTAAAGTTCTGCTTTGGTGATTCCTGCAGACAAATGAGGCCTAACATCGGACGAGAACTCCCCAAAGAACATAGGTGGCTGAAAAGGAGTCTTGAAAACAGGTGCTTGAGTTTTTCATACTAGACAAACTGTGGACAAACATACTATTGTATATGGCTTTATATGGTTTATGATGGCTTGCACAGGTTATAGTTCTGGTGAAATACATAGGCATGTTTCAGCTGACTAAACTCTTACTTCATACAAAGTTATATTTGCCTCCAGAAGACGCTTTATTCTTAAGAGCTTGTCTGTTCAATATCCAAATACAAGTGTAAATATTACTTTGTCTATACCCAGGTCCTCTTAGGGACTGCATCTCTGGACCACAGCAGCTTCCTCTCCCATAAGCCTTGAGACTCCCTCCATTGTCCATTTGATAGCTTTCTGGGGAATTGCCCAATAGCCTGCAGCAGGGAGAGCAAATAAGAGTCTTGCTTATGTTGCTAATACTGGCTCTAGGAATAAGATACACCTCATGGATCCTTTTATCATCCCAACAAAGGGCCCGTATTTTCCTGGCTACATCATCACTATGATATGTAGCCCTAGTGATGCATCATGAGTTATCTCTCAGTCCAAGAACCAGTGAGGTAATTCCAGAAGCTATACTATTTCCTGCCCCAGATGCTGCGGAATGGCGGTGTGGATGAACTCCCTATGTCCCTGAAGACTTTCCTTAAGATTTAAGGAGTACGCATGGCCTTGACAAGCCACTCGCTGAAGAAAGTAACAAACCCCCCTTAAGGGTCCAGGAGGAGGCCACCTAGCAGAATAGATTGCATGGGAAGGGAGTGAAGGTTTAAGAACCCCATTTCCAGGAGACATGAAATATACAGGGGTGTCCCAGAGTCAAAGGAGAAGGTGTCAGGGATGTGCAACCTAAATACTCTTAACTCATTTTTCTGATTAGTGTTCAGATCCACAAAATGGGCCAAAACTTGTGCCATTCAAGAAATATAGGGCCAAACTTTAAAATATGACCTGCCTTTTTGTACTGTGATGGGGTTCACTCATCAGAGCAGCACCTCCTGCTGGCCTTCTCAGGCATTAGCTCTCTCAGCCAGTGCACCCTCTCCTGGTGGTGCCTCTCCTATTGGCATCTCTACCTGCAGACCCACCTCAGTCTGAGTCCTGCAGCATCGTCTCTATAACTCAGCCCTTTGGCTGTGCCACCATCTGTGTTTTCCCCTTCCTTAAGGGGAACTATCTCCCATTCTACAGTACAGCCACTTCCCCAGTGGCAAGTGCATGGGACTGGGGGGAACCTGGGCCAACCCACTACTCTGGGTCCCAGTCCTGGGACCCTGTAGATAGCAGCCTCTTGCTGCCTCTCCTTAACTTCTCCACCAGTGCTATTTAAGTTCCCTGGGTCACTTCCCCACAACCCCAGCACCTTCTTCGCCCTCCTCTTAGGGCCTCCAGCCAGCAAGTCCCAGCAGCCAGCCATGAACTCCCTCTTTCACCCCCAGTCAGCAACTTCTCTGTCCAAAGTGCTACCTCCCTGCAGCCCATTAGGAACACAGTCTTCTCTCCTTGGGCTCCCTGCAGCAACTGACCCTGTTCTGCCCTGCAGCTCCCTTTTAAGTGAGCCCGCTGGGCTCTGATTGGTTGTTCTGTGCAGCCTTTCTCCAATTGGCTGGCCCCTGCACAGCCTTCCCAGGCTGCTTTTAACCCCCTTCCTTGCCAATGTGGGGTGAACCCCACAATTTGCAAGTGCAATTTTGTCCCCTCAATTATTTGTAGGAATGGTAAGGCCATGTGGGATACCTAAGTATTAAATTGCATCTGTACATCAGGCATCTGGATATAACCATAACACAAGGTGCAAAACTGGGGCTGTATTTATTTGTGGTCACAAAATTTTCATTGTGAAAGGGAAGGACTACTTAAGACCTGATTCAAAATAACAAGATCCTTCCTATTACTTTTGCACATGTCTATCTGTCATCTCATATAAAGAAATCCAGGTTACTCACATTAGGCAATCCATTTTCATTTCCTTCCTGGGACCTTTTTCTCTCCTTGTTTTTTTCTCTTTTGATTTCACTTAGTTTATTTATTTTAGTTAATTTTTAAAAAAATGTTTAAAACATTTTAATATACGAACATGATTTTATATTCAGTAAATGTAAAATGTCTTTATGTTTCTAGTTGTGTTTAATTCAAATAAAAATATGTATGAAGAAAACAGACTCTAAACATGCCATAGCTCAGGGTCCAACTGAGTGCCATATTTGGGATAGAGAAGGAATTTCCGTCCCCCCAGTCAGTTTGGCAGAGATCCTAGGAGTTTTTCATCTTCCTCTGCAGTGTGGTCCATGGGTTACTTGCTGGTTTGAACTAGAGTAAATGGCAGATTCTCTGTAACTTGAAATTTTAAATAAAGATTTGAGGACTTGAGTAACTCAGAGTTTGTGGGCCTATTACAGGAGGAGTGGCTGAGCTTCTGTGGCCTGTGATACGCAGGAGGTCAAACTAGATGATCACGATGGTACCTTCTGGCTGTAAAGTCTATAAGTCTAAACATTAATATTGTTGTTGTAGTTTATCTGTAGTTTGTGTGGGTGACAAAACACACTATTGAAAGAGTTTAAAATCAAAACAGCTCCCCAGCCTACAAACTCTTTTGCGTTATAAATTAAATTGTGCTTCTTTCCTGAGTACGTATGGAGTTTGTAGTGGCCTCCAGGTTATTTGCATCCTTTCTTAGTTGCCACAAGCACTATGCATAGAGCAGCACATTGTTGCAGTGCTCCAGGACCAGGCCAGGAAGCAGACTGTGACCGAGAAAGTCACAATCTATCTCCTTGAGTCTCCCTGCTATAGGGGAACATACGCTTTGTCAGCCCTATAACCGGTGCAACATGTCCTTCAGCACACCTGTAGCTGCGCTGTACATCACATTGGGGGCGGAGCCATGGTTCTTACCATTTCCCAACCCAACCCACCTACGCAGGAGAGGGCAGGTCTGGGCAGAATGTTCCCCTCACTGGCTCACTGAGCACCTTACTCTCCTGTGTGGGTGCACAGGAGAGGCCATAATCTGGCCCTTTGTTGATATTCTGAAAACACAGTGAAGATGCAAAGCACGTTATAAGTGCTAAGGATTTTTATTCAGGTAGCCATAGGAGTGTTCCCCTCTGAAGATGATAGTGTATGTTAGGGTGAGGTTGTGCAGTTATATGTAACCACTACATCTATGTCTAAACATGGCCTACCACAAAGAAGAAATGATCATAAAAGGCCCTTTTGCTTTAAAATCTATGCATCTCTGAAAGAACATTTCCTTACAAACATGGATGTTTATGTATCTCCTCTACATTTCCCCTGCAGCCGTGGCTGGGAACCTTTGAGTAATCCTCATCATTACCTGCTAGCTCTTGTTTTGGCCAAGGCAGATATAATTATTCCCATTCTGTTCCTGCATGGCTTGTAGCACACTAACACAATGCAGTGTGTGAATTGATATTCTCATTGTCTCCCTTTTTGAGGCTCCGCCTACTGTGACCAGTGCTGCTTCTATTCATATGATAAACTGAAAGCTGCAGCCACTTTGGTTATTATTTAGCCTATTAGTTTTCAGACAGTGCCCTTGTTGGCTGGAAGTGCTGTGGGAAAAGAAGCCTGGTTACAAAGAAGTGATTGCAGATTTTACATATTTAAAAAAAAAACAGCAACTAATCTGCAGCAAAAGGTAAAAAGAGTTTGAAATGAAGTTTTACAGTTGCTCTGGGCCACTGGAAATCTCAACAGATAAATCTGACAGTTCAGAGTTTCCAGCCAGAGATTAGCAAAGAGCATGAAGTGGGATTAAGATGTGCAAAGCTTGTCACCTGCTGTGTTGCTGCCGGTTATGTCCAATATAATACCAGAACTTTGGGATATAAACAAACTACGTCTGATCCTGTTAAAAAATGCAAAACAGAGACTCTCATCATGAGCACTACTGCAGTCCTGCTTTCCTAAGCAGAAGGTGGCAAACTTTAGAAAGAGCCCCTAGAAAATGTCAGAACCATCTAGTTAATGAATCATTAATTTGTTTGCCGGTTGCAGTTTCTTAAGAAACTGCTGATGTGTTCAGGCTCCCTCTTTTTCCTCAGCAAAAGTGAAATTTGTTGATTATGAAGGCCTTTAATAGCATCATCCAAGCAGAAAACCAAAAGATTATATGTTAAATCTGTGTTGGCCTGTACTGCACTTTCCAATATTTGTATCTTATTTTCCCACGCTTTGTATAGGAATGAGAAGGGGAATGTGTTTTCTTTTCATTTTATCTTTTCGTAGCAGGTGTCCTACACATCGAATAACTGCTCTTCCTGTTCACCAGGCAAGACCAATGAGCTCTCCCCTCACTAAGGCCTGTCCTAGAGGAGTTTTACTTTTAACTCTTTTATTCAAAAGCCATTACTTCCCCTTAAATCTCAGGATCCTGCTCACTAATGTAGCCTCCATCTTTCACTGTATGAAAGGTGATTTTCCCCCTCTCTCCATGGTAATGTCCCTTTTTTCTTTGCTTTTACCTCTCCCCATTAATAATGTTGAGATAAATTAGAAGGAAGAAGATTTGGAGTGAAACAAATATATTTTTAAGCTCTCCTCCATTTCTGGATGACATGCCAAGATTCACTGGTGGATTCTACTCATTCTGTTTTATAGAAGATTTACTCTGAGACTATAAAGGTTAGGATTTTGGGTGTGAACAGGTGAAACTTGTGCAATAGTATATTTGTAACAGGCATAAGTAACTAGATGATAAAGATAGCTCTATTGTCTGAGAGCACCAGATGCTCTACGAATAGATGTAAATAGGTTGGTTGCTGGCTCCACCATCCTGAACACTACTTCCATTGTGTAAGTGTCCATGGTCTCTCACAGAAATACAAGTGCACCTATGCTATTGCTTTCAGTTGTGGGCAAAAGTAGAACAAGATTCCAGAGAAAGAGAGAGGAAGGAAGAACAAACTTGCTTCGAAGGCTGGCGGGATTGATTTCAGAGGCCTTGGTTACTTGAGAAAGGGCTTGCCGGTAAAATTCTACCTGTATAGCTATATTGGCAAGCCCTCCTAGTGGACATGCAGCATTCTTTCACTGGCACAAGCGTTCTTTCACTGGTTTAGCTTATATCAGTTTCTGAAAAAAATAAAAGAACTTTTTTTTGCTGGCATAACTGCATCTACTCTATGGCTTTTGTTGGCATGACTACATTGCTTAGAATGTGATTTTTTAAAAAAACTCCTAACCAACATAGCTATGACAAACAAAACATTAAAGTGTAGACCAGGCCTGAGTAAAGAAGAAAAGAACTAAATATGAATAGCTTGGCTAGAGAGAAGTTGACAGAAGTTAGAAGGATGCAAACACCAAGGACAGCGAGGAATTGTTTAGGGTGGTATTTTTGAATGGAATGAAAGTATGTAAGAGAAAATATAGGGGGAGAAATTTTTGACAGTGAGATTTATTAAGCTGTTGCATAGTCCTGAGACATTACTTAAGATCTTTGCAATAAGTCTGGACAGAACACTACAAAATATACTGTTGGTGATCTCTGCATTGTGAGAGAGCTACACCTCTCATTTATATGGGCCAAGCCTTGAGGTCTTTAGTCAGTTTTTGTCAATGGGAATTTGCCTGAGTAAAAACTGAGTAAAATTTTTTGAATCTGACCCTAGAGTTTATGATTTTCCAGCTCTGTATTGAAGATACCTAACATTATGTATTGTTCAGTAGGGTCTCAGACATTCAAAGTGATGAGCACTCCTGTGTGAGGTACTGCATGCCCTCAGTCCCATCAAGGGCAATGGGAATTAATGGTGCTCAGCAGCTTACAAGCTCAAGCTGTGTGGTAGATAATACTGTCCATGCTGCAATAATCATGAACACCAAAATAATGAGTGGGAGATAAAGTAGGAGAAAGAAAAGAGGTTTAAGAAATGAGAAAGAAAGAAAAGAGGTTTAATTCTTCTGCACTTTATGTAATTATTTCCAGCTGTGCAAAGTGCATGTAAAACTCTGTCATTCTGATCTGTTAGTATTTTATACACTGGAAAAGATTGCACAGGATGCAGGGCAGTAGAGAATCAGGCCCTGTATATTTACAATTGCAATAAATGCAACAAATTCCATTTCAAACTTTGTGTAATGGACTTTAAAGGAATACTATTGCTTTTCTTGGTTTCAGGATTTCTGATTAACAGGGTAAGAATAAAACCTCCTGCCCAGAAGCTACAGTACATTTCACCCATGCTTATTAAAATCTTATTTCAGTCCACGTTATTGTGCTTTTGCTAGCCCCGTAGCATTTATCTACTTTGTATCTTGTTGCTTTTATTCGATAACTGAGAGTTCCCATGCTGTTAAAAATCCAGAAGAGTTCAGTTAATCTAGGGAAATGTTCCAAAAGATTACAACTGTTTACTATTACAAGACTCATGATTAAATAAATTACCTGTTGAAATAGAGGGAAAAATAGACAATCCTTTTAAGCAAATCTCCTTTTAATAAAATTAAGATAAAATATACCCAGTGTGCTTATTTCTATGCAATACGTTTGTCATGTTGTACATAGGCCTGATCCAGAGCACACGGATTGATTGTCTTCCTGTTGACTTCAGTGGGCTTTTGATCAAGCCATATAATGCCTTTGAAATTTTCATCAGTTGTAAGCTGCCACAAAGAACAATATTCTCAATTTGGCCAGGGTCAACATGAAGGCATTATAGGCATCTGTCTCCATTCAAGTAAATAAACTATGTTAGGTGAATAATATAGTATCTAATTCTCTGTAGAAACATTTTAATGGTTGCCTGAAAAACATTAACCATTGTACTGGACTGGGAAGATGTTAAAAGAATTTGAATGAATAATGGCGGGAACCCAGTCCTTTAGGCCCTGAATTATACAGCTCTAGGGGAAGAGTGAGATAAGAGAGAATTACAAACACCATTTTTAAAGTTGTCTGAGAGACAATCAGAAAACCACTTAAATTATAAATAACAACAGCAAAGGTCCATTGACTTTTCTTCTACTGAAAACCTTGTCATCAGCATCTGTTGACAGGGGCACATTTTCAGCTTTTAACTAGTAGACCATGAACTAAACTGTCTTCTACCTATGTATGATCACTGAGGTCCAATTCTGAGAGTAGATTTTGGTCCGGTATTGTAAAGGCTATTTGCTATCAGCACTAGAAAAAGGCTCTACATTTAAAATCTGAACACTCCAAATTTGGAAAGTGTTTTGATCCAGATCTCTAGATTCAGATGCATCCTCTAGGTTTTGGATCTAACTTAGATCCCAAATATGTGGGGTTGGATTCAAGCTTTTAGGATTTGCTCATACATTACCTTGTGCACCTGCTTTTGCCCACCTCAGATCTTGCACAATCTCCAATTCTCTCCCCAAGAGCAGTCTTCAGGAAAGGAGTTTTAATGGGGTGACTTGAGCCTTATTGAGAAGTTCAGGCCCAACCCCCACCTATGCTTGGTTTTCCTCCCAGATCAGGTGACAATAGGCTACAGCTAGGCCTGCTGGGAAGGAGGGAGTAGGATAAAAGATAGGCCCTGATGCTTGGTAAGAATGGGAGCTGGCAGGAGAAGTAGAGTGACCAGACAACAAATATGAAAAATCGGGACATGGGGTGGTGGGTAATAGGAGCCTATATAGGAAAAAGACCCAAAAATCGGAACTGTCCCAATAAAATTGAGACATCTGGTCACCCTAAGGAGAAGCAGTCTACTGGGAGGCTCTCTGGTAACTGAGGAAGGACTGGTGGTAGTTCTCTGCTGAGAAGAAGCTGGTGGAGAATAGCAGCTTGCTGAGGAGGTTCCTGAGTGATCAGCAGTGAATTCCTTTGTTTCATATTTCATGACCTGGGTAACAACATGAAAAGATTCTGACTGTAAAAATGTTTGGGCTCTTGAGTAAGAGCTATTCACAGAGATAGCATTCAAACCATGTGCAGTCTCAGACTGACTTCCTGGTGCTTCCTCCAAACTCCTTCCTTCTGCAACCTGTGCTCCTTCTTCCAAGCTCCATGCAGGTTGGTATATCTTTCCTTTTAACAATTGTTAGTCACTATTGTGTCTTTTATGCAGGCATTTGTTGATGGGGGGGTGGAGGTTAGGTGGAGGTTGCAAGTGCATAGCCCATCACAGAATCATAGAATCACAGAAGATTAGGGTTGGAAGAGATCTCAGGAGGTCATCTAGTCCAACCCCAACTAGATTATCCCAGCCAGGGCTTTATCAAGATGAGCCTTAAAAACCTCTAAGGATGGAGATTCCACCACCTCCCTAGGTAACCCATTCCAGTGCTTCACCACCCTCCTAGTGAAATAATCCTATGGATATGGCCTTTATCAGCAGCCCATTGTGGCCTGTTGGCCCCATAGTCCTTCAAGTGTGCTGGTCTTTGAATCAACTTTCCACTCCGTGGTTATGTTATCATTTTTGGTAGGGGATTTGCCTTCCACCCTGTTGGATAACATCCTGTTAGTCCTCTGTATTGCTCATATACCTTTAATGTCTGGCCAGCTGATGGCTGAGGGTCTTTCTAAGTCCTGGCCTTGGCCCTCTCTATCCATGTATGCTGTCTGTCTGTCACTACTCCACAATTCTTCAGTTTCATCTTCCCCCACTGTCCTGAGCCTGTAGCTACCTCATAAATCTGTGTCCCACTGCAACCTGGACTGTTGCCTTTTGCCATTTCTTTTTGTGGCTATTTGATGGTTGGACCCAGACCTGTTCTCTTGGGAGTAGTGGTCTCTAGTCTTAAGGTTCCTTTGTTATAGCGAGCTGCCTGCTTAGGTTTGTGTTCTCTCAACTGCTTCTGCACTCTGTCCATTGTTCCTTTGTTGGGCTTCAGTATACTAGCCCTCATGGGAAGCAGAATCTTGGTTCTCTGACCCACCAGTCTCTATGCTGGGCTACTATCTAGGTTCTGGGAGAGTGTATTGCAATGGTCCAATATTGCCAGGTAGAAAATTCCTTCCAGTCTATTTTGTCTTTGTCTTTACCTGTCTCTTCGCTGACATCATGGCGAGCTCTGCATTACTGCTTTGTGGGTCTTGAGGAAAAGATACATGCTCATGCTTTAAGCCCCAGGTTCGATCTCGCCCGCCAATGACTGGGGGTCTGTTGGTGTTACAAATGGGGGCTCATCCGGGATTTCAACTGGGAAGTCTTTGAAGCTAAGGACGTGCTTCCTCAGCTGGCCAGTAGGTAGACTTTCTGGCTCATCTCAGGCATGCCTATATGCACAAGTGTGAAGCATTTATCCATCTCAGGATATAAGCTATTAGATCTGCTGGGAATACTGCTTGGTCCTGCTACTCACAGACTTCCTTCTGAGGCATCACACTGTAGCTCTAGCTGCTTTGCAGGATTGTAGTACTTCAGGACTGGTACATTGCTTATGATTTTTTTTTTTACTCTTTCAAATGTGTGTTCCTGGGTCTCTGACCAGACTGCATTATCATCTGTTAACAGTCTCCTGTTAGGTAACTAACAGAACCATAACAGGCTTCCAATAGTGTACAAAATCTGGAAAGATAGTTGGCAATATCTTTAAATCACGTGATTCCCTTCACATCCTAGTGGTCTGAGGATTTCTCTAACGGCTCTCAGTTTCTCAGGATCCAGCCAGATCCAGACAGAGTCCTTCAGAAGTCAGCAGCTCTCCTCAGCTTCAGCTTTTCTGTATTCAGCCTAATATTCCACTCCTGGCACTTGTTGAAGAGTTATCATACTTTGGTATCATAGTCCTGGATTGCCTCTTCCCTGACCTCTCCATCTTCTACAATAAAAATGTCATCATCATCTACAGTCTTGATGCCTAGGAGTTCCTCTAGTACCTGATTCAGTTTACAGTGAACACCTCTAGGGCCAGGCTGATGCCCAGAAGCATTGGTACCCAGTGGAACATGCCAAAAAGTGTTGCAAAGGTGGTCAGGTGGCTGGATGGCTCATCTAACACAATATGCTGGAACCCATCCTTGATATCGTTAACAGTGAACACTTTTTCCCTGGATAAATCAGGCAGTGTGTCATCAGTCATTGGTAATGGGTAGTGACTTCTTTTCAATGTCCTCTTAAGTGCTTTGGATCAATGCAGATCCTAAGTTTCTCACCTCAATAGGCTGCTGATCTACTCTTTGCTAGTTTCAACAGGTGTAGTGATATCTCTTCTTTGTGGGGTTTCCCAGTTCCTTCTTCAGTGGTTCCACCAGGGCTACTAATACTCTGCATTTCAGTCGTCTCCTGGGCAGCATATGGGGTGCGTATAGGGGTCTATTTTTAACTTCAGTTTGCCCTCTAGATATCCATCTCCTTGAAAATGCCCTTATATTCTTGTAGAATACTGGACAGTGACTGTTCTGCCTCATCTCTCATGCTGAGGCATTCTGGTGTGTACTACACAGCCAAATCCATGGCTTGCACTGCCCTGCTTCCTAGCAATGGATAGTACTGCTATGTCAACTGCTATAAACTCAAAGCAGTAATGTCTCTTGTTTTGTGGGTTTCTTATCAACAGCTTGCATGTGTCCTCTGGCCTCAGAATGGTTTCATTGTACATGACTAGCACTTGGTCACCTTTCTCCAGTCTAACGGAGCTATTTATCAGCATTGCTGGGATTACATCGCAGGTGGCTCTACAATCCAGCTGGAATTGAATTGGTCATTGTTCTAATAGTATAGTTGCAAATATGGCAGTCGAATGGCTGGCAGCCTTCTTCAATATGTTTATATTAAGATTTTTTGGATCTGCTAAAATCACAGTGCAGCTAGAGACTTTCAATGAAGAAGAGGTTAAATCCTCAGTCACTGCATGTACTGCTGCCTTTTTCTTTCTGGGTATCAGTGACACTGGAGATAAAATGGTTCTGTTTTTCACAGCCTTATAGTGTAGCCCATTGGCTGGATTTTTCTTTCTTTCTGTCCCTTGTGTTGCTTTCTGCAGTATATATGCCTGTGTTTACAGTCTGTCTCTGTCCTGCTTCCTGTGTTCCTTTAGCTTGAGCCTGTACTCTTGTTTTGCACTAGTCTCTGGCATTGTTTTAATCTTCTCCCAGACAGTTCAGCTATCCTTGCTATTTAGAGGCATTTCCTTAGGATTAGATATGTTTCTCTCAACAATCTCCCCCATAAAATGGATTCATATGGCCCACAAACACTCCTGTCTGAATTAGAGAATTTTAATATCCCAAAGTTATATATGGCTGCTAGAATTCTCAGCTCTGTGATGTTGGTATCTATTCCCTATTCTGCTTTTTGTTTCAAGTAAAATAAATCAGTATCTCTCTACAGTCTCATTTTGTTTGGGGGTCACAGTACTCGTCAAATACACTTGAACAGCTGATAAAAGTATTGGGCATTATTCCTTGGAACAATGTCTCACTTGCTTCTCATCCTTACCCCACAATGAGATAGTATAAAACAGTGATTCTCAAACTTTTGTACTGGGGACCCCTTTCACATAGCAAGCCACTGAGTGTGACCCCCCCCTTATAAATTAAAAACACTTTTTTATATATTTATCACCATTATAAATGCTGGAGGCAAAGCAGGGCTTGGGGTGGAGGCTGACAGCTCACGACCTCCCACATAATAACCTCACAATCCCCTGAGGGGTCCCGATCCCCAGTTTGAGAACCCCTCGTATAAAAGCTTTAACTTCATATTTTTATCTTTATCCCTCATGGCCATTTCCATATTCAGAATCAATTTTTCCCCCCAATGGTTCCATGTTTGTACAAGGTTTTTTGTCTGCAAATCCAGCATTCCTGGTGGAACATATCCCTCTATACTTCCTGCTTGCTCTTTTTTTTTATTAAGATGTTGGTTTGCTTGCCATTTAGTCACACTTTCTTCCTTGCTGTGGGTAGATTGACTACTGCCACCATGTTTCATGTACCTCATGCTGGGTATTAAGATGAAAGGGCTCCATGCTTGTAAAACTAACTGCACTCTTTATTAAGAGAACCATTTACAAAAATGCTGCAACTAGTATTCTAGCCATGAGCATACAGACTGATTTCCTGGTGCCTCTTCTAAACTCTTCCCTCCTGCAACCTGTATTCTTCACTCCAAATTCCATGCAGGCTGCTACACCCTGCAGAGAGGAAGACAGGGAAGGACTGCCTGGGAAAAGGTTGTTTGGGAAGGTGGCCCTTGGACAGTAGAGCAAGATAGTCTTGTGTTTAGGTTAGACCACTGGCCCATGATTTACATCCCAAGAACCTTTTAAAAGAAGGTTGACATGGACCTCCTACAGTGCTACCTAGAATGATGAAGTGGTGTTTGAATAAAACAGATGCTTTGAGGGAATGTACAAGGAATGCCATTATGGACAATTATGTAATTACTTCCACATAGGAAGTTTCTTCCAAACCTCAGGAGATAGTTATTTGCTTATGCCATGAAACCTGAGGGTTTATATCCCTTATAAAGCTTTATGGGTATGGATATTCTCAATATCCATATAATTGTTTAATCTACCTTTGAAGCCTACTAAGTTTTTGGCTTTAATTATGTCTTGTGGCAATAAATTCACCAGCTAATTATTCAATGTGTAAAATTATATTTCCCTTTATCACATTTAAATTTATTGTCTTTTAACTTCACCCAATGTCTCATTGTTATTGTGTAATGAGAGAGTACATAGAATGCTCCCATTTACTTTCTCTATACCATTCATTATTGTGTGTCCCTGTATCATATCTTCTCACTAAACTAAGCAATCTCTCCTTCTGCCACTAATCATTTTTGTTGCCCATGTTTGAACCCCTTTTATTTCTGCCATTCTTTTCTCGAGGGAAATGAGCAGAAATGAAGACACTATTCAAAATGATCTTACCAATGATATAGGGTCAGATGAGTTTATGCTATTTGTATGCTGCCCATAGTAAGGGCAGTGCATAGACACACTGAACCAGGAGGCATTGTGCCTCAAGCCTGGTCTTCAATTAAATTTTTAGTTTGACATAGCTACAGTGTTGAGTGGTGAAAAAACTTCATCACGAGCACTTTAGCTATGCTGACCTAACCCATAGTGTAGACGCAGCTAGATCAATGGAAGAATGCTTCAATCAACCAAGCTACTGTTGCTTAGCAGGTGGTGTTCCTACAGTGACAGAAAAATTCCTTCCATTGCTGGAGGCTGCATCTACCCTACAGTTATGTCGCTACAGTCCCCGTAGTCTAGATGTGGCCTCAGAATGGAACAAAATAAAAATCTGATACTACTTCTGCTTTCAGAAAGAGAGCAAAGAAAGAGCACAGAAAATCACTTTCCTGTCTATTTCACAGAGGGCCCATGAACCACAGTATCTCCCTCAGAGAAACCCAGTTACAATGGGTTATATAATCCTGCTCACTATGAGCTAGATTTTGTTTTGTAGGCACAACCCTGCCTGTGCCTGCTATAGCTCCCTGCAATACCTCTTTAAACATGTTTCCCTCAGTGCAGCTTACCAGCTCTGCTGGTTGGTGTTTAGGAAGTGTGCAGCAAAGTGGTGGTGGACAAAGGCACCAACTACTCACTTGTTCTCCTCTCACCCTTTGGATTCCTGGCAAGTAACTAGGGAGCAGTCCGTGTGCCCTTTGAACACAGTGACTGCAATTTGACTTTTCCACAGACCGTCAAAGTGAGGAGGCACCTTATTCTCCTTCCTCCAGCCCACCCCTTTGTGAACACACCTAAAGACAAGGCAGAATCTAGCTAAAAAGGAGATCAGCTGAGGCAGTCAAGGAACAAGGATCAATTCCATATGAATAATGTGACCAACCACAGCCAACCAAACCAGCTCAGTTTGAATATCTGCTATGCCAGTCATCCAGAGAGAAGAAAATGTGATATCCAACTTGGTAAAATTTCTTGCTGAAAACTTTTTATTCACCTGTTTGTATGAATGGCTACATAGAAAGTAATTAAAAAGCTATGTACTTCTTCACACGACTCTACATGCAACATAGAAATTAGGGGCTTGATTCTCCTTTTACACCAGTTCCATTCGTTGCAAAGGAGTTACTTCTGATTCATACCAGCAGGAATGGGATGAGAATCAAGCCCCTAAGTCTATTATAGTGGCACAGGTACAACAGAACTGATTTTCAGAGGCCGGCTGCCTGTACAACGTGACAGTCTGCTATTATAGGATAAACAAATATAAAATCTCAAATAATATTAAGTAGAGGAAAATGCAACAATGCTCTGGGTATATAGACAGGAGGGGTTTAAAAATGCAAAATAGCCTTGAGAAGTGCAGGTCTCTGATGTTCCTCTGTGGCTTGACTGCCTGTGTTCCCTTTGTCAAACTGTAAATAATCAATATCAGTGGGAATTTTCTGGCTTCTCCAACTTGAATAATTTCCCAGGCATACTACTACTAATAACATTTTCTAGCATGTATTAGTGTGACTAGGGAAAAGAGCACTGGCATGATGTTTTTTTCTGACTAGCTCACAATAAGCATCTCAACTACTATCTTTCCATCAGAGAGAGTCAAAATATCTTCTGCCATCCCTCTTGAGCACATGCTCAGACAATCAGAGCCATGCCACATGACAGTAATGATGTGATCAGTCACAACCAAACAAGCTCAATATTACCTGAAAAGCTGCCACAACATTTCTGCAAGTATCCAGATAGTGGTAATAATTCAACAATAACTTTCAAGTTCAACAATAACTTTGCTTGCCTGAAATTTTTTTTCCCACAAAACTTTGCATTTTTTTCAGAAGCATCATGAATTCCAAAGGATGCATTTTGTGTGTTCATATTTTTGATAAATATTTTGCTTAGCTCACAAAACTGTATAACTTGAATACTCTCTTATGGATAACACAAATCTGATACTATTCAGCTTTCTAAATGTGAATTCCAAACTGAAAAAGTTGAAGTTGGTTCAGAATAACTAAAACAGGTTTGTCCCTAAGTTGCATTTCATGTATTTTTCTTCAGGAGGTGTTCCATAACATGAGATATAAGACATGCAATGAAAAATAAATGCAATGATCCAGATTTATTTCTGGTGTAACTCCATGGAGTCACATCAGGAATAAAATTAGACCTTAGTTTTCGCTACTTCTAACCCTTAGGAAAGTGATTTAATTGTTTACTATTAAAGGTGTAAGGCTAACCCCCTTCCCCCCCGCAAAAAAAATGTTAACCACTAAAGCTAGTTTTTAAAAAGTGAATTTTGAAATTAGAAAAAATAGGAAATTTTGTCACAAAATTTTCATTAAAAATTTGCCCCATTTTTTCAACCACTTCCAGAGCTGGTTGAATTTTTTAATTTCAAATTTTGAAATGTCAAACTTCAAAATATAATTTAAACTTTTTAAATGTCCCCCCCCTTTTTTTTTTAATGAACCAACTCTATTTACTATCTTTATCCCCAAAACAGGTTGTATTTCAGGCATCCAAACTGCTTGTTTCTACCTGGGGAAGGAAAAAGGGGGAACTGCATGTTTAAGTCCAGATATCCCAAGGGAAATTTGAGGAGAGTTTTCACTCATGCCTGAATCTTCCTGTTATGCAGGTGAGCTCCTGAGGTCTTACTCCAAATTAATTTGTTAAATGATATTTTATGACAGAAATTATATTACTTGTTGTCTATAACATTCCAGTTAATGTATATCTAACTGTAATTGTGTTGTTGGGTTTTTCTGAGTTGCAAAGAAAAAACATATTTAACTGTGTTCAAATTTGGTGATGAAATATCCAAGTGTTTGTAACTTTCTAAGAGAAAATTACAATCTTACAATGCTAACACACATGCCTAACTCATTCATGGGAATAGACCCAGTGCATTTGCAGGATCAGATCCCAATTTTTTTTAAATTAACTAAAGTAGTTCAAGAGGCTTTGGATCAGCCCTAAAACCCTCCAAACAAAATTAAGAGTAAAGTAGCCTAATATTTGGGATTCCAGGATTGAAACTTATAAATTTATTAATGTGATACAATAAAATACTAGGTACTTGGGAGGTGCAATGCATGTTTATTCAAGCGCACAAATTTATTTGTGCATAGCAGTTTACTAAGTTGTTCTAAAAGTTTTGTATGAAGTGTGAAACCGCTGTTCGTTTTTTTAAAAGTATATTTGCATTTTATACGTTCCCAGGGATGTTTTGCACCTGTGTTTGAACCTTGCTTGTGTGCAGGTTGACAGTGATTACTATACCACAGAGTGCACACTGTGTTGTAAAACAGAAAACTTATTTTTGAAGCTCCAACTTCAAAGTCCAGAGTGGGAATATCTTAATTTGCTCAGAGGAATGCATGATTTCCCATTAAAATGATTCTAACGTTATTATATAAATACTTGGTCTGATCCATTTCACACTTTTTGAAGCTAGTACACAGACCTAGTCACTGTGATTAAAAATGGAGACCTACATATGTCAGCGCCATAATATTAAGAACTGTGTGTTACAATAAGATGTTTATCTAGGAATGGAGGGGTAAAAGGAGTTGGGGAAAACAATTTATATAAATTCTCAATCAGTTTCTGATTAGATGGCTTAACTCCAAAGTTACTAAAACTATTGCTCTCATGCAGAGTGACTGAGTCTCTATGCTTTGGAACATGCATAAACCTGTGACTTAAAAGTAAATATGCTGGGCCTGATTCTCCTCTCATTTACACCTGCATAGCTCCATTGACTTCAAATGAACTAGTCCAATTCACACAAGTGGAAGTGAGAGGAAAATCCGGCCCACATAGCTGAATGCATGGATAGGACCATTCCCAAGGTTCTTTCCATGACTTAACCAGTTGGTTAACTTTTTAATTACAGTTAAACCCTGTTATCTCGACGGCCTAGGGGTTTGCCAAAAGCCATCAAGATAACCAATGATCGAGATAAACCCCTATCCACCCCCCCACCCCCTCCCTGCCCCCTTACCGCGCTGCCTGCACGTGGCTGGATCCGGCAAAGTGGAGCCGGGCGGACGGACGAACGGACGGACGGACGGGCGGGCGGGCGGCAGGCGAAGCCGGGACCAGGTATGTGGGGCGGGGACGGGCAGGGACCAGGTATGCGGGCCGGGCGGGCGGGCGGGGACAGGCAGGGACCGGGTATGCGGGGCGGGGAAGCGGGGACCGGCGGGCGGGGACGCGGAGCCGGCGGGCGGGCGGCAGGAGAAGCCGCGACCAGGTAAGGAGGGCCGGGACGGGCGGGGACGGGCGGGGACCAGGTATGCGGGCCGGGCGGGCGGGCGGGCGGGCGGGGACAGGCAGGGACCGGGTATGCGGGGGCGGGGAAGCGGGGACCGGCGGGCGGGGAAGCGGAGCCGGCGGGCGGGCGGCAGGAGAAGCCGGGACCAGGTATGTGGGGCGTGGACGGGCGGCGACGGGCGGGGACCAGGTATGCGGGCCGGGCGGGCGGCCGGGCGGGGACAGGCAGGGACCGGGTATGCGGGGGCGGGGAAGCGGGGACCGGCGGGCGGGGAAGCGGAGCCGGCGGGCGGGCGGCAGGAGAAGCCGGGACAACGTATGTGCGGACGTGTCGGGAGGTGTCCGGCAGGGACCAGGTATGCGGGCCGGGCGGGCGGGCGGGGACAGGCAGGGACCGGGTATGCGGGGGCGGGGAAGCGGGGACCGGCGGGCGGGGACGCGGAGCCGGCGGCAGGGCGCCCGGAGAAGCCGGGACCAGGAATGTGGGGCGGGGACGGGCGGGGACGGGCGGGACCAGGTATGCGGGCCGGGCGGGCGGGCGGGCGGGGACAGGCAGGGACCGGGTATGCGGGGCGGGGAAGCGGGGACCGGCGGGCGGGGAAGCGGAGCCGGCGGGCGGGCGGCAGGAGAAGCCGGGACCAGGTATGTGGGGCGGGGACGGGCGGGGACGGGCAGGGACCAGGTATGCGGGCCGGGCGGGCGGGCGGGGACAGGCAGGGACCGGGTATGCGGGGCGGGGAAGCGGGGACCGGCGGGCGGGGAAGCGGAGCCGGCGGGCGGGCGGCAGGAGAAGCCGGGACCAGGTATGTGGGGCGGGGACGGGCGGGGACGGGCAGGGACCAGGTATGCGGGCCGGGCGGGCGGGGACAGGCAGGGACCGGGTATGCGGGGGCGGGCGGGGAAGCGGAGCCGGGCGGGGAAGCGGAGCCGGGCGGACGGGCGGACAGCGAAGCGGGGAACCGCGGGGCTGGGGAGCCGGGGAGCGGGCGGCTGGGGACACGGTGGGTCGGGGACGCGGGGAGCCGGGCGGCTGGGGACGCGGGAAGCGGGCGGCTGGGGAACCGCGCAGCTGGAGAGCCGGGGAGCCGGCGGCTGGGGACGCGGGAAGCGGGCGGCTGGGGAACCGCGCGGCTGGAGAGCCGGGGAGCCGGCGGCTGGGGACACGGTGGGTCGGGGACGGGCTCGAGATATTAGGGTTCGGCAAATCGACATAAGGGATGAGAAACTCATAAGCCAAAGAGGGAGTCTGGCGGTTCCACTTGTAAACCGTCGACTTAACAGGATTGGCAGGTTAACCGAGGTCGACATAAATGGGTTCGACTGTATGTGATCATTTGGTGAGAGTGAGGTACTACTTATTACCAGAAGTTGCTTTGGAGACCATTTCACAAACTGCCATTTTTCAAATGGGTCCTAGAAGGGTAGAAGTATCTAGATTAGGTCAGGAGTAGGGCCCTATGCATACCTCTGATGTGGGAGGAGTAAATAAAAGTGTGATTTTGTGTAAAAGCCCAAAAATCAAACAAAGGAGGAAGCAAAGCCAAACTGGAATGTCTTCCCTCCTATCCCCAAGCCAGCAGAAACCTGTTCATAGGAATAAAGTCAGGGCTCCGTGAAGCTTCAGGGTGTGTGTTGCAGACAGGACAGGAAAGCAGCCACTCTCAGTGGTATGCTTTCCTCAGCACCAACTAGATATTCATACTGAAGTGTATATTACTGCTATCATCATTAATATTTTCTGCATGCCATCATCATCTTTAGAATAGAAAATATTGGGCAGGTCGGAGCAGAGACATTAATGACACCCTGGCTCCAAAGGGAGCTGAGAAACCTGGAAGCAGGGTTGGGCAGCATTGCAGAAAGGCTGGCAAATCAGCATTGGAGCGTCTTTCTCTCAAAGCTATATGGGGTCTGAAGGCTATTTGTCCTACCTCCTCTGGAATCCTTTCCCCATCCAGTCCCATCTTCTTGAAGGGAGAACTTGCTGGAAACTCCACAAAGTTCACCTCGGGTTTTATCTTATTATATTGTGATATGGTCCATAGTGAGAATGAATTTAAACACCATCACAAGTGAAAAGAAAAAGAAAGACAGAAAGAATGAAACATCATCACGATCACATTCACTTTAAAGTTTGGTCCTATGTATTTTTGTGGGGGATAGTTAGAGTTAAAAACCATTTAATGTTGCTTAAGTTGCAAATCCACCCATGCAAACCCTAAAAACCAAGAAAATATTGAGCTAAAGGATTATCTTCCTTAATCAGTACTTCACATTGACTGTGTTCAGGACTTGTCTCCTCTGGAAAATTAGGCGAGGTTAGAATGTGACCTTGAAGAATCATGCTAGCTAGAATGATATTAAACATGACTTTGTAGGTAGTGTTTCCAGTAGGGTTTACCCATGATCTGACCTGATGTTGAACACTGCAGTCCTTGTCTATATTGATGCCAAAGTTGTGTTTAGCATCATGTTAGTTAATGTGACTTCTGAAGTTCATGTTCTAACATGACCTGGTTTTCTAGTGAAGACAAGATCTCTCGCTTGCAATTCTAACATATAAAGATGCATGTGAGATTACTGTAACAGAAATACTTAACTCTGACCTCAGCAACATGAACACATTTACTATAGATAAAAGTGAACTATTGAGTGTTTGATGTGCTATTTGAATATGGGGACAGTGTGGGCTCAGACACGAAAACTTTAAATACAAATACAATTTTAATGACCTGTGATCCCAACACAGTTTGATTAACATCCTTTAAACTTCACAAATATATCTATAGCTATCTCTTTAGCCCTCAGAGTTAATGTGAAAACTTTCAGCCCAAACCTATATTGCTAGGCGGTATTATTTAAGAGAGAGTGGGGGAGAAAAAAGAATGAACAAAACATAAGAAAACTGGCTGCAACCTTAGCTTTGCAGAAAATCTCATAATTCTATTTTAAGTGAAAAAGTTGGAAAATTGGACAATCTTGCTCTCAGCATTGCAGGCAAAATGTATATTGCAAAAAGGAATTAATATCCTAAAGTCTGCTATATTCTAAATTCATTACTCAACAGTCATAAATATATTTTACAACATTAAATAAATCATTTCAGAACTTTATGTGAGATCAAAAGAAAAGACTAGGCCTTTTAGTATCCCAAAAGCAAACTCTTAAAACACAATGGATGAAGAGATCCAAATATGGAGTGATAATATTATGACCTAGCACTAAATAGTGTGTACAGTCAGACCAAACTGTAAAACTTCTAGCTGTAGAACCAGACCAACACTTACAATGGGAGAAGGGGCTTAAAGTTAGAAACCTAAAGGCCATATTTAGACCTAAAGGCATCTAAATAAATGTGGCCTGATTTTTCTGAAGTGCTGACACTTGCAATTCCCTTTAGACATCAGTGGAAGTTGTGGGTACTACTCAGCAGCTCTGAAAAACTGGCCATATTTATTTATGTGCCCAGTCTTAAGTCCCCAAGTCTGAAATTTTTGATCTAAATGTCTCCAACTACTACCCATCAACTTTGCTTTCAGTTCAGTCTTCAATGACAGTGGATACCCTCACTGGCAGTTTTTTCTATCCACAAGGAAACTTTGAGTCTCCAAATCGAACTTCTAAATGTGCAGCATATAAATGCTGCAAATTGTCCATGTGGATTAATCCTGAGATTAAAATGGATGGTAGAAAGGATGATTAGATCCAGACAGGGATTTTGGAATTCAGACACTTTATGAATTAATATTGTTTTCCTGGCATTTGGACAGCTGCAAGTGGTATATAATAAAGAGATAAATCAACCATGGAAATATCTATAACTAAGAAATCTGTTTGATCAAATTGTGGGTTTAAATATGCCTATCCTATCTGAACAACCAGAAATTATTAAAATGTTAATTACCATAGACTTGATATAATGCAAAATTGGGATATATATATATATATATATGGATATATATATATATATATACACCATAGACTTGATATAATGCAAAATTAGCATTTTAATAATTTAATAATATAGATGAACTGTCAATTCAGCAAAGATGCTTAGAATTGCCTGGCACACAGAACTTATGGTATATCTACACTAGAGCTGGAAGGTGTAATTTCCAGTTCAAGGAGATTTGCCTGCACTAGCTCTGATGACGACAGTGCACAAATAATAATGTAGCTGAGATGGAACAAGTGGCAGGATGGACTATTCACTCCAAGTTTGATCCCATCCAAAATCCTAGATACATACTCGGGTGGCTAACCCTTTCTGACACCACAGCTACACTTCAATCAGAGATAGTGTGAATATGTCTGCATGAGCTGGATATTATGTCTTCCACCTCCAGTGTAGACATACAGTTTAGAAAGGCTATGGAGGAAAACTTTTGCAATCAAGCAGGACTAAATACAGTGAGTTCCACTTTAGAGAAAATTATTGCCAAAACCAAAAATAATCATGTTTACAGAATCCGTAAAAGAAAATAGTTCAGAGATATGTAAGCAGGTGCAACACTTTTGAGGAACTCATCCTACATATGCCTATAATGAATACAGTGAAGGTACATCAAGGATGAGTTTGGTCCATTTACTTCACTGGAGTTCTGTCTGCTGACACCAGCTCCTAATGTGACTCCAGATATGTTAAATATAAACAATGTGATGAACTGAAAGGTTCATGTAAGTTATAGAATTCTCCACTAAAAAATGTGTGTGCAAGTTACAGAACACCTGCTGCAGTGTCAATTATTGTTGGAAATAACAAAGAACTGACAAATTTATTTAACCCCCTGAAAGATTAAAACAAAAGCATGGCTTCACCTACCACAGAAATGTACTTAGCTGTTTGGTGAAATATATCAGCTGTTTAACAGTGCACAATGACACTACACATATTTACGAGTGGAAGTGGGGAAAAATACTATTGTATATCCATCTGAAACTATAAGGGGAATTCTGAGGTAGGAAACCCAACTTACCCAAGTTTGAACCTAGGCAAGGTACTGGGGTTAACACTTCTGTTCATGTGAAAGGATCTATAAGAACTTTAATGATCAAAGTAATCAGGACTTAGTTTTACATCTTATCTGAAATGATCACTGTGCTGGTGGAAGTACCATTTAATTACATTCCAGGACATTGATTCAACACCTTGTCAGAGGAGAGAAAGGTATCTACTGAAAAACGGAGGCTCTGAGTCTGTCTTACCACTCTGTGTGTATCTCTGCGCTGCAACAGGCGGTCTGAGTGCAGCTCATATAGGCATGCTTAAACTAGCTACCCTGGCTAAAAATAGCAGTGAAGACACAGTGACACAGACCCAAGTGTGGGCAAGGAAAGCATGTCATTGTGTTTTCCCTGCTACTTTTAGCCAAACTAGCTAAATTAAAGCTAGTGCGGGTATGCCAACCCATGCTGCAATCACCATCAATTGCAATGCAGACATCTCCTGTGGATCTATAAGGTTTTTGGTTGTGAAGAATTAGATGGTATTCCCTTTGGAGACCATCATGTCATTCCTTAATCTTACCAACAGTTAGAAGCCTTCTGGAATCCTTATTACTCCCCTGTGTTTGTAATTGGAAGGTAGATAGAGATGGCAAGATTCAGAAAAAAAAATGCTGTATACTGTACTTGAAAGCAGTTTATTTATTGAAGCTTTTTAAGTACAACTTGGCAATCACTCCTAGAAGTAGCTGTAATTATTAATTGTACACCAATTAATCACTTTACAATATAGGATGTTTGTTTATTTAATCATAAATTTATGTTCAGTGTAACTCAGGAAAGACAGAAAGATAAATAATTACTAGAGATAGAGCCATCATCATGGGCTACATCAAACTGCTCTCTGATCTTTCATCTAGCAGGAAAAAAAAGCCATAATGAGAGACCAACGGTTGGAAGCTGAAGCTAGACAAATACAAATTAGAAATAAGGCACACATATTTAACAGTGAGCATAATTAACCAGAGGAAAAACCTAAGGATGTGGTGAATTCTCCATAGCTTGAAATCTTTAAATCAAAACTGGTTATCTTTCTAACAGATCCGTTATAGCTTAACCTGACGTTATAGCTTAATGAAGAAATTACTAGGTGAGTTTGTCTAGCCTGTGTTATGCAGGAGGTCAGATTAGATTATCACAATGTCCTTCTGGGCTTAAAATCTATGAATTGGTTGACCCTGTTTTTTTGATGTCATAAAATGAAACTACTTAGGCTTTGTTTTGTTTGAAATGATGAATTAAGAATAGCAGGGGCTTTGCAATCACTATAATTTAGAAACATTAAATCACATTAAATATGAAAGTAATCTGATTTTGTTGGCATTTCTGTTGAATTAACTATATAGTATGATGACAAATAATCTGCAGAACAGTTCTTTTCTCTGAACCCTGAAGCTGTTGCTGTGGCTTATATTTACTATTTTTATATCACTGAAGAGAATATTGTTTTGACTCAGTTTTTTGTGTTTCTGATGTACGTACATTCAGAAGTCTGTGTTGTAAAATGGATGGGCATTCCTATTAATTACATTTAATTATGCAGTTTAGAAAACTTCTAACTGGACTATTGTGTGTTGTATTTGCAATAAGTTTACCACAGAAAAGGTTTGAAAATCTATATGACTCAATTAATCAGCGGCTTATTTCTGCAGACCTCCAGAATTTTGGAAGTTGTTGGACATGGCAATAATAAGCCCTGCAAAGTAGAAAGGAATATTTTATAACATTAATTCAGAAATATATTGCAACAAATAGCCTCTTGAGGATACTATAGCATGGTATAAGCGATCGCATAAGCTCTGCATAATGTGTAGACAAAAGATACTTTAAAGTACAGGAGATGCATATATAATATGCATAAATCTAGTAGACTTGTAAAACATAAGGAATCACAATGCAGTTTGCAAGCACAGCTATGTCATCTTGAATTGGATTTTGTTTGAATGCAGAAAATGTTTCCCAGTTTAAGTAAAACCAAGAGTTCTGATGCCTAAAAGGTGCCTGCTGTTGTAGTATCTTTCGAGCACAAGGATTCTTTTTCCAGTTTATGATAGTAAAAGAACTAGGTTTTGTAATACAAAAAGATGCAGCTTTTCAAATATGTACTGTTTGTGCACTTTTCCCCCCTACCTTCACCAACAGCCTGGAATGTAGATCTCAGGGGTATCATGGAGCAGTACTTGCTGAGAAGGATGAGCAATTATATGCTTCCCAAACAACTCTGCCTGCCAGTTCTTATATCTGACTCAGCATGATGTGCTGCTATAGAATCTGGTCTTATTGCCCCAGGATAACTGTTTTGTTCTGCCAAGGAGAGCAATTCCCAAGTCTACAAAACTTAGCTCTGAAATGCTGCCACACTTGCATTCCTACTCTCCGACTCAAAAGGAATCTGGACCCATTGATTATAGGCTCAGTTCTGGGCCATTAAAGTTATTACAGATTTTGCCCTTGATTATTAAATGGAATTCTGCTTGAGCCACAACTGAGCTGAATCATCTTATAAGCAGAGGAACCAGACCCACATATATGACTGTGATAGAGAAAAGTAGTCTACCCGTGTGTTCTGCTTTGATCTGGTTTTTGTGTGTCCTTAAACAGTTAATTATAATAATAATACTACCTAGCTCATATGTGGCACCAATAAATATCAAAGTGCTTTACAATGGAGGTCAGTATCATTATGCTTATTTTTTACAGGCGTGGAAATGGAGGCACAGAGCTAAGAAGTGGCTTGCCCAAAGTCATGCACAGGCCAGTGACAAAGACAGGATTGGAACCAGGTCTCCTGAGTCCTACTTCAGTGCACTAGCAATACTGGTTCCCTTATGGAAATCTTTAGGATGGAATTTCACTATAGGGAAAAAGGCTTTCAAAAATATTATTGGCTTAATATAGATATTGTTACATTCAGATTACCACTTGACATATGGTACATTCTATCCAGGATGTGGGGGGTGGAAACCTATCAAATGCAACAAACCTTTTTTCTTTGGCTGCTCTAGGAAGCCCATAAGGGTCAGATTTTTCAAAACAGCTCAGTATCCACAAATAGGCCCTGATTTTCCAATGGACTATGAATCATATGAAATGTTTAGGGACTGCTTTATTCCTACTATGAAGCATTATTAGTGAGAGTGCACACACAATTGCAGTGAGACAAGGATGGTGTAGAAGGGCACAGAATTCTAACCTTCTTTACCTTTCTCTGAGAATCTGCATTGGCCTGACATTTCACTTTCTTTGGGTACCAGAGGAAAAGGCTAGTAGTATTCCCTCTGTTTCAAATCAGTGATTCACATGAAATATGCTTGATGAAACATACTTATCGATTGTAGATCACTTTTAGCAAACTGATTATATCTTTTAGAGAAAAGGAATGTTTATCTTTCATCTGACTAACTTGTTTGGTAATGTCCCTAAAGTTGAAAAGAATAGGGTTATATTTGTCACTGGAAAATTCCACTTCCTAAGAAATCTTTATGAGTGCTGTGAAACAAGTTTGCTCCAACCTTGCCTTATAAGTTATAACCTGACAAACCAGATTCCTGGAGCTTAAAAATGTTAGCTATGCCACAATGAATGGAGCATCACATTTCATGTGTTTTTATTTTTTGTTCTTTACGGGTCTTCTGCAGTATCACTGTTGATTTCCTGATGGCACTATAGAATTTTAATAGTTCCAATTTCAGGCACAATTTGTTTTGTGCTGAAGTGTCAGCCCTATTTCAGTGGGGCTAAACTCATGCAACTAGTCAGGTGCAAAACAGCTTAGGGGGAATTTTCAAGAATGGAGACTGCAATGACAGTCTATCATTTATTGTGTGGATTTACATATTCAGGTACTTACATTTAATTTTTAAAAGAATGCAGTAAACTGTGAAATATGACCATGATTCTTTCTCATCAAAATGGGTATTTGTTATCAATCACCTTAACTGAGTATACTTGCAATGAAGTTTTAGTAACTTGTGTGTGTGTGTGCAAACTATTTAATTACATTCTATGGAGTTTGTTTCTTCTATCCACGCTTTACCAAACTGTTCCAGTAACAGCACAGTTGCATTTGGGGATGAATAAATTATGGATTATATAATTATTTATTATCCTCTGTCTTTAACTGTAATTATAATTAATAATGCCCATTGGATAGAAACTGTTATCAGCTAGTGTTTCAATAGGAACTATTTTCTTGGTTTAATTTTGGGAAAGGCATTGAAAAACAGTAAAAATAATTGCAGTCCTTTTTCAAGGACCTGAGACTTAAAAACTAACTTTTGGTCTGTGTTAACTATGACTGTGAAACATGGACATTCAAACAAATGATAATAAAGAAACTACAATCCTTTGATTTATGGTGTTAGAAGAATTCTGAAAATATCATGGATAGGTCATGTAACCAATGAAAAAGTATTGGAGATTATTGAAACTCAGCAAACGCTAGTCACAGATCTTATGAGGAGAGAGATTTGTTTTGCCAGTGCACATTTTAAGCACTCAAAATCATTAGATATTTGAAAACCTTGACCTTTGACTTCCCATAAAGAATTGTTTACAATGTATGTATTACTGTATTGTGTTCTGTGCTAACTAATATTCCCTGGATGATTGAAGGCACTATGCTTTTGGGGAAGCATGAGATAAAGAAAAGAGAAGCAAGATCTTGTCCTAGTATTGCCAGGACTTATTGTTGAAATGCTAGAGAACTTTGGTAACGTTTCTTATGCAAAATGAGTTTGCAAGGCTGATGATGCTACAAACCCTTTTCCACATTGATTCCATCACAGAAAATGATGAGGAGCTAATTTGAACAAGAGAGGTGCTAGGCAATCTGAAAATGAGATTGTCATAAGTAAAGCCTTGATTTAGCACATGCCTAACTTTAAATCCATAGTCCCACTGAAGTCAATGGCCTGGATTCACTAAGTCCGCTTTTTGCTGCAGAATTGTAAGCAGAGCAGGTAGCTAGAGATGGCCACACAAACTCTCAGTTGACATATAACTGGTAGAGTTGATATAGCCACCTTCTCCAGCAGTTGCTCCCATGACTTCTGGTGTAAAGGGAGGGGAGGAAAGGGTATTCTAGGGATCAGGTTGGGGAAGAGGACATGATGGGGTAGAACAGGGCTTCTCTGCAGCTGATCCTTCATGGGCGAGAGGTTTCTGAAGGTTCAGATTAACTTCAGTGAGGCTACTCATATGTGTGTAGAGTTAGTCATGTGCTTAAATACCTCTCTGAACCAAGCCCAAAGAGGCAGAAATCCTGTGTTGTCTCTGTTAGTAGATTGTAAGATCTTCAGGACCATGTACAGAAAAATATATACATTTATAGTACTTTAAATAAATGCTTCATAGCATCAAAAAAGAAAATAATCTATTTTTCTTAGCTCCCATTTCACAACTCTAGACTTTCTTCCTCGCCATACTCATGCAGGGTATTCCTCCCCACTCTTTATGCTTTGAAAAAAATAGTCAGATTCCTTCTTAAAATGCACTCTACCAAGCAGTTCTTTCTGTAATAATCAATATGTTTAAGAAGTGTGTATTTAAAACAAACATTTTTTAAAACACCTGTGAATGGCTTTCCAAATGAACCATGTATCTGGAATATAGCGTCAGCCTGATTTAGATTGTAAACTCTTTGAGACGCAAAAAGTTCTTCCTTTGTTTTATTCCATGTTGGGGATCTTAATAAATAATAAAAATTATAACTTTCCTTTTTTCTTCTTTTTTGTTATGTATATCTTTCTGTATTGGTAAAATTCAAATGAAGTGCAGCAAGCCATATTCCAGTCAGGTTATAGAGACTATGATGTCAACTTTTGGCTTATCAGGAAGAAAATTTCATTGTGTAAAATATATAACATTAAATTTCTTGTGGTGGTAAATCCATATAAAACAGGCCGGAAGTTTATTTGCAGTCTCTTAAACTGAGCACCAATATTACTAAATGGTTTGCACCTAGTTCTGCTCTCAAGGACACCAAGGTAAATTGGAAGTAGTTCTGTTGAATCCAGTGATGTTACTCCAGATTTACACAAATGAAAGATCAGATACTGAGCTCAGTGACATTTTTCAACTACATGTCCTGGTTTATACAAATTATTCTTACCACGCAAACCCTCACACTGTTAGCCTAAACAAATCTGGCACCAACTTACTTAAGCCAAACCCCTCCAAGGTGTTTCAGGGTTTTTACACCAAATACCTGGCAATGTAGCAGAATGCAATTGGTGGTAATGGGTAGTAAAATCCTCAGAATATTTGTGTGCTCTCAAAGGAAATAAAGAAACAGTCTAAAAATATTGGAGGGACTCTCCACTGTGGTGGCTCTGTATGCTGCTGTGGACTTTAAAAGAACCTAAGCTAGTCTAGGATGGTTGTGGCAGAGCAGAGTTCTGGCATTCACCCTTTGCAGAGAGATGTGTAGGGCTTGGAGGCTCATGGTCCTGATCTAGCACATCTGTGCCAGTAGGGAGTTCCCCTTCTGCAGAGGAATTCTTTGCTGGCCAGTTGATGCCAGTTTTTCCAGCCTCTCTGTGCCTTCTAAAGTGCACAAAGGGGCCGGAAACTGAGTACAGAATCCAGCCCTTTATCCCTATAAACTGTAAACTGGAACAATTTGACCTCACCGGTAATATTTGTGCTTGAGATGTATGAGACTGGAATTTCAGTTTTTTGTATAAGTGAAAATTGATGCACATTTGGCAGAGTTGGGGGAAAGCTTACACACTGTGCAGCAAGTGCCTGTACTATTCCCAGCTCTAGCCAATGCTGTCTGTCAGAAACACCAAATTCAACCAACTGAAAAGCAAAAAGAATGAAGTCCAATTCTTTTTCTATCTCTAGTCAGTTGGCTGGTGGAAAAGCCTAATTCTTTTTAAAGGAATCTAAAGCAGAGTTTCTTTAAAAAGAGGTTTAATGTGTTGGATATGGCAACAGAAGGGGCAGAAAAACACGACAAAGAAACATGAACCACCAGACAAGGAAAAGAGCAGCATGCATGACCAATTGAGTCAGTCAAAGTCTGACCCATTCTCAACAGGTCTCTCACAAAATTCTCAGCACAGTAGCATCAAAAAATGCGATCAGTTAGTAGTTCTTATTTCCTGCATTTCTTTGTCATACTTTCTTAGTTAGGATTCTTTTTTTAAAGGACTTGCTACTGTAAAGGGTATTGTATGGGTGGGCATTTGTCTGTCTTTTTAGGGATCAGCTGGGTGCCTGAGGCATCAGAAATGAAACATCAGAAGAACTCCCAGGAAGCTGACTAGTTTAATAATCTTTGAGCTTTTTTGCTTGCTTGACTTGAAACTATGATGTATTCAAGACCTTTCTTTCTTTCTTTCTTTCTTTCTTTCTTTCTTTCTTTCTTTCTTTCTTTCTTTCTTTCTTTCTTTCTTTCTTTCTTTCTTTCTTTCTTTCTTTCCAATACATCTATTCTTATTTTTGTAAAGAGAACTTCTTGGTGTATACTGGCAGTGTTCTGTGGAACAGTCACAGTACATTTATTCTGGTATGCCCAAAACAGCGCCTTGTTGTTGCAGGTATGTCATCGTTTTATTATAGATTTCCTTCCCGCCCCTCCCCACGCCCCTTTTGACAGATCTCACTGGACTGTTAATGTCCTCTTCAGATTGAAACTTGTTAACAAGCCAACATTATTTTAAAATAAATGTCATGTACTCAACTTGATGTAAATGTTGTTTATGACTAGAGTGGGGCAAAAAAGTGAACTGTAGAGGTTCAGATATTTTTGTCATAAGCTATTAAGAGCAGCATTATTTTCCAGGCTTTTGGGGGGTCTTTTCTGACAGTGAGATACATATATAACTCCCATGTGCATTCCAACAGCAATCAAGCAATTCAAGAAATACAGCTGGGTCCATAGAAGGAGAACCATTTTGTAATTACAGAATGTACAGTGAATAATGATCTACATTTTGTGAGTTGAGATCTTGCAATAGGAACCATTCAGTCACATGAAATCAGTGTAAATGTTTTGTTTCAGTATCTGAGGGAGCAAGTGTAGTTTATATAAGTACAACAGCAATTGAGCACAGAACACTGTGTGATTGAACAGTAAAAATGGGTGAAACAATTAGTAAATTTTAATACATTGTTTAATCCTTTCCCTCTCAGGTATCCCAATGATAGAAGTTTGTGAACGATAAATTTGTGAAATAAAGCCCTTGATAACGCTACTAAACAAGACACAAGCCTCAGTGTGTGTAACTGTAAGTATAAGGTTAGTTTTACTTTGAGCATTGCAGCTAGGTGTCATATTTGAATACACTGAAATGGACGGAGCTTTGTGATGTCTTCTATACTGATACAATTTTCCCTTTGAGTGGCTGGCTTAACATGTATTATTCAATATGACAAGGATTGCAATTAGATCCCTAGCAAATCCTGATCTATGAAATTAACAACTCTTTAGAGTTTAGAGAGCCTATATAGCTTCTTTTCAATTTTAGACCAATTCTGCCAAGCTGGGAAAGCAAAAGGATGCCCAGTAAGAAGATCTGGGGAATAAATAACTTTATTGGCTTGTGCAAACACCAGAGTGAAATGATAAAATCCCCACTTTCCAACATAGAGCTGTATGATTTTAACATGATATGAGACCCTTTTCTAACCTTCATATGGCAAATTCTATGAAATCAGGAAAAACTAGCGGTGCTTTTGTAGAGATGAGCATACACTTTAAATATATGAAGAAAAATATGAACATAGAGTCATGTGCATTGTTTTATAATATATTCTGAGGTATAGAGTTGTTTATTATTATTATGTTTTCATAGTTATAACAGCCTATTATGTTTTTAATTGTATATGGACCTGACCCCATTTAAGTTAACTGCGAAAATCCTGTTGACTTCACTGGGAGTAGGATTGTAGTTTATGGGCTACATTCTCTACTCTGCTGAGATTTACTGGGTGCAGGAGAGAGGGAACAGGAAACCATGATTCAGTTCTCAAATCCAGCAATTTTGGCCCCAGTATAAATCAGAGCATCCAGCGAGGCTGCTTTAACTTATGCCAGCTCACTTAGGTCCTGAGGAGGACCCTATGCAGCTGGGAATTTGCAGATCAAAGCTTTAGTTATCCCCACCCCTGCCTCCTCTACCATACCTCTTCCCATGCAATGTAACCCCTATGATGGAACTGGGAAGGCAGTTGGTGGAGGAGCCAGCTCTGCCAGCTTTATATCCTTTTACAGTTCTCTATCACAGGGGAAGTTCTCAGCAGGGCTACTTTGGCCAAATTCTGGCCCCTTTGCACCACTTTAAAGGACTAATGTATGCTTTTGCATTTCAAACATTTTGCTTTTGTGTGTGTTTGGAGGGAAGAAGGGTGGAATTAATTTTCATGTTCTTTCCTGTTTATTTAAAATTATTGAGATAAAAAGAGAGAAACATTAAAAAGTAATTTTTATTTTCTAAGTCCTGATTCTGACCTTTCATCAGTGTACATTTGTGTGAGTCAGTGAGTCAGTGAGTAACTCTTGATTTATATCTGTATATCTGTCTTTGTGAGGTCAGAAACAGGTCCTACATTTCTACAGTTAATTAGTCTACATACGTGTAGGGGGTGAGAGGACATCGCTGGCCCCAGGCTAAATTTAGACTGGCATTAGCCCATTGTCTCTATACATCATTATTAACAGTATAATTATGACAATAATTTAATACACCTCTTATATACTTTGTCATGGCTTTCTTCTGCCATTTTCATCCCTGGGCATAGACAGCCCTTTGTGCCATGATCCAGTGCTCTTAATCTTTGTGATGCACTTGCTTAGCCACTCTTTCAAGCCAACCAGCCACTGAAATATGTTGACTCACAGACATTTGAACATGGGGAGCACATGCATTTCTGTTTATTATTTGAATGTATGATATCTACAACCTCACTCACCCTTCCCTCCTGTCCCAGACCCAAAATACGTAAGCTGAAATTTTCCAAACACTTTTAGGGAATCTAACCATACAAAATTGCCTAGACTGTTTTGAAAAACTCAATGCTGGTGTATTTGTTACCTGCTGTGGTAGTGCAGTAGCTGCTATGGATGTCTTAATCTAATCATGCCACAGCAGATGATATCATACCATACCTAATATGCTTTAATATGGATAATATGTAACCAAACAGACAACTGGCCAAAATTTTTGGAGCTCATGAGTGGGTTAAAATACTCACATGGAGATATTTTTACAGTATTTGTTAGCAAAGTGGGCTGAGTGATGCTGGCACATCTGTGAGATTAATGGTGTCATGCTTCAGTGCTGATGCACGATAAAATCCTGTCAGCTCTGTCACAGAGTAGGCGAACCAAAAATTACATGAACATAACTACAGGATCATTAAACATAGGCAACACCACTGTACCCAAAGGGTCCTCAGTGGTAGCTAAAATCATGACCTGCAGGTAATTTTCACAGAGAGACACTTGAAATTACATGTTGAGACCACAATCTCTACAACTAATTTAATTATCCTCAGGACCACTATGATCTAGTCCAGAAAAAAATATTAGGTTTGACTTTGAAATGTGAATAATGCTGATTTGTCACAGATCAAGCTCAAAGCACATTAATGCTTTCGACTGCAGTGCAGATGCATCTCTTCCTCTGCCTTTGGCCAGTTTTGTTCCTCTAGCTAAAAACTTTGATTTCTCATCCTCCAATAAATAGCGATATACAGCATACATAGCAGTCTCCCTTCCCTCTCTTTACATTTCAAGTTGCTAATGAATAACATTAGCCTTGTTTTCAGGGTGAAGCTATAGACAGATTTTAGCTGAGCAGAGGAACTCTCTTCCTAGTCCCACCCAATGCAACCAGCCTGAATTATTTCAGGGATGGTGGAGTGCATTTGTTGGGTGGAGGTGCTGACCTACGGTGATGGCATGTGTTGAAATGGAATAGGCAGGAGTTGTGATACCAGGAGGCTATTTGGGGATATATGACCAAGTTAACCACTGGCACATCCTGTGGCCGGTTTCCAGTATAGTTAAAAGGTTAAAATGAATGGTTTCCATAGGTAAAAAACCTGGGATTTTGCTGAGTGGTCTTGCACTCATGAGATAGGATTAGACCTTGTGGCTCTCGGGGGAAGAGGTCACCACCCTTCTGCACCCTCTGTCCCCCTCATGGGAGAAAGGTCTCAGAACAAGCTGAGTACTAGAGGGTAGGCCGAGCAGAGCCTACCCTGAGCTACGGGTTATATGGCAGGAGCCCTGCAATCCCTGCACCGGAACCAATTAAATGCCTGATATATGAGAGTATTGGTGATTGGGAGGTAGTGCCCCTTCCCTGTATTTAAATGTAATAAAAGCTGCGACCTGCTGCTTAAAATCCATCCATGTGTCTTGTCCTCATTTTGCTGCTGTCCACATCAAATGCCATCCACCTTTCTCAATGGGTGGGGGAAACTTGATGGGGACAGTGGTGAAAGGGGTATAGTCTCAGGAGTAACAGAAGAAGACACTTGCTGAGGGACATCAGTCCGTTCGTCTCTCACCTTTGGAGTCTCTGATGCCTGTTGGCCAGTTATAGGGAGGAGTACAGATTGCCCAGCATTCTCTGGCTTCTAGGACTTAACCTGGAGCAGGAGCCATTTGGGGCCTCTTCGGGCTCTGTTCCAGCAGCCCCACCATACCCACCCTGAACTAATAAGGGGAATCGGGCCTGACAGGACTAGATCTAGCTGATCACCCGTTTGGGAGTCAGGAAGGAATTTTTTCTCCCCGGGGTCAATTGGCAGAGAACTGGGGAGTTTTTTTTGCCTTCCTTGCAGTACCTTTGAGCCACAAAGATTAAACAAAGACTGTGAATGGCTTGCCAACTACAGAACCAGTTTCTCCTCTCTTGGTTTTCACACCTCAGCTGCTAGAAGAGGGCCTCATCCTCCCTGATTGAACTAACCTCGTTATCTCTAGCCTGCTTCTTGCTTGCTTATATATATCTGCCCCTGGAAATTTCCACTACATGCATCCGACGAAGTGGGTATTCACCCACGAAAGCTCATGCTCCAAAACGTCTGTTAGTCTATAAGGTGCCACAAGACTCTTTGCTGCTTTTACATATCCAAACTAACACGGCTACCCCTCTGATACTTTGAGCCACAGTAAGTTAGGTAGGAATGCACTTTGTTGCAACTTGCAGCCAGTTCCCAGTGCAGTTAAAAGGATAAAATGAACAGTTCCCAGAGGTAAGAGACCTGGAATTTTGCTGAGGGGCCTTATGCTCATGAGATAGGGTGAGACAGTATGGGTTCTTATGGACCAAGGTCAGATTTTATGGCCATCCCAGGCCAAAGTCGCCATACTTCTGCACCCACTGTCTAGCCTCACTAGGGGTGGAGGCTTGGGGAGTGGCAATGTTATGAGAGAACTAGGCTTGACATAACCATAGGAATTATTTATATGCAGCTAAACAAGAAGCACACACAAGCATGGTCACTGTCCATCACTCCACTCATGAGATTAAACAATTAATCAAGGAGTTTACAAAGATTTGGAACACAAATGGTGGGAGTCTTTGCTGGGATGGTCCCCCACAGCAATGGGGATCTTAAATTTGTGGTGATTCTGATGTTCCAGGTGGTGTTAGTTGTTTTATTCCTGGCCCTAATGTGCTGAGTAGTAAAGAAAATCAACCGATTGCAAGGCTTGTGCTTTTATAGACCATGGGCCTTTCCCGATGGAGATTATATACAGTCTGGCTGTTAATGAGGCAAGATGAGGAGTGACAGCTGAGGGCGGCAGTGAGAAGGTCTTTGCTCAGTCTCAGTTGAGAGCCTTGAGCCTATGCTGGGCTTCACTAGTAACCCACTGAATTTGTTATAAGTGAAGGTCTTAATGTTATGAGACCTTCAAGGAGGGGAGTATTATGAGAAGACTGGTCTTGACATAACTGCAGCCATTTTTGTGTACTCAGCCACCATTAAGGCTACAGGAGGCCTTAAAGGGCACAGGTGTCCCTACCACTCTGCTGGACTTTATTAGAGAGCTGAATAATGGAACCACTGCCCATGTATGTCTGGGGAATCAGAGGTTGGCACCTTTTTAATCTGATATCTGATATCTGATATCAGGCAGGGCCCCTGCACTCTTTTGTCGGGCAATGGATTTCATAATGCAGCATTCCGTCAGGTCCATAGACTCTCAGACCTTAATTATGCAGATGATGCTGTTCTTCTACTACAAGTCCCTGACAAGTTTCGTGAGGCACTCCAGCAAATGGAGGAGGAGTCGGCTAAGGTTGGCCTCCACGTTTCATGGTCAAAGACAATGCTGCAAAATCTAGGACCATCAGTGTCTCCAATCTCTTTGAATAATGAAATAATGAATAATGAAACTGTCAAAGTAGACTCCAGCTTTTGCTATTTGGGTTCTATATTCACCAATTCCTCCAACTCTCACACGGAGGTTCTCCATTGGATTGGCATCACAGCATCTGCCATGGGTCATTTACAATGACTATGGAATCAACATCATCTCATCATGACAACCAAGTTCAAGTTCTATTTGAGCTGTATTCTCCCTGTACTGTTCTACTATTGTGAAATATGGACACTATGCCACAAAATGCCAATGTTGTATAAATTGGCATAAAGTGGAATTACTTCATTTGTAATGCAGATGTTTACAGCCAGTACAGTCTACAGACTACCAGGGCCATTGTCTGCAGACAGCATCCTATGCTTTTCGGACATGTCTTGAGAATGCCACAAGATGTTCCAGTGAACGTTGTTCTCCGGGTGGCTTGTAACATCCACGATAAAATTCCACAAACTGAGGGGTGGAGGCAGCCCTGAGCTATCCCTCTTGTTCTCAAGAGGGATAGCTCAGTGGTTTGAGCATTGGCCTGCTAAACCCAGGGTTGTGAGTTCAATCCTTGAGGGGGCCACTTAGAGATCTGGGGCAAAAATTGGTCCTGCTAGTGAAGGCAGGGGGCTGTACTTGATGACCTTTCAAGGTCCTTTCCAGTTCTAGGAGATTGGTATATCTCCAATTATTTTTTTGGGGGGAGGGATAGCTCAGTGGTTTGAGCATTGGCCTGCTAAACCCAGGGTTGTGAGTTCAATCCTTGAGGAGGCCACTTAAGGATCTGGGGCAAAAATTGGTACTGCTAATGAAGGCAGGGGGCTGGACTCAATGACCTTTCAAGGTCCCTTCCAGTTCTAGGAGATTGGTATATCTCCAATTATTACCTTTTTTATTACCTTTTAGGCAGACCCCCCCATCACATGGGTTCATCGAGTCTGTTCCAAATTTGCACTCTCGGGCTGTCAAACCCTTGCAGTCTCACAGGAACAGACCAAATGGCAAACGATCGCTATGGCCAACCGTTCAGCTAAGCATTTAGGAAGAAGAAGCCACCATTAATTGGAAGCAAAGACACCACGTAGTCAGGGATAATTTGGCCTTTGCTTAAGCAGACAAAACAGCTGCACAGCATCAGTGTTGCTAATAAGGATAGATAAAATGACAGATTCATGAGAATGGGAGAGAGTGTGAAGAGCTGACCTTGGATCTGGATGTCTGTAATTATAAGTTTGTTTTTTTTTTGCTGGGAGTTCCTTTGCTGATAAGTAGAAATTATGAGTTCTCTGCTGTTGCTAGGGAAAATGTCAGCCCATTAGAGGTTACTGTGAGTTATGTGCTTTGTTTTGAGCAACCTATAAAAGAGATTAGTTAGATTTGGAGAAGTTTGAAGAGGCATTTGACAAGCTAGAATCTGATATGCAGCTCGGCTAGGCGGCAGGCTGGCCACCAGAAACCTCTTGCTGACCACTCAGCACCATCTCAGACTTTGGGTAACTATATCCGGGGTGCTACAAACTATTGTTATTTTAGATGTGTGCTTTAGACTCAATAAAAACAAGGATTTTTGATTGTAAGCACTCTTGTGTGTGCCAATCATTTATCAGATGGAGGAGCTGTGTCCCCATTGATTTATGCCCTGAAATGATGGGAAAACAGAGACTAGTTACCACAGTTTGGGGTTCAGAAAACCCTGGATAACAGGACTGAAAATGAGCAGAGTCCTGGGAGGTAGACTGAGGAGACCCCACCCTAAGTTATAGGTGATATGGTAAGAACCCTATAATCCCCACACTGGAACTAATTAAATGCCTGGTATAGGAGAGTATGCGTGATGGGCAGGTAGTGCCCCTCTTCTGTATTTAAATGTAATAAAATTTGCAGCCAGTCACTTAAAATCCATCCATGTATCTATCCTCGTCTTGCTGCTGTGCTGCATCAAGTGATGCCGCCTCTGAACACAGCCAGAGCAACGTAAGTGCATTCACATGCATTGCCCCACTGTGATGAGTATACTGCAGCCTTAAAATAAAGTATCTTATCCATCATTTTAACAGCTGGCAGTACTAGAGTACTGTCAGTTCTTTAGAAACAGCTCCATAAATGTACTCCATTAGACTGTTTGTAGATTAGTTGCCTGAGAACAATGCTGTCGTATGTCAAGCGTTTGCAAAGTGGACCAAGGTGAACTGTAATTTTGGCTACAAAGCCTTTTCTTTTAATGGGGAACATTTAAAGAGCAAATAGATTCTAAAAAACAAACCCTGAATTAATATGACAACTTGCTTAAGAGATACACAGTGTAGATTAAGTTTGTGGCATGAAACAGATTTTTTGGGGAAAATGGTTATTTGAAGGTCCTTTTCTGTAGCTCTATAGAAAATGCTTAGCTTCTTTGTAAAATAAAAATCTTGAGACAAAGCATATTATCACAGTGATCTCTGGGTACTTGATCACTAAAAAGTATTTTATTCTATGCCACAGTTAAGTGCAAACAACCACTGAAGTACATAGGATTATCATAACGACATTAGCAGCTCTGGCCTATATCCTAACTTTCATCATTATAGAAGAATACTGTCCCTAGGGGATATGGATGAATAGGCCTATTTATTACCTTTTAAAGTGGGTTAAAATAATTCAAAGCAATGATCCTTGAAATTTTATTTGCCCCCCTTTTGACACTTCTACTACAGTTTAACGTTACCATTTGTCCTGCGCAGCCTGCCTGCTCACTGGACTTTATAGTACCAGGTAATAAACCAAAACTAGAGGAAAAAGGGACAGTGGGAGGAGTACTGTCTCTGATGCAAAATCTCCTGTTAAAAAAGAATAAATTACTTCATGAGAATAATTAATCCAGTCTTCACCCTGTCAGCAGCAGAATTAGGTATCTAGTTCCAACCTCTCCAGTAGAGTTGGGTGAGCTCAGGGCCACATTTTCGGAGGCCTTTAGGTGCCTACAGACACAGATAGGGATTTTCAAAAGTACTTAAGCCAGTTAGGTGCCTAACTCCCATTGATTTCAGTTTGAGGCCTCTCTACCTAAAGGAGCCAACTCTCCAGCTGCTTCGTGCACAATGCCCATGGAAGAGAGAATAAAGAGACTATGAGTACAAAGTGCTGTAGAATCAGGCTTTCAAGCTTATAGAAAATAAACCATACTAATCCATCATTTGGGGGGGATTCTTGGATTCTAACTCTAACAGTCTCTGGTCCAAGTAGGAGTTCATCACATATGTCAGGAACTGACACTGACTCCCTCTGTCATTTAGAAGTACTTACTAAGACTAAATCAGGCTCTGTTAGAGGCACACAGAAATGCTTGCTAGATGAAAGGGAAAAGGATCCCATTTAGGATGCAGAACCTGTTCCAGCCTCACTCCTATCTAAAACAGATTCCCACAAGAAACTGCAGAACTGGAATTAATTTGCAAACTGGACACCATTAAATTAGGCTTGAATAAAGACTGGGAGTCATTACACAAAGTAAAAACTATTTCCCCATGCTAATTTTTCCTCTACTGTTACTCGCACCTTCTTGTCAACTGTTTGAAATGAGCCATCTTGATTATCAGTACAAAAGGTTTTTTTTCTCCTGCTGATAATAGCCCACCTTAATTGGTTAGTCTCGTTAGAGTTGGTATGGCAACACCCATTTTTTCATGTTCTCTGTGTTTATATTTATCTTTCTACTGTATTTTCCACTGCATGCATCCGATGAAGTGGGTTTTAGTCCACAAAAGCTTATGCCCAAACAAATTTGTTAGTCTCTACGGTGCCACAAGTACTCCTCGTTCTTTTTACTGATACAGACTAACATGGCTATCACTCTGACTCCTATCTAGATTTACCCACTTGAGAAATCCTAGACATAGATGCCCCAAAATTAGATGTGTCATTGCCTTTGTCTAAAGGGTTCTTATGGAGCTTGTCATCATTCTTGGTATAAGGAAAGTAGAGTTCTTGCAGGCTGGAAACCCCTAAGCAATCGACACCCATGTACAAGGACTGACAAATGGTGTTTATGTGTTTAATACCACATACTTTGGAGGTGGTCAGACTAAATGATCGTAGTTTTCCCTTCTGACCTTAAAATCTATGGTGATAGGTGCCTTAAATGCAGAGATATTGAGCAAACTGGGAGGAGCGAGGTCAGAATAAATGATCAGTCTGATGACCACCAATTTAATTTTATGACAGAGAATGTGAAAGCTGATTCCTTGTTGAGGAGCAAAAGTCCATAGAGACAAACTACGCTGATTCTAGAGATATTCTCTTTCCCTATTGGGGCACACCATAGATGAATCTCAAAATCTCAGAATTCTTGAAATTCCCATGAAAGAAAGCAGTGGGGAGAGATGATTTCTTGATCCTCTGGACAAGTCTATAGTTTCTGTAACTGTTAACTACCTTTATGGTACTTCAAGAAGTGTTGGGAAAAATAATGAACAGGGCAGATAGATACTTGCTGATTCTTCCCCACTACTGAAGACAATCATTCACTCAATATTGCAATTCTTGATAGATTTACCCATAAACCTGGGGAGGCTGAGCAAAGTCACCCACAGGAGATGGGAAAGAGGACTTGTTCTGCTATGAAAAGCATAGCAGCTGTAATGGAAGCCTTCCAATGAGGATACCTTGGTGGATCATGATGTACTGATCTAGGATGTCAAGGAAGACCTTGTTCACAAAGTGCTGGAATGTTGCAAGGACATTTCTGAGGCCAAACAGGTATTCATAGTGGCTGTACTGAATTAGAAAAGCTGTCTTCCATCATCCCCAGCATGGATCTGAAGCACGTTGTAAGCCCCTCGCAGGTTGAGTTTAGTGAATACCTGGCCTGATTGCACTTGATCCAGTAATTCCAGGATAAGTGGAAAGTGTATTGATTCCTGATGGTAATCTGACTGAGGGCTCAGTAATCCATGCATAGGGGCAGGCTTTCTTTTTAACTACAAAAAACAGAGCCCCAGCAAGGAGAGAGAGATGACTGTATGAAACCCTTGGACAGATTCTCTGACAGATAGGAATGCAGGGCAGCTGACATCGAGTAAATGCAGCCAAATGACACCTTGGTCGCTGGTTGCAGCTCAATCAGGCAGTCGTAATCCCGTGGTGGTGGTAGGGTATCAGTATTCTTCTTTGTGGAGACATAATGATAGTCGCTGTACTGTGGCAGTGGTGTTGAAATCAACTCTGGTGGTGGTCCCCACTGACCCCCGATGATAGGTGTGAGCTATTTATAGTTTCCACTACATCAGGGACAGTCTTTGGTTGTACCAGAATACCCAGGCCTTGGGCCATATTGGCATCTATGAAGCTATCTATTGCTTTTGAAAACACCAGTGCCCACTGTGGCGGAATTCAGTAGTGCTCCTCTGAAACATGGAGGCAGACTCAGACGTCAGTGGCTGGGAGCACTCACTGTGCCTGGGACATGCCTCAGTAAGGAGTGGGGGTGGGGCATTATCTCAGGGTTTGCCCAGGCCAATCCCCTCTACCATGGTCAGTTATCTTGCTTGAAGGTAATGTGATAAGAATCTGATCTTGAACCGAGGAAGACACAGAGGGAGATAAAAAAGGGAAAGAAAAGAGGGAAAGAGATGATGAAAACACAATGGGCATGGAGAGTAAGGCTGGGTAGCTGAAGGGCTGTGGTGATAGAAGAGAGGTGGGATGATGGGGACTAACAACCAATGGGAAAACAGCAAGGACAGCAAGACCAAGATTCAGAGCTGATGATTGATCTGAAGCTTCTCTTGCCCGATGTGGTTGCTGTTCTCCATGAGGAGTGGTGAGGAGAGGCTGCTGGGCTCAGTGCCCTGGCTAGATCCTTCTGGGTCTGTAGTGAGCCTACAAAAAACTTGACACTGGTTAAGCAGCTGGTGTGCTGTGACCACTGCCCGGGTTTCCTTGTGTCCCTGGTCTGTCTGTCTCTATTCTCCTGTTGTCTTTCATCTTATACTTAGATTGTAAGCTTTTTGGGCCAGGGACTGTCTTTCTTCTGTGTTTGTACAGCACCTAGCACAATGGGATCCTGATCTGTGACTGGGGCTTCTAGGCACTGAAGTAATGCAAATCAATAATAAATAAATAAATAATAATTAATAATATAATCTGGGTCTATTGGAGCAGGGAGGCTGGAAGGCCCAAATTTACCCCTGTGCCCTCAGCTGTAGCAGCTAGCTGGTGCTGACTGTTTTGAGGAAGAAATACCAAAGGTCTGGAAACTTTCATAGTATGACCCCTACAAGCTCCTCCCAGCTGTTATGGTTGTTCTCCAGCTGGGCTCCAGGCAACATCTTTGGGGCTGGTGGATTGAGTGCAGTCGATGAGGGAAGTCTCTATCTTATCCAAAACAGCCATCATCAGCTGTAGCTGAGAGAACATGGGTTGAGTCAGGGCCTCCCAGCATCCCGCCCCATGCTGGTCTGAGGAACTTGCTTGGGGCCCTGGAATTTTATGTGCATATTAGTCTTGTGCATTGAGCATATACAGAGGTAAGTATCTCCTGTTTGATATCGGACATGTTTACATATACATATAAAAAAGAATATATGTTACCCAATCTTGTTCCCGCTTGGGAACATTCAAAAATATCCCCTTTTTGTGTGTATGTGTGGAATTAGTGGAGAATCAGTTTTGTGGGGAGGGTAAAGCCCTGTTTATAGGGGATCACAGGGATAAATGTTTTAGTGCAAAGATCTCTTCCTCCCCAGCTGGCAGCCTCTTAGGATCAGATCCTGTGAAGCTATACTCAAATTAGTAGTCTCATTAACTCTGAAGGTTGGGTTCTTATTTCCTGATGCAAAGTACTGAGCAACCTTAGCTCCCAGTGAAGTGAATGGGAGTTGAGGCTGCACAGCACCTTACAGGACTGAGCCCATAAAGGTGAAGATGAATACTCAGCTGTATGGACATGATTCTTTACTCCCTTCGGGTAAACAGAACTACAGTACCCGCTCTTCAGAATAAAAGAAGATCCATTTTTGATGTGGCTGCTTCTGCTGCTGGTCTTTTTAAGGCACTGTGTCTTCCAGTGAAGGCAGAGAAAGGAAGAAAATTAATGCTGCCTCCAATTCTGTGGCCTCTGCAAAATTAGTTGAAACCCTTGCCTGAGCTTCAGTGCCTCTTGCTGTTGCTGATCCCCTTTGGCAATGCCATTTCTCCTTTGAACCTTTTGATTTTCCATAGTTCAATAAAGGAAGATGATATGATGCCCTCTATTTTTTGCTGCTTCTCAAAAGATTTTAACTAAGTTTTTTTCTCTTCTCCTGAGTGATGTATGTCCACATGAGTCATGCTACTAATCATGTGGTTAATCAAGTGTCACTGTAAGTATAATTCAACCTTTGACTTTTTCTTCTTTGCAGTGTGATGCCACCTTAAAGGATGACATTCTGGGGAAGAGTGTACATTTCAAATAAACAGTGAAAGCAGTCATATGCATGTTCAACTGAAGAATGAGGCCAGATCACGGCTGCAGTAGCAGTATTGCCAATCCCAAATGTTCAAAAATCATGAGTAAGCATACAATTACTCATCAATGGCCACCACTGTTACCAAACCTATGAGTTTTCCTAGTTATTTCAGCTCAACTGTGAAAGCTCAGCACTATCAAAGAACCGTGAACTTTGCTATTTATCTAGATCCTGTTGTCATGTATTAACAGTTTGTTAATTCACTTTGACCAACTGCTGCACATTAACAGTTCATTGGTTGGCTTTAATCTACTCCAGTTTCAGAGAAGACTAAATCAAAACAAACTAAAAAACTGGCAATGTGCCGCAATACGGTCTCTTGCTGTAAAACTAGTACTGCAAAGTCTGGGCAGAAGGAAAGGCTATAGGCTGCTTCTCCCTCCATATATATCTTTGTACTTCACTGGATCTCGACAGCTTCCAGAAACCACTGGCCGTGCACCTTGCCCACTCCCATCTCACCCTTTTCCCCTTCAATCCCTGCTGCATTCTGACCTTTCCATGGAACTTTTCTGGCTCTCAGGATTTCTAGAGCTGGTTAAAATTTGGAATTTCCATTTCATGGAAATTCCACCATTTTGAAATTTCCCTAAGTCCCAAATCAAGCTGAAAAATTGAAATTTCAAAATTTTCCACAAAATGAAAATTTTAAACAGTTGAATTTCAGAAATATCAAAGTATTTCATTTCAGTAAGGTCAAAACACTTTTATTTGACTTATCTATTCTACTCTATCCTATAATTATTATATAATAATAGTCAAAATGACAAAGTCAAAACGAAGTGCTTCCACCTTATCAAAATGAGACATTTTGATAATTTTTTATTTAAAATTTCAATAAAATCGATATGGTCCCATGAAACATTTTGATTTCTTCAAATCAGCATTTCCTGGCATCAAACTGTTCCATCAACAAATTTTCAAGTGGCTCTAATGCCACTAGTTTCACAGCAAAAATTTGTCTTTGCAGAGATGAATGAGACTGGACCAGTAAAAAGAATACTTTTGCCATTTTATCAAGCAGTGTTTGAAAAAAAAGTGATAAAAATTATTTTTGCAAGCTGAGTCATGATAGCAAGATAGCATGATAGCAAAGCTGAGTCATGATAGCAAGATAGCATGATAACAAAGGCTGATCAGCATGGACAGAATTTCTTGCTACACTATGTTTAAAACTGCTTTTTTAATAATCTTTTTCTTTTATATTGCTATTTACTATTTATATAGTAGAAGTACCCAGGGGTCTTATTTAGGACTGGGGGGCCCTGGCTCTAGACACTATACAAACACATGGCCCTTGCTACAATGGAGTTACTTCTTATTTGCAGTAGTGCAACACCAGAATAAGGCTCATGTTTTTTGACTCCACCCAACAAGTCAGATTCATTTGAATTCTATGGCCAAAATTTTCAAACCTGGGTGGCTAAACTTTAACAGGAGCTATGAGTACTCAGCAGCCCTACAAATCTGTCCTCTTATTAGATGCTTATATGTGGATTTAGATGTCTTGCTTTAAGCATTCTAAAGCCTGATCCTGCAAGTTATTCTGGACAAGCACAGAAGTTCTGCAAAGACAAGGGGGTCTACCCACGCAAAATAATTAGAAAGGAATAGGACCCAAGTTGGTAAATTGTGGCATATGCTCTTTTTTTTTCTATTAAAAGACACCCTTTGTGTATTTAATACTCTCTGCTCTTTTCTCTTAGTTTTTCTTAAGCAAAGTGAGAAAAAAATAACATTCAAATTTCAAATTTCAAACTCACAAAGTTCAAAATTAAGGATAATAAATTCACTCATCACTAAGAAAGATGCTGAAGAACTTACAATTTTATGATTGAGTTCTGAGATATGGTAATTATACTTAGCCTGAATTTTCTCAGAGATGCTGAACATATATCTGCAGATGTCAATGGGAATTGCCATTGCTTAGCACATCCGCAAACTCAGGCCACCATGTTCTTTGGATGTTGGTGCCTATTCTTCTGTTGAACCTTTGTTTGCTTATTGAAAAATTTGCCACTGTGTGTTCATGGGAAAGTCACACTTTTGTTCTTTACACTAAGGCAATAAAAACAAGATACTTATTAAATGCTGCCTATAACCTCCTGGGTTGCCGAGTGCCTGGTTACTGGGACCCAGAGTTTAAGAGACCTTCACAGCCACCCAGTCGGGTTATGGTTTCTATTAGCAACAAGATTTTCAAACATTGGTCAAGGATAGTGTATTTAAACAACATACTACAAGTGAACAGCACTTGTTACACAGTGAGGTGTGGAAAAGACCACCTCTGTTTACAAATACCATGTTAGATCTCTTTTGAGATATTACTTTTTCTCAGCCCTTTGAGACATAAAAAATTCTTTTATGGTTTTTCTACTGTCTCACATGCCTGAAATTCCATTGTACTGTCATCAAAAGCATGTTAATTGCTAAGCATTAGACAGCCTATTTCTGTTTTGTAAGACCTTTTTAAGTAATAATTGCTAGCCTTTGAATATGGTACATTATTATCCATATTTATAAAAATGTATTCAAACTGAAATAGTGTAGTGTGATGCATTAACTATACCATTATCTGTGCTGTGGTGCAAAATCAAAATATTAGGGTGTGTCACAGTGTGGGCTTTTGCCGGCCCACATGCTGCACCTCCATAGCTCTCCTCTAGGTCCCCAAATAAAGTTCTTCCCTTGCAGGGTACAAACAGGGACCTTTGCCATCTGAGCTTCTAAATTCTGCTTCTTGGACAGCTTCCTTCCCACTATGGCCACTGGCTGCTTTTTCCTACTTTATTCTAAAGTATTCTAAATAACTCTAAAATATCATTTCATTTTTCTTATTAAAATGTATTACGTTAAATAAGCTTCTGAAAATATTTCTTGCATACATTAAAGAATAAAAACACAAACTAGCAAATCTGAAATATTAGGAATTAGTTGCTCTGGTTCGTTGTTTGTTACTGTATTTCAAAGTGACTTTTGTGTCCATGAGCTGATGAACAACCAACCAATCTATCTTTCTTTTACTTAGTATAAAGGAAGCCCTTGAGTATGGTGTATAGCAGATACATTGTTGGGTTCACATTATCACAAAGCAATGAAAAACATGACGGCATAAGACTGACTGTTCCCAGAGGTGCTCTTATTTCTGCTGAAAAGAATGGCTTATGCTTACTACTACCAAGCACATTATATCACATTTGTTTTTCACATGCCATGTCTTAGTAGGAAAGAACATGCTATGAGTCACCACTGTGCTATTTTATAAAAAAAGATCATCTGTAGTGGTATGAACAGATCAGAGTGTGCAAATACTCATGCCACAACCCAAACTTTCCATTTGGTACTTGCTTCTATTACATATCTTGCCTGCTCTTCTGTGAATTTGTAAACTTCGTTGGCATCCCTATAAAGAAAAAAAGATGGATGAAATTTTCCAGTATCTGCACATCCTGCCAATTTTATATTGTGAGTGTTCACTGGTTTCTTTGTATTCGATTTTGAGTTCAGAAGCCTAACTTTTCAGATGTGGAAGACAGGTAGGCAGCAAGTTTTTGACCCCTATTGCTATATAAGACTTACAGTCATTTGATGGGCTCAGGGTGAAGAGTCTTCAGGAGTTGTTAATTTTAAGCAATAACTGTTTTTTGGAATTTTGTTAGGCACTCTGAGAATGAACATCACAACAGAAACTATCTTTTGCTCCTTATCTGCAGGAACAATACAAATCCTTGGGAAACTCTTTACCAATTTCACAGGCCCTAACTGACTAGGTCATTCATCCTTAGGCAACAGAGCTGAAGACTACCTGCTATTAGAAGAGTAATAGAAAAAATGCTGAACTTCTTTAATTTTGTATCCATGCTGTGGGATATCTTTTCCACACACTATCCAAAGAAGGGATGGTATAATATATATATCAGATTATTAACACTCACTGCTAGCTTTGATTCTTTTCATATCTGGTATGACTCTGGTAATGACTTTTTTTTTTGGTTCCTATGAAAATTAACCACTGGGGACCTGAGCAGCTACCTAGTTTCCAGACCTTGTAGGACTTTGTTCATAGCACATAATCTATACCTACCTTCATGTTACAGAACTATGTTTCAGTACTAGAATCTGATAACTTATTCTTTCTTTCTTATTTTTATATATTTAGTATTTGGTCTTGGGAGCTATTTTTTTCTGATCCATACACCTGCAGGTTGTAGGGTTGCCAGGTGTCTGGTTTTCAACTGGAACACGTGGTTGAAAAGGGACCCTCCCCAGCCCGGTGATTTTTTGAAAACTAAGAGATATAACCTATCATTGTAAGCACAGGCACTCATATAGCGCTGGTACAGTTTTTTGTCATTTGTTTTTGGAAATGATATTAGGACTCCTCGCTTGATATGAGCTTGCCATCAAGCTGATGCACCTGGTCATTAAAGGAGGGAAGGCAAGAACTATCATGGCAGAACAAAGGCAATGTGATCCTTGTGTGGCGCTTGGAGGTGAGACCCTCATCTCAGAAGGGGGTGACAAATTACACTGGGGAGGAGGTTCTAGCATAGTGTACTAGTTGCAGATATGATGATGTTGTACCAAATCCTCAGGGAAGTACAGTTTCTGATGTTTGCCTCAAGGAAAAGAATGACCTGAAGCATCATAAAAGAATCATCATGGAATATGAGGTGTATGAAACTCAACATTGTGATCAAAGAATTGGAAAGATGTATGATAGATGTATGTGGAATCTCAGAGCTGCAATGGAATAATAGGGATCATTTCATGATGATGGATGGATATACAGTGTACTAATCAGGTCTGATAAAGTGAGAGAATATGGAGTTGCATTTATCTTATCTAAGTAGACATCAAGGTGTGTGCTTGGATATAATCCAGTCAGTAACAGAATCATTACAATTCACCTTTCAGTGAAACCAGCTAACAGGATGATCATATAGGTTTATGCCCCTACAACAGCAGCTGATGCCGCTGTGATTGATGAATCCTATGAACGGTCTGAAGAGCCACTCGTTAAAACACCAAGCAAAGACATCACCCTTGTAATTGGAGATCTGAATGTGAAAGTTGGAGTTGTATGTTTTCATGAAGAAGTAATGAGAAACAATGGTCTGGGTTTACAAAATGCAAGAGGAAGGTGTTTAGTCTAATTCTATTGCTCTAGTCATTTGATCATTACAAACATGATCTTCACCCAACATTCTAGATGCTGACAGGATGACAAAGAACTACGTTGACTAAATAATGATACAGGGACGCTGGAGATTGAGTGTCTAATGGACAAAGACTTTCCCAAGTTCTAACTGTGGCTGTCATAGGTCTCACCCCCACTCTGAACTTTAGAGTACATATGTGGGGACCTGCATGGACACTTCTATGCTTAATTACCAGCTTAGATCTGGTCTCGCTGCCACCATCCAGAATTTCTGAGTACCTGGATCACTCCCTTTCCCCCCAAAACCTTCCCCTCCCTGGGTAGCCTTGAGAGACTCCTCCACCAATTCCCTGGTGAGTCCAGATCCAATTCCCTTGGATCTCAAAAACAAGGAAGAATTACTCCTTCCCCCTCCCTTCCGCCCCCACCAGTCCCTGGTGAGTCCAGATCCAGTTCCCTTGGATCTAAAAAACAGGGAAAAATCAATCAGGTTCTTAAAAAGAAGGCTTTTAATTAAAGAAAAGAAAGGTAAAAGAAAGAAAAAAAATAAACCCTCTGGGAGACAGCATACCAGCGTATCTCACAGACAATAGAATCAAACATAAAATTAAAACTTTAAAGATAAGACACTGTTCAGGTCCCCTGAGTCTGGACTTGTCCAGAATCAACAAAAACTACATGACTTCTGTCCAAAACTGGTATGAGGCATTGTCAGAGTTGCAAGAGGAGAACAACCTCAATGAACTTTGGAATAAAATGAAAATAATCATGCTCGAAGCTGCAAAAGCACACATTCTGAAAAGTTGGCATTGGATTGCACCATGGAGAAGGTATTTGAGCTGGAGAAAAATGGAGCAGAGTGAAAAAGTGTGGCTTGGAGACTGAAGAATGTAGGTGAGAATAGAAGGAACTGAGCAGACAGATTCAAAGGCATACTAGACGAGACAGAAACAAATATATCAGGACTAAATGCAAGGAACTTAAGAATTATGAAGAAAGTAATACTATAAAAGGTATGTTCACAGTGGTCAGACTTCTTACTAAAAATTTTTCCCCATGACTGAACATAATAAAAGATCATGATGACAGAGTTTTACTCAAGATAATGATCAAACATAGGTGGAGAGATTACTCTGCCAATCTGTGTGCCTCATGAAAGCCACTTACAAAAGAGCACAACAGAAAAGAGAGTATGGAATGGGAGCCATCCAAGTGGTGTTTGCTATTATGAAAATGAAGCCTGGGAAACCACCGAGTAGATAATGTACCAGCAGAATTGCTAAAGCAATTGGTGTGTGCAGTATTGATCTCATGTGGAAAATTTGCAGTGATGTATGAATGACTAGAAATTGACCGAATAACTGGATGAAGGGACTCTTTCTTTCCTTACCAAAAAAGGGGGCTATAACAGAGTGCAGTAACTATCATACCATCCCCCTGGTATCTCCCATGATTACATGCTGCTCTACATAATACAGTATCACATGAAGCAAATGACACATGCAGAACTACCCCCACAACAAGCTGGTTTCAGACAGATACAAGGCACCCAAGATCAAATTGTGAATATCCGTCATATAATAAAAAAAAATCAGGGAGTATAATCACCCACTGATTATGTGTTTCATTGACTACTCCAAAGTGTTTGATACTGTCCATCATGACCATCTCTGGAAGTTACTGGCAGACTTGAGGATTCCAAAGCATCTCCTTGGATTCATCAAGTCTCTATTGTCAACAACAGGCCATGGTGTGAACAGCAGCAGCTGACAGAGAGTGGTTTTCCACTGGGCAGGGTGCGAAACAAGGGTGCATTCTGTCAACACAGAGCCAGACAAGCCCCAGAAGGTTTTGATAAAGTGGAAAATGCTGGGATTGCCTTTTGTGGCAACCAACTTCAGATATACTGATGATACAACACTCTGAGCTGCAACCATCAATACAATGCAATGTTGGAGTCTGTAACAACAGTTAGTGAGGAATACGGATTATCCCTGAATGTGGCAAAAATAAAATGCATGTACTATGATATGATCAATAATAACAGGATGCAAGTGGACATCACAATTAACAGTCAAACTGTAAAGACAGTAGATTAGTTTTATTATCTGGGATTATAAATATCCAACAAAGGAGGCTGCTCCAAAGAAATCAGAAGAAGACTAGGGATGGCTCACTCAGCCATGGGCTCAGTTACAAAAGTGTGGAAAAAGTGTACAAATATTTGGTGAAAATCTTAATTTTTTTCAATTGCAATTTATAGATGTGAATCCTGGGAAACTGATGCTGCTGACAAGAGGAAAAATGGAAGCCTTTGAGAGGTGGTGCTGGCAAAGACTCTTGCATATCTCCCGGATGGTAAAGAAGGTGGATGCTTATGTTAGAAACAGTATTGGAGAGAAGCAGCAAAGAGTCTTGTGGCACCTTATAGACTAACAGACGTTTTGGAGCATGAGCTTTCGTGGGTGAAAATCAACAGGGAGAAACTTACGTACTTTGGTTATCATGCATTGAGATATAAATAGCCACAAAAATTATTATGAAAGGAATAGGGGGTTGGACTAGATGACCTCCTGAGGTCCCTTCCAACCCTGAGATTCTATGATTCTATGAATAGTGGTGAATCACTCTAGTAGGTGATGACCATCAAGAAGATGGGTAGATGATGTGCAGCAGATCACTGGGAGTTCAGCTGCTGAATGTGTGAAGTTAACAATAGATTGAGAAGGCTTCTGAAAGTTCTGCTTTGATGCGGACAGTTTTCAGACATGAATAAATGGTATTGACTTTACTTACTTGAGTAAGCCAACATAATTATCCCTTTTCAGTGGAATGATGAAGCAGCATTGGAATATTGGCCATGGAGAGTACATTGTCAGGGGGCTGCAAATCCACCCAAAGTAAATGCTTAGCATTCTATTAATCCAGAGGCTAGAGGAAGAGTGAAATTCCATGTCGTTCCACTTGTAGTATTTTGTTGCAAAAATAAAAATAGATGGGGGCAGAAGAAAGTGGAAAACATTATTACTATGCATTTTCCACTTTGCCATTGCATGCTTTACAATTGCCTAATTGTTCATCAGCGTCACAAAAGAAATGCCTTTTACTTTTTCCAGGCACTTAGAGATGACTTAAGTGTCATTTAGTCAATTGGCAGAACAAAGAATTCAATTTATGGATCCGATTTTCTCTGTTTCTTTATTCTTTAAAATAATTTACTTTATTGGTTTAGTGTTCTTGAAAGGTGAGGGATTGACAGGATTGCAGTGCAGAAATATCATTTCACAGAATCAGGTCATGCACAGACATCTCTGCTAAAGCTGGGGTTGAAAAGGTAAGACTTTGCCAGCCTACACATGTATTTAAATTTAAATTCCCTAAGGGGAAAAAAATCCAGCATTTAAGGCCAGGACTACACTACAAGTTTTGCCAGCATAGCTATGCCAGTTAGGAGTGTGGAAAAAATCATACCATATAGCTGACATAGCTATGTCAGCAACCCCGCTTCCCCCCACCCCATACCAGCAAAAGAGTTCTTATGTTGTTCAGGGAAATGGTTTAACTACACAGGCAAAAGAACTACGTTAAGCCGGTCTACACTATGGGGTTAGGTCGAATTTAGCCGTATTATGTCGATTTTAATATGAATGTGTCCACACAACCCCATTCCGTCGACTTAAAGGGCTCTTAAAATCGACTTCTGTATTCCTTCCTGGCGAGGGAAGTAGTGCTAAAATCGACTTTGCTGGGTCAAATTTGGGGTAGTGTGGACGCAAATCGACGGTATTGGCCTCCAGGAGCTATCCCAGAGTTCTCCATTGTTACTGCTCTGGACAGCACTTTTAACTCCGATACACTAACCAGACACACAGGAAAAGCTCCAGGAACTTTGGAATTTCATTTCCTGTTTGGTCAGCATGACAAACTCAGCAGCACTTAGCAGCACAGGTGACCATGCAGTCCCCTCTGAATTGTAGAGCATAGAATGTTTCTACGTTCCCCCCATCATCTCCATCCCTGAGGTTATCACAGATTAGAAGTTGAGAAAAACGTACTCGCGATGACATGTTTTCCAAGGTCATGCAGTCCACCCGCACTGATAGGGCACAGCTTAATGCATGGAGGCATTCAGTGGCAGAGGCCAGGAAAGAATTAAGTGAGTGCGAAGAGCGGAGGCAGGACACGATGCTGAGGCTAATGGGGGAGCAAACAGACATGATGAAGCATCTGTTGGGGGAGCAAACAGACATGATGAAGCATCTGTTGGAGCTGCAGGAACTCCAACAAGAGCATAGACCCCCTGCTGCATCCACTGTGTAACCGCCTACCCTCCTCACTCAGATGCCTAAGAACGCAGGGCGGGAGGGGAGGCTCCGGGCACCCAGCCACTCTACTCCAGAGGATGGCCAAAGCAACAGAAGGCTGTCATTCAAACAGTTTAATTTTTTTTGTGTGGCTACAATAAGCAATGTGGCCTTGTCCTTCCCTCCTCCCCCACTCTACCTGGGCTACCTTGTCTGATATCTCATTTTTTTAATTAATAAAGAAATAATGCATGGTTTCAAAACAATAGTTACTTTATTTCGAAGTGGGGAGGGTGGATGGCTCACAGGGAATTAAAATCAACAAAGGGGGTAGGTTTGCATCAAATAGAAACACACACAACTGTCACACCGAAGCCTGGCCAGTCATGAAACTGGTTTTCAAAGCCTCTCTAATGCGCAGCGTGCCTTAGAATCATAGAATCTCAGGGTTGGAAGGGACCTCAGGAGGTCATCTAGTCCAACCCCCTGCTCAAAGCAGGACCAAACCCAACTAAATCATCCCAGCCAGGGCTTTGTCAAGCCTGACCTTAAAAACCTCTAAGGAAGGAGATTCCACTACCTCCCTAGGTAACCCATTCCAGTTCTTCACCACCCTACTAGTGAAAAAGTTTTTCCTAATATCCAGCCTAAACCTCCCCCTCTGCAACTTGAGACCATTACTCCTTGTTCTATCATCTTCTACCACTGAGAACAGTCTAGATCCATCCTCTTTGGAACCCCCTTTCAGATAGTTGAAAGCAGCTATCAAATCCCCCCTCATTCTTCTCTTCTGCAGGCTAAACAATCCCAGTTCCCTCAGCCTCTCCTCATAAGTCATGTGCTCCAGCCCCCTAATCATTTTTGTTGCCCTCCGCTGGACTCTCTCCAATTTATCCACATCCTTCTTGTAGTGTGGGGCCCAAAACTGGACACAGTACTCCAAATGAGGCCTCACCAGTGCTGAGTAGAAGGGAATGATCACATCCCTCGATCTGCTGGAAATGCCCCTACTTATACAACCCAAAATGCCATTAGCCTTCTTGGCAACAAGGGCACACTGTTGACTCATATTCAGCTGTGCTCTTTTAATCGCCCTGGTGTCTGGCTGCTCAAAATCGGACACCAGGCGATTTGCCTCAACTTCCCACCCCCAGTAAATGTCTCTCCCTTACTCTCACAGATATTATGGAGTACACAGCAAGCAGCAATAACAATGGGAATGTTGGTTGCGCTGAGGTCTGACCTAGTCAGCAAACATCACCAGCGAGCTTTTAAACGTCCAAAGGCACATTCTACCACCATTCTGCCCTTGCTCAGCCTATAGCTGAACTGCTCCTTACTACTGTCCAGGCTTCATGAGCCATGGGAGCAAGGAGTAAGTTAGGGTAGGTGGAACCGCGTGGTGCTGCCGGCTGGGAGAGCAGCCTGAGGCAGAAGCCTCCAGCTCGCATGATATTCCAGGCAGGACTGAATCTCCATGAGACAAACTTAAAGAAGAGAATGACCTGGAGTTTCTGGTTCCCATTTGGTGCTCCAAGAGGAGGAAAGCCATATCTGTCCAGGCGCCCTGATCGACCTCATTGAGGTCTGCCAGGAGCACCCAAGGGACATACAATGGCTATCAGTCCTACTGCACCATCTGCCACGAAGGCAAGGAGCTGCTGCTGTGTAGCAATGTTGTACCGCGTCTGCCAGCAGCACTCAGGAGACGTAGAGTGACGGTGAGCTGAGCGGGCTCCATGCTTGCCATGGTATGGCATCTGCACAGGTAACCCAGGAAAAAAGGCATGAAACGATTGTATGCTGTTGCTTTCACGGAGGGAAGAAGGGAGGGGGGCCTGATGACATGTACTCAAAACCACCCACTACAATGTTTTTGCCTCATCAGGCATTGGGAGCTTTACCCAGAATCCCAAAGGGTAGCGGAGACTGCAGGAACTGTGGGATAGCTACCCACAGTGCACCGCTCTGTAAGTCAATGCTAGTCACGGTAGTGAGGGCGCACTCTGCTGACTTAATGTGCTTAGTGTGAACACACACAATCGACTGTATAAAATCAGTTTCTAAAAATCGACTTCTATAAAATCGACCTAATTTTGTAGTGTAAACATACTCATAGATTCATAGATTCTAAGGCCAAAAGGGATCATTGTGATCATCTAGTCTGACCTCCTGTATAACACAGGCCATAGACCTTCTCCAAAATCATTCCTAGAGCAGATCTTTTAGAAAAATACCCACTCTTGATTTAAAAATTGCAAGTGATGGAGAATTCAACCATGACCCTTGTTAAATTGTTCCAATGGTTAATAACCCTCACTGTTGAAAAAAAATTATTTAGTTGTCGGTATTTCTACAAAAAAAACAAAAGCAGATAGAATAATTCCAAGTGATGGAGGTAGAATTTTCCTCTAGGCATCTGGAGTTTCAGAAAAGTGTTAAATTCCTGACTTGTGATTTCCAGCAAGTGTTCCTGTGTAAAGTTCTTTTTGAGTTTGTCAGTATACATATTCTCATATGGGATAGTGCAATGGGGGAGAGGTGTAAATGCCTTATTTAAGACAAGTAGAAACCCATGGAATTAGCACTATGCTCTTAGACAAAAAAGATGTGAAATCCTGACCCCCATGAAGTCAATGGCAAATTCCTGTTGACTTTAGTGGGGCCAGGATTTCACTCTACATGAACATATGCATTTCATCACAACCAGTCTAAACAATAAAAAAGACCAGCAGATGGTACAAACAAACCAGTGAACAGTGTTTATTTGTATATTTGCTGAATCAATCAATCAATAAAAAATAAAAGATGTAAAAACCTGATAAGTGTTAGCATCAGCCAGTAGATATCCATAGAAATTGTATGAGACTTAAAAGCTGTGTGTACTTATCGAACCTCAGTTCCAGGTCCTTGATGAAAAACAATCAAAACTGAGTTCTGAGACACGTCTGAAACCTTCAATAACAATGACATTATTAATAATTAGTTATCTACAAAGGGGAGCTACTATTGAAAATGTAATCTGTTGTGGACTGAAATAGATGGATAAGGCTAAACTCTAAGAAATTAAATATGATTGGGGAATGAGTTCTATCTTTATACATTTCTTGCTTATCAGAAAAATGACAATGCTGATATACTGAATCATTCTGATTTTAAAATATATCTCAGTAAAAACATTATTACTAATACTAATGACTGTATTAAGAACCCTCATGAGTACATTTTGTCATGATTATGAGACAGCATATTGTATATACATTTCACATACATTTGGTTTTTAATAATATAAATGCTCATTCTTTTTAAAACCATTTTAGATCTGGAAAATAAAATATGTCTATGCAACAAATAAGATTAGCTATGTCATATAAAACATGGAGACATCTGAAATGAAGCAGTTATGTATCAAAATTAAAAAACCAAAGAGCTAAATTCCATTTCTAGCAGACTCTCACTGACTCATTCTCCTCTTCACCATTTTGCTCATGAAGACAGAATCACATGAAACACCTAATAAAGTGTAGCACAAGCCTATGGGTTTTGTTCCTAACGTATTACACTATAATTTTTGTTGTAATTATTTTTTTTCTCCTACTTGATATGCTGAGGGACTCTGCTTACATAAATAGTTACAGGATAAATAAAGCTGACAAACACTAGTGACAATATCTCTTGGAAAGATGATAATTACAGATTACTACGTGGTAGAAAAATACCTGATAGGCCTAAAATGATATGATTAGATGAAGCTTTTAAAACTGTAATTCACGTAAGACTTTTAATATTTTACTATGCTCCTCTTTGCTGTTTCCAAGCTATGAATTTCACGATTTATTTGTCACTATTCTCTATTTTTCTGCTGTACACCGTGTTTGTGGGCTATGGCAACCAATCCTCTTGGGCTTTCTTTTGCTTTAATTTGCATAAACACAGGCATCATATGAATATTCAGTGAGTGGCTTTGCATTAAGTAAGTGCCCTTAATCAGCTTTTCAGTTCAGTTTTATTGGTTGCACGCACAGTCAGTTATTTCATCCAGAAAATCTGAGGGCCCTACAAAGCTAACCAGGTAAGGATGTAATTCTTTGATGCATTTAATGAAAGAGCATTATCATTTGATTATATAGGTTCTGGAGAATGCTTAAAGCTTGGTAGTTTTCCTTTTGGTTTTCGTGTGTGTGTGTTTTTATTATTATTATTATTATTATTAACCCATGGTGGTCAGGTGGGCACATGCTTCTGTAATTTGCATAAACATCTACTCTTAATGAATAATTCATAAGGGTTGTTTTAAACACTAGGCTTCTACTTCAGATGGCTCTATAATACCGCAGCTTGATTGGCTGTACAATGTTTTCATCACCAGCAGAATTCCTATAGCATGAAAGCAACTAAAGCTGAATTGAATATACAGTATTTGTTTTTTGAAAAATGTGTGCTAGCTTTTCGAAACAAATTGCAGAGATTTCCCGCCCCCCACCACCACCCATTCGTATGCCTAGCTTTTCATGAAAAATAAATTACAAGCTTGATTGTGTCTGCCATTTGTAGCCTTGACCGGTATCTGTGATTCCTGGAGAAAGCAGCAGTCTCTGTATTTGTCTTTAACTTGCATCAACACAAGCAACATGTAAATAAGAAACCATTGCATGTATATGGAATGTGCTCCTGAAGTTTGCGCAATTCCACTGCAGTACTGTAGATCTCTCACCATCACGATCTTCTCTTTCAGTAGTGATATGATCTGGAAAAAAAAAAGAATTACTCACTGAATAAGTTATCTATAGTATTTTTTTACTCTGCCTAAAATTACATTTAAAAGAGGACGGGGGAGAGACCTATTCATTCGCTAAGGAGAGGAGACAGGAGAGAATTAATAAAGGACTAACCAGGACAATGAATTTAGAGAGCAGAGGATAGTTTCCTTATTTAATTTGGTACAAATAAATAGCATCTCTCCTTATTCTTTATCCTCATTTGAGGTGAATTATATGCCTTTAGGACAGCCTTTGTTAGTCACTTCAGGATATGAGAATCACAGCTAACGCTTGTTACAAATGGTTCTGATCCAGAAACCTTACAGATGGACCTGGGGATGGTCAGAATCTAAAGCAGAATTGAACATATTTAAGTATTTTAAAAAGCTGTAATCCAAATAAAGAATAAAACAGAAACATAATGCATGATAACAGCTGATATAAAAGTCATGTGAAATGGTATGTGTAATCAATGTATCTCAAATTAAACTATATGAAATGTAACATATAGGATAGGAGAAAATACTGGATTATATGTGGCTTCAAGCTATACACAGAACCTCTAAATTTTAAATGAATGATTTTAACTATACTAAATTAAAAACTTACACATTACATTGACTCAGTGTAACATATGTAATGTGATGCGGAGGACGTGAAGCTGATATGTTTCTTCATATCTCAAATTATATGATATTGATATTGAAACTGAATAAAGAACAGTGTTTCTAATTCTGGTAGCAACCATGCCTATGAATCCAATGCAAGACAAAACTTGTAGGAGCAAAGAAAAAGGCAAAAATTACTTAGGTAGTTTGGCTATTAACTTACTTATTTGGGGTAATGTTATTTCTTAATTCAAATACTGTTGCTATTTCTTTAAAGAAATATTTTGAGGCTATATGACAGGGGGCACTCCATACCAACAGCATGATTTATTATTTGATCTGTCAGTTTGTTCCACCTTTTCCCCTTAAATCAGCTCATGATGTGTTAGGTGAGAGTGAGGTGTATTTGGGAGAAATCTTGAAATGTAAAAATAGGAGTAAATAGAAAATCTCTTTTAGGATTAGATGCACCTATTCAAGAAATATTGCATATTATGCAGAATTATTAAAACTAATTTTAATTTTCCATCTCTTGCCAAGTATGTTTAATTAAATCTTGCAGGATTTAAGAAGATCACTGTGCATTTAATCATCAACCATTAAATGTTTACAGCTATAATAAACACCAAGCAATCTTTAATGCACTAAATAGAGATTGTAGGTTTAGTACATTTCAATAAAAGAATATGGTGGTACTAGAACTGGAATATTGATAAAAGAAACTCTATAAAGGAGAGCCAGATTAATAAAAGTTGTATACAGGATGTACTTGTATACTTTGTATTTGTGCAAAGTATCTGTTAAATGTCAGCCTTTATTAATAAAAAAGAAAAAAAAATAACTCAATAACATCTTGATTGAAGTATTTCTCTCCTATGAGTAATCCTATTGTATGAACTCCTTCAGTCCTTAGTCAGGCAAAATTCTTGTAGACCTCAATAAGAGCTTTGACTGTGTAAGTCTCTAGGGTTGGGCCCTTGATGTTCATATTTATAGAGGCAAAAGAGGGGCCAGACCCTGCCCTCAACACAGCACAAAGAATGAAAGACACTACCTGGTGCATAATCTGGAAAAGAGAGGAGGGAGGTGCCCACAAGGAGGTCTGGCAATGCCTTATGGGACATACTTTGATGTATCTGTGAGCACAACCAATGTGCACATCCAAACTTTGCTGCTTAATGGTTGCTGCTGATGGCAGCTTTTACACTGGCTGACTAAGCATGGGGGATAAACACATCCCTTCCTGCAGAATAACAAATACCCCAGTGGGGGCATGTTTGGTTGGCTGATGAGTTAGCCAGCCCTGAGATCCAGTATTGATCTTTACTTTATGGAGTTATTCGATTTGGCATGCTTGTTCTGGAGGAAGAGTCTCTTTAACCTCTCTTCCCCCCACCTTGAACACCAGTGCAGCAGAAGGTAGCCCTTACCCTTCCATGTTGGGTAATTTTATCATCTAAAATATAACTGTCTACCACATGCTTGCAAACAGTGTAAGGGTTTTCTGTGGTGCTTTGAAATATAATCACAAAATTCCAAAATGGAAAAAAAGGGTGAGAGAGAGAGCTAAACTTACAGTGTATTCCTGGCATGAATAAGGCCTTTTCTCTTTAGGCCCAGTCCTTTTATAACAGAGATGAATGAATGCCAGCCCTCATGCTTCTGACAGAATATTTTTTTCATGAAAAGAATTCTTGAGAAATGTCTTTAACGGTTATGGTTGAAGGTTTCAGTGTATATTGTGACCTCTCTCAGTACTTAATTTGTCAGGGAGCTGGCTCATTAACAAACATGTTTTCTTCCTACCGTTTAGGTAGCATTTTAGTTAAACGGGTATTAACAAAAACAGAAAAGAGTTTTAAACAGTCTGAATAGAAACTGCTCCCATCTCAGCTTTTGCTAGGTTGGTATCTGGGGTGGCCTATTCCTCCTGCTAGTTCTCCAAATGACCATAGAATCATATAAGAGGAAAGGAGTCGATAAGGTTTGGACTGCTGATGTAAAAAAAAAAAGTGTGATTGAGCAAGGGAGGGAACAAACAAAGCTTCAGGCTTTATTTACAAATTTTAAAGAAGCAAAAAAGGGCATAACCCCATGGATAACCTTTGACCAGGCACAGCTCCCATTGAGTTCAACTGTGCCTGTCTGAGGATTTTAGGATTGGTCCCTAAAAAGAAAATAATGGCTCAGCATAAAGCAATAAATATAAACATAGAAGCCTGATTCTCCCCTCATTCACACTGACTTTGTACCAGTTTAATTCCTTTGACCTCAGTGGAATTACTCCTGATTTACACTGGTGAAAGTGAGAGGGTAATCAACCCTTACATTTTTCTAGCATTTCTAGTGACAAAAAGCAAATATCGTGTAGTTACTTTGGACATGTCCTAGAGCCCTTGAGATAACATATAGCCTTATAATATGTGCAGCTTGGGTGTATTTTACTCTTTATGAGTTCCAAAACAAATTCAACCCACTGACACCTACCAAGCATTTTTCCCAACCACTTACACGTTACTTTATACTGCCTGCTTTAATGTATTTGTATCCATTTAATCTTGTGCAAAATTTTCTGTTTTCTTCTGACAACATCCAAAATCGTGGTACTTTTGAAGATATTTTGCAGCAAACTGCTGATAATCAGGATATAGAATGAAATGACAGATTATTAGCAATAGAAAAATAGCTATAATGGAGAGAAACATTCTAACATAATGAATGAGTTGTTAGTATATCCAGAATTGCATGGCTGATCAGCCCTATAGAATTACTTTTTCTCTAAATATCAACAGCTCACATTTTTTTGGAGCTTTTCTTCTCAGGAGGAGAGCAGGATGTATTCAAATATGTTTGAAGTGTGTATTGACATGATTCTGAAGAACAAAAGATATAGATTGCTACATTTGTGGAATAAGCATGGTTTTTGCCATGGAAAAAGAGAGAAGAGAGAGCAGAGCACTTTAAACCTAGAAAGGGATACAATTATTGGTCATTTACATAACCTGCTTTAAAAAACTAGGGAAATTGTCTTTTCATTTTCACAGGGCATTTAAAACATTTATTTGAATCATATTTTTATTTCTCCACGTGGCCAAATATTGACATACCTTTGTAAATCTAGGAGGCTGTGATCTAGAGGAATTTGAATTTAGGAAATCCAGAGTTTTATTCCTGGCCTGGCCAAGAGCTAGTTGTGAGGTTTTGGACATGTCATTTCAACTCCTTGTATCTGTTTTCCTTGTGTGTGCAATGGGGAAAATTATACTTACGTACATTTGGGCCAGATTGCATCTTCTAGATCCATACACAGTGCGGGCTCTCCGTGTGCTAATATTCACCCCTCATTCCTCATGGAACAGGGGCTCAGCTGCCCTCACAGCACTTTTCCCTATCCCCTAGCCACTGCAAATTCTTCCCCATATTGTGTGAAGCCCATGATGGGGGAGGAGACTGGGAAGAAAAGTGGGTGGCACGATGGGTTGCACATCATCTTCCCTCCAGTCCTATGGAAATTTAAGATCATACAGCTTCAGGCTGTATATAACTTTCATATGTAGACTACCACAGAGGTTCTGAGGGGCAGCTGAAGCTGTGGGGGAGGTATGGTAGTTCAGCTTCTATGAAGCCATGCTGCCAGGTAGCTGGGACTGCTGGGGACCCACAGATAATGTGGATGAACAGGTGTCCTGCAGATCCCTAGGGAACCACCAGATCTGAGGGGAAGCCAGTGGTGTTTCCCAAATGGGATGTATCAGTCTGTGAGGGTGATTTACAAGGAAGGGGATTTCTGTGAGGGGTTATTCACTGAGATTTCCTCTACCCAAAGACCTTTTCATGGGTTTCCCAGTTGGAGGGAATCGCCTTATTGTTTATTACACAGCACCAGAAGTGACCCTCACTCGGGGTTGTGAGTAATTAATTAATTAATGTTTGTGCATCACTTCGAAGATGTGAAGTGCTAGACAAATGGTAATTATAATTATTTCAGTATAGGATTTTATGAGTCGTTTTTTGCAGTTGTGCTATAATCTGTAATTTGTTTAGTGCAACATGGTAACATCTCTAATACAGAGCAGTGACTTATCCCTTAATAGATCATTATGAAGGCCCTGATTCTAGACTCAAGTGCAGACAAAACTCACTTGACAAAATTCACTTCAATAGCAGCAGGGTTGGGCCCTAATACAGATACATATACTGAGGTCAGCAGAGCTCTGTGGTAAGTATGTGTGTGAAACTAAGTCATCCTCACTGAGCATGAAACAGTCCAAAACCTAGAGACTCTCTCTCCCTCATGAACACCCAGATTTCAAGCTCCATAAAGGATAGAAATCTACTGATCACATAGCAAACTCCACGAGTACCACACAGCATTGTATTTATTCACAAAAAAAGTGCCCTAGAGGGAATCTGATTTTGCATGGGAAGGAGGATAAAGTCACTGAGAAATTAAAGCAGTAGCCCCTTGATGTGTATGGCATAATGTGGTATATTTTCAAAGCCGTGAGGCAAGCTTTTAATAAATTTCATTATTTCTGGGATTTGTGCATGTAATTACCCCCACAGTACTTTCAAAATGTAGTCTAATATGCCTTTACATGATTACAGAGTATATGACATGATGGGGCATGCAATGAATAAATGTGGAGACATTTAAATCACATAATTAACAATTCTTCTTGTAGCCATATAAATCTATCTAATCTGTCTATCTCAGTACTTATATGGCACCCTCTTTAAGAAAATGAGGTATATGTCAATATGAGAGACCCTTCACAGGCACTTTATATATAGTATCACATTACTGGTACACACATATTTTGTATAATTGAAAAGAGGTACGGTACAGTTTCTGCCAATCTCTTTCTTCGGTGTGCAACAGATAAATAGGGCCACTGGAAACACATATTACCAAAATTCCCATCTCACCATGAATTTAAGTTTCTCTGTGGATTCCAGTGTGTTTTGAATAATCTAAAGTTCAGTTAGGAAAAATTATAATTTCTACTGATACAAATTGAGATTTTATCCCTCTGATAGTGAATGAATGCAATGCTCTGTTCCCAGCTACAGAGACAAACAAAATGAAACAATATCTCTCAGCGAGGCATGAGCCTCCCGCTAGTCACCTTGCTGAGGCACTAACTCTGAAAGCTGAAAAAATGACAATTTTAAATGTCAGCATTAACTATTTCACAGCTGCTCTCCCTAATAGAAACCCCTAATGCTTTATTCATTGTGTTCATTTGAAAAGTCATTCCATGCACTTAGCATTGGACATTAAAAAGATACATGTAACTGAATGCTCTCTGAAAGATTAGAGTTTGTTTCTTCCACATAATCCAGTAGGGAGAAGAACTAAAAACGATGATTCTAAGTTGCCTGGAAGATCTTTGCAAGGGCGGGGGGGGGGGAACGTAGATTTCTAGGGGGGAAATGAAAGATTTCATGGAGATGTGGAAGGAGATTTTATATATATATATATACACATACACACAACAGTGTGACACGTCAACTTTATGTAAAGCTATTAAGTATGGATACAAATCTGTACTAAATAATTTGCTAGTGTTTTCATAGCTGTCTGAGTGCATTCACTTTAAAATAATTCTGCAGATTTTCCTACAGATATTCAGAAAATTGCTACACAATATGATACAGAGTTTGCCAAAATTTTCTTCAGATTTCCAATGGTTTTAATAAAAAAATCTGTCCTTCCCTTGATACTCTTAATCATCCAGTGTAATTATTTAAAGAACAGATGAGGCTTCATGGGTAACTTTGAGAAATATTTCTGCCTTTACTTGGTATATTTATTTCCTCATTATGGACTAAATTCTGAGAGGTGGTGAATGACCACTTGAAACTGAAGTCAGCACCTTTCAGAATTCAACTCTAAATTACTAGAGCCAGCTGTATGGAAAGTTGATCTTTGATTCTCAAGTGTTAATGTATGCACTCTCTGTATTCCCCACCTGAAATCATAATATGCCCTTTGTGACATTACAATAATTTCAACAGTAGCCAATTGTGATCTCCCAAACAAAGGCATTGAGACAAAGAGGAGAATAATAAATAGGTGCTGGTGAACGCTTAAAAATTGATATGATCTTTCCATGTACATGTCTGTAAATGGAGGGGGAAATAAACAGGGGAAAACGTATGGGCCTAAATTTTCAGAACTGATTACTGATTCGAGATGCCTCAATTTTGGGTGCCCAGTTTGACACATGTCTAAGGGTCCTTATTTGCAGAAAGTGTTGTGCACCCAGCCTGGTTTACAATGTCATATATGAGAACTACTCAGCCTCTCTATGGGGGCTCTGCTCACTGCAGTGTTCACTTAACAAAGAGGTTTACAAACTGAAGCTTGAATGCTAATCATCAGGGACTGGAAGTGAGCTGACACCTGCAGATTCTCTTGGGGGCTTGTGTTTAACTAATGGAAATCTCCATGGAGAAGGCCTACCAGCAGGTATCACCCCACCTAATAGAAAAAGCAGGTGAAACATAGTGTGCCTGGCTGGAGAAAAAAAATTAATCTTTTTGATGGTCTTTGTACCATAGTGTCTACAACTCAGGTAGTCCCTCTGCCTTTTACAGGCATTCAACTTTGCTGCAGGCTGTGGGATAGACTTGCAACATCCTTTCAGCAAAGAACCTGCCAGGGGTAAAGTTTTAATCCACTGTCATTCATCTACAGCCTATATATACTTATCCCAAAAATCATGGGTTACATTTCTGGCAATACGTTAAGAACTACAGATAGTGGAAATGTTTAAAAAAAAATAGGTAGGTGAAGTGCAAAGGAGGTTAAAAATCCTGTTTAATGAAATACCAAAAATTCAGGATCCAGACTAGAAGACCAGTGCTCCATAAAGACTCTTGATTGCTTCCCAAAGCCATTAGTGTTGTCATTCACTATCCAGAGATGTTAATTGTAACACAGTACACAGATAAATTAACTTTTAAAAACTACTTTAAAATGTATAAAAATGGGCTGGCTAAGCTGAATATTCTCAATTTTACAATAGGATGCTATACCTTTCATTTGAGTTATCTAGATATCATCCAAAATGTAGACATACAGAGAGAGAGAGGAACATTTCAGAAAATTGACAGCTTTGTGGGTGAGTTGAAAGCAGAAGCAAAATATATTAAAAATACCAGAGAGAGGGAGTGAAGCACAGAAATGCAGGGAACCTGGTGATTAAGGGTGTTGTCAATAGACTCTGACAGTAGGCATGCTCTGAGAGCTGAGGTATTTCAAATACAGACAGTATCATACTGGAAAGATAAACACATCTCTGTAGTGATTCCCTCATCGGGTTTGACTAATTTTACCCCAGTTGTCCTCAAGTCAATGAAATTAGGTTTTAAAGTGGTATCTGTGATGTATTCTTCAGTTGGTAGCTGTACTATGGCTTTACTTTGCTCAGAACTATCTTAGAGAGGTGTGTTCCATTCTTTGTATTTAAACATGTCACTGAAAGAGCTTGAGGATGTCATGCAGTCCAGTTAAGTTCTTAGCTGGGGTATGCTCATATTATCTCTTCAGAAAGACCATATCGCAAAACTAAGTAACATTAAAATCATGAAGCTAATTGTTTCTTGGTCTGCTAAGTGTAGTATCCTGTCTCCAGCAGCGGACATAATACCTGATGCCTTGGAGAAATGCTGTACCACACCCACCATAATGCATCTTGCCAGCTGAGTAATGATATGGGATAAAATTCCTGCCTAACACCTGCAGGCAATCAGCTTATTGCCTGACACATTTGGTCTGATTTCCCTTGTATCATTCTCTTCACCTGCATAAGAGCAAATGTTAAAAGATTATAAAATTATCCAGTCCTTTGAAAAATCCAGTTGAATTATTTTTGTGATGACCTCTCACTGTTTGACTGTAATATGTTGTGATTTCACAGTTTGACTGTAATACATTGCACAAAGAAGATTTCATTTTATTTGTTTTACATTTGCCACCTTTCTTTTTCATTTAGATTACCTTTGTGGACTTGCACTGTGAGAGAGAGCAAAAAGAAGTAGCTGATCAGTTTTCTACTATACTCTTCCTGATTTTACTTTAGTCAGTCATGGCCTTTTCTTTCTCTTAGCAAGGTTAAGTAAGCCATCTTTGTAGTCTCTCACTGCAGTAAGAATCATCATGTTTCTAATAATTATTAATGCTCTTCTCTTGGCCTTCTTTGTTGTGCTTAGGTGCAGTGGTCTTCAAGCAACATGTTAGATAGTAAGTGTAGCACCTCACACAACCTGGGTTCAATAATGATGCAGCAGCCAGTTCTTCCTTGCTTTGATCAGTTTATCACACACTCACAATTTAAATTTAACAAGCTTTTTGCATTTAATTTCTCCTCTTTTGAAGTTCTGGCTTCCAAAACAAATAGGGAGGTGGGGAGGTGGTGACCCATTCATTGAAGTAAGTAACAGAGAACATGATTCGAGCCAATACAATATTTCATATGTTGAAATATAAATAAATATGCGTTCTGGGGAAAATCCAGTCCCAACACCCAAATAAGAACTGTGCCCTAGGGAGATCTGATGGAGCTGTGGGAGGAAATCCTCTGACACCATGCTAAACAGCAATAGTATAGCCATCGTGGGACCACTACTGCAGCCTCAGCAACTGTTACGCCCCTTTTTCCAGGAGGGGAATAGATGTTGGACTGGCACTACTGCAAATCAATTGGCCCCTGCTGCAATCTAGGGACATTACAGAACGGTGGTGTATGACATGCTGAGTTTGCCAGGGACATTATATCCACCCCCGCCTCTCCCCATTTCGGCTTCCCAAATCCTTCTACCCTCACTTCACAGCAGAATGATATTGATTCTACTGCAGTCAGGGCTCTGTGCATATAGAATGGAGTGGCAGGATATACACTCAAATATATGATACATATCTATATACACACACAGAGAGAAAGAGAAAATATTGATTCAATGTAAATTAATGACACTTTTAGTACCTCCCATTTAAATTAAAATTAAAGGCCTCCTATATAATGGTTTATGGTGTTCCAGGGCTCATTGAAATCTTGAATCAGCAAATGTTAAATCCAACTGATTCTGATCAAATAGCAACTTTGTGGTGTATGTATTCTGTTATTTGTTTGGGGCTTCATTTCATACACACTGCATAGTATATCATATTTTGTTCTTGCTATGCAAAATAACCTACACTTCACCTTAAACTACTATACTAAAAACATGACATTTTGTCAAAAAGAAGTAATGAACATGAACAGTAGCTACATTTCTAAATGAATTAAAATGGTTATTTTTTTAATTTAAAATTATCCAGATACACTAGCTGACAATTTTTCCTTTGTTTTCAGAGATGGGCTTGGTATGTTGACATAACTGAAAGTGCTTCATTTGCACATCAGGTTTATAAGATGAATGACAGATGAAGAATTTCACGTGTTCTGGGAAGAATATCTTCCTTTTTCAAAGGAAAATATTGATGTGCAAGTGAGAGTTATGTGAGATCCCTAGAAATGGGACAAAGTGGCATAGCAGTTCAGGATTTTGGAAAATGCTGATGTTTTGTCACTTGCCAATGGATTGTTATTCATAGGTATGCTTTTATTGCATTATTTTAAATTCCATGAAGTCATTTATTCAAATTAAACAAACAAACCCCAAATACCAATGTGAAAGGTGCCTTATAAATACTTAGCTGAGAGATTGTGACACGCTATTATGTTCCCGCAATTTAAAAACAGTTAAATTGATCATTTTCTCATTGTGCTTAAAATGTTTGTTCTTGGGCTGAAGATTTTTGGGAGCAAATTTTCAAAAATAGTCTCCAGCACCATACCCACAATTTGGGATGAGCAAACAAGGTTTGCATCTACAACTTGGGCTACTAGGCAGATAGAGGTAGCTGTAGTTGTTGGTTCAGAACTAGGCCTTGATGCTATAGTCAGATCTGGTAGCTCAGACCTGAAGCCTTTGTAGTGCCACTTTGAGATCAATGCACTTATCTGATTTCAAGTTGAGGGCATAAGAATGCTTGGGGACACTGAAAATCTATTCCATTAGGCAGACTAACTACACCAATTTTTGTAAAAGACTTTTTACAGGTTTATTGTTGGAAAGTGCAGTACACAGTACTGATTGAACTGAGTCATTGATCGATAATTATTGTGTATCCTCCAGCCTTCAGTTTTAGTAATAATTTGTTATGTATACTGTGAGCATAAGGATATAATTACCTCCATTTTGACTTGCATAGAAGTAAATGAGAATGGAATGAGACACATTTAATGTTTATCAGATTATATTCTCTCTGTGAAGGGATTATATACCCTTGATTTTCTTGTGCAGCTCCTTTCTTCTGTCCAGTCATGTTAGGTTACCAGTTTGGAGATCTTATATAGCAAAACGTTAATTTGAGAATAGTCTTTTCAGAAAGATATAATGGTGTTAGCCTCTCTAGATATGACATTTGGGGATGATATTGCATAAAGTCTCTTCCTCACTTCACATTTAATGTCATTATGCCCAAACCAGGACAGATCTTCTAGCTCTAGTCTGATTTATTTGATTTATTAAATGAACTCGTCGGAAACCACTGTGTGTATGTACAATTACAAAACAAACATTAGGCACAATATTGCAAACACTAATATGGCTTCAACAGAACTACTCATGGGAGCAAAGTTACTCATATGCATGTTTGGAAGATCAGATTTCTGAGTAACAAGGAACAATTCGTGGGGGGGGGAGGTATTATGAAACGTTAAGGGCTGTGTGAAAGCGTACACATTTTTTTTACATTTTTAACAACATTTTGTCCTTTTTTCCACACCCCAAGGTGTCACAGTTTCATTATAATTTTTAAAACTGTTTTGGACATGGGAAAAGCTCTCAGGTTTTATTAGTGAAAATAATTGTGATAAATGGGCCTACTGGGTGTGAAAATGGGGACCAATTTGCATCCAATATGATACCAAAAAAGCTCAGATTTTGACCATTGTGTGGTTTGTTGTAAATATTTTCTCCAATCTTAAACATTATATTGAACATGTTAACACAACCTTAGTCATATTGTTGCAACAGTGACCTTAAGTTGCTTGCCTTCCAGAGTTAGCAGAGCAAGTAAGAAGTGACTTGTATCAGTAGCCCCCTGTCTTATTTATGGATGGAAGTCATACTTAAGCTGTGTTTGGCTTCATTTTGGTTCCAGCTCTGCAGCTAAGTCAATATGGATTTCCATAATGGAGAGAAACCCTCTTGTAATAAACTCTGATTCTTTGCTACTCACAGTGCTGACTGTTTACAGTGAAACGTTACATAAGCCCCAATCATATAAGTGATAATAATAGTCTCCCCAGTTATAACTCATCTCCAGAAATAATAAAATTGTACTCTAGGAAAATGGCTGCATTTAGCATCCTTCCACCATACTGTGCTTAATGTGTGAAGGGTTTTTTTGTTTATTTTTAATTTTGTAATATTTCCCCCTCTCTTGGTCAGTAATCTCAGTACTATATCTTTTTCTTTAATGTAAAAAATGAGTTAATATTTATTTTGTTTGTATTTTAATGTACCATATGGCATAAGAATTGCATCATATTATACAAATGCCATACTAGTCAGAATCAGTAATGTTAGCTATCATTACTATGTAATAGTCTAGTATTTTAACTGTAAGATCTCCATTGTATTGCATTAACACCTTTCTCCTATTAATCTCATATTACTAGGGAGAAACTCAGTAGGGAATTGAGAGTACAATATGCTAACAGTTTTATATCCTATAATAATAGGAGACATACCTATCTCCTAGAACTGGAAGGGACCTTGAAAGGTCATTGAGTCCAGCCCCCTGCCTTCACTAGCAGAACCAAGTACTGATTTTTGCCCCCAGATCCCTAAGTGGCCTCTTTAAGGATTGAACTCACAACCCTGGGTTTAGCAGACCAATGCTCAAACCACTGAGCTATCCCTCCCTTCCACCCATTAGTGATACTTTCACCTTTTAATATTATACTGTTCTAGTTATCAGAAAAATTGCAGAAGAAATAGGATGGGAATAACCACTTAGAAATACTACCAATGGTAGCAAAAATGATGACAAATCAAGGTGACCCATACATTACCTAGATGATCTCGATATAGTAAACAAATGGCTGGTTAACATCCAGGATGCTTTGTGCTGTAGAATCTCTATAATATGGCATTATTCCCTGGGTCACATGCATGCAGCTGAGCACACCTGTTTTGGTTCTTGACCTTTTAAAAGATGGAAGGTGGGTAACATCGTTCACCCAGGTGGTACTGGGTGTCCTCAGATGAAGCACCTGGTCAGAGGGATTACATGATCTGGAAGGGTCATGTGACTAAGGGATCAGGTGGCTGCCTGTGGGGATTATTTACATAGCAGCTTGAACTCACTTGGAGAGGTGATTGGCTAGGGAATTATTGGTGTGGATCTTTGCCACAGCAGCCTGCAGAAGGACTACTGGGGTGTGACTGGTAGAACTCCTTGTACAGAGGAAGCTGGTGATGCAGAAACCAAGAAGTAAGATTACCAGTATACCAGGGTGACTGTGAAGCTCTGAAAAAGGGACAGAAAGGATGTGGGGAGCCCAGATACAAAGGCAAAGGGTAAATGAATTTGGCTTAATGATATTAAGAAAAAGGAAAGAAGAAGTGGGCCTGCTAAACACTGAGGATAGGGTGGAGATTAAAGATAATCTAGGCATGGCCCAACACCTAAACAATTACTTTGCCTCCATTTTTAATGAAGCTAATGAAGAATTTAGGGGTAGTGGCAGGATGGCTAATGGCAGTGATGATATGGAGGTAGAAATGACCAGATCCAAAGTGGAAGTTATATTCAAACAGCTTAATGGGACTAAATCATGGGGCCTGGATAATCTCTATTCAAGAATATTAAAGGAACTGGCACATGAAATTGCGAGTCCAACAGCAAAGATTTTTAATGAATCTGTAAACTTGGGGGTCGTACCGTATGACTGGAGAATTGCTAATATAGTTCCTATTTTTAAGAAAGGGAAAAAATGATCCAGGAATCTACAGGCCTGTTAGTTTGACCCCACTTGTATGCAGGGTCTTGGAACAAATTTTGAAAGAGAAAGCAGTTAAGGACCTGGAAGTGCAAGGCAATTAGGATACAATACAACATGGTTTTACAAAAGGTAGATCATGCCAGACCAACCTGATCTCCTTCTTTGAGAAGATAACTGATTTTTTTAGACAAAGGAAATGCAGTAGATCAAATTTACCTGGATTTCAGTAAGGCATTTGATACAGTTCTACATGGGAAATTATTTGTTAAATTAGAAAAGCTGGGGATTAATATGAGAATTGAAAGGCGGATAAGGAACTGGTTAAAGAGGAGACTACAACAGATCAAACTGAAAGGTGAAATGTCAGGCTGGAGGGAGGTTATTAGTGGAGTTCCTCAGGTACTGGTCTTGGGACCAATCTTATTTAACATTTTTATTACTGACCTTGGCACAAGAATTGAGAGTTGCTAATAAAATCTATGGGTGACACAAAGCTGAGTAGTATTACCAATACGGAGGAGGACTGGAAATCATACAAGAAGATCTAGAAGACTTTGTAAACTGGAGTAATAGAAATGGGATGAAATTTAATAGTGCAAAGTGCAAGGCCAGGCATTTAAGGACTAAAAACAAGAATTATTGCTATAAGCTGGGGATTTATCAGTTGGAAGCGACAGAGGAGGAGAAAGACCTGGGTGTATTGGTTGATCACAGGATGACTATGAACAGCCAATGTGATGCAGCTGTGAAAAAGGCTAATGCAGTCCTAGCATTCATCAGGCAACGTATTTCCACTAGAGACAGAAGTGTTAGTATCCTTATACAAGGCACTGGTGAGACCTCATCTGAAATGCTGTGTGCAGTTCTGGTCTTCCGTGTTTAAGAAAGATGAATTCAAACTGGAACAGGTGCAGAGAAGGGCTACGAGGATGATCTGAGGAATGGAAAATCTACCTTATGAGAGGAGACTCAAAGAGCTTGGCTTGTTTAGCCTAACCGAAAGAAGGCTGAGGGGAGATATGATTGCTCTCTATACATACATCAGAGGGATAAATACCAGGGATGGAGAGGAGCTATTTATGTTAAGTACCAATGTGGACACAAAAACAAATGAATATAAACTGCCATCAACAAGTTTAGGCTCAAAATTAGATGAAGGTTTCTAACCATCAGAGGAGTGAAGCTCTGCGACAGCCTTCCAAGGGGAGCAGTGGGGGCAAAAACCTAACTGGCTTAAGGATTGAGCTTGATAAATTTATGGAGGGGATGGTATGATAGGACTGCCTACAGTGGCGTGTGGCCCGTAGCAAAAATCCCCAGTGGCCAGAGATGGAACACTAGATGGGGAAGGCTCTGAGTTACTATGGGGAATTCTTTCCCAGCTATCTGCCTGGTGGTCTTGCCCACATGCTCAGGGTCTAAGTGACTGCCATATTTGGGGTTGGTAAGGAATTTTCCTCTAGGTCAGATTGGCAAAGAATCTGGGGGGTTTTCACTTTCCTCTGCAGCGTGGTCGCTTTCAGGTTTAAACTAGTGTAAGTGGTGAATTCTCTGTAACTTGAAGTCTTTAAACCATGATTTGAGGACTTCAGTAACTCAGCCAGAGGTTATGGGTCTATTACGGGAGTGGGTGGGCGAGGTTCTGTGGCCTGCAAAGTGCAAAAGGTCAGACTAGATGACCATGATGGTTTCTTCTGACCTATTAACAAATCAGACCCTGGAAAGTTTGTCTTTAGTTGAAACCGCAGTTGTGTGAGGTGAGTACTTCAAGGAGTTCAAGGGGAAACTGAGGTATAGGTGTATACCCAGAAAGGATACAGTGTGTGACAATCACATTGGCTTGTACCTATGAGAAAACGCTCAGTGCTGCTAATGATGAAATTGATGTTAAAATTCCCATTGATGTCATTGGGAGCAGGACTGGTCTTCAGTGGAGCTTTGTTGATTTATAGTAGTGTTGGATTTGGCCTTAATGTGCCCTAAGTAAACTTATTCATGAACATCCAGTATATCAGGTGAGTACTGCATGTGCATTTTTGCATGCCTATCTGGGGCCTCTTTTTGAAAATATCTCTTACTGCTTATCTGCATTTCAAAGGTTTAGAAAATGTCAGAAAAAATAAACCAATATGTACATTTTTATCATGATAAAGAGTAATTTTAGAATTTTGCTAGTTGGTTTCAATTGTGACACTTTTTACTTGTTTCAAATTGTTGTGGGGTTTTTTTTCTGGAAAAAGACTGTAAAAAGAAGCTTTTAAAAGAAAAATCTAAGGGTGAAGACCTGCAATTTTCTCTGTTAGGGGGACTAGGTAGCCTGCTCAATAAGCTTTGCATGTGTCTACACTGCGATAAAAGACCCGCAGCATGGCCACAGCTGACCTGGGTCAGCTGGCTTAAACTTGTGAGGTTCAGGTTATTGGGCTAAAAATTGTAGCGTAGACATTCGGGCTTGGACTGGAGCCAGTGCTCTGAAACTCCACGGGGGCGGGGGAAGGGGCAAGTCTCAGAGCCCAGGCTCTAGCCCTAGTTTGAATGTCCACACTGAAATTTTTAGCCTTGCAGGCCAAGTCTGTGTCAATTGACTTGGCCACGAGGCCGAGTCAATTGACACAGACTCTGATACTCTGTGCCCCAGGTTTTTTATTGCAGTGTAGATGTACTCTTTGAGAATAAGGGGAGCAAAGAGGTGGGGCAATAGAGGTCAAAATAAGGATGAGAGAGGATTGACCTGGGAGAAGGGAAACATCCTGCAGAGGAGAAGAAACCAACAGGAAGAAAATGATTGATGCAAAGAGGAAGGGAAAGAATAAGGAGTTCCTGTGATGCAAGTCTTTGTGAATCCACCACATCTTAACAATGCTGTCTTCACAGAGGATTGATGCTTACAGGTTAAAGAAATGGTGAGATTTCATTTCTGATCATATACAAGTGAAAATAATTACTTCATAGATATAGTAATAATATTTTAGAGCATTAGTAGTAAAATTTGCCCATGGCCAATGCCCCTTTGTATCACATGGACTTAGGCCTGGTCCACATGCAGTTTTTGTACCTGACTTAACTATTTCAGTTTAGTATGTGATTTTTCATCAAAATAGTTAAATAGGAATAACCCCTAGTGTGGATGCAGTTATATCAGTATAAAGATGACTAATGCTTATTCCTGTAAATGTATGGGAATAATCTATACTGGCATAAGCATCTTTCAACCTGATATAGTTAAAGCAGTGCAAAACTGTGTTTAGACAAGCCCTCACATTAAGACACATCATGCAACTTACTATACTTGACAAATCCACATCAGTGGGTAGCCTTGCATTTCCGAACAGGGGACCTTAGCTGCCACAGTCTCACACACATTCTGCATCGGGGGGCGGGGAGGACACTCGGGTTTTAAGATTTGCACTCTGTAGATTAGCAATATTTACTTTACACATACAGTAGTCAGAAATATTCCATCACAACTCTGAAAAGAGCAGAATGGGGCTCTTAAAATATGGCCTTTTCAATTCTGTGACAAAGACAAAAGAGCTTTTTATGTACTTTGGAGGATCATTAGCCTATGAAAAGGGGAGACTGATGTTGGCTGTGAATCAGAGAGAGCCTCTGGAATATGTGCTTATCTCTAATATTCATGGTGTTGCATCACGTTCAGCCTAGTCAAGCTTGGGCTTGTATTAGAGTGGATGGATGGTGGACTACTGGGATATTACATTTAGTAGCATCCATTTTAGAGCTGCATTTCAAGTTTCTTTTCAGAGCAAACACATTCCTTAAATTGCACACATTTTTTCTAAAATTATATGCAGAAATTGTAACAGATGTATTTCTACCATAAAATTATCCTCATGTATGCATAACTATATTACAGTAGAGAGTATTAACTAGAGTCCTTCAATATGGACGTATTTTTAAATATTGTAAATATATATTCTAACCAATCCAAATATATGCTTTAAACAAACCACTTCAAGCACCTTCTCCTAGTGCTTCTTGAGGTCTTCTACTCTGGAATGATTATTTATTTGTATTATGGTAACCCTAGTTGTCCCAGGACTCCATTGTTCCAGGCAGCATACTAAAAACAACGAGAAGATCTTACAATATAGGTTGTAAATAAACCTAGGTGGAATAATAAATCAGTAGATACTAAATAAATTGTTATTTATAACAGGTCAAATCCTCTATTCCTTATTCAGTTTTCACTCAAACTCCTGTTGACATCAACAGGAAATGGACTAAGTAAAAACCAGTATTCATGAATTTTCAGTTTTATGGCACTCATCGCTATAGTATCTGAGTCCCTCATCAACATTAATGAATTTAGCTTCACATCACCCCTGTGAAGTAGGGAAGTATCATTATCCCATGTTACAGATGATTCAATGATTTCTCCACGTACGCACAGTAAGCCTGTGCAGAGCTGCGAAAAGAAACCAGATTTGTTGCCTCCCACTCTTGTACCTCAAACACACTCTTCCTCCTTTCTTTGTTTAAGTAAGGATCTGAGGATTTGGATCATTACACACACACACACACACACACACACACACACACACACACTGTCATTTTTCCACCTCATCTGTGAATATCTACTTGTTCGCCTTAAAAACATACATAAGGTACCTGATGATGTCAGCAAAGTATAGATCTTTTACAGCACTCTGCGCACTTGTTATGTTTAATTGTACAAGAAACAATCCACAATGGGCTGACGCTGAGAATAAAAATTTTTGCCTGTGGATTTTAATTGGCTGTCTCCATTAGGAAAGAATTGTACATGTGGTAATAAATGCCAGATTGTGAGACAAAGTACAAAATCTCAGGGTGTGTGATTTACATCCAAAAGCAACAAAGCTACATGACTGCGGTGCAGATAAACCCCAGGCCCAAACACATCTCTGCTGTATGTACTATATTGTGTACACACCACATTTGTATGTTGCACACATTGAAATATATTTGACTCAGGAATGTGAAAAATTCCAGCAAAGAGGACAGATATTTGGAGAGGTCAAAGAACAACAATAATTTAGTTTAGTTTTTTTGCTCTTTTCTCTGTTTTTTTTTTCATCGTAATCATGTATATATTATGCTGATAATGACTGCACATGTCCTATGGCTGGAAGGTACAACAGCCAAGTTCTGAGAGGGGTGGGCCAGCAGTGACAGGTAACACATTTCAGCAGTCTGATTGGGCTACAGTTACAGAGTATTGCTTTTCTTTGGTGAGAGGAATACATTCAGATTTATAGGTAGCAATGAAAGGATGGCCATCATGCTACATACTTGATAGTCAGGAATGTTCATATAATCCTTTCATAAAAGGGGATTGGGGGGCTGATTTTACTCAATTGAAACTGTCTGTCGTTTTTGGCCCTTCTGGGAACATATTTTCTAGCAAGCAATTACAACATAAATGCACCACTATCACAGAATTGGATAAATGAATGAATAAATAGCGTAGTTTAAGTAAGGATGAGGAAATGTACAGAAGAAGATGGTACTGTTTAAAAAAACAACTCAGGTAATGTAGTAGTGTTAAAAAAAAGAGGAGCTAATAACATGGGGAAATAATTGTCAGATAGCAGAGAAAGAGAAAGAAAAGAATCGCAAGATGGTATACAGTGCCTCTCTGAATCTGCTGAGAAGAGACTGACCGATGGAAACTAACTAGCATACACTCATCATATTCTCCTGAGGGAGTCTCCCAAATGCAATGGAGGCATCTTGCTGATAGTTTTGTGATAAATTGTCTGGAAAAGGGAGATAATTTAGATCTTCCAAACCACAATGAAACAGTGATAAACTAAGGCATAAGACATATTTAAAAATACTAATAAAGCATTTAATGGATACTCTATTTTTCTCTGTGGTTGCAGAACTGAATTATTCAGTATCAATTACAAACCAAATATTAATGCACAGTGAATAATTCACAATGAATATTTTATTCAATTAATGTAACTTCTGCTGCTGCTTCAAGAATACCCTCAAATTTATTTTTTCTTCAAATTTGATTTAGTTTGATTTCCTCAGATATATTTATTTAAAAGTATTTTGCAAAAAAAAATCGCAGGATTTTTTAAAAAAAAAATTTACACACCATGGCTTGCTCCAAAACAGTTATCTGTGTGTATTCAAGATTTAATGTTCAGATTGTGTAGGCTAGTGGTGATAAATCTCATCATGTTGCTTTTGTTCCCTGATTAGATTAGTGCACAAGTTCTTGTGGCATGAATACTCACAGCTAAGAATCTGCCAAATATTTGTGCATGTTAGTGTGAAAACCACTTTTTACAAATTCTCATGCAAATAAAATTTGATCGTATGAATGTTTTGGAAAAGCAAACACAAAAGTAGGCCTCAGTGGCTGAAGCCATTTGTATAAATATTCTCCAATTTTTTTTACAGTATCCTCCTGACCTACCAAATTATCAACCAATTCACACCTTTTATAGTCTTTCAGATCAAAACTCTCTCTGACTGAACGTTGATGGAGATCACCATTCCTGTTTGAGTGTAGTTCAGCTACAGTACTAGAACTTTTGTTTTCTCACGTCTGTCAGATTTTTCTAAACTTTACTTTTAGCACTAAGCACAGGCACAGATTAAAGACTTCTGAGGCCCTGTGCACTACGAAATTGGGCCCCCTACACCTGCCTTAAACTAGACAGAGCATGTGATATACAAGACAATCACCACCCTAGGCAAAGCTTCAGTGTGCCACACCCTTCTCCCTCCCCACCCCATCCCCCCGAACACCAGACTTTTGGTGTGTGGGGCAGTGACAGATGGGTGGTTATAGTCAAAGTGAGGAGGGTGGCCAGCACCAAATCACAGTGCCTCTCATCAGGTTTGGCCTGGCCCACCTGCCCCCGCCACCCCATCATAATGGGGGCAAGTAGCCCGACCAAATTTGAGTGAGTGATGTTGTAACCTGGCATGTGGGGTTGCAGTGCCACTCAGGTTTGGTTGGTGGTGGTGCTGGTTGTATTTTTTTCCCCCAGTGGTCCAGGGTTCCCATGAGATGGGAGTCCTGTGCAAGTGCACATTGGTTAATCCGGGCCTGACTAAGCAATTCTACCTCTTCTATTGTACCTAGACTGGTTAGGTGAGCAGGATTGCCACTGAGACTTCAGTCTAGAGAAGAAAGAGCAAAATGTATCTCAAAATGAATTTGCTGGGGTAAGTCTTTAGATAAAAACAAAGGTTCAACACATTAGTCAATCAGAATACCAGTCACCTAAATTGTAATGATCATGGGAAGGGCTCCCTTTGAAAAAGAGTGTAGGATGTACATTCTCATTCTGCTAGTTAGGAAGTCTGCAAAGGAATGACATTAAAACAATCTACAAATTCTACATGCTTCTTATGTAAACCCTTCTGGATTACGGTTCCTTTTTGATCTCATGTGATGAGCATCAGAGCAAATCTCCAGAGATTATGCAGCTCAGAGCTCTTAAAATCATCTCTCAGAGAAGTGACACTGGTTCATTTCCTAGAAGCTAAAGACAAAAAGATGCACATTTTAATTTATATATATATATTTTTTACTTTCCTTCTTTCAAGAAGTCATTAATATAATTTAAGGTCCTGTTCCTGCAAGTTGCTTAGTTTCTAACAGGAGCAGGATCATAGCTTCATTTTTCTGGCAGCTGACTCCCAAAATTCCATTTCTGTAAGTACATTGAGCAGTCAGTTATACTTTGACTGTTTTTTTTCCTTCAAAAGTAAAACACCACAACATGAGTCTATTGTGACCTGTCTCAGATGTTCCTCTACTACTTGGGATGTAGTGTGGCCAAGCGGACAGTGCAGTGGACTAGGACTCAGGATGACTGAGTTCTATTTCTGACTTGGCTGCTCGGTGACCTTGAGCCAGTCATTTTTCACCATTCTATGCCTCAGTTTCACCATTCGTAAAATGGGAATAATGCTAATGCTCTCCCTTTGTAAAGCACTTTAAGATCTACTGATGAAAACCCTTCTGCTAGATATTATTATTTTAGTGGTGGTAGTAGTAGTACACAAGGTAAAGAGTATTTAATGTGAACCAAATAGAAATCAGTTTGCCTTAAACTAACTTCCTCTTCTTTAGTGCACTTACCTCAGTGCAGGGAAGATTGGCAACCAGAGCTGTGAGATACAGTCTGAAAAAAGGGAAAAATTATTTGAATTCAAGAATTGCCTCAGGGTCCCTTTCTGTAGGTTACAAAATTGAAAGTGGGCCCATTGTGGTGGAAAAATCAGTGAGCTATTTTTAAAAAATTAAGGAAAATTGCCCCTCTTTTCCAGCAAAAAGATGCCAGATGCTGAATAATGCTTAGTTTGGCATTAAAAATATGCAAGCATGTGCAGTTTTCAATTTTTCAATGCAAAAATAGCCATTTTTTTTACAAAAGCAAAAATCGGGGCTGCAGTGGTAGTGTATAAAATTGCACAAAACTGAGATTACTCGTACTGAATTTGCCAAAATAAAAATGATGAGTTTGGCATTGCTCTTAAAAGCCACCTAATAGCCTGGAGTAACCCATAATCCTAAACTTGAATCTTCTTCCTTCCCTAAGTGTCTATTTTCTGCCACAGATGCTTCTAGTGATTCAAAGAATCTGACTACATATGCTACGTGTCATTACAATAAGTTTTTTAGTCTATTTAGCTTTGAACTGGAAACAGCACTTTTCACACCCTTTTTTAAAAAAATACCCTGTTGACCGAATATATTTTGGACTGAGTAGGGCCACCATACTGTATGTGGATCCACACAGCTAATTGCTTCAGTCTAACAACAGAAGAACAACAGTTTGTAGACATTTTATGATCCATTTCCCATCCAAACATATGGGGCAGCTGGCTCTGCCCAAAACACACTGATTGGGTCATACCCTCAGTAACACACGTGCAGCCCCACTAAAGTTGAAAGGGTTACACTGGTGTAACTAAAGGCAGAATTTGGCTCCGTGAAGTACCACAGATAATTTAAAAATACTGCTGTAGCTTCGGTAATTCCCCAGCTTACTGTGGCCCTATTTCTAGTGCCTGATTCTTTTACCACTTACCCTGAGTTTATACCAACATAATTCTACTGACTTCAGTGGAGTTACTAGCAAGACCAAAATCAGAATGTATGATACTGTGATAGATGTTAATGGGGCAAATAATCCTCATTTACATACGAGCTTCCAAGTGAAGTCAGTGGTGTAAATGAGAGGAGAATGAGTTGGAGTCAGTGAGGCTCTGGGCAAACACAGGTCTTCCCACACAGACCCTGCTGCAGGATCACTGTCTCATCAGGTAGCTCTAGCTCTTATCACACATGATAACTTTAAGCATATGATTGCTGCAACCATGTTTGCAAGGAAACATGGGGGGATGTTTTTTGTTTGGTTTAAATTACTTTAAATTGATAAAGAAAAATGCAAGGAGCAAGAACCAGCCAATGCTACTTCATAAAGGATGCTCACAGTGTTGTTAAGGTGTACACAGAAAACTTAAGGAGGTGAGGAGAGGAAGCATAATGAGTTAATACTTGCTAGAATGCAAGCTTTTCTCTGAAAAGTGGCTGTAAAAATTACTTTGAAAAGAAATGTTTATTGTGTTTCACTAATTCCATATTAATTTTGTTTGCCAGACAAGTAAAATAATAGTTTTCTAACTACTAAAACCCAACTGGGGATCTGAAAGTCACAAGGGGTTCTCTCCTTCTCATGCCTCATAGTAAAGATGCTGCAGACCAAATTTATACTCTTGGTTACATCCATCGGTGATATTGCAAGGACCATAATTTGGCCTGGGAAGCATGGGAAGAGAGAAACCAGTTCTCAGCTTCCCACATTTCATTTGCAAGGTTGGCAGTTAGAAAAATTGCTTTTTAACTTGGAAACACAGCACATTACATGGGCATAGATAACTGGGGTTTGGAGGGCTTTAGCCCTTCTGAAAAATTTAGATTGCTTTAATATATAAAGGAAACACTGAGTTTCCAAAGCTCATTTATCTCACTTTATTAAAAGTGGATACATTTAGTTCATGGTGAAGGATGAGCAGAGCTAAACATCAGAGTACATCAAAGCTATACAGAAGAGTAACACTATAGAAGTACAGCCATTAATAAAGGAGGTGGAATGGGAAAATAATGACAGATTCCAAAGTGGCAGAGTAGATGAACTGTTTATATAAAAATGTTTTAACCGAGAAAAATACAAAAAAGAGTTATAGATAATTAAAAAGTAGTGAAGAGCAGGAAAACTTGCAAATAAAACTGTTAACAAAAAGTAGGTAGAAGACCTAGAAAAATTATAAACAAATCTATCTATGTCGTAGTTCCAGGGATTTTGTGTCTATAGTTGCAGTTCCTGGCATAACAGCAGCATAGTGTGCAATACATTGATTATTATTATCAGCAGCTATGAGCCTGAACTAATATAGTTAGCCAAGATTATGATGATGCTGAAAGATGAAGATGATGCAACAATGATCATTTGTTAGTGTACAAGCTAGAGTGGAATGAATTTGCTCTGCGTGTAACTAAAGGCACTTGTACTGAGTAGAGCTGGTTGGAAAACATTTTCTCTGAAACTTTTGCAAAAAAAGTATTTGTCATCTTTCATCAACATTTAATGGACAATAATTTTCAGCAAGTTCTAGTACTAAGGACTTTATGATTGGGTTTTTGATACTGTACTTGCTCAGAAATAGTGATGGTAAGAAAGTTAGGGGAGAGGGTTGAATTTTGCGAGCATTTACATCAGTTTAAAAACTTTGATTTCATTGCTATTCAATCTTCCTAAAGAACAGGAATATCATTATTAACATGAAAGACAAATTAATTTGAAAGGTTTGAATGACACAAGATGGAGCTGCTAATGATAGCGTCTAACTTCAATTAAGCAAACAATAAAAGCCATAATAACAACTCAAAATATCACTGGTGATTGGAACTCACTTGCCAAACTGAGTGGATTTGTGGTGTGCCTTAGACTGAGTTTATTTTGTGTTTGTTTACATATTGCTCATGCTATCTTGTTGTCTGTTAATTTGGTATTCACAATACTTTAGTTTCCTAATCCAGATTTGATTGCTGCACTTCATACCATATATCAATACTAAGTGAAGAAATATTGACAATGCACACTGACAATATATCCAATGACTACCGAGATCAAGTCTCAACACTAGCCATACGAATTGCTTTGCATGTTAATAAACTTCCACGACCATGAAGAAGATGAGTGGCATCATCTAGGATTGATGACAATATAACTGTGCTACATGTAAAAAGAAACACAGACTAACTTTATTCTCTGCTGTAACTGACTTTGCAATTTCAAGTATTGACAGATGATTTAAGGGCCAACAAGGCATAATGAAGGAATTTGGCAATTTGCATCCTCCATACACAACACATCCTATTAGTGAACAACACATTTGTTCACTCGCTGAATGATATGATACACTTGACATTGACCCAGATAGCACAGGTGCTCAATTTAGACTGTGTAGGAGAATGACCGATATGACATCTTGCTCAAATATATCAGATGAAACTCACTCAATTCCCTGAGAGCATAAAGACCTTAGAACTTTACAGCCAATTGCCTTGACTCTGCCTGTTGCATCACCAGAACGTGAACATGTTTTCAGTAAACAGAACATTGTTAAGAACAGTGATCCACAGTGGGATAAAAAGTGATTGAAATCTTTGATGATGATCATGATAATGATGATGATGATAGTACAGCATTACATTGCAACAGGTTTTGATAATAATGCACATAGCTTCATTGAAAACCAGAACTCTGGCACTAAGTGATGTCTTAGTTTATAAAGGGTATAACTCTAGACCACTGATAGATACATAAATATCTCCATTTTCACCTTCTTCTACAAATTACATGTCCTTAAAAATATATAATTATTCATTGAATTTCATTTGAAGAAAAATATATTACCAATACGCTACATGCTATTGTAAAACATACTCACCCTAATTTAGAGCTAGCTGTGGGCTTACATTGTGTTTAACTGCATGCCAGAAAATCCACAAACCAAAGAGAAGCTGTAGGTGGAACTTTTCTGTCCTGATTTTGGCTCCAAATAAAACTTGAAGAGAGGCCACTCCATGTGTAAAGTTTCAGAGTGGTAGCCGTGTTAGTCTGTATCAGCAAAAACAATGAGGAGTCCTTGTGGCACCTTTGTTAGTCTCTAAGGTGCCACAAGGACTCCTCATTGTTTTTTCCATGTGTAAAGGCATTCTAGGGCAGGGCACAAGTGCTGGAGAATGTGGACTGCACCTTAATGAGCACACACTCCCATTCCAGGCAATGGCAAATATTCCTTTCCTCATGCAGAATTCATGCTCCTAACAAGGATAATTTGAGTGGTGTCTCTTTAGGTGTTATTGTTGCTGAGAATATGGATTGCATGTCAGCACCACTTTTGTAGCATATATGTGATCCGCTATTGAGGGTATTTATGCAGTGAGGAAAAATCTGGTCCATACCATTTTCTTTTTATAATTATGGTCCCGGTTTTACAGTGCCTGTTCACACAAAACCACCTCAGGCTTTTTACTTTGTTTGATCAGATCCATCTTAACAGAAATATAGTACTCAGTCTACCCTCACACAGGTTTTACACCAGTGTAACATCATTGATTTCTATTAAATTAGTCTCCATTTAAACTGGTGTCAGTAATATCAAAAACAGGGTCATTATTCTCAGCTGTTATCATTAGAGTTGGTGAAATCTTTTCTAGTCAAAACAAACTGTTCAGGGGAAAGGGTCAGTTTTAACCAATTTCTTGACTCAAAAATGATGTTGAAAAGAAATGAAATAGTTGAAAAGTCACATTTTGACATTTTTTAATTAAAATTTTCATTTTCCTGATTCTAAGTGACTACTTTTTGTTTCAAAACGTAATCTAATTATAGTAAAAAAATTTAAAAAATTAAACATTGTCAAAATCAAATAGAAACATTTAGAAATTATCAGAACAAAGCATTTTGCATGACCCAAACTGACTTTTTTTTGTTTGTTTGTTTCATGAAAATTTTCAAGATTTTCACTTTTAGTCCTGATTCAGAACAGAAATTCTTTTCAAATTCTCAAATATTTTCCCAGGATGGGAAAACTGTTCCCCACTCCATTTTAGTTATCATTTTTCAGAATTACACTCTCTACATTTTTCTGCATACACAATAACAGATATAAATACATTGGGTAGCCGGCCACATCTTTGTCTATGCAACATCTGTATGAACAAATATGCCAACATATCTTTTTCATCTAGTATCCTCTCCCAATTTCCAATATTTAAAAGTTTTAAAAGTTTACATTCACTGTCCCAAATGAATGTGAAATGTGATCATTTTAAAGTGGCGTGCATTTGCAATTTTATGCTCACCTTTATACAGACATGTAATATAACAAATTTATAAGAACCTTCCTCTCCATTTACCTGATCATAGGCTTTTGTTTACCTTAGCCAAATACACCACTTTTTCTACCATAAGAAAGTTGTTAGGAAGTAATACCCAATACATAAAGGATCTAGTAGTGAGATATAGTGATAAGAGTGAAAGCCTGGCTGGAGCTACTTTGAGGATTGTCAGATGACGAACACAAGAGTAACTGTAGCTGTGTTCAATGTTCACTCTTTTGATTTGTGTTGACATAACTTTTGAATTAGTGCTGTTCTTTGGTGTGCATTTCACAATGAAACTTTGCAAAAGGACACTATAAAGACACTAATGGCAAAAAATAAAATAAAATAAAATATTGCATTATAATGTCCATCAACTCAAGTACCATAAATTCTTTTTCTCTGTGCACCTAGAAAAACTGATTAATACCCCTCACACTCCTTCCTTTATGAACCAAAGAAGAACCCATCTGCTTTGAAAAGCATTCCACTTCCACAACCGCAACTCACTTTCTGTTTACATGTATTTATATATCCATTAATGCCTTTAGTCTTTATGCTTCTTGGGACAAAGATTCTGTTCTGTGTTTGGCATTTTCAACATACTGTAGTGTCAGAGTCACAAAAAGGCATGGCATTTGTGACTATTAATAATAAATTACATCCCAAAATACTGTGTTAAAGGAATGTTAAAGTTGAAAAGTCAAGTCCTCCAAAATTAGAAAATACCAGTACTAATACCAGCGATTAAAGCTGAAATTTTGAAAAATATCAACTACTTTTGAGTGCCCATCTTGAGATGCTTGGGATTATATTGTTCAGAGTACCGGTACTTTGACTCTTCTAGCACTTTATATATTTGGAGCAGAGCTTCCACTGACCTCAGTTGCAGTTGTGAGTACTCAGCACTTCTGCAAATCAAACCCAAGCATCTCAAGTTGGGTATTAGGAACACACCCTGTGGCCAGCTGTGAAAATCTGATTTATGTAACTTACCCAGCATCAGACTCTGTAGCAGAGGCAGCGACAGAATCCAATTCACCAGGGCAATGTTCAGCTGCTTTAACCAGGAGACTGTCTTTTCTCTTCCTGCACTTCCCCATCACATTTACTATGTACCTGCCAACTTCTGCAACAAATAAGGCAGACAATAGCGTCCTTCACTATGCAACCCTGATTAACTCCCAGGGCAGATCTATCCTGTGCACTGAGATGAACTGAATGTTGAAAAAAGTAGTGTGTGATTGTGTAATTAGATTATCATGATGTGTACGCACAAGGGGGCAACCTTAACTCTGGAATATCCAAATTTTGGAGAGCTTGAATTTTCAACCTTAATGCTCTTTTAATGTAATGTTTTTTGTCAGGAATCAGGTCAAGCAGCAGAGCCAGTCCCCAGGCAACCTAATGAGTGCAGCTGGCCTGTAGTAGGGTGCCTGATTTCAGTAATGGCAGTTCACCAGCTGCTCAAACCATTTGTCCATGGCTGCGATAGCTCCTCTGCCTGTTTGTCCAAGCCTTGTCTCACTCCAGGTAACCTGGTACTGACCCTTTGTTCCAATTCCTGACCTTTGCTCTGACCATTGCTTCTGGCACTGGGCCTCCACCTCTGGCTCTGATCCTGGTCTCTGATTCCTGACTCCTGCTCTTATCACTGGGAATGATCGCCCACGTCCTGGTCACTGACAGTGTTCTGAATGTAATTTCCTAGGTTGTTTTCACATATTAAGAAACTTAAACAAGTTGAGGTGGGCCTCAAACAGAAATGCCATCCCATCAAAGCATGACACCCACTGCCTCCCACATGATTCATCAACAATTTGAATTTTTTAGATCTATAGCACTGTCCTTTACCACTTCAGATAACACAGCAACTGGCAGGAGTGACAGGCTGTTGTTTCCTATGTGGACTGGCCACTAGAGGGGAATGGAGAAACACATATTACCGATGGGTTTCACAGCTGTTAGACAGCAAAGGAACTTTGAGACTGAGGAAGAATGAGTTCAATGCCAGGAGAGTGTTCTCTAGTGGATACAGACTCTTTTGTCCCTGTCCCTTCACCTGCTACAATCTTCCCCAGCTCCTGGCCATCTACCCCCTCTGTCCTCTAACCCTGCTCCTATACTTGCCGCTGCCCTTTCCTCACACACACACCCTTCCCCAGTGCTCATTGTTCTGCATTCAAGTCAGCTTGCTTCCTCCTTCCTCTCTCTGCTACCTGGGTGCCAGCAGTGGGAACATTGAGAGCACAGGCGGGGTAGTCTCCCTGCTCTTAGTTCATGTGTCTAGTGCCACAGTGGCCCCCAGGAGAAGCAATTTCAGAGAGTCCTGCTCAGCCTCTGCAGTCCTGGGATGGAGCATGCTCAGTTGCTCTCTGGGGATGGTGCATGCACAGTCAGGTTGGCCTTGGAACTGTGAAGTTCATGTGCGTGAACCATAATTAAAAAAACAAAACAAAACAAAAAACAAAACAGGAGGTGGGCAGTACACCCTGAAGAGCATTATTAATCAACAAGCTCCCACTGACATAAAGACTAACTCCAAACACACGTTATGTGAGTTTTTAGTACTTAGTCTTAAATGCACAAAGGTTGGGTAGCTGGTAGCTGGTGGAGCCCATTGCCATGAATAAAGGGCTTCAGTAATGGGTTAGAAGAAAGGGTGACAAAGCAGCAACAGGGTGGAGATCTCTCAGGAAGCAATGACACTCTGCGTAAGGGGGAGGTTGTGGAGCATGCTCTGAAATGTGGTAGGAGATTATCCAGATTATCCAGATCCACTCATAGTTTCCATCTTCTTGGCTGAGGATAGGGGCCCACATTCTTTTGAGGACCAGGCAATATGTTTGTCCTGATCAGGCTCTCGCCTCTGTTGGTCTCTGGCCTGGCATTTTCCCCAAAGTCATCACAGACAGAATGTGAGTCCTCAGGTCCCTTTTGTCAGTAGCAGGGACGAGACTTCAGAAGGAAGCTGGCAGCTCACATTGAGCCCTCCATTCCCCCTGTGAGTTTCACTGGGGGGAAAATTCATAATTGTTCATTCATTGAAAGGTCTTTGGTGACCTATCCTAGCCTCTACCTGGACTTACAGACAAATGCTGATTCCCCCCATAACAATTAATAATATTCTTATGTAGTTACCCATTTGTGAAGTGGTATGTTACCCTTCCGTAGTTAATGAATGGCAAGGTGGTACCAGAAGGGAGAAAATAGCTATTTACAGGGGCATTTGCATTTTACTTTGTGGTCACACTTATTTCTTGAAGCCCTTTTGTTTTCTGTGACTTAATTAGAATGGTTTGAAAAGACAAATCCCTATTGGGGTACATTGTTTGCTTTCCGTAAGTGCATTTGGTGAACCCCTTATAGGGTGACCAGATGTCCCGATTTTATAGGGACAGTCCCGATTTTTGGGTCTTTTTCTTATATAGGTTCCTATTACCCCCCACCTCCATCCCAATTTTTCACATTTGCTGTCTGGTCACCCTAACCCCTTACCTTGTGTGAATGAATTTTGTGAAAGAAGTCACTTTTTCCTTTTTGGCTAGCGAACCACTTCTTCTTTGGGCGTCATCTTTCTTGTGAGTTGGATTGGAAAACCTCCTGCTAACATGCTAGCACTTCCCTGTCATATACAGGAACAACCAGGAACCATTTAGCATTCACTCTAATGGGCTGGGCCATTTTTTTACAGCAGGAACTAACTGTGGCAGAGATGACAATTTCCTGTAATGTCTTTGGGAGATATTACTGTATTAAGTTTATGTATCAGTGTGGGTCAGGGATTGTATATAATTCCATGTGGGAGGGGGACCTTAGCTTTGACAGCAGAGGTGGGCAACCTGTGGCCTGCGGACCACACGTGGTCTGTCAGGGTAATCCGCTGGCGGGTCACAAGACAGTTTGTTACATTGACCGTCCACAGGCACAGCTGCTTGCACGTCCCAGTGGCCACGGTTCTCTATTCCCAGCCAGTGGGAGCTGCGGGAAGCGGCAGCCGGCTTATTATTGTTATATGATGCAATATTGATGCTTTTTTTTTAAGGAAGCTAGGCTTGATGGGATAGCTGATTTAGATATAATGCCTGTTCTTGCAGAACATGTGTTGGTTGGTAAGAGTTGTAGATGTAGAGCTACCTCTTAGTAATCTTAAAATCTTCTTGGTAATCTTAGAATGGAAACACTAATGTCAGATGGAATTAATTTATGTTGCATATTCACTGTTGGATGCATTTGTTTGCTTGTTTGTTTGTCTAGAATGAAATTGTTGATTTTTGCTAACTGTAGCGCTGAGTCACATATTTGTTTTATGCAGCCGCTTCACCCTTCTCACAACCTAGTTTATTACAAAGCCTTAGGGTATGGATTATTTCTGCAAACCAGACATAAATACCACCAAAATGTGGGTGGATCAAAAAAAGCTTTTTGTTATTAGTGCAATGTCTTGCACTTGTAATGTACAGGAGATTTTCTATTTTACAAAATAACACTGACAAGCTTCTGAGCTCCAGTTCCTCTTTTTCATCTAAAAATAACATTTCTCTTCTATAAAATGATGTACTGTGGGTTCCTGTGACAGAAACTGAACATCTCCTGTATTGCACATCAGGGAATCATACACTGGATAGCCTCATAAGGTGGATCAACAAAGGAGTTTGGGGAGGGTGAGTCTCCTGCTGGATCCCAATTCTTTCTGTTGTAACCCTTGTATCATTTGTATATCCAGCAACTCCGCTCCCGGAGCTTACTTTTTTGAGGGGGAGAGGATGGAGAAGTAATTTGGAGTGAGGATTTGATCTTGAATTAATTAAAATGTAGAGCATAGGCCTAGAATGTTTGATTTTTTTTCTTTTAAGGAGGAAACATTTAGAATCCCTAGAATTCTAGATCCCCAAGCAACAAACTGATGGGTAAATTTGTCATTCAGCATTGACGAAGGATGTTTTCTCCTCACTACCTAAAAAGCACAAATCAAATACTAGCTTTTCAATATCAAAAATTAGTAAGCTCTAGAGAGCCAATTAAACATTATCTTCAGATCTTGTTAATGTCCTCCTTTTATTGTATGATCTAATTGTCACAAGCCAGGTAGATGGTGTTATCAGGCTAATTTTGGGACAGTTATTATAATGTAGTTTTTGCAATTACGTAGTAGACCAGGTGGCAAGACAGCATGGCTTTGCATTGCCAAGGTGCAAAACAAATTCAGTGTTCAATCAACCTGAGAGAAAAAGGACAATTCTCATTTGCATAAACATGTAGCCACGGAAACTAGATGCACAGAGGTATGAGGAAAAGAGCCCTATTTTACATGATGTGCATAGAATATTTGACAGTTTAGATTGGAGGCGTCATTGATGTGGGTAGGAATGGTGCAGTTGGTTGCCATGGTTATGATTTTCCCTACTGGCAGTGCAAAGATTGGCAGGGATGGATGCTGGAGAAAAAAAAAAGACACACAAAAACGCCCAAACCACTGCAACACTCTGGCAGCCTCATTCTTTTCTTTGTTGAAAAGCTATGCATCCTTTCTGTGCTAATGACAGCTCATCTAGCATGCAGTGTAATCTAGAAACATTGATATTTCTATAACAAATCATTTATGTACAACATGTATTTATACCCTGTGTGCACACATATATAAAATATATATTTATACACACTTATTTTACATAGTGATATAGATGGATATAAAGGTATTGATATCTAATATGTAAATATATGTATATATTCCAGTTTATTTTTCCTGATCTAAAATATAATCTAAAAAAACCCAACCTCAAAACCCAGCATATGTATATACCCACACATTCATGCACATGCTAATTTTAACTGATAAGAAAAGTATGTGACAGTATGAATCTGAATCAATAGAATAAGCAAGCAACAAAGAAAAACAAAGAGGAATGGCTTGAATGGAGGGTGTATAGTTCACAGACTGTTCACTAGTTCACAAACTGGTCAGAATGCTGTTCACCAATACAAAAATGTGTTTTTATGATTTTACAGCTTTTAATATATGGCTTCAAAATAGCTCACTACATTGGGCCAAATGCAACTCTCATTTACACCGGAGCAACTCCTGGCCCCATGTAACTGAGTGCTCATTCATTCATAATCTTCTAGGTATCTATATAAATGTCTAGATTGTGCTTGTGTTGTAGCAGGTGCCATTTAGAAATAATGTGATTTATTTTTTACAAAAATACATTAAAAATATAAGGTTATTTGTTTGTTTTTTAACAAGAGCTGCAGCTTAGATTTATCCTTTGAACTAAGCAGCTAGATTCCGTTTTTGGTTCGGCACATGCAAAACCAGTGAAGCAAAGTGTGGGGGGATGGGAGGGAAATATCAGCATTAGGCAGTGGTCAAGTAAATAGGACATGGAACTGAGTGAGAAGATCTGAGTTCTCTTGCTAGCTCTACCACTGACTTTCTGTGTGACCTTAAGCAAATCATTTAACCTCTCTGTGCTTCTACGTCCCCAGTTGTAAATAAGGATAATTATGCTGTATAAGCTTGGGATCTATAGAAGAAAAGGCACTGTATGAATACAAGGTATTCATGTTTATTAAATTAATGTTTTTCCTTAGTTGTAGAGATGTAATGAGTAGGATGCCCAAGAGTCCATTTTTTCTGGAGCAGGCCTTCCAACCTCGTATGCTCACTGCTGGTTCCCCCATTAGTCTTGTGGGAAATGCTGAACAGGAAAGAAATGAGCTATCAGACCACCAGCATGTTTCCACCTGGTCAATGGGAGCCTGATCCAAAGCTTGTTGCAGTCAGTTGAAAGACTGATTGCAATGGGATTTGGATCAGGCCCAGTGTGAGAGCCAGTGGAACTGACATAAAGTGACATCGGAGTGATTTATAGGGGGGTCTGGTGGGCGTTTGGGCTTCAGCATCTGAAAATGTGTGAGATGTAAAAGGAGGAGGGGAAAGGAAGAAGTGTAGACAGAGCCCCCTACCAGCAGTAAGGAAACTTTCAACTTACAAAACATGTACAATACAGGAGGCACACATTTCTGCACAGTGCTCCACTGACCTGCCTGATCAGAAGGAACCATTTCAAAGTTGTTCGGTCCGCATGCCAGTTCAATCCTTGTGCCCTCTGCTGAGGATGCCCTCCGGATGCCAGTTGTGATGGAGGACTGTTTCTGTTGCTGGGATTTTATTCCAGACTTTAGATCTCTGTGGAAGCAACTCCACAATAATCCATGGTCTAGAGGGAAGATTATTTCTTCTCTTCCCTATTCCCACCATCTCCTCATGTGTCTGCTCAGTACCCAGCCTGGATATGAGCAGGGCCGGCTCCAGGTTTTTGCTGCCTCAAGCAAAAAACAAAAAAAAGGGGGGGGGCGGAGTGCTGCCCCTTGAAAAGTGCTGCCTCAAGCACATGCTTAGAACGCTGGTACCTAAAGCCAGCCCTGGGTATGGGGGCTGGGTAGTAGGCTCTGGATTTGTCCTCTTATTTGTACTGTACACCTGGTTCAAACAAAAAATGGAAAGCAGTTTGTGTCTCCAAATTAAAATGATCTTTAGTCATGATGTAGGAACATAGGAGAAAGATGTGAATTGTTGCTGTATTGGGTGAACACCTGCAATATTTCAAACTGTGAGCATAATTCTTCTGTGGTCAGACAGGGAATTCTGCCAACATCTGTTTTCCATGGACAAACATCTACTTGCCTAAACTGCACTCAAAACCTGGTATGTAGTCCCATGCAGTGTGGCTTGTATGTAGGGTGACCAGACAGCAAGTGTGAAAAATCAGGATGGGGATGGAGGGGTAATAGGAGCCTATATAAGAAAAAGACCCAAAAATCAGGACTGTCCCTATAAAATCGGGGCATCTGGTCACCCTACTTGTATGTTTTCATCTTGAATCAGGTACACAAAACAAAGCCTGACCCAAATCTATTCGTTTTTAGGTATTAATACAATGGGTCACCATCTAATCTCATTAATGATTGCACTGGTGTAACTGAGATCAGAATCTGGCGCAAGAAGCATTTACTGTCAGCGTTTTCAGCTGTGATTCGGGGCTGGTTATAATAATCAATTCAAGTTGTTGTTTATTCTGGTTGATTTAAATGTCCTAATTCCTTTCTCTGCCACACTCTTCTTCTTCTTCCATGGGTAAACTATTTGCCAGCTTCCCTCCCTAAATAAACTTCAGGAAAAAAAACAGATTTCAGTTTTCGACTAGCATCACCAGTACCACGTCAAAAGAGCTTTATAATGACATTTCCATCTTTTGTATAGAAACAAGCCTATTCCTTGTTTTTTCTGAATCATTCAAATTAAGGCTCGAGAAGAAGGGAAAAATAAATAGTCAGATGGATGTATTCTGACATTTAATTATATATTAATATTTGCTCACAACAACATTTCTTTTCATATCAGAGTCCAAAGGAACCAGGAGGCAAAGCCATGCAGTGATTGTCTCACCCAAATTGAGAATGCAGTGTAACTCTGATCTGAAAAGAGATGTCGAGAGAACTTCTCGTTATCTTATTAAACTAGTCCTATATTTTCAAATATATTTTGCATTTTTTCATCTGCATTTTAAAAAAAATTAAGCCATTTCCCCCTTGCAATAGTAACAATGGATATATCAATTGAATTTTCCATTGCCTGCATTATCTTTCTAAAAAGAGGTGTCAGGATGTCCAGCCAACCAAGTGATCCAACTGGCTGAACGTTTTTGGATGCTTCTTAATTTTATGATAGTTACTGATCCATGTTGCTACTAGAAAGTTGGCTATAAGATGAAAATGGAGCTCTAACATGCGGAGACTGCAGCGTATCCTTGACTGTTATGCTGAAATTCCTTTCCATCCAGTAAAAAATTGTACCAAATGCTGGAAATAATTCCTTCCTCTTTCCCACCCATTAAAGTGAAGATTGTGTTTCTAACTTTCTTTGAGGTTACCTACAGTTGATGGAGAAAGGAGACTTGGCTTATATGATCATTTCAGGGAAACTAATATTTATCTGAGTTCAGAAATGCATATTTCATTCAAGATTAACTGCAAACTTATATTTTTCAGGGCTTCAAAATGTCACGTCACCATATTTACTATGTTACTGCACTATGTCTCCCATGATGAGTCAAACTGTGTGCCACTATGAACTTATTGTTATCCTGTCTGCTCAATATGATGATGCCCTTCACCATTCAAATTAAGTTTGAACTCGATGTCACAACTGCTAAGCCACTATTCATCAATTTTTTCATGGTATCGTTACATGCCATGACTTTTTCTAATGTGTTTATCTCTATCATTAATTTTACCTGCAGATATAGTAATATTGAGTGATATGATTTACACCTTAATAGAATGACTTTTTAAAACACTAGATAAACTAGTAAATCACTTGTAAGAGCCTGCAGCCTGCAGTTCGGCAGATGGACTTAATTTTCTTCCTTTATTTGCAATCCTGAGTGGCTTCCTTGAACTGATCTCATGTGAACTTGATGAGATACTGTATATTTTTGACTATGGTAATGTACAGTAGGAGGGAAATAGCAGCCATCCAGGGCTTCTTTTGATGCTTCCCATGCATAGGCTGCTATGTTTCACTGAAAATAAAACAATAATATTTATGTATTTATTTATAAGGCACCTATAGTGGTGACATAAGGGTGGATATTACATAGACCAAAATAATAATCCTCCACAGCAATTGAATAGCAGCCAGTAGACCAAGTGTTAGAAGATTTCAAGGCCTGTAGTTACTGAAAAGTCAGGCAAATGTGTCTTACATTTTGCTCCAAAAGTTTGGGCTTGGGTTTATATCTAGCAAGAGAGAATCCCAGAGAAGAAAGTCCAGTATGAGAATCCATGATGCCCAGTCATTGTTTCCCATCAGCTTCACCCTTGGGACAGATAGTAAAGTGTTTCTTTTGTCCTATTGAGGTAACTGGGACTTACCCTTTCCTCCTTTAAATCTCTCAAAATCCACTTCTTTCATCTTGCTTTCCACCATAGACCTCCACTCTGATACTATCTCATTCTCAGTGTGAAAACCTGCGCTTCCCAATGTTTGTAAGATTAGGTCACGAAATAATAGATTCCCACTAACTTTATTTATTTTAACTTGTGTCCACTTTGCAGTAGAATAAACGTTTTTTGGGATGGGGCCAGAGTCGTGTCATTTTAATAAATGATAAAGCAGGAACACAGGGATTTTCAAAGCTCTCACCAAAGTACTGGCACAGAGGAAATTAAACAATCCAGATAAGGATCTGACAACACCTTTCACAAGTAATGTATGCACAGACAATTACTTGCTGTGAATATGATTAATGAAATTTTACCTTTGCACACAGTCAACCAATTCATCTTACAATAGTCTAATTTTCTAGGAATGATGCATGAGGCAGGGATGTGTGTGGTCCAGAAAGAAAAAGGTTTACAGTTTTCTAAAATTCCCTAATCCTGTTTATCTGCCATCTCTCCCTAAACAGTGACTGCTCCCTAAGAAATTCAAAGAATCCAATGGCTTCTTCAAACCGTCCTGATTGGAGTGTCTGTTCATCCAACCAGGGGACAGAAACAATACCACATGACACATGTGACCAATCCCAACAAGCCAATGCAACACTAATTTTGAACATAAAGTATCGAGTTCTTGTAGCAAAATTTTCCCAGTTCATAGGGGGAAAAGTTGTAAAAAAATTGATAAATAATTTCAAATAAATTCAAAGAACATGTAAACTGCTTAGGAACATTCCATGTGCAAATAAAGAAACTTAATGATTTGCTAAAAATACCTTGCTTGGTTTTGATAATAATAATGAATTATAATTAGCACATTCATTTTCAGATGGCAGTCCATGCAGCATAGTGTGCACATACTTTCATTAGTCTCATCTACTTAGAGGTGTTTTGTTCTAGCTGAAGCTTACAAAGTGGCCTTCTGTGGTATTTCTGGGTAGAGTTCATTTGAGTAGTCTAGATTTGAGCTGACAAAGGTGTGAATAACTGTGGAAATATCTATACTGTGGAATAATGGGCACAATCACTTGGCCAGAAAAGAAAAAGAAGTACGGCATTTGTGACTACTCTACTATTTAGGAGAAGAGATCAGTCTAGCAGGTCACCATGATAGTGAACCACTCTGACAACTGGTCTGGGGCCTTTAAGCATTACCAGAATATAAATAAATAACAATAGTAACAGGCAGGCAAATACTGTCTGCTAGAGGTCTGTCAGGTATTGCACAGGCAGGTTTTATAGTCTATCCTTATATACTGAGAAGGAGACATACAGCTGAATATCATTGGCACTGTCATGATGTTATGGCCCTTAGCTCTTCACAGTGCCCTCCAGTGGCTTCATACTTTATACATGCTGGATATAAGCTTAAATGCAGGTTGTAAGTACTTTATGAGTAGAAGTTACTAGTGCATTCCAGAGGACAGACACCATGGGGACCCTGAAATAAAAGGTTACAAAAGCTTTCTTTATCTTTAGAATTATTCTGATACAAGTTACAGCAAAAGAGGTTTTCAGAGGTATTTGATTTTGATACTATAAACTAGGTCTGATTTCTGATATTTTGTTTCCAGAAGAGACTGTTTTGGTAATTAGGAAAACATCTATTGAGCAATTTAGTCCATCCCCTGCCACTATGGGACTGTTCCCTAGTCCCTACAGTACATTTTTCTAGTGCTTTGTCCATAAATGTCTCATGAACTCATAGATTTTCTGTATCTCATAACACTGGCAACTAGAACAGCAGGTTTTAATTTGTAGGTTTAACCACAATATTATGTCAATAAAATAATCTCCTGCTCATTTTTTCTGACAATGTCAGGGGATGGAAAATTGGGCACTACAGCCATCCTCTTGTCTGGAACTTCTGCTTGTTTCTTGTGACGAACTGAAAAAAGACTTTAGATCCTCTGGTTCTTATGAAGAAGACTTTGTTGCTTAGAAGCTTAACAGGCATGATCAATATGCTCCTGTGGCTGACCATAAGGTGGCACAGCCACTAGTCTTTAAAAAGTAACCTTTTAGAGTTTAGTCCTAATGAGGGAGTGCTCCACACAGCTGCATAGCTTACAGAAGATGTCATGCATGAACTTTTTAATGAAGTCTTAGGGCATGCCTACACTACAAACTTAAGTCGACATCCAGCCGCCGCAGTAATTAAGTTGGTAGTGCTTGTCCACACCACGTTCCTTGTGTTGATGGCGGGCATCCTCACTAGCAGCACTTGCATTGATGCAGACAGCAGTGCACTGTGAGTAGCTATCCTACAGTGCAACTTGCCACAGGAAGTTTTGGAAAGGGCTTGCAAAGCCTCATAGGACCAAAACATTTTCGCAGGGGGGACTGGAAACATGGCATTTCTCTCTCCCCTGATTTCAGCTGGAACCCAAAATGTTTCATGCCTTTTTTCAAAAGGCTGGCATAGTGGCATGTATGTCATATCCTGAGACGCATGGACCCTACTCAGCTGTGCACTATTGTTGTGAGCCTTAACCTGCAGTATTTGCAAATACATTGCAATGTCCTTCAAGCAGCCCAGCTGGACGCTATAGAAAGAAACAATTCCCAGTTGCCACTGGCAGTCATGCAGCAGCTGAACACGGTGGAGCACCATTTTTGATCCCGAGAAACAAGCACTGACTGTTGGGATCACATTGTTATGCAGTTATGGGATGACAACCAGTGTCTGCAGAACTTTCATATGCACAAGGCCACTTTCCAGGAACTGTGTGCAGAGAACTCCTCAGCCCTGCAGAACAGCGACATTAAATAAGACCTGGTCTGACAGTGGAGAAGTGGAGTGGCAATCGCTGTGTGGAATCTTGCAGTGCCAGACTGCACCTTCAACCTTGCTGTGATTGCTGGGTTTTTTATCTCCAGCACATCCCTTCTGTTGCCTCAGTTTCCCTGTCCCTTCCCTTCTCCCCTCCCCCCATTTTAAATTAATAAAGATGAATTCATTCTCAAAACATGGACTTTTATTGAACAAACATACTGAAACTTTAAGATAACAAATTGAATTTAACCTTGGACATATGGTGGAATAGAATTGGGAGGGGAAAAGCACATTAATCTGTCTTTAAATGCACAGTAGCCTTGCTTGTCACACATCATCTTATGTGTGGCTTTTATTCTTAGGACCCTCTCCTGGGGTTGAGTGGAAGGGATATTGCATTCCCCGCCTCACCTCCTGGAATGTTTGGGAGAGCGGGAGGGGGAATACGGCGATGTTGGAATGCTGTTGTGCAGGGCTGCAGAGGGAGCCTAGCCTCAAGGTGTTTCTCCTGAAGGTCAACCAGATGCCTCAAAATGTCTGTTTCTTCCTTCAGAATCCCCAGCGTCTCCTGCTGCCTGCCATGCTCATGCTTCTGGGCTGCTCTCCTGTTTGCTATGTCCATGTCCAGTTTTATAGAGAGAGAAATCCTCCATGCTTTCTGCTCAGTGTCTGCTGTCCCAGAGGCATTCATTATCTCATTAAACACGTCATCACGTGATCTCTTTTGCCTTCTTCTTATATGGGAGAGCCTCTCCGCTGGTGTGGAGGAAGAGCTGAAGGCCACACTTTCAGCTATAAGCCATGGAAAGCACAAAGCAACCATTGTCAGTACAGACCAGAGTATAGTGCAGAGTTGCTATATAAAAACCACTCCCCTTATTTCAAGGAGGTTTAAGGCAGAATATTTTCATTTACACAAGGTATTCCTTGAACTGGTCTGCTGTCCCAGCCATAGTGAATATGGCCTTAGGGCATGGGCTCTGGACTGTCAGCAGCATTGGGTAGGCAACCCACGGCAAGACCAGAGGTGGTCAGGGGGGCCATGCCACCTCCTCTTTGTAACATGGATGTTGTCTGGAGATCAGAGACCAGCGCTCACCCTCCCAAATTGTAAACCTTGGCACAGGCTGCGCTGGGGGGATATTTGTGGCAGCGAGTGGGCACCACAGAATTTTCCTTCCCCCCAATCCACCCTGGTGCCACTGCTGCTAGTCATTGCCCAAGGCTTCCAGTTACTAAAGGTCAACACCGACCCCTGCCACCCAAACTACAGCTATGTTTTGGAAACCGAGGGTGAAGGGGGCAGAAAATCACAAGTCCGAGCAGTTGAAATGAAAACTACCACCACCTCCCCTAGGTGACCCTAGCTGATTTCACTCTCCTGAGAGTGACAGAGGGGGCAAGGGAACAGATGCTATAAGCATCCAGATACAGACCAGATCTTTATGCTACTATGCTGTGTACTGTGATGATACCAACTGAATCAATACTGGAGTGCTGTGGGAGAGTGTCCTACCATGGTGGAAGAAATAAGGCAGCCCTTCTCAGAAACCTTCTGCAATAAATTACAGAATGCCTCCAAAAAAGTTTCTTGAAGATCTCTCTGGAGGATTCCCAGGTCATCCCGGTGTACATAAACATTCTTTTTCATGGGGCACCCTCTACTTAGCTGGTGCAGCCACTGAGAAGCAGAGAGCCATTCTATCTCACCTTGTTAATTTTAATAAAAAATAGAATATAAGAACATGTGACCCCAAAATATTACTTGAAACTGCATACTCACCAGAGGTTCCTTCCCCAGCATCACACTCAGCCATGATGCTGTTCTGCGACTGGTTGGACTGCTCCGGGATTACAAACAGCTCCTGGCTCTCTAGGAGAATGGATTCCTTGCTTGCCTGTCTCCCATTTTCCTCCTCCTTTTCTTCCTCATCCAAGACCACCTCCTGAGTGTTGCCTGCTCTGGCTTGGGACTCCAACTCCTCAGAGGTATCCAAGTTGCTCTTGGGTGTTGTGGTGGGGTTGCTGCTGAGAACAGCATGCAGCTTCTTGTTGAGGTGGCATATCTGCAGTGCTGCACCAGAGTGACTCTTCACGTCCCTTGCATTCTGGTACACCTGCCGCAGTTCCTTGATTTTCACACGGCACTGCTGCATGTCCCTGGTCTAGCCCTTCTCCCCCATGTCCTGCATGATCTGCTCATTGATGTCTGTTTCTATGGCTGGATTGGAGCTGTGCCTGCACAGCCTCTTCTCCCCACAGACCAAGAAGATCCACCACTTCTTGTGTCTTCCAGGCTGGCGTGCATTTGGAGCATGGAGCTGCCATGATCAGCTGGGCAGGTGAGCTCTCCATGCCGAAAAAACAGGAAATGGAAATTCAAAAATTCTTCGTCACTTAACAGGGGAGGGGCTGTTTCCTGTGTACCTGGCTGCTGCAGGCTGTGCAGTGGAGTTGAAAATCTTTACCAGAGTGGTCACAACGGAGCATTGTAGAACACCTCCTGGAGGCCATTTAGGTCAACGTAAACAACACAATGTCTACACTGCTTCTACGTCACCCTAACAACATTGAATTAAGCACTACACCTCTCACAGTGGGGGAGTAATTAAGTCGATATAGCAGGTGAGTTTTGTCAGTGGAAAGGAGCTGGTAGTGTAGACACATTCATTATTAGGTCGACATAAGACAGCTTACATCAACCTCTGTAGTGTAGACCAGGCCTTAGATGTATTTTGCACACTTTTACCCAGCAGCTGAGCCACACTTCAAAGTTTAAATGTTTTGAGTGATCTCACTGGTCCTGTTTTGAAAATCTTCAGTAGCTGGTTGAAGGCAGAAGAAGTCAATAAACTTCTGGGTGCAATAGGTCTCTAATGTATGTCAGCAAACACTTTTTTTGTGTGTGGTGTTAATTCTGTTTCCATTCTATTTGTACACTTTCATGACCACAATTTTCTCCTTGTCAGACTGCTCATTTACTATAGCCCACAGCAGTTAATTTCTCCAACTCTCCCTCCCACTACTTCAGTCCATTTGTTTAGTTGACTTGCTTTTGATGCACGCAGGGCTGTCACTTCCTAAGACTCCTGGACATGTCATGCATTTTTATTGTTATAAGGGATATTGATAGGTTACTAGTGTTTATATTTCATATGCAAATTGTACCAAAGTTTCTACCTCTAGGGAAATAGTCAAATTTGTCTTATGATCACTCAATGTATTTGGTTATTTAAATTATTTTCTATCTTTTGCCATAAGTCAAACTGCAGCAGCTAAAAATCTTACATGACCTATAAATGACTTTCCCATCAAGAAAGATACAACTTAAGCCACTAATGAACAATAATGTCAAAAGAACATCAAGAAAAAAACAAGGTGATATCTTTTGTAAGTTAACTATTGGCCCCATCCTCCCCATCATTCTTAATACATCTTTGACACACATCGGAACACTCTCCCCAGACTATTGTGTTAATTTTTTAGGTAACCTACCGCTGATGAGAACTGGATTCCTTCAGAGTTATAATACAAAACTAGTCTTAATCCACTTAATTTCCTACGTTATCTCATTCTACAGCTGTGCATAGCCTTGAAATTCCAGTTCTCACATCATTCCATGAACTTTCCTTTTGGTTCGTTTCATGCACAAATTGCAAACCATAGATTCATAAATAGTTCATGTTTGCATGAATGCAAAATCTCACATTTACAAATTACTGTCATTGCAGTTCATTGCTAACTTGTAGCCATTGCCAGGGAGTTTGTCTAAGGTCACCGGAGACAGTGGAAGATCACTGGTTAGGGATAGGGACATTTGTGGGTCCTCACTTGTGGGTAGAGGAGACTGTAGAGCAGAGCTGGTTGGAAAAGAGATCCCCCCAACCTTTCTTGCCAGATTTTGAAATTTCAGTGATATAGGTAGTTAAAGATATACAATGCTGCAACCTGTCTAATAAGCAAGACAAATCACAGAGCATATTCTCACCTGTGCTTAACACTATACATTTGTTGTCTATGCAGTCCTGAGTTTAATTCAAAGCCACCCATTTACTGTGTTCTAAATAGGCTATTTTAATGACCACTTCTTGCTCCACACCCTGGAGTGGCACCTGCATAGCACTTTTAACTGAGACACTTTGGTTGTCAGAGTCCTGGACTCATCTTGTATGAGCTGAGGACCAATCTTTTCCAGCCCAGGGCAATGGAAGCCATTTCCAGGGAGAGCCTGTCTTAACAACTTAAACTGGTAAGGTGCTCTAATGTACTGCAAGGCACAGGCAGTCTGCTTATGGATAGGGAGGATGCCAAGTCCACTTTGCATTTTAACCTCTTAATAAGAGACTACTAAGGGAGGAAATGAGATGGAAGAGATATTCTCCTATTGAAGAGTGTCCAGATACTACAGTGATGAGTGCTTCCAACGTACACATAGTGTTAATATATATTAAAATTAATAATATTGATAGGTTAGATTGTGCTTTAAATTGCATATGAGATGGGGAACATGGGCTATGGAAGGAGAGGTGGAGTGATGCCCCCAGCCCCAGCAAATCAAGGGGATCCAATGGAACTGTGATTTATGAATCTAGAGGAGAGAAAGGAAGAGATGGCAGTAGCCACAAATCAGAATGAGAGCTATGCCACTACAGCCCAGTGTCTTGACTAGTCTAGTTTTTTTAAACTGAGAGCCCATTCAAGGGTAAATTTGTATATTAACTTGCATTAAGGGAAACTTCTGTATAAAATTATTATAGACTCATTCCCAGACGTATCAAGAGTTTAACAAATGACAGAGGTATTCAGAAGTTGAGACTCCCTGAATGTTACTAAGAAAAACATAGAAATTACAACAGTAAATTATTCCTGACAGTATGCAATAAATTAAAATAAAATATAACCCTGCCTTGTGTAAATGCTCACCAATGTGAGTAAGGGTTTTACAACAGATCCAAAGGCATCAAGCATCAGGCAGAGACATGCTGGGAACATCACAGAAAATATGACGCTTTCTCTCCATTTTTGTGCTGTGCTACTGTGCTGAAATTGTTCTACAGAGTGACCTAGGCTGAACTGAAAATTAAATCTGGAGTGGTTCAGGGTAGGAACTTCTTATGGAAGGAAAATAGCTCTTCTAAAACAATATTTGTTTGCTTGTTGCTATGAATTATTTTTTTAACTTGGTCTCCAGCCTTGCTTGCCTTCATTCTGCGTCAGTGACTTTCTTTTGAATTTTACCAATAACAACATGTAAGGTTTCATTTTTATTACTTAAACTCTCTGCCAGCTTTTTACCTTCAGTAACTGCTTTTGAGTTACTTTGTCCTCACTAGAGGCAGGAGTTCCCCTCTGTAGGATTGTGAGTAGGAAGATGGTGCCAATCAGCTGCATGATGGCTGTTGATTAACTGCAAACTGCGAAATAGCTCTGTGTCCTATCACCATCTTTTTTTCTGAGGCTTGATAGGGAGGGGAAGGTTCAGTGTGGGCAAGCTTAGCCCATATAAGAGCAGATTTATTGCCAGCTCAGTTTATGTTATGCAGCAGATCCTTTGCTAACTTACTGCCAGTGTCGCATGACTTCCAGTTTTCTTTTAAATGTCATAAGTGATGAGACTTTCAACATTTCTCTTGTAACACTGTTCTGAAGCCCAACAGATCTGACACTCAAGAAGTTTTTCCTTCTATTCAACCTGAATTTTTCCTTTTTAAAATATTCTACAATGATTCCAAGTTATATTCCTTTGTTCCATCTCAATTCATCTTGATACTGGGTATCTACAACCTTTAAAGATGAGTAGTAGTATGTTCAACCCCAAAAGCCCCAATCAGAATTGGGGCTCCTTTGTGATAGTTGCTATGCAAACATTTGGGTGAGTATATGAATTGTTAGGCCATGATCTACTAAGTCCTGATTCTTTAGCTCAAGCTGTAGCAGCTCATACTTATATCTCTGAAGGTTCCCAGTTGATTTCCCAGTGTGTCTGTCAGATGGCAGCTGTCACATAAGTGGAAGCTCATCCATGATTCAAATCTTTGAGCAGAGGAAGTATGTAACCTACTAGTGTGTCTGAGTGTATGTTAGAGGTAATCCTCTTTGCTGATCCACAAGGTATATGGTTTGTTACAGCCCCTGGCTTCTGGGTTTTATCACAAGCTGTAGCAGATCATGCTTTTATCTCTGGGGGCCCCTCGTTCAATCTTCAATGTGTTGGCCAACATAGCAGCCATCACATCTACAGTAGGATTTTTGTGTTATTGCCCCCTGTTGAGACAACCATGTCAACTCCATCCATATCATCCATAGATGATGGGGGTGCTAGCATAGATAGGACTCTAGTCAAATGTCAATGTTTTAAGCACCATGTTGTATAACTCTGCTAAGAGCAGACTTCAAGGGCACAGTAGTAAAATTACCGGTAGCTTTTGGCAACTTATCTATTCTAGTCTTCCCACCATTGGCAAAGTAAAGTACTAACCAGTGTGAGTAAGGGTGACAGATTCCTGTGCTAAAGCACTGAGAAAGTGGATAGAAGATAGCCAGTTTAAAAATGACAGGGGAAAGGGGTCCAATTCTGTGCTGAACAATTTCCCCTCCTTTCCACCTACTCAGTATTCTGCAAAAATATTCAGTTATAAAGGTTTTAATATCCAAACAGGGTTGTTGTTGTTTTGCAGATCCTTTTCCTATTCCCACAGATATTAACAATAGTTTGTCATAGCCATATCTCTAACTTTCCTTCTCCAAAAGAGTTACACGATTAACTCGATTTTCTGTCAGTCCTATTAGCACTGTATAAATGCCATTTGTCTGCACAGGTAGGCCTAGGTTGTGACTTTAGACATAATGTGGAGCAGAAGGTGGTGCTGTGCCACCCCTGAAGTAACTTGGGAGCCACTGTAACACCCTGAGTTACAGTTTCTCACCTGCTTCCTCCTAGCTCTGTGGGAATATTGACACCCCCATGCCAGTTCAGCTGTGCTAGCCACAGTATAGAGGTGTAGAGAGCAAGTCTCCACATATTTCTTGCTTCTCCTTGTCCACTGTTCCAGGAAAGGAGTAAGCAGTCAAGTAGCTCTACTTACTCCTGTACTCCCATCTAAAGGCCTGGGTAGCCCACACAGTGGTTTAAAGTGCAGTGGCATTTTTCCCCTTTATTATCTTGCAGGAGTGTACAGTCCAAATCACAGTCTAACCTCTGGATAAAAGAACAGTCTGCCTTACATGAGGTTTAGACTTCACACCTTCATTTCAAGGTACTTGATGCATTAATCCCTAGTGCCCATCACACGGTGCTGTTGTTAATCCTGATACTGCACTAGAGCTAATACACAGTAGCAAGAAGAATCTCATTATTCCAGCATTCTTAACTAGTATCACGGCCAAGAGAAAATGTGTATGGAGCAATCCCAGGATACCAGTGCTCAGCGCTAGATTCACACAGTACTCTGAGATTTTTAACACTGGAGTACTGTGCTTCAGATCACTCCCTTTTAAAATCAGCAGTGAAAACTGATATTAGATATGTTCACAATGCAGTTTGTCCCTCCATAATTTGATTTATGGGGAAAAGAGGGCAAAACTTTAAAAGCTAAGTGCTGTTCAGTAGTACTTAATTCCTCAAAAGTTTAAATCCTTCCCTTAAATGTACAGGCTTTACTTACTTCTGCTTTCACCTTTTGATGCAATATGGATAGTTGAACTGCAGGGGGAATTCACCCCTAGTAGACAGCAGAGTGAGTTCCTACACATTTCTATTGCATCTGGGACTCCATAGGAGGACTACTGGCACAGACTTGTCCAGGGGATGCTCTGAATTAGCGCATCCCACAATTACCCTGACTGACTAGCACTGCCTACTGTTGAAACTGCTTTAGTAATGACCTGTGTCCCAGGTGTGAACATATCTAATATCAGTTTTCACTGCTGATTTTAAAAGGGAGCGATCTGAAGCACAGTACTCAGTGTTAAAAATCTCAGAGTACTGTGTGAATCTAGCGCTGAGCACTGGTATCCTGGGATTGCTCCATACACATTTTCTCTTGGCAGTGATACTAGTTAAGAATGCTGGAATAATGAGATTCTTCTTTCTACTGTGTATTAGCTCACTGAGAAAAATTTCTGCTTTTAACTATTGAAAATGATCTCCTTAAATACATGTATAGATGGCGCATTCCATCACACTCCCTTAGATTTCTTGTCTCTTTTACGCTTACAATAGAGCTCTTTTGTGCTCTTCAGCAACCTGTTTAAAAACTGTGGGAAAGGTCTCTTATGTTACCCCAAAAGATCTATAGCTGCCTATTTGGTCTGTGTAACTCTGTGGCATTCATTTGAAAATTTAAACCTGTAAATCCAGAGTTTGAGTGAGTACATTTTATTTATAGAAGCATTTACCTATACAAAAGACTCTATAGTTCTTTCTTTTAAGAACACTAGAAAATCACAGAAATAGTAGCACCACGTAAGAATAAATAAATCAAACTTCAGATCATCAGTGTAAAAATGACAAAGGCTATTAAGATTTTAGACTCAATAGTCTAACAGAAACTGACAATGTAGAACCAAACATAATCACAAATAAAACAACAGTACTAAGAGTATCTGTAGAACAATGAACATATATTATCTTTGAACCTGGTAAAAATAAAACCAATCTAATGAATTCTGGAGTATCCAGCATATGGTAGAGACCTTTTTAGAGGAAACAGTATTAATATTTCATTATTAACAGCTTTAAAAACTAACTGTCTGGTCAAGAGAATAATTGCTGACAAATTACCAGTATCTAAATTAAAGAGAATTTAATTAGTCATCTTTCAGTGTACTGTCTCCATGCTCCATAGAAATAAAAACCATGATTGAGATGTGTCAGATCAATTGTTCAATGTCAGATAGTTTGGCTCTTGAGGTGCAACTGTCTGTTCAAGTGTCTGAAGAAGAATACATGAACTGCCTCCCTCTCTTTTGTAGAAAAAACTAAAGTCCGCAAAGTGTTTAGCCTAGGGTAGCATACAACATTTGGTTGGCTTTGTGCCATCCCTACAGTCCAGTGGTCAAAAAAAGGGTTTTTAGATGTGTTTCTGGGGGGAACTGGGCACTCAACAATAATATGAATAAAATAGTCTTTATAGGTACTACAGAGTTCAAAGCACTTTAGAAAGAAGGGTGAGTATTACTATTCTCATTTCATAGATGGGTGCCTGAGGTACTAAGGTTAAGCAACTAGCCCCAGGTTACACAGAAGGTAAGTGGCAGGCCAATACTACTGGGATATGCTGCCTCACTGAGAACTAAAGGGAGAAAGAGAGTTCCGTAAACAGAGAGAGAGAGAGAGAGAATAAAGAAAAAGATTTTATATCAAGGACAAATAAATTACATAGGAGTCAAGTCCTGTTTGTAATCTCTCAAGGATGAAAATTTAAAAATTGTTTTTGTCCTGTAATTTATAAAGTAATTATGAATTCTAAAAATCAATTATGCATAATTTCCAAAAAGAAACAGTATGTTTGCCAGAAGCTGGGAATGGGCGACAGCGGATGGATCACTTGATGATTACCTGTTCTGTTCATTTACTCTAGGGCATCTGGCATTGGTCACTGTCAGAAGACAGGATACTGGGCTAGATGGACCTTTGGTCTGACCCAGTAAGGCCATTCTTATGTTCTTATGTTTTCTATTAAAGAACATTTTAAATTAGTTATTAGAATCTAAGGCCTTGTCTAAGATAACCTTAGAGTTCTATTCAGTCCACACCTGTAAGTGTCTTAAAACAAACCAACAACAGAGTTAGGACTCTAAGTCCATTCTTCTTCCTCACAGAGTGCAGGGTGTGCATCTTGAAGGAGACTAAGGCCTGCTTTTCCTCCTAGTGAGGTCAATATAAAAACATCCATTGACTTCAATGGGATAGGATTGGGCCCTTCACCACTTGGTTCTAGTACAAGCTATCATTTTGGTTGGGTTTTATAAGATTGGGTTTTTTTTCTTTGTTTTGTTTTGGCTTTGAACACACTACTCCTTATGGCATGTATGTTGCTCTTATAGGAAGAATAGTACAGTGCAGTTTTCCTCTAGGGTCTAAAAATATTGTCTGTAAAACCTATGCCATTCACTATGCAAGAAAGTTTTGGAAGAAACTGTGAGTTACAAATATTTATAATATCAATTTGGTTAAAAACTAGGAATTCTGATTCTCACAGGGAAATTACCCTTGAAAACTAAGGCTCCAATCTCAGAGTCATGTAAGTAGCCTAATTACGGTATGAAATGTTACTCATACTGGGCTAGAGACTGCCACAACCTTTACTTAGCTGCACAGGGCAGTAAGATTTGTCATACTCCCCTGCTGGGCTCTGCTTAGATTGTGCCCGCTGTGGGAAGTGAAATAGAGGTTACACACCTGATATTCCCTCACTGTGCAAGTAGATGAGGAAGGGATGGAGTGTGGGAGGAGCCACCAGCAGGGCAGCCACCTAGATACACATGGGGAATGAGCTACTTCACAAAAAGGGTTGAAGTAATTTATTTCTCAGGGTAAGAAAGGGAGGAATTCCTCCTCCGAGTATATGTCAGCACTATAATCACAGGGTGTGATTGCAGCTCGAGTAGGCATACCTGAGCTAGCTTTCATCTAGCTAGTTTGGGTCCTGGAGCAGCAAAGCTACAGCAGTGCCTGCTTCACTGCAGGCTGTACAAGCTCACCGAGAACCCTGGTAATTACACCTGGAGCTAGCCCACACTGAAGCATGTGCTGCTTTGGCTTCAGTGCTCCAGTACACCCGGATAGCTAGATTAAAGTTAGCTTGGATATGTCTACACTAGCTGCAGTCACACAGTTGCAACTCATTCTCTGGCCTGCTCCTGGGGCAGTGCAGTTAAATGTTTTCCCTTGCTTAGGGCATATTGTAAAATTATAATCCAGATATTGTGACAGTGCAGCGTATCGTGATGGTTGCACTTTAGTTGCTTTGTGCACAGTTGTTTATGTAGCACCATGTATTCTTTGAAGTTTAGGGAAATTTTTTAAAGTATTATCTATCGCATTAGCAGAATGGGTGAATGATTTGTAATGGATATATTTTTCAATAAATGTTTACTCTTTTTTGTTCCATTTTTTCTGTTCCTTTCAAACTGCTTGAAACCAGGTTGTAATTTTCTCAGATTCATTTGTCGTTTGAAATTATTCACCATGTAATTTCTGTGAATAATTCTTAGTCTGTAGCTCATTTGTGAGCAGTTTGTTGTGTAATTCTGATATTCAAAATTTGAGCTGTTTTGCTTGAACACATGGGTCACACAGACTGTTTCTGTACCACTTTGTATGAACATAGCTCTTGGAATTAGATTTCTGATGTGAATACTAATTCTAATTAACTATCTGCAAATATTCTGCATTATTCAATTAAAATGTATTGTTTTGTCAAACATTCCTGCCAAATAAACTCACTTCCTGGATATTTATTAGAACATTTGCTAGAATATTCACAGGAAGCATAAACAAAAGGGAGTATGAATACAATCAAATGTATTTGTTTTAAAATGTGAACAAATACTGGTGATTTCATCTCTCCTACCTAGATTTTTACCATGCTAATGATTATTATTACCATCTTATCTAATGGTTTAGAATTGGTAAAAGATTAGAATATTTTTACTGACCAACCGTCACATTGATACTGGAATTGGTTTTACCCATTCTGTAGGGTTTGGGTTTTTATTTTAGTAATGACAAATATTGTGATAGATGGCAGTTCATCTCAGTTAATTGCACTAAAAGCCAAAAGGCTTATTCCTAAGGAATATTCACAGCTTGTATAAATACAAATCTTTCTCTTTTCAATTTATATAGTAAGCCATTCTTAGTCTAAAGGATCACTCTGTCTACAATCACAGTCCTTGGTAAGCTGCCAAACACAATAGGGCAATAATTAACATGTGCCAGGGATTCATCAACATGCACAGTGGTAGAGGGCAATAGCAGGCACTTTTTTTTCTTCTTTCCACGTCTGTGTAATTCATGAAAGATCTCCAGTATGTAAATCAGTTCCTGCTAAACACCCAGTAATACAATTCCTTTTATTTTCCAGGGCTGTTGTCAAATTTCTTGCACATCCAGGAAAGACATTTACTCTGTCTCTTTTTTTCATGTTCAGAATCCATTTGCAGACTGCAGATGGTAAAAATAACATATTTGTTTACTTGCCATACAGACTGCTCTGTAAATAAATCATCTGATAAACTACAAAACAGGAACAGAATGAGATTCATTTCCTTTAATGTTGTACCAGTGGGAATAGTGGAATTACTCTCCCTGTTAGCCCAGGGTGACAGTAAGCTGGTCTGCTAACTTATGTGAATGTAAAGAGAAATACTGTAAGTCATACTGTAGCTAGCTTTTACCACCCAGCAGCAGGTAGTCAAATAAATCAGAGACGTAAATTAAATTTCAATTAGTCTTCAGGTAGACCTTCTTTCCCTTTATCTGTAAGGAAACCAATCCTTCCCATCTCTTTTGTTGTTATTATTGTTATTAAAATGTATCAGCATTTAAGTGAAATCCCAAGCACTTGCCTTCTGTTATTTACTTTTGACCTTAAAGCTAGGGGAGTGTGGAAGCTCCCCAGTTAGGTTACCCATATCATTCACTTGCAGGAAATAACATAGGAATACTGGCAGATGGTAATACAGAGGAGTTCTGTTGTGCAGTTACATCATATAAACCTGCTAAGTAAGATAGCCAGTCTGCCTGCCTGAACACTCTGGGCAGGGCCGGCTCCAGACCCCAGCGCGCCAAGCGCGTGCTTGGGGCGGCATTTTGCCGGCAGGGTGGCAGCCGGCTCCGGCGGACCTTCCGCAGTCATGCCTGCGGGAGGTCCAACGGAGCTGCGGGACCAGCGGACCTCCCGCAGGCATGACTGCGGACGGATCGCTGGTCCCGCGGCTTGGGTGGACCTCCCGCAGGCATGACTGCGGCTGCTCCACCGGAGCCGCGGACCAGTGAACCCGAGGTCCACTGAAGCCGCGGGACCAGTGGACCCTCCGCAGTCATGCGTGCGGGAGGTCCGCTGGTCCCGCGGCTCCGGTGCACCTCCCGCAGGCATGACTGCTTGGGGCGGCCAAATTCCTAGAGCCGCCCCTGACTCTGGGATCTTGTTTTTTTCCTTCCATCTGTCTCTCTTATTCTCCAATTCATCCTCATTCTTCCTTCCATATGCCCTAACCAGATCCTTCTCTGCAGGGCCACCTGGGGCGGGGGGAGGGGGGCAATTTGCCCCAGGCCCCGGGTCCTGCAGGGGCCCCCCACAAGAATATAGTATTCTATAGTATTGCAACTTTTTTTTATGGAAGGGCCCCCCAAATTGCTTTGCCCCAGGCCCCCTGAATCCTCTGGGTGTCCCTGCTTCTCTGTCCCTTTGATACAAATTTTCTCTTCCCTTCATCTTCCTTCCCCAATCCAAATCTCTCTTTTTGACCCCATCAAGTTCACTGCATTTGGAAATATTCCACTGGGGGTCTAAGGTCTTTCCCTTATTCCACATTTCTATCTGTTTCTAATTTCTTGAGTTTCCCCAGGAAGAGATGCCTCAAAATTTGTCCCCTTTTACCTTGGAGCAAGGGAGATTTGAAGACACAGTGGACCAAATTCATCCCTAGTGTAACTCCATTAACTTGAATGGAATTACATGAGGGATAAATCTGGCCCAAAAGCTAGACAAATGGATTTTAGCATTGGTACTTCTACTGGGACACAGGAAAAGGAAGGTGTTGTGCCTATTGAAATCTAAAAAGACCTTTGAGTCTGTTTCCATCTGAAAATAGGGCAGAACACTGAAAATTGGCACTTGTTTCTTAACCAGTTTGTCCATATTAAGCAGCTGGCTGTATAGAGATGAGCACAAATAAATCTGTACACAGTCAACCATTTTAGCTTTGTCATAATATGAAAACTGTATTTCTATATAAGACTTGATTCTGTTAAGGAGTCCTCACCAAGCCATGACATTTAACTCATGATGTGTTATTTTGGCATGATGACATTGTGTTGCCTGGGCCCCAGTGACCAAGACATAAGCCTGTCCCAAAGAAAAATTGCAACAACCCTGCAAAAATGAGGACAGCTAGAAATCCAACTTGCCATGATACTTTCATGTGGCAAGAGGAAAAAAAGATTGATATCATGCCATTGATCTGTAGCCGCACTCGTTAATATTAGTGGGAGCTGTGCATACAGATCACACATAAAATGATAAAAATTTCCCGGCGTGTAATTAACTAATTATAGCTAACTATAATGTTGAGCTACTAAGTTGAAGAACGATACCCAAAAAGTCATTTGCAATTGTGCTGTACTGTGTTGTGCTTAACTTCTAGATGGGATGCAGAGCCCCTTTTTCTTTCACTTCTATTACAATGGCTGCCTTAAAAAAGTCAGAATGTCACCTCATTTTACACAAAGTGATATCTGAGAATGACACCACAGTTTTCCTCAACACTTAGAACAGACAATAACTGTGGTAACTGTATGGTAACAATGACAATGTAATGATGACCACTGAATTTTTTGAGACAGACAATGTGCTCAACAGAATACAGAATATGGTGAGTACAAAGTGCCTACCCAGAGGCAATATATGTAATGCTTTCTATACACTATCGCTAAATATAAATTAAAGACCTGAGTCTCCTCTAACTTATGGTAGTATTACACCAGTGTTACTTTATTGGCTTTCGCTGTGTTGCTCTTGATATACATCAGTGTAACTGAGATCAGAATCAGTACCATTGGAATGACTCTAAACAATCATAATGCATTCGGGGCAAATCTAGAATCTCCATATTATGCTTCTGGTTTAGCTATTAACGAGTTGCTTCTGAAATACAAAGGATTTTTGAAAAATCATTTTATGTTTTGCTTGTTGTTTTCAATTCTGGTGTTATATGCAGTTCTAAGCACTCAGATTCTATGGTGATGAGTTTGGTTTACATCTGTCTAGCTAGACAGATATGCTTTGATACAACTTTAACAAAGGGAGAAATGAAAAATGAGCAAAAGGTTATCTAGGTTTTTGTTGCCCTATGGTATTTGCTACTGCTGTCCATTTCCTTCAGCTTCTGCCCACTTTTACAACTGATCAGGGTCTGGTATACAATCTGAATAAAAATAATGGGGACTGTTCACCCACTGATGCTTGAGGAATCTATAACACTAATAGAAGTTATGCATTTAAGAACATAAGAATGGCCATACCGGGTCAGACCAAAGGTCCATCCAGCCCAGTATCCTGTCTACCGACAGTGGCCAATGCCAGGTGCCCCAGAGAGAGTGAACATAACAGGTAATGATCAAGTGATCTCTCTCCTGCCATCCATCTCCACCCTCTGACAAACAGAGGCTAGGGACACCATTCCTTACCCATCCTGGCTAATAGCCCTTAATGGACTTAACCTCCATTAATGTATTTAAGTTCCCCTATACATACAGCCTGACAGGTTACCTCTCTCTACTAATATATTGTATATTTAATCATCAGGTGATGACAATGCATTTATTGCTAGCATTTAGCATAGTGAAATGTTACATTGTGATATTCTAAAACACTGAATTATATCAACACAACGGAATAAAAAGACTCCAAAGATGACAGTGGCAGGCATCTTTGTAAACATTCAAGGGCAAATGAAACCAACACAGAAATCCAAAGATATCAGAAAGTATACAAGCACTGAGTCAGACCCCATTTAGAGAAGCAAATCATCTGTGCCGACATTTGACTCTGGCCATGTGACCTGAATATGCACTAGCTATGAAAACTAACTCTCCCACCACATTATCATTGCATGACAGAGAACAACAACAATACCTAACTTCTGCTGAGGAGCCACATGAAAGTGTTGTGAGGAATCATTTCAACTATACAGTATGATAGGATATTTTTATTTATTATTATAACTATTATGTGTATGGTGTCAATAATGTACATTTTATTAATTTTATTTATACTATATCTTTTAAAAAGCGCATATCCCAAGATGTAGTTTCTTTTTCCATAAGCTACAAATACAGTCACTTTAAAAAGTGGTATTTCCTTACCCCAAAATAAAAAGCAATCATTATCAGAATATACATGGTCCTGATATTCCCTCACTGTGGAAGCATGTGAATAGTCCCATTGAAATCAATGTGATGACTCACATGCTGAAATTTAGATATGTGCTTAGTTGCTTTGCTGGGCTTGGGAATCGGAGACTAAAGGCACAGTGGATCCCAAACCGAACAGTTTAATACAGATTATTATTCCTGGTAGTATTGTGGTAGCACCTGGGAGCCCTAGTCATGAACAAGGACCCCATTGTGCTAGGTGTTGTACAAATACAGAACAAACAGACTGTGCCCCAGAGGACTTACAAGCTAAGTAACAGAGCTAATACACTGTTACTTATGGTCATTGAGGCTAGAATGATGCACGGGATGTGAGAGTTTGTAGGGTTGCTTGTTTTGATTTTAAGAGGTGAGGGACGCAGCTTGCTATATACTGATGGGGTGATTACTCCAAGCGTAAAAAGCAATGTCCATATGTAGAGTTGAGATCAATTTGTGTGTTCTTTTGTATAACCCACATATATAATAACAAATCAAAATTAGTATTATTAGTATTTTAAAGAAATATTATTTTAAAGAAAAAATGCCGGAAGTCTGGAGTAGGGAAAGGAAATGGTGTGGCCAGGAGAAGAAAGTAGGGCAGGGTGGTCAGGATGTGAAAGTATATGGAGGAGGAGATAAGGACAAAGACCTAGGTAGCGTTATGAGAGCTTTGAAAGTGAAGAGTAGAAGCGTAAATAAGTGTCAGAGACAAAGAAAGGGCAGAGAGAGAAGTAAAATAGGTGCATAGATGTAGACACACAAACTTTGTGCTTCTGAGATGGCCCTGGAGTGGGAGTCCAGAGATCTGGTTTCTGTTCCCAGATCTGTCACTGACTTGCTGTGTGACCTTGGGTAAATGACTTCAAGACCTTAGTTCCCCTCCCAGTCTTTGTCTGTCTTGTCTTGTTAGACTGTAAGCTCTTTAAGACAGTTACTATTGTGTTACTATTGTAGGTGTACAGTGCCTAGCACAGTGGGGCTCTGATCTGAGATGGAGACTCTAGGCACTACTGAAACACAAATAAATAAATAATCCTTTGTACTAATTATTCAGATTTGTCCAAAAAGTTCATAGAAAAAAGACATTTTTTCATATTTGACTTTAGCTACAGCTTTTAAGGTTTAAAGTGAACAACTGACAGCAAAATTGGGCCCCAGGACTTAGAGGATAAAGAAGAATCCAGATACTATGGTGATGGGTCATTGACAGACAGCTCACCTTGAGACTATAGTAACACCTTCTTCAAACAAGAACTAGTTCTTAGGAATAAAAGAATGCCCCCACACCATAATGGTGATGCAACAGCAATTACTCACATGACAAAAATAACTTACAAATAAATGGAGAATCTTGAATGTTTAAATAAAGGAAGAAATTAAAAAACTGAAAATAAATCGTAAACTCTTATTACTGAACTTAATATTTTGCAATAGCTGAGGACATGATTTATCTAGCAGACAGTCCCCATCTTACTTTAACTTAATCCTTCTTTTATCCTCCTTCAGTTCCTCGGTATATGAGTTAGACCAATTTAGACTCCCTTACACAGGAGAAGCACAGGTTAAGTGCATGTAATGAGGTCTAAATTACACCTAGGGGCAGATCAGTTGGTGTAAATTGTTATAGCTCTATTTAAGTCAATGTAACTGCGACAGTTTACACCAGCTGAGGATTTGTCTTCTAGCTTATTGGAGTAGACTATCAGTGCTCAAAATAATAATAATAGTACAAATATAATGAAAAGTACACTATCAGAAAACACACAGATCTCAGCTGGAGATGATTTCCCTAAATTCCAGAATACCTTCAAACTCTGCGGAAGTTTAGCTCCAGACCTGAAATTCAGGCAGGCCCTCATCTCTGTCATGTACCAAACCAAAAACACAGATCTGAACAGCACCTCACTGCAGCAGCTCTTCTTAATAAAGGAAATATTTGCAAGCAACTAGAGTTGTATAACAAAAATTTTGCATCTCCTGTAAATTAAAACAGGTGAATACTGGGTTTTCACATATATTTTTATGAAAAAAGAGTAAATACTTTATGGCAGGACACGTGCACGTGGTTTGCTAAAAATGAAAAACCATTTTCCTCTTTGGAAAGATGAAAGGTATGTATCACAGCAGGGGACGGATCCAGGGTTGCATTCAGCTTTTGACATTCTTTGGACTTGTTCTAAATCTTACCCATATGACAAGCAGCCAGCCAGGGGAGAATTTGGTGAGAAAGGAAGCATGTACCTCTGTCAGAAGAAAAATCTATGGCAATACCTGAATAAGTGGGCAAATAGTAAGAAGAAAACTGATGCCACTTTATTTACTGCTTCATATCTTAAAAGTACTTTGGTGTGTATATTTCTTTTTTTTTTTGCCAGAAGAATTATATTGTTTGGTTTTTGTTTTCTGTTAGTGAGCTGCTTCTCTTCTTGACCCTGTCTGTCAACTACCATTCACTTTGGGCTTTAAAATGTTGTGTGACAAAAATAAGATCAAGAGCTTAGTGAATGAAACACTTCATATTAGGAATCAAAGCAGTATGGATCTGAGAGAAGAATCTTGCCTATTAAGTGGACCCCATTAAAAACAGGACATGAACTACCTCAATAATTAAATGTATTGCAAAATTTCCCAATCTATGTATAGAGAATAGTATGGATACCGTAGTAAAAGTAAATAGTATGGTGTAAACTGATTTGCAAGCTACACTGAGTGTTAAAAATGTAAGGCTTGATACAAAACCCACTGAAGTCAGTGGAAAAAGTCCCACTGATTTCAGTGAACTTTGGATCAAGCCCTGAATATTTGTCCTAACGTGGAGCTCAGTGGAGCTTGTAAATCAGTTAGTAAATTTTTGGGATCCACCTGGATGAAAGTAGGAACTATGTTGCTATGCTTTCCTATATATTTGTGTAGCACTTATCACATTCTACTGGAATACAAATAATAAGTAATAGTTATTGTTTAAGCTAGTGCACACTGGAGCTGCATGAAATGTTACAGTTGTTATTTGCAGGGGTTTGTGCAAATCTTTTTTCTGATTTTGCTATGCATGATATGCTTAGTTCCACTTTGAGATTCTTGCACAAACAATTAACCCTAAAAACCCAGCCAATGCTACCAGGCAAAGAAACCTATTTCCATATCAAATCACAATCAACCCCAGTTTAGATGAAACACACTCCACATTTGCAAACCTCTCCAAAATACACTAAGGTTTCAGGTGTTTAACACTATAAGACCTGAAATCAACAAGTTTTGCTTGGTTTCATTACAATTTTTTTCACTTCTCTATTAGATATGCAGTGCTCAGCACCTCTATCTCCCACTGGGACTCGGGATGCTAATTCTCTTCCCTAGTTTCCTATGCAGGCACAGATGTAAGCATACAATTAGTCCCACAAATTTGTGAGCAGAGCTTTTACAAACGTTGCCATGAAATGTTCAAATAGGATGAGAAGATAAAATGAATGGACTGGAGTCAGAATTATGCCAGTAGCTGTGATTATGGAAAATAATCCATTGGGTGAGTGTGGAAACTAAGGTTTTCATAACTTATTTTAATTTGTCTATCATTTACGAGTGAGGTGCCTCAGAATTCCACCTTGACTGAACTTGAGGTAGCTAAAAAATGAAGCTAGCAAGCTTAGAGTGGTAAGAGTTGTATAGCCTCCATAACTACAGTGTGGTACATCTCAGTTAGCAGCGTTCCTCTGTTGGGACAAATGTGTTCGAATATTTTATATATTCCTGGTCAGTGACATAAAAAACCACCCAGTTGCAGTCTGCCATTCAAAAAGAATATTTCTGTAAAGAAAAAGATGTGAAAATGTAGGCATTCAAGTGAAAATTCAATCCTTCACAGTACAGAGCCTCTGTGAAGTCTTTTAAATGACCCTTTTTATCATGATGCCATGTCTGTACCTTTCTGAATAGTGAGACCTGGTAAGAAAAATAGATGTATGTATACAAGTGGTTGAGTAATGTATTACTCATGTGCACTTTGTTCTTTTTGGCAAACTGACCTTATCAAAGGGAAGAAAGCTATACATTGTGACAAGCTGAGCCTTACGGGAAAGGCTGAATTAGAAGTGAGTGAGATTTCTCTGTTATCTTGTGTTAAATGATGATCAGTGAGAATCATCTTTTTTCTCCTTTGAGAGGTGATGATGCTAAAGTGATGTCATTCACTTTCTCTTTCTTATTTTTTTTTAATCAATAGCTCAAATACCATGTATAGCTTGATTTAAGGATCAGGCACAATTTATGATAATAATAGTAAATATGGACCTTCTGATTACTTGTCATTTTTATTGATGAACAAATTTAGATTTTTGAATGGCGCCAGGTAAAAGAAAATTATAAGGGAATAAAGAGAATGGCGACTAAGTTTGTCACCATCACATGGTTCACCTTACTTGTAAAAGTATCTTTTCATTTGTTGGCTTTAGTGTTGTACTGAAATTAGAAGCCCATCATGATCACCTATGGAACCACAGTGCAGGGTAGGCCCACAGTTCCACCAATAGGCCCACAGTTCCTGGGTCTAGAGCACAGAGAGGCTAGGGGCTGCCATTTTGATGAGGCCGTGGGAAGCCAATTTGTGAAACTGCCAAGCAGGAACAGCTCACATGTGAGGGCACTGGCTCCATTTCGTTAGCAGCGGCAGTTCTAGGCCTAGGGGAGGAGCTGCAGCTGCATGATGACAATGCAGGGGGTTAGGGAACAGCATGCATTGCTGATGGCAGTTCAGAGGGACTGGAGAGGCCTGCCTAGAGTAGTGGGATGTGGAGAAGAAATCTGAAACTCCAAAGAACAAAGGCAGCTGTTTAAAAAGCGTATTTCTGGGATGCTGTTAAGGATATGGGGCTAATCTAAAATGTTAGGGCCTATTGACACTCATTGGGTTGACCAGCACTGGCTCAATGGAAATACTAGCTATATATCTTATTAAATATCATAACACTATCAAATCATTATTAAAATCTATCAACTGTATGTGACACTAACTTGCAGTAGAGAATTTGACACATGCAGTGTAAAAATAACTTCCTTTTATTTGATTAAAATTTTCCTGCCATTAACTTCATTGGGTGCGTCCTTTTTCTTGCCCTATGGGAAAACATGAAAGAAGGTCTGATCATTTACTCTACATAATTTTTAAATATCTCACTTAAGTCTCCTCTGATTCTTCCCCTTTCAAAATTGATTAATCCTAGTTTTTGCAGTCTGATCTTAAGAAAGTTTACCAATACTGTAAAAGAAGGTCTTCTGTCAATGATCTATACCCTCCTGTTATGACTTTACTAACACTTCCTCATCTACTCTAAGATCTTGCAAGTACCTTCATTGCCTGTTTTACCTGCAAAAGTTCCAGAAACCTCCACCTGTGGTTTCCCAGAAACTGACATTCAGTTTGGTTGTAGATATATCAATAAAACCCAAAAATAATAAAAAAAATTATCCTTTTCAGAAGGTTTATGTACATATATTGAGTTTATTTTTACTGCTTTCATTATAGTCCACTGACACTGCACAAATGGATTCCAGAACACTAGGTTTTAATAGTCTATAGTTCATAGAGTTCTGGAATGTTATTAGGATCTTCAAATATCATAATCATAATCATAATCAGCTTCACCCATTCAAGGCCAGAAAAATAAAATGGTTCTAGACAGTAGGGCCTTGAATGTAATCACAATTTTAAGATCATCAGGGCAGATCCTGGGACTGACTCAAGATTTCACTCATTCCTTATTCAGGCAAGTGCTTATTGATTTCAATGACAGTACAAATTTAGTAAAGATTTTTACTTTTCCACAAATTTTTGATATACCAGGAGCCAATTCTGTGGCTGTTAAATAGGAATTACATGACTGACTAATTTTGATCATGGGAGTAGCTTAACCCTGCATTGTAAATCTCTTGAACGGGGTGAATCAAAGCACCAAGAGGAGGAAGGCTGGTGTGGAAAGCATAACACTGATCAAATCATCTTGATCTTGAGATGACTGGAGCATCCATTCTCAGAAGGGCAGTTAGGTGGATCATTTATTCAATTTTTCTGTGTTCAGCTAATTTCACTTGGTGTTTTTTTCTCAGGAACTGAGAGGAAATAATTCTGTTCACTTTCACTTTTGACAAAGAAATCAGGAATTGGAGTCAGGTCTCATGAATTTGCTCACAACACCACAAACCTTTTTAATTTAGAGTAGGTTGTGCTGGTGGGGGAGTGGCATTATATGTGAAAGAAAGCATAGTCAAATAGATTAAAAATCTTAAATGAATAAATTGTACCATAGAATCTCCAGGGATAGAAATTTCCTGCTTGAACAATAAGCAAACAGCAGTAGCAATATACTACCAACCAGCTAGTGAGGATGGTGACAGAGGTGACCCTGGCAATTACAGGCCAGTAAGCCTGATTTTAGTACCAGGCAAATGGGTTGAAACTATAGTAAAGAACAAAATTGTCAGACACATAGATGAAAATAATTTGTTGGGGAATAGTCAACATGTTTTTTGTAAAGGGAAATCATGCCTCATCAATCTACTAGAATTCTTTGAGGGGGTCAACAAGCATGTGGACAAGGGGATCCAGTGGATATAGTGTATTTAGATTTTCAGAAAGCTTTTGACAAGATCCCTCACCAAAGGCTCTTAAGCAAAGTAAGCAGTCTTGAGATAAGAGGGAAGGTTCTTTCATGGATTGGTAACTGGTTAAAAGGTAGGAAACAAAGGGTAGGAATAAATGGTCAGTTTTCAGAATAGAGAGAGGTAAATAGTGGTGTCTCCCAGGGGTTTGTACAGGGACCAGTCCTATTCAGCATATTCATAAATGATCTGGAAAAAAGGGTAAATGGTGAAGTGGCAAAATTTGCAGATACAAAACTACTCAAGATAGTTAAGTCCAAAGCAGACTGCGAAGAGCTAGAAAAGGATCTCTTAAAATTGGGTGACTGGGCAACAAAATGGCAGATGACATTCAATGTTGATAAATGCAAAGTAATGCACATTGGAAAGCATAATCCCAACTATACATATGAAATGATGTGGTCTAAATTAGCTGTTACCACTCAAGAAAGAGATCTTGGAGTCATTGTGGATAGTTCTCTGAAAACACCAACTCAATGTGCAGTAGCAGTCCAAAAAGTGAACAGAATGTTGGGGATCATTAAGAAAGGGATAGATAATAAGACAGAAAATATCATATTGTCTCTCTATATAAATCATATTGTCTCTTTATTGTCATCCTACATCTTGAATCCTGTGTGCAGATGTGGTCGCCCCATCTCAAAAAAGATATATTGGACTTGGAAAAGATTCAGAAAAGGGCAACAAAAATGATTAAGGGTATGGAATGGCTTCCGTATGAGGAGTGATTAATAAGACTGGGACTTTTCAGCTTGGAAAAGAGATGACTAAGGAGGGATATGATAGAGGTCTATAAAATTATGACTGGTGTGGAGAAAGTAAATAAGGAAGTGTTATTTACTCATAACACAAGAACTAGGGGCCACCAAATTAAATTAATAGGCAGCAGGTTTAAAACAAACAAAAGGGAGTATTTCTTGTATTATGGGAACAAGTACATAACTTTTCCTTATTTACTTTCTCTACATCACTCATGATTTTATATACTCTATTGTATCCCCCCTTAGTCTCCTCTTTTCCAAGCTGAAAAGTTCTAGCCTCTTTAATCTCTCCTCATGTGGTACCCATTCCATACCCTTAATCATTTTAGTTGCCCTTCTCTGAACCTTTTCTAATGCCAGTATATCTTTTTTGAGATGAGGAGACCACATCTGCATGCAGTATTCAAGATGTGGGCGTACCATGGATTTATACAAGGGCAATAAGATACTCTCCGTCTTATTTTCTATCCCCTTTTTAATGATTCCTAACATCCTGTTTGCTTTTTTGACCACCGCTGCATAATGCATGGACGTCTTCAGAGAACTATCCACTATGACTCCAAGATCTTTTTCCTGATTTGTTGTAGCTAAATTAGCCCCCATCATATTGTATGTATAGTTGGGGTTATTTCTTCCAGTGTGCATTACTTTACATTTATCCACATTAAATTTCATTTGCCATTTTGTTGTTGTGAGATCTTTTTGAAGTTCTTCACAGTCTGCGTTGGTCTTAACTATCTTGAGCAGCTTAATATCATCTGCAAACTTTCCTACCTCACTTTTTACCCCTTTCTTCAGATCATTTATGACTAAGTTGAATGGGATTGGTTTTAGGACTGACCCTTGGGGGACACCACTTGTTACACCTCTCCAATCTGAAAATTTACCATTTATTCCTACCCCTTGTTCCCTGCCTTTTAACCAGTTCTCAGTCCATGAAAGGACCTTCCCTCTTATTCCATGACAACTTAATTTATGTAAGAGCTTTTGGTGAGGGACCTCGTCAAAGGCTTTCTGGAAATATAAGCAGGGACGGCTCTATGTATTTTGCCACCTCAAGCATGGCAGGCAGGAGTCTTTTGGCGGCATGTCTGTGGGAGGTCCGCCGGTCCCGCGTCTTCGGCCTACCAGCCACTAAATTGCCGCCAAAACTGCAGGACCAGCAGACCTCCCGCAGGCATGCCACTGAAGGCAGCCTGACTGCCACCCTCACAATGACCGGCAGGCCGCCCCCGATGGCTTGCCGCCCCAGGCACACGCTTGGTGCACTGGCGCCTGGCACCCCTGAATATAAGTACACTATGTCCACTGGATCCCCCTTGTCCATATGTTTATTGACCCCTTCAAAGAACTCTAATAGATTAGTAAAACATGATTTCCCTTTACAGAAACCATGTTGACTTTCGCCCAACAATTTATGTTCTTCTATGTGTCTGACAATTTTATTCTTTACTATTGTTGCAACTAATTTGCCCGGTACTAACGTTAGACTTACCGGTCTGTAATTGCTGGGATCACCTCTAGAGCCTTTTTTAAATATTGGTGTTACATTAGCTATCTTCCAGTCATTGGGTACAGAAGCCGATTTAAACGACAGGTTACAAACCATATATGAAAATGAACATACAGTTCCCCAGGCCTTCCTAGTCTCACAGCATCCTCCCCAGGACAGCCGGGGTCTGTGCAGCCCTCCTTCCATGGACTGTACCACTTCTGCCCTTAATGCAGGGTGCTACACAGCCCTCCTTCTAGGAACAGCACTTTATAGTCTTTTATCCCCTGGCACATGCAGTCGTCCTTCTACAGCCTGGCCTTGAATCCCCATTTGCCACTATCTTGGCTGTACTGCCAAAGAAACTGCCTCCCGTACAAGCCTCTCCCATTGTGTAAGCAGGCAGTCCATCTTATACAAAGTACTGTGTTAGGGGTGCTGTTACATGACTCTTAGTCACCTGGCTTAGGAACAAGGTGGAGCAAGGGGGCTTTTGCCCCCTACAGGCTCAGCTCACTCTATGATGAGGTGCCTAAATCCACATTTTAAAAAAAAAGTCTTAGACTATATGTATCTCTAGCACTTAGTCTCTCTCTGTCCTTAGCAGTGGAGAAGCAAACTGACCAATATGCTTTCAGAAATAAGAATATCAATTGTAGAGGAGCAACAGGGCCTGGAACATATTCAAGGACACAGCTTTGTTCACCCTATCTGAATTTTTGGTGGCATTTTGAAATAGAACAGTACTAGAAATAAATCTTTTGGAATATCTATAAGGAACTCTATGATTAATATAACCACTGAGTGGGTGGTATAATTAATCACCTCACAGCAGCATGGTTGAAACAGTATTTCTTTGAATAGAGAAAAACCTCAAGCTAAAATAAGATGTCTGGATTCTACTTGTAGGAGCAACTTTCCTAAATGTTTTTGAGCCATATCATAAATATAGTAATAGTCAATTGTCTCTCTGTTTACCACATTTATAAAGTGTCCCTCACCATAATACAATGGCTGTCATTAAAAAGTCATCATCTATTAACATTTACTATGCTATGAAAGATTGTAGCTATCATTCAGAGAAGTATTCGGGTATCTCTGACCACATAGTGTGGTAAGTATTGGCAAATGCTGACTTTTAATGGTGACCACTGTATGTATGTATGTAATCCAAGATTACAAGTCTCATCATTTTGTCTGGAAGGGACCTGTTCCTCACCTTTCTTATATTTAGGCAACTGTTACTTAATGGATTGACTTCAATGGGCTTTGGATCAAGTCCATAGTGCACTGTACTGCTTTGAACATGAGATATTTTATGTTGGAGTCAAGTCCTGTAATGTTTTTAGTGATAGAGTTGTCTGCCCCATAAGGGCAGTACTGCCTACAGGTCATTCCTTCCCATCATGTGACAAGACCTTTAAGAGTTTGGAGTGGTCTTATACACAAGGACTGCAGAGATATGGGGAGAGAGGAAAGAGGTCCTGGGAAGAAGTAGAGTTGGAAGGAATCTTGTTACTGTATCTTTAAGGGCCTGGGACCTGGAGCCTTGCAGAGAGGGTGGGGCAGGGCTCCCCTCTCCCCCAACCAATAAAGAATGAGCTGGGATAAGAGGCCAGCATAAATGCTTCCTCCTTCTTCATAGAAGGGCAGATGTCTGTAGATACTGCAGGGAGCAAGGAGGTTCCTGCAGGACCCTGAATTAGCAGCAAGAAAAGAGTAGTAGGGGAAGGTCTACCTGCTGCACCTTTCTAGCCTGAGGGTGGAAAGACTGATTGGTAAAAGGGCCCAACTAGAGGAGAAGCTGGCAAAAATCCTGCAGCTGGCCTGAACCACAGCTCCAGTTCCATGGAGGAGAATTTTGGGAAACTCCTGCCTTACGGAGGGAAACTGTAGGGACAGTTTAGAAGATAGCCCAGTATGTGCCAGAAAAGTTAAGAGGGAGGTCAACTTGTGTGATCTGCCTTTGGGGTTGACTAAACTAGCTCATGAAAGGGTGCTGTTCAGTATATTTATTAAAATGTATTAAAACTCTTACTCAATGAAACCGAGGCAGAGATGCAATGGTGACACTACACTGTACTGCCGGGGAGTACTCCAGGCGTGAAGGCCGCCACTAGAGCCGCCTGCTAGGGGCTGAATGTCCTCAGTTTCTACTGAAGTCAAGAGGACACGAAGGTACGTAGCACCTTTCAGGATTGAGCCATACAATGAGCAGGTCAAAACTAGAAAGAAAGAAAAATAAACAGAGAACAACAGTAAATTCCCACAACTTTTTTTTTCATGCCAGCCTGGTTAAGCCTGGTTAAGACTTCCCTGTGTTGTACACTATTCCGGATATCTGAAAGATGTATGCTACAGTCACATTATACACACAGATGATAATGTGTTAATTTGGAAAGGTTTAATCTAACAGTAATTTGCAACCTGATTATATTTAGCTAGTTCTCACTGAATGTATCTATCCTCCTGAGTTGCTAGGTTCCCAAGATCTGCCTTAGTGATAGTTCTCTCTCAATAAGGTAAATAATTATAATGTGAAATTTTCATCTTATTTTTTTAATTTTGGATTTCTTTTATTTTTCAGAGAATTGATGAGGTGTAAGAGAAGGCAAATGAGTTTTGAAGTAATGCCCCATAGGGCTGTAAACACTTCTGGAATTTCTGCTCCCACTATAATCAGCAAACCCTCTATTGAAGTTCATATAGGCACACTGGGCTCTTAGTATGTTATCAGCCTGACTAGAAGTGAACCAATTTATGCAACTCCACATAAAGATTTAAATTTGACCAGCAAGTTCCATATCCATATTCATGTGCACATATAGACACATACAGTATGCCTGAAAATACAGGGCTATATTCAAGGGCTCAGCACCCACAGTTGGCCCACAGTTGGGTCAGAGATAAGTTTCTGTTTTATACAGAAAAAAATGCCAGGTTTTAAAAGTTCTCAATGTGACACTTACTTATACCATGTTTTTCAAAGAGCTCAGCATGCAAAATGTGCTGCCAAGCACTTTTGAAACGATAGCACTGACTGTTATTACTGAGCATTTTTTAAAATCTGGGCCATCGTGACCAGGATCCAATCCTGCTCCCATTGAAGTCACTGGGAGTATTTCTATCAGTTTTTATGGGAGTAAGTTTGGCATTATACCATAGTTTGAGCAGCAATTGTAATGAACCTATCATCTGTGTTGACTCACTGTTGTAAAAGGAAGGTCATTGAACTATAAATACATAACAAATACAAAAAAATCAAGTACACAAATGTAATGGTGTATAATATACGGTGGAAATGATATTTTGGACTTAAATAGAACTTTTTTATGTGTGGAGCTCGAAGAACTTTGAAAAGGTGGGAAAGCATTACTATCCTCAATTTATAGGTGGGATAGCTAAGGTACCAAGGGAGTAAGTAACTTATTTTCAGAACTGGTGTATAGCATTAATCAGTTGTTCCTCTGGTTTCTTAGCAATATTAATTTTGATTCTTTGAACTTTGAAGGGTACAGAGGTAGCACATGCAACAGGAGAAAGATGTAAATGAAAATTCTAATAGAACAATATAAATATATTGTCACAAACCTGTGGAAAAATAACTGACAGTTGTTGTCACTTTGCTGTGCAACCTGGACATTAGAATTTTGCTGCAATAGCAATAGATAGAATTGAGATCCTTTTAGTCCAAAAGCATAGACCCTTATTACTTGAGCTGCAGGGGAAAAATATTTTATTTCTTAGAAGTACAGAGCCTGTGAAACACAGATGAGCAATTCTGGTTATGCCCAGTAGAGAGCACTGATTTGCACCTACATTCGCTGGTTTATTACATTATTTTATAATAGGAAACTGTATAGTGATTAGACATTTCATGAATTGACATATGTCATTTAACCTGTTTTGATCAATACAGTGTCTCCCTGAACTACTAACTGAATGGAAAGCATATCTTGTATTGTCCACTGTAGGATGGAAGGTAATTGGGAAGTAAAGTGAGGGACATATGATATGAGAGGAGTTGTCAAAAACAAACAAAAAAAGATATTTTTAAAGAAATGAACCAGGGCAAGAAAGAAGCAGGGAGTGAAACAAAGGAATGAGATGAATAGATGCCCTAATGGTGTGAAATACACACAACATATTAAGAGCCACAGAGCCAGGATTCTGCAACTGATAGGATTTATTGTGTACTATTTAAATGGCAAAGATCAAGGAGCTTTTACTCATATAAGTAATCCCATGAAGTCAATGGGACTAATCTCTTGAGGAAGGGTAGCAGGACAAAACTCCAACATTCAGAAAATAAGCTTTTAAATAAGATTCAGAATTAAGAAAAACACAAGAAGCAGGTAACTAGTGGATTTTTTTTTTTACCAAAGAGTTAAAATAGTAAAATCAATAATATAATACTAGGCAATTTCTCAGATATTAGGCATAAATTTGCAGCTCTATGTAAGAAGCTGTTTCCATAATGTGACTATCTGTATCTTCTACACAATAATTATGAAGTTTTTAGCTCCTAATAGGAGGAAATGTAAAAAGGAAACCTGGGAGTCTATTCCATCCAGACTGACATTCAAAATACAGTGTGCGATTTAGATATGAAAGTGGTGGAATGTAAGCCTCCTTTCTAGCTTATGCAAAATTCTTATTCAGCTTATCTAGGTTTTGCATCTGTGCTTCAGGTTGTGCATCCAGATTGTGCTTTGAGGATATGAAAGTCCAAAAAGAGCAAAAAATGAGTCACAAGAGGAGACTTTTCACAAAACAGACACGTTACATCAATTTAGAAAAGCAAGAATTGGGGAACTGCATATGATACTGGGGTTTTAACATGAAGAACCAAAATTTGGGATAACTTAGTCTTACTGGGCAGCTACTTTTCATTGGAAATTATTCCAGTGTGTAGAACTCATTATGTTTTCCTTAGTTCTTAGGCATAGTTCTATACAACTTCTGCCACCTGTCTTATTTTTTTAAAACCCCGTTATTATTCTAAAAGTCTCTGTCCTCTGTTTCATTCAATATTCAGATTGTGATGTAATTCAAAATCTTATTCCAAAGCCAGGTTTATTAGTATCCTATAGTCTAGTACTTAGAGCAGTTGCTTGTTAGTCACATTATAATTACTATGAATATTTGGGGTTCATGAAGAGCCCCATTGACTTTTAAAAAACAAATATATGCTGATAAATTAGGCTCTGATCCTGCAGTGGGCTCTGTGTGAATGGACTCATACACCTGCACAGACCCCCACTAAGTTCTTTGCCAAAGTAGCGTGTTTACATTGTATCAGTTACAGGATTGAGGCCTAAGGATCCTTCAGTGAACTCCATGAAGACTGACCCTGTTGTCATCACAGAGCCCCATTTACCTCAGTGGAGCCCTATGGGGATGCCAAGGTTTGCCCTCAGGGAGCTCGCTGCATAATTAGGCTCTAATGTATTAGTATTTATTTTATTTTATTTATTTTTCTTCCTTTAGGTGTTTACAGTAATAAAAGAGGGCTCCTTTAAATATGATCTATACACAGTAGTTGTCTATTTGTAGTGTTATATTGGATTTTCCCTATTGTGGCTTATGAATAGCCAAAGTGTGCCCTGGATCCACTGTCCAAGTATTTGCTGCCATCCCAGTGTTGTTAATAATAATAAAAATTTGTATTTATAAAGTCTATCTCTCCTGCAGCCAAGGCCCTTAGTGCAATAAAATTAAGAATATTATAAAAACAATATACAACCAGATAAAAAGCCAAATAAAATGCTTTGGAAACAGCGCATGTATTTGACAGGGCTTAGAGCTATCTTGCTGTGCAAGGGCTAACAGAGATTTGAAACTGAAAAATACCTCTGATAAAAGGGGGCCTTCAGATAATTTTTAAAAGTGGGGAGAGATGAGCTGAGGAGGAACAAATTTCATATTGTCACAGCAAATCTGATCATCAGCTAATCCAAAGAGCCATGACAGAATTCCTAGGCAGCAGGTTGCGTCAGAGCAGCAATTCCCACCAGGAAAAGGATTGAGGAGTAAGTCTTTAACATAGCTGCAGAAGATGAATATCTCAGGGCATCCAAAAAAGCCACCTAAGCATCACCAGCACACTGTTAAGTCAGTTATTCTGCATGGCTCTGTGAAACCAATCAATTTCTCTTCATTAAGTGCTGATGGAGGATATTTCTCCATTTGTTAATGATTATAGTATGAAATGCACATCTGGCGTTAAGATTTGTAATGTGGTCAAAACCAGGAATTCCTGTGCCAGCATCTGAGGGAGTGGGGGTGGGAATAAAACACACACATCTGTATGTATGTGTTAAAAATGCACTAGTGCCAATTAGCTATGACCATTCTTGGTTCAGGAAAGGGTAAGTATCTGTTTCATACTGTTTTAGCTTCCAAACCTCTGAAGACTATGCTCATGTGCAATTATATGCCCATGTAAAGATATACACATATTTAATTTACACACTGTACATCCATTGTGAGTCCAAAACTAAACATGTGTCCATCTTTTCTGCATCAGGATCCTAATTTGCACAAGAAAATTAAGTATTTGTGTTCACAAGTGGTCAGCTGGGTGTCTAACTAGCCATCTTCACTGGTAAAAATTATTCATATCAGAAATAATCATGAAACTGATGCTATAGAAATTATTTACACTGAAGGAATGATTCCCACAGCATTTTAAGTTTCTTGCGTTTCTTTTTGTGTTCCTCACTTTGAGTTTTTGACATATATTTGGGTCTGGATAGGTTAAAAGGTATATTTTGAAAATTAGGCCCTGCATATTCAAAATGGTGTGTGCAGTGCTATTTGGAATGGAATTGCTCCAGAAGGGTAATGTTCCTGAGAGCAGTGGTTTTGGAAGTACAAAACACCACCAATCAATCAGCATTATCTTATGTTGTGGCCTAATGACTGCAGAATTTGGCCCATTGTTGTTTGATGAAGTTTTTGTGTGAGTTAGTAGTGCTGGTTCTGGATCTTAGTCTGGAAAAATTTGAATTTAGTGGGAGATTTATAAATGTCCCTTCTTATATGGTGGTTTTGGATAAAGTCCACTAGGTGGCATGAAAGCACCGCACTGGGACCTCTGCAGTGGTGCGTTATAAAGCATCTGTGTGTTCATTCTATTCATGTGTTTGAACAGTGTTAATTCATGTATGTTGCATTTTCTTTCAGAAGGATCTTACAGTCACATGCCTCATTGCAGGACACAAAGGAGGGTTTTTTTTTCTGTCATGAAAAATGGACTTAAATTTGGAATGATAAAAGTTAAAATCTATTTTGTTGCGGGGGGCGGGGGGTTGTAAAACTTTACCTTTGGGCACTTTAGGGGACATTCTGATATTTATTATGGACCTTATCTTAATAGGCAGTTTCAGTGAAATTGAGGACTTCCTCTAGCATTATTGTAGTATAAAACCAAATCTATATAAAGTTTGTATATTCTTAACCATACCTCTCGATGTCCCCTGATTTTTTTAATAAAAAATTCTCTTTGTCTTTCCCCTTTCTGGCTGTATGGTGTTCCTCATTAAGGCCTGGAATAGGAAGAGCAGAATTTAATGCTGGATATGAAAATGATAGCTGAACATTCTTTGAATATCTTTAATAGCAAGGCTACAGGAAATATATAGCTTCTCTAATTTTTATTACCATTCTCTTCAAGTACTGTGTAGTGTCCCTTATATTTTAAAATGTTTTCTCTGATTTTCAGGATAGAGACTTGAAAGACTCTTCTCAACACTCTCCTAAATTGGTGCATGCTTAGACCTATTGGGTCAAATTCACCCCATAGATGTCATATGGATTCATAAATGTCAAAGGAATTACATCAGGGATGGATTTGGCTCACTATCTCTATACTTTCACAACATACCTATCAGCTTTATACCACTACCTAGCTGCACCTCCACAATATGAAAAATTACCATATTCTTGCACATATTATCACTTCCTCCATCACAAAATGTCCATTTAAAAGCTGTTTTGATCTTTTGGATAAGTGCCTTGATTTAAAATAATAGCAAAAAAGTAAAATTAAGCCTGTATGCTCAGCAGTGCATGAATGACAAATCTGTTGTAGTTTGGAGTATATTTTAAGAAACTCTTTTTAAACCTCTTATAGCAAATTTACATATGCTCAGAAAAGATATTACACACTGAGAAACTGAGCAGCATAATTTATTTCATGTGCTACTGATATAGTTATGTTTATACAGATATAATAGATTTCACGGTCTTTGATTTGCTATCATGTGAGTTCTTATAATCAAAAAGATTTTTAAACATATTTCTATTTTGGGATTTTCTAAGGCCATGTAAAATGCAGTGGTTTGTTTCACAGGGGCTTGAATTAAGATTTTCTTTGGTAACTCTCCAAGTTCACATTGGAACGATGTGAAATTGCTAATTTCACATAGCTTTGACAGCAAACCCTACCTGCCTTGAAGCAGGGCCCAGGTATGCTTAAGGTTTGTGAACCTTTTGATGAACCTGGCTCAAGTTGTTAGTTTGTAACAAATTCTGAAACTGAGCAAACTTTGCAGAGTGTTGGGCTTCAGTGTAGACATTTCACATGGCTTTAGTTTTATTTTTATTATTAATTATTATTATTATTATTATTTTCCCTTTGAATAAGGAATTTTGCTATAAAGCACCTAGATCTGATTCACGTCCAGATGACAGAAACCAGGCTGCATCCTCCAATCCAATGTGGGTCTTGGGGTTGGCCACAAAGAGCTGCTTCTAGTCAGCCTCTGGCAGTGGGGTTTAAACTCCTGTACGTAGATCTGACTGTACAGCCACAGGCCTTAAAAACCTACCAATCTTATCTAAGATCAATAAACATAGTTACTTGAGTAGCTACAGTATTCTCTTTTATTTCCCTATTCTTACTAGCCAGAATGTTGAAAAGGTAATCTTATATAAATCTTATATAAATCCTATATAAATCTTATAGAATTTAATAGGATTTAAACCATTAAGGTTCTATAGAAATTTAACCAAGTCTTCTAGAAGTTACACTTAAAACTGCAGGGCCAGGCCCTAAACTGATATAAATCATGATTGTTCCCTGACTGCAATGAAGCTACGCTGCTTTAGACCAGTTGATTTGGCCCACCGAGTGAAACACTATGTCTAGGGTTTTTGATTCTTCCTATAGAATTTTCTATCCAATTCTATAAGATTCTCCAAAAAAATCTTAGCAGGTTTTATTGAATCTTGCAGGACTTTTCCGTAAGTATAGCGAAAAGCAAACATTTAGTTGTCTAATGAAACTGGAAAGATTTTAAGAGCCACCATTGAATACAATGCTGCTTGACACAAAAATTAAAGAAGCTGAAACAATGAAGGAAGGCTTAGGTACTTGTAACAGTGTGTCCCTGTAAGGTTGCTATATTTTTGTAACCAAAAGCAGCGTGGGTTGGGAGGAACCATCAGTACTACAAGAGATTCTGAAGAAGCAAGTGCCTAGAGATCTGGCCATAAAATACTTTTAGACTTGTTCCTCTGAGTGTGCCTGGACTAGTTTTACGCGCAAGGATTAAGGTATTATATGGTGACACCCATCTAACTGTGTTTAGAGTAGGTATTTTATTGCCAACACATCAACTTCTCCCTGCTAAAGAACTAGGCAGTGCATCTATTCACCTGAATCAGCCTTGAGAGAGTTGATCCTAATCCCCTTCAGTGTTAGCACACACAAGGGCCACACAATTTACTGCACTATGCAATTCATATCCAGAGGGGCATATGGGTTACACATGCATATCTAGGAAGCTGGCCTTTGCTCACAAGCTACTTGCTCAGTGAAATAGTCTTTTCCAAGAATTTTTAGCAATACCAGCAGCCATTTCAAATGGGCTCTGATTATGATATGGGCAAAATCATATCTGCAGTGCCAAGAAGCACAACTTAAAAATGACAAAAACTTGTTTAACATTTTTGACACTGAACTGAAATATTTTGAAAAGCCTGTTTGATATGGTTTCTATAACTTCTATATTAAAATTTGAGAGACATTAGTGCCATATTTACATTTTTGTAGGGTTGGAGAACAACAGTAGTTTATATCCCTCTCAGCTGCGGGAATATGAAGGGGAGAATACAGATGGGACTAGAAGTACTGGGAGGCTCCAGTTAAATTGATGACTGAAGATTGAGTTGGAAAAGGGAAATAAAATATTTTGTTTTTCCCAGGTATATTTATAATTAGATTTGCAGCGGGGGTTGATTGTACTAGGTGATAATTTGTTTTCTGTAATACTATTATAAAATAAAGTCTGTGTATTCAAAAAATACCTCCTCCCCCCCCCTTGGATTGTATTGTTTTCCTTAGGGTTTTTGTGTGGTCTTGTGATTTTTGATCTTGGTTAGCTTATTTTACTGCATTTATGCTGAATATTAATCTGTAACTACAAGGAACACATCATGTACCTCAACAACTTGCACTCCCAAAAAAATTCTTTTTGTGGGGTACATCATTTGTGAAGATTCAGCCAAGTCAGCACCTATCCTGAACAAAAATAGAAACTCCACATTAAAATGTAGTGCACCCACTTCAGTATATCTAACTATACTTTTTTCAAAATTGCTTTTTCATCAGGAAATAAATACTGTTTTTATTCTCTTGAAATTTATGGACAATGGGCATGGATTTCATTTTTAATTGCCTTAAAACATCTCAAAATATTATAATGGCAAAGTAAGACAAAGTAGAGGAAGGAAAGGAGAATTTTGTTGTAAAAGTTCACATCGGCTAGACACCATGGGGCAAATTCATCCTGGTGTAACTCTACTGTGGTCTGTGGTGGTGAAACAGAAATGAAGTTAGCCCATTAAGCATAAATTTAATTTCACAGCAACATCACAGGCTTTACAGAGTGCAGAATCTCATGTCCTTAACATACAAAATAAAGAAGAAAGGAAAAAGAAGACACATAATTAATGTTTTTGAACTTCTTTCTAGGCACAGTGGGCATTTATTTCATTTCACAACATCACAGCAACCTATCTCAACAGCCAAGCTAATACTGCCCTCAAAACCAACAAGAAGCCACCTTAACAATCTTGTGATTTCATCCTTGCACATATTTTTATGAAGTCCCATCTAGCTAGCAAACTGCCCTAGGCTATTAGTCTGCAACAAAGCTCAGCCTCAATCTCAAGAAAAGAGAACACAGACTGCCATCAATAGCCACTCTCATAAACTGTGGAAGATCTTTTGTTTTTTTAAAGCAGCATGAGTTAGATGACCACGTTGCCATCTCTGCTGTATGTGTTATTACTCTGAAAGGTCTTCTGAAGTACAGTGATGTGTACAGTGCTGGCTCACCAGAAGAGTTAAATAGCCCTACAAAAGCACTGACATTATGTCTCTACCTGTTTGCCCTTAATTTAAAAAGTAAGAAAATAACTATTCCAGAAACAACAAGAACCCCCAGAATATCCTAGGCACCAAAACTGGGATTAAGAAATTTGAGAAGAAAACAGTAGAAGAGGGATAAATACTGATGCCTTCAAAGGCAGAGAAGAAAAAAATATATAACAAATAAAACTTAGAATAACAGGGAGAATGTGAGGCTAATTCTTTCCATCCCTCATGCTGACAAAAGAAGTCAAAAATCTATATGCAAGGTTATTTACTCTATGTGTAACACCACAGTAATTCTAGAATCTGTACTCCATCTCCCAAAGGTCCATCCACACCAATAGTAGTACTGATATTGATTATTTCTATATGTGTCTTGTCAACCAAAGAAAATCAGTGCAGGCTCTACACTGAATGAACTGTTAAGCTATAGATCTCAACTTACAGCAATCAATGTCACCTACATCTTTGAAGGAACCTCCTAACCATTTTTTATGGAAGGGTAGAGAATCTGACAGTGACACAAAGCCTGAGCTGGAAGGGGAGAGAAAGTGAGGCCATAGTGAATCTGGCTCAGCCCTGAAGCAGTATATACAATATTATTTGTATGCATATCAGAGGAGAAGGCTCTTTAAAAAAAAAAAAACAAGCCGACTAAAAATTGTTGCCCCTGGACACTACTTTAATACCAAAATTAATATCAGGCTCTGGTGTTTGACTTTTGCATGGTATTTGCAGTATTCCGTATATTTAGAATGGAAAACCCCACAAATACTGTGGTAAATGTAACTACCAAGGACACTGTTAACTCTACAGTGGAGCCTGCTGTACAAAATAAGTGTGAAGAAATCTTCCCACACAGTAAACTCAGGCCACTGGATTTTGTACCAAACTTCAACAGCTGATGCAACTGTTGCTGCCAGTCTTCTTGCATTGCAAATCACAAGCCACTTTCAGGATTTCGTCCCCTAAATCAAGTATCCATTGAAGTCAATGGCAAAACTCCCTTTGACTTCAGTGGGGCTAGGATTTCACCAGGATGTTTAAGGAAGAGGAGGAGGAAGGGGGAACGTTGACAATACAATCAAACATTTTATCACATATTGGTGCCAACATTTGATGTCCAATGAAAAATGTTAGCCTAAGCTAATCATGCAGGTCCTGGACTTTGGTTGCCCTTCAATTACATGTTCATATTTCCTGTATGACACGTAGGATATTAAAACTCTTGTAAGCAGTACTGTATAGTCTATTTGTATCTGATAAATGTATAGTCATTGTCATGGTATTCTTGTAAACTAACACTGAAACCATGCCATTATCCCACTCCTCCTCCTCCCAGATCCACCAGGAAACAGCATTTTTTTCCCTTTAAGTCCTCTTCTAGTCCTCATTTTCCCTACACAGACACTTTTTCCTACTGAGTCAGTAGTGCAGGAAGGTTTTAACATAATACCCAATCTAACCCAGACAGCCAATTTTGGATAATCTTTCCCAGAAATCAGACACCCGACCTGCTGTTTTTTAAAAACCCAGGGATTGAGTTATCCAACTGCCTAGTCTAATTTGGTGATGCCAAAAAGGATCAGGTTCTTCATTCTTAGTCCACCTCTATTTTTCAGGAGAATTGTTGTAAAGAGTAATTTATTTTATTTGAGACCTTGTATTCTGTGGCCTTCATCTAATGAACTGAATGAACATTGGCTTTAGAAAACAATAGAATGAAAAAACATACAGTTTAATTTTATATAGCAGCCTTCATATGGTATACCACAAAATGCTCAACTGGGGCCAGATCCAAAGCCCAGAGACTTCAATGGGAAGATTCCCATTGACTTCAATGAGCTTTGGTTCCTTTATTTTCTGTGAGACAAGACAACCATTTCTTCAGGGTCGGACACTAGACAGAGCATCTTTTTAAAGTGCGTATAAATGTAACCATTTTTACAAATCAAAATTCAGGATCAGATTCTACCATTGAAATCAGTGGAACTCTATGTGTGAAGAAAGGTAGTACTCAATTTGAGTCAGGGTGACAGAAGTGTTCCCTACAAGAACTGATACACAAATTGAAAGATTGGGGCTATTTACAATGAGCATTTTTGGCTATCCCTAATCTGGGATTTTTCCCCTCTTTCAACATTAGAATAAAGAAATTAAAATAATTGGTCAGACCTCTGGCTGATATGATCAGTGTAGCTCTGTTGAAGCCAAAGGAACTACAGTGATTTGCACCAGCTGAGCCTCAGGTCCAATATTTTATAGCATAAAGGGAAGAGAGAATTTCCTTTAATTTGTTGTACATTATCAATTTTAAAAAATAGATGCAAATGTATCCAAAAGGCCAGCAGTATTTTCTATCTCTGATATTTTGTGTTCAATATTTGTCACTGCGCTTTGAACATTGTTTTGTTTGCAAAGTACTCTTTTTAATTATAGCATGAAATGTTCAAAATTCTATGAAAATAAGCAAATATTTTTAAAATATGCCTATTAATAAAAAGGCACAATTTTAAAGGAGAAAATATATAAGCTGGTTTGATGCAGTAGGTAAATGTTTTTCAGGGAATAATGTTCATGCAACAGAAAGTGGACAAATAATGCAGAGGTTAAAATGAATGCATGTCTCTTCAAAATAGTACAAGCTCTCTTTTGACATGCAAGCAATTCAGTAAGGAGGGAAAAGACTTGAAATTGAATTTAGCTGATGCAAATGAAATTAAAGCTAAATTGGTTGTCACATCAAGCTGATGTTAACTATGTAAATGTTGCTGTTTGTTAAACTACCATTTACAGTTTAGAATATGATCAAAAATAAAGTTCTCTTATTACTCATTTAAAATACAAACTGTGCATTTAAAAGAACATAGATCAAGATTATTCCCCCTGCTTAAACCTTTAAAATTAAATTTAAAATGTCCCCTATTTTTGGCAGTGTTTTTCAGTAATTAAAGTCCACATATACTGTAGCTCCATGCTACCAAAAAAAAAAAAAAAAAGAGAGAGAGAGAATGGCTTTTCTGGCTAAGCAGTATCCCATTACATCATTGCTTCAAATGCATTCATTCTCTACAATATTGTTGGCTGTTTCAGGTTAACTACCAAAATCATTTGCCTGAGAAGCGAGATTTAATTGTCTTACAACTACCTCTGTGAAGTACAATAGGGATTACAAGTACCCATTGATTATACTATTGGGTAGAATAAGGCACTCTTATTCTAGCATTTCTCATTCATTTTGTCATTGCATTCTCTTTGAAAGAGACCAAATGGGTCCCAGCAGGTGAAAGCCAAGAAACCTGAAAGGCCCCCTTTGATGAATGACAATACCACAACTGCCCTCCCTCCATTTTTGGAGATTATAAAACCTTATTAAATCATGCCCTGTGAGATATTGATTGAGAGGGAGCTAAACTAAAACCAACAATAGCAGCATGGATCAGAGAACAGCGCTTTCATCAATGGGCACTAAACACAGCTAAGCTTTCCAGTTCTTTTTGGTGGGTTTTTTTTAACTATTTATTTACTTTTGTTTAAACCATTATACAAGAAAGTCATACAATTATACCAACATTGTCAATCACAAATAGCCAATAGCTGTCCCTGTAGAACTAGCAATTCATCTTTTAGACTGTAGCAGGATATTACACAAACAACATTATACTTAAAGTTAGTAGTCTAGATTTTTTTTTAACAATTCAGAGTAATTAGCACAACTGTCACTGACTTCAGGACCCCCTTCACAATGACAAGGCTGTTTGGGAATAACTTGCATGAAAAGAACAGATTAAGACGTTTGCTAAAGATAGCTGTGAGAAACAGAGAAGAAAACTCGCCCATATTTTAAAGCTATATTTGATTTTAGACTGTTTTTGTTGCTTGGCTGTCATGTCAGCCATCTGCGAACCCCACTGCAAACATTCCCTTTATGACAATCACCTCAGTATTACTTGAATCTGCCTGCTTTGGAGGACACCTCTATAATAAGACTGTGTGTTAATTAACTGTCAGTAGATTTTTTTTTAAAGCATTACTGCATCTCAGACAGTGGAAGAAAATGACAAAACATGAAGAAGTATACATCTAATATTACAAATATCTCCCCTATCATAAGAACCAAAGTTAGGCCTGGCTCTGAAGACATTTTTTGCTTTAAATACTTTGCTATTGATTTCATTTTCCCCTTTCCTGACAGATGTCTACAGGTGATCACATTTGTTCCCTGCCATAGGCAGATCATGTGAAAGGAGGAAAGGGGAATAATTTAATGATAAAAACAACCTGTTTTGAAAGAGCCATTATTGTATCCTGATAATAATTGATTGCTAAAGTCAACAAATTATGTTAAAATGTTGCTTTTAAAATTAACCTTGGTTGAAGAATGAAATCATCATCCAGATTATAATGATACCACTATTAATGTTGTTGTTAATTTGTTATCAAAGATAAGCAGTTTTGCTGTTTATTATTGATAGCCTTATTTGAGAGAGTAGCACACACAGTATGTAAAAGGCCTTCTCTGACAACCATAAGTACAGTTATGGAATTGCTGAAATTAAGCATTGTGGTTATTCAGTGAAACAAATAAATTGTGATGTCATCTTTCTGGTAGCTAAAATGTGTTTTGATATCTGATAGTTATAAAACAAAATTAAATGCATTTAAAATTATGTGGGCATAATATCAGCATAGGAAATGTAACAGGGCTCTTGTTGATATTTAAAATGTTAGTCTCAAAAACATCTGACAGAAGAAAATCCTGGAAAGATATATAAAACTGCAAAATAATAGAAATATAATGCTTTCAAAAGGGGTACAAAAAAGAATTAATTATGTTATAATCATATGTTTATGTCCATATTTATTTTTGATTGATTTATAATCTCTTTATCCTAATAGCTGCCTTGCTGCTATTTAATATTTTCCATTTGTTTACCTTTTTCATGTCAAGTCTATCAGTGTTATCCTGTGGTTTTATACTGCACATTGCATTCATCTAAAACATTAATAAATACTTATTACAATTCTCATCTGTTTATCTAACTGCACATCCCAATGTGTATAAAATGCAATAGTTAATAAATATGTAAATAAAAATATCAAGTTCTACATCTGTTTTTTTACTAATGTTGTTAATAACAATACTTTTGATGATAAAATTCATAAAATATATATATATAAGAGAAATTGAATTTAAAAGCAGAGAGTTTCCAGTCATATTACAGTCATATCTGTGAAATTTACAGATAAGCTTTATAGCACAGTATCTTGAACAGATTTTATAAATATAGCATGCCAATTACAGAGCTTTAAATTTTTATGTGCTGCTCAGGATGAATAATTAACTGACTGAAACCTATTGCTAATTGTATTTTCATTTGATTTGACTTTTCAAGCGAAAATGTTACATGCTAGTTTTATACTAATGATTATCTGTTTCTGTTGCCTGTAAGAAAGTCTACCATAATTCTTTTGGTTCTATGAGAATCTTGTAATTCAACCATCATCTATTGCATTTCAAACTCTTATCTGTCCTCTACCTTAAAGAGCTCTGTTAAAATAGAATCTGATGGATCAGGACTTTATTAGACTATTACTTTCTATATCAGATTTTCTGTCCCTCCTTTCCTTTCTCTGGGAAAAGACATGTAGTAATTCTTGCATATCTTTCTTCCAAATTACATTATAAATTCTGAGAAATATTATTGTAAACTAAGTGATGATAAACTAAACTGAACTATTGTACTTCCACTTATCTTCTGCCAATTACCTACAGTAGTTATAATCAGTACTGATATACTTGTAGTTTCTTATGTTCTTTTAGTCATTTGTTTATTTCCTATTCAATTACATACAGTATTGGCAAAGTCCTACAAAAATGGTGAAATTAAAATAGCTTAAGTTTTATGCAGAGGATAAATCAGTGAAACATCCAATCAATATTTTTTCAAACTTAAATTTTAAATGATTTACAGTATATCTGACGTTATACAGGAACCAGTACTGTGATGTCAAGCACTTACTTTAACATTTAATCAGCATTTAACTTCTCTATGCTCTCAGATCAGTTCATATAAGTGAGCTGAAGTCTACTGCCTAGTTATACAAAACCATGAATCATCAGGCCCTATCACCTTATGATGATATCAATTTCTATTTAATAGAAGGATTTAATAATTGGGTCATAAGGCTGTTTCAGCCAATAAGAAATGAGAAGATGCAGTAATGTCCAGGTATTTTACTAATATAACTATGTATGCATAGCTATAAAATATGCCCCCCAAATTAGTTATAAAAACATAAAGTATGTTTAAAGATTTAAAATTAAATACATTCACTAAATCATCACAAATGCCATTCACAGAGAGAACTTGAATTTTAAAGGTCAATTTCCATTAATTTCTTCCTCATATTTACACATTTTTAGTTGCTTAGGCTTGTATTCTGCTCTAGATTCATTAACTCCTACTACAATTAAATTTGCACATGTGAATCAAAGGAAGATTAGTCCTCAGAGGCCAAATATTGTCTCCTTGCAAAGCCTGAGTGAATGGACTTTGATTCAAAGTGGTCTGTGTGTTTGTGAGCGATGGAAATTTTCTTCCAGTGCTGCAGAGCACCAGCAGAACTTAATCTGTGGCTGCAGCCTTCTTGTAGCCTCTGGACTTCTGTATCCTCAGACTCAGCTTTGTTTCCCAGTCCCTGAAAGGAAATCTGCCTGATGGATCATCATTCTCCCACTCACAAACATAACTGCAGTAGCATGGAGGTAGAGCACAGTTCCAGTGTACAGAAGGCTCCAACGTGGAGATAGTTCCAGTGTACCGAAGGTCTGTGCATCCTAGCCTCCTATAGTGCTCTTTATTCTGGAAAGCACTGAGTACCCTCATCTTCCTTTGAAATCAATGGGAGTAGAGACCTCTAAGGACCTCAGGATTTAGAACTTATACCCCACTTCTCAGGTGGCATCAGAAGTAGATTAGCAAGTTTGGCAGCCATTTTACTCGGCCCTATTGCTCTCTTAGGACATGATATGGACAATGCCCATGTTCTTATAGGATGCATTCGACTCTGTTATGTAAACCCCAAAGTGCACAAAGTGGTGGATTCAAATGTGTGTTCATAAATTCACTTTTTTTTTCTTTTATATCAAAATGTTAAATTTGGTTAAAAATCTATGCTATTGTAACAGAAGTTAAACATGCCACATATATCAGGAAATTAAAAGTAATGTTTTCTACATAAGCTTTAACTTACATGACTATATTAAAGCATAGATTTAACATAAAAACAAGATGTTTTAGACACTAGGGAGCTGTTCCTCTGCTATTTTACATGGGGTTTTTTTTTGCCAGTGTAATAACCTGGTGAATTAGGCCATAAAATGGGGCCCATATACAGTTGTATGGGAAACATAACTTTGAATTGTCCAACTCCTGTGTTTACATTCTGAACTATGTCATCACATTAACATAATTTGTGCATTTCTTTTTCTCTACTCAAAAAAAGATAAAATAATGTTGATGTCACTTCTATAAACACAACCAAATGTGCATGTTAAATTCTCAGCTATAACTTTGCATTAATATTTTTCACCTTGATATCTCTTATTCACACTCTAAATTTCTTGCAATCCCCTTTTTGTGAATATTTGTGACGATTTAGCATTTACCCACTACTGTTGCTTGCTGAATAGATGGTTATTCTAGTCACGCAACTCAGTTTCCATACATTAGTAACAATCCCAAATAATTGTAATGTATGATAATGTAAGGAAAGTTAGGCTTTCTTGTTCAGCTTCTGGGGAGGAGTCATTTTATATCATTAAGTTACAGTATCATCACTTTGTACTAAAGTCTGTGGATCAATAAACATATTGCTGGCTGATTATTCACTCAAAAAAGAACAGAAAGATCTCCAGAATGCCTCTAAATGGAATATCAGTATCTCTAAAATGCCCCTCGCCACAGTATCTAGGCACCAAAATTCTAATAGAGAGTGGTAATGACTTGACTACACTGTGAAGGTGGTGGAATGTAAAAACTCATCAATGCACTTGATAAGGGCAGTTTTAACCCATTTTTGATTGAATATAGAGAAATGTGCAAATATGACATTGTGGCACACAGAAGAAAAACACTGAACACATACAGTAATTTAACTGTACAAACTATCTAGCCATTCTGAATTAATAATGCTGTTAGAAACGTGTTGCCTGTTAATGTACAGGGATGGTGGTTAGTGATGTGTGAAAAATTTGAAAAGCTTGGAAATGGAGGGTTTTGTATTTTTATTTTGAAATTTCATTAGGTGCTTAATATCACCAAGAACCTCAACCACTGGCGCACAGACCAGCACTGGAACTTCATGCTTCTGTGATTCATACACTAGGCATTTCCAATTTACCGTAAGGGCCTGAGTCTAAGGTGTTGAGCACTTTCGATGCCTAGTGAAACCAGTGGAGACTGAGGACATTCAGCACCTTGCAGGATTGAGCCCTTAATGACAGGGCCACCCAGAGGGGGGGGCAAGAGGGGCAATTTGCCCCAGGCCCCGAGCCCCATGGGGGCCCCCACCAGAGTTTTTCAGGGCCCCTGGAGCAGGGTCCCTCACTTGCTCCGGGGTGCCCGGCAAACTCTTGTGCGGCCGGGCGCAGGAGCTTCTGCCGCTCCCGGTCTTCGCCGGCGGGGGGTCCTTCCGTTCCAGGGCGGAAGGACCCTCCGCTGGCGAATTATCGCCGAAGACGGAGCGGGAACTGCAGCCCGGTCTTCGGCGGTAATTTGGCGGCGGGGGGCCCTTCCGTTCCGGGACCCGCCGCCGAAGTGCCCCGAAGACCCGCGGCGGGGCCCCCCTCCGCCGAATTACCGCCGAAGACCGGGCTGCGCTTCGGCGGCGGGTCCCGCTTCGGTGGTAATTCGGCGGGGGGGGCCCGCCGCGGGTCTTCGGGACACTTCGGCGGCAGGTCCAGGAACGGAAGGGCCCCCCGCCGCCGAAGACCCCAGGCCCCCGGAATCCTCTGGGCGGCCCTGCTTAATGATGGCTTAAACCACGGTGTAGTTTGGGAGGGGGGGCTCAGTGGTTTGAGCATTGGCCTGCTAAACTCAGAGTTGTGAGTTCAATCCTTGAGGGGGCCACTTAGGGATCTGGGGCAAAAAAATTGTTCCTGCTAGTGAAGGCAGGGGGCTGGACTCAATGACCCTCCGAGGTCCCTTCCAGTTCTAGGAGATTGGTATATCTCCAATTATTACCTTTAGTTTGCGCAGTTACCTATTCAAGGGAAAGAATAGAAGCTTACTGCTGTCTTGAGACTAGGCTGTGGAGCTGCTCAAGAAAACACAGATGAAAAGGAAGAGCACGATGCTGCCCAGTACAGCCCAAGGCTGAGATACTACAGAAAAGGGAGCCATATAAATGCATAGGTAGCATAGTATGGTATGCATTGATAACGTTTGCTGTAAAAGCTAGGTAACATAGGCTTATTGTGATATTAACTGGCTCATTCCATCATTTATTTTTATTTAGTTATTTACATATATATAAGATATTTAAAATGCCTATTCAGGGCTTTAGGTATCTTTCCCAAATATTAAAAATACACTGCCAAACAATGCAAACAAAGAAAAATACAACAGCTTCCCTGGAATCAAGAAGAGGGAAAAATATTCCAGCCACCATTCCCAACTCTTTGTGTAAAAATCCCAGCTCTCAGCACATCCTACCCTGAAAGTCAGGAAAGAAGAGATGGCCTATTCACTGTGCCTTGGAGGTCAACCAGCCATTGCTATTTCAGAACAGGGGTGAGAATCCCCTCATGAAGAAGCTGCTGCCAGTAGCTTCCTGTTTCAAAGGGGCTCTCATTTTAGACCTTCCATTGGTCATAAGTGCAGCAGCATGGCATTACTATTATATTATTATTTGCTATTATCTATTTCAGGTATTTATTGAGTGCCAACAGTGTTCTTGGCAGTGTAGATAGAGAAAGGCCTGATTGCTGCTCCAATAAGCATATATTCTAAGGGCCCAGTTCTGAAAACACTTACACATATGCTTAAATTAATTCACTGTGAGTAGTTCCATTGAATGTGGTAGAAAGCGATAGGCCAGTAATGTCAATGGGACTATTCACCTTGCATAAAGTTAAGCATAAGTGTTTGTAGGGCCTAAATAATCAATATTCACACTTATCCCATTCACTTGTTGCATTTTCTCTATATCCATTGTTTAGTTGCCCGAAAACTAATTCTTTGACTATTTTTTCCTTACTAGCTTCAAGTGTATTTATATAATGTGTTTGACAAGAGACTTAAGAGTATGTTATATGAGGTCCATTAATTTCTAATATTTTTTCTAAGGAAAGGGTCTGGTATTTTTGACACTGGAACCCATATTTGTCAAAGTAATATATTATAATATGGTTATGGCATAATTATGATGCATTTTGTACAAGCTACGTCATGTGAGGTGTTATTTGAATAGTAATGATTTGCCGATATGATTATCCTATTTATATGCATGTATCAGTTTTGTATCTGAAGGTATGAATATTGACTGGGGATCTATATTCCAAATGGGCTTACTCTGGAAAACACCCACAGCCAGCCTTTCAGGTACAACAATGAAGAAGCAGGCTCAGGGCAGGTGGCACGTGTCCCCCCGACTCCCGAGCGCAGGGCGGGCAGCCCCAGCGCCTCCAGCCCCCACCCCGAGCCCAGTGCCCTCAGCCACTCCAAGTCCCAGCTGCCCCAGCCCAGCAGGCTTCCCTGAAGAGGAGCAGCCTGACTGAGCTGGAGACCAGGGGGAAAGGCAAGCAGGAGGGGGCCTTCAGGGAGGAGCATGGGTGGGGCCACACCAGGCTGTTTGGGGAGACACAGCCTTCCCCAGCCTATGAGTCTGGACACCCATGTTTTGTAGTTAATAAACTTGTTTTTGCTTGATCTAAACCAGTGAGTTGGAGCAAAGTGCATGGGAAATCATAGCTCAAGAGGCAAAGGTTGTTTCATATTCCTCTCCACATTGAGGAGGGGTGAACTCTATGTGCGTACACTGTACAAATCCCTGTGCATTGCAAGATGGTATAATTCTGGGTTTATGCTCCAGTGGAGGGAGGGGAGAGGGAGCGGTTTCTAGGCTGGGAAGCTGGTGGTTATTTTGGTTGTAGCCTCTCTATTGTTGGTTTATGCAGTGGCTGGTCGGAGAGCCTGAATGTAACTGCTGCAGCTGGGTATGTCCCTACCTGTGTGTATGCTGGTGGAAGTGTAAGATTGCAGTTTGTCACAGCAGCATAGTGTGAGAGGGAGCCCAGGCTGGGGGGTCAGAGAACTCAGTGGTACCCCAGTTCCAGGTGGCACCCCAAGGGGAACCCATCACAGTACTGTCTTACTAAAATATCTTCCAGAAATTAAAACCACTGTGAGGTTCTGGTTATTTAGAATTATTAAGTTTAATGAAATATGTGAGCACAAAAAGGAACTGTGGGAAGGGCACCTAACAGGAAAACAGATTTCTTCTGTTATAATGGAGAGCTAGCCGGCTGTTATCTACTCATGGTCTTCTAGAAGATGAAAAGTCACCTGAATCACGTTGTTTCCTTCCTGGGTTAAGATTTTCTATCTGTAAAATATAGGAATAGCACTTTCAGTTAATACCTGAGGTAACAGACAGAAGGAAGCTTGCTTTTGAAGAGACCCATTTCTTGACAGAATATGAACAGCATAACCACCAGTTTTGTATTCCATTCAAACTGTCAGTAGGCAGACAACTTATAATTGCTAACAACAACGATAGACGTTATCATTTTCCTTTGGAAACAAAAACAACTCTCGCTGTGATTTTTGTTTCCACGTCTTGCTGTGTGATGAATATTCCTAACTGTGGTACATAAAGGCTAGTCCTTATCCATATCCCAAGTCTTTCAATTAGACCTTATGCTGGACTCTCAGCAAGAGAACATAGATGTCAGGCATTTAATTTTAGAGCAGAGCTTCTTTTCAAAGCAGTTTCGCTCTCTATTGGGTTGTTCTGCTTACAATGGCTGCTAACACGTGCACTGCTCATGCTAATTGTAACTGACTGAACACTGAGTCCCCTCTGAAGCTGGACTCTCATCTGTCATTGTTCTGCTGAGCACATATGTGGTATGTTATGTAAGTTGGTATTAGATTAATTTTAGTGCATATGTTCCAAAAACAGTCAACTTTCAATGATGTTTAGTTATGTAATCAACTGATTTTTTTTAAATCAACTCATTATTGCTTCAAGTGGGTTTAAAAATAAATGTGAAGAAAATGGTTGTGAGACTGCTTCTTTGTTTAGCTAGTTGACTTTTTTTCTTTGCCAGTTCATTTTGTTTGTTTTGCACCTTTTCCCTCTTTACTCAATAGCATTCCTCTTCCCTCCCACACTTGCCCTTATAGTTTTCTTAGCATCAGGGCTGAAAGTGGCACCAGCTGGTGGCAGCTTCACCACAGCAATGTCTTACTAATGCTAACTATTGTATTGATGTGCTAATTCATCAGTGTAATTTCATGTAATTTCCATCTTGGGCAAAAGATCCTTTCCCAGCAAAGCTGATATCCAAGACATTGCTGATGAAGACCATTCATGTTTTCTGTGGCCACACTTCAGGATAAGAAGGGACAGAGACAAAAGCCTCCATGAAAACTGCATGTTGTGTCATCAGTATACCTGTCTTATATATTCAATAAACAATGTGAAGAAAGGAAGAAAAATAGAAGGTAAATTAAAGTGAAGATTCTACACTTTATTCCCCTTTACCAAGTTGGGCCCTGTAATGGCATGGCACCCACCTCTTGCAAATACCCCCTTCTGATCAAGTGTGTCTGGATATCCAGCCCTGGTATCGAGCCATACCCCCAGAGCTTCCTCCCTGGAGGCAACAGTTTTGCCCTCTTGGTCTGTTCTGGCCGCAGCTCTCCAGCTGGGCCAGTAAGTAGTTCAGATCCCCCTCTGGGGTTTATTACTGTCTGATTGTAGGCCACTTCCACAGTGCCTATGAGGGGCGGGGGAGGGGACCTGGACCCACCCACTACTCCAGGTGTCAGCCCAGGCATCCTAAGAATAGCAGCCATGCACTACCATGTCCCTTTAATGAAACTGCCTTCAATTCCCTGGGCCACTTCTCCACAGCCCCAGCCTTAATCAATACTTGCCCCTTAGCTCAGAGCTTTACTGCGTTCAGGCCCAGCAACCAGACAGGAGCTCTTCCTCGCTCCCCCGGTCCCTGCCAGCACTGAGCTGTCTGAAGTGCTGCAGATTCCTTTGGTCAGCCAAGAGCACCATCTGCACTCCTCTGGATCCAACAAGGAACTGACTGTCTATGGCTCTACAGCTCCTTTTCGTATGGCTATTCTGGCCCTTATTGGCTGCTCCCTGCAACCTCTCTGATTGGCTAACTATTTTCAGCCTCTCTAGGCCACTCAGAAGACTTAGCTTCACTGCTCCTTTCCTGGGATGGGTGTGACAGGACCCTCCAGCAGGGAGCTTCTGTGCCTAGTCCACCCCATCACAGGCCCCAGTCCTGCACTGAAAACTGTGCAAGTCAACTTCTGGTTTATCCAGAGCCCTATTGACTTATTCAGGTCCTTAATGGCTTTCTGTGGGCATAGAAAGCATTGCATCCTGTTTTCACTGTAGGAACAGGATATCAAATAGTAACACATTTCAAATCTTAGGCTAGCAGGCACCTGTACATTTGAAGTCCTGGTAATTGATTTCTCCCCAAAAACTTCCTCAAGAAGCAGAATTACAGAACATTGAAATGATGGGTTAGTTTAAGTCATCCTGTAATATATACATTGAGTTCTTCAGCTATGTTGCCTAGTAGTCTGCACACCAAATAGGAAACAAAGAACACTTGAACTGTAATTCTCTGATGTTGACTCTTTCTGTGGCCTCTGTGGTTCTGTTTCCCCCTCTGTAATATGGGGGGGTTGATAATTGTAAACCTCAGAGATGGTGTTTTCAGTACTAATAAGTTAATGTTTGTAAAGCACTTTGAATATGAAAATGCTAAGCATTGTTATTATAATTCCTTAAAGATCTGATTATGGAAAAATAGTTATACAGTTGTTTTAATTCTGAACAAAATATGCCTGTAATATGATTTTCTCCATTGCTGTCTATTAATAAACTAAATAACTGTCACCAAACTACTTCTTTCTTATTTGCTCACTCTAAACACACAACACATGAAATGTGAAAAACTAAAGTTTTTTAAAGAAATTCTAATCTGGTGAGAACTGTGGTGTTATTCCTAGGGGTGGGTAAACTGGTATCGGAAAAACAAATACAACCCAGTTTAAATGGAATGAATGCTAAAACTTTTGAGTTTTACAAAAGTTTGTTATATTTTTGTATCTATGAAATTTCTCAATGTGCTTCTGTTCTATTTAGATTCTTATATCACCCTCATTACCATATTATCTAATTGCACTACTGGAAAGTGCTCTGTGATATAACTAACATCTGTCACATGTAGTTTGTTCTCTTTTACATCCTCCCCATGGCTTAAACTGGAAGAAACTAACTTGGAATAGAAAGGCTATTCTTGTGATATTTCCCACATGGTCATAATTGAGAAGTATTGCACCTAAATCCTTGTGAAGAACATTATCCTCTTGATATTTCCAAAATGTCCCCAGGACAAGTAATGGGGCTTGGTGAAAAAAAATCACAAAATATGTCACTAGTTTCTCAGAGGCAATTGCTGTACAGCCCTCTGGAACAGTGGTGGGCAACTTGCAGCCCATCAGAGTAATCTGATTGCAGGCCATGAGACATTTTGCTGATGTTGACAGTCCTCAGGCATGGCCCCCTGCAGCTCCCAGTGGTTGCCATTCCCGGCCAATGGGAGCTGCAGGAAGCAGTGGGCCGCGGGGACATGCTAGCTGCCGCTTCCTGCAGCTCCCATTGGCCGGGAACGGCGAACCGCAGCCACTGGGAGCTGCAGGGGGCCATTGCCTGAGGACAGTCAACATCAGCAAAATGTCTCACAGCCTGCAATCAGATTACCCTGATGGGCCGAATGCAGCCCGTGGGCTGCAGGTTGCCTACCACTGCTCTGGAATCTTTGGCTCTACCCTCAAAGAAATCCATAAGCAGAGATGCTGCCCTCTTCAAATTTTGGATAGTCTTCATAGGCCTGTGATAAATACCCCTTCTTTCACAGTACAACACTATGAGCATAGCTCATTCCTAATGTTCACATTCCCCTCCCCCAAACTTGCAAAGAGAGCACAACACAATGCACGCAGTCCTGAGTAAATTGCTTTTGTTAATGGCTTCTGTTAATGTCGTTAAGCACTGGAGAAATCAAAACCAATGCCATGTGATTTATGTGACCAATCACAACCATCCAATCCAGCTTCACTTTTTAAAAAAGTAATGAAAAAATGTTCCCATTACTTCATATATATAATGTTGATTTTAAAAAATCATAATTTTGTACAATTGGTTCAATCTTGTGCATTTTTAACTCAAAAATAAGCACCTTTTGTTGAAACAACATTTTGCTATGAATTTTTCACCCAGCTTTAAGTGCAGAAAGATTCAAAGTGAATTAAATAATCTCTTTAAACAATTCAGCAGCAAGATGATGGCCTATGGCATTTAGAAATATGTATGGCACCTACATGCATTGTCTGAAATTTTCAGATGTTTATTTTCATGGTTGCTAATTTGTAGACACCTCATAATACTCAGGTGAAAGAGGTAACCAGGTCTTCCTTCTTTAGAGAAAAGGTACAGTTAAATTATTTTCCTCCTTTCTGTCACTAATACTGCACCTTGCCTCCACATTATTTTCTCTTGCAAGTATTCCTCAGCTTTCAACTCCTATCAGTTTCCCTGTTCTGTTAGCTAATTAAATACATAAACCTGTGAGAAAGCCACACTTAAATCCATCCTGCTAACAAAGAAGATATCTCAATAGGCCTGATGTTGAATATGTTTCAGATGCTTGATGAAACCTCTTCTTAAAGAAATACATTTAGCCATGCTGCTGCCACTTAAAGTTAGTGATTGCCCATAACTCTAAGGTAGAGGTTGATCACTAGCCAAGAACATCTGAGTGCAAAAAAAGTTTTAATGAATGTTCTAACTATGTTTCTTAAAATGTGACACTTGCACACAGACTTTGGTAGAAATAAGAACTTTATGGAGTGGGCACTAACAACATTGTGTCTATTGTTGCTAAATAAACTCATTCCTGTCATTAACAACAAGATGTTATGGAAATGGAAACCCAACCTGTAGATTTTGTCACCCACTGGGGCTTAGATGCCAAGATGATAGTGCTTTATAAATACCTTATATAGATAGATGGATGAAGCCAGAGACAATATGTGTAATCAAAACACTCCTTTACTGTCTTTGTCTGCTTGAAGCAGCAAGTGTGTTCTCCCTGTATACCGACTTTATTAAACATGTCCTTTGTGTGTTTGCTCTGTAAATGTTTCTGTTTTTGCAGTAAGTAATATAATTATGAACAAGAATATTTACTGTCTGCTATAAATATAATTAATTAGTCCTGGTGCACATAATTTTTATTTTATTCGATGTGCTATAAATCATCTTTTATTTCAGCAAGTTGTACAGTAGAAAGCCTAGTAAACTAAATGTTGTTTGACTTAACATTGCTAAATAATTGAACAAAGAAGTTCTGAGTAAATGATGTGGAAAAAATATCTACCATTGCTCTTATCAAAATGAAAGTTGTTTAAAAACTGAACCTCATTTTCAGCATTAGCAGCTAGAGCAAGCAACCATTTCCTTACCTTTTTCAGGAAAACATTTTCTCAAACCACAAAATAAATAAATACCATTACAGAATTTGACATTTTATACCAGTTCTGACATTAGTGTGTTGAGTTACTATCAGCTTAATTGCAGGTGAATCTGCAAATGAACAAACCTATCCTGCTGCAGTGCAAGGACCTTGATGGGTTGGTGGGGAGCTATGGCAACTGGCTCTCCTAGGCTTATATTGTTCAAGACATTCACCCCTGTCAGCTGCATGTGGTCAAATAACAAAGAATTATTCACAAATAATGTACTGACTCAATTACTTGGTGAATATGGTTAGACTACATCTTTATGTCTAATCAAATAGAGCAAGCAATGAACATGCAAATATTCATTGAATAAATTGAATAAATAAATAATATTAATATTATTCAATCAGTTCTACTAATAAATGTTCTGGTAGTTGATTGATAAACCTCAGGAAATGAAATAACAGGTTGGCCATTGGAGTATGCTTCAGAAGAATCGGGCTCAAGGACAAATAAGGACTCGATAAACTCTGGAAATAGGCATTCTGTTGTTCTATAATGAAGGCAAAGAAGTATTTTACCTGTAATGTAGATTTTGTGAAGAACCTCCTCACAGAGCTGTTCATGATGTTAAAAAGCTTGATTTTTCCATGGTCTGTGTAGTGTTTGAAATAGACTCATCAAGTGAGTGCTGTGAGCAACTTTCCATCTTCATTGAAAAAATAAGTCACATTAACTGCAGTTTCTTTTACATCAGCCAGACAGTGACAGATGAAGAAGGCACAAATGCACCCAATAAGCAGGCTGAGTTTAGAAGTGTCTGATCTGTGGCATATAGAGACTTGTCCTGGGTTTTGGGAGCTTGTGAAAGTCAATAGTGCAATACCATTGGATGGGCTATTTTGATGTAATAAATGGACCCAGAGAATCAAAGGTGTTAACATGATCCTGTCACCGTACAACACAGAACAGTCAATATGGTCTGGGCTTTTCAGTATAGAGATTTTGGCCTGCTTAGTCCTGTGGCAAATGCATTAGAAAATTCATGCCAAAGTTTGGAAATTGTTGATTAGGATTCACTAGAGAAAAAAGAATCAGAATGAGCTATAAATGTTCTGGAACTGAAATTGAGCGTTATGCAGAAAAAATATCAATTGAAACCTATTAAAGTCTGTTTTCAGAGAGAGGATGTCTGTTAGGGTCTCTAATTGTTTCTGGAAATCCTGGGTGGTGGAGAAGAAACTGTTAGTTCTGTTGTTCAGTTCTGAGTTTTGAAAGATAGTCATTTTCCCTGTTTTTGACAAAACAGACAGACACAAGAGGGACTAAATGATAGCATAGTAAAGCTGGGAAAAATGTGGCTTTTGCTGATGTTCTCAGGATACCACGTGACTGGCCATTCATGGACAGATGCTCTGGCTTGGCAGGTCAGCCACAACAGATGTTGCTCTAATCTCTGTATCCTTTCCCCAGTTTGGAACATCGTTTGGCTGGTCTAGTCAGGTTCTTCTCTTTTTTACTTCTCTTTCTCAGGCTGGGCAGAGCTGGATGTGGGGTATCATCTCATTGTGCTGGTGTTGTGCAATATGGCTGGTCTCAGGAGCAAGTGAAAATCTAAGAAAGAGAGAAAGGATAAGAGGAAGATAGTGAGTGGATGAAAAGAAACAATGAAGGAAGGAAAGACAGATCAGTATCTCTTGTTCAGGCTGAAGTCTCTCTTGGGGCAGTGATGATGGTCAGGCTGTGACGTTGCTCTCCATATGCTTTATGAAAATATGCTTATGAATATGACATAACTGAAATATGCTTTACGCTAAATACCCCTTGAATGGTGTCATTAGAAAGCTTGTAATCTACTAAGTGTGTTCATCCTATTTGTTTGCATATATTATTTCTATATCTGGAGTTAGGAGAATAAGATATAAACTTGCAGGGGCGGCTCTAGGGATTTTGCCGCCCCAAGCACGGCAGGCATGCCTGCGGGATGTCCGCCGAAGCTGTGGGACCAGCGGACCCTCCGCAGGCAAGCCGGCGCCAGCAGAACGCCCCCCGCGGCTTGCCACCCCAAGCACGCTTAGCGTGCCGGGGCCTGGAGCCGCCCCTGTAAACTTGTATCACTGATGTAAACATATTAAGTGGCAGCCATTAAGGGTCCTCCAGAAACAATCAGTTGTTAATGGCCTTAGTTACTTGAAAGCCTTCCTGTGTACGTGTGGGCCAGCCCATGGGGAATGGAGACTAGGGGTCTTACAGTGACATGTGACCACATCACTTGATAATGAAATCCATCTTAAATCTGGTACTTTTCCATTTAGAAGGAGGGATGGGGACCCAGAGAGATAAAAGATTCCTGCCTTGTGCCAAAGCTATACAAGGGGGTGGAGCAGGACAAAAAGGGCAGCCAGTCATGAGAAAACCCCTAGTTACCACCTGAGATGTCTTCTGGAACTAACAAGGACTGTACCAGGGGAAATGATTGGGCCCAGACTAGGAAGGAGACTAGTCTGCGAAAGAAGCTTATTGGAACATCTCTGAGGGTGAGACATTACTTGTAATCAGTTTCTTAATGTATTAGGCTTCGACTTGCATGTTTTTGCTTTATTTTGCTTGATGACCTACTTTGTTCTGTCTGTTATTAATTGAAACCACTTAAATCCTACTTTTTAGACTTAATAAAATCACTTTTGTTTATTAATAAACCCAGGGTAAATGATTAATACCTGGGGGAGCATATCTCTCTATCAGTGTTATAGAGGGAGGGCAGTTTATGAATTTACCCTGTATAAGCTTTATACAGGGTAAAATGGATTTCTTTGTGGTTCAGGCTCCCAAAAAGGCTGAACACTGGGCATTAGGAAAGTTCCTGTTAATTGAGAAGCCCCTGGACTGTGTGAATCTCAGTTTCAGTGAACTGCAGAGAGGCATGGCCCAACATCTGGGTCTGTGCTGGAGCTGACTGCAGTGTCTAACTCAGAAAGACAGGAGTGGAGGGGCACCTGTTCTGCCCGGAGGGTTGTTCTCAGTGGTATCCCAGTTCATCGAGTAACAGTCTCAAGGGGTGTCTCTGTGACCGAAGCCGTCACACAGGCATACCCAATACTGTGCTGAAGTCTGGGTGTCATGATGATGTTCAACAATAAAGGACAGAGTCTCTGGAGCAAATTGGAGATCTACTGACTTTTCCCCTTCCTCCAGGGGAAAAGTCAGCACCCCCAAAGCACCCCATTCTTTTTTTAAGGATCCTCAAAAGGATCCTCAAAAGGGGTGATACGCCAACTAGCCCATCCTCTCATTGTTTTGTCCGCCAATTAGACCTAATTTCCAACACACCAATTTTGGTCCATTGATTTCTAGTCCCACACATCTTTTGTTGACCAGACATGATTTCAGCACAATCTGTGAGTTAAATCAGTAGGCCTTTTTGTTTGGATTAACACAGTTTTTGTCTGTTAAGGAATAAGTAGTCATGGTGTGAAAAGTAAAGTTCTGCAATGGATAAGAAACTGGTTAAGAGGCATAAAACAACAAGTAGAAATAAATGGTCAATTTTAACTATGGCCAAAGGTTAACAGTTGGATGCCCCAGGGTTTGGTACAAGGACTGTCTTGTTTAATATATTATACTAATAAACCGAAGGAGGTGTGGGCAGTGAGATGACAAAATTTGCAGGTGTCAGAAAATAATTTAGTCACTGAAGACTTGAAAGACTGCAGGACCTCCAGAAGAACCTTAAAAAAAGGTTGGTAATTGGGGAACATAATGGTAGGTGAAATTCAATGTTGAGAATGCAAGGTAACTTGCATTGGAAGGAATAGTTGAACTATCCAAGCACATTTCCAAGTTCTAAACTAAATGCAGCTAGTCATGCCCATGCAGTGGTCAAAAAAGCCAATAAGGTATCAAAACATGTAAAGACGTGGATAAAAAATGATACTGTAAATATTATTTCAAATATATATCGCAGAAATAGAATAAGTCCAGGTATGCACAATGAAAATAATTAAATGCATGGAAAGAATTTTGTTTGAAGAGAGACTGAGACTGTTCTATTTAGAGAAGAGCCAAACAAGAGGGCATACAATAAAGGCATACAGAATAAATCACATAGAGAAGACAAATTATGCTTTCTTATTTCATAATACAAAAACATGAGGATGTTCAATGAAATTGCAAGGCAACAAATGTAAAACAAATACAAGGGAAGCCTGTTTTGTGAAATGCACGATTTATGTGTGGAACTCATCGCCACCAGATGTCATTCAGGCCAAGAGCTTAGCAGGGACTCTAAAAGATTTAGACATTTATATGAATAATGAGAACATCCATAGTTACATTACACAGGCTGTCTATTCTTATTCCAAATACTTCTGGAATAAGCCAGTCACTAAATCCTTTATGGGCAGTTTAATCCATACCTGTCTGGACTTTCCTATGAAGTGTCTAATAGTGTCCTCTGTCAGACAGGACACTGCCACCTGGACCCTTGGTAGTTTCTATGCTCCTGTTTTCATATTTAACATCTAGTTAATAGTGGAAAAGTTATTTTCAATTAAATTCAGTCCCATATTTAAAATGCAGCAGCTAATTCTTTTTTAGCTTCCTTTTCTAAATCTGTTACAGAGGCTTTTAACAATGAGACTGAAATAACATTTCAAGTACATCACTGTGCCTAATGAATTACAGAGCTCTTGATTAATGGCACTTGTTCAACATCACAGTGACAGTAGTATGAAGTGTAAAAAAAATGGTGTTTCTGCCTGGTGTGTTTTCTCCTATGAGACAGACCTGGCACTATCAGAAGTGCTTTTTTTTTTATTACCTTTTCTTCTGTTCATCTGCTGTTGTATTTTTCATTCTACAAGTGTGCACTTTAGTCTTGTGCTGGTGCTTGCTATCAGAGTAGTTATCATTCAAGAGGTTTGCTGCAGATTCTGCTGAAGCGTCACTACTGAGTATCAACTCTGCAATCACTAAGCTTCAGTCCTGTATCCTAACATGTAGCACATGGGAGGGGGAAGAGAAGCTGGAGGCATATGCTGGCCAGAACCCTTAGCAAACAACAAGGCTGCAGGAATATCTATCATAATGACACTGGTGAATTGCAGTTGACTAGAGGCATACTTCATAGTGCTGGATCAGAGTTTATGTATTTTACTAACCTTATTTCACTGTACAGTTTTATAGGGGCCCCAAAGCTGCACCCATTTGAAATAAATACCTTCTAAGCTGTATATCAGAGAGTGACAGTGGTTGTTGGACCATTCCTGTATGTATAGTTGTTGCCTGTATTTCTTCTACTGCTTCTGGACTAAAGAGGTCACTCTCCTGTGTGCTGAGTGGAATGAAGCAGGCCGTGAGACCAAGATACAATAGTCGATTTTGCCTTTTGTTATCTCCTTGCAAGTTACTCGGTCCACTGGTGATTGGAATGTTCAACACCATTGTCAGCTATCTCTGCTCTCCAGCTTTCCTCCTTCCTAGCAGAAAGATCCTTGACAAAGATTTTACAAACAGCAAAGACAAGCTACCTTCGTCTTCAGAATTTTTTTGTTCATTCTTATGTTCTCGTGGCCAATGAACACAATTGATCTCTACAGGGAAATGTTGCCAACATGAATGGGTCCAATCCCAATCTCTTTATACTCACTCCCTAGTCACACCAAACTCCCATTGAAGGCTGCATCTATGCCTGAGTAAGAAGTGTTGAGTAGGACCTTGTATGAATAAAAATAGTATCTAGAGTTATGCTGACTAGGATTTAAAAAACAACCCAAAACATAAGGGCAATCTGTCTTCACCCCTTGATATATAAGCATCAGGAAGAGATTTCTCCCCCATGGTACAGTAATGTAAAGTTAGGCATATTACTGGGAGATTAGTGGCAGGGTACTAAAATGACCACTGGTTTCTTTTACTTTGGTAATGAATTTAGACTTTAAAAATGGTTTTCAGTATTATAAAGCTCTATCTGTTAACATGGAGCTAATTAATTTGTAAAATCTGCTCTAGCAATATCTTCAGAGGCTATTTCCTTAGTTAAAAAACAGAGCATGCTTCTGTAGATACAAAATTTGGGACACAGTTAATAGTTAGATATCTAAATGGTGACATTTACGCCTAATGTTAATTGAGAGTGTGATTTTTGTGCCTGAAAAAGTAGAGGCATTGCTAAAAAGCAAAGCTATAATGCCCAAGAACATTGAGGAGAGACCCCTTAGAATATAGACCAGAGTATTATCTTGTGCCCCTCCAGGCTGGCTCCAGGCACCAGTGCAGGAAGCAGGGGCTTGGGGTGACCAATGGAAAGGGGCGGCACGTCCAGGTCTTTGGCAGCAATTCGGCGGTGGGTCCCCCAGTCCCTCTCGGAGGGAAGGACCGGCTGCTGAATTGCTGCCGAACAATGAAGTGGTGGTGGTAGAGCTGCTGCCGAAGTGCTGCTGATTGTGGTTTTATCTTTTTTTTTTTCTTTGCTGCTTGGGGTGGCAAAAAACCTGGAGCTGGCCCTGGTGCTCCTTAGGGAGCAGATGTGGCTTAAATGTTAGAGCAGGGAACTGGGGATCAGGAGACCTGAGTTTCTATGCTCAGTTCTGCCAAAGAGTTGCTGTGTGGCTTTTACTAATCACATAACTGCTCCCTGCCTCAGTTTTACAAATGGGAGTCATAGGCTTACTTTCCTCATAGTGATGATGTTCATTAATGCTTAATACATGGAGATACACCTATCTCATAGAGGTGGAAGGGACCTTGAAAAGTCATTTGAGTCCAGTCCCCTGCCTTTACTAGCAGGACCAAGTACTGTCCCTGACAGTTAGTTGTTGTTGGTGGTGGTGTGTTCCCCCCATCTTTGGTGTGAGATCTAAGGTGCAATTGACCTGGAGAAAAGGATTGGTCATAATCTGAATATTGGTGTAAGGGACCATCTATCATCACAAAGGCAAACTTGTCTAGGTAACAAGCTAGGAGAACCCAAGGTGACTGTCTGTTACTCCATGGTATAGGTGTTATAGCACCTGAGGAGTTTACACTTGATACTTGGCTGGTGAAATCTAAGTATAGAACTCACAGTCAGTTTGGGGTTTGTGTCTTCTTAACAATCTTTCCTGAGGCTAGTACTCATGCTCTTAAGCCACTGCAGGACAGCTTGACTCCAGGTGCCATCAGTTTAATCATCCTGACCCACCATAACATAGTTGGGGTGATGCCGGGTGGATGGGCAGACTGAAAGAATCAAATCTTTGCATGTAGAGAGCCCTGAAGAGGCAGACCAAGACTTAGAATTGGATGAATTAAATAAGTAGCAAACTGAACTGATATTGCATGAGGAACCAATGTAATACATGAAGCACCTGTGAGACATATTCTCCATTAAAGAGACAAGTCATTGTGGGCTGGGCAAGCTTTAGCTTCTGTGTTGTTTGCATTGTCATCCCTAGATAGAAATCATCCTAGTAGTCCTGTCTAGAAGCAGAAAAAGCATGGATAATAATGGCCAGATAGATATCTGAAAGGAGTGGGAGCATTTGTTCTGCCATCAGAGATAGAAAGAGATGTTTCTGGTTAACCCTGCAACCAAGGCATCCAGTCATAAGCATGAAAGGCTCTGAACCTAGCACATCCCACATGTACTTAACATTTTGTTCTTCTTGTCTCTCTAATACTACAGTTGCTACCTACCCTTCTCTGCTTCTGCTGTGTTTTTGGTCTGTCACCAGAGTAACTTTCTAAGCTACTATTGTCATCTTTAGATACTTTTTCAGTTTCTCTTAGAAAATGTTTGTTAATACTACTTCTTGTTAGTAGTAGTCATCATTGGGTTTTGTTTTTCCAAAGTTATTTCAAGTTCTCGCCTCCCAGTAATGGCTGATAAGGCATTAATCTCATTTGAAATACTCTGGGCATAGGATACAGTACTCAACATTCACAGCTGTCTTACTGTCTTTGTGGAGTCCCATCCATGTAATGCCTTTGGTGATGTAATGGAAGGGTCAGGATGTACAGTGTTATTATCAATAGGGCTTCGGGAGCACCCAAGTTGTAGGATGTCTGCAGTGTGCCCTAAGGCAGTAAAGGAGCTTTCAATAGACTGATGCTTTGATCAAGGGAAAGAAAGATCAGAAGACAGAATTTTAACATCACACACACACACACACACACACATGTCACATACTTGGTGGTTTTGAGCATTTTGAATATGTTTGAACTACCACAGGTTTTGTCTTCAGACATTTACAGCAGTGCTTTTCTTTCTGCTGCACTGGATTTTGGCTAATAATCCTTGGATTTTACCAGGTTAAAAAAGTGCAATGAATTGTGTGGTGATTTACGAACATGGATAAAAATTCACTGGAAACAAGACTAGACCCAAACCCCCTTCATTTGTGACTTAAGTCAGATGTGAGGCTAGAGGCCAAATCCTGCAGCCCTTACTTCTAGGACAGGACAGGCTTAGCATAGAAGCAAAAACCACTTCTCAGGTGACTCTTAGGAAACTGAGAGCTCAAATGAATAAGCAACCTGTGTTCCCAAACTTTGCCACTCCTGACTCTTAGAAAGCATCTATCCCTGAACTTGGGAGCACATTTACTTCAGGGCTAGGACTGAAGCTACCCCTTTGCATGATCCCAGGATGGCTGGTGGAGATGGCCTATGGACTATTTGTTTTTTTTAAACTTTTTTAAAAATAGGTGCGAGTGAGTGGGTCATGCTGCTGAAATGGGGTGGGTGTGGGTGTGTGGGGGGAGATTGCTGGAGAATGTGCAGAAGGATCAATGCTTTCTTCCCCATCATCAGAGCCCAAGGCGGGCCCCCACCCTGTGACCACTTTTTTAGTGTTAGTTGAGATGCGTCTTCAGATGTTGATGGGTCCTTTCCATCTTGACGTTTCAAATGTGGAGCTTGGAGCCACAGAGTACCATACAAATCTGTGCCACAGAACCTGTACAATTTTTCAATGGCTGACTGAGATTCAGAGCAGAATCTTCATTAGTGCTGAGACATCAAGACACAAAGCATACAGCTGTAGAGGGAATCAGGATCTTTTTTTTGTTCCTTTTTCAGAATCAGTGCAATTTGAGATACAAAGAAGAAATCAATAGCTCCTGTATACACATACATAATACTCATTTATGAAGTGTGATGGCTACCTACAGTAAGTATTAATTGGAGCTAACAGAAAACAAGCTTCCTACTTACTGCAGAATGACAAATTCTGTGTTTGTCCTGGATTCACAAAAAGGAAAAAAAAACCCTCTATTTCTTATAATCATTTCTGCTTTTCTTTTTTTCACCATGAGTGATGCACATTTTTCACCAGTGAAGACGCTTTGTGCTCAGCAAAAACTAAAATTTACACATGCCACTGGCTAATGATTGCTGAAGTTCAGAGAGCTAATTCCAGTTGCCATGACACTTATTTGCAGGTTGCTCTTTAGCAGCATACAAGATCAGACATATTCAGACAGGAGAGAGCTTGTAGAGGAAGATATGCCTGGCATTTCTGGAGGAAAAATAGCTCAAGGACACTTCCGATAATCCTACCTAAGAAGCAAAACCAGCTAAATATTTTATATTTTAGAATTAGTTGTATTATTTTTCCTTGGCAAAGCTATAAAGCAGAAGAAATAAATTATGGAGAGGAGGATTATTACATGGGGGAATTTTTCTTAAGGATCATATTTTTCTTGTTTTACCAAAAAGATTTCTTCACACTCCAGCCAGAAAATGGCAAAGGTGAAGGAGCTGTGGCAGTCCTCACCATCCACTTTTTGTTTTGAAACTTTATTAAGGCCAGGTTACAATAAAAGTTAACATACTGTATCATACATTATTTATTACTTATTTAGGATCAGGTTAATATTCAAAGAACCTGGCTAAAGATTCTGGCTTGCTAACTGGGGAGCCCTCCACCTATGAGCATGTAGAAAAAGGTGACCAAATTTTTAAATACCTATCCTCTTTTTGGCATTTCTCTCCTATACATACATGACACATTCCCTCAGGTGAACTCACACAGGAAAATGATAAAAAGACAAAAATGCCATTTCACCTATGGGTGAGCATTTTTCACAAAGCAATCATTCTATAAGCTGACCTATCAGGCCTCATCCTCGAAGGAAACCTGCACAACACTTTCAGAAGATGAGCCTGAGAGCTTAAATTCATAACTTTCCCCTCTGTGACTGGAGGGATGTTAACAGGTCACTTCACCTGGAATAGTCCCTTAAACTATGTGTTAACTACTGATGCTAAACAATCTGTTCCATCTTGTATTTAGCTGTGACACTCTGAGTACCTTTCCCAGACCTGAAGAAGAACTCTGTGGGGGCTTGAAAGCTGGTCTCCCTCACTAACAGAAGTTGGTTCGGTCAAACATATTACTTCACCCATCTTGTCTCTCTGACATTCCCTCCTAATCTATTTCTTTAGTTAAAGAGCTACAAGAAGCATAGCTCAGGAGGTAGCTGGAATGAGTGTGCCATTGGGTCCGACAGAGATAATTCCCTGAAACACACAAGACTGTAGTTGTTGGCACAGCTGTGTACTCCTCAGACTCTATCATCTCTATGACTCACTTTATAGCAGCAGCAAGACCACATGCCTTGGCTCACAATACTTGTGGGGGAGGGGAGAATTAGGCAGTATCTTGTTCCAGCCCTAGGCCCTATCGCACCTTCCCATGTATACAAGAAGCAAAGGCAGCTAGAAAGTAAATCTAAAATCTGTGCCACTTTTCAAAGAAACAGCAGTAGGATCCTTTCTCCCTAGCTATGCCTTTGACACTGTAGCAAAGACAGCATTAGGATACAGTGTTCATGGTGCTTTCTATGGGGTCAGTACTGGGGTTGGAGCCTAAAGCTTTACCTCCATTATCGTCCTTCTCTAACAATTGGGTGATTTCTCAAAGCACAGTTGCCAACTCTCATGATTTTGTCATGAGTCTCATGATAATTACTGGTTTCCTTAAAGCCCTAGCTCCTGGAGTCAGGTGGATGTGTGATGATTTCTGCCTTCATTCCTAAAGAAAAAGTAAGTTTCTGGCCCTTGAGGCTGTGAAATGTGACCCTAGTACACCCTAAAATCTCAGAAAGAAGACAGCAAATAAAAAGAACAAAAAACCTATTATTTTTACATAATCACAAATTTTAAAGCCAATCATATGATTTTTGGTGAGTCTGATCCATGATTTAGGAACATTTGGGGTTAGCAATACTGTCAAAGTTCCAGCATTGCATTTATCTTCCAGAATCTCCTGAGCTGCTTCTTATGGCTCTTTATTAAAAAGCGTGGACTAAGATGTCATCAAGCAGTGTAGGTTATTTTAATGTGTTTGTGAGGTGCTCAGCTACTAGAGTGAATAGTGTCCTTTAGAAAAGCCTATAAACAATTAAACAAATCCCAATATAACTCTCACTGCCAAGAAGTTTATCATGAAGCTCACCCTTTTTTCCATTTCTTGTTTCCTGGTTATGTCCTCTTTCTCCACTGTAGATAATTCCTCTTCCTTTCTGAAGTTTATTAGTATATTGTTGTTATGTCCTCTTGAGTTGTCACTTACCTATACTATACATAGTTAGCTCTTTTAATCATTCCTTATAAGTCAGTCACTTCCACCTCCAGATAATTTTTGTTGCTCCTCTCTCAGCAACACTGTAAAATGTCAGTTTCTGCCTGGTACTGTGGTTCACAGAACAGAACACACTATTCCAAGTGCAGTCACACGGGAGCCTAAAGAGGAGCTATTAATTCCCTGCTCTGTGATGTGATGCCTTGGCATATCTCTCTGTCTGTCTATTTTTAGCTCATCAATCGCCATGGTACTTTAGGCACCAAACACAAGAATTTCAAGACTCAGCCTTGCCAGCTCCACCTTCATTGAGGTTGTATTCCACCAGCGTTCTTCAGGACAGGAAGAACATTCTCCAGCCATTGGGCTATTGCCTCTCTTGGGCTATTGTAAAAGTTGTGTCATGCAGTTTTCAAGGAGACACAATACAACCTCATCTCAGTCTTCTGTCATCAGGATTTCTATATCCAGGCTCCTTTCACCAAAAATGCCTTGCATCCAGTTCTAAGGAGCTTTGTCCTGGGTACTGTCAGTGGCATCATTCTTCTTGGTCAGCACTGTGGAATGGTGCAGAGGGAGAAGTGATCAGACTTTAACCCATTGAAGCTTCAAAGATGGGGATGAGAGGTGAGATTCTCAGACCCAGGCTGGACCATTGTACAGGGACTCCAAAAGAATTCTCCCAGTGTGGCAATTGAGAAAGATGATTGCAGGGTGTTGTCTGAGGACGCCTCACAAGCGCTGACATAGGGGGCATGCCAGAGGTGAGAGGCATGTTGGGTGTTTGGCCATAGCAAGTGGCACTGCAGAGATTCTGGGCAGTGCTGCCTCCAATAGCAATCTGGGAATAGGCTGCTCCAGGACTGTCTAAATTATGTCAGGGACCACGCTGGTCCTGGATCAGCCCAGAATTTGGAGGGCATAAATGTGGCTTAAAACCAACTTTGCCCACCCTCCCCTGGGTTGTGAGTTCTGGAGTGCACCTCTTAGACCCAGAACCAGGGCTTTAAATTGGAACAGTGGTCTTGAATGGTGAGGTCAGTGTAGCACAGTGAGTGCTGCTTTCATATGGTCTTGCCTAACTGTTCCATTTAGGAGATGAACTGCTGAGTGTTGCATCAGCTGCAGCTCTTAAAAACCCAGCACCAATACAATTTTCATGTTTTGTAAAATAGTGGTGAAAATTAGACCAATTCAGCACAAAAATAAATAAATAAATACAAACAATTAAAACCCCTCAAACCCTCAAAATGATGTTTGGTTAGGGAGACACTATGAAACTGCACAAAAAATTATATTTGATGATATCACTACAGATTGGCAATAGTGCCAGATTTTGTAAAACTCACCATGCTGGATTCTCCAGTCTTCCAGATTCACTTTGCACTAATATCAAGCTTAGACCAATGGCAGATGTTAGAATAGGCCCCCTTAAGCTCTAACTTCTGCTTGGGCCAGGTAAGCCAGGACTGTTCCCTGGAGCCACCACTGTCCAGTGAAGATTTGGGGCAGAGTCTTCACCTTTCTCCACTGTGTGAAATTTGTCAGTAACATTAATAGCTGTATTAGTATTTTCCACAAGTCCTCCTGCTGCTGCTGCTAACTGGACTGTTTTCCCCAGCAAAGGGAGTTAGCAGGTGTCTCCTCTACAACAGCAATAGCAGCAGCAGTTAGTAGTAGTACAATACCTGACTTTAGAAGGCCCCATCTAAAAATATAACCATGTCAGGGGACCAAGTTATAATATGTTTGTCCCTTGACCCAAACACAACATAATTCTATTTTGTAGTGTTGATGTGACCATAACTACATTCCACAGCAAGACTTAAAGGTTAAAGTTAGTATCTGTACTATACAATGGAACTGTGTGGTCACTGGATCCCCTGACACAGTTACATTTATAGTATATAAGAGTCTTATATGTGCTAGATGCATTGGATCTCTGTCTCTCTCTCTCTGTCTCTCTCCCCCTCTCCCTCCCAGGCACACTCATATATACATGCTTGCTGCCCACAGGGTATCTCCAGAGAACTATGCTTCTCCATTTACTGTAATAGGAAGTGCTTTGATTTTAATGACAGGGTCATTGTCTGTCAAAATCAGATCAGAAGATTCACAGTTAATTAGTATCAACAAGTAATCTAAATACTTTATAGCACAATTTGAATGACCCGGGTCCTTTATCTCATTAGGCACTGATAAAGAAAACATTTTTATTGTACCATCCATATATTTAGTTGCTATTTTGATGTTTTTTAGGTTCCTTCATCTCATGATGCTTAACTCCGTGCAAATACACAAACGGTTGCTAATTTTATCAAAGAATAGCTGAAAATCTGGAAAGAACAAGAAGCGTGACCTTGTTCAACAGCTGTCAATATTTTAATAGATACCCTTCAATCCTTCCCTACTTGCATGCAGAGGAATGACTGTAAGGCAAGGAGCAGAGAGAGAAAGGTGGGAGTTATACTACAAATGATAAATCTCTAGTGATCTGAACTGTTAGTATGATCATGTTATAGAAATAAATGCCAATTGAAGCCTTAATGTTTTACATCAGTTTTGGTTTTTGCACATCATAGTGTAATGTATTTTAAAGAGTGCATTTAAGAAGGAAAGCTACTGTAGAGAGAGAATATTAGAAATCAAAAGTCTATTTAATTTAATGATTGAGGTTCTGTTTCAGGGCATATGCACTTCAGTATCTCTGTGCCTCCCTTGGCATCTATTTTTAGGAATTATCATCTTCATGCCAACAACATCACATCAAAACCCTGTCTGCACCATCAGCTGATCCGGATGGGAAGTTACAGTTCTGCCATCATGCCCCTGAAGTGCAAAGGTGGATGTCACAGAATTTTTCAAAAATGAATGTTGAAATGTTGAAAATTGGCTCCCCTAATTTATTAAAATCTGCTCTGGACTTTAAAGGAGGGTTTTTTTCTTCCTGGGCACTAATCAGATCATCCCTTCCAAAGTTAATTTCTTTAATGTTAAATGATGTACTAGGCATGTGTGGAAAATAGCTTGTCGCCTTAGGCACCTGGTGTTTCATAATGTGGTAGTAGAAATTGCTGCTGAGGAACATGCATGGCCCAACAGCAGTGAAGGGGGTGATCGTGTTGTTTGTTCCTGCTCTTTTTAAATATCTACCTAAGAAATAATGGTGGACTGGGACCATTTTTAATCCAACCAGATGGAAAAGTGGTGCTGCATGCTTTCATGACTTTTCAGAACATTTAACTCTGCCTGCCTCTTTCCATAATAAGATTCTATGGCACCTGCCAATGTTGCAGAATCCCCTTACATGGATACTTCCCACATCCAGGGATGATTTATCTCAACACATTACTCCCATGCAGTCCTCAAGAAAGCAAAAAGCAAGACAACTCTTGCAGTTCTGCAATACCAAATGAAATGATTGTGGAGTAAAAACCAAGAAGCACGCAAGCATGCACACCCGAAACAACTGAGTCTGTGAGAATACAGCCCTATAGGGTGCTGACTTTAATTGTTATGTGGCGCTTAAAAATCTTGGTGATAAATGTGTTAGAAAAATGAATAAATAGGTAGATGGAGGACAAAATACTTAGGGCCTGATCGAAAGCCTAGACTTCAATTAAAGTTAAGTGTGTGCTTAAGTGCTTTGCTGAATGGAGTCTTACAGCTGTATCCATTACAGGGTACTACTGTGGAAAAGTAAAATGAGAAGATAGGAGCATCTAAAAAATCCAGAAAAAATGCTGGAATTCAGTTTCTGCCAGGGAAACAGTACTACCCCTCAGCTCTCCTGACCTCCTGCTCTCTTTGCTGCTTTCCCTGAGGTGCACCACCAACTGGATTTTCACCTTGGTAGTCCATTTTATCATGTTGTTTGGTGGACACACTTAGCAGCAGCAGCACGTTCTCATATCCCTAGCTTCTTGGCTGTGTTTCAGGTTTTAAAGTTTCTTAGGGTTTTGGGGTTATGTTTTTAAGGAAGTTCATTAAACTTGCCTCTTTTTAATTATTTTTTTAAATAACCATATGACAAGCTGCAACAAGACAGGAAATCCTGCCTGCTTCCCCTAGTGCCCTTTCTCTGCTATAATACTAGAACAGGTAGGGTAGCCCCATCAGCTGTACAATGCATCACAAGAGAGGACGAGAGAATGGTGACCAAGCCCCTGGTCCTGCATGCTGCCTGCATGGACAGACCCTGGGGCCTACTGCAGAACCCCACTGATTTCAGTGAGGCCCCAGGCAGCTTCAGAGACTCGTCCACACAACTTGCAAGGTCAGTGTTCCAGTCAAATACTTTGGAGGCACTTTTAAAACACCTGGACTATTTTTTGAACATTAACAATAGTTGTAGCTAGATAAACTAAGAAAAAAAGATAATCAAATCTCATGCTTCAGGGAAGGTCAAAGAGGTATTCCACTCCTCTTTGCTCCTAAACACACACACACACACACAATATTAAAGAATTGGAAAGGTGCATTATATATTTTTCATCCTCCTCCGAAGAATGAAGTATTGGCTACTGGTAGAATAATAATATTTAGATCTTATGTAGAACTTTTCATCTATAGATCTCAAAGTGCTTTACAAAGGAGATCAGTATAATTATCTCAATTTTACAGTTGAGGAAACTAAGGCACAGAGAGGCCACTAGGGCATTGAGAGAGCGGGAACAGAATGCTGGCCTCTTGAGGTGTGCTCAGGGCTGGCCTTACCATGAGGTGAACTGAGGTGGCCACCTCAGGTGCCAGACTGTGGAGGGGTGCCACTAGGACCCAGAGTGTAGAAAATTGTGTCTGCTGCTGGTGCATATGTATTCTCTCTGCTCTAGATGCACAGAGATGGTGGAGTGCTGTGCTGGAGGAAGGAAGGCACAAGAGACATAACAGGCAGGCAGGATAAAAGGTGAGAGGGAATAACAGAAAGCAGCACGAACTGCAGAGAGAGAGAAGGAGCATCTTATGCACCTCTCTAGCACACCCAGGAGCCTGAACTGATTAACACCAGCTTCTCAGGGAGCTTCCTGTGTCCTGCTGCTTCCCTGAACCCACTTGAAGAGAACAGGAAGTCAACTAGTAGAAATAATAGAAGTAGTAGGAACCAGTTAGGCCCTTAAGACGCTGATATCTTCCCTCACTCAGGCCCTGGTACCAGCCTGCTTATTTGTTCCCTTCAATTGAGTGTTGAGAGCCACTATAGCTGGCACAGAACAGCAGTCATGAGTGAAAGAAGAAAACACCCCTCTGGGGCAGCATTCAGAAAAAGAAAGAAAGCAAAGGAAGCTTTTCTATCTAAACAGGAAGGAGCTCTCCTGAGATACATAGACACAAATGTTCATGGTGAGCCATCCGGCCCCAGTGAGGATGTGAGTGGTGAGGAGATGCCTGATCTTTCAGTTAGTCAGAGTGCAGGTGACCTGGCAGCTACTGCAGCATCCATATCTCCATCTCAAATGGATGTAACTATGCACATTCCTGAAGAAAAGTGTAGATCAGAGAAGAGTGTGGTAGAGGCACAAGAAACTGTTGCTGCTGAGTTTAGTTCCTTAAATCTAGATGATCCAGGACTGTGGACCCACTTGAGCAGTAGCCTGAGGGACTTCCTTGTATTGCGTGGGCCACAGCAAGTGAAAAACTTCATGTTCCCCACAGACAATGAAAATAGAAGTTTCCATCCAACACATTACTGGCGTGAAATCCCCAATAGTGACAAAGTGGAGAAGGCATGGTTTATGCACTCAAAAACCCGGAATGCTGCATACTGTTTTTGTTGCAAACTCTTCCAGTCTAATGTTCTAGCCACATTGGGTTCTACAGGAACAAAGAACTGGAAAAATCTGGCTAGAAATCTGGCATGCCATGAGAAGGCAGCAAATCACCAGAGAACATTCCATAAGTGGAAAGAGCTTGAGATGAGACTAAGGTTAAAGGCCATCATAGACAATCAGCATCAAGAGAAGATTGCATCCGAGTCTTTTTACTGGCAAAATGTTCTGAAAAGGCTCATTGCCATTGTGAGAATGCTTGCTACCCAAAACCTAGCACTGCGTGGCACTCTAGATCAGCTGTATGTGCCAAACAATGGAAATTTCCTTAAAATTGTGGAGCTGATGGCTGAGTTTGATGCTGTACTCTGGGAGCCTCTAAGAAGAGTCACCACCCAAGAAATGTACACACACCACTACCTTGGAAAAACAATTCAAAATGAGATCATACAGTTACTGGCAACAAAAGTAAAACAGAAGATTGTGGCAGATCTGAAGTCAGCAAGATATTACTCTGTTATTCTGGACTGCACACCTGACATCAGCCATATGGAACAAATGACTTTAATGGTGCATTTTGTAACAACAGAACCTAGTGAAAATGTCCCTGCAATGGTGACTGTCAGAGAGCATTTTCTAGAATTTATTGGCATTGATGATACTACAGGGGGAGGTATAACAAATGTGCTTCTTAAAAAGCTAGAAGATATAGGAATTGCAATAGCTGACATGAGAGGCCAGGGCTACGATAATGGTGCCAACATGAAAGGAAAGAACAGAGGAGTGCAGACACGGATCTGAGAGTTAAACCCTCGAGCTTTTTTTGTCCCATGCAGTTCTCATTCATTGAACTTGGTGGTCAGTGATGCAGCATCAGCTTCTAGTGAGGCTGCTGAATTTTTAAATGTAATTCAAAGCATCTATGTATTTTTCTCTGCATCAACTCATCGATGGCAAATTTTGAAGCAACATCTGGGAACATCCTCTCTGACACTGAAACCACTGAGTGACACACAATGGGAAAGTCAAGTGGAGGCAATAAAGCCTATCAAGCACCAAATTGGGAAGATAGATGATGCCATAGTTGCCATTATGGAGGATAATGCTATGACAGGATCTGTTCGTGGAAGAACAGTGGCAGGGGGAAATGGAATCACCAGAAACATACATAACTTCCAATTTCTGTGTGGCTTAGTGTTGTGGGCATGACATACTGTTTGAAATAAATGTTGTAAGCAGGAGACTCCAAGGTGTTGACCTTGATATATCTGGAGCAATGGAACAACTGGACAAAGCAAAGTCATACCTACAATCTTACCGGTCAGATTAGGGATTTCAAAATGTTCTGAAGAGTGCACAGAAGTTGGCAGAGGAACTTCACACTGAAGCAATTTTCCCACCCATTCAAGAATACAAGAGTCACCGAAGAAGAAGACATTTTGATTACGAGGCACGGGATAATCCCATAAGAGACCCCAAACAACAATTCAAAGTTGAATTCTTTAACCAGGTGCTAGATTGTGCAATACAGTCGGTTGAAGAATGTTTCATGCAGCTCAAGGAACACAGCAGTATATTTGGGGTGTTGCATGATATTCCAAAACTCCTCACTATACCTGAAGAAGACCTACACCAGCAATGCAGGACACTGCATTGAGATAGTGCTGACACATGATGACATGCGTGATATTGATGCGAGTGATTTAGGTGATGAACTGAAAGCCCTTTCAAGATACATTTCAGCAGGATCAACTCCAAAGGCTGATCTGGAATATATGTGTACAAATAAGATGACCAACCTCTTTCCAAATGCTTTTGTCACTCTGCACATACTTCTAACACTTCCTGTAACAGTTGCCAGTGGAGAACACAGCTTCTCTAAGCTGAAGTTAATAAAAACACATATATGCTCCACAATGACAAAGGAGAGGCTGGTCGGCCTTGCAAACATCTCAATAGAACATGAGCTGGCCCAGACTGTGGACCTTCAGGAAGCAGTTCAAATCTTTGCAACCAAGAAGGCACGGAAAGCACCACTTTGATTATTGAAACAGATAAAAATGCCAGTGTTTACTATGCAGACAAGAAAAGTGATATTTGCTGTTCAGGTGTTTGAAAGTTAAGTGTAACTTAACGTTTTTGAACAAGGCATTTTAAGTTGTTAGTTCTGTAGTGGGGTAGGTAGCAGAGCAGTAACATGAGAGGAGAAGAACAGGAAGAAGGCAGAATTGAGACCTTTCAAAGTTTTGGCCCAAGCGAGGGAACTTGGAGGCATCATTTGAGCTCCCCGCCTCAGGTGCCAAAATGTTGTGGGCCAGCCCTGAAGATTAGGGTTGAAAGAGACCTCAGGAGGTCATCTAGTCCAACCCCCTGCTCAAAGTAGGATCAATCCCAACTAAATCATCCCAGCCAGGGCTTTGTCTAAAACTAGGGCCAAAGTCAAAGATAGTTCCATGAATATATGTGAAAAGAAACTTTCAGCATAGCAACAGTCTATTACTGAGACCAGTGAGCCACTCAGAACTGGGGTGGGATCATCTGGGGTTTCCATTTTTGGAATGACTCTTCTGGCAATTAGTAAATCACTAAGCATAGGTCTCCCTTGCCATTTAGGTAATTTAATAATATTAAATGTTTCTAAAATAAGAAGTGGGTTATAAAGTATATCATTTAACTTAAAAGTAATTTGTTCAGTTGCTTAAATTGCCCCAAAGGATTTTATCATGGTACAGTCTTATCGCATAGATATAGTAATAGTGTGCCCATAACACTTGAGTCTTTAATTCTAGAAGATGCCTTAATAGTCTCTCATCTTAATTTTTCCCATTTCTAGCTAATGGCTTTACTTTGTCTATATGTACATAGCAAGTCTTTGTAATATATAGATTCTGGAGTTCACTTTTATCACCTCTGTAAGTATTACTTGAAGGCATGTTGCTAGAGAGTCACAAATAGGATATCTTGTCCTTAAGTAAGGCTCTTCACAATTTACTTTCTCCTTACCTATCCTTTCTATTAGTTTATTACAATGTTGATCTCCACTGTCACTCAGCCAATGATATCAGCCTCAATTGCCCACTTGCCTGCTGCTTTTGTAAGTAACTCTGCTCCTTCCGGCTTGCTGCCTCATGTGCATGGGATAAACTCCTTATTAAAATCCTTAAAGCCACTGCCATTGCCTTCCCCTTCCCAGGCTGTATCCCCTGAGATGCACAGCATAAAGTGTACCCCCTGGCTGATGCCTCTAGATGCTACTGTAATACTACTTGATTAATAATTAGTGGCTTTGCTCCCAAGGTTTCAAATGTATTCCTAAATTATAATAAAAAAGCTATTTTGAGTCTTCACCCAGATATACTACTCCAGGATATGCTCTTGTCAGATGTCATCAACTAAGCTGCATCTAGCGTAGGAGACCTCCAGGTGTTGTTACAAGTTGGTGAGTCCATAAGTGGTCTGCTCCCCTTTTGAGTCAGTAGTGACTAGGTGGTACAGGCTGCCACAATGCTGGACATGCCCCCTTTCAGGTGAAAAGTAATACTAAGACCCTGATCACTAATGGAATTAAAAATCCTATGGCACTATACATATGAGTAGGTTAATCTTCATGTCCTGGCTTCCCAGATAACTGGACTTAATCTACCTAAAATATTCCCTTCATAGTTCCAATTGGAAGCTTTTTCCTCCTAAAGATAGTAGTGGTACTAGCTCAGAAGGGCTGACACCCTCTACCATAAAGATAACTGAACGTCAGCCATGAGTACATTATCCTTGTATATACTTTGGGAGTGGGACCTTTGACAGAAACGTGACATATACACTTGGGGAGAATTCCTGGTCCTGCTGAAATCAGTGAGAGTTTTGCCATTGATGGGACCAGGATTTCACCCATGAAATATTATTACAAGTTGTACACATTGTATCTGTCATTAAAACATAACAGAATTTAAGATTACAGTATTTTGTGTTTAACTTTTTATGTTTCAGTGCTAATGTTCATCTCATCTTGGTAGTGAAGCACCCTGGGATATATTACCTGAAATGAAAAAATAGCAGTATATGTATTTTTTAAATAAACTACTGGTTACATATGCTATACCTAAGGAGATAACTGTAGGAGGTTAAGCCACGCTGTTCTGCTTCCTCCTCTGTGATCCTGAAGGATGGCCCTCCCAGAGGACGCATTCTCTCTTTATACTTTTCTCCACCATGTACTCCACGACAACTGCAATAGCTGCATGTCTTAGAGCTACCCATAATACTTCAAACCCTGGGTGTGCACAAGGAATTAAACAGCATTGCTGGGATTTTAAAATACTCTGACAAACTACCAGCAGGCAATTAAAATATTCCATTTCCTGGAAGAATTTACTACTTTTGTGCAATGCGGTACACAGTAAATCAAATGTTTATTTTGTTGAAAAGCAAAGCTTGTTCTTTTCAGGTTAACATAGCAATGGGTAGCGCTATCACAAAATTCCTGGTTCCAGGAAACATTTTTCCTTTTGCAACACCAACTATCACTATCATCCTCTTCTATCTGTCCATTTCTTCTCTTCTCCATTCTTTCCTAAGTCTATGTTCTTTTATGTCTGTCATCCTCGTCTTTCCTCTTCTCTCCATCCGTATCCTTTCCAGATTAAACATTTTATTAATTTTTAAGTGTAAGTATGAGAAGACTAGGGGAAACAACAAGCAATATGTAATACAGTAGACACACACCCCACAAATATGTACATATATATCACATGTGCATGGGGATATCATGTGAAAAATTGAGGAGTCATGTGCTAAATGCATCCTGTTGGAGTCAATGAGACTTAGCACCTCTGAAAATCAGGTCCGTTACACCCTGAATCACCAAAGTACCTAAACTAATGACTAACTTAAAATATATGAATAGTCCTATTGCCTTCAGTGCTAAAAGTTAAGCACATGTTTAAGTGCTCTGCTTTATTAATTAGGGGTTGATTTAAGCATGTACTTAAAGTTAAACATGTGCTTAAGTGCTTTGCTGAGTCAATATGAATTTTAGATACCTAGGCACCCAGTTTCAGCATTTAAGCCCCATTTTATTAGTTCACTATCATCAGCATTTTACAATTAATTGAATGTACCAGTTTTTCACCAGATCAAAACCAGTAGTTTTGGATATGCAGACGTTTAATTCAGTATTGCTAAGTGCAAGCATTCAAAAATAATGAGCGAAGAAAAGAAAAGACAATCAGGAGGGGAAGTAAACTGTATATGTTTGGGGGGACTTTTAAAATTAGTTTTGTTGTTGTTGTTTTGCCTTCTGGTGTTTGAGCTCTCAGGGGTTTTCAGGCTTTTCTCCGCAATTCTGAGGGCTACTTTATTTTAATGAAAGGTGAGACATATATCACATGACTCCAGGAGCTGAGGCTTTAAGACAAACACCAAGTAACATTAGACTCATGATAAAATTGTGAGCTGGCAACACTGTTAATCTCTGAATAAAATTGGAACTCTACATTATTCTTATTTATGTCCCATTCCATTGATGAGTTTGGATCATTTTATGTTTGTATTATTAAGCTTGTGGTACAGTTTTGACTAGCTCTATTTTGGAATATACTTCTTTGAAATTAGGCTTCTCTAAAAGTATTTAACATCAGTTATTTTTTCAACATATACATTATATGATATGGATTTGCCAATATTTGTTCCAATTTATAAAATATGAATAGTTCATTTTTTCTATAATATAATTATTATTATAAATATTTTCACTTAATAACTAATTAGTCATGGTTTAATTCATTTCACATTTTAATATAGATCAGGGGTAGGCAACCTATGGCACACGTGCCAAAGGCAGCATGCGAGCTGACTTTCAGTGGCACTCACACTGCCCAGGTCCAGGCCACCGGTCCGGGGGTCTCTGCATTTTAATTTAATTTTTAAATGAAGCTTCTTAAACATTTTAAAAACCTTATTTGCTTTACATACAACAATAGTTTAGTTATATATTATAGACTTGTAGAAAGAGACATTTTAACGTTTTTAGAAGGTATTACTGGCACACTAAACCTTAAATAAGAGTGAATAAATGAAGAATCGGCACACCACTTCTGAAAGGTTATGACCCCTGATATAGATGATATTACCATGTGACATCTTGTGGTTACATATTCCTACATGATTTTATGTTAAGCTGAAATTTAGCATTTCAGAGTCTCTTTATTCAACGTTATTTCCAAAAGGATTTTACTTTTATAGAGTTTTTTTACTGGAGACAATATACTTGAGTTTTCTTTATGTTAATTATATTAATTACTGTGTATGCAATAATTATTTTTCTCTATAGAATCTTAAAAATCAAATGTCGTATTAACACAAATTTATATAGCAATTAACTTAGAATTCCTGCTAAAAAAAAATTTCTTTGAAGAGTCAGTGCTTGTCCTTTCAAGTTCCTTTTCATTCATGTAGATTTTAATTTCCTAATAATGCTCTTTTCCTTAAGTTCTCGCTTCTTTTATCCATTGAACTGTAACTTATTATGAGTAATTTTAGCTTTTTATTATGATTATTAGAAACATCCCTTCTGTCTACAGCCCAAGAGCAGTTACTTATTCCACAAACTCACTGACAAGTTTGTGGTTACAAAGCTCGTTTTCTGATCTTCTGGTCCCCCATGATTTATTTTGGGGAAATATGCTAAAACTGCTCCTTTTCATTTCTGTATTTAACTTAAACTTTAAATATTCTATCTGTACATCTTATGGGCTTGTTTCTCATCACACATTCTGGTGTAAATCCATAGGGACATCTGTGATGCTACACCAGCATAATACTGATTTGAGAGGAGAATCAGACCTAATATTTCTAAATAATCTTTAACACATTAGATGGTTATATTAACAGTTTATTTTTTACTCCATCAGTATTCTGTATTCTATAACTATTTACAAACAGGCTAGAGTTGGTGGAAGCTCCTTTTGAATTGGGGGGTGGGGAGGGTTGAGAGCAGCAAATGTCTGCAGCATGGGGAACTAAGGGCAAAAGGGGTAAGGAAGGGTATTGAGGGAATTCAGGATGGGTGCTATGCATGGAGAGCAGAGGGAGTTAGGGCAGACATCAGGATGGGTTCTGCGCATAGGGAGTGGGGGACAGTCAGGGTGTCAGGGATAGGATAGTGAACAGGGTGGGTGCTCTGTATTGGGAGCGAAGGGACCTATTGAGACTTGGCTACGGGCAGCTGGTTCCAGACTGGGAAGAGTCTTTCACATGACAGGGAGTTGCTGACAGTCCCCCAGTTCCTACCTGCTCCTCAGCCCAATCCTGGGTGCCAGCGTGACCTCCTCAGCCGCTCTGGGTCCCGCTCTCACCTCCATCTCCAGCAGCCACAGAGCCCCTCCTGAGTATGTGAAACACTTAAGAATGACCCATGGTGGGTGGGGGTGGGGCACAGATGAGCCCTGAAAAAATTTCCACTGAAGGGGTGGTAACCTCTCCCCAAACCTGGTTCTACCACCCTTGAAACAGGCTGTTTAATATTGAAAATGTCTGTTTAATATTAATATAGTCCACACTTTATGGGCTGCTCCCATCTACTCCACCCTCTTCTCATTCCAACTGCTCCTTAAGATTCAGGGCTGGATTCTACGCTGGGTGTTAATCAGCATAGAAATTCATCAAAGTCAGTTGCTACCCAGCACAGAATCTGACCCTTAGTTCTCCCAAAAGATCACAAATATTGATCCGTGTGAGTCAAATGATCTCTTAGCACTTTATGAAGAGAACTGAAAATAACATTAAAAAAATAGAAATTCTAAATTAATGCCCATCTCCTGGGTCTTTCCATGCACTTCCTCATCTCAAGGTCCACCTTAGACTGTGGGGCAAGGACAGCCTTTATTTGTGACTTCTGCAGTGCTGAATATATCAGCAGCATTTAACAGATAATGAGCGGCATCAGGAATAATAATCATACACTTAAAAAGAAGATCCAATTTGTGACATTTTCTCTTGTTTTTATTGGGGTAGAGAGGTGGTGTTAACGTATTTGGTGTCCTGCAGTTTCACTCTGAGCTAAAGTATGGTTGTCAGCATCCCTTCCTAGGGGCAATGAGGGATCTCTTACCCAGCTCACTAAATAGCCAAGGGACACATCAGGACTAGAAGAGTTTCTGTTCCAAATACACTCCTGGAAGTGGCGGCTGGCATATTCTGCTTGCTATTTTAGGATAGAGGAGAAAGGGGCCAGATGAAAAGTCTGGTTGAAGAGGCTGCCAAGGTATCAGAGGTGTGCCTGTGGCCCCAAGAACAGAATGAGGGGAGAGATGAAGAACCTCAAGGACATCAAAGGTACGTGTGGGGAGAGGGGAGTGGCTAGGGAGTTGGAGAGCTATGAAAGAATGCCCTTGGAGCTTTAGGTTCAACTCCCATGTGAAGGATCCAATACATCTACTACAGACTGCACATCAATTTTAATTTCTTTAGCTGATTTCTAGTTTTGTAGAATTAAGTTTTTCCCAATTAGACTAGCCCTTAAAATAAAATGCCCTTGATCTTTGCTAATAGTTGTAATGGAATCCAAATCCCGAAGGATAAAGATAGTAGGATTCAGAGGCAAGTCTATGCTCATTTTTGTATTTACTTTTCTATTACTTTTCATCAGAATTAAAACACGTCTGGGCCGTGATTCACCCCTGGAAGCCCACATTAACCATCCACAGGAGTCACCAGACTGCTGAGAAGGCCATAACCTCTGTTCTAACAGAGGGCCTTAGAGGGGGATGCAGAAGAAGTATGAACCGGGTCTGATTCACCACATCCCCACCACATGGGCTCCTATTGAGCTTCAACACAGAAAAGAGAAGCAGTAGAAACTTGATAGTGAACTTAGACAATTCCATATCTCCTGAATTATTTTCCTCAAAATTTACCTTGTCAAATCCTCAAACCTGCACAAAAGCACACATTTCACAATTTTATTCTATTCAGGTTCTTATAATGAGATAAGAATCTGAGCGCCTTCCAGTAGTGGATGAGGTACCATGACTAACAGCCATCATGTGTTATTTGTTCTCTCTTTCTCTCCCCGGTGAGATAAGCACGTTCAGTGGAGTGTCTTGTTTTGGTAGGGTTTGGCTTTTCGGTGTTTTTCTGAAAGGTGTAATGGCTATTCTGTGAAGGCGTAATGGCTCACAAATTATGCTGGGAGCTGGGCAGGCACCTGATGAGGAGCAGAATTAAGGAGATAGAAAGGTGGTTTAAGTTGCCTTTTCCTCTACCCCATTTCCAGCACCCAGGGTAGAAAATGATGTCTTTCCATACCTTCTACAGAACTCCTGAGAGAAAGGCACCTACCATGCTCAAGTTGTCCCTAAAAAGTTTTCAACTGCTTTTATTACTAGGGATTAGTCTTTAATAGACTAGAAAAGGGTATTTTTGGGAATGTGTTTGGTAGCACATTCTCACTGACATCTTAAATTTCTAATGCACTTAAGATGGGGCTAGCTGGTCAAGTTGAAGCCTCTAATCGAGATAAACCCCAGGTGGTTGGAGTCTTCTAACATTTTTTTACCCTGAATGTCTCTGCCTTTTGGTTTTCTAAGAATGTATAAAAATGAATGAGTCTGATTGTACAAGCCCCTTCATTACAATGCTCCTGAGCTGGAACTGAAGGGTGCTCAGTGGAGCTCTAGATGTTAAGGTGTTCTTATGCCACTTTTATACTCCCACAATACTTGGGCAGTTTTATAGCCAGGCTATTCCTTCACACAAACCAGAGCAGCCTGAAGGTTATTCTAATTTGCACTAGGATGGTGTTCCAAGAAGGAGGAGTGCTAGGCAGAGATGGGCTCCACCTAACGAAGAGAGGGAAGAGCATCTTCACAAGCAGGCTGCTAACCTAGTGAGGAGGGCTTTAAACTAGGTTCACCAGGGGAAGGAGACCACAGCCCTGAGGTAAGTGGGAAATTGGGATACCGGGAGGAAGCACGAGCAGGAGAGCGCAAGAGGGGAGGACTTCTATCTCATACTGAGAAAGTGGGATGATCAGCGAGTTATCTTAACTGCCTATACACAAATGCAAGAAGCCTGGGAAACAAGCAGGGAGAACTGGAAGTCCTGGCACAGACAAGGAACTATGATGTAATTGGAATAACAGAGACTTGGTGGGATAACTCACACGACTGGAGTACTGTCATGGATGGATATAAACTGTTCAGGAAGGACAGGCAGGGCAGAAAAGGTGGGGGAGTTGCATTGTATGTAAGAGAACAGTATGTCTGCTCAGAGCTCCGGTATGAAACTGCAGAAACACCTGATAGTTTCTGGATTAAGTTTAGAAGTGTGAGCAACAAGGGTGATGTCATAGTGGGAGTCTGCTATAGATCACCAGACCAGGGGGATGAGGTGGATGCGGCTTTCTTCCGGCAACTAACAGAAGTTACTAGATCGCAGGCCCTGGTTCTCATGGGAGACTTCAATCACCTTGATATTTGCTAGGAGAGCAATACAGTGGTGCACAGACAATCCAGGAAGTTTTTGGAAAGTGTAGGGGACAATTTCCTGGTGCAAGTGCTGGAGGAACCAACTAGGGGCGGAGCTCTTCTTGACCTGCTGCTCACAAACTGGGAAGAATTAGTAGGGGAAGCAAAAGTGGATAGGCACCTGGGAGGCAGTGACCATGAGATGGTTGAGTTCAGGATCCTGACACAAGGAAGAAAGGAGAGCAGCAGAATATGGACCCTGCACTTCAGAAAAGCAGTCTTTGACTCCCTCAGGGAACTGATAGGCAGGATCCCCTGGGAGAATAACATGACGGGGAAAGGAGTCCAGGAGAGCTGGCTGTATTTTAAAGAATCCTTATTGAGGTTGCAGGAACAAACCATCTCGATGTGTAGAAAGAATAGTAAATAAGGCAGGTGACCAGCTTGGCTTAACAGTAAAATCCTTGCTGATCTTAATCACAAAAAAGAAGTTTACAAGAAGTGGAAGATTGGACAAATGACCAGGGAGGAGTGTAAAAATATTGCTCAGGCATGCAGGAGTGAAATCAAGAAGGCCAAATCACACTTGGAGTTGCAGCTAGCAAGGGATGTTAAGAGTAACAAGAAGGGTTTCTTCAGGTATGTTAGCAACAAGAAGAAAGTCAAGGAACATGTGGGCCCCTTACTGAATGAGGGAGGCAACCTAGTGACAGACAATGCAGAAAAAGCTAATGTACTCAATGCTTTTTTTGCCTTTGTCTTCGCGAACAAGGTCAGCTCCCACACTACTGCACTGGGCCACACAGCATTGGGAGGAGGTGACCAGCCTCTGTGGAGAAAGAAGTGGTTTGGGACTATTTAGAAAAGCTGTACGAGCACAACTCCATGGGGCCGGATACGCTGCATCCAAGGTTGCTAAAGGAGTTGGTGGATGTGATTGCAGAGCCATTGGCCATTATATTTGAAAACTCATGGCGATTGGGGGAGATCCTGGATGATTGAAAAAAGGCTAATGTAGTGCCTATCTTTAAAAAAGGGAAGAAGGAGGATCCGGGGAACTACAGGCCAGTCAGCCTTACCTCAGTCCCTGGAAAAATCATGGACCAGGTCCTCAAGGAATCAATTCTGAAGCACTTAGGGGAGAGGAAAATGATTAGGAACAGTGATCATGGATTCACCAAGGGCAAATCATGCCTGACTAACCTAATTGCTTTCTATGATGAGATAACTGGGTCTGTGGATGAGGGGAAAGCAGTGGATGTGTTATTCCTCGACTTTAGCAAAGCTTTTGACACGGTCTCCCACAGTATTCTTGGCGGCAAGTTAAAGAAGTATGGGCTGGATGAATGGACTATAAGGTGGATAGAAAGCTGGCTAGATCGTCGGGCTCAACAGGTAGTGATCCATGTCTAGTTGGCAGCTGGTTTCAAGCAGACTGCCCCAAGCGTTGGTCTTGGGGCCGGTTTTGTTCAATATTTTCATTAATGATCTGGAGGATGGCGAGGACTGCACTCTCAGCTAGTTTGCAGATGACACTAAACTGAGAGGAGTGGTAAATACGCTGGAGGGTAGGAATAGGATACAGAGGGACCTGGACAAATTAGAGGATTGGGCCAAAAGAAATCTGATGAGGTTCAACAAGGACAAGCTGCTGTGTACAATGCAAGGATCCTTGCAAGCAAGATGAAGGCCAATATGGAAATATGATCTGTTTCTTCCCTGTCATTGCTGAGACCATTGGCAATAATTCTCTGCCCTTTCACCTCTGTGTAGTAGTCATATTAATTGGGGATCTGATTTAATGAGTGGTATTTAGTATATACACGGGCTTTCTGTCATTCCCTCCTGCCTATCTCCTGCTCTGATTTTTCAGGCACCAACATTCAGTGCATCAGAGTAGATTTCACAAAAGGTTGCGCACATGGCAAGGAAAAGGTAATGATCTGTGTTTGTTTGTGAGAGTATTCACATTTCAAATGCATTTATAATTCTAATAAATTAAAGGAGTGTTAAACCATAACAAAAGTAAAATAAAATGAAAGGCTAAAACTGCAAAACAAATAAAACTGTCATTAGGCATAACCTAAGCAGGCTGTACAAGTTAAATGAAGTTACACATATTGGCCAATAAATAATGAAGTATGGTCAAGTACTTTAACTAAAAGGGTTTCCATGCATGTGCAATGCACTGAAGTCACAGCAAAATCCCTGATGCTTTGTATATAATAGAAAGCTCTTGGACAGCACAGTGCCAGAAAATTAGTATTTGTTGCTTTTTCAATTAGCTTGATGAGGCACGTCCCCCTATAACGGCGCATTCGATGGCTTTTTTGACCAGTGACCTAAAAATGCACTTGCACCAATTTATGTGAAAATTTCCACAGTCCATAAATCTGGTATTTTGCCATGGAAATGTAGGATCAGGTCCTCTGTCCCATGGAGGTTTTTTTGTGCTTCTCTCATGTAATAAAGCCTTAAGACCATCTTGATTGACCACTTGAGGTTTTTCCATGCCCTGGGGAATCCTCAGTGGGCTTAGCACCAGTATATCAGCTCCTTTGCTATCCCAAGGAATGGCTGGGGGAGAGTGGGTGTGGCCAGATTGTTTTTGCTGCTGAAATGGCACCTTGAGACTATGGACAGCCCGTTATATAGAATGGCCTTCTGAGATTATGTGAATTGTTCAACATCACAAAGGAAATCTGTGGCAGAGCTGGAACAGACCTCCTGAGTCCCAGTCCAGTGCCTTAACATCAAAGTCATTCTTCCTCTCCAATAGCATTATAATATTGTTAACAATTATTCTCTACTCCTTTTAATATACCCTAGCATTTCAAAAGGGTTTTTAAGTGCTGCTGGGAACTGAGCAGATGTCTTCATGGTAGGTTTGGATTGTCCTTGTGTTTTCCCCCTCACCAGTCTTCTATGTCTGGGCACTGGGAGGCTTTCGGGGACAGAGAACTGTTCTCACGGGATGGGCTCCACCTGAGTAGGGAAGGAAATAGACTTCTAGGAGGGAGGCTGGCTCATCTGATCAAAAGAGCTTTAAACTAGGAATTGGGGGGAGACGGTTGGGAGATGTCCAGGCACTCTCCACACCAAATTTAAACATTGAGAGGGAGGACAACAGGATAAGAACGGATATAGCCAGAGGGAGGGATTTGGACATAAGGAAGAGGGGGGGGGGATGGATACTAGACCAATAGGTCATACTGGTGGTACTGTGTCCCTACCAAACTGGGTAACAAAGGTAAGAGAGGCCAAACAGCAAAAATTAGGATGTTTGTTCACCAATGCGAGAAGCCTAGGTAACAAAATGGAGGAATTGGAGCTCCTGGTCCGAGAATTGAAACCGGATATCGTAGGAATAACCGAAACATGGTGGAACGCTAGTCATGACTGGAGTACAGGTATGGAAGGGTATGTGCTGTTTAGGAAAGACTGAAACAAAGGTAAAGGTGGGGGAGTAGCATTGTATGTCAATAATGAGGTGAACTGTAATGAAATAACTAGTAATGGAATGGATAATACGGAGTCTGTTTGGGCAATGGTCACATTGGGGAAGAAAACTACTAGAGCCTCCCCTGGGATAGTGATTGGGGTGTGCTATAGACCGCCGGGATCTAGCCTGGATATGGATAGAGAACTCTTTAATGTTTTTAAGGAGGTAAATACTAATAGGAATTGTATGATCATGGGAGACTTTAACTTCCCGGATATAGATTGGGGAACAAATGCCAGTAATAATAAATAATAGGGCTCAGCTTTTCCTAGACGTGATAGCTGATGAATTCCTTCATCAAGTAGTTGCTGAACCGACGAGGGGGGATGCCATTTTAGATTTGGTTTTGGTGAGTAGTAAGGACCTTGTTGAGGAAATGGTTGTAGGGGACAACCTTGGCTCGAGTGATCATGAGCTAATTCGGTTCAAAATAAATGGAAGGATAAACAAAATTGCATCTGAGACTAAGGTTTACGATTTCAAAAGGGCTAACTTTACTAAATTAAGGCGACTAGTTAGGGAAGTGGATTGGACTAATATATTTAGGGATCTAAAGGCGGAAGACACCTGGGATTATTTCAGGTTGAAGTTGCAGGAGCTGTCAGAGGCCTGTATCCCGAGAAAGGGAAAACGGTTCGTAGGTAGCAGTTTTAGACCGAGCTGGATGAGCGAGCGTCTCAGAGGGGTGATTAAGAAGAAACAGAAAGCGTACAAGGAGTGGAAGATGGGAGGGATCAGCAAGGAAACCTACCTTATTGAGGTCAGAGGGTGTAGGGATGCAGTGAGAAAGGCCAAAAGCCGGGTAGAGATGGACCTTGCGAAGGGAATTAAAACCAATAGTAAAAGGTTTTTTAGCCATATAAATAGAAAGAAAACCAAGAAAGAAGAAGTGGGTCTGCTTAAAACTGTAAACGGGGTGGAGATTAAGGATAAGCTAGGCATGGCACAATATCTAAACGAATATTTTGCCTCGGTCTTTAATGAGGCTAATGAAGGGCTTAGGAATAGTGGCAAAGTGACTGATGGGAATGAAGGTGCAGGGTTGGAAATTACAGTATCCAAGGTAGAAGCCAAACTTGAACAGCTTAACGGTAGTAAATCAGGCGGCCCGGATAATCTTCATCCTAGAATATTAAAGGAATTGGCGAGTGAAATTGCAAGCCCGTTAGCAATAATTTTTAATGAATCTCTAAACTCGGGGGTTGTACCGTTTGAATGGAGATTAGCTAATATAGTTCCTATTTTCAAGAAGGGGAAAAAAAGTGACCCGGGTAACTACAGGCCTGTTAGTTTAACATCTGTAGTATGTAAAGTCATGGAAAAAATATTAAAGGAGAGAGTAGTTACGGACCTTGAGGTCAATGGCGATTGGGACAAATTACAACATGGTTTTACGAAAGGTAGATCGTGCCAAACCAACCTGATCTCCTTCTTTGAGAAAGTAACAGATTTTTTAGACAAGGGAACTGCGGTGGATCTAATATATCTTGATTTCAGTAAGGCGTTTGATACGGTACTGCATGAAGAATTACTGGTTAAATTGGAAAAGATGGGGATCGAAATGAAAATCCAGAGGTGGATAAGGAACTGGTTAAAGGGGAGACTGCAGCGGGTCGTATTGAAAGGTTATCTGTCGGGTTGGAGGGAGGTTACCAGTGGAGTTCCTCAAGGTTCGGTTTTGGGTCAGATCTTATTCAATCTATTTATCGCTGACCTTGGAACCAAAAGTAGGAGTGGGCTGATAAAGTTTGTGGATGACACGAAGTTGGGAGGTATTGCCAATTCAGAGAAGGATCGGGATATCCTCCAGGGAGATTTGGATGACCTTGTAAACTGGAGTATTAGTAATAAGATGAAATTCAATAGTGAGAAGTGTAAGGTTATGCATTTAGGGATGACTAACAGGAATTTTAGTTATAAGCTGGGGACGCACCAGTTGGAAGTAACGGAAGAGGAGAAGGACCTCGGAGTCCTGGTTGATCGCAGGATGACTATGAGTCGGCAATGTGATGTGGCCGTTAAAAAAGCTAATGCGGTCTTGGGATGCATTAGGCGAGGTATTTCTAGTAGAGATAAGGAGGTGCTAGCCCCGTTATACAAGGCATTGGTGAGACCTCATTTGGAGTACTGTGTGCAGTTTTGGTCTCCCATGTTTAAGAAGGATGAATTCAAGCTGGAACGGGTACAAAGAAGGGCCACTAGAATGATCCGAGGAATGGAAAGCCTGTCGTATGAAAGGAGACTTGAGGAGCTCGGTTTGTTTTCCTTAACCAAAAGAAGGTTGAGAGGAGATATGATTGCTCTCTTTAAATATATCAGAGGGATAAATACCAGGGAGGGAGAGGAATTATTTCAGCTCAGTACTAATGTGGACACGAGAACAAATGGATATAAATTGGCAGTCGGGAAGTTTAGGCTTGAAATTAGACGAAGGTTTCTAACCATCAGGGGAGTGAAACTCTGGAACAGCCTACCGAGGGAAACAGTGGGGGCGAAGAACCTCTCTGGCTTTAAGATTAAGCTTGATAAGTTTATGGAGGGAATGGTTTGATAGGATAACGTGATTTAGTCAATAGGTCAATAACGTGCCACCACTGGTAATTAGTACCGAGGGTCAATGTTGGGATATTGAAAGTCTTTTTCCTGAGTGTCTGGCTGGAGAGCCTTGCCCGCATGCTCGGGGTTCAGCTGATCGCCATATTTGGGGTCGGGAAGGAATTTTCCTCCAGGGTAGATTGGCAGTGGCCCTGGAGGTTTTTCACCTTCCTCCGCAGCATGGGGCAGGGGTCGCTTGCTGAAGGATTATCTGCTACTTGAAGTCTTTAAATCAGGATTTGGGGACTTCAACAGCTGAGTCAAGGGAGAGAATTATTTCAGGAATGGGTGGGTCAGCTTTTGTGGCCTGCATCTTGCGGGAGGTCAGACTAGATGATCATAATGGTCCCTTCTGATTTTAAATTCTATGATTCTATGTCACATTTACATGACAAGAAAATACTCAATAATTTACCTAAAGAGTGGGAATAAAGTTTGTTTCTCCTCTCCCTATGGGCCATGGCTCAAACTCTTAAAAGTGACTTGTTTTACCCATGGACAACCCTACTACCTGCCTACTCTCTTCCCTGCTTACACAAGGGTTTAACCCATCTTCCTTTGGGCTATGTTTATCTGGCTTGGCCACAGGAGTTACGGTTTGGGAAAAATCTTGGTGCTTACAATTGAAAATTGTTCAAAAAGGAAAAAAATCTTTCTTTACAGTCTGAATAACTGTACAGTGTATAAAGGAGTCCTGTGGAGAGCCACAGTTCCCGGGGCACTGTAGGGGAAAATGAGAAGTGGGTCCAGGAGGTCCCCTCAGAAGCAGAAGCTTTACTCACTGCCAGCACAGCACTGTACAGCATCCCCCATAAAGCAGAACTCTACTGCATTCAGGAGCTGCACACCTTCTATGTGGTTCCCTTAATCCTGCCCCCTCCCCAAACGTTGGAACTATACTAGTTCTACTGCATCTGGGGAGCTCAGGGCATCAGGAGGAAAAGGCAGGATTGTCCTTAAATAAAAAGCTCACAGATTAGGGGTAAAACATTCCTCATAGACTGTTAGTAGACTAGTCAGCAAGGGTTCTTTATGCAGTATAGTGAAATTCTCCCCATGGCAGAGGGCTAGCACAAGAAAGGTGTACCATTTAAAGCCTTCTGAAGTCTCCAAAATAGGGATTAACTGCTGCATAGGCTTCCTGCTGGCCCACTGCACAAGGGTGAATATCACCCTATGAGAACAAGAATCTGTGAACCTTTCCAAACTATTGCTTAAAGTGTTAGGGCAGCAATTAAATATTCCAAATGCATGTAACTGATCTCTTGGTTTGTCAGCCTTCATGTTGCCGATTTTGTAACACGTGTCTGTAGGTCCAATTGACCTTCAAGCTAGAGCCTGAATATCCTAGGCTGTACGTCACCTTTTCTAGAGCTTTATCTCCTGTTAGAAAGAGAAATATAATTATTAGCACATTGTTCTGCTCAGCTGACATAGGATCTGATATTTTAGAAATGGTTTTGAGATGCCTAAATTGATTTGGTAGTGTGAACAGAAAGATGCAGCATCTTTAAAGCATTAGCAATTAAAAGGATTAAGAGGTGCAGTTTGATCAGCATGATGCTATCGCTGAAAATAAAACACCTTAAGATGATGAAGCTAATACCTAATGAAAGAAATGATGGCACATAAGATGTACACTGAATGATTGGCCAACTCTCTCCCTGACAGAGACAATTTAATTACATTTCATTATGATAGCATCACCACTTGCAAGACTGTAGGGGTCTGTCAGTTTCCATTTTAAAATGTGATTTTTGAGGTTTAAAATGTTGGCCCATTCCAAATCTCAACAGGCTCAGACCTGACATATCATATAAAATGCCTGCTAAGTGAAATCTTTTTTTCTAGGGAAAAATATTGTAATCCTTAGAACCAGCATTAAACTTCAAAGAAAATGCAATATTGCCAACCCCAAACATTCAAATAGTCAGCTCTCCAAAAATTGTGAGATTATCTTAAAAATCATGAGATTTCCAAGACTAATAATTTTGGAGTTCTTTTTATTTGCCATCTTGATTTGTGAGCTTTTTGGGACCACTCACTACATTTTCAGGCTTTTCCCACAACCATGAGGCTGAGAACATTACATGTTTTTCTTCTTTTAGTGCAAGCTGAGATTCTCAGCTCCAAGTTTTTGGGCTTTAAGAAAAATAGTAAATGTGGCGAGTCTCATGATAAAATTCACAGTTGGCAACATGCAAATTTCAAACTGTTTCAGATGCTTTATTGCCAACTTCCAGGCTGAAGAGTAGTCAGTAATTATTATAATGTTAGCTCCCATGCAGGTGCATAAAAGTAATGCTATTCACTGGAATGGGAGACACTTTCATAACATTTCCAAAAAGGGAAAGCAAGAGAATTAGAGCACACGTGCTCACAAACACACTGAAAAGTACATGCAGAATAACTGGTAAAACAATAGTAAGAGTCTGACAAGCTGAGGTTAGAGTCTAGACTGGCAGCCAGGATTCTTAGGTTCTATTCTTCCCTGCATAACTGACTTGCTGTGTGATATTGAGCAAGTCTTTTAACCTCCTAGTCTAGCTACTTGAACAAAGATATGACAATACTTGCCTGCCTCACAGGAGTGCTGTGAGGGTTAATCGGTTCACTAATGTTTGTAAAGCACTTTTAGAACCTTGGATGAAAATGACATGTGCTGTTAGTGGAATTCACCCATGGTACAGAGGGTCAGTGCAAGACCCTCCACATTCTGCAGGGGCACCCTGGGCACAGCAGGTAAGCAGGTATACCTGAGCACCCATTAAACACTGAATCAAGAGTGTCATGCTGGCCCCACATAGGCTAACACACAAAGGGGACAGGCACATGGAGGATCTCTGGATTCAAATTTCTGTAGCTCCAGTTGCTCAAAATCCCTTGCAAATGGAGCAGGGAGACTCAATGCTATTCCAGCCGATATGCTGAAATTCCATAGGCTGGAACAGAGGCTGCAGGGGATCTGCCCCACACCTGGTCCAGTTTTCATTTTCCCACCTTCTCTGAAGTGTACCCTTATGTAGCCCAAGTATTCTGGCTTGCCTTATGTGGGTGCATAGTATTATTCCAAAGGCAAGGAAACTAAGTTAAAGGCTACTTCAGTGTATGAAGTCTTCCCTCTGGGACTCTGGAAGCAATTGTTGATCTTGCATAGCTACCACAAGAACAGCAAGATTTGGAAATAATATATGAGTTAAGCATGACGGGCCAACCAGAGCATTGACTATACTTCTCTACAGTATATTTTGTGGATATCAGCCCATAATGTGGTGCTAACTGGGAGCAGGGACTTGTATGAGCTCCCATCTATTTTAATCTCAGTTTTAAGGTTTCATGTAGTTATTTAAAATATTGCAATATGAAATGCAATGAGATAATTGTTCTTTTCATGTTCATTGCTAAAGATAAGGGCTTAATGTTTCTCACTTAGAGTTGGTTGGAAAATTTCCATTAAAATGAAATTTCAAGAAAAAAAATATTTTAGCAAAGATTTCAGGGAACATTTCCCTCCATTTTCTGACCAGCTCAAGTGACCCTGAAACATGAATTTTATTTTCCCTTGAATAGTTTTTAAAATGATCATCTTCTACTGAATTCCTACCACTTGGACATTTTAGTCCTTTAAGCAATGATACAGGTTATTATTGAACCATAAATTCCAATAAGCATTTGGATCTTTTATTTTGTTCTAATCCACATTCTACAGCTTTCCTCATTTCATAACCCACGTTTACCTCAGTCAGGTCTTTAGGAGCGGTATGTGTTGCAGAAGATAACTAACTAAACCAGCTCAAAGTTGTCTAGAACATCATAAGAAAATAAAACACCATAGCAATGATATATACTTTAAAGCTTGACCACCAATTCTTTATGTACCTGCAGCTGTTGCTACAGCTGTTAATAATGATGGACTTAACAATGACATGTAAATAATTGGTATTACGGTTACAGTTACCTGGGTCACATAAGGAAAGCAAGACAAAACAGAGACTTCAGTATTTCTAACAAGAACAAGGCATTAATTTTTTGTCCTGCTCAGGTTTTCTTTTACAATGTTCCTAATGTTTTACACATTCATACCACAAATCTTACGTGACTGTCAGTATCTACAGGTAAAATATTTCTAGGCTTTGGAAAATTCAAGGTCCATTATATAATGAATATATGAACAGACCTAAAGCTATGAGTTGTAAAAAAAGAATCTAAATATGATCTGAGTCAATATAGAGGAAATTCTACTGAAAAATTCTGTCTCCAATAGAGTGTCTACACTGTTGTTTTTTTTATTTTCCAGTACAAAGTACAAAAAAAAATCTTGGTAGTAAGATCCTAGTAAATAATAGTGGAATAACTACCACCTCATTACCCAGTGTTGGTAACAATGCAGTGAGAACATGAAATTTGCCATCTCAAAAGAATATTCTTTTCATGGAATGCTCCCTTAAGCAGCACATCCAGGGGGGCTAAAAATGAATATGCTTAAGATGATGACAGTGGTACTAAGCTTTCATGCCTGCCTATCTGTCTGCCTTCTATCTGACCCTAAATTAGGCCTCAGAAGGTATAGTTTTTAATACAGATACTGGGTACAATGTACCTTCTCACAATTAGTAGAAAGTGCTGTTTTGTAATTAAAGGGTGAAGTGGGGCATGATGAACATATGGAAAAGGAGACCCTTAATAAGCGATGGAGCCTTCAAAAGAAATTGCTAATTAGTATGCATTTGATGTGTACTATCCCAATTTTAAGACTTTGCCTTGAATAAATTGCTATGTTGGGTGTTCGAAGGAGTGGTGAGATTAGCATTTACAAAGGGGGCAATTTTCTGTCTTCTTGACTCTGTTAAATGGAGGAAATAACTTCCAAGACTGAAGCAGTAGTTAGCCCATCAATCATTCTCACAGCTGGAAACTGGGGATCCCAAATGCTGAGATGAGTTAATCCGTCAGTTAATAAGTTCATAGTGGCACCATATGGCGCTGGGCCACTCCACACTGGGACAAGGACAGAACTGTTTACACAGGCATGCTGCTTTCTCAGGTACCTCCCTGCTGACAGAACCCTTTGTTCTGAAGGATCAATTTACTTTGCACAGTAAATTGACTGAATTGATCAGTTCAGAGCATATAATTGTTGGCTAATCCTGTGGAATCATGTCCTATCCATATGGAAGGGACAAAGGGTGCTGACAGTGGTCTAGTTTCTTGCTCCATCTCTGAGGCTATTTTCTCTGGACATGATGGACACTGATTAAAGCTGCCAGTAGATGGATACACAGCCTGTATTGACTAATTGACAGAGGTAATAGGAGGCCCAGCTTCCTCCAGCAAGGCAGTTTTATGTGTCTTTACTCTACCGCTATCATTACTTTTCTTAGGACAAAAAACATATAAAGGTCGATCCCATCAATTTAAATGCTGGACCACTTAACTCATATACCTGTCTTAATCATAAAGGGGCATGCTTCTACAAATCTCCAAATCAAACTAGTCAATCCATAGCTTCTTGTTTTAAATTAAGATCCTACAAAAACCACATTAAACTACTTAAGCCCACAAAACCAAGGAAATTTAATATTAAGGCAGAAATGTGGCATATGTCCAATAGTTTGGCATCTTACTCAGGTGGTTAAACCTACACCCAGTTGTATCTAGGTATTGCAGAACATATCACTTTTCAGCTTTAATTCTAAATTTCTTCACTTCTGTAAGTCCCCCAAAAGCCTTATTTTCAATACAGGATGTGTACACTTTGATTTGGGTTTCATTATTTTCCTTAGTACCAGATAAAAGCAATGTGCAAGTGTAAAATACATACAATTTAATTATATTATCATCTCTTGAGTCAGTAGTTCCTTTTCCATGACAGTGTGTCTAGAATTATTTCAGTTAAGGTTTTGATAGAAAATGGTACCGTGCATGAGAAAATGCCATTTACTTACCAAAAATGTTAAAATAATTACTTCAAAATACCAAAAGGTAAGTTGTTTGGAAACTGCAATGGTTCTTTAAATACAACAATGTTGTGGTGCTATGTCATTCATCAACTTTACAAATTGTATTAGTTAGGATATTTTGCCTTGTCTATGTATCTAGGTTCTTGTCATTGTATAATCTGAGCACCTTCTCTCGATTATTCCTCATTACAGACCATAGATGCTGGATCCAGCCCCATAAAGGAGCATTTCCTGGGGGGCGGAGGGGGGAAGAGATTTGAGCAAACATGGGTGAATGGTTGGGGCAAATGACAATTCATCCAAGGCTCATCTTTCAGACCATAGAATGTAATTATGTTGTAAGTATTATTTTAATTATTTTGCATGCCTTTATGATATGTACCCTATGCTCAATATATAGAAATCTAAGATTTCCCTCCATTTTTTATGTTATTCAAGAAACTTTAAAGGTTTAAACATCTCTGTCCAAATGTTAACTGCCTCAGTAAATAGCTAAAAGCTGCTTTTTATGCAGCCAAAATATTAATTCTTTTGCTTGTATCAGCAACTTATCTTCTCAAATGCAGATGTTCTTCCTTTTTAACTCAGTAGAGGGTTTAACTTCTAGCCCATTAACATTTTCACAATTTCCCAGCACTCTACACATTCTGGAACTGCAGATCCAAAATGGTTTTTTCCTCTATATCTGGGTTTTGTTTTGTCCCCTCCCCCAGGGATTGCCATCCTAAGAATTAAATGAAATCTGACAAAGTCTGATGCAGAAAAAGAAAGAAAAAATGTTAGGAGTTTTCTTAATGTGCTCTCTGACTCCTAAAAAAAAATAAAAAAATGGAGGCTCTGAATTTTTTAGCTGCACAATACAAACTTCAGAAACCATGACTAGAGGTGAAATATGGAAGAGGATACTTTGAAAAAAAGGATCCCATTTGGCTGGGCCCTTAGGATTTGCTTGTAATTTGCTTTAATTCCCTTCCACCAGTTACTAGCAGACCATACAGTATTAATGGGAAATTCCTGATAACAAATTCAGCCCCCTCAGCAGAGATGTACTGGAGGGAAATCTTATGGGCTTTCAGTAGCTTTTCATCAAAATTCTCCCAACAAATTGAAGGGAAATTTTAGTTCACCTCCTCTAAGTGTGCATCTAAATCCCCAGTGTCAGAGATGGATCTCCCCTAGAGCTCATAAAAATACTTCTCAGAAGCAATTTAGAATGAATGAGAGTGTGCCAAATGGCAGGTATCTTCAAAAAACCAGGGGAGGTACAGTACTCTCGGTTCCCAATTCAAATTGTACAGATAACAGACTGTCCTACCGATATGCTGCAGTATTTCCCAAAATGGGAAGTGGGCTCCCCTTTGGATCCAGACTAGTTCACTTTGTCTGTTAAGTGGCAGCTCCTTCTTTGTTTTAGTTAGAAAGACTTTTTGTTTTAAACTGGAAATAAATGAAGACATTTCCCAGTCCCACATTGCTCCTCTCTGCAAAATATATTTCAGGCTTTTAAGAACCTTAAAACACTGGCATTTGGTATTTTCATGCCTACATGTTGCAGGCATTGTTATATTTTGATAATAAGAAAGGGTATGTCTGGATTTGCTGTTTTACATCTCATGCCAGCCAATGCCATGCCTGCCATTGCCGCCTTCTAGTGTTGCATTTTCTTTGCTATCACATATCCCATGGCACCACTGTGTTTGGCATCACCAGGATATGGGAGAAATATAGAACTCTGAGAGCTTGTTTTTTGCAAGAAGAGTGCAGCTGATTAATTCACCATACATGTTTGAAACTTCTAAATAAATTTGAGCAGCTAGATAATACTATGCATTCAGGTGGTATTACCTCCAAGAAAGGAGTTTAATGAGCATATGACTATGTTTTAATTTAGACCTACAATAGAGGTCTTTTGAAAGAATTCCCATTTCAAAGATAAGCCGAATGTTCTTGGGCTCTAATTTATATGTTTAAATTTTAAATGTGCTTAAATCTGTTCCTGTTCAAAGTTTAAAGTTAAGCATGTGCTTAAGTGCTTTGCTGAGTCAGACTCTTAGAGTTCTATTCTGCATGGTACTGAACAATTTGGCTTTGTTGCCTCAAAGCACTTAAGGATATAGTTAAATTTAAGCAGGAGCTTAAGTCGCATTGTGGTTACTCTTAGCTCTGGTCTACACTGGGGAGGGGATCGATCTAAGTTACGCAACTTCAGCTAAGTGAATAACGTAGCTGAAGTTGATGTACTTAGATTGACTTACCATGGTGTCTTCACCGCGGTGAGTTGACAGCTGCTGCTCCTCTGTCAACTCCGCCTGCACCTTTCACGGTGGTGGAGTTCAGGAGTCGACGGGAGAGCGCATGGGGGTCAATTTATCGTGTCTAGACTAGAAGCGATAAATTGATCTCCGCTGGATTGATTGCTGCCCACCGATCCAGCAGGTAGTGAAGACATACTCTTAGTGATTGTTCTTCTGGTGAACCCTGAATGTCCAAGTAATGGATCTTGTCCGTGGAGGAAACAAAGGATATTATCCCAAAATGTATGACTACATTCTTTGAATCATGGTTCTGTAATAAAGTAGATTTCACCCTAACCTTTTACATATTTTGGGAAGGCTAGTTCTGTACACAGTTATTTGCGAAGGACAGAGAAAAATTAGGAAGTTCTTTGTGATTCAGCTCAAGCAGCAGTGTGTGTGCGCAAGATGCACTGGAGTAAACTTTGACAGCGTAGCTAGTAAAATATCGTTTTCATCTTCAGAACAAAAGAGTGGATTTAAGAAATGCACCATTGTATGGCTATGAAATAAGTAAAGGAAAAAATAATGACAAAATTCTACATAACATGGCTCATGGACACAATCCATCTTTATTCATGCCATAAATGCAAAAAGGCTGCCTGGCATGAATGAGATATTCTTGAATTTCCTATTGTTGAGTTGCTTGGTTTCTGGTTTAGTTGGCACTAAAATCCTAATGTTAATTTTTTGTTTGGATTGTACTTGTTTTATAAAGGTAAACCTACTGGTATAAAAACCTTCAGATAAATTATTATATAAATTGCCCTGAGTGTAAAACATAAAATGTAGCATTTTTTAAAAAATAAATAATGTATTATGTAGCCAAGAGTTAAGAAAGGCTTTTAGTCTAGTGGTAACTATTCTAGTAAGATCCATGCACTTTGTATGGTTTAAAAAAAAATGTGAGCCTGATCTTCTTCTGGTACAAATCAGCATTGTTCCATCTATTTCGGTTTACACCAGCTGAGGATCTGGCTGTGTATTAATTTATCAGGAGATATGTGAGCACAAGCAGTAATATTTTCTTTTCAACTTTGATATTAGGTATAGATTCATTTTCAGATTGCCAGAAAAGAAGTGGTCTATAATACAGCTCATTTTCACTTGCCCAATTTTTTACTTCTTAAAATCAAAAGCTTTTGATTTACAGAAGACCCAAAGCATCTTAAAATAATAAACACACACATACACATATATTTGCATTCCTAACTAAAATAAGGCCAAAACAAACCCACTCCATTAAAACATACTATAATATTCTACATCCTAGACATTGCAGCAGCACTATTATAAAATGTACTGATTGGACTGTTACTTTAGAAAAATGTAGAACATTTGTATATATACGGTATTGGTTGGTTTGAGCCGAGATTCAGCTGAAAGCAAATTTTTATAGGTGAGCTACACAAACCTCTCAAAAGCAGGCTTTCTAATGGAAATGCTGACACATGCTCATATAGAAGGACATGAAAATCATGGCTGTAACAAAATAATATGAGCTTTATTTTTTTTTCTGAAGGATGCGTGGTTTGGAAATTTATGGAGACATCACATGGGAACTACAACTTCTAGTGTATGGACTGGCAACTTGCGCTGCTCTTGTTTGACCTAGATACAGCTTAAAAAGAATGTGTAGGGGGAGGGGAAATCTGCTGCACACTATTACTCTCGGACCATCAGCACTCCCTGTAACATTGCCAATAACAAATTCTCTGGATAATGTGTTTAATGTAGCTCTCCCAAATGCGGAGGGAAAATGTATAAAGCTGTCCCTGGGTTTATTAAACTACACATACAACATGTGATAGGACAATTCTTTCTAAATTCAGAGAGTACTTCTGAAGGTAATCTTAACAGCAGCATTAGTGTGTTCGGACAGACGGCAGCAAATCATTGCCTTCTGCGCAGATAAAACACTGATACACATTCTAATGGTTAAAGCAAACAGACTGATTCCACATTCTAGAATTTTTCTTCTTTTACTGTTTCAACTCACCGAACTATTCCAAATACTCTAGAAAGTAGCAACATATTTTCCCTATCTGGAAGGCATTATTATTTATTATTTACTTGTGTAACACACTGGCCACCTTCATCTATGTGTCCGCCTTTATCTGATTGATCTACAGAGGATAGTCCTGCTGCTGCCCCCACCTAATGGATTTAGGGCTAGATTCACAAAGAAGCTTAGGCATGATGACATTCAGCATCATCACATCTAACTTTTAGGCACCTAGAAAATCACTGGGATTCTCAAAGCCTGAGTTCAGTGCCTATGCTCCCTATGCAATGAATGGGGAGAGGCAGGTGCCTCAGAATGGGATTCACAAAGGCCAGCTCCTTGCCTAAAATAGCCAACAGGAGATGCCACGCCAAGGGCTGTGTGCTAAGCCCTGCCCCTCTCAGAGATAGGTGCCAAGACCAAGCTTTAGTGAAGTGCCTCCCCCTGCTTGGGATTCTTAGCTGCAAACCCTCTCTTGGTGCTGGGTGCCTACGTCATATTAGCAATGGGGGCGGGGGGCTATGGTGGTGGTGTCCACCTTATAACTTTTAGCCGAGTGGTTAGGGGACTCACCTGGGATATGGGAGACCCCCCCCATTCAAGTCCCCCCTCTAGCTGAGGAGGAACAGAAATTTGAAGGGGAAGCTGCCACCTCTCAGATGAGTGCTCTAATCACTGGCCTATCGGGTATTTCTGAGGTGGTGTTTCCTCAGTACTCCTGCTGAAGTTATTCCTCTGTGGATTATTACCAATATGTATATATATTGTCTCAGGTGAGCTGGAATCCCGGGTCCCCAGGTGAGTGCTCTGACCACTAGCTACAGAGTTATGCTCATGTCTGTGCCCAATGTGCCCTCTGGCCCAGTGATTCTTTCGTTATTTATCCACAGTGGAACAACTTCAATGGGTGATATTGAGGGAGCCCTACACTAGAATATCTCATAGCCCAGTGGGCACAGCACACACTGGCAGATTCCAGTTCAAATCCCTTTTCCCCCCCTCACATGGAGGGGGGACATGAAGCAGGGGTCACTCACATGCTAGGTGAGTGATCTAGCCACTGGGCTAAAAGTTTTAAGGTGGGCTATCTTGTATAAACTCATCTGTAGGGGCCCGATGTCTGAGCATGCTTACTGGATCAGGCCCTGCAGGTGATTTATGAGGACGACTATCTGTCTTCCCCTGGTTTGTGCATCATTCTGGGGCTAAGGTGTTCGAATGCCTGGCATGGGGCTGCAGTGTGCATGCTCAGAGACAGAAACATAGGTGCTTAGGCAACTTTTACAGCAAAAATATAGGCATCTGCAAGGGATTAGCAGGTGAGGGGTGGGTTGGTGTGGCCTGATTCTGGGATTTAGCCACCTAAAGAGACAGTTAGGCACCTAAGTTCTTTGACAGATCTAGCCCTTAGTCTTCAAATACAAGTAGTAAAAGCCTATGCTTTGGAGACAGAAACCCCCAGGTTTAATCCCTGCTGATGACTGAGTCATATTACTGTAGTACCCGGGGCCCCAATCAGAATCTGAGCTCTATATTCTTACAAATATACAGTAAGAGACAGTCCCAGTTTCAAGGAGTTAAATATATATTTTGGTCATTAAACTTTAAATTTTTAAATTTCAGAATGAGAACAAAATGAAACATCATCACAGAGAAAAATAGAGGGACCAGTTCTGGGCTGTGCTCCAGCTACTTTGCATGGCTGCTGGTGCAAACCAAACTTAAGCCTGGTGAACCCAACCTCCAAAGTGTTTCTCCTGCATAGACTGTTCCTTGTGTATATTCCTTCACCCCACCCCCAGCTCCTGTCATAAGGGGCATGACCAGTCGAAAGAAGCCCTGGCCAAAGCTCATTTGAGATCCTGGCTGCTAAAGCAGCTTATTTAAATCTGAAAGTCTAAACAATTTAATACTGAGAGAGTTTATGCCAGAAAAGCCTGTCAAGTAATGTCTCATGGCAGACTGCACTCTCAAATCTTCCTTTATAAAATACTGCAATATTGTCTCACCTTTGTTAAAGTCTTTGGAAGAGAACAATCCTGTAGGAAATGTCTGACCTTATTCAAAATATGGTTGTCATGCAAAGTCCAGGACGGCGATATTGTGAAGGAGCAACATTCTCTGATCGATCCACTCTTTATCTTCGGAAGGTACCTGAAAGTCAATTTCCAGCTTAGTATGTATATAATACTTAGAACTGGAATCTATATGCATTCCCACAGTAAAAGGTGACGATCTCCTTTCTGTACAGCCAGAGGGTCACAGTCGTAAGGAACTAGAGTGGAAGCAGAATGCTTCCTCCAAAACCTGAAGGATAAAATTTGTCAGTAAAACTATTAAGAAAAATGAGTCTCTTCTGCCCTTTTGTTTGCCCACCCTAATTTTCAAAAGCAGGGCTCTTCTTGTAAGAATAAACTCCATAGATAGCAATACCACTTATCTGCTGGAGTCTCAGACTCTGAAAAAGCAGAAAGGTTGCATAAACAATAGAACTATATGATCTGTAGTGTCCTCAGTGGATCGTCTAATCCAATTTCTCTGTTTCCCATATTTTTAGATTTACAGATGTTTCTTAGGAACCTTCACAAGCAATGCTCCTATATTAATGCATAATTTACAGACAATAACTCATAGGCTGCTTACTGCAGATCCTGTAGGGCAAATTCTGCTCTTACTTATATCAATATAAAATCACAGTAATTCCCATTGACTTCAGTACTTCAATTGCTTTCAGTTGTGCCGATGTGAAATTTGAGGAATTTCAGTGATTGCAATGGAGTTACTCCAGTGTAACTGAGAGCAATGGAAACACTCCGATCAAAGGAGTTATTTCAGTTACACTGGTATAACAGAGCCGCCAGGATATACACCAGCTGAGGATCTGGCCCTATGTGCTTATATGATGTCAGTTAACACCTCTATTGAAGTCACTGAGATTTTTGCCTGAATAGTGCCCTATGTGGGTAAGGTGTTAATCTGTAATAATTTAATTCTCTGTGTGCTTTTGTCACCGACACACAGACAGACACACTCTGATTATTGCTTGTCAGAACTTCGCTTTCAGAATTGGATCATTCTTACTTTTCCCCATGGAGATTTGAAAATACAAAAATACAAAATGTATTGTACCATTCTGATAAGCTCCAAGGAACCGTCCAGTTTGCATAGTACATAGCAACAAGTGACCTGTTAAATGATGACAAATCCTTTAGCTTCTGGCTTTAGACCTTTGACCTCTTGACATTAGGCTGTATCCAGGGAGCAGTCTTGAGAGAAGAATGCAATAAACTGCTTGTAATCTAGTGGTCTCAAAAGAAATTACATCAAAACCAGCTGCTACACCTCTAGTCATTAAAGACTGACAACTTGTTAACTAAAATAGGGCCATTATATTGTGAAAGGCTTGTTTTTGCAGTAGCTAAAGACCCATCTCTTTCCCCCTTTCAGAAACCCCAGAAAATGCCATTGCAAGTAAACATGCCCATTCACCATTTAAAGGTATGTAAGTGAACTGTGATTGACTGCAGCATCACCTTTTGATTTTTGATATGTTGAGTTGTGCTAATTAATCTGCTAAGAACTTCGTGATCTCTACAGAAATACTGTGATTACTCACACTGTGTGATTCCACATTTCCAGTTGCATCTGAATTGATATCTAGTATTATTCGCTTTGATTTTGAAGCAATGCAGGATTGCAAGATTTCAATTTTTTTTTCTTCTTTTAAAATCAGTAGAAGTAGATGTGAGGGTTTTATCATGAAATAGAATCTACATTTGCTATTTGGATGCTTCCTTTGTGCTAGAACTTGCTAAAGATTTGAACCAGAAGCTGCAGCAGACTGTGCCTGACAATGGATATGCTAAAGCTATGCTATGGGACACTTAAAATATAACATACATCTTTCTAGGGAGTCCGTCCATCCAAACAAGCATTTGAAATACAGCAAACATCACTACTAGGTTTAAGGGAGGAAACTGAAAGTAGGTGCATGGAGAGCACATCAATGGTTGAAAAACATGTGACAAATACATTCTGCTAAGTGCCTCTTAGGAACACAGCCAGTACAAAGGCAACAGTGCTGAGAGCATCCACAGAAACAACTGGAATTGCCACCACCTGGGAAATATATCACTTGAGAAAGGAGAGGAAAAGAGCAATGACAACAGCCATAATGTTGCACCAAATTGGGAGTCAATGATATCAGAATTAATTATCTACAGCCCAGCTCACCAATGGCATAGGTAAAAAGAAGGAAAGCTGAGGAAAGGCAAGTCGGTTAAGCCTTCATGGTAGTCAATAACAGTTGGCTGGAGGGACCCTTCTATACTCGACTTTTATTGTTAAGGCCCCTGAATATGACCAATATCTATATTTTGGTTCCCAGCTATATACCTCAGGTAAAATCCTGGCCCCATTGAAGTTGATGGGAGTTTTGCCATTGATTTTAAAGGGGCCGGGATTTCACCTCGAGTCCTATTAAGATGTAATAATAATAATGATTAATATCTCTTTAGTTCATACAGATGTTTAGCTTCCAAATGAAAGGGGAAATATATGTTTCCTGCAGATGCAGGTAAGAAATGTATAAAAACTGAATGTACCTAATGAGATGAGGCAAAAATATTGAGCTACTATGAAGTCAAACATTATTCCTGAAAAGCAGATGAGGTTTTCTGGAAGTCTGTTTGCCCCTGTGTATTAAGGAAAATTGGCCTCATGGAAAACGCTTGCAGAGATTGAGTGTGAAAGTCACTAAGCATGTGTGTAGGTGGAAGACATGCAAGACAGGGAAGGTGGCAAAACAGCAGAGAAAATTATCAGCTGTTAAATTGGAGTCCCAGCTGCAAAACACCCAACCACTGGTTGTCAAAAAATAAGGTAGTGTTATTATGCAAGTTAATACTTTAATATTGCACTAGCTCAAAGTGGAGAGAACTTTACATTGACTGTACATAGGAGTAAGAGTTTTTTCAGAGAAGCATTTTTCTGTTGCAGATTTGTTCAGCATTTGTCTTAGGAACTGCTCATGCTTATGTTCATATGCGGCCACTTGAGATCTATTTTACCCCCATGCTACTCTCAAAATTTCCTATGGACCAGTGATATGATGAGCAGTTCAGACCTTATAATACCCTTATGAGTCCCTACTCCAGAGGGGATGGAACAGAACAGACAAATAGCCATTATTTGGTTGTTTAAAGTACCAAGTTGTTTTTCTCAATATTTTCCCATGTTACTTAGCAAAAGAAAATAAGATAATATGTTCAACTATTGTATAAAAAAACGCTTACTTTCTGAAAAGCCCTGTAACAATTCATTTGGAGGAGTGTTCATCTGCCAAATAGGCTTTTATTTGGGATACTGCAGAATACTATTTTGTCACACACCCTGTTCAATATGTATGTGAGAAGGATAGATAGGTGGTCTGGTTGTTCGTGTCCCTACATGTGAGATTCTGTTTCATTGCACTTATTTGGTGCCATTGATCAACTTAGCCAATGACCTGCGTAAGGCTGAAGTAGCTAAGACTTAAGGCTTGGCTACCTGGGAAAACTATTGCAAAATAAACAGGGGGTATGAATTTAACAATAGCTATTCTACATTAATTCCCTGTGTGGACACTCTTATTTCTCACTGAATGCCTTTTTGCAGTTTAGCTAAATCTACTTCCTATAGCAATAGCTATTTCCCCATGAAGGCAGGCCCTTAATCACATGAGAAGTCTGGTAGATAGGGGCAAACAATTGAAGAAATGGCACAGGTTGTTTCAACTGAGGGAGCTTGCTCCTTTTTACCTACAGAGATCTAGTACTTATGGTTCTTATTTTATATCTTGGGGATTATATTCAGATGGCCAGGAAGTTACAATGGCAAAGTGCTTCTTGGCGAGAAAAGTGCTTCACAGAAAGTTGCAACTATTCCTTCTGCTGCAGTTCTCGCCACAGCAATCCACATCACTATCACCTCACAAATGGATTGCTGTAATGTGCACTATGTGGGACTGCACATTAAAAACACTTGGAACTTTAGTGGGTGTAAAACATGGCTGCCCACCTGCTGTGTGATGGTTCTCACAGGGAACCAAGATCTGCACCAGATCATATCCATGAGAAACTGAAGGGGCTGGTTTTAACATACCAAGCCTTAAATGGTTTAAGCCATGGTTATCTGAGACCACTTCATTCCTTGTGTGATGATATGTTAATTCAGATCAGCTGAAGTGCTCAAGATAATGCTCCCTGGTATAGACATAAAGAGGTTGGAGACAGGGCCTTTTCAGGAAGAGGTCCTTGATTTTGAGCTTACTATGCCCAACAAGTGGAAAGGAGGACTCACTATTCTAGTGGAGCAAATCCCTGTGTAGTCAATAAACAAATGATCTGAAAGAAAAGCACTACACTAAGGCTCCCCAATGTCGAGGAACTGTCATCGCAATCCTTCGGCCACTTTGCATGGGGACACACTTCTGTAACCATTTATAAAAAAAACACACTGGCACAGCTATCTAATCTAGCTATACACAGTCATGAACACACAGTCACAAGAACACTTTTCTTAAAATCCTTTTTTGTGTTGTGGGGAGAGAGAAATAAGAGGAAACAAACAGACACAAAGTAGAAGGATGGAGGTTATCAGAGAATCTTCTCTTTGTTTGCAGCGTCGCTCCTAGCAGAGAAATATGCTATCATTTCTTGCCTGTTGCTCCCTGACATTATAACCCATATATGTTATGCCAACCTTCCTTCCCAATTACTCCTAAGCTGCCACTCCCCAAACCATAAAGGCACACATGCTCCTTTGGTTTGCATGGGCTATTCTTTTTACTTTTTTCTTAAAGAAGATAAAAATATTAAGTCACCTACTCTGACAATGTAAATTCACTCTAGACTGAGGTGAATGTGACTCTAAAATTCCTTCAAAATAAAAATGATTTTAAATCAGATTACTTGCTGATGGGAATTTTGTAGGATTTTCTGCCTCATCGTGGAGGGGTGGATTTTCCTTTCCTTACTGTGGAATATTAAAAAGAAAAATCATAAGCAGAGGGTTTTAGTCTCTGGAGCCACATACTGAGGGAGGTACTATCTCCTTAAATGTACAGGAGACCTGTAGGAAGGAAACTCAGTTGGGACCCAAAACCCAGCTTGAAGTCAAGTGGAATAGAACTTTAGGTTCATAAGAGACTTTGTTGGATTGGGGTTAATCCTTACAATTACTTTGGAAAAAAATTGCTTGTGAAACCCTGTGAACTAAATGATATTCTCACCTCTGACTTTTCTTTTATGTATTAATTTTGTATTTATTAATACCTATGTGCCAGTTTATTTCCTGGGATGAAGGATGCTCTCTAGTTGTCCATGAATATATGTGTATAAAAAAACAGCTTTCTGTAGTCTACATGCTATGGACTAATTTTGCACAGCAATGGCAGTAAAGGGAGGTGCATTTCTCATCTTAAAGGAATGGGCACAAAGACTGGCATTGTTAGATGTCATTACTAAGTGAAATCCTTGTATTTCAGTGTTGCACTTCAGATTAGAGCAGCCTCATAGATGTCTTAGTTTACACAGCCACTTAAACCAATTTTACCTAACACCCAGCCAGAGAATATGCCTTATGTCAATTTTTGCACATTATACCCCTTTTGGAATTTACACATCAGTTCACAGAGTCAGCCAGCACAGATGCAACTACATCTGTGCAAGAGAAGAATCATTTCAAGAGTACAGAGTGGGTAGCATCCAACTATATACTATATACTAACTGTTTACTATATATTTGATACAACCAGTAGAGAATTGAACCCTCTGAATACGTGAGCAAAGCATGACCTTAATGCTAGCCAATGCTATCAGCGTTTTGATTTCACTAATAAATTCATCCTGTGTCTAATGCTCATTTACACTAAGGGCCCATTACACCAGTGTGACAATGTAAAAGAGCCTTAAAGTGTGTACAAATAAGGCCTAGTGGTGTAAAGGAGTCAGTGTAAATGAGAATCAGGCTTTAAAATAAAGAAGTTGAATGGAGTTTTAAAATGCTTTCCTTTATATTTCTGAAGTGAGTTGTTTTGTTTCAATTTAGATGGCTATCTTTTATTCGTTAGGATTTCAGCCACTCATGAACTCAGACTCTGGGCAGCTTTTTTACTTACCACATTGTATTTTGTGAAACCCTGGCATGGCCCTCTGTTGCTCTATGAAGATTTATTTTATAGGCTGAAATGTATGTTTTAGGGACCAGTGATGTAGAAACTGACAGCCTTCAGGGTGTAGTCATCTTTGTCTGAGTCACTTGTAAACTGCTGCAACCAAATGACAGTTTACCCAGCATGCAAAGCCATTAGAAATGCACAACTGACTGTGAATGTATTGGAACAACATATCTGATCTCATTTGTTGTTTGTTGTACATGCTTAAGTTTATCAATCAAAGCCTACAAGCAGGGAACAAAATACAGTTATCTGATTGAAATCAGACTTCAGTCCTCTGTCCAATACAACAAATAATAAAGTGTAGATACTATCTCATATAATCTAGATTATAAAGCCTGCACACCAGCTGTTAAAACCTGAGCACTGCACAGTGGTTAGCAGGCTACCTCTCAAGGCAAACTAGAGAGAAATATAACTGCAGCCTATATGTAGAGAGAGAAACATAAATATTATATGTAGATTATATACAGAGGGTCTGACTCTTTTCTCACTTACATTAGTATTACACCAGTATAACTTCATTAAAGTCAAAAGAGCTACTATGGATTTACAGGACTGTGAAAGAAGAATCAGACCCTGAATCTACAAACTCTGTACATAATAGGTTTCATTCTTGAGTGAACAGGTTTTGAAAAAACAAGTCTCCTCTGCTCTCCTGTGTCTTTTATTTGAAAGTGCCTCACAGTACTCTGGAATATATCCACTAAATAATTTCTGTAACTAAGTAGCTGAGTTTGGGAATATCTGAGAACTTGTTAGAAGTCACAGCTGGGTAAAACCTTTGGATTTTTTTTTATTGGTTCAATCAAAATCTTACTGAAGTCAACAGAAAAACTTCCATTGAGTTTAATGGATGATGAACTTGGTCCTAAGCAGTTTGAGTATTCTTTTAAAAGAAAGCATGGAAACCTACAGGTTTGTAAAATAGTTTGTGTTTTGTTTATATTCAATATAGCCATGGTTCATATTTGGCATAAACCATTTCACCGATTATACACCCCCTATTCTGGCTCAATGGTGGTGCTAATATTGACTAACTCAATAGTTTCCATTTTCTTGCTGCAATTTAATCTACTCATCAATTTTCCATTAAATTTTTAATTCTTTTTATAGCCTGCTTCACACAGCCTTTATACATTTTTTCCATACTAAAATAAACTTGATTTGCTTGCCATAAAGAGTTATCCACCGTTGTTAAATGATTAGTAGGTGGCATGTTTTGTTGCATTTACTTAAAAATAAAAAAGCAAATTTTTAGAAATGCTTTTGTCAGAAATGTGAACACCACCTCCATAGCTTTCATCTACTGTTTTGACAGCTCACTGAATACTCTTACAACTTTTCCTATATGGTAATATCTCCCATTAATTAATACCTTTTCTCTGCTCCCAGTTTTGATAGATTTGCAGGAATCGTTAACACAACACTCACAATGACAATTGTTTGGATATGTTTTGTTCATGTATGTAAAGCTCTTGAATAGTAAATGTTGTCTAAAGAGGAAATTAATGTGAATATTGGAAGAGAAATGAATGTTATTAAAGTTTTGTTGTAGAAAGAAACAGTCCTGGTTTACATTTCATTATAATTTCTCCAGCTTTGTAGAAAACTTTGGTGAAACATTTTTTTTCTTTGCATGAATCAGCTAAGATGGTAGAATTTTCATGCTTGTAGTTTTTATGAATCCAGAGAAGCAGTTTCACTAGTTTGCTTCTCGCACTCTTTTGTTGGGTTGTCTATGGAAGGATCCCACACACACAAATTTCAGGTGTCAGCAGTATTCTTCTAGGAGACAGGTACAGTGTGTGTGCTTGCAAGACACTGAAAATAAAGAGTGAAGGTGAAATCCTACCCCTAGTGATGTCAGTGGAAAAACTTCCATTACCTTCAATGGTCAATGGGAGGTGACATGGGTCCTATATGCATTTCTGCTTCCCTACTGCCACCTCTATGATATTTATCACCAAGGGATTGCAAAAGTGCACCAAACTGGCAAAATAATTCAAGGCTGGAATCTGCAGTGAAGCAAGTTGTGGCTAGAGCTTGGAAAGGACAAGCTTCTAACTTTATCATTTCATCTCCAAACAACACATATGTGGGAAGCAGCTACTCATCCATCTTAACGAGGTGTCCAGAACTGAACAAATAATATTTTCAAATGATCAAATTGTAAATGTAAGTAATATGCATGTACTCAAATACAATTGGTAATTTGCATATGAAAATCAGTTAATTTCACACCCAAATGTGTGCTTCTGCAGGCAATTACTGATTGATGCATGTAAATGAGGATTTTGTGCACTATGGGCTTGTCTACATCGACAATTTACAGCGCTGCAACTTTCTCGCTCAGGGGTGTGAAAAAACACCCCCCTGAGTGCAGAACATTTCAGTGCTGTAAAGCACCAGTGTAGACAGTGCACCAGCACTGGTAGCTATGCCCCTCATGGAGGTGGGTTTTTTTAGAGTGCTGGGAGAGCTCTCTCCCAGCGCTGTGCCACGACCACACAAGGCATGTTAAAGCGCTTTAGCATTGCCAGTGTAGACTAGCCCTCAGAGGGTGAAGCCCTTAGTTCTGTGGACACAACTAAGACACACGTGAAAATTTTGCCTTAAAATTTTAAGACTGTTCTCTTGCTTCTCGCCAAAATAAACCTGCCTCTTCTGATGTCACCCTATGAGGTATGTCCCAGTTCCTTGCTCTACCACTGACTTCCTGTGTGACCTTGGGAAAATCACTTAGGCCTTATCTACACAGGGGAAATTCACAGGCATAGCTATTATCATTATTATTTGGATAATCGTCATGCATACAAGCCCAGTCCTGGACCTGGATCATGTTGTGCTAAGCTATTCTGGAATAATGTAGCTATTACAGAATAACTGCCCAATTTGGACACTCTATTCTGAAACACAAAAGTTATTTTCTACTGATTGCCTGAAGTCTGACTATGTGTCAGTTGGTTGAAGAAAGAGAGAGTAAGAGCTATGTCCTGTGTATACTACACCTAGAAGATAAGCACTCTGGGCCTGATCAAATGTCCACTAACATCAATGGAAAGATTCCTACTGACTTCAATGGGTTCTGGATCAGGTCCTATATGAGGAAACCTAAACATATAAAGTGATGCAAACAGTGTGAACTTGTGATGTATGGAAGAGAGCACCACTATCCCCTAATGAAAAAAAGTAGAAGACATGCTATTAAATTTGACTTCTGGCATTATTATTTTAAGCAACAAAATGTCGTACCAATAGCCCATTTCTCCTGCTGCTCAAACCCAGAGAAGAATGAATATAGCCAGTAAATATATTACACACTTACCTAGAAAAAAATGAATGGAATGACAAAGAAATAATATGTGCCATAGGGGCATCATGTCAGAGGTACTGCCACCAAAAGTAACATTTCTAGGAATGATATCATAGCATCAATGAATACTTTCCTTCTCCCATGGATACTGGATAGTGCTTTCTCCCATCCCACCCCTCATGCTTGGGAGAAGCTCCTCATAAACATCTGCAATCTAACAATGTATCCTCCTTCAAAACCCTCCTTTAAACTCTCCTTTGCCATGATGCCTACAAAAATATTGACAATGGTTAAGCTGCTGGTGTGCTGAAACCACTGCCTCTCATGTGACCAATACTGTCTCATTGGGTACATCTACAATGGAATAAAAGATGCACAGTACGGCTATCACCAGGATCAGCTGACTCGGACTCACAGTGCTCAGGCTGTGAGACTAAATATTGCTGTGTAGACATTCAGGCTCAGACTGGAACCCAGGCTCTAGGACTCTACTCCCTAACAGGGTCCCAGAGCCTGGGTCCAGCCCAAACATCTACATAGCAATTTTACAGCCCTGCAGCCTGAGCCCTGTGAGCCTGAGTCTGCTGACTTGGGCCAGCTGTGGGTGTTTAACTGCTGTGTAGATGTACTGTAAGTTTCCTTGCACTCTCCCTTCTGTCTGTATTATCCCTTTGTTGTCTCTTGTCTTATACTTACATTGAAACCTCTTTTTGTTCTGTGTTTGTACAGGACCTAGCACAAGGGGGTCTTAGGTCATGACTAGGACTCCCAGGCACTATGATAATACACATAATAAATAATAATACTGGCAGCTTTGCCAATGGAGTATTGCCATTCAGAATAATGTACACGATTTTCAACTAACACCAGGAAATAATGCAGAAGTGAATGTCCCAAGCAGTATTTACCCATATTTACCTTGCATTTGTCACTGTTTTTTCAGCAAAAACTAAGTTGTGTGCAAATAATTCAGATTGATTATGTGCTATCGCATCATAAACCTGCCATTCCTGGTGGGAAACTGTAGGTGTTGCTGAAGCTGCATAGCTGGGAAGGAGAGGCAGGTGGCCTAAAGGTCCCTTCAATTTATTGCTTAATATTTTTTAGTCCCATCTCAGATATCCTCTGTTTTCCTTCTTGGATGAAATACTTCAGAATGTATTTGGATTTGATGCATTCCTCAGTTGTTTGGGTTTTTTAAAGTAAATTCCCCAGAAAACCAGCATAAGTGGATTTTAACTTGCTAGTGAAGCATGCCCTAAGAGAAACTGTGTAAAGTAGTGAACAGTCTGCAAGAGCTATGGATTATCTTTAAATTGAGAAAAGAAAGATCTGTACAAAGTTTATTGTGTTCCAGGGGACTTGAGAGTAAATGAAAGTGAGTCTCTTTATTACACTTTAAAGGGAAGTTGGTTAAAGAGACAATACTTTAAAGACAATACTTGAAGTTTAGCCTTCAAGTTCATCACTTTTTTTTCCTACTGACCAATTCTCTGAGCACAATCTGTTTCCAGTCTTTTTGTCATCAGAGTGAAAAGGTCAGCACCCTTTGACATGGCATGAGCCGCTGAGTGAATCAAGGCAAACGACACCACCAGAAAGACAGAGAACAGAGCTATGCTTAAAACAACTTCAGAATTGCAACAACCTCCAAGCAAAGGAAGTTGTTCAGAGGTCCCAGGGAGTAAGGACATTGTTTAGCCCCTTGATTTCCTTTGAACTATTGGATGCCTGCCATCTTTAAGAACTTTGTACTGATATGTCCACACACCCTGTTGAGGCATTTCAAGTTAGGATATCACAATGCCACTCTCATGAAGTGTTGTTAGAACAGTCTAAAAATAGGGGTGTCAACAGTAACCCTAAGAGAATGGAAACATTCCATCAGTCTAACACAGGTGAAGAAAGAGACTTACACTTACCACAATGGGAGAAAACACAGCATGAAACATGAAAAAAGTTGGTATTTACTAGACATAGCTAGTGAAAGAATGACTATAACCTAGCTCCTTTATACTAATATAGCCTTACTCAGGGATTGGCAACCTTTGGCACGCAGGAAATCCGCTGGTGGGCCGGGCCGGTTTGTTTACCGGCCGCATCCGCAGGTTCGGCCAATTGCAGCTCCTACTGGCCGCGGTTTGCTCTTCCAGGCCAATAGGGGCTGTGGGAAGTTGCAGCCAACACATCCCTCAGCCCGCATCGCTTCCCACCACAGCCTCCATTGGCCTGGAACGGCGAACCGCGGCCAGTGGGAGCTGCAATCGGCCGAACCTGCGGACTCTGCAGGTAAACAAACCATCCCGGCCCGCCAGCAGATTTCCCTGATGGGCTGCATGCCAAAGGTTGCCGATCCCTGGCCTTACTCATCAAAACAGACTAAAAGCACTTCCCTCCAAAGCATGGTTTACTATGATATGACATATTTGTAACTTAGGGCAGATATACACTTAAAATGCTGCACCAGCACAGCTACACCACTGTAGCGCTGAAGTGAAGATGCTCTTACACCGACAGGAGAGCTTCTCCCATCTCCCACCTCCCTAAGGGGCAGTAGCTATGCCAGCGGGAGAAGCTCTCCTGTCAACACAGCACTGTCTACACAGAGGATTAGGTCAGTATAACAACATCGCTCAGGGATGTGGACTTTTCATACCTCTAAGCAATGTAGTTACACCGATATAGATCTGTACTGTAGACCTGGCCTTAGATAAGAATTATATTAGCAATATGAAGCAAAATTAGATGTATGCTCTTCCCTAACTTTCTCCTTTCTGTATGTGAAGTTGCTTATTATAAAAGCTCAATAAAATAAGAATATGGTGGGCCAAATTTATTCTACTAGTACACGGGTTATTATAGAGAGGAAGTGCATGGGATGTTAAGCAAGAGAGACACTAAATATTTCAGCATGTATCTATGATAGGAAAATTTGTTGACAATGACCAATTTTTCAGCATCAAGGTTCTCCAAGCAGAGTTGTTGGTTTTTCCATTTGATCAAGGCAGTGGGTGAGATACTGTGCAGCCTCATCTCTCCCCTCCAAACCTACTCATCCCACCCCATTCCCAAAGCATGATGAACCCTGTTAGATTCTAGAAATATGGAGACTAATACTGTCCTACCATTGTACCAGGCCTGGTGTGGCATTACAACCACTTGTGGTGTATATTCATGGATGCTGTGGACTCTATATGCCACCTCCACCTGCATTACTCTCCCAGATTACCATTATTTACTAATAGGCTGAAACAAATGCAGTGTGAAGGAAGGAGAACCAGATCTTCCCTGGCCTAAGCAAGTTCAACTCTTATTCCAGGAATGCATCTGGCTAATGGACAAGAGCATCGGTGAGAGAGGTCCAGTGCTAAAGCCTTTGGATTGCATCATAGACAGTTTGCCAAACAAGGCCTTATCTGCAGTTAACACTAAAAGGTCATTATTTTCCTTCACCAAAGTACCTTATCTACAAAGTCACAAGCAGACTATGCTAGGTGGTGGACCATCTGATTAACCCAGAATGATTTCATCACAGTTAAGAAGAGTGGAATGTTTTGTGATACAAGGAGTTCATAGAATCATAGAATCTCAGGGTTGGAAGGGACCTCAGGAGGTCATCTAGTCCAACCCCCTGCTCAAAGCAGGACCAAACCCAACTAAATCATCCCAGCCAGGGCTTTGTCAAGCCTGACCTTAAAAACCTCTAAGGAAGGAGATTCCACCACCTCCCTAGGTAACCCATTCCAGTTCTTCACCACCCTACTAGTGAAAAACCTCCCCCTCTGCAACTTGAGACCATTACTTCTTGTTCTGTCATCTTCTACCACTGAGAACAGTCTAGATCCATCCTCTTTGGAACCCCCTTTCAGGTAGTTGAAAGCAGCTATCAAATCCCCCCTCATTCTTCTCTTCTGCAGACTAAACAATCCCAGTTCCCTCAGCCTCTCCTCATAAGTCATGTGCTCTAGCCCCCTAATCATTTTTGTTGCCCTCCGCTGGACTCTCTCCAATTTATCCACATCCTTCTTGTAGTGTGGGGCCCAAAACTGGACACAGTACTCCAAATGAGGCCTCACCAGTGCTGAGTAGAGGGGAATGATCACATCCCTCGATCTGCTGGAAATGCCCCTACTTATACAACCCAAAATGCCATTAGCCTTCTTGGCAACAAGGGCACACTGTTGACTCATATTCAGCTTTTCGTCCACCGTAACCCCTAGGTCCTTTTCTGCAGAATTGCTGCCCCGCCATTCGGTCCCTAGTCTGTAACAGTGCATGGGATTCTTCCGTCCTAAGTGCAGGACTCTGCACTTGTCCTTGTTGAACCTCATCATATTTCTTTTGGCCCAATCCTCTAATTTGTCTAGGTCCCTCTGTATCCTATCCCTACCCTCCAGCGTATCAACCACTTCTCCCAGTTTAGTGTCATCTGCAAACTTGCTAAGGGTGCAGTCCACACCATCCTCCAGATCATTAATGAAGATATTGAACAAAACCGGCCCCAGCACCGATCCTTGGGGCACTCCACTTGATACCGGCTGCCAACTAGACATGGAACCATTGATCACTACCCGTTGAGCCCGACCGTCTAGCCAGTTTTCTATCCACCTTACCGTCCATTCATCCAGCCCATACTTATTTAACTTGCTGGCAAGAATACTGTGGGAAACTGTATCAAAAGCTTTGCTAAAGTCCAGAAATAACACATCCACTGCTTTCCCCTCATCCACAGAGCCGGTTATCTCATCATAGAAGGCAATTAGGTTAGTCAGGCATGACTTGCCCTTGGTGAATCCATGCTGACTGTTCCCGATCACTTTCCTCTCCTCTAAGTGGTTCAGAATTGATTCCTTGAGGACCTGGTCCATGATTTTTCCAGGGACTGAGGTGAGACTGACTGGCCTGTAGTTCCCCGGATCCTCCTTCTTCCCTTTTTTAAAGATAGGCACTACATTAGCCTTTTTCCAATCATCCAGGACCTCCCCCGATCGCCATGATTTTTCAAAGATAATGGCCAATGGCTCTGCAATCTCATCGGCCAACTCCTTTAGCACCTTCGGATGCAGCGCATCCGGCCCCATGGACTTGTGCTCGTCCAGCTTTTCTAAATAGTCCTGAACTACTTCTTTCCCAACAGAGAGCTGGTCACCTCCTCCCCATACTGTGCTGCAGAGTGCAGCTGTCTGGGAGCTGACCTTGTCTGTGAAGACAGAGGCAAAAGAAGCATTGAGTACACTAGCTTTCTCCACATCCTCTGTCACTAGGTTCCCTCCCTCATTCAGCAAGGGGCCCACACTTTCCTTGATTTTCTTCTTGTTGCTAACATACCTGAAGAAACCCTTCTTGTTACTCCTAACATCTCCAGCTAGCTGCAACTCCAAGTGTGATTTGGCCTTCCTAATTTCACTCCTGCATGCCTGAGCAATACTTTTATACTCCTCCCTGGTTATTTGTCCAATCTTCCACTTCTTGTAAGCTGTTTTTTTGTGTTTAAGACGAGCAAGGATTTCACTGTTGAGCCAAGCTGGTCGCCTGCCATATTTACTTTTCTTCCTACACATCGGGATGGTTTGTTCCTGCAACCTCAATAAGGATTCTTTAAAATACAACCAGCTTTCCTTGACTCCTTTCCCCGTCATGTTATTCTCCCAGGGGACCTTGACCATCAGTTCCCTGAGGGAGTCGAAGTCTGCTTTTCTGAAGTCCAGGGTCTCTGTTCTACTGCTTTCCTTTTGTCCTTGTATCAGGATCCTGAACTTGGCCATCTCATGGTCACTGCCTCCCAGGTTCCCATCCACTATTGCTTCCTCTACTATTTCTTCCCTGTTTGTGAGCAGCAGGTCAAGAAGAGCTTTTCCCCTAGTTGGTTCCTCCAGCACTTGCACCAGGAAATTGTCCCCTACACTTTCCAGAAACTTCCTGGATTGCCTGTGCACTGCTGTATTGCTCTCCCAGCAGATATCGGGGTGATTAAAGTCACCCATGAGAACCAGGGCCTGTGATCTAGCAACTTCTGTTAGTTGCTGGAAGAAAGCCTCGTCCACCTCATCCCCCTGGTCCGGTGGTCTGTAGCAGACTCCCACCACGACATCACCCTTGTTGTTCATACTTCTAAATTTAATCCAGAGACTCTCGGGTTTTTCTGCAGTTTCATACTGGAGCTCTGAGCAGTCATACTGCTCTCTTACATACAACGCAACTCCCCCACCTTTTCTGCCATGCCTATCCTTCCTGAACAGTTTATATCCATCCATGACAGTACTCCAATCATGTGAGTTATCCCACCAAGTCTCTGAGTTGTCAATCAGCTTTGCAAATAAACATTTTGAAAAGGTTTCAGGGTAGTCTCTCTGGTGCTATGTAAGGTGTGTCAATGCAGGAGGAAGAAAATGCACTATTTCCCCAGATTTAGTTTCATTTATTTACAGAACCAACGCTTCAAAATGCCATAAGAGAGGTCCACTTGACCTTCTGTGAGATGGATCATTGCTCTGGCCTTCATGGGTGATGGAATTCCTAGGCCCTGAACTGATGGGGACCTTCATATCTATGTCGGGAGGTGGGGGGGGGGAGCTTGTTGTTATCAATGCCTAAACATGCTGTGGTCCAGCCCTTGATAACAAAAAGTAATTTAATATTAATGATCTCAATAGTTACCTCCCTTTTCCATGGAAGGTCAGTGAAAAGATGATATAGCACAGAAGAATATTACAATTCTATATCAGCAGAGCTTCACTCTGTTTCACCACATGCATCTCTGGATATCTACCTCTGTTGGAGAAATTGTGGGAACAAGGGCAATTCAGAATTTATTAACTGACACTGTCCAGTGGTTCAAGTCCTGACAGAGGTGGTTTGTGATTTATCCACTCTGCCTGTGTCCCAATCACCTTTCAAACTCCCATTTAATTCGCTTTGAGATTGAGATAGATGAGCTTTTCTAGTTTTTAGGTGTTTAAGTAATTACTACACTGCTCCCTTTTTCACAGTTAAAAACAAAATACAAAACAAATCTCTCATGATAATGCAGAAGGCTGCGGAAACTATGACAATGGGGAGAGACAGATTCACCTAGGCTGGATCAGGGAGTTGCTTATTATATCTGATTGCACCAGCTGACCCTCTTCTCTAGCAGGGAGGAATCACCTGGAAGGACAGACGGTTGTACTGCCACCTGACTTTCTGTGGGATCCTTTGGGGTGTGGAGAGGGAATCAGTTTAATGCCAACTTGTGGCCTCAAATGTCTAGATTTTTCATGGGCAAAAAAGCTTGTTTCACCTTACTTTTTGTTTGTTACTGAATTTTAGAATAATTTTGATGTCTTTCTTTGGTAGATTACCAATGAAGAACTTCACAGAAGAAATGTAGTATAAGGAAGAATTTGACTAGAAGATGGCTAACAGGATGCAGTAGGAAACTGTTCCAAGCAAAAGAGGTAGCATGGAAGAAGCATGAAGAAAAGACTGGAGAGGGGTATATGCAGATAATATTCAATGCCTACAATAAGTCTTGATGACTGTATGTCATGTTTTAATATCACTTTTATTATCCCTGATTTATTACAATAAAAAGTGACTTTTTAAATAAATGAAAAATAGACAAATGAGAATGTGGAGACTTTTCCTATTTTAATGGCACTGTTACACAATGTCTTGGGTCAGGGGGAGAGTTTATTGTGAGTAAGTTTTTAGTGTAAGAAGAAAGGCTGTGGTGTTGTTGGTTTTCTGATGTAGCCTTCTTGGGGGAGTTCTGGCAAGCAGCAAGGATGTTTTTTCTTTGCCTGAATCTCTAACTAGAGTTAATCCTTGAAGCACAGTTGCTCCCTGGGAACTGGGCACTGGTTTGGACTGAGGTCCTTGAAAGAGGCAATTGCCTGTATACTGTTGTGACTACCTGTGTTCTAGGACTGGTGTATCTATGTAAATAAAACAAATTGAACTAAGAATACACTCAGATTCTATGTCACTGATTTCTCCTTCAAGAGGGAGCCATTCTGCAAGGCTCCAAAATCTGCTACAGCATGGCAGAGGGGTGATACTATCTGTCCATCTAACTACATATAATGTACTTAACACCATGACATTGGAGTCCTAGCTGAGTTCTAGCAGATTATAATGGTGTTAGCAGATTTTTTTAAAGATAGATCATGTGTGAGGACTGAAATTCTAGAGTCCAGACACTCCTTTTAAGGCTTTCCAAAGTTTTAACTGAAGAGATTTCATACTTATCTTTCTTGCTATTCCTAAGAACATACTCTATGCGCAAATGTGCAAAATTTACAAAGGTGATAATGAGCTGTATGAAATATCTGCTATAACACAAACAGGTTAACATCAGCAATTAAAAGGATATGTAACTACATGTAACTACATGCTGCTCAAAGGCATGATTTAAATCATGACCTTATGTCTGATTCACATGTAATATAAATGCTTAACAAGGACCTAATAGTGCATACTGAAGGAACAGTTGATATGCAAAGTGATGTACTGCATTGTCAGTGATTTTGGTATTAAGGATATCATATCAATTTTCTATGTACCTATTTTTATGAATAACAGGGCAATTAATAGTTGCTAAGGTTAGTTCTAGGCTCAAAAGTGACAATGTAAAAATGGTACTTTCTTACTCAACAGATCTGTTTCTATCTGCTGACCGTAATGGCTCACACATTTTTACTCTACTTTTTCTTCCTGTTACCCTGCATAGTCAACACAACTAAGAGAGTGTGGTGAGCTGAATTCTATTCCTTCATAGACATCATCAACAGACTCATCAACTTAAGTCAGATACACCTGTGCACCCCACTACAGACTGAGGTTGCACCAGTGTAATTGAAGACATTAATTTGGCTTGCAAAACTTTTCTTATTGCAGATAATGCCTCAAAAGGAAAGAACTCATCTTGACTGTCAGATCCGCGGTGGAATTTGCAGAGCTGGGAGTTAGAAACACAGTGCACATTGAATGTAGAAATCATTGACAGATAATACATGTGGAACTCTACAGACCCATTTTTACTGTTGCTTTTCAGCATAAAGCCACACTTTAGTTATCCTGTCTTTTATATTACTGGTTATTGTTATGATGAGATCAGAGCATAAAATACACATGAACGTACACCTGCAGCGTTTCTTCCTCCAAAATGGTATTTTTTATATAGGACTTAATCACCCAAACAATGCATTCCTACACCTGTTCTCTCCTCATTTTTCAATGCAGACACTAAAGAGTTGGTTTCCTTCTTCACTTTCCAACAGATAATGGATGTATCCTGCTTCTGGGTCCCTGACAAACATAAAACAAAATCATTGGGTGAGTGAAACATTAGCCCGAAACAAGACTTCCATGGAAAAGTCAGATGGAATTTAAGAAGTGTTAAGCAACTAAGAGTGTTCTATACAAATTTAACAGAGTTCCTTAGAAATTACCCTAAAACCCTATAGAAGGTAATACAAAATTATAGCTTTTTCTATAGTTTTTTTAATCCTATAGAATTCTATAATAGATATATAATTATCTAAAAATTATATAGAAAAATGCAAAATACTTATAAGAAGACTTGCAATTTTCTAATATATTTGGTGGGACATTTCAATAAAGCCAGTGATTGTTTATAAAATTTTAATAATCTCCCCCTTTTAAAAAAGTTTGTGAATTAAGTGTCATAGAGAAGGTAGATCACAAATGTCTATTCGCCCTGTCTCATATTACTAGAACAAGAGACTATTAATGAAATTGAATAGTTGGCAAATTCAAAGGTGATAAAATACTTATTCACATAAGGCATAGTTAGCCTGTGAAACTCATTGCCACATATACAATTATGGATAAAAGCTACCAGAATTCAAAAAAGTTATTGGAAGATACATGGATAACAATAATATCCAGTTATAATAGCAAATATTTAAAAAGAAGCATTCTGGGACGGATAAAAATCCTCATGTGTCCATGCATAAGTCAATCTTTAGCTATATAGTGTTAGGAGGAAACATTCTTGGGACATGCTAGTTCATACCTGCCTCATGCAGTGTTTCTTCCTTCTGCCCTCAAAGCAGTTGATACTAGCCACTGACAGATGCTACAGGACATGAACCACTAGTCTGATCAAAAGTCTTCCAGAAGCACCAAACACTTCTGTGACCACACCCTGCTCAACAGAGTTGTGTCCCTTTGACCGCTTCATCAAAGTTCCAAGTATTAATAGGAGCTGGTGGCGGTGAGAGTTTGCTGGACTGAGACATATAGATTGAAGAGAGCGACTTGCTGACACCCATTCGGCCACCAGTGAGCCTCAGGGTAGGTCTACACTTATGGCAGCATGTAGAATACAGACACTGTATGCCCAGCTAGCACAGGTATAAATAGCAGTGTAGGCAGCGAGACACTGCTTAGGTGAGAAAAGTAGAGACAAGCCAGAACCTTAGGGTGTATACTCTAGGAGGTGGCTCACTACAAACCCAAGCAGAGCCTTCCATGTCCACACTGCTGTTTTTAGCAGTGTAGTGTCCCTAGGGTTGCCAACTTTCTAATCGCACAAAGCCGATTATCATAGCCTCACCCCTACCCCGAGGTCCCGCCCGCTGCCCCACCCCTCCCTGAGGCCCCCCCCTCACTACATTCCCCCTCCCTCAGTGGCTCACTCTCCCCTACCCTCACTCACTTTCAATGGGCTGGGGCAGAGGGTTGGGGTGAGGGAGGCGGTGAGGGCTCTAACTGAGGGTGCGGGCTCCGGGGTGGAGCCAGAAATGAGGGGTTCAGAGTACGGGACGGGGCTCTGGGATGGGGCAGGAATTTGGAGTGCAGGAGGGGGTGAGGTTCTGGCTGGGGGGGGTGGGCTCTGTGGTGGGGCTGGGGATGAGGAGTTTGGGGTGCAGGAGGGAGCTCCAGGCTGGGGGGGTGGGGCTGAGGGATTAGGAATGTGGGAGGGGGCAGTGGGTTGAGGCATGGGAAGGGGTACAGGCTCTGGTCTGGGAGTGTGGGCTATGGGGTGGTGCCAGGGATGAAGGGTTTGGGGTGCAAGAGGGGGCTCCAGGTTTGGGGGTCTCAGGGCTGGGGCAGGGGGTTGGGATTCGGGGTTGGGGCACAGGTTTACATTGGGCGGCTCCTGGTCAGCGGCACAGCAGGGCTAAGGCAGGCTCCCTGCCTGTCCTGGCACTGTACTGCGCCCCAGAAGTGGCCAACAGGTCCAGCTCCTGGGTGTGTGTGGGGCGGGTGGGGGGACGGAGGCTCTGCACACTGCTCTCGCCTGCAGGCACCACCCCCTCAACTCCCATTGGCCGCGGTGGCCAATGGGAGTGTGGAGCCAGTGCTTGGGGTGGGGGCACCGTGCAGAGCCACATGCCTCTTCACCCTCCTAGGAGCCAGACCTGCTGGCTGTTTCCAGGGTGCAGCATGGTGCCAGGACAGGTAGGGACTAGCCTGCTTTAGCCCTGCTGCACCACTGACCAGACTTTTAATGGCCCAGTCAGTGGTGCTGACCGAAGCCACCAGGGTCCCTTTTCGACCGGGCGTTCCAGTCGAAAACTGGTCACCTGGCAACCCTAAGTGTCCCACTGCCTCCACACTGCCAGAGCCTTTCCCAACTGGCTCCCCGCTATCAGAGTCTTTCACTGCCATAATATATACCTATACACCACAGTGTGGATGCAGGCTGCTTTCACTGAGGCATCTAGCTAAGTGTGCCCTGAAGGCAGCTGCAGGTGTAGACAAGGCCTAATTGGATTAACAAATGAAGTGTTAGGTGGATGGTGACTGTCCGGTGACTAAGAGCCCTGGGCCTCAGCAAGCCACAGTGTTGTCACTTCTCACAATTTTATCATGCATCTCCCGATATTTGATGTTTTACTTAGAGACCCAGCAGCTGGAGACAAGAGATTACATGAGAACTTCAACTCTAATTCAAAATAAATAAATGTCTAGCATTCATGGTTTGCGGAGGAAAGCTTGAAAATATCACCTGAATGCACCCTAAAGGCTCAAAAAACAAAAGGCAAATAAAAAGAACACAAAGTAAATATTTTTAAATCTCGAGATTTTTAAATCAATCACATGATTTTGAAGGTCTAACTCATGTTTTTCTGAACACTTTAGATTGGCAGTGCTGAAGCCAGGCATTTAGTAACGGGGACTCTGGGGTTGGCCATACCCCTCATATACTGCTTGGGTTTTCCTAATTTATATAAGTATATTTTTTATATAAATATATTATTATTGTTTCTTACAAATTTGTGGTTTCATTCTCCTAAGAACTTCTGAATGCTAGCAAGTCGGGAACAAATACCTGTGAAACTTGGTTACATTTCTAAAATCTGGAGGTGGATAAGATTTTAGATGGGCACACAAGATAATTATTTAACTTATTTTAAAAGAGGCCCCTAAACATCATTGACTTACTCCTGCTAAAGACACCTGGCAGAAGGGTTACATACTAATATGGAAAATGTCAGTATGGGATATACTTATCTTCACACTTCACTCATAATGCTAGGGGCATCATAACTGCTTGAGACTTTATCTCCTGTGTATTAGGAATCCCCCCATATTCATCCCTGCACCCAGAAGCAGTTGAGTGAATATAGCATCACATTGCTCTCCATCCTTCACATTACATAGACATCCTTAATGTTAAATTAAGTACATAACACACATTAAAAACAAAATAACCCAGAAATTAAATTAACACATTGACATGCAGTAGTAGTGTATTAGCCTGAAGATGAATATTTCCAACACATCTCTGAACAACATACTAACCCACAGATTCCGTCCTACCAACACTACAAAAAGAAGGATTCTGCGTGGACTCCTCATGAAGCCTGAAACAACAGATTGGACTTCTACATAGATTGCTTCCATCGACGTGCACGGGCTGAAATTATGGAAAAACAGCATCACTTGCTCCATAACCTCAGCCATGCTGAACACAACGCCATCAACAGTCTCAGGAACAACTCTGATATCATAATAAAAAAGGCTGACAAAGGAGGTGCTGTCGTCATCATGAATAAGTTGGAATATGAACAAGAGGCTGCTAGGCAGCTCTCTAACTCCACATTCTACAGGCCATTATCCTCTGATCCCACTGATGATTACCAAAAGAAACTACACCATCTGCTCAAGAAACTCCCTGAAAAAGCACAGGAACAGATCTGTACAGATACATGTCTAGAACCCCGACCGGGGGTATTCTATTTGCTACCCAAGATCCATAAACCTGGAAATCCTGGATGCCCCATCGTCTCAAGCATTGGCATCCTAACAGCAGGATTGTCTAGCTATGTGGACTTCCTCCTCAGACCCTATGTTACCAGCACTCCCAGCTATCTTTGAGACACCACTGACTTCCTGAGGAAACTACAATCCATCAGTGATCTTCCAGAAAACACCATCCTGGCCACTATGGATGTAGAAGCCCTCTACACCAACATTCCACACAAAGATGGACAACAAGCCATCAGGAATAGTATCCCCGATAATATCACGGCAAACCTGGTGGCTGAACTTTGTGACTTTGTCCTCACCCACAACTATTTCACATTTGGGGACAATATATACCTTCAGGTCAGCGGCACTGCTATGGGTACCCGCATGGCCCCACAGTGTGCCAACATTTTTATGGCTGACTTAGAACAATGCTTCCTTAGCTCTCGTCCCCTAATGCCCCTATTCTACTTGCGCTACATCATCTGGACCCATGGAAAAGAAGCCCTCGAAGAATTCCACCATGGATTTTAACAATTTCCATCCCACCATCAACCTCAGCCTAGACCAATCCACACAAGCGGTCCATTTCCTAGACACTACTGTGCTAATAAGTAATGGTCACATAAACACCACCCTATATCAGAAACCTACTGACTGCTATACTTATCTACATGCTTCCAGCTTCCATCCAGGACACACCACACGATCCATTATCTACAGCCAAGCTGTAAGATACAATCGCATTTGCTCCAATCCCTCAGACAGAGACAAACACCTACAAGATCTCTATCAAGTGTTCTTAAAACTACAGTACCCACCTGCTGAAGTGAAAAAAAAACAGATTGACAGAGCTAGAAGAGTACTCAGAAGTCACCTACTACAGGACAGGCCCAACAAAGAAAATAACAGAATGCCACTAGCCGTCACCTTCAGCCCCCAGCTACAACCTCTCCAGCGCATCATCAAAGATCTACAACCTATCCTGAAAGATGATCCCTCACTCTCACAGATCTTGGGAGACAGACCAGTCCTCGCTTACAGACAGCCCCCCAACCTGAAGCAAATACTCACCAGCAACCGCACACCATACAACATAAACACTAACCCAGGAACCTATCCTTGCAACAAAGCCCAGTGCCAACTCTGTACAAGTGACACCATCATAGGACCTAATCACATCAGCCACGCCATCAGGGGCTCATTCACCTGCACATCTACCAACGTGATATATGCCATCATGTGCCAGCAATGCCCCTCTGCCATATACATTGGCCAAACTGGACAGTCTCTACGCATAAACGAACACAAATCTGACATCAGGAATCATAACATTCAAAAACTAGTGGGAGAACACTTCAACCTCTCTAACTACTCAGTGACAGATTTGAAGATGGCAATTTTACAACAAAAAAAATTCAAAAACAGACTCCAAAGAGAGACTGCTGAACTTGAATTAATATGCAAATTAGAGACAATTAACTTAGGTTTGAACAGAGACTGGGAATGGTTGGGCCATTACACTAATTTAATTTCCCCATGTTAAGTATCCTCACACCTTCTATGGGTCATCTCGATTATCACTTCAAAAGTTTTTTTTTTCTCCTGCTGATGATAGCTCATCTCAATTGATTGGCCTCTTACAGTTGGCATGGCTACTTCCACCTTTTCATGTTCTCTGTATGTAAAAATATCTTCTTGCTGTATGTTCCAGTCTATGCATCTGATGAAGTGGGCTGTAGCCCATGAAAGCTTATGCTCAGATAAATTTCTTAATCTCTAAAGTGCCACAAGTACTCCTGTTCTTTTTTCTGAAGATGAATGAGACCTGAATTTACCCTGACATAACTGTTGCCAGGACATTTGCAGAGCAGGTTGTAAGTTCAGAAGTTCCTTGTCACCGGTGCTGTGTCTCAGATTTCCAACAACCCTTAAATTAATTCTCACTCAAAAAAACTTGCTTAACTGAGAGCCCTATTCTGGTCTCAGACTGTAAGTCAGGTGTAATTTCATTGAATTCAGTGGAATTACATCAACATGAGGTTAGATTTAGGCCCAGAATAGCTAAAGGAAATAATACAGAAAAATATGTAACTGAAGAGTAAAAAACAACCTAAGTATCAAAAGACTAGAACTGACCAGTTCAATTAGCTTAAATAAAAAAATAAATATTAGTTCATATATTCAGTTAATAACGATATTGACATATGAAAATCCACTTTACACTAACCAATAACAGCCTTGTCTGGCCCATAAGATACATTAACAAACTCTGCCAACATACACCTGACTAATTTTTGTATATAATTATTGATGTATATGTTGAAACTAGGGCTGTCAAGTGATTAAAAAATTAATTGTGATTAATTGCACTATTAAACAATAATGGAATACCATTTAAATATTATTCAATATTTTCTACGTTTAATATATTGCTTTCAATTACACAGAATACAAAGTGTACAGTGCTCACTTTATATTTATTTTTATTGCAAATATTTGTGCTGTAAAAACAAAAGAAAGTCTTTTTCATTCACCTCATACAAGTACTGTAATGCAATCTCTTTATCATGAAAGTTGAACTTACAAATGTAGAATTATGTACAAAAATATAACTGCGTTCAAAAATGAAACAATGTAAAACTTTAGAGCCCATAAGTCCACTCAGTTCTACTTCTTGTTCAGTCAGTCACTCTGACAAACAAGTTTGTTAACATTTGCAGGAGCTAATGGTGCTAGGGTGACCAGATGTCCTGATATTATAGGGACAGTCTCGATTTTGGGGGCTTTTTCTTATATAGCCACCTGTTACCCCCCACACCGTGTCTTGATTTTTAACACTTGCCCTCTGGTCACCCTAAATGGTGCCTGCTTCTTGTTCACAATGTCATGTGAAAGTAAAAACAGATGTTCGCATGGCACTGGTTTGGGTTCTGTAGCTTCCATATCAGAGTGTTGGTCTTTTAAGACTTCTGAAAGCATGCTCCACACCTCGTCCTTCTCTGATTTTGAAAAGCATTTCAGATTCTTAAACCTCAGGTCGAGTGCTGTAGCTATCTTTAGAAATCTCACATTGGTACCTTCTTTGCGTTTTTGTCAAATCTGCTGTGAAAGTGTTCTTAAAATGTACAACATGTACTGGGTCATCATCTGGGACTGCTATAATATGAAATACATGGCATAATGCAGGTAAACAGAGCAGAAGACATACTATTCTCCGCCAAGGAGTTCAGTCAAAATTTAATTAACGCATTATTTTTTTAATGAGCATTATCAGCATGGAAGCATGTCCTCTGGAATGGTGGCCAAAGCATGAAGGGGCATACGAATGTTTATTATATCCAGCATGTAAATACCTTGCAATGCCAGCTACAAAAGTGCCATGCAAACGCCCGTTCTCGCTTTCAGGTGACACTGTAAATGAGAAGCCGGCAGCATATTTCCTGTAAATGTAAACAAACTTGTTTGTCTCAGCAACGGCTGAACACGAAGTAGGACTGAGTGGACTTGTAGGCTCTAAAGTTTTACATTGTTTTGTTTTTGAGTGCAGGTATGTAACAAAAAAAAAATCTACATTTCTAAATTGCACTTTCACGATAAAGAGATTGCACTTGTATGAGGTGACTTGAAAAATACTATTTCTTTGGTTTATCATTTTTACAGTGCAAATATTTGTAATGAAAATAATATAAAGTGAGCACTGTACACTTTGTATTCTGTGTTGTAACTTAAATCAATATATTTGAAAATGTAGAAAACCATCTTAAAATAGTTAATAAATTTCAATTGGTATTCTATTGTTTAACAGTGTGATTAAAACTGTGATTAATCGTGATACTTTTTTTAATCACAATAAATATTTTTTAGTTAATCACGTGTGTTAACTGCGATTAATCGACAGTCCTAGTTGAAACAAGATAAAGTGGCATAGGAGCTAATGCAGAATCAGGATGTCATAGCAAGGAGAATTATGCATAGAAGTGTTTTACTTGTTCCAGCTTCCTAACCTGAGCACCTGCTAAGGTGCACAAGAAAGGAGCTCCATTGCTCACACCTCTCAAGAATGCAGCGATGGAGCTCCTTACCTGTTACCATGCCAGGCACATAAGAATCCCTTCCCCCTGTCCCCAACTACCATGTAACTTTTTCACACTCTTTAGGAGGTGCCGCTGTGCAAGATGCCTGCTCTGGTTTCCTCCTATAGTCTGTTGAAGCAGAGACTGTGCTTATGCAGTGTTTGGCGCTCTTCTTGCCTAGCATCTAGGACAATCCCCCTCACATGCCTCAGTTTGGCAAATGGCTTCACATATAAAATTCTATGTGCCATCATTTTATCACTACAAATGTAAACTGTTGGCACTTGATGACTAATATTTTCTCTGTTGGTCTCTGTGATGGAGATGAGAAAGGCAACAAGGAATAATGCTAAACACAGCTGGTTAAAAAATGGAAAACATTTTTGAGGGGAAATTTCAAAATCAATTTTATTTTTGAAGATTCAAAAATAATTCAAAATTTTGCAGAAAAATTTGTTTTCAAACTTTTCTCTTCAAAATTTTTCATTTTTTTATTTTTCTGTTTTCATCTAAAGACAATGAAGGCTACTTAAGCAGAATCATAATTGCTGCAATTTTCAACTATGTAAGAACTCACACAGACATCAATGGCTTGATTTTCATTTACAGTAAGGCCCCTTCACTCCACTCTTGTACTACAAACGGTCTCTAGCATAAATGAGAATCAGGCCAGCCCCCAAAGCAGTGCTTATGAGTGGTTACAGGTGGGTAAATTTTTTTTTGGCAAATAGTAAATTTGCCACTAAATGCATTTTTATAGGCACTGAAACCATTTGTGAATTTGGGTTGGATTTGGCAGGAAAAAAACTGAAAACAAAAATTTTTAAAAAGGTCAAAATAAACTGTTTTGAATTGGCATTTCAAATCAACATTTCATTTCAAAACAACATTTTGAAGTGACATTCAAAATATTTGCTGGACCCAAACAAAATTCTTTCCTTTTTCATTTTGTTGAGAAAAAATGAAAAAACAAATAAAATTATTTTAATTTTTTTTTGATTTGGCCTTCAAATTGAAGAATCAATTATTCACTCATTTCTCTGCATGACCACCATGATAGGCCTTATTCTCCAATCCCTTACATTTATTTCACATTAATATAGCTCAGCTGAAATCGATGGATTTATACCATTGTAAAACTGGAGTTACACAGTAGAATTATATTTTGCAGGCACCAAAATGGCTACTATGAGAGATTTAAAATGTGAAAGCTTGAAATACACAAGCAAGAATGAAATGTTGTTGAGTCAGGTCCAGAGAGAACACTATACCAGCAGGAGGTATCTGAGTTCTTTTTTTCAGTTTTCTTAACAAAAAAATATGATCACCAAAATGCTGAAGTTCCTCTTCAGTGCCTCTGACAGACATATATAGTAAGATGCAAAATGCTGTAAATGATTCTAAATAAAATTGCTGGGTTTTTTCCCCTTACCATTTGCAGCTGTATTGGATAAACACTTGTCCCTAGCTGCTGTTTGATACACAATTGTATAAGACTTTCACACAACAGTGTGTATATAAGACAGATAAACTGCTTCAGAAAAAGAGCATATGGGCCTGAAATTGGTTATTAAGAGGATCCAAACCAAATTCCATACTTTAAAAAAAAAAAAAAAAAAGGTTCAGAGAAGTTTGTGCGTGAAAAGACCAAATTATTAATTAAGTTTTAAACACATATTTTTGACTATTCACTCCCGTTTGCAGAGTCAGCTGCCATATGTTATATCTGTGATTCCTTTCCTCAGGATGAGTGCTGCATTTGGAGTAATGTTCTTTAATATCAAAGGCAAATTAGAGATAACAACTGCAGTTAATAAGTAGATGTCATCTAAGCTAATTTAGTGTAGCACAAATGTCTTAGCTAAGGGGAGGGGTCTTAAACTGAAGCTACACCCCCAGTTGGGTTGCCAGGATGCGCAAATCACCAAAATCACCTGAACGAGATGCACGAGGGGAGTCAATGGGAGGGCGTCTCCTGTCGACATAGCTTAGTGTGGACCTCATAGTAAGTAGATCTAAGTATGTCAACTTCAGCTACATTATTCATGTAGCTGAAGTTGCATAACTTAGTTCGATCTCCCCTCATAGTGTAGACAAGGCCTGAGAATTCAAGTCCTACTTTATTACAAAATTCTACACTCTCTCCCCTCACCCCCAACCACTCTCCGCGATATGACAGTTATTACAACTGCATGCGCTCTTTCTAAGCAAGCATCTTATTCTTTTATTAAGTTAAAGTATCACCGAGGACCAGAGAATGTACACATAACTGTTCTAGTCCATGGAGGAAGGTTACTACAGCTCTTTCAGAAACTAAAGACAGGCAGGAATGATTAAGGTAAATCACTCACTTTGTAAACCTCTTCAGAGAGGGAACACCTCCTGGGGAGGTTTGCACAAACTGGTTCAAAGTGGATTTCCAGAGACTAGGAAAACAAAGAAAGGGCTTTTGGTTTAAAAAGGCTGTAGTTAAACTGATTCAGGGTTTTCTTTCTAGCCCAGCAAACAGACAGGACCGTCTGTCCAAGGGCTCCAAATCTTTCAGAAGTGTTGGAAATACTTTAGCTGACTAGGGACCCATCAGACTGAGGAGTGACCTCTAGTAAGCTTTTAGCATGTGCATAGGAATTTTTAAATGTCTTCTCTGTAATGCTTTCACCTGAAGAATAAGGTGCTTGCTTAGAAAGCATTGTGTGGTAACTTGTAACTGCTGGCAATACACTGACCGTAGACTTTGGACAGAAAGCAACGCACCAGCGCTAGCCATTAGGCAGACTGGCTTGCTGAGGATATCACAGTGTGAAGTGGGGAACTGTGCAGCCTTAAAACCCCCTGTTCAGAGGGAGAGAGAGACATAGGTCTCCACCCAAAAGCAGGGACAGCTGGGAGCTGGAAAACTTAACTTGGTGCCCTTGAGGGACCTCAGAGTGGGAATATAGTTGCAGTTACTCTGAAATTGTGTCCTATTTTATTACAAAATTTCCCTGCCAAACATTCTCAGCAGTGCTTTACATTATCAGAAGAAACTGTTCCTGACAGATCTGTTATCCTATGGGCTAGATAATGTAGCCTTGTAACTTCTGATGGCTAGCTACATTTTCATGGAGATCACAATGTCTGGTCTCATCATGATTCCTTCCCACTTCTCCCCTACATTTTGTCCCATCCAGAGATCTTCCTTTTTCTTTAATCCAGTTACCACAGAATCTAGACACTACTTCTAACATAGTCAGTGCCTTTGGATAGTGCATAGGAATCCAAATGCGGTAACTCTTCCGTACTACAAGGTGTGCTCCATGAGCCTTTACGTAGGTTAAGGAAGCAAAATAGAGTAGAGAATTTCCAAGTAAGGATGACAGATAGGAGAAGCTGACCAAGGACAGCTGAATTAAAATTAGGGGAGGAGCTTTCTGTATCGGAATGGCAGATGGGTAAAAGGACTGGAACATAATCAGACTGCTAGTAATTGCCTTAGAAGTTGAAAGACAAGTGATTAAGTCAGAAGTAACTACTGTGTATCTGTAGATGGGAAAATGACTTTTGATCTGATGCAAGTAGATATAGCATAAATTGTAGAAATACAAATAAATAACTCAAATAAGGAACTGAGGGAATCAGAAGTAAGTTCATGCAAAATAAGAAAATGATGTGAAAACCAACAGGCTGAAGAAATAAAATTAGTGAGAGGCCCCCAAAGAAAATCACTAAATAATGCATGCATCTCTTGAAATGTGTTGGTCCTGAAATGTTTTAGAGAGATTGAATCAATGAAAATATGAAAACCTTATATTCATTAGCAAATGCATTTGAAGACATAACATTGTGAATTGAGACATCAACAACTGTTAAAAGCTGGGAAAAATAAATCACTAAGTCAGGCAAGAAATCTCTAATAAAAACATGTGTAAGCTTCGTTGGGCAACATCTAATCACAAGAGCAAAAGAGAGACAAGAAGAACAGATCAAAGTATAATTCTCAAATTTCAAAGATAGGGAAACTGGGTCCCAGTCTCACATGAACGAAAGACGCGTACAGTTGCACCACACCTGCATTTATTTCTTTTGATGAAAAAAGTGGAATGGGAACTAGTCTCCAACAAAAAGGACACTCAAAATTCTGCCAGCCACATCTCTGAAATCCCATTTATAATTAAATTCAACTCTGATATTAAATAACATTGGAGTGGGTCTGGCTTAGAAATGAGAAAATACCTAGACTTTCACAATGCCCATTTAATTTACAGTAATCTTATTCAATAAATAAAATGTATTTATCTTAATACACTTCTTCCATTGGGTGAGATGCTGGCAGACACTCAGTGACCTTTTTGCTACAGCCAAAAGGTCCATAATAGGAGTTGTCCATGAGTTATGTAACACATTAGAGGGTGTGTGGGTTTTAATTTTGCATGTCTGTTTCAGTGTTACAAAGTGTTACAAGCAGTGGGTGGGTCTTGAAAATCACCAAAAAATGTGTTATGCAATTTATGGACAGCCTCTCAGAGTGCAAAATTGCCTGTACTACTGAAGCTCATTTTGGTGATACTCTATTTACTTGAATGGCAATGGGAAAAGGAGAAGAAATCAAGATTGTGGTGTGATTAAAGATTCTACAGCACAAGACATTTATCATAGGTTGACAGACTGAAATGCTGGATTATGGATTTCCTACATTAAAAAATAAAATAAAAATAATAAAATCATGACATCCTCTCTATTGGAATATGACCAGTTCACACCTGACCACAAACATTTAAGTCTGTCTGCTGGCTAACCGAGCAATATCATAGTATAATAAAAGCAAAAAACATTTTAAAGCTAAAGGCTAGATAAAGGCACAGACCAGAATTAGTAGATATTGCTGAGCCAGTTTTGGATAAACCACAATTGGTAGCAAGAGGCATCTAAACCCAGATGTTCTCCCTTTTTCTCAAAATTATCCTCCGAGCTGTTGACATTTTTCCTCAGAAGTAGCATCCATGCCTCTAGGACATATGGTAAGGTTCCAACTATTATTAATAATGTTAATGAAAATTGCTGTCTGTTTTCCCCTGTGGACTTCTAATATATAAACTATTTGCCCTAGTAGCTGACAGAGCTTTCTTCAGCTGAAACTCAGTAGATTTCTATATCATGAAGCTTTTTGGTGCACCTTGGATAACCCTTTCCAGCCCTTTAGAAAACTTTCCATGCAAATAGCAGTTTTCAGATACTTATAGCACAAACAAATTTGGGTGAATTTTCATGAGGATGGCTCAAGTCACACCTTTTCACAAACTAGTCTCGCAAGCTGGCAGGCTGTTAGGGAGTTTGCTTCCAGAGTTTGTGACACTGGTGCAATCTCACCATGAAGAGTGCCCCAGGGCTGGGAACCCTGGGTTTCCAGGGATTCCAGGCTTCAGCCAAGAATCCCTAAGAGCCCCATATCGATCTGGGGGCTCTCTGAACTGCTAGGCTCTCTGCTCTTTGGCAGGGACCCAGGGAACCTCACAAAGTAAAGGACAGAGCTGGGTGCAAATATTTCAGCAAACGGTAAATTCACCAAAAATACATTTTTTAGGATGCTGAAACAAATTGTGAACTCCATTGAGTAGTTTCAGAAAAAAATAAAAAAACATTTTGGAAATGTCAAAATGGTTTGTTTTGACATAAAATGTTTCAACATTTTATTTTGAAATGACATTTCAAAACAAAACTTCATTTCAAATCACCATTCCAAATGTTTTCTTTGACCTGAACAACATTTTTCCCATTTTTTAATTTAGAAAAAACAGAAAAATTCAGTTTTTGTTTGAAACAAAAACCAAAAATCAATTATTTGCTCAGCTCTAGTCAGAGGTGGCCAGGGGGTTCCCTAGAGTCAAGGCAGCTGGCTGCTCTGGTTTGTTTAGAAAAAAAAATCAAACCAAAAACAGTTTTTGGATTTTCCTTCTGTGGGATGTTTTGAAATGTCATGTTTTTGTTTCAATTCAAACTGAAAACTTTCTTGAAATGTCAGAATTTCCCATGGAATTCCAGGAATTCTGAGTTCCAATCAGTTCTACCAGTAGTCACACTCTGTAGTCGAGTCAGTTACATTATTTCCTCCAACATCTTTCTCAGAAACAGCTGAAATATTTTTTTCTGAAACTTTCCAGAAATAGTCCATCTGAGGCGGACATACAACATAGGAAATTTCATCCCAAATACAGAGACGACCCGTACCTGCTGATAATGGGAGGGAGCACAATTTAAAGGTTCAGCCACCCCCGGAGCAGCTTGAGTCACTCCCCGCCCTCATCGTCAGTTTCCCCTTTCAGAAAGCAGCAATCCTGCCCTGCAGCAACCAGGGGGGGCCTGGCTGTACCATGTGACTGAGCTGGGCCAGCAAACTCTGGCAAAAATCTGGGGGGCACTTGACCCCCATGTGTCCCTCCGCACATGTCACCTCTGCCCAAATAAAGTCTGGGAAAGCTTTGAGCCAATAGAAAACATGGTAATAAAAAATGTCAGGCAAACTAAGCTATGGGCAGCACTGTCATCTCTGCCAGATATCAACAACAGGCCAGAGCTTCAGCTGGAGTAAATCAGCATAGTTCCACTGAATTTGATGTAGTTATGCTGATTTGCACCAGGTGAAAAATTTGGCCCAGTGGTCCCCAGAAAATTCATGTTTATTTATCATTCCAGAATACAAAGCCCAGGATGTTAAATAGCTACAAGAAAACTGCATCTACTCTGGTTACTACAATGCTCTGAAAGTTCACATGGTGAGAAACATTTGTCATCTTGCAGAAGCTGTGAAATGTAGTTGAAAATACATTTTTAATTTAAAACTGGCTCTTCTGAGCCTTTTCTGTTATCAGCTACCATCTTGCTGACAATTCACATAATTTGTGACTGTAGCAGTATGAGAGTCCAATATCAGAAATTATAAATCCACTTTCATCCTGCTTTAACTGCTTCACTGCTGGTCCTTCGTTGAACTTGCACTGCCAGAACAGCATGCATTTGCCTCCACTGCACAGCAGAGAGATTGCATATGCTAATATATCGCTAATTTTGCTGGTAGTTAGTTCCAGATGCTCACCCTGACCTTGAAGTGGAGAAATCTCATGCAGTCTTTGTGGAGGCAGAAATTCACTCAGAAATAACTACAACCTCTTTATCAGTAATACGCAATCACCTTTATCAACAACAGTCATCTCTCTCAGCAAACTGACAGTCCCAGTGACCTTCCAGCCCCAACCTTTGAGTCCTAAATCCCAAACAGGGAAACCTTCTGCCCCATGCACTTGTCACTGGTACTTGGGCATGGTGCAAGCCTGGAGTGCTAGGCTCTGCTCACTGCTGTGTTAGCTGGCATCCATCCAAATGATCAATGTGCTGATCAGGGCTCCTGTGCTGGGTCTAGGCTGACCTGGTTGTGGCCATGGCTCCTGTTTGCTTCCTGCTCCAGGTTCCGGGCTGCATTGGGCCAGACCTGATCTTTCCAGCAATAGCAACATGTGTTCTAGTCTTAACATGTATGTCTGATTTTCATCCTCGCCCCTGTGTCAGCTGGCTAACCCAGATAACTGCTCTGGAGTGACATTCCTTCTCTCCAACAGGAAGGCTGTCTGGATAGCAGCAGGAAGTCAGGGGTGGGATTACTTCCAAATCCTCCAGGACCCCCTTTTCTAGCCCATTCCAACATCAATCAGGGCTCATGAAGGTACAGCTGACCCTGCCAAGCTGTAGACATTCCACATTACAGCAGCACATCATGACATACTGGTACATGGATCCACATTGGAAGGTATCTATTGCCTGACATAACTGGTATACACATCAGACACAAGGCAGTCCTGGCATGACTGAGATACTGGAATGGGGTATACACACCCCACACTGGAGAAGAAGGGGTTAAGGATCAGCTCTAAATCCAGGAGGCCCAGCCTTGCCACAGCTGCACAAGCTGGAGAAGGAGCTCAAAAAAGGAAGCAGAGCAGCTCTGAAGGTGACAGACAGTGGAAGGGAGCAGTCATGGGGAAGTAACACCACTGAAGCTTTTGTTGCCTGAGACCTAGCAGTACTGACCTGCCTAAGACTGCAAAGGTCAGAAACTTTATTTTGTGTTTACTTCTTCAATTTACCCTGGGGAAAAAAGGGGACTCAAGTGAGAAGGGATTCAGGGAAGCAGTTGCTTAGCACCCCAAGGTGTTGAGTGTAGCTGCCCACCACTGGGCACTGGATTGGAGCCTGGTAGAGAGAGTGGGAATAGGCTCCTCTACCAACTTCTAAAGAGGGACAACAATAGGAGTTTATTCCTCAGTGGGGAAGGCTCCAAATGTACAAGGGTCCAGACCCTAAGTCCCTTACCTAAGAAAAAGCCCTGAAGCCCTTGCAGGCATCTGAAGACTTTCCCATTATTGGACTTTTTTTGTGTAAACTCCTCAAGGGGTGGACTGGAACATGTGACCTGGCTGGAGGGCTGAGTTGCCAATGAAGGGACAGACCACCACAGGGCAGAGCTATGGTAAAAAAGAGGGCATGTACGGGAGGAAGGCAACCTGCTGCACCACTGCTTGACCACTAGGCAGCACTGGTGGTAAGTGTTTCCCTTCAGAGGTCTTCTGTGAAGCAGGATGTATGGGAGTCTCAGGCAGCCCTGCCGCAAACTATTGAGCAGGAAGGTTTGGAAGCTGAGGGTCAGCAGGGAAATCTCAGGGGAGTTTCATCATCCAGAAGGACGATCAATTGGCTGTTTGGAGTGGGGTTGGAAAAGTTGAAGGGAAGGCGGGTTGAGTCTGAAGGTTTAGAGTCCAAAGTGGTGTGGGGGACTATAAACATGTTCTGGGAGAGAATGGTGGTAAAAGAAGGTCCCTGAAAGTGCAGAGCCCTGTGTAATTGCACATTAGGACATGCCTAGGGCTTACTCTGGACAACAGTGAAGTAGTTAGTACAGGTTTCAAAGACCTTCCCGTTTAATATTTAAATAAATGTTTAAACATTTATGTTCTTCTTCTAGCTGATAGACCCATCTTGGATCATGCTGGAAGATTTACAGCCTCCTTGAAAATGTGCTCTTCCTGCTGTATGATAATAATAATTTGTTCCTTTATAGCATATTTCATCTGAAGATCTCAAAACACTTTACAATATACAGTCATTAGTAAAGCCTCACAACATCCCTGTGGTTCAGGGACTAGATTATTATATTCACTTAACGGCTGTTAAAAGTGGAGCACAACAACGTTAATTCTGCCCTAAACATTAAATCGAGTGGAGTCTGCAGTGTCCCCCAGTCAGGGCCACAATAAAAGGGGCCCACATTATTACACCAACAGGGCCCTATTATCATCCAGCATCTTAAAATCTACATCATGCAGGGCTGGTGTCAGAGCAGTAAACTGCTAATATTTCAGCTTGTGCCTGCCTCCTTCAATTCCAGTGTGGATGGAAAGTGTTTGTGTACTAGTCCCAGTGATGTAGAGTCCTCCCATTTCCATCCTACAGCACACAAGTGAAGGCTTAGTATCTGGTCTAATTTCTGCATGCTACTGCATAGTGAGTCTAGTGTGCTGGAAGCCACTTACCTTTACAAACAGTGCTGCATGTACCATGGAACTCATTCAATGGCTGTTTGGCCAGCTGCATCTTCTTCTCCAGTGATCTAGTTTATTCAGATCAAGCACGTCTCAGAACAATCCTGGCATCCTTTCTTTCAAAAGTACATTTCTCTCTGTTTTTTGGGCCCCTTTGCACAAAGATATTTTTGAGCTTTGCCTCCAATAAATAAGCTTAGTCCAAATGAATATAAAGACATAAGAACGGCCATACTGGGTCACACTGAAGGTCCATCGAGCCCAGTATCCTGTCTTCTGACAGTGGCCAACGCCAGGTGCCCCAGAGGGAATGAACAGAACAGGTCATCACCAAGTGATCCATCTCATCGCCCATTCCCAGATTCTGGCAAATGAATTGTTCATTGCAGTAATAATTCAGGAACTGCAGCTCTCAATCTCTGCCTCTCCCTGGGTATTGCCAAAACAACTTCTACACCACTTCAGGAACCTTGTGGCTACTTCTCAAAGCCCCAGCAAAAAGCTTTCTTGCTGATCAAGGAGTGAGAGCTGAACAGTCTCCTTGGTCTCTAATCTCTGAAAAGGACTAGGAAATGGCAGAAGTTTCCAGTTTCCCAAGGGAATTAAGGAAGTTTATTCTCTTCTCCTACAGCCCCTCCAGACTTCTATAATGGCCTTTCCAAATTTGCCATAAGCCACTGCTTCAAGGAACTGTAAAGGGAGCTGTAATAGATATTTAGAAGACAGTGTAACTCCAAGAGTACATTAAAGAGCAAGTGTGGATGCAAGGCAAAACTGCACCTGAAGCAGCATGGCTAATATAGATATACTGCTCCAATGCTTTTCCACCAGCTCATTTACCAATGCTTCAGTTCTCTGGTGTAAAAACGGACTGGGAAAAAGCTCTGTTTTAATCTTTTTATATCAATATGGCTGAAGGCAAAAGAATCAGAAACTTTAAAAAGGTATTTGTCTTCCCTTCTTAAATAATTAAATTTCTAAAAGCAATAAAATCTTTTATCTATCAGATAAGGACTTTGCAGTCCATTAAATGCCTTAGGCCCTTAATCTCCCAAATGGGCCCCAAATCATAAAGTTTGAGAAGTTAAAGTTGGAAAACACCTAGGTCATCTAGTTTATCTCCCTGCGAAATGCAGGATTATTCCCCAGAGTATATTTTGTAGTGCTATTTCCAGACTAACTTAAAATGTATAAAGTGATAGGGCTTTCACTACTTCGCTGAGAAAATTATTACCCAGTTTAAGAGACAGCTCCATTAGGAATTTTTCCTGATATCTATCCTAAATTTAACTTTTCCTCCTTTCATCCCATCACTTCTGGTTATGTCCTCTTGTTCTATCCTAAACAATAGCCCTGCCTACTGTTATTTACAGTTATCGCAAGTCTCACCTAAGTCACTTGGTTACCCAAGTGAATAATAACAGGCTACTTAGTCGGTCATTATTGCTCTTATTGATATTAAAAACTAGGCAATAATGTGCTACTTCTGCATGCACAGTATTGAAAAGTGAGATGAACATTTTGAAATGGGCAAGAAGAACATTAATGCACAAATAAAATATGAAACGTTTTGTCATGTTCTATTAGTAGTTTTCATGTTAGCATCATTTTGTATTAGTCTTTGTTTTCATTAATCTGATATGAAAATTGCTCAAATGATTGCATGGTCATATCTTGTTAAGGCAATCAAATGCTAAAATTCTATGATATTAATATAAGATGATAGAAAATCACTAATACTATAGAAAGTTGCTAATATGTTACGATAGGTCATCCAGGAAAAGTTTATGTTGCTTTTTCTGAACTACTTTCACTCCTACTTACAGAGGGAATATAGGGTTACATGGAGATGAGACAGAAGAGCCTGCTGCTAGCCCTATATTAGATTCTTTTATGACTCTGATGGTTTTGGGTTGCTCTGATCCAAAGTACATTGAATTCAGTAGCAGTCTTTCTGCAGTCTTTCCATTGACTTAAAAAATGTCTGCATTTTTCTAGGAAAAATATAACATTAATATATTTTCCCCTGAATACACCATTATGCTGCTATTGGATCAATCATAATATTAACAAAAGAACATAAGAACGGCCGTACCGGCTCAGACCAAAGGTCCATCTAGCCCAGTATCCTGTCTACCGACAGTGGCCAATGCCAGGTGCCCCAGAGGGAGTGAACCTAACAGGCAATGATCAAGTGATCTTTCTCATGCCATCCATCTCCATCCTCTGACAATAAATTTTAAATATTAAAAAGCTTTTTTTTTTTACTTTAACAATATCTTTAAAGACATATGTGCTTTGCTACCCAGTTATGGTATATATTGGGAAGCAACAACATAAACATATTAATTCAGCTTTTAAGAACAGGTAATTCTTGTTCTGATTTGCAGGAAACTTCAGCAGTGACAGAAAGGTGGTATACAGTACTTACATTCTCTATCAGTACAACTTTCCATTCTTGCTTTCAAGTCTGACTTGCTTTCAGCATGATAAAGCAGAGTAATGTTTCTATCCAACCAAGTTTTGATTTTCTAGTCATCAGAAATTCAGACCCAGTATGATTTTTCTTAATCCACGATTCATTGATTTTTATAAGAGCTACTTCAGGCCAACCTGGCAAACCAACATTTGGCTAAGAGATACATCAATTTTGCAACCAGTGCTCTGGTGCTGGCAAATGAGTTGTCTAATGATGTCAAGTGTTTGGTTGGAATGTTAATTTAATCTGTTTCATTTAGGATGTCTCCTCTAGGGTGACCAGTCAGCATATGTGAAAAATTGGGACAGGGGGTGAGGGGAAATAGGAGTCTATATAAGAAAAAGACCCAAAAATCGGGACTGTCCCTATAAAATTGAGACATCTGGTGACCCTAGTCACCTCTGTTAACAGTCAACCTGAAGTTTTTTTAGATTGGCCTGTGAAATTATTAAGCCTCCCCATGAAAAGTGTTTTGGGGGTTAAATTTAAAATTGAATGTTAACTGCCCTTGGATTTGGAGGTCACAAAAATGGAACTTATCCTTCTGGCATCGCCAATTTTTGCTGGATTTCTAAGCCCCTCAATCTTATGTTTCAGACCTTATTCATGTGAATGGTCCAATGGTTCCCAAACTTGTTCCGCCACTTGTGCAGGGAAAGCCCCTGGCGGGCCGGGCCGGTTTGTGTCCTCAGGTTCAGCTGATTGCGGCTCCCAGTGGCTGCGATTCGCTGCTCCGAGCCAATGGGAGCTGCTGGAAGCGGCGGCTCGGCCCGCACCACTTCCAGCAGCTCCCATTTGCCCGGAGCAGTGAACCGTGGACACTTGGAGCCGCGATCGGCCGAACCTGAGGACGTGGCAGGTACACAAACTGGCTCGGCCCACCAGGGGCTTTCCCTGCACAAGTGGCGGAACAAGTATGGGAACCACTGGAATAGTCTGATTAAAATCAAGGGAGTTAATCTGGATTTATACTAATGTAATTAAAATTTAAGAGTTGTATTTCATCCCTGACTCCAGCCCTTCTTGGGTTTGCTCCACTGGATTCCTTCTTCTAATATTGTCAGTTTGTCTAAATTTCTTTGTGAAAGAAAGATTGTGTAAGTGGACTGGAAGTGAAATACAGCTGCTTCTTTTTTTTTAAACAATGTTGCAAAAAAAGCAAACATCATTCTGGGATGTATTAGCAGGAGTGTTGTAAGCAAGACACAAGAAGAAATTCTTCCACTCTACTCTGGGCCGATTAGGCCTCAACTGGAGTAGTGTGTACAGTTCTGGGCACCACATTTCAGGAAAGATGTGGACAAATTGGAGAGAGTCCAGAGAAGAGCAACAAAAATGATTAAAGGTCTAGAAAACATGACTATGAGAGAAGATTGAAAAAATTGGGTTTGTTTAGTCTGGAGAAGAGAAGACTGAGAGTGGACATGATAACAGTTTTCAAGTATATAAAAGGTTGTTACAAGGAGGAGGGAGAAAAAATGTTCTCCTTAACCTCTGAGGATAGGACAAGAAGCAGTGGGCTTAAATTGCAGCAAGAGCAGTTTAGGTTGGACATTAGGAAAAACTTCCTAACTGTCAGGATGGTTAAGCACTGGAATAAATTGACTAGAGAAGTTGTGGAATCTCTGTCATTGGAAATTTTTAGGAGCAGGTTAGACAAACACCTGACAGGGATGGTCTAGCCGGGGGTGAAAGTAAAATTGAACTCTTACCGGTATGGGGGCTGGCTCCGCCTCCCCCAGAAGGGGTGGGGCCTTGGGCAGAAGGGGTGGGATTAGGGATCCGCATCCCCCAGCCAGCCCATCTGTGCTACCTGGCCCACACCGCCTGGGGCTCCAGTGGCAATTTAAAGGGCCCAAGACGCCGGAGCCCCGGGCCCTTTTAAAGTCAGCTGTACGGGCTGATACTGGCAGCCACTTTTTACTGGTATGCCGTACTGGCCCATACCGCCTTACTTTCACCCCTGGGTCTAGTCCTGCCATGAGTCCTGGGGACTGGACTAGATGACCTCTTGAGATCCCTTCCAGTCCTATGATTCTATGAATGTTAGATTGTCAAAAGTTGAGGCTGATAGGAACAGGCAGGGTGAAGATGAATTATGTACACTGAATACACACAAATGATACTTAGGCACCTAACTCTCATTGCAAGTCAATGGGAATTAGGGACCTAACTGCCATTGTACTTTGAAAATCTCCCCCAGGCACATTTTTATGCAAAATGTCAAGCCTTCACCGCCTATGTACAGCTATATCATGAACTATGATCATTTTCCACATAAACTGGAGGATGTGAGGTGTGTGTTTGATAATAGAATTCAAACATCCATAATCCAGAGCCCATTCTTGTTAAGGGGAGCTGGGAACCGTGTTCATTAGTTACTTCTCCCAGGCCCTACTTCCCTAATGGACACTGGCAAAAATAGACACACATGTACTGAGAGAGGGGGGGGAAAAGGCTTGAAAACCATCAGATTAGCAAGGACGTGGACGGGTGGGGCATCACCTTCCTCTGCAGCATGGTTTGTCTGCTGGGATTATCACATTTTAAAATGCATAAAATAATTGATTTTTAAAGGTGTTATTTATATGTCTTTTTAAAAATATGCTTATTTTAAATCCCCGAAAGATTTTTTTTAAAAGATTCTGTTCAAATTAGTTATGCTAAATTCTAATGTTTATCTTAATGTAACATTTCATAGACTGAAGAAATCTTTTTACTCCGAGATGACATTATCTATCGTTTACAAAATGATTATGATGATTGCTTGGAGGGTTTGGCTTAGGAAATCTAGCCCTGACACACTTTACTTTTGTAGAAAACTAAATTTATCTCAATTGGCTCTTAATGTTATCTGAAGAAGGGAGCTATTTAAAATTAGCTGCCAGATAGAAATAATCTTAGTAGAAATTAGAATATATTTCATGAACTGGCTAAGCTGACTTTTGGATACTACAAATATTATAACACAATTTACTAGTACCTGAAATATATTTTAGACTGGGATTTAGAGAAACCATGTGTTCTTTTCATGTATTCAGTACAATGTTCCAATATTCTGAAAACATTTTTAGAAAACAAGATATATGATACTGCTAACTTTTGTAGGGCCCTTTGGAGTGCTTTGCAGGATCAGTAAAACAAATTAACTGGAATAACAGCTGGGCTAATCATGTGCAAGTTTAAAAAGCTGAGACTTGTGTTTAGGTTTTTAAAATGCCAGTGGACTCAGCTAATTACCACATGCTGTCACAGTTAGAGCAGCCAGGTCATGTTATCAAGACCTTTGTTGTCCAACGGCAAAGAAAACAATGGGAGGAAAATACTCGATACCTGAAATAAAGATTTTGGACAGCAGATGCCAAGTCCAGCCCCTTTCCCTCTTGAGTGCCAATCTGAGTAGAGTTTATTCAGATGTGACAATTAAGCCTCAGGCATTTGGAGAGACTCTCTCATTTTGAATTAATTTGTATGCCGTTTTTAAAGTGTTTCCATCGTAGAGTGAAGGATTTTGCAACATGTTTCCATGAGACACTTATAATCTTACTCACTTTACTCCATCATTCAAATTAGAGCATCTGCGCTTCTCTGTAGTAGGATTCCTGAAATTTCAGCATATGTAACTACTAGGTCAAATTCTGCTCAGACCCTGTGAGCTTTGTAACTGTTCTGAAGTCAATGCTGTTACACCAACTTAAGAGCTATCTGAGATCAGAACCAATCCCTGGCCCCTCAGAAAAGTCAAAATGGGTTGCATGGGATGTAAGTGAGAGAAGAATAGGCCCGGTATATTAAGAAGAAATCAATGTCAGAAAATGACAACACTTTTTATTTTTAATTCACTTGATCAATTTATTTAAAATTCCATTATCTGAACACTTAGGATGAAGTGATGTACCCTGCCTTGGTTTTGCCACATAGGGCCTGGTGTACACAAGTCACAGGCTTTAAATTTACACAGTCACATGCTTCATTATCAACCACAGATTATCAAAGACAGCAGAGCAAATTCAAAACAAGACTGTTTTGTTCCACCTAGGATCTCAGTAATATCCCTTATAAATCAGTATCATTTATATGGCTTCTTGCTTTCTAGCTCTGCATAAAGCATTGACCATACACACTACTTTCTTGCTGCTTTCTATTTGAAGACTTATGCTGCTTTTTTTTTAAGAAAGAGAAAAAATATAGGTTATGAATATTGACACAGAAGCTGTTCTTTGTTTATTGAAGTCTTGTTTACATAAAAGCTCTTCACGGGCTACCCCCTAAGTCTAGAGGTCCTAAACCAGTGTCCGGGAGCTGTCTGGGTATTTTTTCCCACGTATTGCACTGCTAGTCTGCCAACAATAGAGGCCTATTAACGTTTGGCCCTTCAAGTTAGAGCAGCCCAAGCCTTAGTGGCAGGACGTCTGCCCAATATGTAAAATAATGGAATGAATGGATTCCTTGGAAACAATGATAACAAGACCTGGCTGAGCTAACTGTGACAGCATGTGGTAATTTTCCAGCCCGCTGACCCTGTAAAAAGAGCTTGAACACAAAGCTCAGACTGCCGGGCGGGTTGGCCTGAATAGCTGCAAACAAGTGCAGAATATCTGATGATGTCATACACACAATTTGACAGATGGGGTAGGATTTTTTGTAACTTGCATTTAACTATTTATTTTCCAGTATGTTCGCACTCCCAGAGTTCAGCCCTGTAATCATCGTCTGCTTTAAAAATACAACAAAACAGAGTTGTCCTGTCTTAGAGTCAAGTAACAGCCTAATTTCATGACAAAAAATTATATCAGTTCCTAGTGAGGTGAATGCTTAGGGAATGGCGGGAGAGAATTGCTGTAGACTAATGCATCATCTCTGCATTCAGTCTGGGGGCCAGGTTTTGAATCTAGCTCCTTCTGAATTCTAATACACACTTTGAATAGCATAAAGAAGTATTGTCATTGCCTCAGTCTAGTCATTACATCAGAGAAAACAGACAACCAAAGTTATCTAAACTGATTACTAATTGAATTTTGGTGTCTGGGAATTAAATAGATTAAAATAAGTTTGTTTAGTATTCGAAAATTTGTGTCTCTCTGAGTATATGAACGATTGTAAGTACATACCTGTGTCTATCTGTATAACTTAAGTGGACATGTTCATGATCATGTGTGAAACTGTGAATTAGAAAGAGGTACTTTTACCATGTCTAAAACTGAGATGGACTTCCTAAGTGCACTCACTGTAGCATACTACATATAAAATGTGTACATATTTTGATTACATCTCTCTTCCTCTCCTTCACCTTTCTAATGCTGTTAATCTTTTAGATTGTGAGCATTTGGGGACCATGCTAGGCATACGGTGAAATTGTAATAATAAAAGTGTATGTGTGTGTGAATATAAATGAAATACATATCGTTTGTATCTAATTTTCCCCTAAACTATCCGTCATTAGTTGACCAAACTTAGGACAAATAATGACAACATTTATAAAAATCAAAGAGAAGGTTGAATTAAAAAAAAATCATGGGACCAAATTCTGAGCCCATTACACAGTTTTGACTTGGTCCTTAATTACATCCAGTATAGCATATCAGTCATACAAACTATTGGTGTCAACATTTTTTCTCAAAACAACAAGCTCTGATAAGTCCCATACATCCAGTGTAACAGAAAAGTGTGAATGATTGCTTTTATTTTTTAGGACCAGTGAAAGGAGTTAGATTGCTCTATGCATATTTTAAAATGTTAGGCAATTTTATTGCCTTTTCTCTTTCCAGTGCAATGCATCCCATTAGAAATATAAACTTGCATTTTTAGCCATCTACAAGGTTGTGCCATTTGACAGGGAAAGAAGACCGCCTTCTCTTACACATCCATTTTGGTTGATCCATTGAGTGATCACTTAAAGGTGATCTGCAAATGAAAAATCAATTGGACCTTTGCCCTTTTTTGCCTCTTACTGATGCATGAAGAAGGTTTGAATATTGGTGGGGGAGAGTCAAAAGGTTTTTATGAGTTGTTTTTAAAAATACCTTAGAAATTTGGGTCTTTTCTGCCCATGAAGACCCTACGGTGACTGGAGAACTTGTAAAATGATGATATCATAAAACAAGAGTCAAAGGAATTAACACTGAGCAGCTGAAAGGTGGAGGGATTTCTAATCCAATTATTTAATACCCTTTGTTTTCTGTTTGGTTTTGTTAACACCAATTAACTTCAATGACCAAATTAACATTTTGGAGAAAAGAAGTCTGTGTTATAGATTCAACAACGTCACCCAATCAATTTAGGGTATAAGAGCACATAATATACACATATCTGACTCCCAAATGGTCCTGTACCAAGAACATACTTGGCATTCCTGATATTGCTGAAGAATATGCTGCAGAATAGGTTGGGAATGATTCTTTTGTCTGATAAAGATCTCTTATAACCATCTTGTAATGAAAATGAGCCAACAAAATGGAACTATGGAAACAGATGACTCAGAACTTCTAATTCTGGTTACTATAAAGGGGAACGTGACAGGGAGTTCAGTCTGCCTGCAATTTTGCTGAGCAAAACACATTGCACTTTGACTTATGGGACGTTGACTGCATCCTACAATTAATCAAGAAAACATTTGCAATGGGGCAGAAAATGGTCCGTCAAACCATGGTTGATGACTTTTTAATTTAAAAAAACAATTTTAAAATATCTACATTTTTTAAAATGAGTAAATGCATCAAGTGTATAATTTCTAATTGAATACATGAATTGTCTGCATCATTATTATTATGAATTAAGGCCCACTAAGTAACATTTTAATGCAAATAATTAAGTAAAAGATCACATATGGTATAATTAAATAATTCAAATGGTTTCTTTTAAAAAAAAAGTGGTGAAAAATGAAGTAAAGAATTGCATATTGTAATATAAGGTATAATTTGGAATTAATGTATGTTTCAATGTGACACAGTGTTACAGATGTGTATCCATGTTAAATGTTCAAATAAAATGTGTCTAAGAACATATGACCTGGATTTTTCTACAATAATTTTGTACAGTGGGTCATTGTTTGTTTTGGGTTTTCCCCAGCATAGCAAATAGTGATTCCTATTCATGACTGTTTATTTTTATGTACTTCTGAATAAGTAAACTTAGATTAATATTAAGATAATAGGCTAAGACAAGTTACTCACATGGGTAAGGATCAAGTATAAAGTGTGTGTGTGCTATGTAAAGTACACAATATTATTAAAATATTTCAGATGTGTATGTTGAAATGTTTCTCTCTCTCTCTCTCTGTATGTGTATTCATATCCCTATCTCTTTGGGTGTGTACTAGTAAGAGTACTGGACATATTTATTTATCTTAAACAGTAGCTTTTTTCTCCCTCTCTCCCCGTGATTGCCAGTCCTCAGAAGCCAGCGCTATAGGAGACTGTAGTTCTGTGCGATGAACATGATTAAACCATTAGACCTGACAAGTTGATTGTGTTTACAAAAGGTCAGGATCTGCTGTAGTTATGCTTTATCTTCGTCACATGTCACAGGTTGGGGTCTTTTCCATAGTCAGTCACTTTGTTGTCAGCATCTGTACTCTTCACATTTAAGGAGGGGAGTCAAATTCCCACATACATTTTAGGAATCCCGGTTGCTTTTCATTCTCTTAATAAAATATTCTTTTTCCATCAAAGTTCTGATTTAAAGAAAAAAAAGATTTATAATACTGACAATGGGGTTTGCATATGCCCATGGGAACATATTCATTTTTATTTATTTTTTGCTGTCATCGTTCCTTGGACAAAACTTCCACTAGGAGAAAGTATCTGGAGAGAGAGGGAAGGGTAGAAGTAAAGCAGGGTGCCCATGCACACACAGCTTCCCTCCTCCAGGTAGCCAGGATGGCTGTAAAACTGATTGAAGATGTCAGGAAGGTGGGTGGGAGTCTGGGTAGGGTTTCTAAGAGATGCATTGATCCATGGGACATCTGTAGTGGAAAGACAGCATGTTCTTCCTGGGAGTGCATCTTCCCCACCCCAGACTCTTCAGCGCTCTACAGACCTCGGTGAAGGCATGGAAAAAATCTTTCCTAGTGGCTATGTAAGAGTGCATATTAGAGATGTCATGGACATGGACTCAAAGATTTTCATGCTTACAGATATAAAATACATCTTACCAGAGTAACAGATAGCCTTCGTAGAAGTGATGGCCACGTGGGTGACTTACTAGGAAACCAAAGTCAGGCCTAATTTACATAGACATATATAGAGGATTTTAATCAGAGAGAAATGCACCAATAATTTTTTTTTATTTGTAGAGGACTGTACATATGTAAAGTCCTTTAAAAATGCAAATAATACTTTGCATTTCTGTAGGATTCAACATTCTCAAAGCTCTTTGTTTATAAGTCTCACCAAATTAAACCTAACAGCTTCCAAGCAAGGTAAGTAATTACTATTATCCCCATTTTACAGAGTAGAAAAATACAGCAGAGATATACAGTGACCTGTCCAACACCACACAAAGATGCTGCTGGAATAGGGATAAAACTAAGGTATCTCAATTTTGTTCTTTAACCATCTTCCAAAATCTACTAATTCAGTAATAAAAAAATAAGATTATGCTTAGATTATCCTATGCTTACTTTTTTTTTTTTTAAATTCTAGCACTTGGTTGATATGTGTATCCTATTCTACAATATAGAGATATGGACTCAGGAAACTGTGTTCTACTTTAATAAGACTATATTGATGTGGTTTTGATTCTGCAAAACCAAACCAGGGATAGTTTGGGTCTGGATTCAATTGCAACTCACTATTTGTGGGATTTAGATAAAAAAGTTTTGATTTGGAATATATATTTAGAAGAACATAATTTATAATAACAGTTAAAATAACCATGCATTGCTACATAAGCCAAAAAAGTTTTTAATTTAGCTTTACCAAATTCCAAGTTAGAATGAGTGCTTAAGTTTCAGTCTACAAAGAAAGAGGGAAGAGGGGGAGGGAAAGAAAGCATATATGGCCTTATATATACACAGAATTAGTTTTAAATTGGTTAAATTAAATCGATGCAAACCCCTATGTGGACATACTTAAATTGGTTTGCACTTGGGTTATGCTAATTTTGCTTCATTCAGTTTTCATTAAAGCAATGCAAAAATGACTCTTGATCTTTCAGAACAATACTTTTTCATAGTTGACAAAGAGGAGATGTTTTCATTATCTGGAAATTCCAAAGAAGTCTTTGAAGCAACATTTTTACCATTACCATTATTAATATATCTTTTGATTATTTAAGCATTGGTTCTAAGTGCTAAATAGTCAAAAATGACAGTGCAGAGTTAAAAGTGACCAGGTGCAAGATAACCACAAAAGTGAAGCTTTTGATGTTTTATAGACTCCTAAAATAGAGGGGTTAAACTGGATTCATAGTAGGTCACCCAGTCGTTTTTAGTGGGAATCTTTTTTCTTTTTCTTTTTTTTAAGGATTCTAATCTCTCTATATTATCTGCAATTCTTATACTAAGTAGTTTTGATTTGTCCTTTTTCAGAAATTGGGTCCATTTCCTAGTTCCATAGGATTAGCATTTTTTTTCCTGCTGTTTAAAACAAGTATTTCAATGTAAATTCTTGATTTCTTGCCTTATCTGTGCTAATTAATGATACCAACAGAAGAACTCTGAGATGTTTACAAAGCTTCATCCACCTTGTATTCACTTTCCTGTGTTGTGCATTATCTACATTTGGGGATGGATCCTGGAAAGTGCTAAACACCCTGGTTGAAGATACTCGGCTTTGTCAGCTCCTGTTAAAGAAAATGGATGTCAAGTGCACTCAGCAACTCCAGCAGGTGCTCAGCACTTCACAGTATTGAGCTATGGTGCTTATTGCATGCTCTTAAAAAGAAAAAAATAAATAACATGACAGATTGCACACAATTTCTTACTATTCTGAACCCTCCTGCGTGCTTATTTTCTGTAATGCTCTGTTCCTTAGAGAAATAGAGGAACCAAAAGAGAAATACTTTTAAAACATTAAAAAAAAACCCTTAAAGGTTTCAGGCCAATGAAGGCCTGCATGAAATGTGAGGTCTTGTGAGCTTCACAAACTTTTAGAAATGTTTTACAACTTTGCAAAACACATTCAAGTTTTGTGAAACCATTTTCTATAAATCATACTAAGGAGAGATTCCAGTCTGGAATACCTGTGTTATGCAACGAGTGAAGAAAATCATGGAAGTGTGTTGTTATTACTTCTATCCAGAAATGAAAATAACTGGACCAGTGACCAGTTGCCTTTGCCATGGAATACTTTGGCCTTGTCTAGATGAATAGTTAGACATGTAAGCTGGGGTATATACGGGCGGCTCCAGGCACCAGCGCAGCAAGCACGTGCCTGGGGCAGCAAACTGCGGGGGGTGGCCTGCCGGTTGCTGTGAGGGTGGCAGTCAGGCAGCCTTCGGTGGCATTTCTGCTGTTTTGGTGGTAATTCGGTGGCAGGTATGCCAAAGGCGCGGGACCAGCGGACCTCCCACACAACCGCCTCCAAATCCCCGTGACCGGGGTGGACCTCCCGCAGAAACACCGCTGAAGGCTGCCTGACTGCCATGCTTGGGGCAGCAAAAAGCAGAGCCGCCTCTGGGTATATATCTTCAGCACGCGAGCATGCCACACACTCACTGCCTGTGTAGACCTACACTACTCTAAAACTCTCTAATGCACATTGGCCTACTGCTTCAAAGCAGAGTAGATCAGTGCTCACTAAGGAACTTTTAGTGCACAGCAGCGGGATCCACACAGACATTTAGTGCTCAGCACACTAGAGCGTGGTGATTTAAACTCCAGCTTGCCAGATATTAACTGTTCATCTAGACAAGCCCTTATATGGTAAACTCTTTGTGGCAGGGAAGATCTTTTTGTTCTGTCTTTATACATCATCTAGCACAATGGGGTTCTGGCCTATGACTAGAACCCCACTAATACACATTAATAATAATAATAATGACTGTAGAAATTAATAGGCCATGCATATGATATATTAAAACATGCAACAATTTACGTAATATTCAGAGCCATGATGGAAGCCACTTATCCACCGTACCATAGGGTTGGCCTCACTCACAGACTGGGCCTAACAACTCACAACAAAGGGTGAACATAGACTCATAGGGGAGAACGTGTATGTTTCTGTTGCTTTGCCTAAAGATGTATAACTCTTGTATGCTTTGAGAGTAGAAGTTACTATAGTTTTAGGTATTCCTGTGCATGAAGAGTTCAACAGGGGTATTTAACTCCTGTATTCCATACAGGAAATGGAAGGAGGGGCATGTCACCAAGGAAATATACATGGGAATAGCACGAGTGTGTAGGGAAAAAATCAGGAAAGCCAAGGCAAAGTATGAGTTACAGCTGGCAAGGAATGTTAAAGATAACAAGAAGGAGTTCTTTAAATATGAAAGACAAAAAAGAAAGTTCAAGAACGGTAGGGGTCCACTGCTCAATGGGGAAGTTGAGCTGCTAATGGAAGATGATAGGAAGGCAGAGCTGCTCAATGCCTACTTTGCTTCATCTTCTCACAAAAGATAACATGTGATTGGATGACTAGCGAAGTTACCACACACAAAGGGGAAGGGATGCAGATTGGGATAAGTAAAGAACATGTCTGAGATCTTCTGATCAATTTGAATGCACTCAGATCAGTGGGACCTGATGCTATTCACCTGAGGTTACTGAAGGAATTAGCTGAAGAAATCACAGAGCCACTGTCGATAATATTTGCAAACTGATGGACAGGAAAGGCAGAAGACTGGAGAGGGGCTACCGTGGTGGCATTTTTAAAAAGGGAGGGAAAGGAGGAGATGGGAAACTATAGACCAGTCAGTCTGACTTCTATATCTGGGCAGCTACTAGCACAATGTACAAAACATTTGATTTGTGAATACCTGAAGGATGGGGTGATAACTAGCAGCCTGCATGGATTTACCAAGAACAAATCATGCCAAATAAGCTTGATTTCCTCCTTTGACGAGGTAACTGGTTTGGTCGATAGGGGAAAAGGGGTGGACATAATATACCTGGACTTCAGCAAGCCTTTTGACACAGTCCCACATGCCATTATCATAAGTAATCTGAAGAAATGCAGGCTTGGCAGAACTACCATTGAGTAGATACATAATTGGTTAAATTGCAAACACAGAGTAACTATTAATGGAATGAGGTCAGATTGGAGGGAGGTCTTGAGTGGGGTTCCACAGGGATTTGTTCTGGGTCCGGAGTTGTTTAACTTCTTTATTAATGACCTGGATATAGGAATAGAGAGTGTACTGATCAAATCCGCAGATGACACAAAGCTGGAGTTGTGGCCAGCACTTTGGAAGATAGAGCTAAGATTCAGAGGAATCTTGATAAATTGGAGAACTGGGTTATAGATAACAAAATGAAATTAAACAAAGACAATGTAAGGTGCTATACTTAGGGAAGAAAAATCAAATACACAAATACAGAATGGGTGATAATGGGCTTGGCAACAGCACTGCTGAGAAGGATCTGGGAGTTGTGGTGGATCGCAACCTCAGCATGAGTTAGCAATATGCTGCTGTTGCAAAAAATGCAAGTGCAATTTTAGGTTGCATTAATAAAGGCATAGTATGCCAGTCACGGGAGGTGATAGTACTGCTTTACTCGGCAGCAGTCAGGTCTTAGATAAAGTATTGTGTCCAGTTTTGGTCATCAATGTATAAAAAGGATGTAGAGAAACTGGAAAAGATCCAGAGGTGAGCAACAAAGATAATCAAAGAGCTGGAATGCAAAGCATATGAGCAAAGGCTGAAGGAACTGGGTATGTTTTGTTTAGAAAAGAGGAGATTAAGGGGGGAAATGATAGTGATCTTCAAATACTTGAAAGGCTACCATAAAAAAGATAGAGAAAAGTTGTTTGCTTTCTTGTCACAGAGGACAGGACAAGAGGCAATGGGTTCAAACTACAGCATAGCAGATTTAGATTAAATCTCAGGAAAAACTTCCTAACTGTAAGAACAGTAGGACAATGCAACAGATGCCTCGGGAGACTGTGGAAGCTCTTTCACTGGAGGTTTTTAAAAGGAGGCTGGATAGCCAGCACTCTTGGATGTTTAGTCACAACAAATCCTGCATCTTGGGTTAGAGTAGATGACCCTTGCAATCTCTGCTAACCCTATGATTCTATGATTGTTTTGCAGCCAATGCCAACCACAGTCTTCCTGCCTATATGACTTATAGAACTTAAGAAAATAAGAACAGCCATACTGGGTCAGACCAAAGGTCCATCTAGCCCAGTATCCTCTCTTCCAACAGTGGCCAATGCCAGGTGCCCCAGAGGGAATGAACAGAGCAGGTAATCATCAAGTGATCCATTCCCTGTCACCCATTCCCAGCTTCTGGCAAATAGAGGATAGGGACACAAACCCTGCCCATCCTGGCCAATAGCCATTGATGGACCTATCCTCCATGATTTTATCTAGTTCTTTTTTGAACCCTGTGATAGTCTTGGCTGTCACAACATCCTCTGCCAAGGAGTTCCATAGGCATTGTGTGAAAAAAAATGCATTTTTCTCCTCCAGATTTCATCCATATATTTCTACCTGGGAAAGATCAAAATCAAATTCCTGTCTCCACCACTAAAAATACTCTCCATTGACAGTATTGAATAGCGATGCTAAAAAATGAAGATGAAAAAGTCTTGCTGTGATAACATCTCAATAAAGGAGTGTGGCAGTTCAATCACTGATGCCGAGATAACACGATGAGGGCTATGGTATGGATAGACAAAGATGAGACATTCTAAGTAAGAAAGCAAGAAAACTGAAGTTAAATTTAAAAAAATCCTTACTTTATGGACCTGAAAATGACACCTTGAAAAATGTATATATGATGTCCAATACTTACGAAATAGGCAATGCTTCGACCAAAGTATTCAGGGTCTAAGAAAGATTTTGGTGAAAAGATTATTTAAAAATCTGAGAAAATCACAGTCGTTTAGGGGAAAAAAATATTTATGGTGCTACTGCCCTCTTTCCTTTTCTGATCTACATGGAAAAGGTCCATGGATTTGTCTGGAAAGAACCTAACTGATAAATCCTTATTTTTAATTCTTTATAATATGAAATAAATTAACTTCTTAACTATCTATCTAGGTTCTGATATAGCTGCTGTCACTGTAGTATCTGAGACCTCATAGACATTCATGGATTCATCTTCTCAGCCTCTGTGTGTGATAGGTAAGCATTGGTATCCCCATTCTATAGCTGGGACATTGAAGCACAGGGAGTTTAAGTGATTTGCCCAAAAATCACACACAAAATCTGCAGTAGAGTCTGCAATTGAACCTCTTTCTTGGGACAGAAAATCACAAAATAATAATCAATAATGATGAAGCACAATGTCACAGGGTCCAATCCAAATCCCATTAAAGCCAAAGGCCCATAGTGAACCAACCTCTGCAATTAATTTATACTGGCATGGTGGCCAGTTAGACAACATGCTACCACATGCAAAAACAAAAGGACAGGGCATAAGCAAAGAGTATAGCACATAGTAGAGGACAAACCAATTGAAGATGTAAAGCATCAGCGGCTCTATACATAAACATTTATATTTGTACAGCCAGGTGTAACAGTTGTCTGTTAAATATATACTAGGCTTTACGACACAATGTGGGATTGTACTCATGAAATAAAAAACGTATAGAAAAGAAATAATAACTTCAATACATTTAAAGCATGTTATTTAACTAATCTTAACTCTGTTTTACCATAACTTTCTTGTTCTGTATTACACAGACTAGAAGCAAATGTAGCAGCGGGAGGTTGCTCTTAATCTTATAATAAGATTTTGCCAAAATGATTTTTGTCAAATGCAGCCTTTTCACTAGCCGACATTCCACATTCTAGGCTGAAGATCCAAAAGATGAATCTGATATGAACAGTATACAACAGCTTGATGACCTCTCTATATGCTAAATGTAAGCTCAATGTTGGTTTATCTTTCAGAATTATGAGATTATTTTCTGATATCTCTTGTAACACTGATGTCAGCAAAGGATAATGTGACTATGTGACAGTTCTTTGAAATTTTATCCAAGCCACATTAAAAGCTACAATATTCAAACTTTCTTTCTCTTCTTTTATGATCAAATTTAAACTGGGTAACACTTATGCCTTCTTGTTGGCAGAATAAAGAGTGGCATCTCCTTCTTCAAAGAGAGAATGGCAAAAATAGATGAAAAAACTACTAATTTTGTAGGTATGAAAACCATTTTACTGGAACCCTGAGTCTTTAGAGAAGGTATAATCGTCACAGATGGCCCACTTAAGGCAGTTAATGTATAAAATATTGCCTGCTATGCATTACAAGGTTGTAATTTTCATCTGGGGGTTCCTCTGACTAAACAGCTCAATTGAGCTCTTTTGGTTTATGACATCAGAGGAATCCTCAGTGAAATTATAACCTTGGGAATTCCCTGCAGATGCTTTTATTTCTACTGCAGACTCTGGAACGACTTAAATATCACTGCAGAGGAAGTTAACAGTAAGCAATAATATAGTGTAATGTTTAATTAATGTACAAGATCTACTGCTTTGGGTTATATCACGTGGGTATCAAAACAATAGTTTTTAAAAGAATATATTTTTTATTTATTTGTGTGTGTGTGTGTGTTTTATTTATAGTGGGTTGAGCAATTTCTTTAGAAAAACATTCATTATGGGCTAGATTGTAAGACTACAGTTTGCCCCAAGGAAGGGATAGTGTGCAGTTGTGCAGCCACAGGAGCAGACCAGGCACTAAGTTATGGGTTTGATGCTCTTCTGTGCCAAAACTGATCTTGGCTCAAGTAATAAGGGACCATCAGGTGGCCAGTTACAGCTACCTGATGGCTCCCTAACCTCAACAATGCTTAAAGTTGCTGCTGGGCGGCTTTATGTTCTGCCATTGTCTTGGAGTTTTAATAGACTAGGCCAGGGGTAGGCAACCTATGGCACACATGCCGAAGGCGGCACGAGAGCTGATTTTCAGTGGCACTCACACTGCCCGGGTCCTGGCCACCGGTCTGGGGGGCTCTGCATTTTAATTTAATTTTAAATGAAACTTCTTAAACATTTTAAAACCCTTATTTACTTTACATACAACAATAGTTTAGTTCTATATTATAGACATATAGAAAGAGATCTTCTAAAAACGTTAAAATGTATTACTGGCACGCAAAACCTTAAATCAGAGTGAATAAATGAAGATTCAGCACACCACTTCTGAAAGGTTGCCAACCCCTGGACTATGCCAATGGAAGGAAGGTGTGACAGAGCTCTACTACCTCTGTTTCCTGCCAACCCCCTGTTAGCCCAGATACCCTCCTATGACATGGAAATTCTGGCTGAACTGTAGCCCTGGAGAGAATCTGGCCTGGTGACAAAATGAGTCATAATTCAGCCCCTGGTTCCCCCCCGCTTAAGGGGGGAATTAATCTGTGACAGTCTTTTACATGGTGCAGGTTACTGCCCCCTCCGCAGCTGCACTGGTTCAGCTGCACCAATTTACGTGTGGAACATGGAAGAGTCCAAGACGCCACCCCTCCCTGCCCACAATTCCTGTCTACTCATACCTGCACAGGAGGAGGAACAGCTGACCGATGAAGGCTGCTCCCTCCACCCCCACCAACACACACACACACAGTATAAGGGAGAGTAAAGCAAACCATAATCTTGTTCTAGAATTTAGCTTCTTTTTCGGTTACCAAATCATTTGTGAACCAAGTCTAACTTCTATTAATACATGCTGTATTTGTAACTATTCACTGAATAGTTTTGAAGCATCGTTTTCAATATATGGGTTCTTTGGAACCTGTTGCTGTTGACTATTTGGCAGTCATTTTTGTTGAGTGATTTGCCACCTCAGTCACACGATATGTTATATAATTGGATGACTGATACTTTTTAAACAGAACAATGGATAATGCACTTTTAGTACAAATGTTCTCATGAATACACACTTTGTGTGAAAAATCATTAAATATTCAGGATTCCAAAACATGTTCACAAAAACACTGTTGTATTCCACAGTATACATGTACAACAAATAATAATACCCATAAATCACAGGGATTGGAACGCAGCCCTTTTATCTTTACAAATATTAATGAATGAGGTTTGTGTGTGTGTGTTTACCATCTGACCTACTCTAATAATTTTGGCTGCTTGGTATGCTTATGACCATTAATGAGTGAGAGAAAAGAAAAAGGTATATAACTGTGATAGTCCTAAAATTCCAAAAGATCACAATATTTTGGGACATTTACTTTAATTGTCTGGATAAAATATTGTTGTTTAGCAGATATCATTATGTTACATGACTATAAAGTTCCTGGGTGTACTCCAACCAATCAACACATTTTAAAACTTGACATGACTGTTTAAAATCATTTTGTTAAAATGTGTTCATGTTCACTTTTTAAAGCACATCCATATTTCCTACCCTGCCAACCTCTAAGGTGAGTTCTTAGTCATTTTAAAGGGCAACATGCACAGAGAAAACAAAAGGCAGTTTCATATCTAGCCATAGCACACTTATCACTTGTAGTCACTGAAAATCCCAGAGCAGTTTTCATAAGAGAAGGGATGTTAACCCCAGTGTTCTGCAGAAATTGCAAGTCAGGTAATTCTGCATGGCTAAGTTCCCTCTGGAGCTTTAATTGATTAATTTATTCTTCACTTTGTGTCTTAAAATTATTGTGCATGTTGCTAGGCATTTTTCATAAGCTGCTGTGCTTCACCCCAGAAGTGGCAGCATTTTAATGGTGGAACCAACCATGAAGATGGAATCAGATGAGTATAACCTTGATGATAAAACTTGAACTGAACATAATAGACATATTTCTTGCTTACAGTATCACAAGGGTATTATGAAGCATATTAGGTATAAAGTATTTTGAGATCATCTTTTTATGAGGCAGTATAGAAGTATATATTATTCATTATTATTAGAAAACTCCATTCCATTTTCTTCAGCTATTTCAAGAACATTCTTCTATATAGATTTTCTTACAGCTCCAATGTTGTTGATGTCATCATTACCATTATTATGCTTTAAATTATAAATATTTTTGCTAACTTTATATTATCTTTCATAGTGATGCAGGAACTGATTTGGATAAAACGGAAAGCTATATGACTGTTCACTCTAAAGCTCAGCCAAACTTTTTTAAAAAGTCTTTGAAGCCATTTAGCTCACTTTACTTTTTGTAGAAGCAGGAATTGGGAAGTGCAGAAGCAAAACTGAAAGCAGAGTATCAAAATGTAAAAGGCTGTACATGGAACATTTCTAACTGGCAACCAATACTTAACAGAAATCTCACACAAAAGCCTGATTTCTAAGTGAAAGCAGTTCCAAATACTCATCAAATACTCCTGCAAGCTTTTGGATGCCAATCTGAATCAAATCGCCAAACCTTTGGAAGTTCACCCATCACTTATTATTAGCATTTGTCTTATTTTAGTTCCATTTTAGCTCTAGCCCAACCCCACTGTGTTATTCAAGCTAAACTCTCCTGGACTTCAACAGCAATTGTGGTTTAGGCAGAGGCCCAAGAAGAGGCCCTTTAGTGTTATTTGATATTAAAACAAATTCAAACTGTTTGTATTCTACAGTAATCCTTTATTTTTCTTTATTAGTTTTCTTTTATCTCCCAGTGTTCACATATATCCGTATTTAGTAACTCTGTTGCTCACACCAAACAGCCTTGTCACTGTTTCATTCATATATCATATATCATGATTTTCAGGGGTTAATATTTCAACAGTTGTAAATCACATCTTGCTGAAATGAAACAACCTGGATTTGATTCTATTCTTTTTCCTCCAAAATTGGCTTTAACCCAGTAAATGCTTTTCGAATGATAAGACACCATAACGGCCAGTCAGTTCTTCAGAAAGTTGTTCTCAGGAATAATTCAAATAACTTCACTGCCCAAGGAAGTAAAGAAAGAGGAAATGGTGTTATAATTAAAATATTATCGATTCTGATTGTGCTAGAGAGATAAGGTTGGTATTGTCAGCAAGATTAGGAAATTCCATTGCTCCAGAGTAGAAGCAAAAAATGTTTAATTATCTAATTGTAAAAAGCCTTCCCCATTAATAATTTCTCTTTGTTTTTTAAATCCTAAATGGACTTTCTCTGGCCTACCTCACTCTATTCTATTCAGGTTCTCTTACCACACTCATTGCCATGGTACCTGAGTGCCTCATTGACATGGTCCTGCTCTATTCTCTTTCTCTTCCTTCACTCATCCAGCAATGACCTCTTTACAAAACCTTACTCAACTCCCAACACTGTTAGTTTGAGAATCTTCTTCTCTGCAACTTGAGCCATCAGGGGAACCTTTACTGTATCACTAGGTCTCATCAACGCTGCAATCTGATTTCAAATCTCAGCTGAGAGCATATATTTTGCCCTTTATAAATCTGCATTTCTCTCCTTCTAGTATTATTTAATTCGGTAAATTATTTTGTGACACCATTTTTCTGAAAGACACTCTACACAAAAGACATCCACTCCTGCTGTACTCATGAAGGCCTCAAGTAGGCACAGTGCCTTTTGTTGTGCAGGAGGAGCCAAGCTGCAGTTCAGCCCATGACAAGTAGCCTCCATTTCCTACACATGGAGTCAGATCTATTGGCAGGTAGAGCAAGTGGAGTAAATCTCTTCCAATTTTTGGCAGCACAAGACTCAGGAAATTCTGGTCCCATTGAAATCAATGGCAAAACTGTCCCTGAGTTCAATAAGGCCAGGATGGCAACCATGGAGTCTAGCATTGTGAAGAGCTCAAGTTCTGCATTTGTGCCTTAACTCTTGCACCCACTTCATTTTACCTTGTCCCAGTTTGGTAGAGAGGGACATAATCTGCCCCTAATTAGCTGCTTAGTTAACGCACTTCAAAAATATATGTAAGTATTAATAATAATGAACAGAGCTAGTCAGAAAATTTTCCTGGATTTTATTTTTACAAAAAAGATTTTTTGAGAAAAATTTCTGGGGAGCAAATTACAGTTTTTCAACCTGCTCTAATAAGTAATTGCAAACAATTGTCTACGTTGTTAACAGATTGTACATAGAATCTGTCAGATCATCTGTGCAGGAATGGGATCTGTAGAAATGAATCCCTTCTCAGAACCCTTTAATATAACAGGCTGTGATTTGAATAAAAGTTTTTTTGTCTCAAGACTCTTTCTTTGGCTATTTTTCATCATGAAAAGTTTTTAAATGTTTTACCAAGAAAACATTCTACTCCTCTTTCTTTCCCCTACAGTAATGTTTTGTGTAGGAATCCCAAATAGACCTTATAAATGTACCTCATGAACCACTTTATGACCCCTCATATAACACTTCGCATGACTGTTTAATTTCCTATTTAAAACAAATTAACTGTTGCATAGTCTAATCAGGACACAAAAGAACCCAGACCTTGTCTGGAAGTATGTGGGGGTTACTCAGAGGTTGTCCAGATTGATGATTCCACTGGGTGCATGACCTTAAAATGAACTTTGACTAAACTTTGCTCTTTGTGCACTTGGCAGTCTGTATTTGGAAACTGTCAATTGTCTACCGTCTGCATGTTAAATGTAAGGCATATGTTTGTATGGGTTTGGAGCTTATTTGTTTTTACAGATACCAAAAGCTTCCCCAACCTCATTTATATAAGTTTTATCAATAATTCCATAGCTATTTCAGTCTTCTTTATTACGCACTTCTTTAATTAAAGAATATGTCAATCAACTCTGATTTTCTCACCATTTCCTCACTTCTAAGCTGTGTATCATCATCATCATCATCAAGGCAAGTGTGATGAGCAGCAATTGTGCCTTGACTGGTAAATTTCCTTGACAGTTTTTGCAAGGTTGCTTTATGACTAATGCTCTGTTTTAATCATAGCTGTCAGGGGAGTCAGGAATTCCATTTTATGGGGTTTTTTAAAATCATTTTGAGATTTTTGGATTTGAACCAGTTTCAAGGAGAACATTCAGTTCTGCCAAGCTAAACAATGCTGTTTGCAGTGTTGTTGTAACCATGTTGATCACAGGATGTGAGAGAGACAAGATGGGGGCAGTAATATCTTTTACTGGATCAACTTCTGTTGGTGAAAGAGACAAGCTTTTGAGCTACCCAAAGCTCTTGTTCAGGTCACAGAAGAGCTCTGTGTGGATCCAAAGCTTGTCTCTTTCACCAACAGAAATTGATCCAACAAAAGATACTACCTCACCCACCTTGTCTCTTTCAAGCTAAACAATGGACAGTATGGCAGGCCAAGGGAGAGCTAGAATACAGCAACCACACTTGCAATACACAAGAGGATCAGTGAGAACTTTAATTTCTCCATGGTTTAACAATGCCCATAATGATTGGCTTTTCCTGAACATTACCATGAGGAAATCACAGACTTTATTAAAGAATTTGGCATCACCACTGATTTATATGCCAATATGTGTGATGTCAGAACAGAGAAATGGAACAAATTCACTAAAGTAGACCTAAGGAGTAATCAAAATTATTTCATCACAATATTTTTTTCAAACAAAAATGGATTTTTGACCAAAATGAAAACTTTTGCTTTGGTCAACATTTTCTGTTTTCCCCCAAAAAACTTTTACTAAACATTAAAATGTTTACCAAGATATTTTTTTTGAAATCAGAAAATGTTTTCTTTTTCAGTTTATTTTCTTGTGAAAATTTTCACAGGAAGTTTTTTTAAAAACTCAATATTTCCCATGAAAAATAATTGGCATTTTTAAATCTGCTGTAACTTGAACTCACATAATTCCCAAAAATATCGTTCCTGTAAAGCTTATTCACATAATTCTATTTGAGACTCTACTGACATGAAGCGGGGAAAAAGGACCCGATTGTCACTACTGTGTATTTCATGTAGTCATTAAATGACAAATTGAATGCAAAGTGCCTATCAAAGACTGGAGTTCTGAGTTGGACTACACAAAGTGGCAGGCAGAGGAAAATCAGATTCACTGAGAGTTTACTCTGCTCCCAAAAGGAAGAATATAAAAATGGCCATACTGGGTCAGACCGATGATCCATCTAGTCCAGTATCCTATCTTCTGACAGTAGCCAATGCCAGATGCTTCAAAGGGAATAAACAGAATAGGGCAATTATCAAGTGATCCATCTCCTGTCATCAAGTCCCTGCATCTGGCAGTGAGAGGCTTAGAGATACCCAGAGAATGGGGTTGCATCCCTGACCATCTTGGCTAATTGCCATTGATGGACCTATCCTCCATGAATTTATCTAATTCTTTTGAACCCAGTTGTAGTTTTGGCCTTCACAATATCCCCTGGCCATAGTTGATTGCGCGTTGTGTAAAGAAGTACTTCCTTTTGTTTATTTTAAACCTGCTCTGTGTTAATTTCATTGGGTGACCCCTGGGTCTTGTGTTAAGTGAAAGAGTAAATAAACTTCCCTATTCATTTTCTCCACACCTTTCATGGTTTTATAGACCTCTATCATATCGCCCCTTAATCATCTTTTTTCCAAGCTGATCAGTGCCAGTCTTTTTAATCTCTCCTCATATGGAAGCTGTTCCATACCCTTAATCATTTTTGTTGCCATGCTCTGAACCTTTTCCAATTCCAATATATCTTTTTTGAGATGGTGTAACCACATCTGCACACAGTATTCAAGGTGTGGCCGTACCATAGATTTATATAGTGGCATTATGATGTTTATTGTCCTATTATCTATCGCTTTCCTAATGGTTCCTAACATTGTTTGCTTTTTTGACTGCTGCTGCATAGTGAGCGGATGTTTTCAGAGAACCATCCACAATGACTCCAAGATCTCTTTGTTGAGTGGTAACAGCTAATTTTGCCCCCATCATTTTGTATGTATAATTGGGATTATGCTTTCCAATCTGCATCACTTTGCATTTATCAACATTGAATTTAAGCGTTGCAGGATCTGCCCTATGCCTTCAGGGCGTAAGCAGCAGAAGCAGATACTCACTTAAGAAGACATAATTTTTGTATAAATATCTGGAGAAATAAAAGATAAGAGGATAGAATTAAAAAAAAACACATCTATGATATATAAGTAGGAATGTTTCCAAGCACAACGTCTGCCATAGTTTTTTGTATGAGATGTCACAGCTCTTTAAGGGTCATTTCAAATCACACCAGGAGTCTATAGCTTGGCACCATAGGCTGTAAATCTGGAAGTAATTTTCAAAGAGTTGTTATGAGCTATTTGCCATAGCTATGAACTCTGGTTAAAAAATAAAAGAAAGAAAGAAAAGTAAAGAAAATAAAGCATCTTAACACACAAGCTTCAACTCACAAATTTGCTGCCCTCTGCCTGGTAGCCTCACTCTTTATTGCAGATCTGAATATCTAGGCTTGCCTTGCTTAACTCTGAAGAATGAGTCCAATTAAAAACATTCTGAAGAATGAACCCAATTAAAAACAAAGAAATATTTAAAGCTCCAGCACCACCACAATAAAATCCTGAAGGGATTATAGTGACTTCTCAGAGGCTGTATCCATGTTAGGAAACTGTATACCAGTTTTTCAGTCACATTGCAGCTAATAATGATGCTAAGAACAATGTATGTGCAAGTGTAGGCAGGACCAGATATTTTTGGCAAATTCCTGAGCCCCTCTCTGCCTTGCCACTTACACAAAGTGTTCACAAAGGTGTAGTTGCACTATTGTTGGAAAACAGATACACAAAAAAAGCCAGAGAGAACTGAGAAACTTCTGAAACTGATAGCACTCTTTTCTAGTCTGCAACAATCGAAAGAGCCAAAGGGAGATAGGCCTAGAGCCTCAAAGGGTCTGCCTACACTGCAATAAAACACCCACGGCTGGCCCATGTCAGATGACACGGGCTGCAGGGCTCAGGTGGTGGGGTTATTAAATTGTAATGTTCAGGCTTGAGCTGGAGCCCAGGCTCTTGGATACTTCAGGGTCAGCAGTTTCAGTTCTGGGGTTCCAGAACCCGAGCTCCAGCCCAAGCCCAACCACCTACACTGCAATGTTACAGCCCCACAGCCTGAACCCCACAAGCACAAGTCAGCTGACGCGGGCCAAGTGCAAGTGTTTTATTGACGTTGGATATACCCAAAGGTATTTAGAAAGTCAGTTGGAATTATAGCATTAGCTGTGGCTATCTAGAGCCACTGGGTAGATGGGCCATTAGGGGAGAAATATAAATGCTCTAGGCTGGCATTTGACAAGACTTGGGAACCTAACTCCTGTAGGTTCCTTTGCAAATCCCAGCCTTTAATCTTCCTTACTGTATACATCATACTATGCCTCTGTGGTATATGGAATATACAGCATTTTGTGTCCCACAGTTGGTTGTCTTCAGGGCATGCCATCTTTATTTACTGTTAAGATAGCTTAGGAGGGGGAGCCATCATAATGAGAAAGTTCATAGAACAATTGGGAAACACTTTATCATGTAACAAAGCATGTGCATTAGGGAATCAAAGTCCCAAAAAGAGAGGCATACAAATATTTACAAGAATTCATAGTTTTTAGCACAGAGACATTTTCTACAACCTGTTTCAAGATGCTATTTTATTAAAAACAGTTTTAATATAAATATATTAAACATATAGAAATAGGCAATAGTCTATCAAGCATAGGGCTTCTTTAACCTTTATTAATCACTTTGCAATTATTATCTGTTAGCCATAGAATTCAGTTTTACTAATAAGTTTTTGTACTTAAATCTCAATAGCTACATTATGCTCCATAGCTCCACTATACTGGTTTGGTTAATCTGTGTCTATGTGCCCAGGCAGGAACTGTGATCCAGACATGACATCCCCTTTTTCACCTTTTCCAGTTTCCAAACAGAGAAAATTCTCCCAGTGAAGTCAGTGGTCAAACTCCCAGAAACTCTCAGACTTCAGTGGAAGTAGGATTGGACTCCCAGAATAGCTCATATTTAGTAAAACGCCGTATCCATATGTGTAAACAAATGAAACAAAATGGGGATTTAGTATTCCCACTGAATGAGAAATTCACTTATCAATCATTTGCTTCCCCATTGACTAGATAATCAGGCCAATAGATGTCAAGCAAGCCTCAAAGTCTGGGATATTATTTCAGAAATGTGACTTCCATGTAATTACTTTGCTTTAGCTAGACAACCCTTGAGGAATTTCTCTTATCTTCCATGATATTCTAGGCACCTCTTTTATAATGTACATCCCTGTCCTGATGAAGTTCTCAGTTTCTTTACCAGCCCTAGCACATTCTTTGAGTGCCCCCCATTTAACTTTATACTTGAGTTCTGAGGTCAATTCAGTTCAGTTTTGCACACTCACTGAATAGCAATTCTTTCTCCTCTTCCCAATATACTTCCCTATTCATATTTGAATACACTTCAAAAATTTCTATACTAAAACTTTAAACCAAAGTTGAAAACATTTATTTCCATCACACTTCTTCCAGCTAGAGAAGCATCCAAATGACATCCAAGTCAATATATAATGATCCCTGAGACTTTTCATCATTAATAAAAGCTGAACTTTCCTTGACCTTCTTCCTAAATTCTTCTGGTGGAGTAGCAAAATTCTCTGTGACTAGGTCTACCAAGTTTTCACCAGTAGTCTGGTTAACAATAGTATCTCGCTAGAATCCTTGAATTTCTAAAGATTCACTCTGTGATGCCATTCTTGTAAATAGATCCATTCATGGAGAGTGTCTTTTTCCTCACAAATAAAGATGAAGTGCATTTCCAGGTCCATATTATTGTAACTTTCCACATCTTATAATTCTATCATCTTTTACTTGCTGGGGCGGGATTTCTCTTGAAGAATCTTAGGCCTCGTTTCAAACCAAGGTAAGTTGCACCAGTACAAATCATGCTGCATCACTTGAAGGGGTTGCAGCTACATCAATGGATGAAATCCCACTGCAGACAAGGCCTAAGATAACTCTCCCTATCCAACTACCTTCTAGAATATACATTCTTCTCATGCCAATATAACAACTAGGGGTATGTCTACACTACAGCAGCTACAGCAGCATAGCCACAGTGCTGTAGTTGTGCAACTGTAGCAGCGTAGTGTAGACACTTCCTACAATAACAGAAGGGTTTTTCCACTGACGTATCACCTCCAAGAGGTGGTAGCTAGGTCGATAGAAGAATTCTTCTTTTGACTTAGCTGCCTCTATAGTGGACTTAGATTGACCTAACTACATCACATATGGTGCAAAATTTTTCACACCCCTGGGTGATATAGCTAGGTGATCTAATTTTTAGGCATAGACCAGGTTAGATAAGAAGCATTACAGTTTGTGGCCAGTGATAAAACCTAATTTAACTTCTAAAATGATTTGGCAAGAAAGCAATGACAAGTAAAAGCTTCAAATGGGTGTTTGTTTAAAATGTAATAAGAAACAATTATTTGCCATTTCATTAGCATATAAAAAGTAAGAAATAAGAAGAACATGTTTGAAGTTTAAAAAATAAATGAGAAAACTCCCCAGTCTATCTAATATATAGATTCACTTTGTGTAAATCTATTCACCACTCATTTTCTAGTAAGCCTTTTTTGGAGGATGGGAGGAGTGATTCCACAGTGTCTACACAACGGTACTGTATTTAGGGGAGAGGATTGTTCACTCTCTTTACTAAAATGTTCTTTTTCCTCACCCCCATAAAAGAACAGTCAGTTATTAATCTGCAGACATAAGATCAACCTGTTATTTTAGCGCTGGGACTGAAACTCTAGAATTTAGGAGTATGATTATTTAGTGCTCTCATACAATTGTAATATTGGTATATTAGAGTTCTGTAAGACAGCTGATGCATAGTACTGTACCCCTCTGAATCAGCAATGCTGTAGCTCTGTTTCTTAGTTGCAAGTGCCTGCGTGTAGGGAAGAAACTTTCATGGACCTTAGACAACATGTTATTGAATTTCAAAAGATTTAGAATGTACGCCATAGTAGAGGGCCTGATCCAAAACTCATTGATTTCAATGGGAATCTTTTCATTGGTGTCACTGATATTGGAGCAGGCCCTAAGTCTGTAATTCAGTAAATGCTTATGGAACTCATACTCCCATTCTGAGTTTTCAATCATTTTTATGGAATATTTTCAGTCAAGAGCTAAAATAGTTATAATAATTAATATACTGGAGTAATACCTAAATGCTATCTAATTTTAAGTTTGTGTCTTCCCTCACCTTACCTGCAAGGCTGAACATAGGAGATGAGACCACTATGTTGCCTTAAACTGCATTGCTTGCAGTGGTTCTCAAATGAAATTTTGCTGTGGCTGCATGTGCAACCACCGCAAATTTGCAGTAGCCACACTTTTGATCGTTAAAATATTATACTAGTGTCAGTCTAGTCACATGGCTGTTTGGAAGTGTCATGTAAATAAAATAGTAAATCTTGTCAAGGTAAAGAATAATATGTACTATTAATAATACTGCAAAAGTTACATGGTTATTACTCACTATTATCCATTTTTTAAAAGTTCGTTGTTACAAAATTGCTAAGTTCGTTGTTACAAAATTGCTAATTTTTTTACAAAATTTTTTTGTAGCCAAATAGTTGTAAATATGAATGTTTTTTTTTATTTCAAAAGAGTCTTGAAAGGGAACTGTTCAACACTTCAACTTCCAGTGCAGGCTCTGGTGGCTGCATGCCCCCCAAAATTTGTGATGGCTGCAAATGAAATCCCCTGGTGGCCACATGCAGTCACCATGGATGCACCTGAAAATCACTGAAGAGCCTGAACTGCAAGCTTGTCACTGACAGACTAGCTACTGCCTCAGGTAAGTGTAGTATCTCATGCTCTTGAATGAGAACGCTGTTTGGTATATTACCTCTAAAAAGTTACTGTGATTTATTCACTCAGCCTCCTATGTCGTGGTTTGTTAGGGTTAGATTGTTAATTGTTTTAAATAAATTACATCAATGATCTTGGGTATAAACATTTTCCTGAAGTTAATACAAAAGTATTAGAAATGTATTATACAAATGTTTTTTGCATCAAGAAGAACTAGCAACATGAACTTGAGAGAAGGAAGAGGTTCTCCAGTATGAGGGAGAGATAATGGGGATCAAGTAAGGATAATTCCTGGTCTTGGAAAATCACTGTAGAATAAGACACTTTGAACAAACTCAGAGGCCACGTAAATGATGATTAACACATCAGTAAGTGGGTGTGAGTGTGATTAAGATAAGTACTGTAGGTGTATCTTACAAGCCAAGAGGATTCATACTCATTTTATTGTTTTTATGGGGATTTTAAGGTCAAAAGGAACTGTTCTAATCAACCTAACCCAATGATTTGTGGTTGAACTAGAGCATACATTTTAGAAAGACATCCAATTTTGACTTATAGACTCAAAGCAGAACGTATCCCTCCCCAATTTTTTTTGTTTGTTTCATCCTCAGGTTGGTTGCTTTTCCTGCTATATTAACTTAAAGCCTACCCAGCCCCAACAACTAATTTTACATGGTTACATTGCAATATGTAAACATAAAATATGCAATATGTCTTTGATTTGAGCCATGATACTGCTTTACTTTGAAATCATGGCTGTATTACAAAACTGACAGTTTTAATGGAAAAAGTGGGTTTCAAAAGCTGCTGTCGAAAACACACTGAATAATTCTCCAAATCGTTAATATTTTACTACCCCAATATTCAGGATGACAGTAAGAAACACAGCATTACTTTATTCTCCATGTTTTGGGAGAGAGAGAAAAATTCAGTTGTGATCAAATATGCATTTGTTATAAGCAAAACCTATGCCTGAGAAGCAGTCTCTTGTAATCTCTTGCTTTAAGAGACCACTCCAAAATAATTTCTTAAGGGGGCCCTGAAGGTTGTATCCTTTTTTTCCTTCTTTCTGATATATAACAAAGACATATAAGGTCTTTAGGGGGAAAAAAGCGGTTAGTGTTTTTTCTTCCTCACCAACCCCTTAAAAATATGATGTATTCCAAGTCTGGCCTTCTTGTTTTTCCAGGAGGTCTCAGAGGGTACATCTATACTGCAGCTGGGAATGAATTTCCTTGTGGGTAGGCAGACACACTCCAGCTATGTTTGAGCTAGCATGCTAAAAAGAGCAGTGTAGCAGGGGTAGGATGGGCAGCAACTCAGGCTAGCTATCAAGTACATAGTGAAAGGGTCCAGGCAGGTTTGTGTTCATGCTGCTAGGCCATGCTGCTGCCCATGCTACTTGGCTACACTGCTATTTTTTGTACACTAGCTCAAGCAGGGCTAGCACATGTCCACCTACCACAGAAAAGTAGGTGCCTTTCCATTTTCAGAGGGGAGAAACAGATGCATTAGTGAGTAATTCATTTGTGAAACATCTCTAACAGGTTGTGTGCTTACAGGGTTGAAAACGAGCCAAGATGTACAACCATAATTTGCAACAGTATGTTTTTTTAAGTCAAATGCAAAATGTTTAGGTAGTGAAACACAGGGCCGGCTCTAGACCCCAGCGCGCCAAGCACGCGCTTGGGGCGGCGTCCTGCGGGAGGGCGGCAGGCGGCTCCGGTGGACCTCCCGCAGGCATGCCTGCGGAGGGTCCGCTGGTCCCGCGGCTCCGGTGGAGCATCCGCAGGCGTCCCTGCGGGAGGTCCACCAGAGCCGCGAGACCAGCGGACCCTCCGCAGGCACGTCTGCAGGAGGTCCACCGGAGCCACGGGACCGGCGACCGCCAGAGCTCCCCCCGCGGCGTGCCGCCCTGCTTGGGGCGGCGCAAATCCTAGAGCCGCCCCTGGTGAAACATTAGATTCACCTATAAGCAGGCAGCAAATTACCGAACGCCCCATTGTGGTTTTACATAAATTGGGGTATATTATAGCGTAGCTTGTCAAATTGACTGCACACAGTGCATGCAGCCTGCAAGCATGCATGAGATCAGAAACAGGCTCCTTATGGCCCATTTTTACCCGCAGCGCTCCAGTATTGCATTAAATGTAAAATCTTTCTAATAAGGGATTGGTTTCTGCCAGGACAAATTAAGGAGGAGGTGGAAGAAGGAAGATGGGACAACCTTATGGTATGAGAACCCTTCTCTGGTTCCACAATGATAGTGAAAGGCAGCCAACACTAAAGAAGATAATTTTCCCCATTGACTAGGAGGATCCTACTACCAAAGCATTGTCTTCACATTCCTCTCATAAGTATCTCTTGGTGCCAACTCCCTGTCAGCTCTGAAACTTCCAAACTTCTTACAGATCAATCTAGGAACAGATCAAACCTGTGGTCCAGCTAATCTGATATCCTGCCTCAGACAGTAGCCCTAAGAAATGCTTCACAGAAGGAACAAGAAACCCTGTAATGGAATAACCTGCCTTGAGGGAAGTGTTTTCCTCACTTCCACTAGTTAATGGTTGGTTGAATGAGGAAGCTGGCACTGGTGGAATACTAGCCCAAGAGGTGCTCTCCCTCAGGCACTAAGTAGGTATAAGTGACAAACATCTTCTGCAAGAGGGATATTGTGACCCTAAGAACTCCTCAGTGCCAACTGGCAAAGGGTTCACTGTTCTGTAACAGTAACACCTGAGAGGACTTACAAACTCACTACAATCCATATATTGATTTCATAGTGTTTATTGAAAAGGGTCAAGTGAAGTATCTAATAAAAACTTATGTCACACTGAGCCTCATAATCATTGCAAGATATGTGTACAAATAATATTTAAGAAATTGTGTATGTGTACTAAAAATATGTTTTGAAATCTGTGTCCAAGGCAGAGTGGGCAAACAAGTTTTGGATCAGACAAAGGATGTTGATTCACCTGTCTCTCTGTCAGCCATGTAGATTAAGCACTGTAGGCCAACATAATGGAAGCCCCATTTACATACAAGTCAACAGGGGAAAGGGAAATCAACAAGAGACGAGACACCAGAGAATAAACCCCAAGGGGCCATCCTGATTCTGGGGACATACCCATGAACTTTGGAGGTATAAGAAGAAGGCAAAAAGACACCATTCCATCTTTCACAGAGGACGCAAAAATGGACAGCGCTTTCTGTATTCATGAAAGGACGATCCCAGCCATGTTGGTTGGAGATACTGGAAGATCGCTTTAGGTGAGGTAAGCTACTTTAGACAAAAGTTTTTAGCCTGTTAAAGTTAAGTTTTGATTCTAAGAAGTGTGTTATACTTTGTTTTATATGTAATCATTTCTGTTTCCATCATTATCCTTATTCACTATCTCTTAATCTTCTATCATAAATTTATGATTGTTTTACTATAAATATATCTCAGTGCTGTGATATTATATTGGAACTGAGCCTCAACTGAACTAAACAAACTGGTGTGTGCACTGTTTCTTTGGGAACAGTTTACCCGGTAATTTCTATGAGTGTCCAGGGGTTAAGGCTGAACATTGCAGGGGAGTGTTCAGGGCTTTGTGTGTGTGTATCAGTAGACTACACAGAGAGGGCAAATTCTGCCTGGGCCTGGAAGGCAGTGCTTGTGTGACCGATGGCTGTTGGTTTCAGGTTGCTGAGCTACAGCAGGCACAGAGAAGACTGCTTAATGCTAATAGCAGGTAGTGGTGAAGTGGTTCATCACCCTTGGTATCCCTGTAGAGCAGGGGTTGGCAATCTCTGGCATGCGGCTCGCCAGGGTAAGCACCCTGGGGGGCCAGACCAGTTTGTTTACCTGCCACGTCTGCAGGTTTGGCCAATCGTGGTTCCCACTGGCTGCAGTTCGCCGCTCCAGGCCAATGGGAGCTGCGGGAAGCAGCACAGGCCAAGGGATGTGCTGGCCATGGCTTCCCACAGCCCTCATTGGCCTGAGCCAGTGGGAGCCGTGATCGGCCGAACCTGCGGACGTGGCAGGTAAACAAACTGGCCTGGCTTGCCCTGGTGCTTACCATGGAGAGCTGTATGCCAGAGGTTGCTGATCCCTGCTGTAGAGTGTCACAGATACCGTTGAACTCAATCTTTTTACCAGATCCTACCAGAGTTCCAAGACATTGATTTATATGGGGACACAGAACATAACCAAAAGCCATTTGGACCAAGGGTGTCAATGGAATTGCAAACATTATGCAGTAAATGATAAAGTTATTAAATGTGTTAAAATAACAACATTTAGTACCTCTGATTACAGCCATCTAAATGTGTTGAGTTTTGAGCTTAATCCATGGTGAGATATAGAAGCAGTTCTACCATCAGTTTGGTGGAGCAAGGAAATGAAGAGGCTTTGTGCCATGGCATCTTATATAACCTCAAGTTGAATGCTCGTTGCCATGAGAGAGAGATTGGGAGGCACCCCAAATAGAAGCTACTTTATTTGAGGGCTCCAAGTTCAATACAAAAGGTGCATGAACACCCAATAATTGGGACCTATACTGACCATAGTTGAAGGACCTTTGGTTTACATTTCATCAATCTCATCTACATCAAAGTAGAAACAGGTCTATGTTGAAATACTGGCAAGTTAAATTATCCTTTTGCCAAGAGCAAGTCTACCCCAACATCACCAGAGTATCCCATTAAAACCACATCAAACCATGAGCTTGCGTGTGAAGGCTTTCCTGAAATGCTTAAAACCTGAAGTTGGCTTGAGAGTCCAGACATGGTCTAATACAGCACTGGGCACGTCCTACATCCCCTCAGTTATACTGACATACCCAGCTAGTGAACTGTTTTCATCTTGTCTATCCATATGAGAACAGTCCCAACTTGATATAATGCTTGACAGATGGGATGGCGTGTTCGTAAGGCGCACACACACAAGCCAACGTGGTGGTGTCAATTCAGATCATAAATTTGTGATAGCAAATTGCCAGCATACCTGCAGCCTGACTCCAAAGCATGTTTTAATAGGATTGGGTAATGATCCTTTGTCCAAAGAAGAAGGAGATTGATGATTAATAAATAAGATGCAGCATCATGCTCTGAATAGTAGGGTGAAAGTGTAGAAAATCACTAGTATTCCTTTCGCTTTTTTCCATGTATCCTGAGACTAGGTCCCCTACCTCTGAAGCTTAGTCTTCAGAAACACAAGTAAGTTAATCACATAATCCCCTAGTTTTATCTATAAATCTGTATGTCCCAATAGTATTGATTAATAGCTTGAAGTGAAAGTTTTTTGGAACTAAGTGGCAGGTGGTACAATCTGCCTCTACACACCATCTCCCTGCAGGGAAAGTGATTCTTACAAACAACAGATGGGTGGTACAATGGAGATAGTCCTGTGACTGAAGCTGCACTACAATCATGGGGGGGGTTGTTTTGTTTTAATTTAATAGCAGTGTGATAGGTTAATGAAATCAGTGGGGAAAATCCTGTGGTGCCATTGGTGGGGGAGTTACAGCATGTCATTCAATCTGGCAGTCACTGTAAACTGGAACTTTAGTCAGCGTGGTATATTAACACAGAACGAGACAGAACAAATGTTCTGTGGTTAATTCAGATACCCCTTGAAGTAGGCATATTTTGCTAGAGTCAGACACAGAGACAAATGTATCATGTGATCCTCAGAACTGAACTATTGAATGAATGCATTAGAGAAGGGTGGTAACTATTCAAATACATTTGTAGACTATAGATTGATGGAAAGTCATGGGAAGACAGGAAAAATGGTTGGGTTTTGTGTTTTTCTGAGAAACATTCGCCTGGCATTTGTCTGCCTGCGTCATCAACTGTGGTATCTCATTCTGCTGCCACCCAGATTCCCATTCACTGGTTTGTTTAACCTCGAAGTGGGAAAGTAACTAACACAAATACATTCATTGTCCATGTTCTGGTAGAATTAAGATTCAGAATACACTCTCTGCATTTTAATGAGATTTGTTATGCACTGTGTTGTGTGGCTGTCCTATTTCTCCTGCAGCCTTTCCTAAGAATGGTAAAAGTGCAAGATGAGAATTATTAAGCCCATATATACAATGTGCACTGTGTTTAAATAATGTTAGGGTTGTGACAGACATGAAAAAATCCCTGGAAACTTACAGTTCAAACTGACAGTCCATCCTCACTGGTGCTATTGTGAATAAAAAGGAAAAAGATGGGACATCATGTTTCTGAATTGTGTACTCTACCCAACAGACTGGAGAAGCTGTGTGTATTGAGCCAATATAGTATGTGTTTTAACAATGCAAAGCATTTACCCAGGAGACAGAAAAGTGAAACTATTCTGTTTTACAATGGGTAGATTTTTTTAAATGGGTAATTTTATAACTACTCTGTTTTAAAATGAATGACGTTAACTTGATTGCCCACAACAGCTTTGAATCACAAACATTTGTGTACTGTATCATACTGCTATCTGCCATGGATTGCTAGGATGTATTTTTTTAAAAACAGATATGAAAGACATCACAGTGCAATAGAAAATTGTATACTCAAAGGCAATAGCAGGAATTCCTGGCTCTTCCTTATGGTGTGCTGTCTAGCTTTTGTCTTCTTACAATTCCTATTGCTCAAGAAATAGTGCATACTTTAGCAAATTGTTCAGGGAAGATGATCGGGATACCAATTCTGGCCCCATTGAAGACAATGCACTATTCTGGGATTTGAGAGACCTGGGTTCAACTTCTTGCTCCACCATAGACTTCCTGTGTGACCTTGGCCAAATCACTTAGGGCCTATCCATATGTTACCAGCAAAGCACACAAGAGGTAAGTGATTTGTAAAGTGCTCTAACATGTTGCACTCTAATTGCCCAAGACCTTGCTGGCATGTTCTAAAAGGCACCTAGTTCACATTAATTTAGTTCTTAGGGATCCGTTAATGTGAAATAGTACCTTTTAGAGCACACCAGCAGGGTTTACACAGCACAGTCAGAAAGAACACCATTAGTGAGCTTTACAAATCACACCCCACACCATGCAGACAAGACCTTGGACTCTGTGCCTCGGTTCCCCATTTGTAAAATGGGGATAACAGAACTCCCAACTTCACAGGGATGTTGTGAGGATAAATACATTAAAGATTGTGAAGTGCTCAGATGCTATGGTTATGGGGGCATATAAGTACCTTAGATAGATAAAGGTCTGTGAAATGCCATGGGAAGAAAACAATTTTAAATCACTGTGGATTTGGCTGAAATACAACCAATAAAAGTAGAATCCTCTGTACTTCACCACCAACTCCCCTGAGAGATCCAATCCCAACCTTTGAAACTTGGAAGCTTTGCAGGCCTATCCAGAAAAGACCATGTGGTTCTACCAAATTCAGGCTATTTATACAGCAATCACATGAAAGAATTGTAGCTCAAATTGCAATTTGTTTACTACAAACCTGAAGTCTCTAAATAAATCTCCTGAAAGTGCTTATAATCCTTATCTTTTACTTGGAAGCTGTCAAGCATATGGCATGCCAAGTTGGCACCCAACGTGATGGGCTGATATCCCAACCTAGAGCAGTTTGACATAAGATGTACTATTAGACGCCTGATGATGATGTAGTTAATATTAGTTGTATTTTTCATGATGCCTGGCACATAGCCATAAATTGGCAACCTGAGACTATTTAATTTTCATGCAAGTACTTAAATGTTTACTAAAGATTAGCATTTTAATTAGTCTATATTTTCCCTAGGACAATTGGCATTTACTGTTGCCTGATTGAAAAGACATGGGGCAAATCCTGTTCATTTACTTCACTAGGATTAACTCATACAGATAGAGTGAGCAGGATATGGTCCACAAAGTAAAATAATTTGGGATTGTGAAATTGCATTAAGCAAAATGAGTCAGTCAACTCTTCAATTTAAAGTAAAAGGAAGCAGTGTTTAGTCCCTTTTTAAATCTCAAGAGCTAATAAATAAAGCCCTTACAACCTCTGCCTTATCCATTTGGATACATGCTTATTTTAGTTGTGCCTGGTATATTAAGGAATCCGTCATGCTGACTCTTTTATACTATGTATATTGATTTCTGAATGCGATTAAAAGAAATAAAGCAAGAAACTGCAAAACAGTTCAGCGGCTTGTATTTGTAGTTTGGTAACACAGTGATCTCTCTCTCTCTCTCTCTCTCTCTCTCTCTCTCTCTCACACACACACACTTCAAATATACCTCAACCCAGCCTCAGAAGTTGCACCTGTAATTTTGTATCTACAGTTATTGTTGCCTGCAATTTTGCAAATGACAAATAATGGAATGAAGACATCTACTTCATTATCAGGAATAATTAGGTAATTCTATCTACATTCTATCATTTACATTCATAATTGATTGCACTTGCAACATTATGAGTGCAAATAATTGCTGGTGCAAAATTCTGGGTTCAGTTTTAAAGGCTGTTTTTTTGAAAATTTGGCAAAATTGTGGCACAAACATACTAATCAGTGCTAGGATAAAATGATAGCTAGCATGCTGTCATTAACTTTTCTAGAGAAACTTATAACAGATACTGTGCTGATCTAAGAACCCAACAGTGCCTTACACTCAGAATATTGAAATTAATGGGACTGAGCCTATGTAGATTGCTTCTTTTCAGGAGCTCTGATATTACAGTGATATGCAGGAGTAAAACCCCTGAATATAGGAATTGGATCTTAGTTATGAATGGAAACAATTATTAAAAATTGTTTTTTATACTCAAGTAGAAGATGGTTGAATTGATTGTGAATACCCTTATACTTAGATTTAGGACAAATTTCAGCCTAAAGTGGGTTTTTATGAATGAGTTCTAAATCCCTGAAAACTGAGAGGTATCATGATGAGAAAGATCAAAAATATAAAGTGTATTATTCATCTACTTTCACATAATAGACCCTTTAATTCTATTAGAATCTGTTGTTCAGTAAAGAGAAGCTGACACAACCTTAATTATAATGGCACTAGCAAGTATTGGTATAATAAATCTGCTATAGACCTATGTAGACTTTGATACCCTGAAATGGGGAAAGATAGTTCATGACCTGGCTGGTGGAGGCTGCAGTGCCCGGAGTGAGAGAAGGGCCACAGAGAAAGAGAGACTGGCAGCAGGGCATGCAACGAGCAGCAGAGGAGGGCCTCAGACCTGGAAATAGCTAAACCCCAGATCGGCCAAGAGAAGGTGCCATCTGCGGTGAGTGGACTCTGTGACAGAGGGTCATATGAATTGGCCTATGAAGGGACTTTGGTTCGATGGATATCATTTTTGCTTTACTATATTTAGGTAGAGTTTTGTTCCATATTCTCCTAACTCATCCTATGACATATTACAAAGTGGTCACCAAAAGATTCAGTGACATGTCTTCAGCTTATTGGAAGATAAGAACTATGGCCCAGACCCTCAATGGTATTCAAACACCTAATTCTCATATTTCAATGGGAGTTAAGCACCTTAATACCTTTGAAGATCTGGACCCATTTCTCCTTATGCCTTCCAGATGGGAGGATTTGGCTCCTCAGGAAACATCTGATTTCTTTAGAAGGAATGCTAGGGATGTATTAAAAGGCTGGATGAGATCTGGACTACAGAAACTGATACAGAGCTTTGATCAAGACTCAGCAGGCTGAGAAGCAAACCAAAGACCTAGGTCAAGATTTTCAAATACACAAGATAATGTTAGCTTCTGAATCCATAGCATCTGAATAAGTGGCCTGATTTTCAACAGTGCTGAGCACCCAAAAGCTCCCAAAGAAGCCAATGGGAACTGCTGGGCCATTACCTCTTTGAAACAGAGGGGTGAACTCTTGGTTCCATTGAAGTCAATGGCAAAACTCTCCATGGCTTCAGTGTGGCCAGGATTTCACCCTAGGTCACTTAACTATCCGCAAAATATGGCCTTAGACTACTAACTTTAGGCACCTATCTTTTGAAAATCTTGGCGGTAACACTTGATTACAATTGTAAATTATAAGGTTCTGTTTTATATAACTGGATTATGGGTCCTAAATTATGACAGGCATAGATTCATTGTTGTCCCATTAAGGTATGTAATAATAAGTTGAAGTGGAAGGCTAGTTCGGTAATCTAATCGAGAATGCTCAACTCAGTGAAGAAATAAAATCTTGATGTTGACACAAATCTAAACTTTTTTTCAAGGTTTGAAAATCTTATTCTTTGTGAGTTACAGCCCTGCCATACTTTGGCATTGGAAGGCATTCCTTACTGCTGTCAAGGCAAGGATGAAATTGATGCATCTAGACTTGGTGTTGCTTTAGCCTGCTATGCTGAAGTTTTACTGTTGGGGTTATTATTAGTATTTTGTTTTCCTGTGAAGGTTATAGTCTTTTAGGATATAAAAAGGGGCTGGATCCAAAATCAGAGCTGACTTACAATCCACACAGTCCCTTGGATTTCAAAAGGATTGGACAGGATATAAAATTAGAGCCATATTTAGCCCTGAGAATGTGAGAAATTATTAAGATTGGGGAAACTGAATAGTAACCATACTGAATCTCAGTCCAGTCCCTGATTTTAAGCAACCCAGAGCCCATTTTAAGGTTCAGATTGGTCCAGGAAAGGGGAAATCTACTAAATATGCAGTTCTTCTGTGAAGATACCATCTAGTAGGATTCTTACTGCCAGATATTAGCTCCTGAGCACAAGAGTGGCAGAACTCCTCTAGCTCTTTAGCTGTTAAAAGTTTCACAACCCTTAAGGGCAAGGAGGGAAGGTAGGATGTGAGCCACACCTACTGCTGGCTGTTGTGACACACCACACTCAGATGATAAATGCTGTCCCTGAACATTCCAATCTGTTACGTCAGTTGAACTGTAAGAGAAGCCTCCAGAAAGAAAGCCAATTCAAGATGAACAAAACTGTGCCACTGAGTAAGATGAAAAACAGGGTGCAAGAGGAAAGCACCTCAAAAAGAGGAGAGAAGTAATTGAGACTCCTGCAAATAACATGCTTAGAGAAGCAGAATTGCAGGTAAGTAATTCCCCCATCTCTTAAGATTCCATCTATGCAGGATTCTCACTCCTGGAAAGTAAGAAGCTTGAAGAATGACACAAAAGGAAAGCACTGCTATAATGAGCAGCAACAACATGGCCAATGTCAACAGTGTGAACAAGAAGGTTTGGGTTTCTTTGTTTCTCTTCATCATATAAAGATATCACTAGATCTCAAACTCAGTATCAGGTGCAACACAAAGTCTGTCGAGTAAGCTCACAGCTATAGGAGGGGGAAATTGGCCACTGAAAATAAAGATCATCCCAAAATAAAACAAAACTGCACTGTGTGGTTGGGAGACTTTGCCTCCCTTACCTTGGAAGTAAGTTCTAGAGCACAGAGAGTTCAAGACTGGATTCTATCCCAAAGGCTGAACCCAAGCAATAATAATGCCTCATAAACTTATGGAGAGAGACCCATGTAGCTGCTTTTCAGATTTCTGTGATGGAAACATCTTGAGGCAGGCACAAATAGCAGCCTTGCCTTAAATGATCCTTGATATGGCTTGCTAGTTTAGTAGGCCAGATCATAACAATGTGAAATGCTATAAGAAATCCATTGAGATATGACCTTGTTGGAAACAGCATTGCTCAGTGCATTGGCATCAAAGAAACAAAGTTATGTGGACCGTCTAAGGGCTTGTGTGCTTGCAAAGTAAAATCCCAGAGACACTCTATCTAGAGCTGGTTAAAATGTTTGAAATTTTGAAAAATTTCAGGTATGATAAACCAGTAAAAAAAAAAAGGCAAAAGAAAAAAAAAGAATGTTGGCAACACTTTTACCAACTTTTTTGACCAGCTCCCCTTGAACATCAAATGTATAGAGCAGGATCTCACCAGGACGGGCATGCAGACACAGGAAAAATATTGACAGGTTAAAAGTTCATGAAGGTGTTTCTCTGCACCTAACTTCTGAAGAGAAATTTGAAACAAGTCTGCTGCACCACCTTATCCTTGTAAAATCAGGCATAAGGTGAATCAGGCATTACCATTTGAAGTTCACTCACTCCAAGCTAATGTCACTGCCACCAAGACCTTCTTTTAACTAAAGTTTGCAAGAATGAGTGATTCAAAGGAGCTGTTATCTAAATGGTTATTGATATTTTCATTTACCAAAATTTCAGTTTTGATGATGTAGTCAGTAGAAATGGGGGGGGGGATAAATCACCAAAAAAAGTTAAAATAATAGAATCATAGAAATCTAGAATCTAGACCTGAAATGGATCTCAAAAGGTCATCTAGTTCAAAATCATTCCTCCTCCTCCCCCATGCACGGAGGTGGGATTAAGTATACCTAGGCCATCCTTGGCAACTTAACTGGGTAGTGTAAACCAGGCTTAAGACCAGCTGTGCCCCCATGATGAGGAATTTGCATGTAGGAAAAGACGGAATGAGAAAATGGAAAAAGGAGAAGAGGAGAGAGATAAGGAAGGAGCCATCAACAGAGGAGAAAAAGAGGAAAAGGATAGAGAGATGGGCGGAGGAAGGAGTAATCAAAGATAAATAAGAACAATTGGAGATGGGGGAAATGAGGGGGAGAAGAGCTATTTAGCAAGAACACAGGAGAGTCAGAAATCATGAAAATGGAGAGTAGAGAGAGGGCCTGGGAAAGATGAGACTGAAAGAGAACATGTGGAAGGAGGAGGTGAGGAAAGAAAGTGGGTGAGAAAATACAGGGCGGGAGGAAGAAATACAGGGCTGGAGGAAGGAAGGAAGGGTTAACAGAGATGGGAGAAGTTAAAAGGAAGAAAGAACAAATATACAGAAAAGAAAAAAATTGTGTTGAAGAAAAAAGATGAAAACAGAAACTACAGAATTAACATTAAAAAGGATCTAAGTTTATATGAAAAGTCAGGCTAAGGAGAAACAGATAGTAGAAAAAGGAAAGTAAAAGGGATACACACACCATTATACTAGGAAGAAAAAGGAGGAATGATGGAAGGGAACGTGGGAAAAGAAAAAAAATTAAATTACACTATAGAAAACTTAGTACCAAAATTTGATAAAATATGCTTATGGCATATATTTGCACATTTTCAAGGTGTACCTACAAAATCTCTCCCACCTACCTTCAGTCTCAAACCCTGAAGCTTCACTGTAAAATCCTACGTCCACAACTGGGTATATTTATCTCCTGGGAAAGGCTACTGGTAGGCAGCCTATCTACCCTTCATTAGACTGCTTCCTACAGGCATTTGTCACTGCTAGTTATGCACAAGAATCCCATATGGCACAATCTGGATTGGATAGAAGATAATTCTACATAAAGTGAGCATGATCTGGAGTTTACATTAAAGCAGAAACATGCATGTAGAGCTAACAGTGTTTTGTTCCCATACTTCATTCAAGCCCAGGGAACAAGTGGCTCAGTGTCCATAGGTATGGTAGCTGTATGTGAGATGATTTAATGAGACAGGAAAAGAAAGCATAAAAGGAGACAGTACTTACTGATTTTAAAATGGTATGAAATCTGAAAACTGTACCAGGGCTACTGGTATACCAAACCATGAAGTGTTATTCTTACCCCTTCACTCTTAGGAAATAAGTATTTACCAGGCTACCAGGCAAATAAATGTTTTCGGAGGATCTGCAGAATAAATATGTGTCCCTCACCTAAAAAAGGTGAGTATAAAAACAATTTTGCTGTAGCCCATACTTTTGTTGCAATTATTTTATTACTCTCTTAAATATCTAAAATATAAGCTTTCATGACAGATAGACACCTTCATACTAAGATACCTGCCTCGTGTCCACACAAAGCCTAAGAGACTTTCAGTGTTATATAGCAGAGAGCTTTAATACATTTTAGGACTGGCCTACACACAAACTTGCATTGAATTTCAGTTTGTGTGCTTCAGTTCAATTTTGTAAATACAAGTTTTCAGAATAAGAGTGTTCACACAGACCCGCACCAATGTGAATTACAGTGGTTATTGTTATTTCACTGCAATTTTGGATGTAGGCCAGCCCTTTGTGTTAGAAAAATCAGCTCTTTCCGAATCACAGGCCTGGTCTACACTATGCGTTTAAACCGGTTTAAGGAGCGTAAAACCGATTTAACGCCACACCCGTCCACACTAAGAGGCCCTTTATATCAATATAAAGGGCTCTTTAAACCGGTTTCTGTATTCGAGAGGAGTAGCACTAGTATCGGAATTACCATATCTGATTAGGGTTAGTGTGGCCGCAGATCGACAGTATTGGCCTCCAGGTGGTATCCCACAGTGCACCACTGACCGCTCTGGACAGCAATCTGAACTCGGATGCAGTGGCCAGGTAGACAGGAAAAGCCCCGCGAACTTTTGAATATTTCCTGTTTACCCAGCGTGGAGCTCCGAGCAGCACAGGTGGTGATGCAGTCCGAAATCAAAATAAAAAAAGAGCTCCAGCATGGACCATGCGGATGTGATCGCAGTAAGGGCAGGCAAATCTGTTCTATCAGCGCTCCGTTACAGAAGACGAAATTCAAAATCATTTTTTAAAAATCTCCACACAGACGCCATAGCAGGGACTCAGCGCACTGCTGCGTGACAAGCGTAACGGAAAGCCAAAGAATCAAATGGACGCTCATGGAGGGGGGACTGGAGCGGGGACTGGAGGACTCAAGCAATCCCACAGTGCCTGCAGTCTCCGAAAAGCATTTGCATTCTTGGCTGAGCTCCAAATGCTTCTAGGGTCAAACACAGTGTCCGCGGTGGTTCAGGGCATAGCTCGGCAATTTACGCACCCCCCCACCCACCCCCAGAAGTGAAAGGGAAAACAATCCTCTCTTGACTCTTTTACATGTCACCCTATCTTTACTGAATGCTGCAGATAGATGCGATGCTGCAGCAGTCAACACCAACATCCTTGCTCCCCCCCCGCCTGCCATGGGTGGCTGATGGTGCAATATGGCTGATATCCATCATCATCATCAGCCTATTGGCACATGGGGCAGTGCAAAAGGACTGGTAACCATGCCGACTAGCATTCAGTGAGGTCTATCATGGGCGCCTGTGTAAAAAGCTCCTGATTTTTCCTGGTAGATGGTGCAGTATGGCTGGTAACCGTCTTCATCATAGCAACAGGGGGCTGAGCTCCATCAGCCCCCGCCCTTCATGTGTAAAAAACAGATTCAATTGTCCCTGGACTAGCAGCGGGATGCTGGGCTCCTCTCCTACACACTGCTTAATGTCCTGTCTGGACTATCATAGCAGCTGGAGGCTGCCTTCCACTCATTTCTCACTAACAAGTCACTGTGTCTTATTCCTGCATTCTTTATTACTTCATCACACAAGTGGGGGGACACTGCTACGGTAGCCCAGGAAGGCTGGGGGAAGAATGGAATCAACAGGTGGGGTTGTTGCAGGAGCACCCCCTGTGAATAGCATACAGCTCATAATTTCTGCAGGATCTGACACAGAGCAGCTGTGCTCTCTGGTTCTATGATACAGTGGTTCTCTAGTACACTTGCCCATATTCTAGGCAGGACTGATTCTATTTTTAGATACCAAAAAGGAGGGATTGACTCAGGGAGTCATTCCCAATTTTGGCTTTTGCGCCCCTGGCTGATCTCAGCCAGGGGCACTTATGACAGCAGCAAATGGTGCAGTGCAAAAGGACTGGTAACCATGATCATCTTATTACCAATTTATGGTATGGTAGATGGTACAGTATGGCTGGTAACCATCTCTGCTATCATGCAAAAGCAAATGAATGCTGCTGTGTAGCGCTGCTGAATCGCCTCTGTCAGCGGCATCTAGTACACATACGGTGACAGTCACAAAAGGCAAAACAGGCTCCATAATTGCCATGCTATGGCATCTGCCAGGGCAACCCAGGGAAAAAAGGCGCGAAATGCTTGTCTGCCGTTGCTTTCCCAGAGGAAGGAGTGACTGACGACATTTACCCAGAACCACCCGCGACAATGATTTTTGCCCCATCAGGCACTGGGATCTCAACCCGGAAATTCCAAGGGGCGGGGGAGGCTGCAGGAACTATGGGATAGCTACAGAATAGCTACCCACAGTGCAAAGCTCCAGAAATCGACACTAGCCTCGGACTGTGGACGCACACCACCGATTTAATGTGTTTAGTGTGGCCGCGCGCACTCGATTTTATACAATCTGTTTTGCTAAACCGGTTTATGTAAAATCGGAATAATCCCGTAGTGTAGACGTACCCACACTACCTGTCCAAATGTATGAGACAGGGGAAACTGTAACCGTATCATTGACTAACTAACTACCTTCAGAACTTAGTCAGACATGTGCAGCTGCATGCACCCATTACACCAGTAAAACTCATGAGAATCTGTCTTATAGTTATCCGGTTCTCAAACACAGAGGCAGGGTCTTTTGTGTATACTGGGCACTTGTGCATTTTTGCAGGACCACTCACTGAAGTGGACATTTTAAAATGTCATTGCTAAGGTAAACTTCCCATTTTCTCTAACCAGTGTGTTCCAAGTTAGACAGCCACAGTGCAAAAAGAAACCAGGGCTGCCCAGAGGTGGGGGCAAAAGGGGCAATTTGCCCCAGGTCCTGGGCCCCACAGGGGCCCCGCGAGCCCTGGCCCGGCGGCAGTCCAGGACTTTGGCAGCATTTCAGCGGTGGGGGACCCTTCAGTGCTGCCAAAAATGCAGAGCAACTGAAGGGCCCCCTGCCGCCGAAATGCCGCCGAAGACCCGGACTGCCACCGAGTGAGTACAAGCGCCGCAGCTCCGCCGCTTTGTCCCAGGCCCCCTGAATCCTCTGGGTGGCCCTGAAAGAAACTGTATTTTTCAGTAGTTCTTGTGTAACATACTGCCTAGAGTTTGTTTAGAGAATATTAGACATGTTCATGTGTGTATGATCATGTCTCCCTACAGTGGTTGCTCTAGGGAGGATCTATGAAGCTATTACTAGAGCCTTGCATGGAGAGTTGTCTTTATTTCAACTGATAGGAGTCTCTCTCTCCTCCCCGCTTCACCCCAGCATTTTAAATCTATTGATTAAGTTGTTATATGGCCCTCAGTAAGCCTCTCCAAGAACTATGGAGTATTCCCCAAAATATTTGTCTCTCCCTCCCTCATCTTTAGTGAGCAGAGACTGAATCTTTCTGTTGCTGGTGGCACTTTCCATTGGTGTTATTGTAGCTACATCAACAAGTGGGGTTTATATTTTGCTCCAAAGACTAAGATTTGTGGCCATCCTGATCTCTTCCAGGATGGAACTCCAAATTTGTAGGCCAGTTGCTGAGAAAGTGGTGTCTCCTTCAAATAAAGGTTTCACTCTTGAGGTTGACAGTTGCATGGTAAAGTGGAACATAACAGGCATGGAGGGTCATGACCACACAGTGTGAGGCAGCCCCTCAAGTTACTTGAGCCAGTCCCATGGAGATGAAGGCTGAAAACTGAATTTGACGGAGAACCAGTGAGGAGAGCAGGGCACTTTGGTGATGTGGTCTCAGCAGTCTGTGTTGATGAGCAGACAGGCTGCTGAATTCTGAACTGGTTGTAATGGTTTTGAGGTCAGTGATTTCATACCTAGGTACAGAGAATTACAACAAGCAAGACTAGGTCATGAATACCTGGATCACCATGGCTAAATCTGACTCTAGAAGAAAGAAGATCCTTCATTCTGTCTTTGCTGTTGACTGAAAGCCATGTTGTGTTGAGTAGCTGAAGGCAGTGAAGTCTGTATTATCATGTATCATTACACATGTGGTATCAGAGAAATTACTGTCCAAACCTGGGGGCAGAGAAAGACAGATCAGGTTCATTTCCTCCTTAGATCAAGTCAATTAACAGGTGCAAGAAGATATAATTGCCTGGAACTATACATGCAGATTTTATTAGATGACTTACTGCAGCCATTTTGTGTTGGAAAATATTTTTTTAATCCAGTTGAAATAGGTCCCACTTGCTGTTACCATATTTTTCTGTTTCAATAAAGAAATATTAAAAGAAACAGTTTTCCCTCCTTGGAAATTTGAGCTTTCCTTTCAAGGAACATCTTTCTCTTCCTTCTTAAAGTAACACTGAATCATAAACAAAATTCTGGGTAGTTGCAAACAAAGCTCTTTATGGACCATAATTAAATAGGTATTTATTGAGTTTTGGGGTAATGACAGGCGACAGACTAATCTATGCAAATTGTTAAATTAATTTCCTCCTGCCCATGTCATCCCCTGCTTTGGAAAAACACATGGGAAGAGAAAGCTTTGTGAAAGGAAATCTCCATGAAGATTCCCCCAAGGAGGTTTCACTACATTGTCCTGGCAGAAGGGGAAGATTCACTCTCAACCCTTTCACCCCTGGCTGCAAAAGCTCTGAGAACACCAGGGGGCCAAGGACATCCACTGTAACAACCAACTCCTCCACACTGACACTGGCCTCTGGTGGGCCTCTCATCAGCTTGCTGACAGAGACTCGCCACCCACCTATAATTGCCCCTGGGACATACAAAGGGGAATTCACAGAAAAGACAGTACACATCTAGGCTGAGTTTTCTTAAGTAGCTTACTTTCTCTTCACCGGGTGCCACTTCTCATACGTTGAAATGTCAACCTCTTCTGGAGTAACAAAAGTTCAAACCAAATACCACGCCACTCCATCACTCTCCCTAGGCTTCAGCCTCTTTAGGGTCTAGTTCACCTTCTCAGGTATTAAGGTTCACAAAGTCCTTTGTCTTCCTGCATCCTCTTTAGGACTCTCATCTCTAGGATCTGTGCAACATTCTCCTCTTGGTTGCAGGGATACTTTTGAATGACGATACAACCTTTAAGTGACACCTGAGTGCCAAAGGGGAGCTCATGCCCTCCCTCTATCACAGACCCCTCTTCACAGTACTGGATTGGTTCTCCAAACTCCTCAGTGGAGAGACTGAGACCAACACAGAGACCCCTGCCCTGCTGACAACAAGGGCTATTCCGGTTTCTGAGGGCTATTCCCCTTCCCATCAGGCCTGTCCCTTGGCCTACTGTTCCCATCTGTCCCTTTGAAAATTACAACACGATGCCCTGGTTCTGGGACAATGCCCTGGTTCTGAGTCCAGACAGTAACAGAGAGTGCTGAGCCTGAGTCTGCCCTTAAGGGGCCAGCATACCTTGTTACGTTGACTAATTTCCACAGAGTGTGAATGGTGGTAGCTATTATGGAAGGGAATGATGATTCACATCCTCTGGGTCTCAGTTTCCATCCTGCCCACTCTTTTCCCGGGCCTGCCCAGGCCTACCCCTCCTCCAGCATGGACCCTAAACTATGTAGGCAAGTCTCCACAGTGTACAGAGCTGGGGCAAAGTGGAGGCTGCTGAGCCACCTTGGTGGATGAAGGGAGGAGATCTACATGTGAAGGTTTCCCTTTATATGAAGCTCTGTTCCCCTGGGTCTAGTGACTCTAGCAGTACACTAATGGGGATGCTAGCTCTTGGAAACAGATTCCAAGGGGAAGTGTTTAATTCCATTTGGGTTAATATGCCTGAACTATATAGCATTGAGCTGTAATTAGAGCCAGATGAAACTTTGCCATTTCACTTCACAGATGGTTTCACAAATTCTTTTTGTGGGTTTAGAACCCCAGCCCCAATATGGCAGGTTCTCTACATTCCAAACACCAATTGGGGCCCTGAATTTTGTTCTGAGTTTCCAGTCCAAACTGGAAATTGAATTGGCTCAAAAGATTTATAAACATGGCAAACATTTCAGTAAACCTGGATGTGTCTGGGTTCCTATGAACATGAAAACTGGTAAGATTTGCCAGTTCTGGGGTTTGTTCTGAAAGGTTCACTCAATTACCTGTAGTTGTAACTCTAATAGAGGTGCATAAGAAGGCCTCAATTATTCATTTCAGATCAAATTTAGCCCAGTGTTGAAATTGTTTATTTTGCTTGTTTTTCCTCTTATCCATCTTTCACCTGCCTGAATTTCAAATACAATCATATTTGAGAGATATTCCCACTGGGGTCCCAAATCATAGTTGCCCTCTGGCCCCTTTCCTTCACAGGGCATGGGCCCCTCAGAAAAAAAATACACAGTGCAGAAGGCCCTTCCCCCTAGATGCAGAACCAGCATTACCAGTGCTGCACTTCCCTGGCAGCACCCACGGAGTGTGTGTGTGTGTGTGGTTTGAGTGGGAAAGGAGGTGGCATACTGGGGCATTTTGGCAGGAGGGGGCCCACTGTGAGCAGGAGGGTGTGTGTGGGGTCAGGATGGCTTGTGCGCCTCAACTATTCCTTAGCTGCCACAGGGCTCATATAGCCTTTGGGCAACAGGGTGCAACTCAAAACAGTCTTGGATGCTGCTCCTAAGTAATAATGAGTATATGTAGATATACTTAACTCATAGAGCTGGAAGGGAAAGGTCATTGAGTCCGGTCCCCTGCCTTTGCTAGCAGGACCAAGTACTGGTTTTGCCGCAGATCCCTAAATGCTCCCCTCAAAGACTGAACTTTCAATGCCAGGTTTAGCAGGCCAATGCTCAAACCACTGAGCTATCCCTGCCACCCAGCCTGAAGAGGCTGAACTAGTCCCCAGCAGCTACAGGACAAGGGGAATGTAAGCCACCCCTTCCATCTCTTTGCTGAGCCATGCACTGGTGCAGGGATGAATTCAGACTGGTATGTCTTTAGTGAACCCTAATTCACGTGTTACAGCTAGATACAGCACTTTTATTTCAAATGTGCACTTTTTAAAATCCATATTCAAAACTAGCAAATGTTGTCTAAAGCCAAATTTGTTATTTGAAGAGTATCTCAGCTCTACTATCTATTTCATACCTCCCAATGCATTTCACAGGCAGTCATATTTCTATGACTAGGCTGTGCCATGCCTGCCCTCCCAAAGAGCCTTTGTAACATCAGAAACAATTGATATGTTAGTTAGGTGACATAGATCAGCAGCTTGGAAGTGGATACTTTGGTAAAGCTGTGCACTAATCATCATCTCCATTGTGTTCTTTTATTTGTCTTACATAATTCACAATCCTTGATTTTTATATCAATTTCATAAAAAACTTCAGTCAAGACTATTTTTTTCCAAAAAGAAAGCAATATGTGTTTTACAAACTACTGCCCACAAGGATTCTCAGAAATTCAGAATGCGATAGTTTAGTTCAAACCTACATCCCATAGCCTCAGCAACAGAAACCCTCTGGTGCACAGGTCAGTTGACGGTAGCTTTAATGAGAACACCCTCCCTGGGTGGTCTAGGTTTTACTCCTATTTGTACTTTTGTGATGCTTTGATACAAAAAATACAAATGTTTCTTTTCTTATCCTGTGCTACTTTAGATTTCAAACTTGCCTGAAAGACTCTGCACACAGGACCCCTGCTTTCTAAAATACTCAGATTCTTGTAAAGTCAAATGTATTCTGCTGCTGGTTCTTTTTAGAATACAGTTGATTCCAGGGGTAAGATCACCCTTTGGTCATTTACCAGGCAGACTGTACATTGTATTAATGCTTTTCAGCCCTGTCACCTTCGTACTATCACCATGGTATTCTGCACTAGCAATATTTACCATCTTGTCAGACAGTGAGTGGCAATAGGCTTCATGAAATGGTTTGTTATTCAGTACAAACCATAGTCATGAAGATATCAACCTGAGAGATGCTTATTTATTGCACTTTTATTATCAAACTGTATAAATGCTTTAAAAACCTGTAGAACAGATGAGTCTGAACAGTGACTATTAGATGGGGGAAAAAATACTGAGCATAACTCATATTTACACTAAAGCTCTTTACACCGTTCTGGCAGTGTAAAGATGCCTTGAAGTGGGAGTAAATGTAATTAGTTTACTCTCATTTTAAGGCCCTTTATGCTACTAGAGTGGTGTAAATGGGCCATAATGTAAATAAGAATCAGCCCCAAGCATGTTTACCAACTGCCTTCATATTGGTAGTGATAAAATTAGATTAATTCAGTATGGATTAGACAGTGAACATAATTTCACACTATTGCTGTTGCAAATCTAAAATTGATTTGCGTGCCAAGATTTCTAGAAATAGCACTGGCAACAAATACAATCAGGCAGGTAAACTGCTTTGTTCTCTTGTTGAATACTAACATCTAGAAGGACCTATCTAAAATGAGATACCTTCTTCTGCCACTACCTCCCAGTTCTTTTTCTGGATTGCATGAGATGTCATTGATAAGCACAGCATGACTTTTCAAAGGATTCTCTCCAGCTTCTATGCTCTAAAGCACTGGAGGAATTCAATTAAAGTTCTAATGTTTCACAAAACAACTGTTTGAGGATTTGTTTTTCCAGAGAAATCAGTGAAAAAGAGAGGAGAAAAAGTTACTGTTACTTTACAACTTCTGGAATGAGAACAGATACAGTGACAAATAGACAGTAGCTTTACTAGCTACTGCATACTGTATCTTTTAAAAAAAAGTTGACTAAAACATTCTTGCCCCCCACCCACGACTGCTTTGTACTGCTCCCTGAAGCTAGCTTAAGGATCCTTTCCCCGGCATAGAGGAATCACAGAGATGACATATCGGCTTCTATACCATCACCCTTCCTGTTCAATAGGGTCTGGCCAGGGGTTCCCTGCACTGGGGCATTCCCTGGCTGCAGGAAAGATCCTTTGGGGGCCAGCTAAAGTTAAAGCAGCCATGAGGTTTCTCTCATTTATGCAGCAGGATTGGAGAAGTATAAAATGCCTTTAATCACCATTACATTCCTCCCCACTCCATAGCTGTGCAAAGTGCAGCTTGACCTCTGCTTAAGTTACAGACCTCTACCTATAGCTGGATCAATCACTCAGGATTAGATTCCTTTATGAATACATTTTGCTCTACACAGACAGAAATCAAGTATTTAAATGCAGTTTCTAACATGGTTGAGCTGACCAGTATGGACAAAGTCAAATTAACATTTTTTAAAATGTCCTAGTTTAGGGCTAAGCTGACTGGCCAAATTCTATTAAGAAAGTGAATTTACAAGACCCCCCTCAATTCAGTCTGAAGCTCAGTGTAGATGTGGTCTTAGAACCTCTCACTCCTCTTTCCCCTCCTGTTGTCTGTTTTCTTCCTCTCATTCTCTTCCCCTTAGTCCAGACCATCCTTCCCCGCTTTCTCTCTTTCACGCCTTGTCACTGTTTACTCACGCACACACTTCTCTCTTGCTGGTCTTCCCCCCTGCTCCACCTCTCTGGTCTTTTCTTTGCCAAGTGACTCCCAATCCAACACTGCTATTGTTCTCCTAAATCTATGCTTGCTTCTCCCTGGCCCTGACACCTATTCATACTGCACACCTGTGGTGAAGCTGCCTCTGGGAAAGACAAGGGTGCTGACTATCCTGCAATGAGTTGGGCCAGCCCCTGTGTGGCTTACCTACATGATCTTAAAGCACCATCCCTTTGGCTAGGGAATCTTTTTAAAAGCTATTTTCATGAGTACATTTTGAACTCACAAATTTTGCATGACGTGAAAATATGCTCCTGAATATATTCTCCTGTTGCTAGTGATTATCAATTTGCAGCATGCTGCAGGCTACAAATCCTATGCAAATAGCTTCCAGAATTCAGCTTTGGTGAAAACTGAGAGCCCTTGGACAATTAGGACCATCAAAAAAAATTCTTACATATAATCTTTTTTAAATGAAGATATTATGTGGGGAGGCAGTTAGGGGCATTATTATTTCTTAAATTAGTGGGAGAGCTGAACTGCAAATTTAGTCTAAATCATCTGCAAATGAAATACTACATTGCTTGCTTGTTAGCATGAATGTATTGCATGATAACACTCTGCTGTATGCTATGTAGCATAAGGAGTTGCTAGGTTACACAGCGCATCAGGAATTCAGGGAACAATGTACTTATATCTTTTTCAATTTTGAAAAATAAAATAGGTATTGACATAAAATACAGTGTGGTACTGAAGTAATTTTGTAGTAGAGAGATCAGAGGAAGGCGGCCTTTCATCTCAATGACAGCAGTTTACTTCTTGTTGTGACTTACAGAGGGTAATGGCAGGACAGCCCACCAGGATGTCAGTCTGAAGGAGAATGTTTACAGCTCCTGTACCCCAGCAACTGTTTCTTGAGGCAGGCTTTCCAAAGCCATTGAGCAGCTGCCGTTCTGAGCCACGTCAACTGGTCCTACAGAAACCCATGACAGCTCCAATGATGTATGGGCCTGGAATGGAAAAACCAAGCCTTTCATGTTCAAAGCATATCTGACAGGTCTAGTGGAGGCTCTCAGCCTACTGGTGCTGTGCCTTGAGTTTTATTATTGTTGTTATTATCTTCCTGCTCATAGATAATGTAATAATTTACAGTCAGGCATTGTATGACCTGAATGATTGATGTCACTTGGGCATGAATAACCATTTCTGTAGGTTTAATAATGAACTCCTAACAAGACACAGCATGGGGGAAAACTCACTCATAAAAGCGGCCTCTCTTTTGATATCCTGCTCAAGACAGAAAGCTGAAGTTTCTAGAACCTGTGGCTCATGCGTTCCTGAGATGCTAAAACAATCACTTGATGTACAGGGGAAATATGGACTAGTGCACAGACTCACTAGTGAAAACTAATGTCACGCTCCCTTATTTCAAACCTAGGAACTAGAGTCATAGTACATGGGGACATGAGCATGCCCCCATCTTTATTTTTAGCAGCAGCATGTTGACTTGTTTTTGTAAATAAGAGTGTTTTCACTGTTTTATATTTATACTAAGGGTGGAAGGACATTCTAATATTCTGGACAGTAAGAGGACATTACAGAGATTCCCTCAAAGTGAGCTGTGATCCACTAGTAGGTTATTGCCTTACAAAGATCCTGTGGACTCTACATAATATACACTGCACTCACTTTTAATATTGTTGTTGTACCACTCCTCAGAAAAACCCAAAGAGAATAACTGTTCAGGTCAGTGTGAGTCTTAAGGCTTGGACACTGTGTGCTGTTAAAATGTCTCATTTGTCTGAGATAGTTTATTTCAGTAAATAACAGCATTTCTGTACTGTTGATGCTTTTCACATCTGTCTTTTCTAATTGCCAGCAGATTTTAGTTTTGAGGTGGGGTATTTTTTAAGTACATGAACAAAGGCTGCATTGTTGTTGATGTTTTCTTATGACACTGTAAATTATAAGGGCAGTTCTTGAAACTTTTGCAAATTCTACAAGAACCCCAGAGTAAAATGATATTTTATAATTAGTGATGGGTGAATTTCATAAGGATCAGGAGTTTGCATGAAGCACTGCTGAAGCACTGAAAAGTTGATGCTTCTCCAAAGCTTACCTGAACTATCAGAACCCATTAGGTTTATAAAATGGGTTGGAAATCTCACACAAGGATTTCTGAAGAGGTTTGGTTACTTCCAGCATCCAATTAAGCTGTAAATACTATTCTTCAGAGGGTGCAAATCAACATAACAAAGTCAATGGAGCTACACCAATTTAGATCAGCCAAGGATCTGGCCTAGAACAGAATTTCTTATTCTGTTCTACCACAAGCTACTTAAGATGGAATCGATAAATGCAACAGTAGACAGTGAAGAAAAAAACAAAAGCTCTGTCTGGATGGATGCAAAGTTATTTTATTGTCTTTCTACTTATAGTCAGCAAGATTGTGCTTTCCCCTATACCTCCTAAATCCCCCGAGCATGCTACATGCCAAACAGATCCCAGTGCCGGAGAGCAGTCAACACAGGTGACCAGGCACTGGACACAGACCCCACTCCAACATGCCAATCCCATGGCTCAGTAAGCATGGAGGGAGATGTCATGTATTGGTATAGACCAGTAAAAGATTAACAAAAAGACTGCCAAATAAGTCTCAGAGTTACCCCTCCCAGAGTCTGCCCCTAACTCAAGGCAGTCTAAATTTAGAACCTAGCCCAATTTTAGCAGTTTAGACAAGTTATACTATATAATGCTTGAGTACCAAACAATGACAGCCAGTGAAAACATGCACATTTTACATCCAACAGTGTATAACTGTCTTTCTTCCTGCACTGACTTAATTTTTTTATTCATCTGATAAAAGGTAATTTGAAAATGTTTTCTAGAATATAGAACATCAAATGATAGCCTGGAGAACACAAAAATCTGCAATACAGATGTTATTTAAGGAGGCTGAAGTAAAGTTAGCTGTATGAATGTATTTAATCTGTGGTATGTGTATAGACACAACACACTTATCACCTTTGTAGCTAAGCTTTGGTACTTAGGATTTCTATGAAGAGATACTTAGGTAAAAGGTGAAGGATCTGCACTAGCTGAAGAATAATCGGTCTATGTGCTGGGAGGGGGAGTGGGGATAGCACCATTCATGATCCTATATGTCAATATAATATCTTCTGTTAGAGACAGTGGGCCAGAATTTTCTCCCCTCTACTAAGGAGAGCAGCGGCAGCAGAGAGGAGATAATAGGTCTATATACCACCTTTCCACACCCCTAATACCGAGAGAGTCAGAAATGAGCTGCTCTCTGTTTTGTCTGCTGTAGCAGTCCCATAGGCACTAGTGTATTGACTGTACGCCACCCGACTGACTCCCACCTTTAGTGCATCTTCTCCCTGATCACCACCCCAGATATATCCCTTACATAGGGGGCAGGCAAGCCATTAGCATGAAACCAGGAGGAATCTGTAGGAGAAACCTTGCGCTAAACCAGAGGAAGGCAGCTGGGGACAAGAATTTGTCCCAATGTCAGCTTGTCTATCATCATCACATTCTAGACACCTTAACTCCATTCTGCTTCTTATGGGGTTGCCGCTCTCTTCTAGTTGTGGGCTATGTATGCGATGCTCGCAAATCTTTGACATCTCAGTAACATGATTTTGAGAAACAGACCAAATGGAAACAACTTAGCCTCTTATTCCAGCAGCATGCCTGCAACATACCTTGGTATACACTGGTAAATGATGTTCCAGAAAACTTTGTGTGCTGGAGTTTCCAATACTCAGCACAGGGGACTTGTTTCTTTCCTAACACACAAGGCCAGATTGTGAAATGCGCTCTTGTGGATGTGCAGTGGGAGGAGCATACAGTGACCTGCCCCTCTCCTTCCACAGCCTGCCACAACAGCAAACACTGTGCTAACTGTATTGTTACAACTCCACACTAGCACAACTTTCTCATGCAGACAAGCCTTAAGCCACACTCCAAGCTGAAGTCACATGAGCCCAGGTCCCAGCCCAATTAATCAGGGAGTGGGCTGGACACACAGACTTTTGGCAGAACTGTCTGTGGAGACCATGTCCTCTCCTGTAGACCTCTCCTCCCCTGCTAGGGTGACCACACAGCAAGTGTGAAAAATCGGGACAGGGATGGGGAAGGGAGGTAATAGGAGCCTATATAAGAAAGAGACCCAAAAATCGAGACTGTCCCTATAAAATTGGGACATCTGGTCACCCTACCCCCTGCCCACCACCACAACCACCAGTGACAGAAAGAATAACAGAAGGATCCATGTATCAGGAGATCCTCCATCCCCAGCCACCCATGACCTTTCCCCAACCCTCTGTGTGGTACCATGCAGAGAGAACACTCAAAGCATAGCTCTGTGCCATGCAGGGAGTATGCACCCCTTGCATAGGTCCCCAAATTCTGCCTGAGATGTGCATCTCAACTTCAGTTTCCACAGTCAGGGATCCTCGGCAGCTGTGGAAGCTGGGGCAAGATTGGGCTCATAACAATAGTCCTGCAGAATCCTGAAGAGATTTGTCTTGGAGCTGGGCAGATGCTGAGTTGAAAAACTGGAAGGTTGTCCAATATGCTCTAACAGGAATATAATTAACCCCCTGGCACCTGGTTCATAGGGATGTAATGTATACACCACAATGCACAGAATCCTATCAGTTTAAAAATGTAGATTTCTAATGGAGTCAATGAGGGTGTCTGCCCTGCAATTCTGCCTTCCCAAACAGGTCAACTATGCACACTTTTATTTACCTAGCAGTGATAGACATGCTGTAAATACTCAAATCATCTGGATTTGGCCTTTCTGAAGTAAACTATTATACTATTTTAGATTATAATGCATAACACTCACCAGATTGACAGATGTGCCCTATCTAGGGTAGCATACATACTTGCATATACCTGACTAACTACACAGGGTGTATATAAAGAGTTTGCTTTTTCATTTCAGCTGGAAAGGTGGCTTTATAAAGTTATTCATCAATTCCTCTAATCCCTTTCCAGTCAGGGTAGCAGCACATTGTTCCTACGTTTGAGAAGCATATATCTGAGCCATAACTGAGCTAGTATTACAGTAATACCAGATCCTTGAAATAGGCTTAAAAACCAAGAAAAATGTGGGGAAAAATTATATGTAAAGATGAAATACACAATGCAGACCTCCTGCAGTGAATTTATTAGGTTTTTAGAAAGAAATAGAAGATACAGGATAATAGATGGCCCCAGAGTAACTACAAAAGCAGTAATCCATATGAGGGGCTCTGCTGATGTCATAAACAGTGAAAGTGCAGGTCAAGGGGTTTATGGACAGTGGTAGAGCTTTGCAAGTGAATTCAGCCACAGCCATTCAAGCCAAGATCATCTAGTGGATTTTTCAAATTACATGCACTTATTTCTTTATGTGAACTACGCAGAGAAATAAAAAACATGAAGCAAGAGAAAAATGTACATAAAGAAATGTAATTAGAAAAAATAAAGCTCTTGTGCTATTCTCTTCTTTATATTCAGATACACCATGATGCACATGTACCTTAGTGCCACAGCTTAGCAACTACTGTGTGGGAAATCAAAGCACTTGGCCATACTCCAGAAGCAAATCTATATGACCTGAGTCACCTGAACAACCTCATTGACTTATATAATTTAGGACTGATTCATCCCTACTGGCATAAGGAGGTGGAATTTCCTAATAGTGGCTAGTGCAGATAAGGGGCGGGGGGTGGGGAGTAAGTACTATTTATATTAATTCTGTTTGAGGCTCCATAGCCCCCCTATGGCAGGTGCCTGTGGATTCACTGAATCAGCACATGCTTGGACACACACACCCCACCCTCTGACCAGCACTCTTATGGCTGTGCTGATTGACTGCCATGCTTCCTTCCTGTAAAAAAGAAGTTGTGGACATGTTACACAACTTCACACTTTCTCTGGACAGACTTTTTGTCATCAAAAGCCCTTCCATTTAGGCAGGGCCGCCCAGAGGATTCCGGGGGCCCGGGGTCTTCGGCGGCGGGGGGCCCTTCCGTTCCTGGACCCGCCGCTGAAGTGCCCCGAAGACCCGCGGCGGGGGCCCCCCCGCCGCCGAATTACCGCCGAAGCAGGACCCGCCGCCGAAGCGCAGCCCGGTCTTCGGCGGTAATTCGGCGGAGGGGAGCCCCGCCGCAGGTCTTCGGGGCACTTCGGCGGCGGGTCCCGGAACGGAAGGGCCCCCCGCTGCCGAATTACCGCCGAAGACCGGGCTGAACTTCGGCGGCGGGTCCCGCTCCGTCTTCGGCGGTAATTCGCCAGCGGGGGGTCCTTCCGCCCCGGAGTGGAAGGACCCCCCGCCGGCGAAGACCGGGAGCAGCAGAAGCTCCTGCGCCCGGCCCTGCAAGAGTTTGCCGGGCACCCCGGAGCGAGTGAGGACCCCGCTCCAGGGGCCCCGAAAAACTCTGGTGGGGGCCCCCGTGGGGCTCGGGGCCTGGGGCAAATTGCCCCTCTTGCCCCCCCCCCTCTGGGCGGCCCTGCATTTAGGTTATCCAGCTTCTGCCAGAGTAACTTGGGGCTGCATCTAACCCACAGTTCTCTACATTAGGACCTTTAAAGTCACAGTTTTTAAAAGAGTCATGTGATATGCATGCCTATAGTTGGAGATACTCATCTAACCTGCATGCCTCTGTAGGAACACAACTATAGTCTTCTTAGAGAAAACCATTCCTCAGCTCATACCACAAGTGTATGGTATATACATACCTAATATGCTAACTCCAACATGCTATCATACATTCCACCTGTAAAAGATATGGCAAGTACAGTAACAATTTCTGGCAGAAGCCAGTAATTTTAATACCAGGAGATGGGTCCATATGTTAAAATGCAAGAATCAATTCACTTCCTTGGGACTTGCAATCTACCTTGAGTAAGGAGCACAACAGAGACTGAATTTGACACAGTCACAATTTAGTCTCTGGTTGGTGTAGTGTGGGGATGAAGACAAGGATCTGACCACTTCCTGAACGTGCCCACCTACTTTCCAGCCATCTGTGTGGAAGGGAAATAGTAGCCTATGGGCTTCTACCCTTCTATACTGTGACATATGAGGTAAATACCTGTGCAGAGGAGTCAGGGGCACCATATACTCCCTTATGCAGGTGCATAGACTGGTTCATGAGTGAGCCCTTATGTATCAGTGATCCACAAAAAATAGGCAGTAAACTTTATTTAGGGCTAGAATAAAACAGTCTCATAAAAGATCTGACAGACAGGCATATACTGCGTTCTGTGCTCTATGTGCAATTTCACATTTGGTGACCATGGGTTGATTTTGATCATCTGGACAATTCAGCTGGTTGAAAAAAGGCAAATGATTTAATCCAAAAAAATGTTAAAATTGTTTCCATTTTTCCAGGTTCAAAATGAACCCATTTGACATTTTTGCTACATTTTGTGAGATTTTTTTAAACCAAAACATTAAGATTTCCCCCCCCCTCCCGGGGCCATTTTTCTACTAAAACCTTTTGAGCACAAAAATTTTACACCCCACACCCCTTTGTGGGCAGGGAGTAGAGTATTACTGTAGTGGTGGCAGTGCAATGTCTTTGTGACCTTACAAAAGCAGAGAGGGGTGGCAAAAAGTTTATCTACTCATAAGAAGCAATATTATCCTCACTTAGGAAAGGGAAAGAGAGCTGGGGTTTGGCTTATTAATGCCTTAATGCGGCAGTTTTATTACCAAATGTATGTACTTCTTTGGGAGACGTAAACACTGAGACTGAGCTTTTCATAACAGTCTAGGTGCTTTAGACAAGTATCTTCCCCTTAAATTAACAGAAAATGTCTGTTAATCACTTACTGCTTTGAAAAGCTCAGGCTGAAGCCATACCCATCTATCAGTCTTTTCATGCACATCTGAACACAACTGGAAGGTCATGATTTGGTGGATGTGAAGCACTTGTTTTAATGTATAAACATTTCTATAATTTTTGTAGTCAAGTGTCCCTCCCGCATCCACACACACAAAGCCCCATGGTAGGAACAATGGAAGTATTAAAGTAGTGGAAGAAGGCACAGCCTGAAAGACACCCTCATTAGAACAATGGACTACAATACCATTCACTAATCAAAGTGTCCCAATAATCAAATCATGCACCAACACTGCAAAACATAAAAGATCACTGTATTAAACCAACACAGCCACATAGCACTCACACTGCAAAACAAAACAAAACCCACCCACCAGATTAAAAGTCTACTCCCACATGGATGAACATCCACCAAAGGTAATGCTGAAGGAATGTTTAGCAAAGTAAGAGGAGAACAAGGAGAAGACAGAGGCCAGATTCTCACCAGCTGAGAATCTGTCCTGGATTCATGAAAGATTAAGAAAGAGGATCTCAAGAAGATGTGCATGGTCAATCTCACATATAATAGAAAGATCAAGGAGAATGTATGAAATCTTAGATTTGGTAAAGAAACTATCATTAATGACTTTTGTAAGGCTAGTTTCAGTGGTATGGAAAGGGTGAAAGCTAGACTGGCGGGACCCAAAGAAATGGCTGGAGGTGAGGAAGTCTGGGCACTGGGACTAGAAACCACTCTCCAGGAGTTTGGAGACAAAGGGGTGGAAGGAGACAAGATGGTAAAGAGACATGGACTTCAGTGAGGAGTATTTTTTAGAATACAGCAAACAGTCACATGTTTGAATGCAGAAGGGAAGAAGCCAGAGAAGAGGATGATTGATAACAGAGAGGGGAGGCATGAGGAAGGAAACAGAGGAAGTTGGGAGACATGAGGGAATGGGGGTCAAGTTGACAAGTGGAGAGACTTGAAGTAGACAGAAGTTTGTAGACTTCAAAGCAGGTAACAGTGTTAGAGAACAAGATTGAAAAGTGGAGAGGATGATGACAAAAGAGAGATGGGGTGAAGGGAGAAAAAAGGGAATAAAAAAGGAAAGTTTGAGGGTTTAAACAAAGTCAAAAGTGGCAAAGAGTTTTTGAGGGTTAGAAGCCTGGGAACAGACAAGAGAGGGGAAACAGAATGACTTGTCCAAGAATAGGGCAGCACTGAAGGAAGAAAGGTCAAACTTACATTTGAGAGAGTTGGCAAGATGTCACAGTGCACATCACTCACCACCAGATTGGCACTGCCTCCTGGTCATTCAGGGGATTAGCTCAAGACCAGCACTGCCACATTCTGCACACCATCATTCAATTTCTACCATCTACCTGCAGCCCTTCTTGCAGCCTCAGGAACCGTAGCATCCTCTTCATGGCTCAGCCCTCCAGCTGTGTCACAATCTGTGTTCCCCCACGTCTGTGGGAGTTTAGCTCCCAGTCCAGCCACTTCCCCAGCAGCAACTGTAGTCAATTGTCCTATCACTGCCCCAGTAGCAAGTGGGGGCAGGACCAAGGCCCACCCACTACTCCACATCCCAGCCAAGGGATCCTCCAGAGTGCAGTCACTTACTACATTCCTTTGGCTCTACTATCACTATATTTCCCTAGGCCACTTCCCCATGGCAACAGCACCCTCCTCAGTCCCAGCAGCCCATCCAGAGCTCCCCCTCTTCTCCCCAGGTTCCTGTCTGCACTGCTTTGCCCAATGTGCTACAGAGTTACAGCCTCCCTCCTCAAGCCCCAGACAGCTACTGACCCTGCTTTGCCCCAGAGATTCTTTTTATATGGGCCTGCTGGGACCTGATTGACCACTCCTCACAACCCCTCTTCTATTGGCTGCTTTTCCCCCAGCCTCCCTAGGGCTCTATTAACATGTTACTGGGCTGTGTGGAGCAGATGCCCCATCACACAAGGTCACAGGAGACTTCCTGAAGATGCAGCAGAGCAAGAACAGGAACAAATATAATGAAAGCCAGGAAAGAGAAAAGGATGTTGATGCTCCCCTCCCCACCAGCCTACTATTCCCCAAGGACCTCTGGGGCTCCTGGGTGCTCAGGGGCCCTGCATTTTGCCCTCCTCCACTCACTCTGGCAGTGGCAGCAGAGGAGCAATGGATGGTTCTGAGAAGAAGTTACAAGGAAGTGGTCAGTGTGCTGTCTGTCTCCCCCACATACTTTACAGTTGCTGACTGGAAAGGAAAGGAACCAGTGAATGTCCTCAGAGGTGGCAGGGGGGGATCCAGGGACTTCAAATTGTGAGGCTATATTCTCGTTCTGAAACCTTCAGTATTGTTTTTGTCTTGATAAGGCAATAATTAACTAATAATGTATTAATTATTATTTATTATTATTATTATTATTGTAGAAAGAATAACAAACATCAGAGCCCACTAAACTAGGCAAAGGACACAAACCAGACACCAAGAACATAGGTCCTGGTGAGTAGCATCAGTCATCAGAAAAAGAAAAATCTTGTGTGTGTGATAACAGGGCATTAAGGCATAACCACTGCACTATATATAGATTTTCAAAGAAACTCCCACAGAACTCTGGCAGAAGGTCTTCCCCTCCCACGCTAACAAGTTTTTCTTGGTTTGATTCCTCTACAGTTGCAGAGGACTTTTTTATAGGCATTACACTGTACATGAATAAAGAAAGCACCATGAAATCTAAAGAAAACTCCATCACAGTGTCAGTGTTAATTCTTAACCCTCAGAATTACTGTGTTCTGACACCATAAGTGTAACCAGTCCTAAAAACACTGGAACTCAAACATAACCTTCTGATCTGCCCTTGTGGGCCAGTTTTTGCTCAGCAGTTTGTGCCTTTATAAAAGTAATAAAAAGTGGCATGTTTTTAATAACTATTGTAATGGTGTGTGCTGCTGGGGAGATGAACCTATAGGTATCGATATCCACATTCTTGAGCTGATATTAGAGTAAACAGCAGAATTTTGGCCTTTTTTTATGTTATTCACTGGGGATGGCTGTTGACATTTTACAAAGTAAACTCTAAATGTACTTAAACAGATGAGTAAAACATTAAAATTAAAAATCACCCCACTTTTTCTCCAATGCCTTTTCCAAATGGCACAGAGAACTTTACACAAGCTACATTTAATTCCTAAGGGCAATGATATTCATCAGTATGTCTAGCAGTCTGGTCAGGTATTGCTGAGTCAACCCAGTTCTGGGACTTTCCTTGCTTGCTAATACAGTGCACAAGCCTTGAGATGTCATTATTTCACTGTTATGATATGGCTTAAACTGCTGCTGGTTTATTGCAACTTGGAGCAAAGATTTAAAAATCCTTAGCATCATCTTCACTATTTTTAAAGTGCAAACCTGAAGTACCAATTCATTTGAGGAAGTAGCTTCCCTTTCATGGTGAGGTGTTTTTTCTGTTTGATGTAGGCATTTTCAGTTATATAAGGATCCAAAGATACTGAATTTCCTAAAACACTGAAATCTAATTTTGTTTTCTGCAGAGCAATTGCACAGATAATCTCAAGCATGATATGCTGATATCTGCCACCACCCATTTTCTAAAAATGCCATGCTTATGTTGCAGAGAAATACAATATGCCTTACCACTTCAGCAAGTCTAGCATCCTGCCACCAGCAGTGACCGATATTTGAATTTCCAGAAGATAGTGAAAAACGCACCACCACCATTTGTATAATAATGTACCTTTTCAGTTGAGCAATGTTGTAAATTGGCAAGTAAATAGTAAACAGTTTGTAAATAGTCATGTTTCCTGTTGTTGCCCTAATCTGAATAGAACAGTCTGCATAATCAGTGTGATCCATCTCCTGTTAAGACCATCCACCCACCAGATAAATATTCTGAAGTTCTAGTCAACTCAATTATACTACTTAGACCCTGGACAGAACTCCCAGGGGGAGTGGAAGATGCGAGTGTGGACTAAGGGCAGTACATGGCCCTGAGTGTCACCTGTTAGAAGTCATTATGCATTATCTCTTATCTTCATTTCTCTGTCTCTTAATAATAAAGATTATTTTGTGTACATTTATGCAAATTTGACATCTATCTACAGAAATTACTTTCACACTGTAGTGATTGGAACTAGTCACTCCTAGATAACAGTTTCAAATATGCCTAAGTAACTTAGGAGCCTAACTTCTATTTTCACACAAAGTCCTATTGACTTTCAATAAGATTTAGGCTCAACTACCTAAGTCCTTTTTGAAAATGGGACTTAGGCTCCTAAGTTAGAGAGGTGCTTTTGAAAAGTTTCCTTTGCAGTTTTTCAGAAGATAGCTTGTTCTTGGATTTCTGGAACATATAAACAGAAAAGTCATTCTTTGTTCTTTTTTGCAAAAAAGAACAGTCTCCAGGAATGCCTTTTCTTACTAGTTTTTGATGAAACCAAGATAGAGGAACTCTGTGTTACAAAGAATGGAATGCATCTGCTGTTCTAAAACCACCTCACCAAAATCATCCTCATTTGACTCAAGCACTGAAAATAAGAGAAAGCCAAATCAGTTCAGAGCTGACCTGCAACATTACCCAAATGAAACCAAAGCTTTTAAGAAGCCCAGGGAATACAGGTCCATTTTCCCAAAAGACCCATCATCTTTTTCCTGCCTCCTCACCTTTTGATTGCAAGACCTGGCTCATGTGTTGCTAAGGAACTCTGGTGCATCTGCAACAGTGATGCCTTTGGATGCACAGCTCTCTTAGGAATTTCCAAATCTCACACAGTCTAGGTCTTCCTAGATACACCACGTGTTTTAAGGTATCACAGCTAGGAAGCTACAAAGCAAGATATTCAAAAGGAGAGAGAAATCTAGTACTACTGCTGCCTCCTGCTGCTCTTAAGTAAAGGGTGTGAAGCCTTCCTCCTCCCCACATAACAGTGCTGCAAAGGATGGCAAACCTTCCCCAGGAGGACTTGTGAATTGTGGTGAAGGCTGTAAATTGCTACTGAAAATGGCTGCTACAATGGAAAGCCCCCCTAAAACAAAATCCTTCCCTATTCTTAATGTGGAAGAGGAAGAAGAGGGGTACAGGAAAAGAGAGGGACTCAAAAGGCTCTGGAGTCTATTCCTGGTTCTGTCATAGACCCACTGTGTGACCTTGGTCAAATCTCTATGCCTCAGTTTCTGCATCTGTCAAAGAGGGGTAAGAATATTTACCTACCTAGGATGGGAGATGTGAAAGTTAATTCACCAATGTTAATGTGATTCACTTAGAAATTCTTGGGGGGAAGGGACTTATAGAAATGCAAAGATTGTACTGTATGGGGAGGTGAGGGGCAGGGAGAGGGACTTACTATGGGAAGGGAGAGGCCAAGAATAACTTCACTGGGGTTTCCAATATCTTCAAGCTGGCCCTTGGTTCCAGTGTTTTCTTTAATCTTTTTTATTAGTTTCTAAATTATTTTCCACATACAGTATTCTCTGCTATTCCCGTGTTTTGTTCTTCTAGAGCCACAATGTGGCTGCTCCCCTGTCACCTCAGCCTGCTAGTCTCTTTGAAGCACTCACTGGCTCCAACACTGTTTGATGCCAGCTCCACATTCTTGCAGCTTAAAGATCTACATCCTTGGTGTGAAAGGCAAATACGCCCTGTAGCTGTGTGCTTACCAAACCATCCATCATCTCTTGCTTTTTGAACACATAGAGTATATTGGTGTGTTAGGGAGAAATTAATCTGGTGAAACTGGGGGGGGGGGGGTCAAGACCACTTCAGAAGAAATCTGCATGCAGATCCGTTCCCTGCAGCAGCAACATCATCCACCCTTTTCCCCCTAGCTCAGCAAGCAACAAACTTGACCTTCCAGAGCATTTCAAGGATAGCAACTCTCTAGCCCCCTCCATTCCCTTCCAATAGAGCTGTGCGTTCCTCCTTCGGGGAAATCAGCTCTGGATGGAACCAGCGCTCCAAACCTCGCATGCTGAGACGGGCAGAAACAGGCAAAGGAGGGAGGCGGCTCATGAGCGTATCATGACATACCTAACGCTGACCTAATCCAAAAGCAGCTGTGGCGGAAAGAAAAGGAGACAGGAAGGGAGGAGGGGGAGGAGGAGCAAAGGGGTGGGGCACAGAATTCATGAGCTGGAGAGGTGATTTGCATCCCCTCTGATGATTGGCTGCCGGGTGGGGGCGTGTGAGGGAGGTTTTGTCTGACTGGTTTGCGGGGGAAGAAAGGGTGTTAATTCAGCTAAAGAACCGAATGGTACGTGGGGAGGCGAGGGGGCGCACAGTGCTGGCCAGGCCCACTAGGGGGAGCGGTGCCCCATCTTTGCCCTGGATCTTCTTCCTCTCATCCTCCCCAAGCCTAGAGAGCGCCGAGAAACCTGTGATCCCCCGCCCCCCGTTCCTCTCTCCTCTGCCTTCATGGGGGATCCGCTCATTTCATTACAGGGTATCACCTCAGTAAATAGTCCGAGTTTAAAAATAAAAGCATTTCGGCAAAAGGAAGGGCAGGAATATAAGGCGAGTGCATGAAAGAGAATGTGTACGTGGAGAACACACTTATACAGACAGACGCACACTTACACCCCACCTGCAGTCACACACACAACACACTAATCCAATCATATACTCTTCATTGGCAGGACAAGCTTTACAAGTGTTCCTACTGTAAAAAAGACAGAATTCCCAGGCAGCGACAGTACATCAAGCCTCGTGATCCGGCTTGTCATGCACAACAGCCACACACAAATAGACATCCACACAGACACAGGCAGTCGGACACTACATTCGGGGCGCACGTAAATTTGGGAAGAGATCAAAAATAGTATAAACTAATTCACGTCATATGAGCTGTAACTGTTTCCCAAGGATGCTTTCCAGGATGCCCCAGAAAGCTTCACCTGAAAGGCAAAGAAGCCACTTTTTAAAAAAGATCCAGCTTATGTCATTTGGTAAAAGTGGAAAGATTCGCTTTTAAAAAAAAAGAAAGTCTATATGTGCACTGTGGTATGTTTTCCTAGGTCTTTGGGATACACAGCTCTTCAGAAGCCCCTCACTTAGCTTGCATGGACTGCACACAATAGGCGTAATTAAATATTCTATATAAGAAGATCTACCTCTGTATTTACTATTCTGTTCAAATATTTGATCTCTTTGCTTGTTGACATTTTTATGGGGGGAAGGGATGAAGGACACTTTCTAGGAATTTAGTGAAGAGGAGAACACGAGAGTGGTGCTTTAGTTACCTGCCCTCTTTTATATTGCATGTTTCGTTTCGTTTGCTACAGTTAATGTATGAGATCATTACTATTTATTATCATTATGACGATATCTTACAACTTTGTGTAGGAAAAACTGGTGGGTTGCTAGGTCAAATTTTATTCTTTACACGCCAAAGAAATCACTTCCCAAAAGACATCAAAAGCATTAAATCCGCCTTCACTTTTATTTTGTTCTCATAACTTATTTAATATTTATATTAAACTCGTTTTCTTCCATTATTTCATCAACTGTGGCTTTAGACATATGTTAGAGAAGTAGTAAAATACTAGTTGTCTATGCCATTTCAAAGCTTGATTTAGTCATTATTTAATTACAAAAATAACCTACCAAGGAATGAGTACTTTCATTGAAGCGATCATTTGGAACAATTTGCGTACAAAAAAAATGCTTCACATTTTAAAAAGTGCTAATACGTGTGTGTGTAAAGTGCTTTTACGGTCCAACATAAATTAATAGTTCATAGCAGTATATCCATAATGTAGCAGAATTATTCTCACGCTCTCATCATTCTTACAAACAATAAGTAAGCAATTGTCAAGAGGAACATGTCTAAAACTGAAACTGACACCTAAAGTGAATAAGAAGTGTGACAAACTACCTATAAACTGATTATTGTCTGGTTGTTACTTCAACGCTTTCAAGGAGAAAAGTACAGAATACATCAGACTCTTACCAAAAAGGAAAAAGAAACTAGATTTCTAAATTATTCCCTTAGTTGCTCTCTGGAATCCAGTTCCCTGATTTATATTATTTTTAACGAGATGCTATGTTTGTCCAGAAGCCGATCTGGAGTTTAAATAAGAGGATTTAAGAATATTTTCTTCAGTAGCCGCCCCTCTTCCTCCTCTAAAAAATAAAGATAAAATTCAGGGCGGGTGGAGGGATCTACTGCTCTACTGACTAGGGGAAAATATGGCTCAAAGTAACATGACTGCAGCCTGAGACCGCTTTCATTTTGTTTTAATTTAGCAAAAACAAATCTCAGCAATCTTATCTCCGATGTCTTGATTTACACAGATTCAGAGTCATCAGCCATCAAATGTCGCTGGCTATACACACAATAAACCCCATTTGCACATATGTATACACCCATGTCTATAGTTTAAACATAGATTGCATTGCAGATTCCAAATGCATGGAAGTAATTGTAGTAATTTCTAAGGGAGTTGCACATGACAAGAGCCCATTATGAGGTGTGGTGTTTTTGGTGGAGTAATCCAAGTTGCTGTTTTCCTTCTGTGGTGCTGAAGTGAATCATCCCGTTGCACCTAAATCTTGGGGCTGTTTGTCCCACTTGCAGGTAAAAATCAAGGATTTCTTTCTTTAAAATTAACATTCTGCTTAATTAGAACTTTTCCGCAGTGAAAGAGAGAGAACTATAACAATGAAAGTGGTGCTTAAATAAAACATCATCCTGCGGAGGCAGAGGGAAGCCGTCATGAGCTATCTTTTCCCCTTACAACAAACAACCCTTCCCTCTATGTTTTGCGACTGCAGAAAACACGCGGGGGTAATCGAGGACACTTCCCGAGTTCTGTGATACTTTCTCACGGCTCACTCAAATTCAGAGAGATTTAGCCACAGACATTTTGTTAAACCCTACAAAAGAATGAAAGCTACTTATCATGCGTCCGCTGTCTCGTGCAATGTGTTGTAGCCAATTATAAGCAATTGAAGCAATCATCGTTGTTATGGGGGAGGGAGGGAGGATTTCAAATAGGAATCCTATGGCTTTAGGACGCTAATTTGGGGAGATTGGGGGAGAAGCATCTACCGAAGTTATACAAGGGAGAGGAGAGGAGAAATCTATAGCATCAATCCAACTTTGTTTTCAACACCCCAAATGTAGTTTTGGTTACACCCGTCACATCAAATCCACTCCTTAGTTTGGCCAGTGCAAGGTTAAAATAAGGGCCAAAGGATCCACCCCCTAAAATAGGGGGCACCTGGAAGCTTCGCGGGACTGTGGTTTCAAACCACAGCTACTAGTTTGCGAGTGGAATGGGGCTTACTGGTGCCACGGCTCCAGCAGCGGGTTCGCCCGCTGGCTGTGAGGCCGGGGGGGGGGGGGCACAGTTCTCAGAAGTGCTCGCTTGGACTCCGACTGCTGCTATTTGATGAAGTTCTATGAGCACAGTATCATGGAGCCATAGCGTGTCTCAAGGTATCAAGAGGAATAATGTGCCTCCAATGGTAAAGAGGACGGTTTGCCATGAATTCTACCCTTATTCCTCCTCTTCAGCTTCAGAGCTGCTGGGAGGAAGGGGATATATCAAAGCACTGACGTGTTTCCCCAACACCACTTTAAAAAGAAATATTTTTAGCAAAGGGAAATTTGGAAGAGTGAGGAGGCGATGGCAGTTGTCACAGTATAGCTACAAACAGAACGTGAATTTATGCAAGAATCAAAACAAGCAAACAAGCCAGCTCAATATATTTCAAGATGTTACCAAATCGCCACCATAGCGACCCTGTCAACCTCTTCTTCCACTGCGTAAGCTAAAAGGTTGCAAGGTTTGTCCATAGCACAGAAATTCCAAGCGTAATTTCTCCACGCAGTGGAACAATCTGCGAATGCATCTGTTCAGGGCCTGATCCTGGTCCCATTGAACGCAATGGCACTCTCCTTTGACTTCAAGAAGATAAAGATTAGGCCAAACATGCGCACTTAAGCCTTCTTTTACCTCTCAAGAAAACTTGTCTGACTCTGTAAAGCGTTTCTACGTCCTGCTGCATCCTCGGCACAAAATCTAAGAAACGGTGATATCAGACGAGGAGTTTGGAGAGAATATTGTTTCTCTCTTCATTTAACAGAACACTTAGGAGCTGGTGGGGACGAAAAGCACGCAACAGCTGTGGGGAAAAAAACATTTCCTTACTACTTCACTGTACAGAGTGTGTTACGTGACTAACATTTATGCCGCTAGCAGGGAAACAGCCAGTTTCCACAATGAGAAATTTACAGTGTTGGATAAAGAAATAGCCTTTGGTTTCTGGGAAGTATCGCTTAACTCAAAGTATTTATGTTCCAAGCTAGCAAAAAAGTTTGGGGTTTGGCTCTGTGTTTTGGTGGGACTTAAACATACATGTAATTAATTCTAGACTGTGTACTAGCAGAGACTTGTATATTAAATGGATACTTAGAGAGATATTTAAAATATTTTACCCTTATACAGTTCAAAAATATAATATCCAAAATGTACAAATTTACAGAAATCTGATTGTAAAAAGCTGACACTAAGGTGGTCTGTTTGTTTTTCCAGCAAAGAGATTTCACTCATGTTTTAACTTAATTTTAAATTAACTTTAAGTCTAACAAACTGCACATTAAGGCTTTTTTTTTAAATGTGAAAGATCCTACTATCTGTAAACATAGTACAGTAAAAAGGATCTATTTTACTCTATAGAGGAGTTTCTTACATAACTGGATTAAAATAGCTTGAAAAGTCTATGCATAGTGCCTGAATAATTTAACAAATATAACTGTGACACCCAGTGCAAAGTTGTGCTTTGCTGGGTGATATTTAACAATACCAAATCATGTTCATCTTGTTTTTCATAATTCTTTCAGTTTATGAATCCTGAAAACTGTGTAGCCCATAGTTAGTCCAATATTTGCTGTGCTATTGTAAAAAAGCTCACTACCAAATGTAAGGCTTATAACAATAAATATCACCTCATTGATATAAATGCTGCAAGAAAGCCTGCAAGTTTCCCCCTCATCCCAGAATTTTGAGACATCAATTCATTACATTTCAAAAGAAAAACAGATGTAAAAGAAATTATGGCTAATATAAACTTTCACATAAAGCTGATCTGCTCCCCAAATCCCCTCCCCACACTGTCCCTTCAACTATATAGTAAACACTATAATTATCATAATTTTCAAACTTTTTCATATTAAATCACATTTCCAAACTGTGCAGCATAATAGACATATGAGCTACACATTTAGAAAGCTGCCAATAAAATGTTTAGCTTTATGATTGAAAATAATATTCCCAGAATAATTTGGAAAGTTTTTGAAGCACACAATAATTAGGTTGGCATAATAAACATTGTATTTTTTTTTTAAAGATGGTAGAAAAAGTACAGAATTTTTTGCAACACAATTACAGGGCACAGGGTATACAGGATTGTAGATAGGACTGCAAACTTAGTATTCAGTATTGAAAATTGCTAGCATTATTGTTGAAACTGCTATTCACAGATGAATTTCATAATCGATGCAATATTCAGAATAATTAGTGCTAAAGATGGTAAACACAAATCTCAATTTAAATAAAAATGTGTAAAATATGCAGACATTTTGCAAGTCACATAAAGCACAAAATATTCAGTGTATTTGAGTTTTACAGGTTCACTGGTTTTGTTTTTGCAAAAGCTGTAATTGTTAATGCAAAACAAATTAGAGTCTAGAGATTTTTGTTAGTTCTTATGTACCACTCATAACACCTAGACTTTGTGTGTCTGCTGTCAATCATCGTTTCTCTCAAGTAAGATTTAACAAGGTAGTGTAGGGAAAGCTCTATTCACATCCAGCACTTCTAACAGGTATGGTAACTCCATCTCACATTGATGAAACACTTCATGGAAAATTTCTTTCTAGGACAACAGACACTGTGTGAACTAAGGAGAGTTGTACTGGCTTCTCCATGCCATTGGAAACGTTTTGTTCCAGAAAACGTAAAGCTCATGGAAGTTCATGGGAAAGGTCTGCCATGTCAGAATCATGTGCTTTTGGTAATGGCCTGAAAGTATTCAGTCAAGGAATACATGGCTGGTTGAGTTGAGTGCATTAATACCATTCATTATTTTGTAATTTTCTCTTGAGAACAGATGGTTCATTTCACAAATTATGCAATCAAGGACTGCCTAAGATGTGGGCTATGATAGTATCCTTGTTGTTGTCACTTTCCTCCTGTTGTCTCCATAACTACGAGATTCTTTTCACCCCTTCTTGCACACAGATCATTTAATCTGAGCAACATTTTTAGGAGTCATTTGATTACAATAAAGAACAGTTTGTTTTCACTTCAGCCAAAATTCTGATAAATTCATTCTCAGGTTACTAGGGACAAACATATCCCTTTACAATAATAGTGGCTCTTCTCCTCCCACAATATCTCAGAGTTCCATCATAGGAACCAGAAGGTTATTTTCACCTAAAATAGACCAGGAAATGAGTATACTGCCAGTCAGCCCATTGTTATTTCATCTGATTGCACAAGCTAACTGAAGTCAGGCCTCAGATGTAACTGGATGGGAGCCTCCATGGACAACTCAGTAAGCTGCAGGAAGTAGTTTAGAGATGCAGTAGGAGGCACTCTGAAACTGTACTGAATTAATTCCCCCATATGATGTAGCAGATATTGTTTTGCAACTGAGACATCAAGTGAGGTCATTACTTGTGATCATTAAAAATTCCATGGCATTTTTCAGGAGGTAGGAGCACATTCAAGTGAGAGTAATTACATTCTATCTAGTAACATTTCCTTTTGCATATGATTGTTGCATACTGTGGCCATCTACTGTTACAAAATTGTTGTGTCCCAACCCTGCAGTGGCTGTATTTTAGTGGTGATTCCTTCCCTTCATCCTATATAGTTTGTGAAGTGCTCTGGGCGAAGAGAGCTATAGAAATGTAATAAATACAAAACCCTCACAAAAATACTGAGGGCCAGACCTTAGGCCTCTTTTCCAGCTGCTTTGAGCTGCTCAGGTACCACAAAAGCAACTGGAAATGCTGCAGATGGCAATTTCCTTAGCATAGTTGAATTCCTTTGGTGGTAAAAGCTGGTGTGCCCAGCTCCAGGTCACCCATTCCCAGCCCACCCAGGCAAAGGAAGCATGTTAGGGGTATGCTGAGACAGAAGGGGCCTGGCCAGTGCCCCGGCACTCTGGCAATTCCTGATTAGTCCAGGCTCCTCTAACTGACCCCTCCCTGTCCCACCAGGTGCCCCCATCTTGAGGAAGCAGAAAGATGGCATAGGGCCTGTGCTAAACATAGCTTGGCTGGGTCTAAGAATCAGACTCAGGATATTTGTCACAGATCTGGGAATGCAAATCCTGTGTGTCATTAGGGGTTTTTTAATTCATTATCTATAATTATTATTATTATTATTCTGACGGTGTTTCCAGTGGAAAGGGGCGTGGGGGAGCCTCTCTCTAGCACACCAGCGAATACAATATAAACAGGATACTTAACTATTAAACTTGGGACATTTTGGTGGAATGCCACTTGAAATAAACAGACACCAACATCAAAATACAGTAAAAGCTTTGTTATCCAGCATGTTGGGGAAATGGGGGATGCTGGTTAGTCAAAAATTCTGGGTAACTAAGTTATACTTACCAATGGAATACCAATTTTCAAAGAATTAGAATACAATAAAATGAATAAAGTATAAAATAGTATGCAGGTACTCACCAATCCAGTAAAGTACTGCACTGCAGAGTGATTGGTTTCTTGAAGTACTTAGGTGTATACTGGTAAAGTTTTCTATACAGTAGGTTATCTTATGACACTACATATCACTATGGGCAGTGCCTGGCATACACCCAGACCACTAAATATACACTTAAGTCTAAAACTATACTGAACATAATTTAATCTTTCTTTGATGATTCGGAAGACACCTCAGGATCTGGCAGTGCCTCAGTGTCATCATTATCAACATCAATTATCATTGTAGATGTAGAAGGTGTAGAAGATTGGGCTGAATCTGTAATGACCCTATGACACAACCCTAGAAGATGCTTTTTTGAATAAATCCCTGATATCAGCTTGCTTACTTGTCTTCTGCCTCTTTTGCATAAAAGTAGAGTGCACAATGTGCAATTGCATAACCTCCTGGGCAGTATATTAGTCCCAGTTACTAGATTGTATTGGGAGATATCAGAAATGGCCGTTAACAGAGCTTTCCGGTTGATAAAGTGCCAGATAATGCAGGTTTTTGTGCATATAAATGTTGAAATGAATATAAATATACAGCTTTTGGTACTGTAACATCAAGGAATGAAGGTAGTTAGTCAGAACAAGTAAACAAAGACAGCATACTTAGCTGCTGGTGGCTATTAAAGAATGTTTACCACTTGCATCAAAAGCTGCATCAAAGACTTGGCCAACACAATCTTGTGTTTGTTGTACAGGCCAAAACACTTGTAAGCATCTTATTACTACTTCTCTGAGGCTCTCTTCATCCAGTTGTGAAAAGCAAAGAGCTTTTATAAATTGTCCCATTACAGGAGCACCAAAGTCTCTGTAAGATCTTTTCTTTCTAATATTGTTTTATCTACAGCAAAAGAAAACTCCACTTTCCTTTAATGATCTGATCTTGAAGCATCTCTGAAATTGTCTGAAGTATTTCATTTGGCATAGTGTTACTCAGTGGCAATTTCAGAAGAGACAATGCTACTTTGCATTATATCACCTTATATTTTTCCACAGAGACGTAACAGGGCACCCCAAGGACTTCTGGGGACCCTTTGTTAAATTTCCACAGGCAAATTGAAGGGAAGGTTGGGCTGAGTTCCCTGCTTCCAACGGAATTCAGCTCAACTCTGGACTCTGCTAAATAATCCTTGCTAGAGATTAGTTTTATTCCTGGGGTTATAAAAATACTTCAGAAGAACAAAATATTTTCCTTGGGCATACTTGGGCATTTTTGCATTCTTGTGTATTTTCTAAAAGATCTCCAGTCCCTTCCCCCCTGGCCATCCAAGTTCTCCTCACGGAACACCTCACAAATTCACTAGGCTTTTCTGGAACAAAGTAGAAATATTTCCAGCAAATGCACTTAATATAACCTGATTTGCCATTTGGTGCTGCTGCTGCTCCCTTATATTATGGGTATGAGGAAGCATTTTTGTTTCAAGGGAAAACAAAAGAATACATTCCTCTGTCCCTCACTCCTCCACACAACAAGCATGTTCACCCTTACCACAGCCTAAGTGAGGAGAGGGAATTTTTGTGGGACCTACTAGTCCAGATATTGGCATCATATCATTGCCCTCCAGTTCTGAGTGGCCCTTTGTACATATTCATTACTTTTTGTACAGCTCCTTAAGGGCCAAGTGCTTACAAAGACCAATTTATTTTTTCAGATTAATTTAGTACTCGTGAAAGGTACTAGGACTGACAGCTCTGGGTACTGAAACTGTTTATCCCCAGAATGGGTACACCACAGGCAGTGCAACATCCCCCCCACAGCCTACCACTATGCTTGTTTTTTTTGACCTGGCAGGAGTACCTCCAGAGATGAGGAGGTAGTTTTAGACTCCATAGGCCAAATCCAATTGCTACTGAAGTCATAGAGCATTTCCATTTACTTCAAGTAGAGTTGGATCATGCCCCATGTCCATTCAGTTCTCAGTCTTTGTGCTGAGACTTACATCAGTGCTAATTATTGCCAGATGTGGTATTTATTGTGATATGGACACCCATCTTCTAGGAAATGAACTGAGTTCAACCAATGGCCACTGAACAGACATCAACTGGTGATAGCTGGGCTGCCCTGGGTTGGATTTGCACAGGCCATCTAGAGGCAAAAGGTGCTGTATTACTAATTCTCCAGGCCAACCAGTCACCTCACCATTCTGAGAGAATCTGGAAACAATCTGTTGTAGCCTAAATCATAACTGAAGGTGAGGGAACAGGAACCCTTCTGTGCCTACCTCTGCTTCATGGAGTAGTTGCTGCATTCAGAGTTCCTGAGCTTATTCACTCACTTACATTCCTGACACAGCTCTTTAAAAAAAACTTGCCACTTATTGCCTGACAGCAAATATGCCAACAGTTAGCTGATAAATAAGAACTTCTGTGAAGAGTGACAAGACACTAACCCTGTTGCAGATTGTCTGCCTGGCAGACAACAGTGAAGCATGTTTTCAGCCAGAGGAACTGGAAGATTTATTTACTTTTTGAAAATCATTCTTGTCTGGTTACCTCAGTTCTGAACTAGAACACAAATCTGAAGGCTTTTTCCTAGTTAAGATTTTTATTGACAATTATTTTTAAAAGAACGTAAATACATACATGGTACACTGTACTTGGAAGTATAAAATTAAAAAACAAAGAAAGTTTTCTCCCCTGACAAATCCTGTCCCAAATGTCCATTTGGTTAACTAGTACAACAATGGGAATAACTAGATCCTAATTATTTCACTGCATGCAAAAAACCTTTGATCAGTTTGATCAGCAGATATGTATAAGACCATAATTCAGCCAGGTAGTTAAGCATATGCTTAACTGTAAGCATAAGAGTAATGTCATTGACTTCAGTGGGACTCATATGCATGTAAGTACCTTCTTCAATAAAAGTCTGTATTTCTAGGAAGAAAAACTAGATGAAGAGCAGAAAGTTGATAATGGGAGATATGATAATTTTAAAATTGAGACTTGTCTAGTGGCTAGAACAGAAGAGTAGGGGTTACACCAGCTGAAGATCTGACTAAGACTTAGAACTTTTCGTATCTACTTTTGGCTATGTAGCTGGCACACTTTAAAAAAAAAGGTTTCTTAGGAAGAGATGTTTCAAAAGTGTCATCAATTTTGGGGTGTCTAATTTTAGATATTCAGAGCCTGATTTTTCACTTGTAAATCTCATTGACTTTAGTTGAGGTTGTGAGTGTTTAACACCTCTAAAAAACAGGTCCTGGGTATCTAAAGTTGGCCATCCAAATTAGAGGAGACTTAAGCCTGGTCTACACTAGGCGTTTAAACCGGTTTTAGGAGCGTAAAACCGATTTAACGTCCACACTAGGAGGCTTGCTTACTTGTCTTCTGCCTCTTTTGCATAAAAACGTCCACACTAGGAGGCATCATATATCGATTTTAATGGCTCTTTAAACCGGTTTCTGTACTCCTCCCTAACGAGAGGAGTAACGCTAGTATCGGTATTAACATATCGGATTAGGGTTAGTGTGGACGCTGATCGACGGTATTGGCCTCCGGGAGCTATCCCACAGTGCAGCAGTGACCGCTCTGGACTGCAATCTGAACTCGGATGCAGTGGTCAGGTAGACAGGAAAAGCCCTGCGAACTTTTGAATATTTCCTGTTTGCCCAGCGTGGAGCTCCGATCAGCACGGGTGGTGATGCAGTCCGAAATCAAAATAAAGAAAGAGCTCCAGCACGGACCGTGCGGATGTGATCGCTGTAAGGGCAGGCAAATCCATTCTATCAGCGCTCCGTTACAGAAGATGAAATTCAGAATCCTTTTTTAAAAATCTCCAGACAGACGCCATAGCAGGGACTCAGCGCACTGCAGCGTGACAAGCGTAACGGAAAGCCAAAGAATCAAATGGACGGTCATGGACTGGAGGACTGAAGCTATCCCACAGTTCCTGCAGCCTCCGAAAAGTATTTGCATTCTTGGCTGAGCTCCAAATGCTTCTAGGGTCAAACACAGTGTCCGCGGTGGGTCAGGGCATAGCTTGGCAATCTACTCACCCCCCCCCACCCCCACCCCCAGAAGCGAAAGGGAAAACAATCCTCTGACTCTTTTACATGTCACCCTATCTTTACTGAATGCTGCAGATAGACACGATGCTGCATCCGTAAACACCAACATCCTCACTCCCCCGCCTGCCATGGGTGGCTGATGGTACAAAAGGACTGGTATCCGTCCTCGTCATCAGCCTATTGGCACATGGGGCAGTAACCATGCTGATTAGCATCCGTGGGCGCCTGGCCCTAATTTTTTCTGGTGGATGGTGGATGGTGCAGTATGGCTGGTAACCATCGTCATCATAGCAACAGGGGGCTGAGCTCCATCAGCCCCCACCCTTCATGTGTAAAGAACAGATTCAGTTGCCTCTGGACTAGCAGAGGGATGCTGGGCTTCTCTCCTACACACTGCTTAATGTCCTGTCTGGACTATCATAGCAGCTGGAGGCTGCCTTCCACTCATTTCTCACTAACAAGTCACCATGTCTTTTTATTCCTGCATTCTTTATTACTTCATCACACAAGTGGGGGGACAATGCTACGGTAGCCCAGAAAGGCTGGGGGAAGAACGGAATCAACAGGTGGGGTTGTTACAGGAGCACCCCCTGTGAATAGCATACAGATCATAGTTTCTGCAGGATCTGACACAGAGCAGCTGTGCTCTCTGGTTCTATGATACAGTGGTTATCTAGTACACTTGCCTATATTCTAGGCAGGACTGATTCTATTTTTAGATACCAAAAAGGAGGGATTGACTCAGGGAGTCATTCCCAATTTTGGCTTTTGCGCCCCTGGCTAAGAGCAGCCAGGGGCACTTATGACAGCAGCAAATGGTACAAAAGGTCTGGTAGCCATAATCATCCTCAGTTCCAATTTATGGAAGGGTTTGGATGGTGCAGTATGACTGGTAACCATCTCTGCTGTCATGCAAAAGCAAAAGCATGCTTCTGTGTAGCGCTGCTGAATCGCCTCTGTGAGCGGCATCTAGTACACGTACGGTGAGAGTCACAAAAGGCAAAACAAGCTCCATGATTGCCATGCTATGGCATCTGCCAGGGCAATCCAGGGGAAAAAGGCACGAAATGCTTGTCTGCCGTTGCTTTCCCAGAGGAAGGAGTGACTAACGACATTTACCCAGAACCACCCGCGACAATGATTTTTGCCCCATCAGGCACTGGGATCTCAACCCGGAAGTTCCAAGGGGCGGGGGAGGCTGCGGGAACTATGGGATAGCTAGGGAATAGCTACCCACAGTGCAACGCTCCAGAAGCCGACGCTAGCCTCGGACCGCGGACGCACACCACCGAATTAATGTGTTTAGTGTGGCCGCGCGCACTCGATTTTATAAAATCTGTTTTACAAAACCGGTTTATGCAAATTCGGAATAGTCCCGTAGTGTAGACGTACCCTTTGAAAAGTTGTTTTTTTTAAACACCTCCCTGTACTCTCAGTTTATTCATCTGTAGATGAATAAACATTTCCTTTCAGAGATCCATCAGCCGAGGGCTGTTACTGAGATAGGCACCTCAGAGTCCATTGCAGTAACTTGTTGAGTAGAATCTTTAGAATTTAAATTTCTTCCCCCAGCACGTGGCACAGATACAGGTCGCAAAAACTGGATTTGCTTTTTCCTCCAACATGAGTAATAGGATAGACTCAGTCTGGGAAAGAAACTAGGACTCAGCTCAATTGGAGCTAGGTGCCTTAATACCTCTGAGGATCTGAACCTTAGTTCTTATCTCATAATCACCTTTCTTTCCCCTTCCACCTCTTCCGCCCCCCCCCCAAATACTGTTCTTTATATTTGCTCTTTATTTTTTTGCATACTCCATTTCCAAAGTAACCTAGAAAATAATGGTAATTAGCTGTATAACCAAGCCACGGTATTTTATCTGTAGATTCCATTGTTAAATATCTATTAGCTTGGCTCTTCGGATGAGTTATAATGGACCGGTAGGTCTGAAAATAGGTATAAGCTTTTTCAGGGGGTGAGGAATAGAGGGGGACTACTTCTGACTGATGCCACTTTGTAGCCTGATGCCCCATCTCCATGACGTAACGTGAGCAGAGAGTTACTGTACACTGGTAAACAGCTGCTGCATTCACGGCTGTCCTAAAGCGTTGCCAGATCTATATGAAAAGTGAGATCTCTGACATGCTTGTGGATTTCAAGAGAGTCAATCCTGATTTATGCTGATGTAAAGTGAAAGGCGAATCAGACCCATTGTCTTCAATAGATAAGAGAGAAAATATTTTGTTTCAATTCCCATTCTAATACAAAAAATTCACTGCCATGATTAATATAAAAAGAAGTTGTTACAACAATGTGTGTGAAAACAATTTCTGCACCTTTTGCTATAAATATGCTAGTTTATTGCATTTGTTCCTCTCCATATCTTGGATCCTATGGGATTGTGACATCAGTAGGCCCAGTAAATACAAAGATTATTTCCTCACTCCCCGTCCTCTTTGCTCTCATTCTTTGATATCATTGAAAAGTTTTCCTCTCTCCTTCTTTTGCTGCTATTCGTCCATAGCAGTTGCTTCTGCTTTTGCAGGAGGTGCTGATTCTGTTCAATTACTCTGGGTGGGGCTGGCAAGCTAAGGGAAAAGAACAAAAATAAAAGTTGACAATCTTGTGTCCAGGGCCAACATTAGGAGTGAGTTAGCTGCTCTGTGACATACAAACCTTAACCCACAGTTCACAATCTTTTAAAATCAGGTGGGTGGGGGCTGCACGCATGCACTCACACAGGCATGGGGAGTGAGGATCATTAAATAATCTCAACTCCAAAACTGATAGCTTGAGCCTCATACAAGAAGACGTATGCATCATCTGGGCATCACTACTACCACATACATCAGTACTAAGAGACAAAATATTTGTCAGTCTAGTCCTATCTATAAAGGCCACCATGCCACTTTCCTCCAAAAGACTTCTAGAATGAGAAAAAAAAAGTTAAGAGCAGAAAACAGGGGGTAAGTTGCAAAAAAAAAAAACATTGGTTTCTCCTCTCAGATACTAGGAGGGTGGGAAGAGAGAGCTACAATAAAAGGTGAGTTACTTTCCTTGTTGTGCTTCTTCTTTTCCCCATCTGATCTATAGGGAAAGTCAAGGGCAAACAGCAATACCTAGAGAAGGAAATACCTGATTGTACTGGAGAACCTTGCAACTGAAGAAGGCACTTGCCAAATGAGGGGCAGGCCTCAGGGGCATCACTAGATGAAATAGGGGTCTTTCCAACAATAACGAAGGTACCAATCCTGAGAGACTAGCATTTCTGCTGAAAGAAACCAGGAAATGGCAGGAAAGGTAAAGGACACCTATTGTGATGTGGGATACATTGGACAACAGGACAGGGAGAAAAAGACTGTTGATAGGAGAGAAAAGGTTTCCTCTAAGGAAGAGAGAATGCCATCAGGCCAAAAGAAAAAACTTTAGGGGTTCAGAGTGTAGATGGATCTAGAGCTCAAATGACACTGAAAAATTGCTCTGACCCAGTGAAGGGAGGGAGCCGAACCAAAGATGTCTGATAGAGCCTGAAAATTGTCAAGAGAGACAAGGGCCTTTGCCATTCTGGTGTCCAGTATTATCCCCAGGTGTGAAAGGACCTGAAAAGGGAAGTAGATGGGAACTGTCCTGATTGCAAAGGAAATTGGGATGCTTGATACTTCAGGATCTTGTCCTGTAACCATTTCAGCACATATGGATCAGGATGTGGTTGCTTTAAGTAGGTCTACACTTGTGGCAGTGTGTAGAATACAGACACTGCACACCCAGTTAGCATGGGTATAAATAGCAGTGTGGACCATGAGGCATGACTTAGGTGAGTAGAGCACTTTACATGCCTGAACTCTAGGGCATATGCCCTACACAGTTCTCTATACTGCTGTTTTCATTTGTGTAGTGTCCTGCTGCCAGAGCCTTTCCCCACTTCAGTTAAAGGCTCTGGCAGCAGGAAAAAGCTCTGACAGAGGGGAGGCATTGGGGAAAGATTTCTGCAATGGGGACCTGCTGGAGACTCCCCCAACTGGAGCTTTTTGCTGCTGCATGTAGCTACACATTTCAGTGACAAGAGAGGCTAGAGCCTGCTTTTACTATGCCCTGTAGCTACGAATGTAGTTCCTGTACCCTACATGCCACTATTTAAGTGTAAACAAGGTGTTAGGGAAGAGAGATACATTACCCTCCCACACTGATGAAGGTTGGCCACCAGAACCATTAGGACCTTCCTGAAGACAAGAAGGTCAGGCAAAAGATCGAAGGGAGCTATGACAATCTAGTAGTGCTGTTTGGAAAACATGGCAACAGCCAAGTGGATGGGGATGTCCTGAGCTCAGCTGAGGAAAGAAAGTTGCCTCATAAAATGGACAGGAGAATAAGTGTGAGGGATTCCATTTGAAAGCTGCATTTGCAGAAGTTCAGGAAACAGAGTTTGAGGATAGGCAAGTGTGTTATTGGGTATTGTGCCCTTAAGAGCTGAGCTTCCCAAAACAAGAGAATGGGCAGAGCCCTATGAAGCTCATTATGCACAATTAATTGTAACCAGACAGAATAAAGCAGCTCTCTTGGAAGCTCCATCAGTAATCATTGAGTAATCACTACACACTCTGCTGTGCCCAAACTCGCCCTGCTTCAGTACCTTCCTTTCCAAGGGTCTATCATCTTTTCCTGTACTCCACTCTAACCTTCCTGGGTTACTCGTCAGTCTCAGCACACTCAGATGTGATAAGACCCTACTTCAGGAAACAGCAGTATTCCCCTCCAGAAGCTAACTTTCCCCTAACCCCTTGGAACGAGCTGGGTCTGTCTTATACAGACCCCCATGCCCCTCCCACCTCCAGCAGCCTCAGGGGATCATGGTTAATAAGATCCAGCTGGCCTGCCTACAGTTAGTTGAGGCTTTTTGTTTGGTTGGTTGGGGGGGTTTTTTGGTGGTGGGGGGGGAGAGGGAGGAAGGAGTTCCCCAACCCATGTGACAGTTCACTGTCACAGGACATATAACTGCCATTTGTGCCTTTGAAAAATCTCCCCCCTAGTAAAGGATGAAAGTGAGCTGGTACTGGCCCATACGCAGCCCACGTCCCTGCTCCTTTTGCCTCCCACATCGGCGGACCAGCCGGTAGGGTCCGTACTGGCAGGGCCATCGATGGGAGGGTACGGGGGATGAAGGGACGTGGCAAAGGACCCTCCTTAAAGTGTTGCAGTGGCCGGAGCCCCAGGCCCTTTTAAATCACTGCTGGAGCCCTGGGAGGCAGGGGCCAGGCAGCGTGGATGGGCTGGCTGCCCCCAGCCCCACCTCTTCTGCACTAGGCCCCACCCCTTCCAGGGGTCAGAGCCAGCCCCAGTACCAGTAAGATTTTAATATTACGTTCACCCCTTCCCCTAGTTAGTCATTAAATGGCTCAATTTTCAGAAGTACTTAGAACTGGCCATTCCTTTTCACTTCAGTGGAAGCTGGAGGTTCTCAGCATGTCTGAAAATCAGGCCATCAATGCTTTATTTTCTGTATTTTAAAACGGTATAAAAAATACAGTATACAAAATATCTGAGATAATATATTCACTTATTAAGGAATTCCTGATGAGTTCTCTGAAGAGATGACTGCATTAGACTCATAATTATATGAAGAGCTGGGTGAATACTGATGCAAAATTTATGCGAATATTGGTTCAACATTTAATGAACTTTCTTCAGCCATTTTCATGCCCTTTGTGGGAGATTCTGGCCCCACTAAAATAAATGGAGACAGGATTTCATTCCTTGTTTGCTTTCCTTGAATACCCATGCAAAGTGAATTTTAAGTACTCCCCCACAAATATTCACGCAAAGTGAGTTTTAATTCCACTTACCACAAAGCTTCATGCCAGAAATTTGATTATAGTTACATTCATTCACTCAGAATACCATGTGATTTCAAACAGCAATCAGAGTAAATGATACTAATGACAAGCTGTTAGATTTTATTTGTTCAAAATTATTTAAGAAAATTGCAATTTGCAGAAAATAGAAAATTTAGAATAAAATATTTGTTAGGGATATTCCCTCTTCTACTCATGAGTAACATATACATGAATCGTAGTGTTTATGATATACTGTAGATAGGACATAGCTAACACTTCCTTCTGGTTTTGTGGAGAGGCGCTATTTATTTTACAATAGAAAATGTCACAATATCAATATCACCTTTCAACCAGTTCCTCCAATTTTGGCTTGGCTTCCACTCCTTTTCCAGGATGGGCAGCCATTTGCTGTCACCACCAAATGGACTGAAGCATTTTGAGAACTATTTTTATGTCACTTACAAAAAGGCTATAGGGATAGATAGCCAGGAAAAGAGCTATGCACCCAAATCAAATAACTTATGCCAAAATAACACAAGGACAAGCAAGTGATGGAGGAAAGTGGTCAGAGTTTCTAAAGAACATCTGAAATAGAAGATCAATTTAAATTCACCAATTTATGCAATGCAGTGGTGATTTTATATAAAATATGTAAGGACAAGTGACCTCGTGTCCATGTGATTTAGCTGCTGCAAAGACTATGCATACTAAGGGGAGATAGACACTTTCAGGTGCTCTGACTCATTTTAGAGGCACAAACTTTTTCAACATTAGCCAACAAAATGCCTCAAAAAGCTTTTAAAAACATGATAATTAGCTTTTGGAATATCAAAAGCTTTCTCCCTCTCTGAAAGAAGTGAGGAATTGTTTTTAACCTGGCTAAACCCAACAACAAAATTAGGTTGACTTTATGATAGAGTTGGTATTTCCCCTCCCCCTCACCCCAGGTCAGAATGATACCTGTGCATCATGTAGGCACCCTATATAGGTGATGGTCTTGGCAAATGAATCTTATGGGCAGGAACATTCCCAGCCAGTGCATGTAGAGAAGACAAACCTGGGAAGATTAGGAGAGCATTTACAGGTTCTGCATATGACTGTACTAAAAGCTCTGTTGAATTGCTACAGTGCTGTTTGAGTCAGTAACAAATTGAAGCACTTTATAAAATTTGTAGCTCTTCAATAATTTTGAATCACTCTAAAGTGCTCGTGCTGCAACCCATATACTCTTTCTTAACCACTGCAAATATATAAAAGGCACATCATCAAAATGACAGTAATCAGCCCATTCACTCTCAGGTGTGAAATTGTTCTGTATTCCCCCCACACACCTTGTTTTTGTTGTTTACCATGTGCAAAAAATGGTCATAGAGACACAGAGGAAAGAAATCTATTTTTGACATCCCCATGTAAGCAAATTTCTAGAACGTTTTTAGATAAAACCATTCTCAGCTATTTTATGCCAGGCTGGCTAAGCGATCATCTGATGGTCTTTTAAACAGCCATCCCATGAACAAGAAGAGAAACAGGAATGGGGTTAAATGAATCTGCAGGTATATTCCTCTTAATTGTACAAGTGTTTTGTGTTGATAGTGAGGGCAAAAGAAAAGGTATACATGGAACTGTAAAGTGATGTTGTGTGTACTAAGACATACTAGTATATATTAAATTAATCATTTTCCCATTACCCACACCACACAGTGGAGAGCAGTATTGAATTGTCTAGTACAGGTGTTCATAACTGAAATCCATATACATTTCTGCAGGTCTATCCACCTTCTTTTGCATGCACAGTTACTGTGAACATATGTGCAATTCTGTCCTTTATAAATGTAAACGTTTGTTTTAAATGATTTGCATGTGCAGATGTGATGATTGTGCATTACACAAAAACGCTGGTGGACCTCAGGCCTCAGTTTATGAATATCTAATTTTAATACAACTACTTTCCTTACACTGAAAATATATTCCTTTTCAAATTCATCAAAAACACCAGAATATAGGTGGTGCAGTAGGTTAACGCTAGCACATTACTTTGACACCAAAGTTCAAATTCAGATTTCTGTCACCAGTTGTAACAATCTATTCTCTGTGGGCCTGATCCCAAAAGCCATCAGTCTCTCACTGGCACACATTACAAAACCGCAGCACAGTTTGCCATACAAGTTTGTCTTTGCCCAGTAGCACTGAAATAGAGATGGTTACCGAGCTGCCTTGCCAGAATTGCAGAAGAAACTTCTGACACAGTTAAAGTAATCAGATAAACTATGTCAGCAAAAATGAGCAAGGTGAGCCAGTTGAAAACTAAATGGGCAAAACAGCAATAAGAAAGATAGCTTGGAGGGCATATGCACAAGAGTTCAAATCTCTGGGGAACAGCTTCATGCAGCTCTAATCAATTTTTAAATGTGCTTACTTTCATTTTTTTGTAACTGAGTTCAAACTAAGTATTTCACACTAATTTTGTAACTATTTATTTGCATCAAAAGACATGATAAACCTGTCACTAAATTGCCAACACTTCAATTAAGATTTCTCTTCCTTTATTAAAATTAATCAAAATCCTTTCCTTTTGATTCAAATGGGTCTATGCAGTCATGCATTGATGTGCATGCCTGAACTGCCTGTTTACATTACTGGGGTTCTGGGCACACAACAGTAAGAGGAAAAATCTCAAGTGCCAGAGAGATATATGGAGTGAAAACTGGTTTCAGATTGGTGTTCACATTACTATAAATACAAGTAAAAACAGAAAACAGGAGGAAGCAGGACCAGAATAGGTGGTCTGGGAAAGATGCTCTTAAACATGAAGACTGGCAGCACAAGCAAATGACATTCCGCAGGCATCCCCAGACAGTTTAGTAGCATTATGAAAGAGGGGTCTGCATGTGTGTGTGCTCACCCACACTTTCCACAAGATTAAGGAATTGCAGTTCTCTCAAATCTGTGTAAAGAAAATCCTAACAGCATAGGAGAGGAAATGGGCAGAAAGGGGTTACTATGGTATGGAATAGCCATGCCCTCCCAATTCCAATAATTCTTTAACTAACTGGGTTAAGTATGAGCATTGGCCCAATGGAATGCATATATATTTGGAGAATATCTGGGAGAGAGGGGAGTGGTAGACTAGTGGAGAAGTCAACTGAAATTGAAATCAGCGAACATTGCATTTAGAGCATGACTTCTCCTTCAGTCCAAGTCACTGGGGATGTGGCAAGTGAAAAAGAAAAAATTTGGAGGAAGAAAAATGTTCTCTGTTACCTAAAATCAGTAGTTTTAATGCATTTGGAGACCACTGTTTAGAGCACTTCCTATCAAAGGATGCTTCTTCTGTGTTCAGCTTTAGAACATAGTGTTAATGTAAATAAATCCCATGTTAGTCCCAGAGGGACACTTATCTGACTTGAGTTCTGTTTGTGCTAGCTTTTTTTTTTTTTGGTGGGCGGGGCGGGAACATTCATGTGTGTCTGTCTGTCTCCTTCACTTGGAACTCTAACATAAGCACATAAGAACTCTATGGGAGCTGCAACTGATCAGCACCTTTGAAGTTCAGGTTACTTTTATAGATGCCCAAATATGGATTTAAGAGGCTAACTTCAGATATCAAGGTTTGAAAACTTTGGCCTAAACCTCTCTTCATATGTTTCTCCAGCTATAAAATCGGATAATGATATTTACCCACAAACCTGACACTGTTTACATTTCTGATTCACGGCCAGTGCAATTCTGTCAGTTCAGCAGTGGAAACTTAATTTTAAACATTTTTTTTAATTGACAGACCTACTAGAAATACATTGAAGTGATTATTTTAAAACTTCCTGAAGAAAATTCATTTGCATAGTGATAAGCTCTCATATACAACAGCACTAGTCTATTTTCAAAGCATTCACTTTCTACCATATTTTTTCTCCCTCATTCTCTTCCAGTTAACATTTTACACCAGCAATTAGCCAACTATGGCTAGTTATTGTGTGCTCTTCATCTTTAAAGGGACACTGTCAACATGAAATCTAGTCAATTTGTTTGAAACAAAGGTAAAAGGTTTCAGATATTACACATGTCCATGGGTTCCACTGCCAGTCTTTGAGTTAAAAGTTGAGTTTTCCACCTGACATGATAGTAAATAGAGAGACAAGGTAGGTGAGGTAATATTTTTTATTGGAGCAAATCCTTTTGTTGAGAAAACAAACTTTTGAGATTATACAGATCTCTTCTTCAAGTCTGGGAATGGTACTCATTGAAGGAAAAAAAATCAGGAAACCTACCTGAAGATCATGCAAGAAACCCAAAACAACTATCAAAAACCCTAACCACAGCTATCCAACAAAAAACAAAAAGTGGAACCAACTACAGCAACTCCACACCTATAGAACACCTCTGTGGAGAAACCATGACACAAGACCCACCACATGGACACTACATGACACCCTAAAATCATCACTTCATCAAGACTACTCTCCAAGAGACTGAACTTCTGCCCTATCACAGAATCATATACCATACTAACATGTGGAGAACTAGAAGAATTATTTTGCTTACACAAAGAATTTTTTCACAATGATGATGACACCATTCACAGCTACCACATCCCCACTGACAATCATAAGAAAAAAAGAATCCGCTTACTGGACACCCCAGAGTGGACGAAACCACACATTTGATCATTAAATTGATTGATTCTGGAAAAAAAATGGACTGAAATTCTTAAACACACCCACCACAGTCTCTTCACTGCCAAGAAGACAGCTATACAGTCCCTGAAATCCAACCACCAGATAGTGAAGAAACGAGCTGATACCACCTCCTCACCTGTTCGTGCTGCGGACCCTGAGCCCCTAGTGCTTTCGGGTGCAATAACACCAGAAGTTCGCCGTAATCCACCTAGAGACAGAAGGCCTCCTCATCGGCTGGATCTTTAGCTAGGGCAAACCCACGGTTATGGGGCAAAATAATCCCCAGGGTTTAGCCGGGAATGGAGGCAGTCTACCCTCCTTCTCTAGTCTAGTGTGTGTTTTATTTAGGGGATGTTCTTATTAGGGGGGGAGGAATATGTTGTGTATTTGGTTGTCATGGTTTTTGTTGCTATGGCAACTGAGTTAGATTATTATGGGTTAGCTCAGCCGGTTTCAACCGGCTGGGTGAGCTCTCTGTCTCTGTAAATAAAATGGAGGTTTTGGTTAGCTGTCTGCTCTCTGGCCTCAAGTGATTGCTTCCTACACCGGCTGCCCCAAGGATATAACAAATGGGTGCCGTTGTAATCTTCAACCACGATGACTATGTCAATGAGGCCAATCGACGAGATATCTGAGATACAAAGACGATATTTTCATCCTCTGGACAGATGACCTGAACTCCCTCATAGATTTCCACAACTTCAACCACCACTCATACAAACTCTCTAGAACATTCTCCACTAACATCAATTTCCTGGACCCCAGAGTTAGTTTCAGCAATGGAATCTTACAGACAACTATATGCAAGAAACCCTTAGAACATCACATCTACTTTCACAAATCTAATAACCACCCCAAACACACCAAGAAATCTGTTCTTTCCAGCCAGGCACTCAGATAACACAGAATATGCTCCAAGAAGAAAGTCTGGGATATACACCTTAACACACTTAAGATCACCTTCACCAAAAAAAGGACACTGCACCAGAGAAGTAGATTGCATCATGGAATGGGCCACCCAAATACCCTGAGAGAACCTGCTTCAATAGAGAAACTCGCCTCCTCCCCCATAGTTGTCACCTACCAACCCACACTGGAACCCATATGGGGTATCATTAAAGAATTACAAGCCAGACTCAGTGAGAACTATGTCCTGAAATCTTTTTTTCCTGAACCATCTCTTCTGGCCTTCAAACAACCTCCAAGCCTTGCCAAACTCATCAGCAGAATCAAGCTCCCCACAGATGAGGACAAACCAACTCAAAGCATCACCAGACCCTTCCAAAACAACAGATGCAAAAGCCAGCACTCAAAGTCAGTCAAACTGACAGGGCAGGCAGGTCAATGAGGGAGTCAAGAGCCCATCAAGGCCCATCCTCCATGTGAGCGGTGGCTGCCAGGGAAGATTAGAGCTGAGCAAAGGAAAATGCAGCAGGCCAGAGCTAAGCTGGGGGAAGAACAGAGGGCCAGAACCAGAGGTGTCAAAGAAGCAGCTCAGAGGCAGAGCTGAGCTGGAGGCAGAGAAGCTGCCCAGAGCCAGGGAGTTAGAGCCGTGGAGACCAGCAGCATCAATGGTGAGCCAGGACTGAGCTACAGGGGGACCCGTGGGACCAGAGCTGGAATAGCGGGAGGCTGGCCACACCACAATACTAGAGCTAAGTGTGGTGAGCAACTGGGGATCCTGGGCAGAAATGGCCTAGTGCAGGGAGATGTCACCAGACAAGAAAGCCCTGAAGGCCAGACTTGGAGGGGCGGGGGTGCATGAACCTTCTGGGATGGTTGATACTGGGAAAGAGTCCTGCCCCTAGAACCTGGGGGCATGTAGTCACTACCAAAGCAGATGTCTTACCTGCAGTATCACTGCAACACAGCCAGGTCCTGGGGAGGAGGCCTGGTATATATAAGGAATAGACTGTAATTTTCTTAAGTTCCAGAGACTACTGTTCATGGTGTTCCCCATGCCCATAAGGTGGGGTTCCTTCTTCTTTGAATCTTTTCCATTTTTCCTTTGTTGTGTTTGTGTTTTTACAGTCGCTGTTTAATAAATTCTATTTGGTTTAAACTCAATGTAGTGATCACTCGGTCAGGGAAGTGGCCAGTGAGGAATGGGGACACCCTAGCCGCTGTCCTATGTGACCCATGATGAGACCAGGAATCCTGTTCCCAGCCTTATTGGGGTTATGAGGACTCTGCCACAGGAGATTTGAAGAGGAGTCCTGGAGGTGAGCCAGGCATCTGGGTAAAGGGAGCTGGGATGGGGACTCAAATCCTTTTGCTATCTGATTACATCATGGTAATATAGAACCCAAGAAAATTCCCCAATAGTGGGACCATTCTCTCACTTACATACACATGCCTATCACAACATGTGGTATACCTCATCCAGTGCACTAAATGCCCCAATAATAACTATGTGATTGAAACAAGACAATCATGTTCTTGAATGAACTCACACAGAAAAATGATAAAAGACAAAAACACATCACCCATGGGTGAACACATTTCACAAAGTGATCATTCCATATCTGACCTTTCAGTCCTCATCCATAAAGGAAATCTGCACAACACCTTCAAAAGACGAGCTTGGGAGCTTAAATTCATAATTTTGCTAGACTCTAAATATCATGGGCTTAATAAAAACACTGGATTTATGGCTTATTACAGAAACCTGTAACCTACTAACCCCCCTTTTTTGTCCTACAAAGGTGTTAACAGGCCACCTCACTTTGAATGGTCTCTTACAATACATGTTAACTACTTATGCTAAATAATCTGTTACACCCTGTATTTAGCTGTGAAACTGGTTCTCTTTCCCAGAGCTGTGAAAGATCTCCATGTAGCTGGTAAGCTTGTCTATTTATAGGACCAGAAGTTGGTCCTACAAAATAATATTACTTCATCCACCTTGTCTCTCTAATGTCCTGGAACCAGGACAGCTACAAAAACACTGCAAACAACTGTGTGAAATACCCACACAAAATGAAAAATGAATCTGACCAACTATACAGTATCGACCGACTCTACTGGGAGATACAGTGAAATGGACTGTACACTAATTGCTGTCAAATACACACCAAAAAAAAAATCTAACCTTGCAGTTGCAGTATTCTTAAATGTTACTTATTGCAATAACAGTCACTGCACAGAACTAATTCTTTGTCTGACTGTGTCCCTTTAAATATAATATTTGGGTTGTTAAGAACATGATACGTAATTGTGATTTAAGGTACATCAGCTGTATATCACTGTGAAGCTGAGTGAGGCCTAATTAGTGCTTGGATGGAAGAGCTCCAGAAAAGGCCAAGGTGCCAGAGGGAGTAGAGCGTGATATTCAGTAGACAGCACTCTTCCCTTTGGATAGGCTGACCAGACAGCAAGTGTGAAAAATCGGGACAGAAGGTAGAGGGTAATAGGAGCCTGTATAAGAAAAAGACCCAAAAATCAGGACTGTCCCTATAAAATCAGGACATCTGGTCACCCTGCCTTTGGGTTACATTTGATGCTGGGGGAAAGTGTTGCTGCCAGTGCAGGCTTCTAGAGGAGGTGTAAGACAGATCCTAACAACTTAGTCATTAAAAAGCTTTTGTCGCTTCCCATAAAAATATGGGTATTCAGCTAGGATGATGGAGCTAATTTCTATTTAGGCATCTGCATTTTGTTCTTATTCTCCCTGCAGCTTCAATTACCTACATTCTTCTTCTTTACTTCTTGCTCTTCCGGGTTGTGCTACTGTGCATTGTTCCATCCCAAAAACGTATGCATTATCTTGCCGGGGGCATGATTCACATATGCACACACAGGTAACTGTTCTGGGATCTTTTGGGATGAAAGGCACTTTATTAATCCATACTATCAGACAGACTTATACAAGGGACAAAACACACACAGTTTGGAACCAGTTTTCCAGTGATCCTGTTTATAACAGCAGACTTGTGAAGCTGTTATATGTATCCTGATGCTGTTTTATTGACTGTTGGGATGGACACTTAAGTGAAACCTTCTCCATATTATGGGGTTCTTTGTAGAAATAATTTTTTTTTTAAACACATTATAGCTGAAGGTAACGTGTAATAGCCAGTTATACTCCAGGCTCTAATTCAACAAGGTACTTGAGCACCTGACTAATTTTAAGCACATCTTCCATCCTCTCCCCAACTTTATCTGACATTCCTCCCCCCCACCCACCCAACAGTGTTCAGGCTTTTACTACATTTAGCTTACAACAATATTAGAACAATCTTGCTTGCTGCTGCCTCAAATTTTGAGACCGATACTGTAGTTTGGCATTTTTATTTTTGAGTATAGAATATTAAACCTTAAGTGAATAAATGTTTTAAATTTCACCATTCACACTTTCATATACAGCAGACAAGCTTTAAAACAGATAACTGGCAGACAATTTCTTTCAGTATTTTGACAATTCTATTTTTATTAAGTATATGGTAAACCTTTCAAATACAAATGTTTCATAGTTATTTTCTCAGGATTTGATAACCCTATCACATAGAACACAGAAATAAACCTTATACATTTTTTTACACTGTTGATTTAGAAGAATCAGAAGATAGATGAAAATTAGGATTCTTGAAACAAACCATCTATTGTCAAATTGAATTCCATGTAAGCAACACACTAGCATGTAGATGTCCTGACCATTTCAATACTTTTATTTCTCAATATTTCACAACTTCAGAAGCTTAACATGAACTAATTCAGATGTGAAAAGGTAAGAAAAGTAAATGAAAAAGTTCAACATGAAGGAAAGCATGTGTCTGTAACTTTTCCAAAGTACCACTATTCCAAGCCACTTTCAATTTTCATTTTACAGAATCTCGTTACTTGCAGTTTATAATAAATATTTGATATTTTTAAAGAGCTGAGTAATTAAGTGAACACAATAGATTCAGAACATTGCACAAAACAATCCATGCAGGCCAAGAAAACCATCATTCCTAAACTGCAAACTCCACAATCACATCCCAAGTATGAGGGGAAACAGCAGTTGGGGGTCTGATTTTCTTTAATAAATTTTAGTTTAGTTAATAAGAATTGGCTGTAAGCATGTATTTGGGTAAGATATGAAATATTAACCTGGGAGGTAATGTATCCAGTCCTTAGGAATTGGTAGAACTTTTTTAGCTGATGAATAAGATTTTCAGTAATCCTCATCATATTTGACTTGGGTGTCTGGGTGGAGGCCTAAGGCTGGGTTACTTTAAGGGAACTGTGTTGTTGGCTTCTGGGTAACCTGTGAGGTATTATAGAAGCTGTTTTGTGCTGGCTTGGTAAATCCAAGTATTGGAACATTGACCAGCTTTGGGGATTGTCTGACCCATTCTTTGCAGTTCACCCTAAGTGACCTTGGTTGGCTTCCCTGGGACTCTGGTCACACCCCGATACAAACAAATTAGTACTTCCCCTTTCACAGAGTTAGTTACTGCCCCCTAAAATCGCTAGTTATCACCCATCATCTCATACATGTTGGTCCAATCAAAACATCTCTATTACATACTGTCATCCTGACTTTATCTTTTAGGAGCGGTCAGTGTTCTCCTATTATCCTTGGGGAATGGTTTTGTACCATCCTTAATATCAAAATGTTCTGGTACCACTTGATTTCAGGATGTGTTTGTGTGCGTACTTTGTGAGTAGCACTTCTTAGGGATGTGTATTTCTGCAATATCAGCCCTGTTTCTTGCCAGATTCTGTGAGCCTCATAGCAGGCCTCTGATACAAGGGCTTATGTCTCAGGCTCTCTTCCTACGACTTGCATCTGACGAAGTGGGTATTCACCCACAAAAGCTCATGCTCCAAAATGTCTGTTAGTCTATAAGGTGCCACAGGATTCTTTGCTGTTCCTACTACAGTAGCTGTACTGCTTCACAGGGACTGCACCATCAATGAGACAAGATGCCTTTAGTAAAAAGGGGACAAAATCAGGTGCAGGATTTAAGACACCTATTGCATGGACACGTTCCACCATCCAGAAAGGGCTTTGCCTCTGAAAATCCCTTGCCCCAAAATACCACCATGGAAGGCTACAGAGTAACAAAATGGTGGGAAATGCCAATAATTTTGGAGAACCTGGTTCCTTCAGAACATCTTCCTCTAGGCACTGACCTTGAAAGAAAACATTCGTGTACACTAAATCAAACAAGAGCTGAGATGGTAAAATCTGGTAACAATATGATCAAATGAAAGCCAAGGAATGACCCCAACTGTGACTGTGGAAAGTCTAAGCAAACATTCGAACAGTGGGTGATGTAGTGCTCTGTCAACATCCTGTATGCCTAAGCAACTATCTGAGGTAAGTGAAAACAGCAGATCTTGGCTGTGGTTTTGGAGTGATAGCCTATGATGATCTTGAATTGTACAGCCCCCCCCCCCAATTCAGCCAGCTACAGGAGTAGGACATATGTGCAGTGCTACAGTTCCAAGCTTCTCTTCTCCTGCAGCTTCAACTACTGGGCATCAAATTTACGCTCCTTATCCCAAGCAGTATGTAGCCTTCGCAGGAGCAGGAAACAGGCAAAAGAAAAAGAAGTTGAGATGGAAAAAGGATTCTAGAGAAGAGGTAAGATGGACAGAAAAGTGGCAACTGTACCAAAACATGACACGAGAAAGACAGAGGCACGTCTTCCAATCTACCTTTGGGGCCTCCAACTAAAAAAGGCTGAGAAACACTGCACTGGATTATCAGAATCATCTCTGAGCAAGTTGGAATACTTCAAGTGCCATTACCAAAAATCCAGTTTTCAAGTATTGTATTAACAAATACATGGAAGCAGGGACGCCACTTAGGAGACCTAGGGAGTGGCACAGAATTCTCCTAATATATTCTGCAGCCACCAAAAAAACAGCCATCTCTAAAAATCCTGTTGTTTCCTTTCTCACATAAGCCAAGGAGTTAATGTGTAATGAGAATTGAGATTTGTATAAAGAGGGCATGGAAAAAGAAATAAATAAGGGACTAGGAATAATTAAAGACGGTTACTCACCGTAGTAACTGTTGTTCTTCGAGATGTGTTACTCCTATCCATTCCAGTTAGGTGTGCGGGCCGCGCGTGCACGGCTCTCCGGAACATTTTTACACTAGCAACTCCGGCGGGCCGGCTGGGCGCCCCCTGGAGTGGCGCCGCTATGGCGCCGAATATATACCCCAGCCGGCCCGTCCGCTCCTCAGTTCCTTCTTGCCGGCTACTCCGACAGTGGAGAAGGAGGGCGGGTCTGGAATGGATAGGAGCAACACATCTCGAAGAACAACAGTTACTACGGTGAGTAATCGTCTTTTCTTCTTCGAGTGATTGCTCCTATGCATTCCAGTTAGGTGATTCCCAAGCCTTACCTAGGCGGTGGGGTCGGAGTGAGACGTGGCAGAGTGCAAGACTGCGGAGCCGAAGGCTGCATCGTCTCTGGATTGCTGCACCAACGCGTAGTGGGAAGCGAAGGTGTGGACAGAAGACCAGGTGGCCACTCTACAGATGTCCTGGATGGGGACATGGGCCAGGAAGGTGGCCGACGAGGCGTGCGCTCTCGTCGAGTGAGCGGTGAGGCGGCATGGTGGCACGCGAGCAAGCTCGTAGCATGTCCGAATACATGCCGTTACCCAGGAGGAAATCCGCTGGGAGGAGACCGGCTCGCCCTTCATGCGGTCGGCGACTGCTACAAACAGCTGGGTCGAACGCCGGAAGGGTTTCGTCCGCTCGATGTAAAAGGCAAGGGCCCTGCGGACGTCCAGGGTGTGAAGCTGTTGCTCCCGAGGGGAAGCGTGCGGCTTCGGGAAGAAGACCGGGAGGAAGATCTCCTGGTTGAGGTGGAACGCTGACACCACCTTAGGGAGGAAGGCCGGGTGTGGCCGAAGCTGTACCTTGTCTCCGTGGAAGACGGTGTATGGTGGACCAACCGTTAGAGCACGGAGCTCAGAGACTCGTCTCGCTGATGTAATTGCGACGAGGAAGGCTGTCTTCCAGGAGAGGTAGAGCAGACAGCACGTGGCCAGGGGCTCGAAGGGCAGTCCCATAAGCTTGGCCAGAACGAGGTTCAAATCCCAGGTCGGGGCAGGACGCCGCACCGGCGGGTACAAGTGGTCCAGGCCTTTAAGGAAGCGGGAAACCATCTGGTTGGAGAAGATGGACCGACCTCCCACAGATGGACGAAAGGCGGACACTGCTGCCAGGTGTACCCTCAAGGAGGAGACCGCAAGACCTTGCTCCTTAAGGTACCAGAGGTAGTCCAGGATGGTAGGGACAGGGACTACGAAGGGATTGAGGCCTCGTTGATCACCCCAGAGCGCGAATCGCTTCCATTTCACAAGATAGGTGGAGCGAGTGGAAGGCTTTCTGCTCTCTAGCAGGACTTGCTGCACTGCCGCCGAACAGTCCCTCTCTGCGTGGGTCAACCACGCAGGTACCAGGCTGTAAGATGGAGGGACTGCAGGTTCGGATGGCGGAGTCTGCCGAAGTCCTGTGTTATGAGGTCCGGCCATAACGGAAGGGGGATGGGATCCCGAACAGATAGCTCGAGCAGCAGGGTGTACCAGTGCTGCCTCGGCCAGGCCGGAGCTACAAGTATGACGTGGGCTCTGTCCCTCCGAAGCTTCAGTAGCACTCGGTGCACGAGCAGGAACGGAGGGAAGGCGTAGAGGTGGTGATCCATCCAGGAGTAAAGGAATGCGTCCGACAGTGAGCCTGGCGAGTGACCCTGGTACGAGCAAAACAGGTGGCACTTCCTGTTCTCCTTGGAGGCGAATAGGTCTATCTGGGGAAACCCCCACCTCCGGAAGATTGTGTGCACGACATCTGGACGGAGGGACCACTCGTGGGAGAGGAACGACCTGCTGAGATGGTCAGCCAGCGTGTTCTGCACTCCCGGAAGAAAGGACGCTTCCAGGTGAATTGAGTGGGTCACGCAGAAGTCCCACAGGAGCATCGCTTCCTTGCAGAGCAGGAGGAGCAGGCTCCGCCCTGCTTGTTCACATAGAACATCACCGTCGTGTTGTCCGTGAACACCGCTACGCATTGGCCTTGCAGACGGGCGTGTAAGGCGTGGCACGCCAAGCGAATTGCCCACAGCTCCCGGACATTGATGTGGAGAGAGAGCTCCTGGGGCAACCAGAGACCCTGGGTGTGAAGGTTGCCCAGGTGGGCCCCCCATCCCAGCGCCGAGGCATCCGTTGTCAGTGTCACGGACGGACGAGGAGGGCGGAACGGGACTCCTGCACACACGACCTCTGGGTCCAGCCACCAGCTGAGCGAAGCGAAGGTAGGCTTCGTGACCGTGACTACCCTGTCTATGGAGTCGCGGTGCGGGCGGTACACCGACGCCAGCCAGGATTGAAATGGGCGAAGGCGCAGCCTCGCGTAGGCGGTGACAAACGTGCATGATGCCATGTGGCCCAGGAGGCGTAGGCAGGACCGAACTGTCGTAGTGGGAAAAGCGTGCAGGTCTCGGATGATGGAGACCATTGTCTGGTGCCGAGTTCACGGTGGCCAGGGCCTGCCTCCCTCGGAGTCGAGGACTGCTCCCATAAATTCCACTCTCTGTGATGGAGTCAGTGAGGACTTCTCGGCATTGACGAGAAGGCCCAGTACCCGAAACAGGGATAGTATCTCGGAAATTTGGTCTGTTACCAATTGTTGGGATGGCCCGCGAACCAGCCAGTCGTCGAGATAAGGGTAGACGTGAACTCGACGACGGCGGAGGTCTGCAGCAACTACCGCCATGCACTTGGTGAAGACCCTCGGCGCGGTGGATAGGCCGAAGGGTAGTACCGCAAACTGGTAGTGCGCACTGTTGACCATGAAACGTAGATAGCGTCGATGGGGAGGGTAGATCGCGATATGGAAGTACGCGTCCTTCATATCGAGGGCGGCAAACCAGTCTCCCGGATCCAGGGAGGGAATGATGGTCCCCAGGGTTACCATGCGAAATTTGAGCTTGACCATGTACTTGTTGAGCTCCCGGAGGTCCAGTATGGGTCTGAGGCCTCCTTTCGCCTTGGGGATGAGGAAATAACGGGAATAGAATCCCCTGCCCCGCCTGTCTTGCGGCACCTCCTCTATGGCACCCAAACTCAACAGCGTCTCGACCTCTTGTAAGAGGCATTGCTCGTGAGAGGGGTCCCTGAAGAGGGACAGGGAAGGTGGGCGGGAAGGAGGGGGCGAAATAAACTGGAGGCGGTAACCATGCTGGATAGTACGGAGTACCCAGCTGTCCGATGTTATTTGGGACCACGCCGGGAGGAAGCGGGAAAGGCGGTTGCAAAACAAAGGGGTTGGATCCTGGAAAGAGTCTGATGGGCCGTCCTCGGGCGTCCCATCAAAACTGTTGCTTGGGCCCTTGCGGGGCCTTGGACGACGCCTGGGCCTGGTTGCGCCTGCTGCCGGATAGCCTACGGCGGTTTAGACCGTTCCGCCGACTATTATAGGGCCTTGACCTGGCCTGGGTAAAAGCCCGATAGGGTTGTTGCTGCCGGAAAGAGCGCCTCTGGGTAGCTGGTGTATGCATACCCAGAGTGCAGATAGCTATACGACCGTCCTTCAGGGTCTGTATCCTGGAGTCCGTTTTCTCCGAGAACAGACCGTGAGTCTCAAAGGGCAGGTCCTGCAGGGTATACTGCACTTCCGGCGGCAAGGTGGAGGACTGCAGCCAGGAGATGCGCCGCATAGTCACTCCAGAGGCCAAAGTTCTGGCCCCTGAGTCCGCCGAATCCAGAGCAGCCTGGATGGAGGACCGGGAGGCTTTCCTGCCCTCTTCGACCAGAGCCGAGAACTCTTGCCAGGAAGCCGTTGGGATCAGCTCCGAAAATTTAGTGAGGGACACGAAAATGTCAAAGGTGTACCGAGCTTGGAGGGCCAGCTGGTTTGCAATCCGCAGCTGGAGACCCCCCGCCGAATACACCTTCCGGCCCAACAGGTCCATGCACCTGGCGTCCTTCGACTTTGGCGCCGGGGCTGGCTGTCCGTGCCTCTCACGGTCTTTAACAGACTGCACGACGAGTGAGTCTGGAGCGGGGTAGGTGTACAGATACTCGTATCCCATGGGGGGGACCGAGTATTTTCGTTCAACGCCCCTTGCAGTAGGAGGGACGGATGCCGGCGACTGCCAGATGGTAGTGGCATTTTTCTGTATTGTCTTGATAAACGGGAGGGCCACCCGCATCGGGGCCTCAGCGCCGACGACGTTGGTCACCGGGTCTTCGTCTTCCGGGACCTCTGCCACCGGGAGGTCAATAGCTTTCGCCACCCTGCGAAGAAGGTCCTGGTGGGCCCGCAGGTCAATCGGGGGAGGGTCCGCCGTAGCAGCACCCGCCACCGCCTCATCCGGTGAGGAAGACGAAGACAGAGTCTGTACCACCACCTCTGCCGGCGGTTGCTCCGGGGCTTGGGAAGCTGAATCGTGCCCCGGATGCAATGCAGGACCTGACAGCGACAGGGTCTCCCCCGGTGGTGTTGGGGGAGGCCTGCTCACCGTGGCCTCTGGCACCCTGCGTTCAGCACCCGCTGGGCGCTGGGGAAAGGGGAGCCCCTGGGGCTCATGGTAGGCCCAGGGGACCTAAAAACCCCACTGCTGAGGTCCAAGGTCCTGGCTGTGGGTGGCAGCCCGGAGATCTGTCCCGCTGCCCGCCTGGGAGGCGACGGATGGCTGACGCGAAGGCCACGGGGGGGCAGAGGCGCTGATGGAGTGCGCCGTGGAAGGAGGCATCTTGTCCCCGGACGGTGCCGAGGATCGGTGCCGGCCATCACGGTGCCAGGATGGAGATCTGGACCGTCGATCACTTCGGTACCGGGAGCCTGAGCGCGACCTCAATCATCGGTGACGGGAGCGGCTTCGGGAGTCGCGATGTCGAGATCGGTACCGGGAGCCAGACCTCCGACGGTACCGTCGGTCCGGTGACCGGGACCGTGAGCGTCGCCGGGAGTGCGACCGGTACCGCGATACTGAGCGGTACCGGGACTGCGACCGGTGCTGGGACGGGGAGCGGTACCGAGACTGAGATCGGTGCCGGGATCGGGATCGACGAGACGGCGACCGTTGCCTGGAACGGGACCGGGTCCGAGGCTTGGAGCGCCGTCCATCCCATCTGTCGGGGGCCGCATCATTGCCGGCTTGCCCACCGGCTGAACAGCCCGCACCGGCGGTGCCGGGGGCTGGAGGCTCGGTGCCTCTGCGAGCTCAATAAGCTCTCTCGCCGTCGCGAATGTCTCAGGCGTGGACGGGAGATGCAGCTCGACCGCGGTCGGCACCGGGGAGCAGGGAGGTACCGGACTCGACGGCTCTTGAGGTGCCAGAGTCAACGGAACCGTGCACGGCTTGTGCACTACCACAGCCGGTGCCGGAGATGGCTGGGTAAGCTGTCCCGAAGTTGGAGGCTTAGGAGCCGAGTGCGCCATCTTCCGCTTCCTCGGTGGGGAGAGGGAACGGTGCCGGGACTTCAGTGCCGTCTGCGACTCTTTAGCTGCGTCGGTATCGGGGCGGCTCGGTGCCGCTGGTGCGCTGCGCGCCGAGGACGGTTTCGGTGCCGCCAGGGACGGAGCAGGAGGCTGAAGTGCTGACTCCGTAAGGAGCTGTTTGAGGCGCGAGTCTCGCTCCTTTCTCGTGCGCGGCTTAAACGCCGTGCAAATCGGGCACTTATCTGTCCTGTGAGATTCCCCGAGGCAGCGCAGGCAGGAGTCGTGCGGGTCGCCGATGGGCATGTGCCGCTGGCAAGCCGCACAGGGCTTAAACCCCGGTGCCTTGGGCATGAGCCCGCACCGGTTGTGGAAGAAGAGGGGCTAACCCCTCTAATTCCCTTACTATACTATAACTACTAAACTTATTCAACTAATCTAACAACTAAAATAAGTTAACCAACTATATACACTGAAGAGATGGAGAAACGCTAGGGCTGTGGAGGTGAGAGAGCACTCCACTGTTCCAACTGGCCGTCACGGGCGGTAAGAAGGAACTGAGGAGCGGACGGGCCGGCTGGGGTATATATTCGGCGCCATAGCGGCGCCACTCCAGGGGGCGCCCAGCCGGCCCGCCGGAGTTGCTAGGGTAAAAATGTTCCGGAGAGCCGTGCACGCACGGCGCGCACACCTAACTGGAATGCATAGGAGCAATCACTCGAAGAAGAATATCTTAATTCTGAGAACTTCAAAGAAGTCACAGTGGGTAATCTAGGTTCTGAATTTGGAGCTGCCATTCCAGACAATAGTTTGATACAGAGCCAGCACACAGAAAAGCATTCGCTAGAAGCCAGATAGAGACTGATTTCTCATAACTTCAGCAATGTCTCCCTTCCTGTCAAAAACTTCCACTTGTTCTTGAAATGAGAAACTCAACAACAATCTTATGCAACCCAAACTAGGAAAAATGGATCCTTGGCCCTGTGACAGACTAATATCATGGACAAACCTTATGGAATTAAAATACACATAATTCAGTGAAGTTAAAACATATTGAATTTAGTTTAATACCTTTGTGGTACATTGTATTAAAAATGCAATTGTGTATGTGTTGTCATAGAATTGTATGACTGGGGATGCTAATATAATTCTTCTGTTATGAGCCCTTTGAAGCCACCTCCTGGACAGGATCACATATACTAGTTCAAACTGGATTCTCCAGGGACCAACAGGATTTTGGATAAATAGTTTGTTTTTAAAAGGCTCAGGGCCTTCTTCCTGATCACTAAATGGACAGGACCCCTGTCAAGGTTCCTCCCCCACTCTGAACTTTAGGGTACAGATGTGGGGACCTGCATGGACACTTCTAAGTTTAATTACTAGCTTAGATCTGGTAACACTGCCACCATCCAGAAATTTCAGTGTCTGGATCACTTTGTCCCCACAAAACCTTCCCCTCCCTGGGTAGCCTTGAGAGGCTTTTTCACCAAGTTCCTGGTGAACACCGATCCAACCCCTTGGATCTTAACACAAGGAGAATTTAACATCCCCCTCCCTTCCCCCACCAATTCCTGGTGAGTCCAGATCTAATCCCCTTGGATCTTAACAAAAGGAAAAAATCAATCAGGTTCTTAAAAAGAAAGCTTTCAATTAAAGAAAGAAAGGTAAAAATTATCTCTAAAATCAGGATGGAAAATACTTTACAGGGTAATCAGATTCATATAGCCCAGAGGAACCCCCTCTAGTCTTAGGTTCAAAGTTACAGCAAACAGAGGTAAAATCCTCTCAGCAAAAAGGAACATTTACAAGTTGAGAAAACAAAAATAAGACTAACACGCCTTGCCTGGCTATTACTTACAAATTTGAAACATGAGAGACCGATTCAGAAAGATTTGGAGAGCCTGGATTGATGTCTGGTCCCTCTTAGTCCCGAGAGCGAACAACCCCCAAACCAAGAGCACAAACAAAAAAGACTTCCCTCCACCAAGATTTGAAAGCACCTTGTCCCCTTATTGGTCCTCTGGTCAGGTGTCAGCCAGGTTTACTGAGCTTCTTAACCTTTACAGGTAAAAGAGATATTAACCCTTAACTATCTGTTTATGACAACCTCTAGTCCCTAGAGGGCCCCAATCCTTTGGGAAGGGTTGGAAGGACTGGTACTACTGGGCCCCCTTAAGTCATAAAAACAGTCATACTGGGTCAGATCAAAGGTCCATCTATCCCTGTATTCTGTCTTCCGACAATGGCCAATACCAGGTGCCCCAGAGGGAATGAACAGAACAGGTAATCATCCAGTGATCCATGCCCTGTCACCAATTCTCAGCTTCTGGCAAACAGAGGCTAGGGACACCATCCTGGCTAATAGCCATTGATGGACCTATCTTCCATGAATGTATCAAGTTCTTTTTTGAACCCTTTTATAGTCTTGGCCTTCACAACATCCTCTGGCAAAGAGTTCCACAGGTTGACTGTGTGCGGTGTGAAGAAATACTTCCTATTAATTTCATTTGGTGACCCCTAGTTCTTGTGTTATGAGTATAGCACTTCCTTATTTACCTTCTCCACACCAGTAATGATTTTATAGACCTTTATCACATCCCCCCATAGTCGTCTCTTTTCCAAGCTGAAAAGTCCCAGTTTTAGTAATCTCTCCATTCCATACCCATAATCATTTGTTTTCCTTTTCTGAACCTTTTCCAATTCCAGTACATCTTTTTTGAGATGGAGCAACCACATCTGCACGCAGTATTCAAGATGTGGGTCTACCATGCCTATATATAGAGAGGCAATATATTATTTTCAATCTTATCTATCCCTTTCTTAATGATTCCAAACACTCTGTTCACTTTTTTGACTGCCCCTGCACATTGAGTGGATGTTTTCAGAGAACAATTCACTACGCCACGATCTCTTTCCTGGGGTCTAAATTAGCTGTTACCACTCATCATTTTACATCTATAGTTGGGATTATGTTTTCCAATGTGCATTACTTTGCATTTATCAATATTGAATTTCAACTGCCATTTTGTTGCCCAGTCACCCAGTTTTGTGAGATCCTTTTCTAGCTCTACACAATCTGTCTTGGACTTACCTATCTTGAGTAATTTTGTATCAGCTGCAAATTTTACCACCTCACTGTTTATTCCTTTTTCCAGATAATTTATGTATATGTTGAATAGGACTGGTCCCAGTACAGACCCCTGGGGGACACGACTATTCACCTCTCTCCATTTTGAAAACTGACCATTTATTCCTACCCGTTGTTTCCTATCTTTTAACCAGTTATCAATCCATCAGAGGACCTTCACGCTTATCCCTGACAGCTTACTTTGTTTAACAGCCTTTGGTGAGGGCCCTTGCCAAAGGGTTTTATGAAAATTTAAGTACACTATATCCACTGGATCCCCCTTGTCCACAGGCTTGTTGACCCCTCAAAGAATTATAGTAGATTTGTGAGGTATGATTTCCCTTTCCAAAAAGCATATTGCCTTTTCCCCAACAAATTATGTTAATCGATGTATCTGACAATTTTGTTCTTTATGATAGTTTCAACTTGTTTGCCCAGTACTGAAGTCAGGCTTATGGGCTGGTATTTGCCAGGATCACCTTTGGAGCCCTTTTTAAAAATTGGCACCACATTAGCTATCCTCCAGTCACTTGGTACAAAAGCTGATTTAAAGGATAGGTTAAATTGATACCTGAATACTTGGATGCTAATATCTGAACTGTATCAGTATATTTATTCACCTAAATTTAAGTTAGTGCTGATTATGTACTATATGTATTTTATGATCTTTAAACCAACCTTTGTACTTTAAATCTGTCCGAAGTTCCTTTGCTTTCATGCAGCACGGCTGCTGACCCTTGTGGTACCCCTTTACCTGCATCCACCATGCAATTTTTTCATAGATGTCCATGTTTCCACAGCTGATCCGTAGCTGCGGGTGCACAGCCTCTTCTTCCCACAGACCCCGTTGATCCACTGACTGCTGGCTACTCTAGGCAGGAGAGCATCTAGGGTGTACTCAAAGTCTGGGTGCTTGTTCTGATCAGAAGCTGTGGTGAACTTGAAACCCCAAAGAAGCCCCTTGCATGGGTTCTGGAAGGACTGCACCAGCCACAGCCCACACTACAGTTGAGGTGATTTCAGGTAAGTTTATTAGCATGCGTGTAGGCTCTTTTATTGTTTTTATGCTCTCTCTCTAACATTTTTTATCTTAACTGGGTAGTAATTTATAAGTGTGCGCCATCACGCTGTTAACTGATTCAGAAAAGAAAGAAAGCAGTCCTGGTCAGGCAGACTGCCTGTTGCTAGGGATAACACAGTGAAGGCAGGAAAGGAAGAGATGCACGTCTCCACCCATGGGAGGTGAAGACCACAGACACTGGAAGCCTGGAGGTATGTCTACACTATGAAATTAGGTCGAATTTATAGTAGTTTTTTTAGAAATCGTTTTTATACAGTTGATTGTGTGTGTCCCCACGCAAAATGCTCTAAGTGCATTAAGTCGGTGGACTGCGTCCACAGAACTGAGGCTAGCATTGACTTCTGGAGCACTGCACTGTGGGTAGCTAGCCCGCAGTCTCCACTGCCCACTGGAATTCTGGGTTGAGATCTCAATGAATGCCTGATGGGGCAAAAACAGTGTCGCAGGTGGTTCTAGATAAATGTCATCAGGCCCCCTCCTGTGAAAGCAGCATCAATCATTTTGCACCTTTTTTCCTGGGTTACCTGTGCAGACGCCATACCACGGCAAGCACAGAGCCTGCTCAGATCACCGTCACTGTATGTCTCCTGGGTGCTGGCAGATGTGGTACTGCATTGCTACACAGCAGCAGCTCATTGCCTTTTAGCAGCAGACGGTGCATTACAATTGGTAGCCGTCGTCATCATCATACTCCTGGGTGCTCTTTTAGCCGACTTCGGTGAGGTCGGTCAGGGGCGCCTGGGCAGACATGGGAGTGACTCAGGTCATTCCCTTTTCAAGTTTCATCTCATGGAGACTCAGCCCTACTGGCAGTCGTACTGCAGCATCTTCTGGTGAGGAGCCAGGAGATGACAATGGCTAGCAATCGTACTGCACCATCTTCTGGCGAGCACCCAGGAGCTGACGATGGCTAGCAATCGTAATGCACTTTCTGCTGCTAGCCTAAGATGAATAAGATAGATGGAGTGGATCAAAACAAGAAATAGACCAGATTTGTTTTGTATTAATTTGCTCCACCCTCTCTCCCTGCCTCCCTCTGTGAAATCAATGGCCTGCTAAGCCCAGGGTTTTGAGTTCAATCCTTGAGGGGGCCATTCTGTGACAGTTGTTTGTGATTCTCCTTGATGCAAAGCCACCCCCTTTGTTGATTTTAATTCCCTGTAAGCCATGTTGTCAGTCGCTCCACCCTCCCTCAGAGCAATAGCCCAGAGCAATTGTTTCGTGCCTTTTTTCAGCACAGACACCTTAGCACTGGGAACATGGAGCCCGCTCAGATCACTGCGGCAATTATGAGCACTGTAAACACCACACACATTATCCAGCAAGATATGCAGAACCAGAACATGCAAAAGCGAAACCAGGCGAGGAGGTGACTGCAGTAGTGACGAGAGTGATGAGGACATGTACATAGACTTCTCACAAAGTATGGGCCCTGGCAGTGTGCATATCATAAGTGTTAATTGGGCAGGTTCATGGCATGGAACGCTGATTTTGGGCCCGGGACACAAGCACAGACTGGTGGGACTGCATAGTGTTGTGGGTCTGGGACGATTCCCAGTGGCTGTGAAACTTTCGTATGCATAAGGGCACTTCCATGGAACATTGTGACTTGCTTTCCCCTGCCCTGAAGTGCCAGGATACCAAGATGAGAGCAGCCCTCACAGTTAAGAAGTGAGTGGCAATAGCCCTGTAGAAGCTTGCAATGCCAGACAGCTACCGGTCAGTCGAGCATCAATTTGGAGTGGGCAAATCTACTGTGAGGGCTGCTGTGATCCAAGTAGCCAACGCAATCAAAGGGCTGCTGCTATCAAGGGTTTACAGGTTAACGTGCAGCACAAACCCAACCCCCCCCCCCACAATTCTCTTGGATCATAGCCACGCGGTGGGGGGAGGGAGTGAAGCCAACAGCAGGGAACATTTCTGTTCAGCCACAGACAAACAGCCCAGCAGGAATGGGCACCTCTGGATGTCTGCTTAATAAAACCACCCTATTTCAACCAGGTGACTATGAATGACATTACTCTCCTGAGGATAACACATAAAGAACAGATGTTTGAATGCCAGCAAACACCGGGACCATATGCTGCAATGCTTTGTTCTGCAATGATTCCTGACTGTGCTACTGGCCTGGCGTGGTAAAGTGTCCTACCATGGAGGATGGAATAAGACTGCCCTTCCCAGAAACCTTTTTCAAAGGCTTTGGAAGTACATCCAGGAAAGCTTTATGGAGATGTCCCTGGAGGATTTCTGCTCCATCCCCAGTAGCTGTACTGGCCGCGAATGCCAGGGCAAATTAATCATTTAACAATCTTGCTTTTAAACCCTGTATAATATTTACAAAGGTACACTTACCAGAGGTTCCTTCTCCGCCTTCAGGGTCCAGGAGCCCACCTTGGAGGGGTTTGGGGGGGGTACTGGCTCCAGGTCCAGGGTGAGAAAAAGATCCTGGCTGTTGGGGAAACTGGTTTCTCCACTTCCTTGCTGTGAGCTATCTTCGTCTCCAAAACCCGCTTCCGTGTTGCGTTCTACTCCATTGACGGAGTCAAAGCACAGGGTTGGGGTAGTGCTGGCTGCATCCCCTAGAATGGCATGCAGCTCATCATAGAAGCGGCATGTTTGGGGCTGTGACCCGGAGCGGCTGTTTGCCTCTCTGGTTTTTTGGTAGGCTTCCCTGAACTCCTTAATTTTCACGCGGCACTGCTGCGAGTCCCTGTTATAGCCTCTGTCCTTCATGCCCTTGGAGATTTTTTCAAATGTTTTGGCATTTTGTTTACTGGAACGGAGTTCAGCTAGCATGGATTCGTCTCCCCATACAGCAATCAGATCACGCACCTCCCGTTCGGTCCAGGCTGGAGCTCTTTTGTGGTTCTGGGACTCCATGGTCACCTCTGCTGATGAGCTCTGCATGGTCACCTGTGCTGATCAGCTCACCATGCTGGCCAAACAGGAAATGAACATTCAAAAGTTTGCATGACTTTTCCTGTCTACCTGGCCAGTGCATCTGAGTTGAGAGTGCTGTGCAGCTCAGTCACAATGGAGCACTCTGGGATAGCTCCCAGAGGCCAATACCGTCAAATTGTGTCCACACTACCCCAAATTTGACCCAGCAAGGCTGATTTCAGTGCTAATCCCCTCGTCAGGGATGGAATTAAGAAATCGATTTTAAGAGCCCTTTAAGTAAAAAAAAAAAGGGGGGCTTTGTCGTGTGGACGGGTGCAGGGTTAAATCGAGGTAACGCTGCTAAATTACACCTAAAATCGTAGTGTAGACCAGGCCTGAGAGTGGGTGCCTTTGCTTGACCCACGGAGGATGAAGATAGGTGCAGTTGTGTGAACTGTGATGGTCACCCTCCTCTAGTGGCTAGTGAGCTACGAAGTTTGAGTCTGCTATTGTTTCTAATTAATGAGTTCAAGATTAGTAGGAACAGAGTTCCATTTCTACCATTGGCCCAGGGTAGGGGCATTGGTTAGTTATTTATTTTTGTTAACCATAAAGTATTACAAAAAATCATGATTTTAACACAACATAGAAAAAAAGATCAAACCATGCTTAGGCCCCCAAGCCTGTCAAAACAAACTAGTGAATAGATACTGGCAGTCACCCACTGAAGGCATCGAAGGACAGGGACAGAGTCTTGTCCACATTGTTATCCTTGCAGGATAAGGGCCTTTGTTTGTATTCTTATATTTTTAACCCTATACAAGAGAATCTAAAACGGGCTTGGGACCAATGGCTGCAAACAACCAGGTAAAAATCTCTTGTTGGACTGGAAATGTCTTAAATTCCACATACAATGATACAAAGTACCGGTAAACTTTAAAAATAAGAGGAAACTCCAACATTTAAACTGAGAACTTGTTACCAATATTGTTCAAAACCTCACAAGAGCTACAAAGGCAAGCATGGCTAGCGTAGATTTTCTTCTGAAGTGTCATTGTGCCATTGTTTATGACCTCTTATTATAAGAGGGAACAACCCTTTGATTATACCGCTTCCCTAACACCAGCTGTATGGCTGAAGTTGTTCTAGGAGCTCTGGCCCCTTTTATAAGTCTTCAAAGATGTACACACACACAAAAAAAGAATTTATTTACAAAAAGTCTAGGGACAGACAGAAGCTAAAATATTAGTACGCTGAAGTTTCTCCTCTGACTTGTGGGCTGGATAGGAACATGCCAATACAACTACAGCTTATTCCCCACTACTCAAAACTCATGGGCCAAGCCTCAGAAAATTACGAGTTATAATTAAAAAAACAAAAAAACCCAGTGTGTGTTTTACTGTCTTCTGGTTCCTGAGCCTTTAGGTTACACTTTGGATGTTTTAAGCTCTTCTCCACAACCATAAGGGTTAGGAACCTATTTTCTTAAAGTTATCACTGGACAACTGCAGTAGGTGGGGTCTTAAGAACCTCAAACTTCACAAGACCACGGGAGTTGGCAACACTAATTTTTATGGTCTAAAATGAACTAGGAAGCAACCGAATAATAGCCTGGATCCTCTTAGGAGTTAATCTTACCTACATGAAAGATGGACAGTAGTGCCCAAGAAAGCTCTGCCAGCTCCAGCACTCTGTTAGAAGAACTAATAGCAATTAAACGCTTCACTTTGAGGAACCAGCATTCCAGGTGCTCAAGACAACACAAACGAAGTTTGAGCACTGGGGAAGTTCCAGAAGATTGGAAGAAAGTTAATGTTGTGCCAAATCTTTAAAACGGGTAAAAGGGATGACACAAATCATATACGCCTGTCAACCTGACATGAACCCTGGGCAAGATAATGCAGTGACTGATCTGGGACTGATTCAAAAGAATAAAAGGAGGATAATATAATTAATTGCAAATCAACATGGGTTTATGGAAAAATAGATCCTATCAAACTAATTTGATATTTTTTGATATTACAAATTTGGTTGATACAGGTAATAGTATTGGCGGAATATATTTAGACATCTTCTAATGGGTTTGACTTGTTACACCACAACATTTTGATTAAAAAACTGGAACTATATAAAATTAACATGGCGCACATTAAATGGGTTAAAAATTGGTTAGCTGATAGGTCTCAAAATGTAATTATAAATGGGGAATCATAATCAAGCAAGCCTGTTTCCAGTGGGGTCCCACAACTATCTGTTCCTGGCCCTACGCTAACATTTTTATCAATGACATGGAACCAAAAAACACCTCTGATAAAGTGTGCAGATGACAAATTGGGGGAGTGGTAAATAATTAAGAGGAGAAGTTTTTGATTCAAAGTGATCTGGATCACCTGGTAAACTGGGCACAAGCAAACACTCATTTAAATATAGCTAAAAGTAAACTTGTACATCTAAAACCAATTAATGTAGGCCATACTTACAGGATGGGAGACTATCCATCATGACTCCCAAATCTTTCAGAATCATTGCCTCCCAGGATAGTCAGACAAATGTGAGTATCCATTGTGATGTTGTGGCCAAAAGAGTTAATACAATCCTGGGATACATGAACAGGGAAATTTCAAGTAGCAGTACAGAGGTTATTTTACCTCTATATTTAGCACTGGTACAACTGCTGCTTGATTATTATGTCCAGTCTGGTGCCTGCAATTCAAGAAAGATGTTGATAAATTGGAGAGGGTGTCAAGAAGAGCCATGAGAATGATTAAAGGATTAGAAAAACATACTTTATAGAGATAGACTAAGGGCTTATCTATACTTATGACTAAATCAGCACTGCTGCGATCAATGCAACAGTGTCGATTTAGCGGGTCTGGTGAAGATCTGCTAAACCGATTGGAGAGTGCTCTCCCATTGATGTCTGTACTCCAGCTCCCAGACAAGTGTAAGGTAAGTTGGTGGGAGAGTGTCTCCCATCAACACAGCATGGTGTAGATACCACTCCAAGTGGACCTAAGTTACGTCGACTTCACTTATATAAATTACGTAACTGAAGTAGCGTAATTTAGGTCAATTTACAGCTTCAGTGTAGATTAGCCCTAAAGGAGCTCAATCTATTTATTTTAAAGAGAAAGTTAAGAGTGACAATTACAGTCTATAAGTACCTACACAGGGAACAAATATGTAATAATGGGCTCTTCACTCTAGCAGAGAAAGGCATAAACACAATCCAATGGCTGAAAGTTGAATCTACACAAATTCAGACTGGAAATAAGGTGTAAATATTTAACAGCGAGACCAACCAATGGAACAGTTTATCAAGGGTTGTGGTTGATTCTCCATCACTGACAATTTTTAAAACAAATTTTGGTGTTTTCCTGAAAGATATATTCTAGGAATTATTTTGGGGAACTTCTATTGCTTGTGCTATATAGAGGTCAGACTAGATGATCACAATGATCTCCTCCAATCTTAGAAACTACGAAAAAGTCTCTCCATGACCCCGATCCTGCAACTGGCTCTCTGGGGGCAGATCTTTGTAACTGCACAGAGCCAGTTGTAGGACTAGTATCAGAGGCATAGCCGTGTTAGTCTGGATCTGTAAAAAGCAACAAAGAGTCCTGTGGCACCTTATAGACTAACAGACGTATTGGAGCATAAGCTTTCGTGGGTGAATACCCACTTCATCAGACGCATGAGTTGTAGGACTGTTACTCACATGACTAAAGCCTCATCTGCACACAAGAGTTGTATTGCTTTAACTATACCAGCATAAAGCACTACAATCCCAACAGTGTGGTTGCAACTAGGATAGCTCATTCCCAAATAGGAAGTGGAAAAATACTATGCAGGTATAAGCACATTTATTCAGGTACAACTGGACCCACACTAGGTGATGTATCAGTTTAACTATATCGATTTAAAAAAAATTACCCCAACCCTTATACTGGAGCAAAAATTGTGCAGACCAGGCCTATGACGAAATCAAGTCACAGAGTAGTAATTAACCCTCCCTCCCAGGCACAAATTGAACTAAAACATTACAAGTCTGATAAATTTCTTCCTTTAAAGTTTCTAAAATATGTTTTCAAAACACTAACAAAAAATCAAGTTGTTTGTGGGATTTTTTTAAACAAAGCTAAATCAATGAAACATTTTGACTAGCTCTATTCAGTTAATTAGGTTGTCAAATAGTTCCTTGGAAGTCAGAGTTTTGCACAAATTTTCAGAACCAGTAACTAGTATCATTTCAAGATTTATAAATATACAAAAATCAAATTTAAGAACAAAAAACATTTATAGATCTTTGGTTTTAAAAGTTGCCTTATTTCGGATTTGGGCAGCACTGTATAAAATAATGGAAGTTATACTGCAGCCCAGTATGTGTCATATAAAATATGTATATAACAAGTATGTGTCATTTTAAAAAGGTCAGGTTGCACTGCATAAAAGCAAGACATATGCCAACTAAAGATCAGAACACTTCTATTACACTAAGCAAATTCTAAAACACCAGCACTGCATCAAACATTAAATCCCTCATTTGAATTAAAGCTTTAAATAGGCAAGCAGATTAAGAACATAAGAATGACCACAGTGGGTCAGACTAATGGGTCCATCTAGCTCATGATCCTGTCTTCTAACAGTGGCTAGTGCCAGATGCTTCACGGGGAATGAACGTAACAGGGTAATTTATTGCATCCTGTCCCAGTTTCTGGCAAAAAGAACAGGAGTACTTGTGGCACCTTAGAGACTAACAAATGTATTTGAGTATAAGCTTTCATGGGCTACAGCCCACTTCATCGGATTCATAGACTGGAACATACAGCAAGAAGATATTTATACATACAAAGAACATGAAAAGGTGGAAGTACCCATACCAACTGTAAGAGGGCAATCAATTGAGGAGCTGATATCAGCAGGAGGAAAAAAAACCTTTTGAAGTGATAATCGAGATGACCCATAGAAGGTGTGAGGAGACTTAACATGGGGAAATATTCACTTAGTGTAATGGCCCAACCATTCCTAGTCTCTGTTCAAACCTAAGTTTATTTTATCTAATTTGCATATTAATTCAAGTTCAGGAGTTTCTTTGGAGTCTGTTTTTGAATTTTTTGTTGTTGTAAAATTGCCACCTTCAAGTCTGTCACTGAGTGGTTAGAGAGGTTGAAGTGTTCGCCCACTGGTTTTTGAATGTTATGATTCCTGAGGTCAGATGTGGGTCCATTTATTCTTTGGCATAGAGACTGCCGGTTTGGCCAATGTATATGGCAGAGGGGCATTGCTGGCACATGATGGCATAGATCACGTTGGTAGATGTGCAGGTGAACGAGCCCGATGGCATGGCTAATGTGATTAGGTCCTATAATGGTGTCACTTGAATAGATATGTGGACAGAGTTGGCACTGGGCTTTGTTGCAAGGATAGGTTCCTGGGTTAGTGTTTATGTTGTACGGTGTGCGGTTGCTGGTGAATATTTGCTTCAGGTTGGGAGGCTATCTGTAAGCGATGACTGGTCTGTCTCCCAAGATCTGTGAGAGTGAGGGATCATCTTTCAGGATAGGTTGCAGATCTTTGATGATACGCTGGAGAGGTTTTAGTTGGGGGCTGAAGGTGACGACTAGTGGTGTTCTGTTATTTTCTTTGTTGGGCCTGTCCTGTAGTAGACGACTTCTGGGTACTCTTCTGGCTCTGTCAATCTGTTTTTTTCACTTCAGCAGGTGGGTATTGTAGTTTTAGGAATGCTTGATAGAGATCTTGTAGGTGTTTGTCTCTGTCTGAGGGATTGGAGTAAATGCGGTTGTATCTTAGAGCTTGGCTGTAGACAATGGATCATGTGGTGTGTCCTGGATGGAAGCTGGAGGCATGTAGGTAAGTATAGCGGTCAGTAGGTTTCTGATATAGGGTGGTGTTTATGTGATCATCGCTTATTAGCACAGTAGTGTCTAGGAAATGGACCACTTGTGTGGATTGGTCTAGGCTGAGGTTGATGGTGGGATGGAAATTGTTAAAATCCATGGTGGAATTCTTCGAGGGCTCCTTTTCCATGGGTCCAGATGATGATGTCATCAATGTAGTGCAAGTAGAGTAGGGGCATTAGGGGATGAGAGCTAAGGAAGCATTGTTCTAAGTTAGCCATAAAAATGTTGGCACGCTGTGGGGCCATGTGGGTACCCATAGCAGTGCCGCTGACTTGAAGATATATACGGTCCCCGAATGTGCAATAGTTGTGGGTGAGGACAAAGTCAAAGTTCATCCACCAGGTTTGCCGTGATATTATCGGGGATACTATTCCTGATGGCTTGTTATCCATCTTTGTGTGGAATGTTGGTGTAGAGGGCTTCTACATCCATAGTGGCCAGGATGGTGTTTTCTGGAAAAATCACCAATAGATTGTAGTTTCCTCAGGAAGTCAGTGGTGCCTCGAAGACAGCTGGGAGTGCTGGTAGCGTAGGGCCTGGGGAGGGAGTCCACATAGCCAGACAATCCTGCTGTTAGGGTGCCAATGCTTGAGATGATGGGGCGTCCAGGATTTCCAGGTTTATGGATCTTGGGTAGCTAACAGAATACTGCTGGTCGGGGTTCTAGACATGTATCTGTACAGATCTGTTCCTGTGCTTTTTCAGAGCAGATGGTGTAGTTTCTTTTGTTAATCATCAGTGGGATCAGATGATAATGGCCTGTAGAATGTGGAGTTAGAGAGCTGCCTAGCAGCCTCTTGTTCATATTCCAACTTATTCATGACGATGACAGCACCTCCTTTGTCAGCCTTTTTTATTATGATGTCGGAGTTGTTCCTGAGGCTGTTGATGGCATTGTGTTCAGCACAGCTGATGAGGCAAGTGATGCTGCTTTTCCACAATTTCAGCCCATGCACATTGACAGAAGCAATCTATGTAGAAGTCCAATATGTTGTTTCAACCTTCAGGAGGAGTCCACACAGAAGCCTTCTTTATGTAGTGTTTGCAGGAAGGAATGGCAATTTTACAACAAAAAAAACTTTCAAAAACAGGCTGCTGATCTTGAATAAATACGCAAATTAGATACAATTAACTTCGGTTTGAACAGAGACTGGGAATGGTTGGGCTATTACACTAATTGAATATTTCCCCATGTTAAGTCTCCTCACACCTTCTATGGGTCATCTCTATTTTCACTTCAAAAGATTTTTTTGTTTGTTTTTTTTCCCTCCTGCTGATGATAGCTCATCTCAATTGACTGGCCTCTTACAGTTGGTATGGCTACTTCCACCTTTTCATGTTCTCTGTATGTATAAATATCTTCTTGCTGTGTGTTCCAGTCTATGCATCCGATGAAGTGGGCTGTAGCCCACGAAAGCTTATGCTCAATTAAATTTGTTAGTCTCTAAGGTGCCAGAAGTACTCCTGTTCTTTTTGCAGATAAAGACTAACACGGCTGCTACCCTGAAAACAGTTTCTGGCAGTCACACATCCAGAGCATGGGGTTATGTCCCTGACCATTGATAGACCTATCCTCTATGAACTTAAGTACATTTGAAAAAAAATTGGTTAACACTTTTGGCCTTCACAATACCCCTGGCAATGACGATCCAAATAAGATTGATTGAAGTGAGTCTCTGTACAACAATTTATCAACAGCTTTCCCTCCAGTCACTGTGGCAACCCCACTAGTATTTTAACCAGTATACATTCTCTTTTTATACATAATTAAAATAAAATTATGTACTATCAACCACAAACAAATTATAAAATTTTCCACCCAACAATGACTGGGGAGCTCAAAAAGCATAATCTTTGTATTTCACAGAATTTTATTAAATTAACATCAAAACTTACAATGAGCTTTATTACTATGTTCATCAACATCAGGATAATGCTGCCTGACACATGCTAACACTTTTCAAGCAAAACAGAAAATTCTTCTTTAATTCTCCAGATAAACCATTAGCAGCACTAAGCAACAATTTCTTACACACAGTGTAAAAAACTAATGTATAGTAGCTTACAGGAACAAGTTTTCCCCAAACCGTGTGCTATATACATTAAATATACTAATTGCTAAAGCCATTTTTAAGAGCTAAAAGCTCAACGCTCTATAAGGCTTCCTTTAAGGAGTGCTTCCTTTGGTACAAACTTAATTCAATGCAAACAGTTCAATTTACAAGCACTTTACATGTAACATGCAAAATAATTACCTCCAGACTAGGCATCTAATAATGTTTATTTCATCACTTTTTTTTCCTGCTGAATCGGACCAATCACGTTTAATAGATTTTTTTTAAAGCTTAAAATTTAAAGCATGCAAGTTCTTATAAAATATAGTTAAAAGTCAAGCTGGCAGCCCACTGTCCTACCAAAAGCATTCAACAGTACATAAGGCTGCTATTAAAAAATACAAAATTTAAAAAAAACTGTACAACAGTTAACACTGGTCTCCTGTTTTGGATCCATTATGTTCAGCCCCCTACGTCCATGTAATTCCTGCTCTTTTGTATCCTAGATTTGACCTCATTAATGCTCAACTCCTGCAGAAACTTCCACACTTGCTAAACTTTAAACCGATGAATAGTCCCATTGAGATCAAGTTAAATACACAAGTCTTTGCAGGACTGGCGCTTAAACTACAAACCTGGAGCAAAGCAGTTGTTACAAACTTCTTTCGAAGTCAACCATTCCATTGCAGACAGTTCCAACATTATAGAATTGTAATTTCTTTAATCTCAAGTATGAAAAAAGTGTTAAAGTGTAGGAGGAACTGAGGTGTTCTTACAAATACTGTAAAGGGAAGGCAGAATTCTTGGAATATTTATGTGATAAAAGCAAAATCAACTTATTGGAAATTAAAAGATATATATGGTTAAAATATTAGCCATGAGAATTTATTTTTCCACATTAATCATCTATACATATACACATACATACACACACACACACATATAAATGAGTTAAAATTAAATTCCCATGGCAAGTTTTTAAGGACTAGCTGATCTCCTTTTAAGAAAATGCAGGCTCTCTTCTAGGTATGCATGCCTACCAAGAGAAGCACAAAGGCATGTGCACAACTTTAGAAAACGTCTGTTTGAAATGTCATTTCCTAGTATCTGCTCTAGAATGTGCAGGTCCAGGCACTTTAGTAACACCTTGTGTGCACAGAAGATGGAGTTTGTTCTTTGTATAAAAGCTGTTGGTAATATTGTACCCTCATCCTCTTTTAAAAAAATGATGCGGCTTTGCCAATACCAGTTGGGTTCCACTATGTTAGCAACTTTTGGAAGACCTCTGCAGTACACCATAGAAGGTGTGCCTGATTTTAAAGCACTACGCCATGCAACTTTGCTCAGAGCACGTCTAATCAATATGATGTTTTAAAACAGTGATAACTGGTAGACAATCAAATGAAGGTGCTCAATCTTGCCAAGATGGTGGAACTGAAAGTGTTTTTGAAAACCCAACCTAATCTAGAAAGAGGGGCTTGGAAGTTTTCCGTAAGATTTGGCCTTTTCCATTGGCAAATACAGATTTTTCATCTCTTGTTCACAATCTGTTACTATGCCAGCATAGTTCTAAGAACAGGATGTGTGGATCTATGTACCCATTACTAACAAAAGCTATCTCAGTAGCAACAATTGTGAGGTTATACATAACATTAATTTTAAAGTCCTCAGTAACAAGGATAGATTTAAAAAATATTTACAGTCTGGAGACGTGTACAGTTTGCAATAATTTACAGTTGACAAGAATTTTAACTTGAGTGAAATTCTGGGCCTAAACAATTTAATAGTATTTTTAAGTACAAATATTTGCTTATACTTAAAAGGGAATGATACACTAGGATAAAAGCAGGTTTTCCCCCCCTATTTCTGCCACAGATAAATCTTTTCCCACGCTTGTTCTTGAAAATGTTTATCTACTCAAATTATGCAAGATAGTTAACAATGCAAGATAACTAAAGTGGAATATGGGCATGATTTAAGATAGGAAAACCAGAAACAGGAGAAATAAAGATTTTGTTGGCACACCACATTTACACATGTAAGAATCAGATTTACAAAATGGAATTTTTGGTACACTTTCTTTGTTTTACCTTTTATGAAAAATATTGTGAATACCCATCTGCTTTTGAAATACATAAGACAACAGGACATAACAGGTAAACAAAGTTACAGAGAATACTGAAAATTAGGGCAAAGCATCATTTTATAAGCATAAAACATAAATCAGGTTTAAAAAAATACAGCAAAACTATCACACAAAGTAATTGCAAATGGACAACCAGTAGGATTATTCAAAAAGTTGCTTCTTTAAATGCTACAAAGGTTTACTACTTGTGCTCCTGGGGGAATTCTGCAGCACTGTGCACATGTACAATTCATATCCCCTACAAAAATGTTTTGCTTTCCTGCAGAAAAATGACTTTTGACAGGGAACCAAAAGGAAGCTGCAAAAGCAGTCACACGTCCCTCAGGCAGCCTGGGCATGTTGGCTTGGGTGCCTAGAGCAGCCAGTAGAGTAGGGGTGCTGCAAGGGGGTAGGGGGGAGAAGATGGGCTGGGTGTGCAGACATGCAAGCAAAAAAGAATCTGTCCCTCTCACTCCCTATTGTGGTGAATCCCATGTGGAGGGTTAGGGTTTCTGGGGGTTTGGAGGTATGTGTGAGGTAGACTCTGTCCCTTCAGGCAGAGCAGAAGGTAGCAGCCTGCAAGCTAAGTTGTTCCCATAGTTGTTAGTGAACTGTTCCTATTCTTAGTGAATTCCCCCTGGGAACATAAAACAGGCGTAAAAGTTTTAAGGCTCCTTTACATTGCCAGAATGGTTTAAAGGAGCCTTATTGTAAATGACAGTGACCTTATCAATGCTTATAGTGCTTTAGTGATTAGAACTGGTCTAAATTTTTGGACTGAAAAATTTTCCTATCAAAATGTGCTCCAAGAACTGTTTACCGTCGGCCTTTCTGGAAATGGTCAGTAGCAAATATAAATTGTGAGTTTGACTCCCCAGCCTTTACCTGCTCTTCAATTGCCTATGATGAATACTGAGCATATGGATGCATATATTTGTTGACTAATAACTAGAAATAAAGGGTCAAACCTAGCTACATTATAATTAGACAAAGGGAATTTGGGGATTTCCTCCAAAACTCCCCACTCCCATGCTCCATGCATTGCATTGTAGTTTAAATAAATTACCAAAATAATTGAAACTGGCATGGTTATATGGCATTTTTACAAAATATGAGGAATTTTAAAAAATTCTGCACAGAATTTTTAATTTTTTACCGCAGAATTCACCTAGGCGCGTACAAAAGTCATGAACACACTGTGTTAACAGAGATTGCAGATCTCAACTTCTTCCCTTCCCTGATTTTGAATAATGGGAATCTGAACCTAAGGAACTGTTTGGTATTTACAGACTGATACCAAGCTTGTACTTGTTATAAATTATACTTAAGTATATACTTAATATATATTAAGTATATATTTATTATGCGTATTAATTAAGCATATACTTGTTACAAATTCATCAATCTGGGCTTCAAGTTTAAAAAAGAATCAACATGTAGAAACATCTGATCTAATTGGAGGCACTGACATGAATAAACATGAGGACATGTTCCATGGCATCAGCATTACGAAAAAATTTAATTTGCATTAAAAACACTGTTACAACAAAAGGTATAAAAATACATATATACTGGTTCTCAAAACAATGACGAGTACATCATTATTCTCCTGACAACCAATAATGGGAGATTTCCAAAAGGACTTGGGCTGTGGTTTACTTTTCTCTGGGCTTCAGCAAATAGCCTGAAAAGTTACACACTTCGTGGAAAAATGAAACAAACTTCCTTGTAAAAAAAAGTTAAGCAGACTGCAGTAAGGAAGCCTTAGACCAAAATCCTGACTGGTGCAATGTGGGTATGCAAGTGAGTAAGAACCACTTAGGGAGGCTTTTCCCATCCACCCCTCCCATCCCCACAGCAGCAGGAGGGCATTCCAACCTCATGCTGGGAATGACGACTAGGTACCGCACCACAATGTTGCCACTACTGGCGAGCATGCTGGCGCTTTTCAAAGGAGAAGCAACATGCATGTCACTGTACAGCGTGACTGGCTGCCCTGAGCCATCTTGCCCAACAACAAGACAGTGTATCCAATATTTCTGTTAACACTTGTACTCTCCAGAGTAAGTCTTTATCAGAGAGGCCAAGATTTTGCCCTTAATACTTCTTTTGGGGATTTATGCTGTAGATTAAAACAACAGTCTTATCTATTTGTTATTTTACAGTAAATGTTCATCTTAACATTTAGAACACTAGTAATCTGCTGTCTTTCTTTTATTAAGATCCCACTCTGACCTAGGAACATTTCCTTCATATAAAACACTTCAGCTCCTTTTGCCTGAGTATTTTCATTCATGATTTCTATTTTTACTGTGGACATTGTTCTTCAAGCTCAAGTAAAATGTTTAGTAGCTTTGAGGGGGGAAAAACCAATGGCAATAGACTATGTGTAGTAGTAAATTTGGGGGCTATTTGGCTGACATAACACAAAGTTCCTCTATGGAAAGCGAGCTAAGACTTAAAAAGGAAAAGTGTAACACTAAGGTCTTTGAGAACAAAAAAGTATAAAAGCTTCCATTTTACAGCATCACTAACTTCACAATATTGTATCTATGAGGACAAACTATTTTCATGGTCATATAAGTTTACTTTTAAACATATTAAACCTAAGACATCAATTAGCAGTGGTGAATTCTGCACCCATAGGTGGCTGACAAAGAGAGAGAGCTGTTTGGATGAGATTAGCTGGGATTTTCTGTATACAATAACCATACTATATACTCAGAAGTCGAGTGTTGTGGTTTAGACCTCTAACGTATCCTCATGGCATAGTGCTTGCTTCTAGGCAAGTTTGACTTTAAAATTAGAGCATAAGTGGCTCCCTGTTCACAAGTTCGCCATCTCCTTAGAATAAAGAATAGATGTTATGTAACACTGGATTTGAGCAATGAATCTTCCAAGGCAGCTCTTCTTCCATATAATGCTCGTCGTTCTCTCTCTCGGATACCACATGCCTTTTTCCTTTGTTGTACTGGTTGATTCTTATGTAAGAAAGAGGTTTAAAAAAAAAAAGAAGGATACAGAATTTGTGGTTGCAAACAACTGCAAACTTTTAGGCAGCTGGGAAATCCTGAAGACCTCTATAATTACTGAAATATCTACATGCTGATAGTACAGCCCAAAAGGCACTCCAAGGTGCCCTGCAAAGTGAAAAATACTGGTTTATGACCTTTTCTCCTTTCCTATGATGTATAAAAAACATTTGTAAGCTTAAAAAGAGTTCCTATCAGGAATTCATGGCTGGTCTTCCCTACTTTTTGATGACAACTCAGAGGTCTCAAGCCTGGTCTAGACACAGACTCCTACCGATTTAACTAAAAAGATGTTATTTTAAACCAATTTAGTTAAACTGATGCAAGTTCATGGTTTGCTATTCTTATTTCAGTTTAGTTTAATCTTGTTAAAAATAAACAGATCAAGTTAAACTGAAATAAGCCACTCAAATTCAGTTAAAACACAAACTTCAATTTAGGTAAACTAGTGGGTTTAAAAATTACACTCTTTAGTCAAGTCCTTGGGCTCACAAGCCACATCTTCTTAACGGAATGGACAGGGCTGTTGAATCTTTACCAAAGACATCTTATCTCCCAGTTCTTTTTCTCAGAAAGAGACCATTCATGAAGAAGGCCACACAACATTAGCCTGACTAAAAACTGCTTTCCCAGTTAGGTTTCACTTGCTTTATATTTCTGAAACCTATTAGTTTTCTGCAGCTGTCCATATAATCCTCCAAAAAACTAACAAAACCTTATTTTTGTAATGTAAAAAAGGAGAACGCCTGCCAAAGTACATACCTGATAAGCCTTCTGTATACATAATAAAGATGCAACAACTAAAAAAAGAGCACAAACCTACTTTTTCTTTGCAGGTTACTGATGAGAATGGCAGACAGATACATGAGGGTAAAAGATAACTACAGATGACTTAAGATGAAGTACAAGACAGGTTATTCATTTGCTCATGAAGGTGACATTCAGCTGTAAGTCAACAGATGTGTTTTATACCATAATCACTATAGTAATGTCTTTTTTAAAAAAAAAAAAAAAACACTTCTTTGTCCACTTCCCCCCTGTCAGAAAGATTTTCTGACCTACATAGGTTTTGTACAAGAAGTCCTCTAGATTATGCAGGATCTAAGTCAATGAAAGTCACTGAAGGGAGACTATCTTCCACCCATAGCCAACCTGCAGAACCACACAGAGTTGGATGCAACATTCAAGAGGCAATGGCTAGAAATGGTAATCAGAACAAAGATAGAAAGATAATCAAGCTGTTTCTTGATGTATCGATGTCAGTTCTCCAAGTGTATCAGTTTGATCAGTGTTATTTCTGAAGAGTAAGACATCTGACACTTGTTAATAGCTCTATAAAGCCCAACCATATTAATAATTGTCTTGTATAAGACACACGTCTTTTTTATTAAAAAGGTCTTATACAATCACTTAATTTTCAGTTAGGAGCGGTGACAACAAATCTATGGGGATGGAAATTCTATTCATGTATAGAAATGCGGGTCTTCTCATGGATTAAGTATCCTTCAGAATCTAAATTTCATTGCTACTCTTCAAGTTCCAGTGATAAGCTTCTTAAATAGATTGATACAACTTCGAAAGCTGAGTTTGCAGTCAGAATGAAACACTAAGAGAGACTTTCCCCCCCTAAATGGAGCATTAATAGGGTCCTACCAAATTCATGGCCATGAAAAATGCATCACAGATGGTGAAATCTGGTCTCCCCCCGTGAAATCTGGTCTTTTGTATGCTTATACCCTATACTGTACACATTTCACAGGGGAAACCAGCATTTCTCAAATTGGGGGTCCAGACCCAAAAGGGAGTTGCGGGGGAGAGGGGGCCACAAGGTTATTTTAGGAGGGTTGTGGTATTGCCACCCTTACTTCTGCGCTGCCTTCAGATCTGGGCAGCAGCTGTTAGCCAGACACCCAATTCTGAAGGCAGTGCACTGCCAGCAGCAGCACAGAAGTAAAGGTGGCAATACCATACTATGCCATCCTTACTTCTGCGCTACTGCTGGCAGCGGCTCTGCCTTCAGAACTGGGCTCCTGGCCAGCAGCCATCAGTCTCCAACTGCCCAGCTCTGAAAGCAGTGCCACTGCCATCAGCAGCGCAGAAGGGTAGCAGTACTACAACCCCGCCCCACTACTCCTTCATGAGTCAGGGCCCCTACAATTACATCATGAAATTTCAGATTTAAATAACTGAAATAATGAAATTCACGATTTTTAAAATCCTATGACCCTGAGATTGACCAAAATGGACCATGAATTTAGCCCTAAGCAGTAACCTTGGAAATCTAATTGTAACTACTTAAAGGCTACCTTATTCTTTCCATTGCTAATCATATACAACACTCACCCACCAAATGGGACTGTCCAGTATTGCTGGACCTATCAATCATCTGAAAGGGCATTTCTCATAGGAATGTTTCAAGTTTTGAATTTATGAAGTCAAATATTCTTTAGGCCATTCAGGTAGTGGATGCCATTGTCACTTATTAAAAATTAGGGTATAAGTGAAGTTTACAGCACTGTTAGCTATAAAGTACTATACTCCTACAGTAATTGGCAGGATCTTAAGAGGTTTTTTAGGATATTTAAGAGGGTGTGTGCGCACAGCGGGGGATGCAGGTGAGAGGTGGCGGTATATAAAACTTATTAAGGTAACAGCAAATGAGCTAAAATATTTTTGAATGCTTTCAAAGCCATTTGATGGAGAGAGAGGAATTGATAACTATCTCAAATCCTTAATTTTCAGTATTCTTTGATGCTTTGTTTTCTCATACCACAGATTTACAACATTTAAATTAAACATTTTCTAAGTCTTTCCATTTCTGTTTACTATATTCCAAGCTTTACACAAATAATTCAAAGAAACCCAAAAGCGTTACCCATATTTTCTATGTATGGCTAATATTACTTCCTCATACTAAAACATCTTTTTGCAGTACACTTTTTTTTAAAGTAAATTTTTTAAAAAATAATTAATTCTCAATTCCGCATTTCTGATTACAGTATACACAACTGAAAAAAAACCCTGTCATTCTAATTTGTTCTCAAAGTACTCAACTTAGGATCTGTTATTCAAACTAAACAAAACTTGTCAAATTCGTACTTTACTCCTCCTTACTATACATTTTAAAATTAAGGTACAGAAAATATATTTGAGACTAAAATATCTTCAATATTTCTACATCAGCAGGATAACCTCACATTAGACTAACAAATGAAGATCACAGAGAGCAGAAAAGATGAGAGTAACAACTTCTGGGTCAATCTCTTTCAACAAAATTGCAAAGGTTCTTTATTAAAGTTAAGTACCTTTGTAGAGGCACCAAAAATGAATAGCCCTTTCAGCTGAACTTTCAAAAAAAAATTTAATTTTCATTCAAAAAGAGATCTTGAACTCATTAGGTACATACATGTCCCTATCCCACTGCCCTGTAACATACATTCAGCAACTTAAAGAATCAATATTTATTTTTATAGACTCATATATATATATATATATATATATATTACAGATACATACACACTCAGCAGGATTATAGGTATCCTTTTTAAACAGTTTGATCAGTGTTGATAATCTATTCCAATTATTTTGTGAATTGAATGGAATTTATCTATTACCTGGAAAAATGAAATTTTAAAGACCCAAATGGAATTTGTGGATCAATAGTAGCACCAATACTGTACTTGTGAGGGTTTATATGGCCATTACTTTAAAATGACTGCAGGGATTGGGACAATATATATTTTTCTAATATTCTTCTTACAGCATGAGCATTCCTGCACTTCTTAGGCAGCAATACTTGCTGAGTCCATGCATTTGTTCCTACCCTAAATTCAAATATTACATAGCCTTCTTTACTGTAATATACAGTATTTCTTCTGTCCTGTTGGACTTTTTTGCTTTTCACACAGAAAAGTGATCAATATCGTTCCAACAGAAATTATTCTCTCCCCATTGTATGGCTCAGTTTCAAGATTGTTTAACTAGGCAGCCACCGTTAGTGTTACTTGTACCTCAATACCACTAAGAGTCATCAGTCAACGACTGAAGTAATATACAAAGTTTTGAGGGCAGCTTACTGTTAATGGAAAGCAAGGTACTCACAGGCGCTACCCTTTTAACTAGCCCTCCAATATCAGCCACACAAAAAGGTTAGTCACAGTTCCAATACCATAGTTCAGCAGTTAGTTACCTACCATTCGGTAACAAAAGTTAAACCCACTTGTGATTTGAAGCAACAATATTCACCCTGAGAATACAGAGGAAGCATTTAAGAATAAAATCTGATATGTGTTTTTCCTTCACGTATGCATTCTTCCATTTTTTCTTCAGCCCCTCTGGGGTACATGGGTTTGAACCGAGAAGTTAACATCAGATATTTCCTTTGTGAGCTGATTATTCATGCCACAGTCAGATACTGGTGATAGAAAAGCCCAAAAAGGCTTGTGAAGAAGAGGCAAGCAGCAATCCACCAGGTGAGAAAAGACAGGAGTCCTCGGAACAGGAGAGGAGTGAAAATGTTCTTTAGGCTGCCCAATGCCATTGTTATTTGTACTACAGTTACCTTCATCTTCCCATCAGCAGGTGGAGACTCAGAATAAACTGAATTGGGGAGTGGACTGTTCTCCATTGGAAAGTCAGAGCTAGATTCTGGATAGATGCCCCAGGAATAATTACCTGTTAAAAGTAAGATAATAAATGAAGCAACTAGATTCCAACTCCTTTTACTTCAGTCAAGTCTATAAATATAGCAGCAGTATCCATGACATATTAGAAATAGAAAATTCTTTCTAAATAACTTTCTAAATATAAAATTGCAAAATGCCTGATGTCGACTCCCTAATTACACTACAGTAGATCTGGTAAGACAGTGTAAGACATATCCTTCATGATGGTCTGGTGTTGCTCTATTCTTTTATTAATACTAGAAGAAAATCCATGCCTCATTTATAAATAGTGGTCAAGAAGTCCATGCAGTTTTAAGGATAAGACTTGAATTAATATTAGAAAATGTCATTAACAGATTTCCATAAAATGATACATGTAAAAAGCATAATTGATAGTTTTTTACATTTTATAAACAGAAAGATCCATGTTTCAATATACATAAAACATCTCAATTTGTTTGTTATACTAAATAGTTTGCCTGTTGGATTATTAATCACAAATAGGAATTAACATCTGGTTAACAAGTGTCTTAATCGGAAAGAAGACAGAATAGTCTTAAAGCTACTACTTTAAATGACAAGAAAACATCTTTGTATATTATTGGTTACACATGATTTCTTTTAATGGACAGATATAAAATGATAAAAGCCTTTCATAATAGGATCAGAAAATTTTTTAGTAAACATATGCACTGTTTTCCTTTATCAAATTTTGCTTACCTAGTGTTTTCAAAAGCAGAGTTGTATGAAGCAGCATTACCAAAGGTGCCACATACTGCAATGCAATTACACAAAGGTAATAAAATACTCGGGCCACCTGAAACCAACAAAATCCTTATGAGTGACTTAGAATGCAAAAAATCTCAACACAGCTGACATGTTATGAATGATCATAGCAAACATTTAAATACAACTGTCAGGAAAACGGAGCAGCTTAAAGAAATGTGATCCTTATGAGAGAAGCTAAATTCTAAAGATTTTTCCCACCAGATTTTTAGTGTCTAAAAATACTGTCTTCAAAAAGACTTTTCATGAAGAATTTCAGACTTAATAAAAGTTTCATAATACTTAAAGAGCTCATTACTTTACTAGTTATTTCCTTACAAAAGGCAGAGTTAAAAAAAACCCATTCATCTCACTTTTTCTAAAAAAATCCTATCATTCAATGATCTGCATTTCTATACACTAGAAGTTTGTTAAAAAGTAGTCTGAAAGTTAATGTACTTTGGATAAAAATTTTCAAAAGTGCTGGAGTGACTCAGAAGCTTAAGTCTCATTTTCAAAAGTGACTTAGGCAAATGCTTAAGTCCCACTGTCTTTCAATAAGACTTTGGCTCCTAAGGGTCTAAGTCAGGGGTGGGCAAATTTTATGGCCTGAGGGCTGCATCTGGGTATGGTAATTGTATGGCGGGCCATGAATGCCCAGTGGAGGAGTAATGTGGGGGGGCTCTATATGGGATGTTACCGAGGAGCGGAGGGGGGCACTCATGGGGTGTGGAGCCGGGGGGGGAGGGCTCTACTGGGGCAGCACTGGGGACTCCTAGGGGCCCTGCCAGCAGTGACACCAAGACAGCCGTACCAGGCACCATCACAGGCAGAGTCACCCTAGCTGAGATGGTTGTGGCCCCTGGGCGGTTTGAGGCTCCTAAGGGTGGGGCCACGACCGGGAAGGGATCAGGCACGCTGCTGCATAGGGGCAGGGTGAAGACATGCCTGCACAGTGTGGCTCTGCCTGCCGGAGGATGGTGCTCAAGGGAATTGAGAGTCGGGGACTGGAGAGCACCAGGCAGGCGGAGCAGGGCAAGCCCCCGACCCCACTCTCTGGCAGGAGCTAGAGAGCCCAATAAAAATGCCTGATGGGCCGGAAGCTGCCCATGGGCCACAGTTTGCCCACCCCTGGTCTAAGTCCCTTTTGGAAAATGGGACTTAGGTGCTTTTGTTTAACAATGTAAGATATTAGTAAATGAAAATGGTCAGAAAAATGAGAAATACAAATAGAAGCTCCATGGTTAATTTAAGTGGTTAACAGAATTCACTTAAAGAATCTTCACTTCAGATTTAGATTATATTTTATTGGACTCCACTTTTAAATTATTTTATTTCTTCACAAGGAGTGGGTCCTCTTCTCCTAATCACTAATGTTACATTATTTATACACAACTGTTGACCCAAAGGGCTGGAGAAAAAATAAGAGGACAAAGTCAAAAAACAAAATCAGCAATGAAAAAGTCAACTCTTTATCTTAAGTAAGAACAAAATATTGGCCTTGCCTAAAGGATGAAAAGGCATGGAATTCTTTAAAATAGCACTAAAAAGAGGGAAGGGTTTTGAGATGAAAACGTGTCAAAAAGACAGTATGGGGAAGAGTTCCAAAACACTGGGTACTGAAGAGGAAGTATGACAACCATGGAACCAAAGCAAAAGATGATGACTGTTCTCCCCTTTGATAGGGAGAACATGTAGGGTATGTTTGATAGAATATGATCAAACAGAAAAATAGCAACCAATAAAGGAAAAGGATTGGAAGGATCATTTCCTGGTTACAGCAACAGAAGACCAAAAAGAGTGGAGGTGATACATAAACAGTAAGATAAAACAAAAATCGATTTTGTTCAGTGGCTTTGGACTGACTGAAAAGGAGGATTTTGGAAGACTGAAGTAGAGAGCAATGTATGGAACAGGCTTTTGCTATATGAAAATTACAAAACTTAGGGCTTGGCTACACTTACAAATTTGCAGCGCTGCAGCAGGGTGTGAAAACTTACCCTCTCCAGCGCTGCGAATTGCGGCGCTGCAAAGCGCCAGTTTGGTCAAAGCCCCAGCGCTGTCCGTTATTCCTCACAGGGAGGTGGAGTACGGACAGCGCTGGGAGAGCTCTCTCCCAGCGCTGGCGCTTTGACTACACTTAGCGCTTCAAAGCGCTGCCGCGGCAGCGCTACTGCGGCAGCGCTTTGAAGTGCTAAGTGTAGCCACAGCCTTATACACCTCTACCCCGATATAACACTGTCCTTGGGAGCCAAAAAAATCTTACCACGTTATAGGTGAAACCATGTTATATCCAACTTGCTTTGATCCGGAGTGCACAGCCCCACCCCCTGGAGCACTGTTTACCGCGTTATATTCGAATTCGTGTTATATCAGGTCGCCTTATATCAGGTAGAGGTGTAGTTAACTGAGATATTTAGATTTCAGAGGAGCAGCCGTGTTAGTATGGGTACTTCCACCTTTTCATGTTCTCTGTATGTATAAATATCTTCTTACTGTATGTTCCAGTCTATGCATCCGATGAAGTGGGCTGTAGCCCATGAAAGCTTATGCTCAAATAAATTTGTTAGTCACTAAGGTGCCACAAGTACTCCTGTTCTTTGAGATATTTAGAAGATGTTGCATTTTTCAGATAACATGAGAAATATGGGTGCAGAAAGATTCTGATTAAAGAACTCCGAGGCTCCTAGCAGCAACAACTGGACTGATTCTGGTATTGATGATCGTGAGAAGAGCCCTGTGAATAAATCCACCTTAATCCTGAAGTCCCACACTAGTCACCATGCTTCAGACTAAAAACTATGGGCTAGAAATCCCCTTCGAAGCCCTTTTACGGCCATTGCTTAATATTTTGCGGGTGACACAGATACTACACTAATAGTCATAGTGATAAGTACTATTATTGAAAAACCTAAAATAGACAAGCACATTTTTGTGCTATGACACTTTCCAGATCACATCTCCCATGGGACTGACTAACATGTTGCACTCAGTACTTCTCTGCAAAATGAGCCTATCCCTCCCAAATTGTTGCATAGTGGCCTTACAAATTTCTATCCACCCATTTGGCCATAGTAATTTGACTGCTAAAAGAAATAATTATTCAGTGTTATCATAGTAACAAGATGGACAAGTATTTGTACATCCAGGCTAGTACATTTTTGTGACACTTTTACAAAATTGCCCTATCATTCAGTTCTGTATATTAAAAAAAATTCTTCCATTTTATGCTATATATTTGTATATAGTTCCTTTCACAGTTCAAGGATCTTTGCCCATTTAGCACACTATACAGCCATACAACCTTACCTTTGCCTCTGAAAGTGGGAATATAACCACACCCTTGCTTCTCCTAACAAAGCCACCCATTGCCTCTGTGCCCACCATAAGTCTAAATCACCACTCATTCATACACTCCACAGACCTTTGCAGAAGTCTGTGTCCCATTAATCTGGGAAATACAGTAGCTGATTGCCAGAGATGATGCTGGACAAAAAGGTTGCGATAGGTACAGTTCTGTGATTGCCTGTAGGGACTTCTTAGGACATGGAGCAAAGGAAGCAGAGTTTAGCTGTGTGGCTGTGGTGCGTGGAAAATATCAGTTCAACTCTGTATTTTCTGGATTTGAGGGGGTTTCCCCGCAATGGGAGCCTTCTTGTAAAAAACAAAACAAAACAAAACAAAAAAACCACACTCAGGAAACCTCCCAGTTTACAATTTTTGGATGTGAATTCTGAGCCTGTGGAAAAGTACAAGGACAGGGCAATGTGTTGTGCCTAACAAGCTATGTTAAATCACTTCATACATTTACCATTTTTGTTCCATTCTACTTACCATTTTCTGCAGATCAACCGTACTTATTCTGCCAGCCTCCTTTTTCATCTGATCCACACATTTCTGTGCTAAATTAAGGTAGGCTTGCAGGTGTTTGCGCATCATGGCCAACCGTAAAGCGCACAATAGGATAATTATCCACAGTCGTACCGTATCAAATGTTGCTTCTGACATTCTGTGGATCATAACAGCATAGTAATATTCTCCAAATGTCACCCCTATATATACTTAATGCTATGTATCTGTTTACATTATATTATCTGTACAAAAAACTTGACGTCTTGAAGGAAATATTTAATATAATTATTTACATAGCTCATGTTCAAGCAATATACAATTTTCCTTTCTCACTTAATTCCTTACACTTCCCACTCATGCCATAGCATTAGGCCTATATAAATATCCAAGTGACTGCAATGGGAAAACCTGGGAAGTTCTGTCAGTATTGAAGATTTCAAGCAATCTAGAATAATAAATAAGAACTATGCATTCCAACTGCTTTAAGATTTGGAATCTTCACTATACAGCTGTAAAATATCAACGGAAGTAAAGCCTAATTATATCTTTGGCCCTCTAACCAGGTTAAATGCCAAGTCACTGCAATAGTTTTTCTAATTAAAAAAACAAAACACTAAAGTACAAAAACTCAAATTGTAATTATATTGAGTTCACTGCCAATGCAACTTTCTTTGGCATACAAAGTGGTCACAACTATTAGACAGCTTTTATTTCTAGAAACAAAAACAGTAAAAAAAACTTTAAACTTATTTTTACTGTGATAGTTATTTTAATTTTTTCAAAAAAAGAATTACTTAGCTTCAATAAATAAAGTGACACTGCAGCCTCTCTCCAATACACAAATCAGGAAACATGTAGGGTATGTTTACCACGGAGACTATACTAGAATAACCTCCTCTACAAATGAAGTTAGCTACTCTACTGACCACACTGCAAGGTAACACCCCAGCTAGAAAGAGTGATTTGATTAGCAGCACAGCAATTCTATTAGAGTGACTGGATTAGTAGCTGATGAATTATGTTAACTCAGCTGCTGCATCACCACTACATTATTAGCTCTCAGGTATCAGCAGCACTTGAGCTTCAAAACACATCCCGTAATAGGCCAGCTTGTTCAAACTTAAAGCACCACTTAACTCAAGCTAGACACCTGTGTGTGCACAGAGTTGGGAAAACACTAGTTATAGCTTGAGAAATACTGCAGTGAAAAACAAGCCTGGCCTATGCTATAGCAGCTTCCTAGGGATATGGTGGAATCTCTGCAGGGCCTATGCCAAGGATTCCTTCCATGGTCAGAACCAGGGATTTTAAGGTCCCTTTACGTCACTTCAGCCCTTTTACCTGGCATAAATGGAACAGAATGGGGGTGAAGAATCTGATCTTAAGACTTCAGAACAAATGTTAAAAAGGAACCTTACAAAGGTATGCTCTCTTTGCCCAGAGGTGGGTTCATAATGTAGTCCTTGGTGATTGGTTTTACCCACAATAAGACCATAAGTAAAGGTGCCAAGAAGTTTATATGCAGCAATGTTCTGGAAGGAAAGAGAAAAGGAAAATATATTTCATACATACGATCATTACACTGGTAATCCAGATTTTCGTACCTACCAATTGTTGAAAATAATGAGGCTTGGCAGAATTTGTTTTAATATATTTTGACTGATAATATCATTGTTTAATTTTAAGCATTCTTTTCAATTTTTATAGATTTCAATTTTCACAGTGGCAGGAATTTATGAAGCGAGTCAGATAATTATTTAATGCCAGTAGTCATTCAGTGTCAAAAAGTTAAAGTTTGATAACTGTAAAATACAAAGTTGTAAACATCACATGTAAAAATATATAAAGTAAATATCCTTAAATAAAACAAACTTAGGAAGCATTTTTCTGACTTTGCCTATCAGTAAATTTCAAACAATCATTGACAGAAGTATCTTTTCTTCAGTTTGTATGTATGCCGAAATAAATGTTTACTGACATACCATATATACTCGTTCATAAGCTGAATATTTTTGGTAAAAAAATGACGCATCAAAGAGCGGGGGTGTACACCAAAATGTGATGATTTTAAACTCTATGGCAGGGGTTGGCAGTCTATGGCACACATGCCAAAGGTGGCACACGAGGTGATTTACTGTGGCACACTGCTGCCAGCCTGGTGTCCCCACCGCCAGCTCCTGGCTGGCAGGGGCCAGCAGATGGAACCCCAGACTGACAGCGGGCTGAGCGGCTCAGCCCGCTGCCAGCCAGGGTCCCGGCCGCTGGCCCCACTCAGCCTGCTGCCAGTCTGGGGTTCCATCCGCCGGCCCCTGTAAATGTAAAATGTATTACTGGCACATCAAATCTTAAATTACCGCAAATAAATGAAGACTTGGCACACCACTTCTGAAAAGTTGCTGACCTTTGCTCTATGGAATCATTGAATCTAATACACTGTAGTTTTGTTTACCTGGAGCATCTGCAGGCATGGAGCCCCTCAGCTTCCTGTGGCCGCAATTCGCTATTCTCAGCCAATGGGAGCTGCAGGAAGTGGCTCCATGCCTGCAGACACTCCAAGTAAACAAACGTCCCGACCCGCCAGCGGCTTACCCAGGCCAGGAGCCAAAGTTTCCCCTGAAATACAGGGTCAGCTTATGAAAGGGTCATACAGTTTTTGCTATTTTTACCTATCCATTTTGGGGGGTTGGCTTATAAATGAACGGGCTCATGAACGAGTATATACGGTATACCAATAAAAATCAAATCCTTCCAAGACTAAAAATAACGTGGGAGTTTCTCAATAAAACTGTGAGAAAGTGGTGGAAATAGATAATTTTTCTTTTCTTCAGCATGCTTACGGGATTTTAACAACAAAAGAATTAGCCACGCAATTTCATGATAATTAATGATTAGATACTGTGGTGAAAGGTGCGCAACTTTGAATAAACTCCTATTTCAGTGTATTCTAATGAACCATATGTTACACAGCAACATGGTTAGTGACAGCTGTTGTAAATATCTACATTGGTATAATGTATGTTTAATCTAAGAACTCAGTATCTCAAACTGATAATTATGGAAAATATTCAATTCCATTAGTGGAAAGTGAGATAAGTAACACATATGAATAGTTTTGTACTATTGAAAAGATTAGTTTGTTATTCACACAGAATCAGGGAAATATTTATCATTTCTGGCAAGTCAAATTTCCCAATTTTGTATAGATTTTCTTAATTGGGAACCTTGACTAACTCAAAGTGAAATTTGGTACTTGCATACAATTATAGCTGCTCAGAGAGAAAACATTGAAAGATAGTAGATCATTTCTAGAATAGTTACTTTTAAAAGTATTGGATTCACAACAAATTAAACTGGATGGTTAAAATAAAAACCAAGTTGTGGGAATGCAAAACAAGAATGAACTTTTTTTTTTTTTAAATGAACCTATGGCCTGTGAAGATAAAGCCCATGCTCAGTTCCTCTCACAAAGCTAATATCAGTACAACCTCAAAAGGGCTTGATTGTGCACCCATTAAAGTCAATGGAAATTCTATACCCACTGAAGTCAATGGAAATATTAAGTGCTGGTGCCAGAGCAACATTGCAATATTAGCTGAGTCAGACTGCCCATACTCCCATATCTAAAGAAAGTGCTACAATACAATAGGGGAGACAACCAGGTGACTAAAAATTTATCCTAAAAATATCAGATGTCACTCAATTAAAACACTATTAAGACTCTTAAAACCATCTGTATTTGTATTTTCAGAAGCATCTCATCATGCAGTCTGAGTAACCCACTGGTTCAGAAATAAAAAAGCAGTGCTAGCGATGCAGTGTTGCTAGGGAACACTACAGCATCAAGGAGCAGCTCAAAGCAGTTCAGCAGCTTGTGAAAGGCTTTTACCTGCTCTTCTGCTTATTTAAGTCACACCATTAAATTAGTGGACTAGAATGTGTAAAGGGGTGGCAAGAATCCATTTTTGTCCATTGGAGTAGTGTGAAAAAGGCTGAAAGCACTCAAAGCAACCCATGGAAAAGGGGTGGATGGGTAACTACAGAAAACACACACACACACACACACACACACGGTGCTGCTGAAAGAAAATTAAAAGGATTATCAAAATTAAACATTAAAAATAGCCACACCAACAAGATTTTTTATTCTATATAATATGTCACCAAGAACAAGTATAATTAAATATTAGGATATTACAGTCCAGGATTGTCAGTGGGGATTAGGTACTGAGAAAACCCTGAAGGGAAATTTAAAACGTATTAAATAAAACATGTCTGAATTTGGGCCTCTAACTAGGTAAGAAGCTAGATTTGAAAACGTGGCTTTAATCTGGTGTCAACTCCCACGCCCCAATTAAATACCTTTGATTATATAAATAGCATCATAAGTAATAGCCACTTAGCTATTCAACCTTATTGAAAATGACACTTGCATTTTATTCTTTAGCATTTTAAAAGATGCTATTCTATGCCTGCTGCAGTTTGAACTTGCTCTTCCTACATAGTTTCCTAATTGCAATGTATTTAATGTGTAACAAATATAAAATGAAGTTGCCAAGTTTCAGTCAGAGGATTAAGAGAGAAAGACAATTAGGGGTTATTTTTTTCTGCTTAGTTTTGTTTTGCTTTCTTTATTGCCCTCCTGAAACCACTTCTCTCCACACTAGTCTCTTTCTGTTTTCTGCCCCTAATCTTACAAGCAGTCAGGGAACGGTGCACATCTGAAACTGGCAGTGTGACTCTCTCCTTCATCACCATTTCCTAATCTGCCTAAAAATGTGACCAAAGTGGAGAATGAGAGCCAATCAGTGTGAAGCTCCTATACAAGGAGAGAAAAGAACATTCCTTTATCAGCTCTCCAGTCATCTAGCGAAGGATGGTGGTAGGTATGGATGGTGCAAAGGAAACTAGCAGGCCTGTTGGAAGACTAGAGAAAACAGGTGGGAAATGGGGGAGGAAGTCCTAGTGAATCACTAGTTTCTCATTGGAAATGAATTGTATTACTTCTTTGTACATAAAAAAAGATATCAAAAGACTGAACAGCACTTATCTATGTATATATATTTTCTCTTACTGTGTTATTTTTCCTGTTGCTAAATTCAGAGCATCCAGATGCATTTGAGCCAGTCGTAAGCCAGGGAATGTCAAAAAAGCACCAATAAGTGAACAAAAAACAGCCAGGAACAGTTTGAAAGTTAGTTTAGACACGGGACCTCTACAAAAAAAAAAAAAAAAAAAGAGGGGGTGGTTAAATTTTAAAGGTTCCCCCCCCCCCCAACACTTCATCCCATCTCCCCAATAATTAATTAAAAAAGGGCAAACAGCAAAAAGGCATTCATTCATGATTTTGAAGAAAGCAGTTTAACTCCATCTTGCTAGGATGCCAAGACTAGCTGAGCCTACAAATTACTAGCAATAGATTCAGCAACGTAGAATAAAAACTGAGTAAGCCCACGCAGACTGTACATTTTAAAAAAAGGCCAGAAAAAACTTCTATGCAGGAAATAGAAACAATCTTCCAAGAAATATTTTGTACGTTTGGCACTACGTAGAAAATAACCTATAAAAAAAGACATTAACTGTAAAACACAAAAAATAATCCTTCAAATATTGAAGTCTAGTGAAGGTCAAGGAATAAAAACAGCTAGCAGAAATATTTAACAAACAATGTCAACATACTGTGCTTGCATTCAACCTTTACCCACTAAGTAGCTCTCCAGTATCTTAAACTATTGTTACTCTAGTTACCTATCACCATTACATAAGTGGATAATTCTAATTCACTTATCTTCCAAGGTGACGACTTTTTAAATTATTGAACCATTCAATATTTTCATAAATGTAAAATGGATTTAAACAAAAAACTAGAATCAAGTATTTGAACTTTTTGCACCCCCGTCTTCAGGATTATGCAAGAATCAAAGACCTAAATGATGCAATACAAATAGAGATTACTATTAATAGGGGGCAACAAACAATAGAGTCTAGGGACCCATACAAGAGAATTTCAGTAGCTGCATTCATAATCCATCTCATTCAACTCTCAAGAGATGCCATGACCATGCAATCACTGCCTGTAAATTTCCAAGATACTGCAGTGAAGTTCAAAAGGGAATGAGGACAGACAGGCATTAACTGGAAAATTAATTGAAAAGTTAGCAAAGCACGATCAGAATAATTTACAAAGAGGACAGATTGCAGATTAGGAAATGCAAAATGTTCAGTAGAGGTTATTTTTAAGGTTGATTTAGTTAATACCCAGAGTCCTCAGATACCCCTTCCCAAAATTATATTAAATTAATATGGTAGTTTAGAATTAACACCAAAAGAAATTCAGTCATGTTCCCACAGCCATCACAATTCACTTCATACAAGGGTAAGTATTACTGACATCCTCTAAATATTTTAAAGCATAAATTAACAAAACAGATATATTTAAAATATTACTTGCAAAAGGGACTATTTATAGTTATTGTGATAGTGTATGTGAGCAACATCACTTTGATTATAGGATATGCCTCTGTCAGTCACATAAAACTTGGTGGTCCTGAGGCAGATGGATCGTTTTTCCACAAGAGGCAGTATAAAATAACAGCCTGAACACAGAACTAGGAGCCAAAACTGACTTCTACTCTCAACTCTACCACAGGCTCCATCTGTAACCTTTGGCAAAGCATTTCACCTCTCAGTCCTCTTATCTATACAGTGAGGACAATCCTTATCCTCAGAGGTGTGTCGAGGTTTATGTAATATGAAGATGAAGTGGTTATATAAAAAGTAGTAGAAGAAAAATGCTTGTAATTTTGAACTGTATTTAATAATTTAATCTAACATTTGATTTTTTTTTTAAAAACTTAACAAAAAGCATTAGACCAAGCAAGACATGTCAAGTAATTTGAAAGTAGAGCATTGATTCAGCTTTCACACATTAATAAACACAGTACAAGAGCAAAGCACACGAGTGAATAATCAAGAGACAAAGGCTCACTACCAAAAAACAAGTGGTATGGTAAAAAAAAGAAAAATTATATTAATGTAAAGCACACGGGTGTACTTTTCAGAAACTTACTGGGATTCCAAACCTTGCTTTTCAAGAAACTGCACAGCACTTTCTGAAAAATTTGAAAACCCTGCAGAGAGAGAGATTTTATTTTTTTTAAAAATCATAGTGCAAACATGGAATATCTCTTGAAAGAAAATTCTAGGAAACAGAACATCTTTTAAATAAGTTTTCATGTGTCTGATTTAGCTCTTTCATGTGCTAATTAGTATGCCGCAATGCAATAAAACTTGGTTATTAGCAGGAGCAGTCTTTGAAAACATCCCTTTGATATTTGTGCACTCTATGAACATGAATAAAATTTACATTAATTCTTTAAGAATATAAGTAATTTTTCAGTATCAGAGGAGCCTCACTTAACTGTGTGAGGTTAAAAGGGGTTAAAAATAAAAAAGGTCAACAAAGAGTTAACAAAAAAACAAACAACCTACACAGAAAAATACTCTAAAGTAAAGCAAGGCAATTACACAAGATGTACTTTTAATAAAATGTTTGGGAATGCAGATTCAGAAATGTCTCTAAAATAGAATTTGTTTTAAAACAGATACTCTAAAAAAAAAAAGATATCTGAAGGTATAATATTGATACATGACATTAAAGTAAACAGAGCTCATAAATATTGTCATAAAATTACCTGATTCAAGTCCAAATTCTAGATAATTTTCAGTTACAATAAGGATTGCCATGGCTTTGACAAAGAAAAAAAAGCCAAAGGTGACACAGACAGATCTTTCACCTCCATCTTCTACTTTGAAGTAGTGAGTGGTCAATGAGAACAGTATCTTGCTACATAAGAAAAGTCAAGGAAAAGTAATTTGTAGAATAAAAAGAATTATACCTTAAGATGACTAAGAAGCTATTCCATACATTTTGCTCTGTATGTGCAAATTGCAAATAATGCAATATTATTAGACCAAATACAGACAGAATTATGCTTCATAATGTTGGAACATTTATTATGCAACTGACATTACATGACAAAATGGGATTTTGGAAAGATGCCATTTAGAATTTTTTTCTTTTGACTTATGGTCATAAATATCCAAAATATTCAATTATTTTACAAAAATTAGAATATTGTTCTATATTAAAAAACTTGTTACAAGTTAATACTTCTAGGAAAAATGGAAGCTTACAAGCCAATACACATTTTCCAAAAAACAATTGCACAATATTTATCAAATGCTGTAATTCAAGATAATATATTTAACTCTAATATTCAAAATAGCCAAGGTTATATCTATAAAGCAGCAAATGAATACATGCAATTCTAACTCCCAGTGGTAGTTGCACATCTCAGTGTCTTAAAGTTTCTTAATTATGAAAATCTTAAATAGCAAAATCCTGACTACTGAAGTCAACGACAAACTCCCATTGACTTCAACAGGGTCAAGACAATGATTTATGGGAAGGAAATGGATTTGTGCCCACTTTTTGCTGCTTCTTTATATAGGGAAAAAACCTCAAGTTTTACTTATCCCTTGCTTGTTTTTTACTTCAGAGAAATCAAGATGTCTAGTTTAGTCATCCCTCTTTTCCTGAAGGCCTTTTTTTGAGGACTCAGAGGTGTGGATTGGGAGCTCTCCCGATCCTTAACTGAAAAGAGGAACGTTGAATATTTAGCACAAAAGCTTTTCCTCAAATGTTTGTTAAGCCTTTGAGTTACACAAGTGTTAAAAAAAGTTTAAAGGAGTCTTTTTTTTTTTAAACTAAATCATATCCCCTCTCAATCAGGCTTCACTTTCTTGGTACTTATGAGAACAAACCCCACTTATTTCCAATAATTTACTTTACTCATTTCATAAAAATGGAAATTCTATAAAAATGCAGTGACCTATATATAAAAATCAGGGTAAATAAGACAAATATTTCTTGAGAAAACTTTTTGGTATTTTAAAAAACGCTGACCACCTGGACTGTACAGGAGTAAGCATTTTTATTACTATGCAGTTTATTATCATGTGTTTGAGAGTTATCAACTATAGAAGTTAATTATTAGCAAACTAAAAACAAATCAGTAATACCTAGAAAGGAATTTCAAAAGGGAGAGGTAGAGATTCTACATATCTTATGCACTCTGGTAAAGTTCTTTCATATAACCAACCCGCCACAAATATGAACATCTGAGAGGTCGCCTGATCTTTTATCAAACATTTTTTAAACTTTCATTGACTCCTCCTCCTTTTAAATGCATTTCTAAATATAATTAGATCCATAACTGCATAACAAATTAAGATCAATTTTTCACTATATACTTTCAGCTCTTATTACTACAAGCTGCAGTCTGCTGTAATTGAATTTATTTTTAAAGTGCAGGAGATCAAATCCATATTCAAATAAAATAGTTGTGTCAATGAGACCACACTACCCATTTAGAACAGAAAAAGGCCATAGAAAAAACATGAAATAAATGTTAGGTTATGGCATTACACAACACCATAAACATTTATATTAGTACAATATTTTTAAGATTATAAAAGCATTTTAAGAACAATCTATTTTACTTAATTCATTTTAGTGAAAAAACTTTTGAATAGCAAATGCGCTTCTGGACACACTTTTTCATAACAGAATATAGAGGATTCAGTGAGGTGTTGCACTTCACTACTCTTATCTCAGTGCATGTTTCCCTGCATTTCACTAACATGTATATAACTAGAACAATATACCCTTTAACAAGTGGTTTTCTAAGGGATCTTAAAATTTCACCAATAGATAAAATAAACGTTTGGTGAAATTTTAAGATCACTTGCATCTGTGCGCGTGTAAATACCTTATAGGAGAAGTACATAAATAAAAAAATTCTCTTGAAATTTTAAATTTAAAAAAGTCACACCTACTGGATTGGTGGTATTTACCTACCTATATGGTGGTATTTACCTACACATTTTAAAGTGTTTTATGTAGACTGGCAAGCGTCATTGACATTTTATAGACTGGAAAACTGAGGCATAGTGTGATGAAGTAGTAAATGGCAGACTCATGAATCAAACCCAGACCACCTGACTCCGTCTTCCATACTCGTCACTGAATGACAAATGGTGATATCCCACAACGTATCAGTCACTTGTGGTAATTTGCATTTTCTTCATTTTGTGCAGTTTGGATAAGATTTTTTTTAATTACTTAGTTTAGGTCACATGGGGTATTAAAAACTTGTAAAATCTGTGCAAAATACTCTATTAAAGTAATCCTGAAGGGGCTTAAGTAAATAGCAATTCAGGAATTCCTTCACACTAACTTACTACATTGCTATGATACCAAGGTTAATCAATACCTTACACAGAACACAAAAATACATTTATTTTGCTGAAATATCTGCACATGTACTCTAAAAATGAAAAGTAGAAGAGCAAACTAGTCACTGCATCCTATTTCTATTCTGAAATAGCTTCTTGCCAAAAGAGTAAATTTGATGCCAATCACCTCTCATAGGCCTTAATTATGTCAAGTATCAGAGGGGTAGCCGTGTTAGTCTGGATTTGTAAAAGCAGCAAAGAATCCTGTGGCACCTTATAGACTAACAGACGTTTTGCAGCATGAGCTTTCGTGGGTGAATACCCACTTCGTCGGATGCATCATGCTGCAAAACGTCTGTTAGTCTATAAGGTGCCACAGGATTCTTTGCAGCTCTTAATTATGTCTTAACTGAAGTTTACCCATAACACCACCCAGTCAAGTTAAGGAGACAACAGAAGAGAAAAACCATATGAAAAGTAACAAGTCACCTGTCTCGCTCCTGAGTTCTCATAGCATGATAGGCTGCACCCAACAAGACATTTTTGGAAGGGAAATGATTTTTCTTAAAGGATTAGGAAACTTAAGTTACTTAAAAGGCCATGTTTTTATGGTTGTACAGATGAAGACAAGCTGCTTCCAAAATGCAAAATACCTATTTTTGACCACACAGCTAACTACCATTGCAACAGTCAGGATCACGTGTGGGACTCCATTTAAAAGCATGTTCCCCAGGGAAAAACAAAACACATGCGAACATATCTTATGCATATTGTAAAAAACTTCTTTGTCTTAAGATGTCCCAATCAGTTCTTACCATATCAGATTTTTTTTTAGGGAATTTCCTCCTTATTAAATTTTAAATTGAAACACATTCACTGTCCCAATAGATGCTATTGCTGAAAGATCACTTCTCCAATTTTCTTCCTCTCTTGTGCCTCCCAGTGCTAGGGATTCAGTTTTAAGTTTGTAGGATCTGTAAGTATGTTGGCTATTAATTGCTACGTCTAAGTTGTCATCGAGTGTCTAGCCTTGGGTTTGTCTTTTCTTTTTTAAAGGCAGTACGAACAGCAGTCTTCAGAATAATGAAATTTATCACTCTACAAGTAACCGGTTATCCTAACCTACAACCAGTTGTATGCCAAGATTTGAAAACAATACAGTAACAAAAACATACTACTCAAAACATATTGAGTTTTGACAAAGAAAAGTGTTACTGCTTACAATGAATCCTGCATCCTCTCAAAAATATTAAATGCTAGTGTGATACGGGCCAGGTGGTATAGCAGGCCTTCTAACCGCGGCCTCCAAGGTACAGACTGTCATTGAATCTTCCTCAGACTATCTGGAGATTAAAAGCTTCACTGTTCTGTTCAGCTATGAGGCAATAAAAGATCTTCCTGTACTGAAACTCTTAATCTCGGTTGCCAACTGTGTGATAACTTACTGGGGATGTCTGTCATTATACTTTAAAGTTTTGAAATGTATCGTTCATTCAAGACTAAGTTCCCGTTGAGAAACCAAAAGTATACATGGAATAGTTTGCTGTTCAGAACTTCATACTATATATCTATTCCATCAATATATAAAAAGCTACTATTTGCTTGTTGCACTGAATTACAACTCCTATAACAAATAACTGGAAAGCTCTCAGATCAGTCATCACCTCTAATTTCCATAGGATTCTGTTGGCATCGTAAAATACAACAACAAAACAGGGGTAAAAGCATCTATTATCAAAACAAAAGCTGTTCTGGAATTAACCCCTTATTGGCCATGTTGCCTTCTGTTGATGTTATGCAGTTCAGAATATCAATTTTGTGGGCATATTTATAAAACCTGACAACTTAACTCTTTGGGCCAGAGCTGTGTGAGCAATTGACCGTGTGCTCCCTGGTCATGGGGCCATTCTGTGCTGGCACTGGCCCCTCAGGTAAACTGGAGTGGAACTATACTATATTCTGGCTGCCAGAGGCCTTCATGGGCCCTGCTGGCAAGCAGGGATCACTGCTGCAATCTGGCCATGCACCCTCCAGATGCAGAAAGCAGTGGTGGTGCTGATGTGGGAACTTACAGCCCCACCCCACTTAGTGAATACTCCCAATGCATGGGGAACCCTCTTGCTTCAATTAAATCGGATTTAAATTTTCTTTGTGCTACAGTATACTTAAGGTAGGGTAAAGGATTTTAGGGGGTCTAAGGAAGCTTGTTTTAACTGCTTGTTTCCTTTGTACATAAATTATAGTGTTATTAAATGAAGTGGCAACACCCAGTTCTAGGTGCCCAGTATGGTTTACTCATTATTCCTTCTTGCCACAAGACAGACTACATCCAATAAATACATTTGTGGGATTTTTTTAAAAAATTACTATTTATTTTAACAAAACCAGAATTTAGAATTAATCAAGAACTTGAAAATTCATTCAAAACAAGACGTATGGCTATCTGTAAAAGTTTAGATATTTGCTATTATTGGATTACAGAATTTAACAACTTCAATTTCATTTGTGGAGCGTTCGTCTAAGACGAAAGGCCACAGAGTCAGGGTTTTCATGTCAAAATTAGAGCTGTTTTTTTCTTCTACATTATTAATTTCACTAGCCTCATTCTGCAAATTGCACGCTAATGAAGAGGATCTTATTAATAGATTTTCATAAATGCACACACAGAAAAGTACTGATGCAAACAATCATTTTTTCCTCCTCTAATGGGTTTTCCCTTCTCTTAACCCACAGTAGCAGTCAATGCAGACCTCCTGCTGTAAGTGCTAATTCATTTTGTCTTACAGTGCAAACTTTCAAACTCCTGGAACCAAGAAAATATGAGGTCTTAAAAATCCTTTCTGGGGCAAGATTTGTTATTACTCTGATTCACTATTGCTATTTTTGGCAACAAAGTCCCACATATAAATCCGCTAATTACAAGAGACGAAACCTAAAGTCAAATTTTAGTGGACATTTATCTATACAAGTATTTTTGTAGAAATCTTAGCTATTTATCGATGTGAATAAATCTTTTCACTTGGTCAGTAGTTGGTACTTACATGTAACAATGTCCAGTGGAGGGAGAGGTGGGAGACCAGTGAGCTCTTGAAGTTAACCTATACCTGTTGTATACATTACAATATACTCCAATTTGATTTAATATAGCAGCAGGAAGGTCCAATAGCTGACAATTTTGGGTATGAACAAGTGGTTAACTTGAAGTTATTCTATCCATTCATGGTGAACTTCAGAGAGCTCTAAGGTCTCTCTCTCACACACTAATTTATGTAAGGCTGCACGCTTGTATTACAAAGCTTTACCCCTGGGGGAATTCTGCGTCACTGCACATACACAGAATTTATGTCCCTGAAGACTTCTTTGCTTCCTTGCAGAAAAAATGACTTTCTGATAGGAAAGCAAAGGGAAGACACAAAAGCAGTCATGGAACCTTCCCCGGCAGTATGTTTTGGGTGCCCCTGGCAGCCAGCAGAGAGGTATATCACTGTAGGGCAGGGGACGGGACTGGTGGCTCCTACTCTGTGCTGGGCTCAGCGGCTAGTCCCGGCTGGGCTGGGGAGGACGGGACTTCCTCTTCCCCTGCACGACATCCGGGGCTGGGTCAGACCCACCTCCAGATTTCTCCCCCAGCTGCAGGAAGCTCTGCAAACTCTCCCCATAACTCCTCAGCTGCAGAGAGAGGGATCTCTGTACAGGGAGCTGCTCCCCCATCCGCCCAACCCTCGTGCATCCAGACCCACTCATTCTCAGAGCCTCACACCCCCCTGCACCCAGAACCCACCCATTCCCCCTGCACCTGGACCACCCCGCTGAGCCACCCAGATCCCAACCTCACTGAGCCCCAACTAGCTGCCCCTGAGATAAGGGATACATTAAACACACACACTCTTTGGAAAACACAAGAAAGAAGAGTTAAGACAGTAGTTCTCAACCTGCGATTTGTAGCTCGCCTGCGGCCCATGTGACATCCTCATAGCCATCCAGGTAATATATATATTGTGTGGATGGCAGCTCACATGACACACAGGAAGCTGCATATGCAACCCACAAAGGCAAATAGGTTGAGAAACACTGAGTTAAGGTAAAAACTGTTTCTGATCTCACACTATCCATTCACTGGCCATCCAAATTTAAGAGACAGCCTTACTCTTAAACACTACATCTTCAGCAGTGACAGTGAGCCCTCACTAAAATATGTCTACCTGATATATGTACAATCATAAGATATATACACCGCTCTCCAAATTCATCCTAGTTAGAGGCAAGATATTGGTGTTGCTTTCTTGTCTTAGAATTCATTTGCACACCAAACACCTACGCAAAACTCAATCCACCGTCTCAACATATTTCAGAGTGGTAGTCGTGTTAGTCTGTATCAGCAAAAACAATGAGGAATCCCTGTGGCACCTTAGGCCTGGTCTACACTGGGGGGATCGACCTAAGATATGCAACTTCAGCTACGAGAATAGTGTAGCTGAAGTCGATGTATCTTAGGTCATCTTACCTCACGTCCTCACGGCGCGGGGTCGACTGCCGCCGCTTCCCCATTGACTCTGCTTCCACCTCTCGCCACGGTGGAGTACAGGAGTTGACAGCAGAGCAACTGGGGATCGATTTACTGCGTCTACACTAGAGATCCATCACTTTCTGCAGATCTGTCGGATAGTGTAGACATATCCTTAGAGACTAACAAATGTATTTGGGCATAAACTTTCATGGGCTAAAACCCACTCCGTGCATCTGATGAAGTGGGTTTTAGCCCACAAAAGCTTATGAGGTGGCATAGGCTCCTCGTTGTTTTTATTTCTCAACATATTTCCCTTATCAGTGGTTCTCAAACTTATGTGAATGGGCCCCACTTCTTTGTGTCTGTAGTCATTTACATCCCTACAAGTACATATGCTGCTACCCAGCTCCGAAGGCAGCACCGCACCAGCAGCATCACAGAAGTGATATTAGTCACTTAGTGCCCCATTGGCACCCTTACTTCTGTGCTGCTGCTGCTGCCGCCGCCACTCCAGGGCTGACAGCCAGAGTCCCACCACCTCCAGGTGAGGGACTGGGGAAGGGGGAGCCTCCCAGTGGGGGAATGCGGGTGGGGCGGAGGGGGAAGAGAGCCTAAGTGAGGGCTGCCTCCTGGTGAGTGATTGGGGAGGTTGAGGGAGGAAGGGCTATGGCTGTTCCCTTTATCCCCGCCTTCCAGGTGTTTACGGCCCTTCTGCACAAGCCCTAGCCACCCAGGGCTGAGAACCAGAGCTCTTTTAAAAAAGACAAAGCACACAGCTCACACCTCCCTTGGGAGGCTCATCCCACAGTTTGTGAACCGCTGCCTTACATCATATAAACCAGTTACTTTACTATCTCCAGAGGTCAGGTTTCCTGTAGCTACAGAAATTAATCCTTGTAATACCCTTGTGCACTGGATATTTAACATGCTACATAAACTATAGTAGCCATATTTCTATGTCTGCAAGCTGCTGCAGATTTCTTAAGGTGTAGATGCAAACTTCCAGAATAAATGGGATTTAACATGCTTCTATATATCAAGATGGGTGGATGAACTGCCAGACATACTGGCTTAAGATGGACACTTGAAAATACTTTGCACACATAGGCATGCCATACATATTGGAATACATGTTCAATGGTAGGTCAAAGGTAAAATACCACCCCAAGTAACCTTAATGTTTCTATTATTTCCAGTATTTAAACTGTTTCCCCCGATCCCATACAGGATTTGCTTTTGTTTTAAAAGTTTTACCTTAACTTAGAACTTAATCACTTTTTTCTTCTTCTTAGACTACAACATTAAAAATTTTTCTTTATAGCCAATACACAACCACTAAAAAGAAGTGAGCAAATGATAATTTGGGACCATCTATAAAATTATTACAGAAAGCAATCAACAATTTTACATTTTTTCCATCCACTAGTCCAAATAAAAATATTTTTCCAGATTCTCTTTCTGAAAGCAAACTCTGCAGATAAGCAGAGCCATGCACATGCTAAGATCTTTTAAAAAGGAAGAGAAGAGGTAGAGTACTGTATATAGTCTACTCTTCAACTGTAATGGTTGACTGCAGATGTATAATTGTAACAGTGCACACAGGAGCTCCATTTAATGGACTCCAGTCATATGCTGTTTTCTACATTTCAACATTATATTAGAACGTGTAGAGACGACTTATTGCATTCAAAAATATTCATTGCACATAATTTTCTTATGTATCAAAACAGTCCCTTAAAGTGTGTATTACAGTATGTTAAGATGATCACATGTAGATGTATGGTATAAAAAAACTAGATAAAGGGGAAAAGTATAGCTAAACTAAAAAAATTTTAATGCCATACCAACTACAAACTGAACCCCCTAGAGTCAGCAGTTTTGTTTTACAATTTACAATCTTCCTAAAGCACAGCTTGCTTGTATATAACAATGTGGCTTATAAGCAGAATATTATCACCTTCGGAATCTGATATAAGACGACAATCATATTAAATATTTTAAAACTTCATTTGTGTCTTGGAGTTTCATGCAACTGTGGTATAATTATTTCCACCAAATATTCTCTTTTGAAAGCTTGTCACAATATTTTAGAACATCTCACATGGTCAGAGAGGGACTAGAATTTGGCTTTTTTGCCTGGTTAGGTTACTTTTTTTTCCCTCTCTTTTTCTTTTTAAACAGTTGAGCAGCATGGCACCGAGTTATTGCTGGCAAGAATGTCTTCCAGTGTGATGGGGGTGCTTTTCACTGGGTCTGGATATCTGTGATCGGGGAAAAAGCAAGAGCATTAGTACGTGTCGTATTTCCCTAAATTCTGATGTAGGGTCAGGTGGGATTCAGCATGACAATGTCATGGGGAGGATAGTAAAAGAATTATGAGGACAACTTTACCCTGGCCAGGGAAATTTTTTTTTAAAATGTGGATTTCATCAGGAATTAGACTCATAGCTTCAAGGAGGCTTTCAACAGGGTGGGTTTCTGGGTCAATCTAGGGGTGAGGTATTATTTGGTGGACTCTGTTCAGGGTCCAGCATCGGATGGTGATCATTTCCAGTAGCCTTTGTACTCTGCCTCGGAGGTGTTTAGGTGTCCCTAAACCTCTAACTAGCAGAAGCTGGGATTGGACAGTGAGGGATGGATCACTTAAAATTGCTCTTTTCTGTTCATTCCCTCTGAAGCAATTGGCACTAGCTGCTGTCAGAGATAGGAAAGTGGTTTAGATGGACCATTGGTCTGACCCAGAATGGCCGTTCTTATATGCTGGTGTCCAGCAGCATTCCTTCAGTGACTACCATAGACAAGCCAAGAGGGTGGCAATGCTGTCAGATGATGAGAGCTATGGAAGTTTGTAGAAATGGAATTTAATTACAAGGCCTTTAAATCCTTGGTCCCTTTGTTTGTGAGTAAAGGAAAACAAAGTAGGAGAAGATTTAAATCTCCTAGAAGATTAGACATTTCAATCTAGATTTAGTGACATTTGTTTTGTTTTTTATTACTTGGGGTATATAATGAAAGACAGCATTCTTTGTTTCATATTATTGAATGCAGTCTAAGTCAGTGGCGAAGCACTGAAAAAACATGGTATTTTAAGAATAAGAACACAGAGCCTTTCATGTATAACAAACTCGGCTAGATGACAAACGCTGGCCAATTCTGACACAGCTAGCTTCTGCTGGCTAGTCAGTGCAGCATGATCTGAAGGTGGGTAGTTGAGGAGGTTGTGCAGCTCTGCTTTTCACATCCCACCTAAAAATCTAGGGATTCTCCTACTCTAGAGCTAGAGTTGATAGACATACTATTTAGTATGAGAGCTGAGGTAAGTTTATGTTGGGCTAATTGTGTAATCCAATTATCCTAGCAGTGCAAATTCCCTGAGAGGATGATGTTCTTCACTGCTTCAGCAAGGAAGCCTCTATATGCTCAGTGACTAATGATATAGGTGGGTCTTCCAAGTTGGCTGAGAATTTTATATCCATCGATGTGACCACGGGATTGTTTTAGGTGGCTCACCTTTAGGCTCAAATGGGGATCTATTTTTTTTTTTAATATAAAGATTAGACATTGAAGGGCTAGATATTATAGCTATTCCATAGAACAAATAAGGTTGGGGTTCACTGCTCTTGTCAGGGCAAGTGATCCATTTTGGTGGTCCACCCTCACAGACTAATAGCTGTCTCAATTCTATTGCTAATGACAATCTCTCCCAACGCAAGGGAATTTCACGATACTTTTCTGTTAACACCAAATGGATTTGGACCAACCTATCTGCATCCATGGAGGGGAAGGGGCAAATGGCCAGCATTCTCTGGAACCCAGTGGGGAAGTACCGAGTCCTTTATGCTCATTCCCTTTTTGGGAAGCTTGTGTGTAGTTTATACTTTTAAAAAAAAACTTAACACTATCTTCCCAGTTACATATAATCTTTTTGCTTAAGTTTGTAAAAGATGCGTCAACTCACAGTATCTTGATTCCTTGAACTTTGACCTGTGTCAATCTTGATTTGGTTATGGCACAGAGTATGATCAGACAGACCAAAGATCTCCCCTGGGAAGTGGATAAAGACCAGGTGTTAGCGCTGATATTAGATTTATTGTCACCTTCAGTTCCACTAACCCTGAAGTTATCAAATCACTTGCAGATCTTCATGGGACTGGAAGGTGCTGCCTGTTACTGGCTTCACTTTTTCCTCTTAAAGAGAACCCAGAGAGTAATAGCTCTTCTGCCTCATGAGCTTTAGTGTACAGGTCCTGGAAAGTTTCTTCTATACCACACTTCTTTTTGTGTTTGAGGTCTTTTAGGAAGCCTACCGAAGAAATCTGGGCTAAGGCACTCAATATGCTGATGATGCCAGCTCTTCGTTTCCATCTCATCCAATCTGGAGTGCAATTAGAGCACCTCTTTCAGTGCTTGGGTGAGTCTGAGGCGCAATCCAGATAAAACTGAGAAATGTTGCGGTAAATATCCAGCAGCTACAGTAATGGCCATGCATCCGACGAAGTGGGTATTCACCCACGAAAGCTCATGCTCCAATATGTCTGTTAGTCTATAAGGTGCCACAGGACACACTGCTGCTTTTACAGATCCACACTAACATGGCTACCCCTCTGATACTTGAGTAATGGTTGTGTGTACCTTTGAGACTGAAAATATGCATGTCTATCATTTGTTTCCCATAAATGCAACTTGGAGTTTTTGTTGGGTTTACACTTATTCATAGATGGAATGGAAGTTGCAACCAGGTCTGTGTTTTATCACCTGCATCTGAACAGAAGGTTGCAACCACTTATCTCAAATGCCATCATAATCCACACCTCTGTCACCTATGACTTCTCCAATATACATACATGGACTACTCCTTAAAAGTATCAGAGGGGTAGCCGTTCTGTAGTTCTGTAGAAGCAGCAAAGAATCCTGTGGCACCTTATAGACTAACAGACGTTTTGCAGCATGAGCTTTCGTGGGTGAATACCCACTTCTTCGGATGCAAGTGGTGGAAATTTCCTGGGGCAGGTATATATAAGCAAGCAAGAAGCAAGCTAGAGATAACGAGGTTAGATCAATCAGGGTGGATGAGGCCCTGTTCCAGGTCGGCCATAAAAATATGCCAATATTTTTATGGCCGACCTGGAACAACGCTTCCTCAGCTCCTGTCCACTCACGCCCCTTCTCTACCTACGCTACATCAATGACATCTTCATCATCTGGACCCATGGGAAGGAGACTCTGGAAAAATTCCACCACGATTTCAACAGCTTCCACCCCTCCATCAACCTCAGCCTGGACCAATCTACACGGGAGGTCCACTTCCTAGACACCACGGTGCAAATAAGTGATGGTCACATCAACACCACCCTATACCGAAAACCTACCGACCGCTATGCCTACCTTCATGCCTCCAGCTTCCATCCCGGACACACCACAAGATCCATTGTCTACAGCCAAGCACTGAGGTACAACCGTATCTGCTCTAACCCCGCAGACAGAGACCAACACCTAGAAAATCTCCACCAAGCATTCTCAAGACTACAGTACCCACACGAGGAAATAAGGAAACAGATCAACAGAGCCAGACGTGTACCCAGAAGCCTCCTACTGGAAGACAAACCCAAGAAAGAAACCAACAGGACTCCACTGGCCATCACATACAGTCCCCAGCTAAAACCCCTACAACGCATCATCAGGGATCTACAACCCATCCTGGACAATGATCCCACACTTTCACAGGCCTTGGGTGGCAGACCAGTTCTCGCCCACAGACAACCTGCCAACCTGAAGCATATTCTCACCAGCAACTGCACACCGCACCATAGTAACTCTAGCTCAGGAACCAATCCATGCAACAAACCTCGATGCCAACTCTGCCCACATATCTACACCAGCAACACCATCACAGGACCAAACCAGATCAGCCACAACATCACCGGTTCATTCACCTGCACTTCCACCAATGTAATATATGCCATCATATGCCAGCAATGCCCCTCTGCTATGTACATCGGCCAAACGGGACAGTCTCTAAGGAAAAGGATAAATGGACACAAATCAGACATTAGGAATGGCAATATACAAAAACCTGTAGGAGAACACTTCAACCTCCCTGGCCACACAATAGCAGATCTTAAGGTGGCCATCCTGCAGCAAAAAAACTTTAGGACCAGACTTCAAAGAGAAACTGCTGAGCTCCAGTTCATCTGCAAATTTGACACCATCAGCTCAGGACTAAACAAAGACTGTGAATGGCTTGCCAATTACAGAACCAGTTTCTCCTCCCTTGGTTTTCACACCTCAACTGCTAGAACAGGGCCTCATCCACCCTGATTGATCTAACCTCGTTATCTCTAGCTTGCTTCTTGCTTGCTTATATATACCTGCCCCAGGAAATTTCCACCACTTGCATCCGAAGAAGTGGGTATTCACCCACGAAAGCTCATGCTGCAAAACGTCTGTTAGTCTATAAGGTGCCACAGGATTCTTTGCTGCTACTCCTTAAAACTATCTGGAAAAATGAAGCTAGTCCAGAATGCAACCACCTACATGTTAAGGGGTGTATCTTTGCCCAAGCACCTGAAACTTTTTTTTTTTTTAAACACTAACTACATTGGTGTCCAGATACAGTTTAAGGTGTTGATTTTGAACAATAAGGCCCAAAATGGGGAAAGCAGGCAGGGACAGGCAGGCCACACAATACTTCCACAATTATGGTCAGCAGAAAAGTATGAGCTGGTGCTCCCTTTGAAAGAAGGGGAGCTTGTGACAGGACATTCTATGTGAAAGCTCCTCAAGTTTTGAAATCCACTCTCTCCTTCAACTTACAATAGCTCAAATATAACAAGCCTTAGGGGAGTGCTGTAAAAATCTGTGTTTTTGGTTTATGTACTGAGAAGGATGAGATCTTTGGAGCAAAGAGGTCCTTGAAGAATTAGGGATATAATTAGTTTTGTTGCCTTCGCTGGAGAAGGGTTGGGTTACATGTGTAGTGATGTTATTTTTTCTCCATTTTCTTCTATCATGGATTGCTTTGGTTTTTTTTGTTTTGTTTTTAATACTCTCAGGGCACCTACAGCCTGGGATAGGTATCTTCTGTATACTTTAAACAGGGGTTGGCAACCTTTCAGAAGTGGTGTGCCGAGGCTTCATTTATTCACTCTAATTTAAGGTTTTGCGTGCCAGTAATACATTTTAACGTTTTTAGAAGGTCACTTTCTATAAGTCTATAATATGTAACTAAACTATTGTTCTATGCAAAATAAATAAGGTTTTTAAAATGTTTAAGAAGCTTAATTTAAAATTAAATTAAAACGCAGAGGCCCCTGGACCGGTGGCCAGGACCTGGGCAGTGTGAACGCCACTGAAAATCAGCTCGCGTGCCGCCTTCGGCACGCGTGCCATAGGTTGCCTACCCCTGCTTTAAACTGAATCATTAATATAAACAACAGTTATATTAAGATTTACATCCAAATCATTTATAAAAAAATCAAAGTAAAGACTTAATATCCTAGCTACAGCATCATTTAAGTTGCATGACGACTAGACACTGCTTTCCAATTACTTTCTAGTAAGACAGTACCATGCCTTGAACAGTGCGAAAGCCACTAGAGAAAAGTCTTTAAAGTGGACTGCTGCCACTTTCCATTCTTTCATAATGTGATTTAACCACCTGCCCAAATGTACATTATTCTTCCTCACTTCTGCTCTGCTCTCCCAGTTGAGGTAAGGTATATACAACTAGTTTCCCCTCTTCTTCCTTCCCTAAAAACCAGGGAAATGGTTTCATATTTCTAGAGCACATGTTGCCAAGAAACAAGCAAGGTAATTTTGCCTATTTTAAAACCTGCATAAATATGCATTAGACCTAAATTGGATAAGTCAAATATTGATATTTTATGGTACAACAAAATGAGATTACATCATCTTTACATTAATTGAATCCCTGCTTTTCAAGTACCATGCTAACAAAGCAAGCTCCTCCAAGGATGACAATTCAACTAGTAACTGACTGCAAATGTTTTCTGGATCTCATCTGTTTTTCAGGCTATACTGGGTACCTTATCAGTACAATCAAGGCATACATTCTATTAACAGATATAGATAAGCAGAACATATACAGATGCAAAGGTTGTGCCAGCTCATTAACAGGGCTCCAAAGTTTTACTTGACACCTACTAGCAGGATGGGTCACAACAGGAACTCTCATGGAGTATCCATCTGGTATTAATCCTACCATAGCAGCTTTCAATATCTGGCTAGTAGATGTTGGAACAACAAGGAAGTCATTCAGTCTGCCTCCTAACTCACCTCTGCCTCTGCTCCCTTCATAATCAGGCTCTCTCACAAGCCAGTCGCTTCATCACCTCCCATCTCTAAAGTCAACTGTTTCCTCTCCATTCCCTAGAAGTAAAAACCTGGTCATTTCTCATTGCAACTACCTACCTCATGCATTCCTGTCTCTTACATTCACCTGGTCCAGCATAACCAAACAGTTAGCTACCTCTCTAGCTGTTCTGACGTTATATGCCTCTGCATAGTTTTCACTATACTTCTACATTATGTTCAATTCTTCATCTCTGAAATTCTGTACAATACCACCCCCACTGCTCTCATCTGTCTACACCCCTTCTCACTTCCTAATCTGTTACCTCTCAAATGACTCCCTATGACAACTCAAATGACTGATTCCTATTCTCAACATTACATTCTCCTTCAAACCTGCCCCCAGCAACAATTAATAGATTTGTTTATATGGCAGCTGGACATATTGTTCTGTACTGTACTATACTGCTCATATTAACACTAAGATTTTTGCTGCCACCTTTTAATCTTTTTTGTACCTTTTCTCCTTGATTGTATAGTTCAGCAAAACAAAGTTAGTTCAGAAATACTACACCATTGTGACAAGGCTGATATTGCAGGCTTACACATCAGCATTAACATTTCCCTTTTATCGAAAAAAATGAGGTAAAATTCACGCACTCATGAACACAATCTAGTATTAAGACTAAAACTATTGAACGTAGAATGCATAGATAATGTCACTGGCATCCAGGATCCTTTTCCAAATGTTAATTCTGCAATAAACAATCCACTATTACCATCTGCAAATTACAGGGGGATACAAGTTATCATTTGAAAAATAATAAATAAAATGATTTAGGAACACCGCAAAGGATACATGGCAAAAGCCAAAACAAGCAGACACCAAACTATGCTAATATTCATTTCCTGTGAGGGCTTCATCAAACTGTAGTAGGCTTCAGTTACCAAGTACACCACTGTAGCTGAAACTGTGAAATCCACCAACCACTGATATTCAGGAAAATAATGCAATGCTGAAAAATAAAGGTTTTCAGGAACCAAAAGCATTAGTGAAATTTTTTAAGGCAAGCAATGACAAAATGAAAGAGGGAACACGTGATTAAAAGAAAATATTCTTGAAGTCTTTACAACTGCTGCTTCTAGATGTACAGGCAGATCTAAGATAGTCAAGTAGCAGCAGCGGCAAAACAGTGCTTCTGCTCTTGTGTACTTGGTAATTTATCCAGGCCTTTTTCACTTCTGGACCGGATTATTGTAACACAAAGTACAATGAGTGGAATTCATGTGTTAACCCTGAGACTTCATCTAATGCAGAAAGTTCAAGTATTATGAAGTATTTAGTATTCAGGTTTTATGCACTGCTTGCTTAGGGATGCTTTTTGAAAGGAGAGTCCTGCACTTAAATTCCAAATATGAAATGACTTCCAATTTATTTCCAGATGCAATTCGAGACAAAGCACCAAATAGTTTGGGTTCTATCTACATTAAATTTTGTCATCTAAGTGTTTAACAATTTAACTGTAATGTACACTTAACATTGTGTGTGGAATTGCTCCCCCACCCTTCTAAAAATCAGAAGATTTTTTTCTTCTGGATTTTGATGGTCTCTGCTGGTTTGCAAAATAATCTGAAATTATTTGGCTAGAAACCAGGGATATGCCATGCCTCCTACATAATAGGGGGTTTGCACAGAGAAAACTTCTCTCCTGTCAACTTTAGCAACTGCATCGAAGTGAAGCTCCTAACTCTAAAATGTAAGAAAAATGCACACTAATCTTTAACTCTTTCACACCTTACAACTGCAGAGACTAAGTCAAAGGCTTCTGGCAAAGCACTTATCTTAATTTAACTGTAATCAAAACAACTAAACTGGTTGCAATTCAGTTATTTCAATGCATTATAATTGAATTCTTTTTTTAAATGATACAGTCTAAGGTCTGCAGATGTGCTAATCATCATCTTTTTCTAGCAGAACTTTGCTGTCAGGAAGGCTCTTTAGAGTAATAGTCATCTTATTTCGTACTTATTGACATTTGTAAATTCTTTCCTTGCTCACAAGCTAGTTTCAAACATTGTGTCTTTCTGTTTTTGATTAAACATTTTAATCACTGTAATGGCCAACTTAAGCTCTGTGGGGGTTCTCTTTCTCAACACAACATTTGCCTTAATAATAATAATTGCTATGTGTCATGGTCCTGATATTTTAGGGACACAGCCTCCATTTCAGGAACTTGCGTCATTTGCATCTGCTTGTTTCCTCTAGTATCTCCTTGTGGTTTCTAAATATTTTACTTTAGAATGTCAGATATCTGAGATGTTTAGGTTTCCTCACCACCATAGAACCCATGTACTTCTAGTGGTTTTATCTGTAAAGAAAGTTTATTTTCCACATCCACCAATTATCTCATCTTCCTACACTAGCATACGACCATATATTGTCACGTTTTCAAGTACACTGTGTATGATCTGATCCTTTCCAGTGTCCTCTTACATTGCTAGAGATGTTTGTTGTAGCAATATATATCTGTTATGCTGGATTTCTCTCATTCATTCTTCTCTTTAATGCAGATAGTAAGATATCAAGCAAGGAACAAGAGAAGAGTTCTACTTCTTGCTTTTCAGCTAATTTCCTTCTTTGTAATAAGTTGTGTTTTTACGCTCTCATTAGCCATAAAAATATTCCAGTATATATCAAATAATATGTACTTGATGGAAAAAACATATTGTAATCACAGAATATATTTGGGATAACATTCAACCCAATTACAAAAATTTATCTTACCTAAAGTGTCCACTTCAGTAACTGACTTTGTTTCCAGATGAAGATCAATATCCTTAGGAATGGTTAGGGGTTTATTTTCAATATGACCGTTATATTTTCTGTAAAATCCATGCACATAACTAATCAAAAATCTATTCACTATTATAACTTTACTTTGATTTCCATAGTAAGCTCTTTAAAAGTGGTTACATGATGAACATTTTTCATATTTGAAGTTTTTATATATAAAAATGTAATTGAGTTAAATTCTACACACAAAGATAATAACTGAGATGAGGGTGTTTATTAGCTTTACCATGTCAAAGTTTGAAATACTATTCTGATTGTACATGCGCATCTAAATTAACAAGGAATGCCAATCTGAGGCTTTGAAGCTGAGGCTCAGGCATCTCAGCTGGAGACTGACAGAAAGCAAAGTTAAAAATCATGCGGAGAGAATACCACCTGTCATCAGCTGGAGTCTGTAAGTTGCTAAGAAATATTTACTGGAATTAATCATCAGTTATCCAGCTTTGAAGATAACTGGTGTTGTTGGAAGAGAGGGTGGATCAGCAGCACAGGACATAGGGGCTCTAGCTCAATAAGAAAAGGAGGAAACATTTGGTTTCAACAGTCTGTTAATATCTGAACAAAATACAAACACTGACTGGGACCATGGCTCTCTGCAGTCTTGAAGCCTGAGAGGGTATGTCTACACTAGAAAAAAAAAAAACCCTTGCAGCAGCAAATCTCAGAGCCCAGGTCTACAGCACTAAAAACACTACAGCACTAAACAGCAGTGTAGATGTTACCGCTCAAGCTGGAGTTCAGGCTCTAATATCCGGCAAGCAGACTGGGCCTCAGAGCCTGAGTGGGAATGTCTGCCCTGCTATTTTTAGCACCATAACACAAGCTTGAGTCTGTAGACCCAGGCTCTGAGACTCGCTGCCTGGGGTTCCCCCCCCACCCAGCGTAGACATACCCCCCCTTAGAATACAACAGTGTTATGCTGCAATAGTTGGCAAGTACAATCCAGCTCAGGAGTCTCAAACTCGCGGCTCGTGGGCCATCTGCGGCCCACGAACCTCCTCAATGTGGGGCTCCAGCAGTTTTGGGGCTGGGTCTCTCCCTTGGTCCCACCTGACACCCCCAGGTGCTACCCCGACCGCCAGGCGATTTACAATGGCCCGGAATCCCAGCAGCACAGCAGAGCGGAGCAGCGTCTCCCTGCTCACTCCTCGTGTCTGCCAGCCCCTCCCTGCAGCCCCGGGGTGGGGCTGTGCCTCCATGCACTGCCCCTGCCCTGAGCGCCCCTGTGGCCAATGGGAAGCTGCAGGGATGGTGCCTGGGGGCAGCAACATGCGGAGGCCCCCCCAGCCCACCCTGCCTTGGAACCCCAGGTAGGCGCTGCACCCCCCCAACTCCCTCCCAGAGCTTGCACTCCCTCCCCACACACCCCCAGCCCCAAAACTCCCTCCCAGAGCCTGCACCCCCCCACACACATCCCAGCCCCCAAACTTCCCTCCCAGAGCCTGCACCCCTCCCCCTTCCTCCTGCACCCCCAGCCCAGAGCCTGCACCCAGCACCCAAATGCCCTTCCAGAGCCTGCACCCGACCCCCTCCCCCACCCAAGCTCCCTCTCAGAGCCCAATCCCTCATCCCTTTTGCACCCAAACTCTCTCCCAGACCCCAAACCCCTACCCCAGACCTCCTCCCCCGCCCCCCCAAACTACCGCCCAGAGCCTTAGGCAGATGGAGTGTAGAATTTTTTGTGGGGGCAGAGTTTTGGGGGGCGGGTTCTGGGGGGCATGAGTGATATTATTGGCCCTCTGGAAGGATCTGAGGACTGGAACTAGCCCTCTAAGATAAATTGAGTTTGAGACCCCCTGATCCAGCTCATCAGATGATGTAGATCCCTGCCACACCAGTTCTCCTGTTAACCACCAAATAAAAACAAGTTTAAGACATTTTTCTACTCCTCTAAACAACTGTTCTACACTCAGAGTCATACATGCAGCCCAGCATATTTATTGGTTATATATTCATATGTTCTGATGATTATTATAAGGCTGGTGTGACTTTTATAAGTTATACAGTATGTCAATTTTATTAGTGTGTAAATACGATAGGCACATGTCAAATTACAAACGGTGACCGCAAGATGTTTTTTCCATGTTTCAAAAAAGTTTTGAGACTAGGTGAACTATATTACTGAGTGCTACCAAATTTAGTAGCAATTTTTATACAGAAAAAAAACTGAAGTTTGTACATATGCACATAATGGTGTATTATATTTCCTGTCAGAGCTGAAACCGCATGATGACTTCTAAATGAGAGAAATATGCAGGCTGGGGATGGTAGAAGGTAGTTCAGATTGAGAAAGACTACTGATGATTGGACAGTAGTTGGGTATTGCATGACTTAGCTGCTTCTTGTCTTGCTTTTTATGGTTTGCATTGGTGAGATATACAGTTCAGCAATATTAACTCAAACCTTGAAAGTTTTGGTGTAGGAATTTTACAGATTACTAGTAAGTCTGTATCAATGATTGATAGCTATTCATATGAATACCTATCAAGATTGATATATTACTAGTTTCAGGGGCGGCTCTAGACATTTTGCCGCCCCAAGCACGGCGGCATGCCGCGGGGGGCGCTCTGCCGGTCGCCGGTCCCTCAGCTCCGGTGGACCTCCCGCAGACACGCCTGCGAGAGGTCCACTGGAGCTGCGGGACCAGCGGACCCTCCGCAGGCATGCCGCCAAAGGCACCCTGCCTGCCGCCCTCCCGGCGACCAGCAGAGCACCCCCCGCAGCATGCTGCCACAAGCACGCGCTTAGCGTGCTGGGGCCTGGAGTCGCCCTTCACTAGTTTATACGTTTAGTTATTTTTGCTCTAATTTGTTATAACAAAATGAGAGAAAGGCTTATTGATGACAGAAGTTTAAACATTAGAGCTGTAAAAGTTGAAGGAAATATTGTATAAATTCTTAATCTTTATTTTCAAACTTCTGCGTGAGCAACAGATTTTCAAGCTGAATGTCAACACAAGTCAGAAGATTAAGCTAAGCAATAATACAGAAAGACTGCTTTCACATCTGGTGAATAGACCACAGATGTAGTTTGTGAATGATTATAAGATAATAGGTCTCATAACAAAACATTAAAACGAGTTTCCTTTTAGTTACTAGAGAATATCTCAGTCTCCAAATTCAGTACACAGTTGCAGCAAACAAAGTAAACAGAATGTTGAAATGCAACAAGAAATTTGAGACTGATACTATGAGAAAAAGCTGTGTTGACAGAATTCCTTTTAAAAAAGAAGTCAAATTTGAGCTTTTTTTTAAACTAAAGACTGAACCAAACACTTTCAAAAAGTTAATTAAAAATAAATTTCAAGTCGGTTAAAAATAGAAGTAGAGGGCAAATGGCAGCACACCTTGCACTCAAGCTATGCCCTACACATTACAAAATTATAGCCTGGCACGGAAAAGAATGTCTTGGCAAAATCAGGTGGCAAATAAGTCATTGCATGCAGTATATTAAAGTGCTTAAGATTATTAAATAAAACATTTACCTATCTTTTTTGCTTTTCCCCCTTTGTTGCTTCCCTGCAAGAATTCGTAATTCTTCTTCAGTGGGATGTTGATACCATCGTAAACTAAAACGGAAATTTTAAGTTAAAACACAATACAAAGAAGAGCAATTAAACTCTCATATTTAAGTGAGAGTTGTAAATAACAGATTAAAGCATCTGCTACCTACCGTTTTTCAAGGAAATACTTTACCTCTGTGTTTGGGAGAGGGGGAGTGGCAGGAAACGGAACTGTGACATAGCTAAACCTTCATTTCTTTTTGAGGGGAACAGAAAAAACTTTCCAAACAAACACAAGTACTTAAGTTGCTCAGATCCTAGAGTTAGTAAGTGAATGCATTGACAGTCTTAAATTTTACAAGAAAAGCTCCCTTACACATTAAAATACTGGACTGGTTTAAATTGACATTACAAATACAGCAATTAAGGCCTCGTTCTAAATGGAGGAAATTGGAATAGCTATGACTGTCATTACACTGGAATAACTCCCCTGTGTGGACACTATTTTGAAATGATTACTCCTCTCAGAAAATGAGTAATTATTCCAGAATGAAGTCATTTTTACTCCAGACTAAACTGTCCACATGTGGGAGCTACTCTGGAACAGCTATTGCAGAGAGTATGGAGAAGATGGAGCTGGTCAAATCCTCATGTGGCCCTATTTTCTATCCCAGATAGGATTTAACTGCCTACAACCCTGGGTCCTTCAGTTCCAAAAACAAGGAAGTTTACGCAAGAGTTCCTTCTCAGTCAGGTGGGGATCTGATACATCAGCCACATTTTCATTCTGAAATGTTGAGGCTGTAGGGGTAGGAGAGCCAAAGTATTAAAGAAAACACCACAATGGGAAAATGTATCTGCACTTAACTTAAAGTTTCTTTTCTTAAAGTAATAAGATCCACAGATCTGTTACTCCAGACTGACTGTAATTAGGGGCCAGAATCACATCAGTTGGTCAGTGACAGCAAGGGAATAGGCTGTCAATTTCCATCTTTATTCCGGATGATGCAATTTGTCTACAGGGCAGGCCAGATCTGTGGACCTCATTACTTGAAAGAAAAAAAAATGGACAACTTTTCTATTCTTTATTGTGCTCAGGTCCGCAGATCCATTACAATGGGATTTTCATAGCTATGTGCCTGCAGGGTGGGAAGCAGAAACATCCTTTAAATATGGACATCTAAAACAAAATTATATATATTCCATCTTTCCTGGGGCACTACAGTACTGACTTCTGCCAGAAAAAAATGGCCAAGGTTAAAATCACCCATATTTTATATATTGGTTAATGTATATATCAATGCTCATGCAGCTGCCTGGCAAATCTCAATACAAGAAACATGACTTCTCTTCCCTAAGACTGTAAGTGCTCCTCAAGACTGGACTTTGCTGCTTGACAGAAGGAAGGATATTTCTTGAATTTACTTTGGGAATGAATACTATGACAATTAACTGCAGTGTTGTTGTAGCTGTGTTGTTTCTAGGATATTAGAGAAATGAGGTGGGTAAGGAAGTATCTTTTATTGGACCAATCTCTGTTGATGAAAGAGAAATTTTCACGCTACACCATCTGTGAAAGGTACTCATTGTCACAACTAAATGCAAGGTGGAACAGATTGTTTACCATAAGGAGTTAAAATGCTATAAAAGACCATTCAAGATGAAATGGGCAGTTAACACTCATGCAATCATAGGAAAAAGGAGGGTTAGTAGGTTCTAGATTGTTGTATTGAGCCATAAATCCAGTGAGTCTATTGAGTCCATAATTTTTGGTATCTAGCAGTTAATTTATGTTCCCAGGCTCATCTTTTGAAGGTGTTGTACAGGTTTCCTTTGAGGATTAAGACTGAGAAGTCAGATACAGAGTGATCATTTTGTGAAAAGTATTCACTCATGGGTGATAAAGTTTTTTGGTCTTTTTTATCATTTTTCTGTAGGAGTTAATTCAAGAGTGTAGTGATTGTCTGGTTTCATCCAGACAGTTGTTATTGGGGCATTTTGTAAATGCATTTGCTATTGGGGCATTTAGTGCACTGGATGACATACACCCACCAACTCAAAGCGGCACCAGACTGTCATAAATTCAAAAGCTGCACACACATTTCCACTGTGACAGTTATCAATACCCCCCCACCAACAAACCTCTCAAGATCCATGGGTCCTACACATGCCTATCACAACATGTGGTGGGAGCTGGCTTCACACCCATATGTTGCCCTTGGAATTCCATATGGGACTTTTATAACAGTAATTAACTAAAAGCTGAAAAAAATCAATTCCTGTTCAAATATTAAATTAGATCTACAAGAATATTATTTATGTACACTGTTAAGCTTAACTATCTTTTAGTCAGAACTTTTTTCCTGATATTAACCTTGGTATGGAGAACAACTGACGACCATTCTCTTTATGATGACCTTTTATTTATTTGAAGACTTATGTTCTGTCCCCACCTCAGTCTTTTCTTCTCTAGACTAAATATATCCAACTTTTTTCAACCTTTCCTCATAGATCAGGTTCTCTAATCCTCTATTTTTGTTGCTCTCCTCTGGACTCTCTCCAATGTTTCACATCTTTCTTATGGTTTGGTACCCAGTACTGGATAGACACAGACACAGGGTACGTCTTCACTACCCGCCATATTGGCGGGTAGCAACCGATTTCTCGGGGATCGATATAGCGCATCTCATCTAGACGCGATATATCGATCCCCGAACGCACTCATGTTGACTCCGTAACTCCACCAATGCAAACGGCGGTAGCGGAGTCGACATGGGGAGCCACGGACATCGATCCCGCGCCGTGAGGATGGTAAGTAATTCGATATAAGATACTTCGACTTCAGCTACGTTATTCACGTAGCTGAAGTTGCGTATCGTATATCGATTTTCCCCCATAGTGTAGACCTGCCCACAGACAGACACAGACACCTTCTAACACCTCCCAGCATTCAGGAGAGATGAATGGTTATCTCCCAGTTAATATACAACAGGAATGACTTTTGCTTTATTTGCAACAGCACCATATTGACGACTTATTCTCTTTGTGATCCACTATAAATGCCCGGATCCTTTTCTGCAGTACTACTACCTAGCCAGCTATTCCCCATTTTGTACTTGTGTATCAGATTTTTCTTTCCTAAGTGTACTACTTTGCACTTGTCATCACTGAATTTCATCACATTCCTTTCAGACCAACTCTCCAATTTATCAAAATCATTTTGTATTCTAATCCTGTCCTCCAAAGTGCTTGTAACCCATCCCAGCTTCATGCCATCCACAAATTTAATAAGTGTATTCTCCACTCTGCACTTCAAGTGAAATGAAAATACTGAATAGTACCAGACCAATGGCAGTTTTCTGTGGGACTCCCACTTAAAGTGTCCTCCCAGTTTGAAATGAATCACTGATAACCATTCTGTGAGAATGGTTTTTCAGCAGTTATACACCCATCTTATAGCAATTTCATCTAGACCACATTTCCCTAGTTTGCTTATGGGAATGTCATGTGCGACTGCCTCAAAAGCCTTACTAAAATCAATATATCATATCTATAGCTTCCCCCTTATCCAGTAGGCCAGTAACCCTGTCAAAGAAGAAAACTAGGTTGGTTTGGCATGATTTGTTCTTGACAAATCCATGTGGTCTATTAATTATCACCCAATTATCTTCTTGGTACTTACAAATTGACTGTTTAATAATTTGTTCTGGTATCTTTATGGGTATCAGTTTGACTGGTCTATAATTTCCCAGGTCTTCCTCTTTCCCCTTTTTAAAGATAGGTACACGTTTGTCCTTCTCCAATCCTCTGGGACCTCACCCATCTTTCCTGAGCTCTTAAAAATCATCGCTAATGGTTCTTAGATTGCTTATTGTCCTTAAGTACTCTAGGGTGAATTTCATCAAGTGCTGCTGTCCTGAATACATTAATTTATTGAAATATTCTTTAACCTGTTCTTTCCCTAATTTGGCCTATGTTCCTTCCCCTTGGTTAATATTAATTGTGTTAAGCATCTGGTCACAGTTAACCTTTTCAGTGAAGACTGACTCAAAATAGGCATTTAACACTTCAACCTTCTTTGCATCATCCGTTATTAGTCTCTTTCCCCATTAACTAATGGACCTAGACCATCCTTTGCCTTTCCCTTACCTCTAATGTATTTATAGAGCATCTTCTTACTTCCATTTACATCCCTTACTAGTTGAACTCTTTGTGCCTTAGCCTTTCTGATTTTGTCATGCTACTCTTTTATTCTCATCCTTGCCAATTTGTCCTTGTTGCCACTTTTAGATTTTCTGGTCATGACAGAGCTACAGCTATAGTGGTCTCTGAGGCTAGGTCTACACTGGGGGAGGGGGAGAGTCGACCTAAGATACGCAACTTCAGCTATGCAAATAGCGTAGCTGAAGTCGGCGTATTTTAGGTCGATTTACCCGACTGCTGCCACTTCCCCGTCGACACTGCTTCCACCTCTCACCACGGTGGAGTTCCGGAGTCAACGGCAGAGCAATTGGGGATCGATTTATCGCGTCTAGTGTAGATAGACGCGATAAATCGATCCCCAATAGATTGATCACTACCCGCCAGATCAGCAGGTAGTGTAGACATACCCTTACTATTCTTCCTGTCTTTTCTTTGCATTGGTATAGTTTGCTATTGTGCCTTTAATACGGTCTCTCAAATTGTCATCGCTCCTGAACTCCCTTTCTCCTTAGATTTCCTTACTGTGGGACCCATGTCAAAGTCTGATTTTCTGAAGTCCATTGTCTTTATTCTGCTGCTCTCACTCCTTCCTTTACTTAGAATCATGAACTATCATTTTGACATCACTTTCACCCAAGTAGCCTTCCACCCTCAGATTCTCAACCAATTCCTCCCCATTAGTCAAAATCATCTCAAAGCTGACCTCCTGTTATTTTTTCCACCTTCTTAAATAAAATGTTGTCCCAAACACATTCCAACTACACCTCTACCCCGATATAACGTGACCCGATATGACATGAATTCAGATATAACACGGCAAAGCAATGCTCCGGGGGGGGGGACTGGGAGGGAGGGCTGCGCACTCTGGCGGATCAAAGCAAGTTCAATATAACGTGTTTTCACCTATAACGCAGTGAGATTTTTTGGCTCCTGAGGACAGCGTTATATCTAGGTAGAGGTGTACTTGTTGGACAGTGTGTTTTGCACATTACTTTCCAACTAATATATGGATATGGGTAGTTGAAGATCCTCTGTTACTACCAGGTCTTGTGTTTTGGACACTTATTTTGTTCTAGAAATTCCCCACCTATCTCCTCCTGCGTTTGTATTTTGTTTTTTAAGGGAACATAAGAAAGGGAAGAAAAGAATGCCATTTGAAAGTCTCAAAACTCAAAAAACTCAGCACACTGGCAATTCCTTTTTCAAGTGAAGATGAAAGAGTTCATTAATTATTTTTAGAGCACTCAAAACTGTGCTGCTCTAGTGCTTAATATGCTGCAGATAACACCCAGCAGTGAGAGACCTTGCACAGACAAAAGTTTATCAGTTCCATTCAAATTTAGGTTATCTACCTGCAAATTACCATCCTTCCCCTCTCTTCCTTGAAACTCAACAGCTCCCAATATGCATACAAGTTAAACAGGCCATTCTCAAATATCAATATATAAATAGGTACACTTTGGGACCTCTAGTTATTTTTCAAGGACAGGGGTTGGCGCCATCTTATGCTCAAATAACTGCCACCCTTATCAATTCCCACAACTCCACCTTGTAACAGAATGGGAGTGGGGTTTTTTACTGCAGAAGAAAATGGTAGTGGAAAAACACATAGAAATGCTGGTAAGATGCTTGGAGAATGTACACATAATCCAAGTGTACTTCTTCAGAAATCACTGAAAAAAAAGTGATGATTTGGGACTTCACTAATAACTTAGAAGGTTATTGTTAAAAACCTGGAAAATGCCCTCTATGAGAAACAGTATAGCATTTTCTAATGATGTAGAGTTTCTTTGGAAGAATAAGCCAACTACAGTTTTCTAAAATTTAAGATAAAGATTTACATTCACAATAGCTGCTGTTTTTAGTTATTATGGAAACAATCATACTGGGAATGCTCCCTTTGCAACCCATTATGTCTGTTTGATCTATTCTTGCGAGGGAGCAGTATATTGAAATTTACACAAATCTTACCCTATGATGTAGTAAGAAAATAGAATTTTTGGTAAATTTCTAAATACTGCTTATATGAAAGGCAAAGCAAGAGTGGAATCGTTAGGTACACAGAGTCATTGCAGAGAAAAGTTGATCACTGTGGGAGAGCAAGAACTAAGCTATACTTTATTAGAAAGTGTTGTACAGCTCATCTCTCGAAAAAAAATGCCAGCCAACTAACAGCATGCTTAACTGTATAACAACCTTAACATAGTTCCTTTACAATGAGAATTTCATAATATTTTCAGTCTATGGCCTGATGTCACAATATTATAATCTTCTACATCAGGTACAAATGATGCAAGTGGTTGCATTCTGCTGGAAATGGTTGAAACCTTTCCTGATTAGTTTAATTTTCCAATTTCTAGACTCTATAACAAGTGTCACCACATCCATATATACTGTAGCAATTAGTTGTTTCTTATCTTACCTGCCACTACAGAGAAGCCAACGAGCTAGAGAATAGTGAGGTATGATCTTCTGAATGACACTAGCCATCACCATGGTAACCACAAGTTGTACACCTATCACACCCTGTGGAGGAATAAGTGAAGTCAATATATGTAAAAATGCTGAAGTACAGACTTTTTATATTTTAAAAGCAACCTTTCATAGGAAGTCTAATGAAGGTTTTTTTGGTTTGTTTGTTTTTTTAAAACGAGAGCCTTACTACATCAGTTTCATTAAATGCTCTGAGACTTGCCACACTCAGTCCTAGACCTGTTCTAAAAAAGGTACTGCTAGGCCATGGGACCAGTAATAAATGTAACTGTCTGACAGCTCATGAATCCTTAGCAGTGGCGGATTTAGAGTTAGTGAGGCCCTGTGCGCAGCTTAATTTTCAAGCCCCCCTCCCCACCCGCAGGACCCAGACAAGAAAAATAACACTCTCTTATCTCCCCAACTCCCCAGTTTTTCATTCTTTTTTTCCCCCTTCATCCTCCTCCAATATTATAAGTAATAGGAAGTAAATGGCAATACAGTGAGGTACCTTGATTGGGGCGGAGGTTGGGGTGTGGTGGGTTGGGCTCTGAGACGGAGTTTAGGTGTGGGCTCTGGGCTGGGGCAAGGGGTTGCGGTATGGGATGGGATGAGGGGTGCAAGCTCTGGGAGGAAGTTTGGGTGTGGGGTGCAGGCTCTGGGCTGGGGTGCAGGAGGAGTCGGGGGCAGCACTTACCTTGGGTGGCACAGTTCCCAAAACGGCTGGCACACCCCTGTGGCAGCAGCTCCTAGGCAGGGGGAGGGGAGCAGATGGTGTCTGCATATCGCTGCCCGCAGTCACCAGCCCCACGGCTCCCATTGCTGCAGCTCCCGGACAATGGGAGCTGCGGAGTCAGTGCTCGGGGTGGGGGCAATGCGTGGAGACACCCACCCCCCCAGGGGCAGGGGCCGCAGGGACATGCCGGCCACTTCCCTGAGTGGCACAGAGGGAGGGAGGCAATGCGGGCACCTTAGCCTTGCTGCTGGCACATCTCTGCACACCCCTTGGGGGGGAGAGGGGGCAGCAGGTCTCCGTGCGCTGCCTGGGGCGGGGGCAGCACGCAGAGCCACCGCCCCCCAGCCAGGGGGAGTGCAGAGATGTGCCAGCAGCCATTGGCTTCCAGGAGCAGCATGGGGCCACTGGCCACAGAATGCCTGAACCCTGCTGCGCCGCCGGCAGGGACTCATGGGCAGGTCGTCAGATGAGATATGTCCTGCATTTTGGGGGTTCCCCATCATTGGGGGGCCCATGCCACCACACTGTTTCATGGTAAATCCACCTCTGATCCTTAGTGCTAGAAATCCAAGAATCAGGGATTTTTCTGCTTTCTAGGGTACAAGCCATTTATTTCTGACCATGGCATTTCACAAGATATCAGACCTTAAAATTATGTCACAGATTACCATCTTGGTTTTTGTGCTTTCTTCAATTCAGACATGATTTTAACAACTGATAGCTCTAGCAGGTTTGTGAAGTAATTCATAATATCTGTAAGAAAGCTGGAATTCCAGGTTTCAAGCAGCATAAAGCAGTTTTTCCCAACTTTAATGATTCAAGGGATAAAATAAAATCATGTTGGAATTTTGACAATTGACGGTGTAGGCGGAGAAAGGAAAGAAAAAAGCAAGATGATAATCGAGGTGGCACAACTTTAAAGTCTAAAACTTGGACCACATAGCCTGTAACTCTTTGGCAAGATAAATAATGTCTTCTTATCCCTTGTCCTTGACCAAGTTTTGATCCCTTGCTATTTGAACAAAAATTCATATAAGATCACAAAAGCTTTTTTAAATTAAATTTCACTCTATGCAACTTCCATGCTATACAACTTTTCCTTAAAGTTCTACACTAAAAATTTAAATGCTTTACCAATTGTAATTCCAGTTTTGTTCTTGAATATGCAGCAGTACACCCCATAACTTGTAAAATAAAACATTAATGAGTTCAATATTATATGAGTATATCAATTTGCTTATTTAGGATTTGCATATTTGCTGAGCCAAGCAACAGCGTTCTTAGTAGCCAGATGGAACCCTGAGAGACCACGGGCTGAATCTGATTAGCAGGCACTCATCGACAATGTGCATCATGGTTTGATCTGCGCCACAGCTTGGATTCCTCGAAGACCCCAACGGTGCTTGCTGGTACACAGCAGCCTTGCCCAGTCCAGAATTGGCTATAAAGAACCCACTAATGATGTGGCAGGTCAAAGCTGGGCAGGCAAGCAGTAGGGTCTGTGATGAGAAACTGATTGACGGATAATGTTAAGCATCAGTTTTCCCGCCACAAGGACTATGTTGTCACATCATGGTGTGGCAGCCTCAACCACAGTGGGTATTGTGGTGAAAGATATGCAGCTGATGGACCTAAAAGGTCATTGAACAAGGGCAAACTTGGGTTGGCACATACCTTCTCAAGCAGTTTGCCAACTGCAATCTCCCTCATGATGTAAAGGGGAGCAATGAAAGATAGAAGCCATGAAAGATGAGTTGGTTGGAGGGTTCTTGTGATGATGCAGATTGTTGAGTTGAGTTGCACGTCAACAAGTTTGGTGTGTGCCGACTGACTCCATATTGGCGCACAGTACTCGGTTATTGAATTCAAGATGGAAAGGACCGAGGTCCATAGGGTTGGTGCATCCGCTCCCGATGAATGAACCTGCCAGTTTGCTGTAAATATTGTTGCATGTACTGACCTCTGCTTCTGCCTTGTTCAGGTGACTTTTGTAAGTAGTGTTCAGTCAAGGGCCACGCCTAAGTAAACAGGGTACACTTCATGCTTCAGCTTCTGGCCATTCATTATGATGTTTAGTTTCCTCTTAGCAGTGGCTTGGTGGAGGTAGAATGTGCTAAAGACTGTTTTGCTGGTGCTAGGCTGAAGACACCATGTCTTGCAAAAGTTGGCCAGCTTTGCAGCATCATCTCTTGGGGGTTTCTCCAGCGCAGAGAAAGTCTGAGCCTGGTAGCCCACAGCATATGTCGTCTGCATAGATGAGCTTCCGCACCTGAGTTGGTGGCAAGTCACTGATGTATAGATTTAAAAAAGTTGGGGCTAGGACAGATCCCTTGCATAACCCATTCATCCGTTTTCTTCCAAGAACTTGTTTTCTCACCCACATGCACCCTGAACCATCTGTCTCAGAAGAGCAGTTCCCTGGCATCAGTAACCCAGGGTGGGAGGACTCGATGTTTTAACAAACAGACCTGTGTGCCACACCATATCATATGCTGCAGTGAGGTCAAGGAAAATAAATGCCTGTTTTCAGATTTCTTTGAAAACAGTTTTTGATTAATGTGGTTAAAGCAAGTACTCGATTGCACGTGCTTAGACCTTATTGAAAGACTGCTTACTCGACATTCAAGATGCTCTCCACCTCTAGTGTTATTCACTGTAAAATTAGGTTCTCTAGAACCTTGAGAGACAGAGAAAGCAACAATATCAGGAGATAGCTTGATGCCAGGTTTGGGTCTTTAACAGGTTTTGGGAGGTTAACAACTTTTGACATGCACCAGATTTTCAGCAGTCTTCCTTCATTGGTGACCCTTGTGAAGAATTGAGCCAGCCAAGAGCACATGGGCCAAGATGTTTCAGGAACTCTGGAAGGATGTTGTCATAGCCAGCAGTGGTGCCAGATGTTATATAGCCCTCTGGAACTGCAAAAAGTTCAGGGAGAGCTCTGGATTTGTGCTGCTGCGTAAGACCTTTCACTCACTCTGGACTCAACTATTCATTTCTTTTTCCATGTGTGTCTTTCCCCAGGCGAAGCAGGTGAATGGCTACTCTCAGATGATCAGCTTGGTTTTGGTGATTGCTGGGCTACTCCAAGGCGACAAAGTAAAACTCCAGCATTTCTGGCTGGAAGAAGAAAAGTTCAGGTACTTCGTTTTTTCCTTTAATCTGGCTCAGCAAGCACAGCTCAAAGCTTCAAAAAAGTCCAGGTCATCAGTTGATCTGTACTGCTTGAATAGAGTGGCAATGGATCAGTAGTCTCGTCATGCCACCTATCACTACTTGGCACAGTCCGGGAAAGCTAATGATCCTCCTAGAAAACTGAATTCTGCAAGCTTATACTTGAAGAACCCTGGTATCAACACTTCTGCTAACCCTAAGAATGTGCAATCCCGCAGCTTCCACACCATTGAGCCCACACTCCAAGTCTTCCAACTGAACGTTGAGAGTTTATCTACAGCCAAGCGGCACTGAATCAGAGCTCTTGCTCAATATATTAACTGACTATGTTAAGAGAGTCATATATATAAAAAAATATACATTACTTTTAATATGATTTAAGCACCTTAAAACAAATAGGTTAAGATACTATAAAAATATTAGGAGAGATGAAGGGAAGAAATCAGTTTAATAAATGTGGAGCTAAAAAAATTCTACTTCTAACAAAAGAAGGATTGAACAAAATACTTCCTCTGAATACTCAGTGACTGAGGCTCCCTTTAGCTTAGTTGCAAATAAAACCTTCTCTGGAATCAAGTCCCTGCTCTGAACATTTCCTGGTTGGCCTGACAACTTTCCATTGTGCAAAAAATCCCCTATCCCTCATCTGCTTATTAAGTCCCGCGTCCTTTGAATTTGTTACTATCTTGAGGAGAAGTTCCATCAACATTGCCACGAGAGTGTTTTATCAGGATATCATAGAACCATAGGACTGGAAGGGACTTCGAAAGGTCATCTAGTCCAGTCCCTTGCATGCATGGCAGGACTAAGTATTATCAGACCATTCCTGACAGGTGCCAGTCTTCTCCCCCACCCCGTCACAGGCTCAAGGACTCCCTCCCTCAGGGGGTTCCACAGGGAGACAGATCAGCATTGTATATTGCTAACACAGTTGTAAGCATTGCAAGGCTTTTGGGGGTGGAGGTCAAAGGTATACGTGTGGAATGGAATATTCGCTTGAAAGGAGCAAGAGGCCAAGAGGGGGAAGAAGAGCAAAGAGCAAAGAATGGGTTAACTCAATACTCCAGCTTGCTCAGTCAAAAAATAAAGCACCGACTCCAGCCCAAGGCCGCAGCTCACAGCCGACGCGGCTGCCTGACAAGAAAGAGCGGGGCCTGGATTCCCCCGCCTCCTCCCCCAACCAGCCGTAAGAAAGAAGGATCCAGCTGAACAGACCTGCAGAGGCAGCACAAAACAAAACAGCAAAGGCCAACACGGGGGAAAACAAAGTCCCGCCGGTGTGTCTGGAGCCGGTGTGTTTTTAAAAAGTTGAGAAGACGACAGAAAGTCAGTTTGGACTGGTACAAAGAGCATCAGGAGCAGAGATCCCTGAACAAAACACCCCCAAAGGGAACCCAGGACTTAAAACCCTCCTGAGAGCTTGAGCAACTCGGAAATTACAGCAGACCCCGGATGACCTCGGCTCAGGACAGAACTCCCATCCACCCTTTCCCCTTGTCTTCTTACATTACACCCAGGCTTGGCCAGCTGTGGTTAGAGCGTCTGTGAATATGAAAGTGAGTTAGGGCTTGGGGCACGAATGCTTTCTTCCTTCCTCTGAGTGACATGGGGAGCACCCATCACTCTCCGCAGTTATTTTATTAATAAAAGCTTTAAAATTTAAATCCTTGGTGTGTTCGTCATCTCCTCCCCAAATGATCCTGTGGCCTCAGCCTAACCACCTGACACCTCAAGCAGATTGGTAACTGAAATCTGTCACACACACCCGCACCCATTGCCTCCGAGGCCTTTTCCTTACTGGGGAAAAAAGGTAGGTTTTCAATCCAAATTAGCTAACACAAGTTACCTAATATGAGGTGAAATCCTCATGAAAACAAGGTAGTTTGTAGTTTTCACATAACATACCAGGTCCAGTGGGTGGTCTTTGCTGCTTATTAGGTATCTGTATATTTGGGCGTCGGTTCTCACATCCACACAAATTCATCTCCTTAGTCAAGTTATTGTTATAAGACACCATCAAACCTACTAAGGTTATGAGAGTCCATTATGCACATGATCAGGAATTATTGTCCCTGACTGTTCAAATGGAGTTCCTCTTTCCCCAGAACTCAGCAAAACACCTTCAATACCAGATTAATGCTTTGATTCTCAAAATGGAAAAAAACTACAAAGAAACATCCTATATCAAGTCTCACCATTGCATGGTGTGTTTGGGATCATTAAAAGTAACTATGTGGTTCATAGGTTTCAAAGTGGTAGGGTTTCAGGTGTCAGACTCCAAATTTAAATTTTCTTTTATATTCTGGATTATCTGCATAAAATACAGTAAAGCAAAGGCTTGCATAATACCCTCACACAACATGACTAGCAAATAGTTCCTGTATGTGTCACTATTTAGCATGGTATAACATGACTGTCTTGATCTAATTTGTGGACAGTTCGCCTAACTATTTATAAAGCCCCATGGTGTGGTTTGAGAGCCTCCCAAAATGATGTGTATGCATAAAGGTATATATCTGTTTTTCTCTGTTCCTGATTTTTTTCTAGAGAAAGAGGCGTATTTTATTTATTTTGAAAAAAGCTTTGCAGGCAACCTTTGCACATCACAAAACCCAAAAGGGATATACATCCTATTTAAAAACAAACCCTTTACCAGTCACCTTTTAAAGCTTCTTTTTTAAAAAACAGATTGAGAATAGTTATGGCCTTTCAAGTTCCACCTTTGCCAGTTTGGAGTAAGATTGTGTGTGTGTGTATTATATAATACAAAACTATAACTTACATAATTCATTCTTCACTCGGGTTGTTGTATTTGAGCTACGCTTTTTCACAATTGCAATCTTGGTAAAGATATGTAACGTAAAAAGGCTATCGGCAATCAGAGGGTGAATTTCAATCTTGGGCACCATATCATGCCAGACATTTTCCCACGATTTATTATGGGTAAGATGTTATTACTTGCAACCATTTTTTAATCTTAAGATTTCACTCTGCACTACCCAAAAATACAAAGTTTGTGACTTTAATGTCATGCTGCCAGATTGCAGTTTACTTCTCACCATATCACAATACCACTACTAGTGACACTGCATTCAGTGGTTTACTTAAAGATTCATGTTTCAATATGTTGAAACAAATCCTGATATTTCAATAAAGAAGCCATGAGGCCCTTGACAATTACTTGAAAGGCATTCCCCTTGAATCTGTGAAGAAGCATAACACAAGCACATCGGGGAGAACTTATATAGAACTTGCATCTGAAGAAGTGGGTATTCACCCACGAAAGCTCATGCTGCAAAACGTCTGTTAGTCTATAAGGTGCCACAGGATTCTTTGCTGCTTCTACAGAACCAGACTAACACGGCTACCCCTCTGATACTTTATATAGAACATTGTATATCTTACCATTCTACTTTTGCCAATTTTGGGTAAGACCGTAAACCATATTAATTGGTAATTGAAGGTGTTAAAGTAAGCATATAGTGAAATAATCTGAGTAAAAATCCTTTACTCTCGTTTCTTTCACTGACTTGTTTTACTGACTTGTTTTACTAGCTCTCCAGTCATCACAGGATTTATCTTCTAAACCAACAAAATTTGTAAGTCTCTCTTTGCAGGTAAAAGCTATATTGTAGTCAGGATGCTGGCATTTTTAAGCACTGATACAGAAAAAAAATGTACATTTTATCAGAAAAGATGTTCCCTAAAGTCTACTGGGGCAGACAAGGTCTGAATTTCTAATACAAAAAAGCTAAGAAAAATAAAAAAACATTCCAAGTCTCATTTACGGATAAAGAAACAGTATTTTCCCCTTTAAGTCCAATGGGGAAGCTAGCACAGCCATTATGTAGCACTTCACTCTAATCTTTGTGACCTTTTTGCAATATAAAATTGTGGTACATTTTACATACAAGCCAACCACAATAGTTGAAAGACAAGCTATGATGTTATTTACATTTTATTCCATAAATATACATAACCCCCCAATAAACTGCATATGTGCCATACAAGCAAACAAATACAATAAATAAAAATGCTCAAAATTCAGAAGTATCAATTTCTGAAAGGTAAGAACATTTGGCCAGTAAAATTCTATATAAATAGAGACCTTACAGGGAGACCTTACACTGTAATAATCCTTCTTTCAGAAAACTACATGTAGATTCAGAATTGGTCAACAAAAAACACTGCTTCAGTATTAATTTATATCTGAGCTGTTCTCTCTCTCTCTCCTCACTACCCTTTAAAAAAATAATTACAACTCTGTACTCCAAGTGACAGCAGGATATCCAGGAATTTGAACATCATGCCTACAGAGCTTTTCACCTTCAGATCACCGATATAAACCCAGACCAGGTCAATGGTGACAGAACATTGTTAACATATTACAGCTGTTCCGAGGCATATGTTAAATGAGTCAATCAGGTATTCAGCAAACAGAACCCAAATCACAAAACTGCCACTACAATTAACAGGCAGCAGAGAGACTGAAGATTGAACAGGAATGGAAACTGAACTACTCTTTTAGCCATAAAAATGGTCCTTTCAAAATCAGATTTAAGGCACCATGGCAGGGTAGAGTGGGAAAGTTTACAGTCCCACTATGAGTATTGTACTTGTTCTTTAGATCATTCAAGTTTCAGATATTTGGACTATTTTTCATACAAATCATACACCACTTTTCACCTTACTAAATTTGTATTGCTCCCTATTCCCAACTTAGAAAGCCAATATTCTAAAATTAGATGTCATCGACCATTGTGAACCATGTAGCCAAGAACAATGAAGTCTCTGTTGCTTGCACAGGATATAGCACACCTTTCATTAACAGTCCCTTTAATGGAATTTCGCTGGGAAAATGTGTATGTGTTTCAGTGCTAGTGCTGTCACCTATGTTAAGTTGCAGGGTAGACAGGGCATGGGAATTTTTACCACACTGTCTTACATAGAGTTTAAAATGCTAGCAGCTGCCAGTGCATTATTTACACAAGTACTCTTAGCAATGAAGCTGAACTCATGTGGGCAAGAGTGGGATGTTTTAGTAAAACAGTCCTAGGACAGACAAGACGCTTCAAGGTCCCTGATGCAGCCTCCTATCCTTGAAGGACCTCTAAAGTTGAGGGGGGCAGGGGTGGAATGAAAAGGGAAGGTAGAACAAAGTGTATTCCGAGATCATGACTTTCACATCATTACTACTGTAAAAGGTACATAGAACTTTGATAAGTTAAAAACAAAGTGAACAGAAGTAAAGAATGAATAATTCAGATAAAGCTGCAAAACACATGTATCACTTATCTCAGATATGTAATTGTGCTATGTTTACAAATGAAATAAAATAAAATGTTATAGATAAATACTTACCTAACACCCAAATTCTCAAAGTACTTCTCTCAAAAGGACATTTCTATATCCTTATTTTATAGTGTGCGGTTGGATTAAATAAGTAAGTATTAGATAAGAATTAAATCCAAGCATACCAAGTCAAGATCACCAAAGTTAATAGTTGTATGCCAAGGCTCCATTTCAACATCTCTATATTGACTTTGTTCAAGGTCATTTTCAGACACAAGAACAATCTAGGATTTTTTCCTTTTGATCTCAAACATACATGTTTGGCTTTGTACCTAAAGACCAGATCCTGCAAACACTTAACTTTAAACACAGGCAATTCCATTTAAGTCAGTGAACTACTTACATGCTTAAAATTAAGCTCAGACATAATTGTTTGCAAGATCAGGACCATAACTGAGAATTCACATGAATACCCACAGACAGCCAAAGAAGAAGACCTGAGAAACTGGCTAGTGGGATCCATAGCAAACTTACAGTATCATCCCTAGAAATACAACTTCAACAAGAAACTCTTTGTAAATCCACAAGTCTCAGAAATAAGATTCTAAAGCAAATGCACAAAAGTCTTCTTTGAAGTTTAATTCAGAACATACATTTACTTTAACTATACTTGCAAACACACAAAAAAAGCTGAAAAACTTTCAAGTAGTAAAAAACACAAGTATTGTGCTGCATTTTCAAGGTCACCAAGGCTCTTAGTAGAATGTAGTGCAATACCCTATATCTTTTCCAGCCCCAATTATGCAACAATATCTACAGAGGCCAGAAGTTACATGTGATTGGGGGGACAACGACCTGAAATGCCATCTGACCAGGGATAGGACGTTTCCAAATTAAAAATTACTTCCCTTCTGTTCAGTTCAAGGTGGGGAGGAAACAGTGGCAGTATATGGTCATATGTAATACTGACTCAGAAGCATAACCTTTTATGCTGAATAGGATGTACTAGCATTTAACATTTATATTCCAGTAGCTAGAGGCCAACCAGGCTGGGACCCTAGTGTGCTAGGTGTTCTACATAGAAAATGGCAGACCCTTCTGCAAGGAACTTAAAAAAGAGAATATATTCTATGGATGAGACAAAAAGAAGAGCTGATCTACACTAGGAACTTACATTGGTATAGCTACTTCTCTCAGGGCTGTGAATTCTTCTGTTGACCTAGCTACTGCCTCTTACGGAAGTACATTCCCTGAAGTGATAGGAGAACCCTTCCCACCAGCATAGGTCACTACACTGTTGTGTTTTAAGTGTAGAAACACCTTAAGATGTGTACAATTCTTAGTCAATCTGGAACAGTAATTACAACTAGCTATGTGCCCACTGTTACAAAGTCGCACTTTTCTGTATGTACAGTATAACATTAATATGTATACTTGTATGCTGGAGCTCCATCTTGGAAAAGTTCAGAAGGTCTTTTCTTATATTGAAGTATAAATCAATTATTACTCAAGTGTGTAATAGCAACCCAAAACTAATGTGTACATAGGTCACTGAGACACCAGGTAGGAAGGACAAGGAAGATAGAGATAGTGATTATGAGAGAAAACATAATGCCTTTGAGAGGACACTTTCACGTAGACATTAACCTCACAAAACATCTGCAAGACAAAGTCATATGATTTCTATCTAACAAGTAGGTTTAGTAAGAGTGTCTTTAAAGGCAATTTAAGTTCTGTATATATTAAATGTTAATAAATCTAATTTTGAGAAAGGTAACTGCCTCTTAGGGTCCTACAACAGTCTCTTGTTGAACAGTTTTCCTGTTTTTTGTTGCTTTCTTGTCTCTACTGTTGTATAAGACAAAGAACCTGGGAGCACAAATAGACTCAGTAAGGGATGTGCAAGCTCAAAGTTCTCTGATGTGCATGCATACACCACCACCAGACTCACACAGACATTTGAAAATGCTTGCAGCCACTTCCTTTCTGAAGGATGCCACCCCTCTAGAGACCCATAGAAAAGTGCTCGCTGCTTCCCAATGATATCACCACCACCCCCTGCTCCTCCTCTGCACACCACTGTGGAGGTGTTCTATAAAGAGATTTGAGGAAGAAAGGGATTCTGGTGTCCTCTTGCATCTCGTGCAGACACCTTTGTGAATTATTTAATACAGCATTTATCACCAAAGTAAAAAAGCACCACCTTGCTCCCACTCCAAAGTCCTGGGACTCTGGGCACCAGTGTGGATAAAAATAAGATGCTTTTTTTATTTAAATTAAATACAGATTTTTAAAAATGTACCTATTTAAAATTACATTTGAAATTATGACAACCTATGTTGAGGCCTAAATTTACAATAATCTATTAAAATAATTTAAATTATTTTTTAAAAAATAATATTAAGCAGTACAAGTTTGCTGCCAAAGTTTTAATAAGTAAAACTACTGATCTGGTGTAAGTCACTGGCTAAGCACCTGGAACCAGAATCTGGTGAAGCTCTGGAAAGCAGTAACCAGCTTTGGATAGCTGTAGCCTCTTCTGCATATTCTCTTCATTTCAGTTTATTCAACTAGTTCATTTCAATGATGAGTTCATTCAAAGTTAAGAAACCAACTGGGAGCTGAAAAAGCAGAAAAAAGTTTGTTTTCTTCTTCCAATCTATGATAAGAAGTAGGTGTGAGAAGATGAGATCTACTAATTCTAAAGTCCTGAAGGACATGGTGACCAGAAACAATCAGTTCAATTCACTAACTATAGCTAATGCTTCCTTTATTTAATAAATCAGTTTTAAAAGGAAAAGCAAGTCTGATAAGAAAAAAGTTGATCAAAAAGTGTATGTATCCAGGGATTTAAGGTAGTTTTATTAAACTAATAAAGCAATTTTAAATTGATGTTTTATTGCATTTTTAATTGGATTCAGTTTCCATCCAGATAAAGCTTGACACAAATCACAAGAATTAATCATCCAGTAAAGAAGAAATGCATCATTCATCATTTTCTAACATAATAAAAAATGCAAAATTTATGAATCTAAATAAACGCAAGTTAAGCTATATAATTGCTTAAATAAATGTGCATAAGTATAGTGCATGCACCTGGTTAGCAAAAAGAAGCCACAGATTTAGTGTAAAAGCTAAACCGAGTTGCAAATCAACATGTTTTAATGGTTACCAGCGAATGAAAATTAAATATGTCAAAAATGGCATTACCTGTTTCCAAGTCACTGATAACTCGGAAGAAAATTATCTTGAATGCTTATGGATCAATGTCCTAACAGATAAAGCACAAGATGATATATTAAATGGTATCTGCTAGAGACCACCAAATCACAGTGGTGAACAGAATGACCACCTCCTTACAAATCTATCTACAATGCATAGGAAAAAACTGCATAATCATGGGGGACTTCAACTGGAGTGACGTACGCTGGAAGTCTCATGCTGCAAATAGTAAAACATCCTTGGACTTTCTAAACATTATAGAGGACAATTTCCTAATTCAATAAGTGCTGTAGACAACACAGGAGAATTCTTTATTACAGCTAGTCCTAACAGATAAAGAAAAACTGATCACAGAACTAAGCTTTAATGGTAGTTTAGATACAAGCGATCATGACTTGATCACAATGTGTGATCACATTAAAGCACAATAAAGTCTAGAGCAGTAATATATATATATATATACTTGTTGCTTTAACAGGGCCAATTTCACAAAGTTGAAAACAACTATGAGTAAAACCAGCTGGGATGAAAATTTGTATCAGAAAAATCTGAATGATAATTGGTAATCATTTAAGAACACTTCACTAAGTGCCCAAAGAGTCAATCCCACATTTCGGAAAGAAGGTGTTGCTGGTTAAAAAATAAATTAATAAATAAATAAAGCTGAACTAGTTTAGAGGGGAAGTGAAGGCAGCTATAAAAAATAAAAATAATATATAACAAATGGAAGAAAGGGGAAATAGACAGTAATGTTTATAAATCAGAAGTTAGGAACTACAGAAAATTGAAGAGGGAAGCCCAAAGACACAAGGAGAAGTCTACAGCCAACACAGTTAAAGACAATAAAAAGTTTTTAAAATATATTAAAACAAAAAGAATACTAAACAATGGCATTCCATTACTAGATGGAAACGGTAGAATTATCAATGAACTCTTCATTATTCATAAATATTTCAGTTCTGTATTTGAGGAAACAAATGATATAATCTCATCCTATGGTGATAACACACTTTCTATTCCCCTAGTAACTTTGGAGGACATTAAACAGAAGTTACTGCAGTCAGACATTCTTAAATCAGCAAGTCCAGATAATTTGCATCCAAGAGTTTTTGGGTTGAGGAGCTTGCTGGACCATTAATGTTGATTTGCAATAAGTCCTGGAACACAGGCAAAGTTCCACATGATGGAAAGAAAGATGTTGTGCCAAGTTTTAAAAAAAGTAAACAGGATGACCTGGGTAATTATAGGCCTGTCATCAATCCAAGGCAAGATGATGGAGCATCTGATACACGACTTGATTAATAAGGAATTAAAGGGGGGTAATATAATGCCAATCAACATGGGTATATGGAAAATAGATTCTCTCAAACTAACTTGAGACCCTTTTTAGATGAGATTATAAATTTGGTTGATAGAGGTAACAGTATTGATGTAATATACCTAGCTTTCTGTAAGGTGTTTGACTTGGTACCATGCAACATTTGATTAAAAACAAAATATAAAATTAACATGGCAAACATTAAACAGAATAAAAACTGGCTGATTCTTTACAATGATATTTTGAGACCTAACAATCATCATCAAGCAGGTGTTTTTTCAATGGAGTCCCACAAGGATTGGTTCTCAGCCCTATGCTATTCAACATTTTTATAAATGACCTTGAAGAAAACATCATATCTTCACTGATGAAGTCTACAGATGACACCAAAATTGGGGAGTAGTAAATAATGAAGAGTGGACTGGTCACTGATTCAGAGCCATCTGTATTGCTTGGTCAACTGGGCACAAGCAAACAATACGCATTTTAGTAGTACTAAATGGAAACATGCATGTAAGAACAAAAGATGGGGGCCTCTATCCTGGAAAGCAGTGACTGAAAAAGATTTGGTGGTCATGGTGGATAATCAGATGAACATGAGCTCCCACTGTGATGCTATGGCCAAATGAGCTAACACAATCCTGGGATACATCAACAGGGGAAGCCACAGTGGGAGCAGAGAGGCTATTTTACCTCTATATGTGGCATTGGTGCAACCACTGCTTGAGTACTGTGTCCAGTTCTGGTGGCCACAATTAAAGAAAGATGTTGATAATTGCAGATGATTTAGAGAAGAGCCATGAGCATGATTAAAGGGTTAGAAAACATGCCTTACAGTGATAAGCTAAATAGATTGAGCTCTTTTAGTCTAACAAAGAGAAGATTAAGGGGTGACTATTACAGCCTATAAGTATCTACATGGGGAACAAATATTTAATAATGGATTCTTCATTCTATCAGAGAAAGCTATACTACGATCCACAGGCTGGGAATTGAAACTAGACAAATTCAGACTGGAAATAGGGTGCATACTTTTGACAGTGAGGGTAATTAGCCACTGGAACATTTTATCAAGGGTTATGGTGGACTCTCCATCACTAAATTTTTAAAACAAGGTTGGATGTTTTTAAATGATATGCTCTAGGAATTATTTTGGGGAAGTTCTTTGGCCTGTATTATACAGGAAGTCAAATTCTGGCCTTGGAATCTATGAAAAACTTTTATTTGGGAACCAGGGTGGATTTGATTTAAATCAAACTGATTTAAATCACTAGTCAGGAAGACTCTATTTAATCGGTTTTCTACATAAAAGTGCATTCTCGTTGGTTGTTATGACCTTAATACATATTCTTCCAACTCAGAGATAGATGTAGGTTTCATTTTTAGAAGGTACACACTATACATTTTTAAACAGTGATTTATTTTGAAAACTTTTCAGATTAGTTTTACAGCTATATCAGAAAATGAACAATTGTTTGGTTATTTCATTTACCAAAGGTAACTGAAGCAGCTATTTATGAAGTCATTGGGAGGTGAACCATCTCCAATTCAACAGGTTAATCATTAATATTTGGAGGATTTTCTTACTATGCTGTATTAGGAGGAGAAGACATTTAAATTGTTTTATTTAACTAAAACAACAACGTTATATATTCTGGATTTTTTTCTTCAACAGCAAACATATAATATTTTAACAAAACAAGCATATGTCCCTTGCTTCTTACATTTATCTCCAGACTTCTTCTCCTAGTCCAGATCTATTCATTGAACTTTTTAAAACTTCGCACTTTTAGAGAGAGGTAAGGGATTGACTCTGGGTACGCAAATTTGCAGAGGAACAATAGAGTTGAGGTCTGTTATTTCTCACCTCTATATATTATTTATTTTAAAACATTTTTGCTGTTAACAAGCATATTACCTCTGGAGAACAAATCCACAGTCTGAGAACTGCAAAATTAAGCATCTCTGATGGTATCTTCTAGACTGAGCACTGAGTCCCATTGGGTAAATAGAAAGATTAACCTAAATAATCTATACAGAAGCCCCTGGAACGCCATACAATTGGGTCCCTAATCCATGAACTGTTGGAGCTCATCTACAAAACTTTTCTTAAACATTACATGCATATATTACCTCATACTATAGAAACAGAATTTATAATCCCTATTCCATGATGAGATATCTTTGAGCTATAATGTATCTTAATTAAAACTATCTTTAGATTGGATTTTTTTTTATAAAATGCTTTGAGGAAAAAACCTATTTAAATAAAAAAACTTTTTTTTTTTAAATCGTTGATTTTTATCCACCATTAGGAACTCCATGCCCATTCCACCAAGCCACCATTTTTGCCAGACACACACTCCATTGATGGCCATGAGCTCCTCTGAGTATCTGGGAGATGGAGAACAGTTTAATATTCAACCCCAAGGCCTGGTTTACACGAGAAAATTAAGTCGACTTAACTACATCACTCAAGGATATGAAAAATCCATACCCTTGAGCAAAGTAGTTAAGCCGACCTAACCTCCAGGGTAGATAGCACAGGGTCAATGGAAGAATTCTTCCTTTCACCTAGCCACTGCCTCCCAGTGAGGTGGATTACCTATGCCAATGTAAGAACTCTTTCTGTTAGTGAAGGTAGTGTCTACAGTGAAGCATACAGCAGTGCAGCTGTGGCGCTGTAGCATTTTATTGTGTGTAGACATGCCCCAAGTTTATCATACAAATGGCAAGTGATCCTCCCCAACCCACCAAGAGAGGTTATTGTTCTGGACTTTTGTATCAGACCTTGAATGCTTTTATATTCTCCTAGACTCGCAGGTGATTCTTAATTTACTAAGTTTTTCCACAATTCTATTTATAAATAGGCTGTCTATTATAAGAAATAGAGTTTTGCTCTAGATGTAACTCAAGGCCATGTGAGCATACAGACAACCTGACTATTTTGTGAAATGAACGCTCTCTTGCAAAAGCGGATGCTGGCAATTAAGTGGACTCTGTGGTTATCCTCTGGCCAGAGCTAAAGTACTTTCTGTTATACAAGTGGCATCACTGAAGCGACTAACCCAGTGAGCACTGGAAGGACCCTCATAAACACTAACACATAGTACAATGCATTGTGGAATCACCTGCCACAGGGAGAACTAGTCCAGAAAGCCTAACCCAGCTACAATGGAAAGAAACCAGATTAAGTTTTGACATTTAGTAATGAAATCTAAAGTGCCCACTCACTCATGCTAAATGAAAGCAAAAACCCATCCCTAGTGAACATGTGGATGGGGATGGCTGAAGCTATCAATTTCTAAAGTATTTAAAGCTTTCATTTTATTAAAAAGGTAAATGTCTAGTCTTCGTGATTACAAAGATCTCTTTCAAAAGATGAATGGGGCACTATCTTCCCACTTCTGTGGGCAAATCTCTAGTACCTCTGCTATACAGCTCTCAACGCTCTGACTTTGCCTACACTAGGACTTTTGCACAGTCTGTTAAGCACTAGTAGAGGCATTATTAGATAGTCCGGCTCTACACCAGTGCTTTCCACGGTTGCAGCTGCATTTATACTAGACAAACTATGCAAAGAGTTCTTGAGTGGACACACCCTAGAAAAGTAAAGCTAGCAAAAAACTGTTTCACTGATGCTATTCGGAGCCCCAAGAGCAAAAGTGAAACTGTCAAGCATCAAGTAAATTTAACTCTCCTCCTAGACTTTGAAATTCGTAAATACAACCCAAAAAAACAGAGGAAAAAGGTATCACAGCTGAGAAACCCCTCAGGCAGGTGGCTTTGAGGTGCTGGGAAAGTGAGAGAAAGTTGCTCCTCCTCCATTCCAGCAGCTGGGACAGGAAGTGGCTCCCAATCCCCCAAATTACTCAGACATTGAGCAGCTTGGATGATGATATGAAACACTAAGTTTTCAAGCAGAGTCCAAGGACAGCATCCTCTGACCTTTGCAGCTGCTAGGTGTGAAAAATGGGACATACCAGGCTTAACACAACACTGGAGTTCACAGCCAGACCTCCTTCCCCTGCATCTTTCATTGTGGCCTCTGGCTAATAGCTTTAGCTTACTGTTTAACAGACATCTGGTAAAAGTTTTTCAGACTCTGGATTGGGTAACAACCACATGGCCAGGGTTATAAAACCAACAAATTCTTCTTGCCTGTATGGAAAAAAAAATACAACTATATTGGATTCCCTACCAAGTTTCCTTAACATGACTATGGCTATGTCTTTGTGCATTTTTACACTGATAACTAACTCATTTGTGATGAATTTGAACAAAAGATGACAATGATTATGGCACAATGTGTGTTGACCGCACCAGATGTTTTAATAGCTAGCTGCACCACAGTAAAATTCATGCTCAAGTTCTACTATCTAGGATCCATTGTACTGGATAACATATCTAGAGGTCGCATTTAATTCTTGCATCAAAAAGGCAGCCACCACTTTCAACCAACTTATCAAGCATATGTGGGATAAAAGAAAGTCAGCATTGAGCATCAAGATATGGGTGTACCAGACATTCATTTTGAGCACACTGTGGAGAGACTTGGACCACCTACATCCGAGGTAAGAAAAAGCTAGACACCTTCCACACCCGCTGTCTTTGCTGTATTCTAAATGTCATGTGGGAAACCAAAGTTCTAACACTGAAGTATTTAAGAAAGCAAAATTACCAAGTCTCAAACTCAGACAACTCCTTGGCTTGATAATCTGCGCCCGGTGGACACGATGGACACATTCCAAAGGGCTCCAGTATGGAGAACTTGCAGATGCTCCAACGCCACTGGGCCAACCGAGGTTCAGAGTCAAGGATGGTTGCAAGAGAAACTTGAATACCTTCAGTGTCAACACTGCAAGCTAGGAAGATTACTCCTGGGAAAATTCTGTGCTACTGTAGCGCAGCAGAAAAATGCACCCCTCTGCAGATTTTCTTTGCTTCCTTGCTGAAAATGGTTTCTACGGGGAAGCAAAGAGAAGCTGCACCAGTACTCACTCACCCCTTCTCAGCAGCTCAGACATCTGTTCAGGCAGCCGGGGGAAAGGTAAAAAAATCACTGGGGTAAGGAGTCTGGGGATACCCTGGCCACCCAGGGACATTAGTCCCAGCTGGAATGGGGCAGCAAGGGGGGGACGCAGAGGGAAGGGGAGGACAGAGACCGAGTTCCCCTTTCCCTGCACAGAGCAGCCAGGAATCACACCATTTTCAATTATTTTGGTAATGTATTTCAAAATACTTGTCAGCAAATCATTGAAAATGGTGTGATTATATTGTTATAGTGTGTTATTTTGACAATTAAAATATGCAGAATTTTACAGAATTTTAGAATATTGTGCACAGAATTTTTAATTTTTTGGTGCAGAATTACCTGAGAAGTAGAAGATGCAGATAAGCAACAGGCTACAATAGAGGGCTGTACTGCACCAGAAAGTCATATAGGTTGAAGATAGATAGCTGACAGAGAGGAAAATTGAGAGATGAGAAATGTAGCAGGCTTCAAACACTAGTAGCTTACCAGCTTCTTCTGGCCCCAGGTTATGCCTACATTATCTGTGGCAAACTGCTATCACTTCAGAATTGGACTTTTTAAGTGCTTGCGATGCTTACACCATTGTCTTTTAAGATGGACGGTTGCCATTCCATCACAGAGCTAACTCAATGTAAAATCTTAGGGGAGACAAGACCGTAGTTTTTACCTCAGTGTAACTAGCCAAAGTGAACCCTACATATTCCCATCTGGGGTTGATCCTGCCTACCTATATCAAGGTAAAAGTACAGAGTGAGATGGCTAACATTCATTATCTCATTGTAAACACACACTTTCAGCAAGGAAGGCATAGCCTTACATTAGGGGCCTGTCTTCACCAGACTTTTGACTGACAATTAACTCAGGGTACTTAACATTTGTGAAGGCTTAGGTGGACACATCTCCCACATGTGAACTAAGTGATCCAGTCACTCAAGGCACAAAAGTCTAGTGTAAACATACCCCACTCTCTATACAACTGAAAACACTATGTGTGTGGGGGGAAGGAGCGGGGGGGGGGGATTAAGTTTACCTTGAAACACTAAACTGCAATACCCTACAACAAGGATACTCAACTAGTGACTAACTCATGATCCATTTGTTTCTCTTAGTTGCAGCTCTTTTGGGGCTATAAAAAATTTTCAAACTATATCAGATTTTTGAGCTGCTAAAACTATAATGTAGAATATGCATAAAATTGATTATAAAAATTGTTACTCCTCTCTTGGCAATATCAAGATCTCAGCTACCAATCTTGATTCAAAGATCTGAAATCTCAAAGCAAGTATTCCAGAATTATTTCAGAAGTCTCATGTTTAGTAAGTTAACAAACCCACAGGTCTATGTGACCCATAGAATAATGAAAATAGTAATAATAAAGTAAAGATGTTCTTCCACACATCATTTACCAGATTACTCTACAGCAGGGGTTCTCAATATTTTTTTTTCTGAGCCCTCTCCACCTCCGAACATGCTATAAAAACTCCACAGCCCTCCTGTGCCGTAACAACTGCTTTTCTGTATATAAAAGCCAGGGCCTGCATTAGGGGGTAGCAAGCAGGGCAACTGCATGAGGCCCCACAAAGCTAAGCTCTTCAGGCTTTGGCTTCAGCCCTGGGTGGCAGGGCTCAGGGCAGCATGGCTTCCTCTTTCTGCCCTAGGCCCTGATGGGTCTAATGCTGGCCCTGCTTGGCAGACCCCCTGAAATCTGCTTGCAGCCCCACAGGAGGCCTTGGACACCTGGTTGAGAACTACTGCTTTACAGCTCACAACTATTTAATAGAAATCCTTGTGCCTGGGCTCTGTAAGCTGAACGGTTTGAGTCATGCTTACATACCATTGTTTTTTTCTTGAATCTTTACAAATAATAAAAAAAATCAGTTTCTGTATAAAAGATGTTTTAGATTCCTCTCTCTAAACAAATATCAAAATACTTACTGCATTCATTCTCAGCCTTGGTCTTTACATGAGAAGTTGCACTTGTGTAATTCAATTAATTTTAAATACCACTAGTTACACAGGTGCAAACACATAGCATATTCCTTATTTACATTTTAAAAAAGCTTAGCTCAGTTTAAGTTTACTTCTGGGAATGCACTAACAGAACTAGATCAATTTTGAATCAATTTAGTTTGTTTTCAAGCCCCCATGCCTATCCATTATTTTACTCGGCCAGGACTGCTAAGAAACAAAACCTAATGTATTGCATTGAAGTTGAATAAACTTGGGCCCTCCATTAGTTACTTACAGTGGGTGGATGAAGAAAAGTCAGCGAGAACATACGCCAGCTCCCAGCAATTCACTAGCATGTTGGGGTAAATCCTGGCCAACAAGAGTTAATCTGATGCTCTCCCCACGCCGGAGAGTTGCAGGCACAGATGTCGAGACCACGTCCGGGGTAACACCCTCAAACACCAGGAGGCTGCGGGACCCGCACCGGACACAAGCCCCCTTCCCCGCGTACGCCACGAGCCCACCCGCACAAGACACTGCGGCCCCACAGGAGTCACCAGCCGAACCCCCAGCCCCATTGCGCTACCCGAACGCAGCCCCCACGTCCCCTGCACGCCCAGCGGGGACCGGCCTCCCCGTCACTCACCATGTTGCTGCCGCCTCCCGCTGCCACTCCAGCCGCCCGGCCTCTCCCCGCTCCCAGCGCATAAATCCGCGCGTGCCCCGCCCAGGCGGCTGCGGGGGGGGGGGTCTCGGCGCGTAGTTAGCCAAGAACCCCGGCAGACACCGGCCCCGCACCGGCTTCTGACCGGCTCACACCTCACAAAGGTCACGGCAGGACCCACCGCCCAAGGACCTTTAGGGCGGCTAAGCCAATTGCCTGCACAAACTGGAGCCCGCACTGCAGCCCGCACCAGATCCACTGACTTTCTCGCCTCGCCGGGGCGGCTGACAACACGCAGGCAGGCAGGACAGCCGCCTGCCCAGGGCAACAACAGTATCTCTGCCGGCTTCTTTCCGTCAGGCGCGACAGGGGCAGCCTAAACCGCAGAATGCTCAGGAGGCGGCGGCAGGACCCCATTCACGTGACACGGAAGGTCACCACCAGAGACCCCACGCCGCGAGGGACAGAATGATCTAAGGCGCCCACCTGAGTTCCCAACCCCTTCTACCCCGCTCCCCTCCCGCCCCGGCCCGGCGGCCCCGTGTGAGGGGCGGGCCGGGGAGCGCGCGCAGGTGGCTAAGAGGGGCCGGCGGCCCTGGGAGGCCGGATCGGGAGAAGCGGTGTAGGGGGCGGGGCCGCCTGCTCGGATCGTTCTCCGGGGGGAGGGTCGTGACCGAGGCAGGGGCTGCTGAGCCTGACGCGCTGAGGTCACTGGTACAAACAAACCGCCACTCGGAGGGCGGGGGCAGGAAGGTGCCTCTTGTGCGGTTGCGCCGCCATGACTCCCGCCGGCCTTTCCCTTGAGCAGGCGCGCTAAGAGCGGCAGACATCTTGGGAGCGCCGCTGAACCCGGAAGTGGCGCGGGTGGTGTTGGGTGAGAAACGCTTGCGCGGCCCCTGTGGGGCGGGGCTCGGCTCGGGTCCGCTGCGGCGGGGACCTGCAGCTGGTGGACCCAGCGGCTCCTCCCTGCCTCTCGCCGGCTCTCGGGGCTGCAGCCCTGCGCTTGTGGCAGCCTGTGAGCGCTGCTCGGGGCGGGGCGGGGCGGGGGGAGGCAGCTGCAGATTGTTCCCCGGGAGCCAGGGACGCCGGTACAACCGCCCTGCACGTGCCCCTGGGGCGCCACCCTCTGCTCGCGTCCCGCCGCCCTCCCAACCAAGGGGGCTGCTCCCCACGCCAGCCCCAGAGGGACGCGCAGGCCTAACCACGCCACATTTCCCTTGCCCCTCTGTAGCGATCTGCTCCGCCATGCGAACGTGCTAACCTGGGGTGATCCAGCGTCATGCCCATCACCACAGCACCTCCTAATTCTGGCCCTCACAGCTGCTAGGGTCACATTCATCGTCTCCCCGGCATGTACCCACCTCTATTTGTGGCCCCCAAGAATCCATGCTCCTCGTCTTGAAGTCCATCTACTCACCACAAGCGCACACTCCTGTGACTATGTGTGATCTCCTTCTCAGCCATCCTGTATTAGGAGAATCCCCTTGTTGGTCATTGCAGGTGATGCTTCAGAACAGGGAGTTTTTACACCTGTTGACTGGAAGGGGTAGTTTTGGGAGCAGAATATTTTGTGATGGCTAGAAATTGGAGTTAGTGTATATAATACCTTTCCCCAACAGAACTATAAGAGCTTTAGCATCTCACAGTCATCCAGCCTGGAAGCAGGCCTATCTCACACACAAGAGAACATGCACTGTCTGCCATTCAGTCTGGAAGCAATTGTATAGTGCACATGAGAGAATGAACTCACCAACCACCTTCCAGTCTGGAAACAACCCTACTACACAGACACAAGAGTGCATGAGATGCCTACTACTAGCCCCACTCCCACACACATAAGAAGCAAATGTGCCTACCACCACCTGGTCTGGAAATGTCACCCTGACACACATACAAGGCAGCTCACTCCTCCTTGGCCTGGAAGTAGCCCCTTCCACATGTTCCCAATACAAAGTGTTCATGGCCACCACCCTCTGGTCTGGAAATAGCTGCACCAAGATGGCATTCAAGTTCACCGCTAGCACCACCCAGCCTGAAAGCTTTCCACACATACCTGAGAAAGAGAACATGTGCCTATTGTATTGTATCCTGGAGTTTCCTCATCCCACCCCTACACACACAAGAGACTACATACACTCTGCTATCTGCCCTGGAGGCAGCCTACATGCACCAACCTCACTTCTATCTTAAACCAGCCCTAGAAGACAGCATGGGTTCACTTTGTTCTTGTTCACTCAGCTTAGCTCACCAAATCGATGTGTCTCCCTTTGCTTCCATGCTGTCCCAACAGAACATGCCTTCACACCAACACCTGGCTCCAAGAAACCCTTCCCAGGAGAGCACACCCATTTTGACAAACTGTAATTGAAATAATAAGGGGGAAATAATTACCTCTAATCCTGCTTCTTTGATACCATGACACAGGATTCCCACTCTTGAAGCTGAGAATCAAGAATGTGAATTCTGCATGAATGGTGTCTTTAAAGAAAACATCTTCTGTTTATGTACATCTGTCTGTATAAAGACTAACGTAAATTGCAGAGAATCCCAAAAGTGGGGAACAACAGCAAGATATTTCAAAAACTCAAATTCTCACATATATCAGAAAACGTAGTGACATTCTAGCAATCATCATGGAGACTCAAACAGACATTCTGAATTTTTTTTTTAAAACACACACCGACCAAAAAAACCCGAACTCAACATTATGAAAAGATTTCATTGGAATGTCATTCAGATGGTTCTGGCATATTTAAATTCTATGTTAGTAACTTTTGGATAACAAATTTGTTAAAAGTTACTTAAAGTATGTATTGCAACAGACTTAAAATGGTAAAACCACTGACAGTTTTAGAGGTTGTGACATTTTAAAATAATTTAACTCAAAGCATTAATCAAAAAAGGGAGGAGGAAAAAGACCTCAAATTACCAAAATACAAAAGGTATGCACTAACTGAAAAGATACAAATCTCATTCATAATATAAAAACCATTAAATTGAAAAGCAACAAATTTGAAATTGCTAAAGTATTTTTTAACAAAATACATAATTAATTTATGGAACTCTCTGCCACAAGATCTTGCTGGTAAGAGCTTATGATGATTTAAGAAAGGAGTAGGCATTGATAATGAGACCATCCATAGTTACATTAGACAGAATTAAAAATATTTTAGAGGTTTATACTCTAAAACATGAGGATTTATATTCCTTCTAAAATATTTGTATTTCAATTAATGGTGATTAAAGGATGTAGAATAACAGGCAACACACAGACACACAGTTTGACTATAGTCAATGTAAGCACCACATGGAAGTTGTCTTTAAGAGGGACTTAAATATGGACTGAATAGGGACTTTGCAAGTGAGCTCAGGAAGATTGTACCATGGAGTATTAAATTACACTGGTAAAAGCACCTGTGTTCTGTCTATACTAGTATTTTCTCTAGAACCTGTAGAGTTGTCTCACTGGGAAATTTTCAGAATCATGCTAGGGTAGACAAGGCCTAAGTGCCTAGGATTAGGAAATAACATCCTTTAAGGTCACTTATCTTGCACTTTTTTCTGAAATATCTGGTATCAGTCATTACTGGAAACTAGATACCAAATTAGATAAATTACATCTGATCCTGTATGGGAATTTCTGTGTTCCTATTATCCATTTCAAACAATAACGGGTCCTTAGTTTTGCAGAGTATGACTACATATCACAAAAAATTCTAAGGTTTTCTGTGGTGGCTCAGATCCATTCTTACTTCTCAGCCTCTTCTTTCACTTCCTTCAATTCTGTTTCTTCCATAGTGTTAAACTTATTCCTCTAGGTCATCATTGTCTCTTCTTTTCTGGTCTACACAGGAAAAAACAAACCTTGAATAATATGTCTAGGACACAACTGTATTCCAGTGGGGCTGTTCCAATCTAGAACTAGGCCTCAAAGGAACCTTATCATGTACTATGATCCAATTTGGCCTAGAAAGCCTATGACATAACAAAACCATGACATAACATGGTGTGACATTATCTGATTAAAATATGACCATATAGATCATTATTGCAACCACTGTTATATATTTGCAGCAAATTTTGTATAAGGGTTGTCAAATGAGGTGTCTATGAAAAGGTTATGATTTGCTGGTGGTGATTATGCTATCTGTATGCATGAATCATTTTTGTATTTGTAGTAATAAATATTGGCTCTATACCCGGATTTCAAATGTTGGCTGCTGGGGTAGCTAGCCAGCACACATTGGAGGGACTATTCAAATTAAGTGGTTCATCAAGAAACACTTGGTTGATGACAGACCATCGGAGACGCCCATCTACACTGAGTGGACTGTCCTGTAAACATGCTGTCTGGAGTGTAGGTAATGGCTTCCTGCAATGACCAGGGCCGGCTCTAGGCACCAGCATTCCAAGCATGTGCTTGGGGCAGCACTTTTCAAGGTGCAGCACTCCGCCCCCCCCCCTTTTTTTTTTTTTGCTTGGGGCGGCAAAAAACCTGGAGCCAGCCCTGGCAATGACTGAAGGAAATTGGCCATGAACATGCGACTTGCCCATATGACTCCAAACTCTATCTTGTTGCTGTAATTTTCCACAGTAAGAACAATGAGATGCCCTCCACATGGCAAAAGCTATAAAAGGACCTGAAAACTCCTCCATTTTGTCTTCAGTCCTGCTTCATTCATCTGGAGGAACTTTGCTACAAACTGAAGCTCTGAACAAAGGACTGAATGACTCATCCAAGCTGTAGATGTATTCCAGAGACCTGACTTAAGCCAGCAGTTTATTCCATCACTGCTACAAGCGTGAACCAAGAACTTTGCCAATACTGTATGTAAGTGGTTCCTTTAAACAATTTTAACTCTCACCTTTCTTTCATTCTTTTTCTTTCTTTGCATAAATAAACCCAGGGGCGGCTCCAGGCCCCAGCACGCCAAGCGTGTGCTTGGGGCGGCAAGCCACGGGGGGCACTCTGCCAGTGCCGCGAGGGTGGCAGGCAGGCTGCCTCTGGCGGCTTGCCTGCGGAGGGTCCGCTGGTCCCGCGGCTTCGGCACGCCTGCGGGAGGTCCGCCGAAGCCGCGGGACCAGCAGACCCTCCGCAGGCATGCCTGCGGGAGGCAGTCTGCCTGCCATGCTTGGGGCGGCAAAATCCCTAGAGCTGCCCCTGAATAAACCTTTAGATTTTAGATACTAAAAGATTGGCATCAGCGTGATTTTTGAGTAAGATCAAAGTTATATATTGACCTGGATGTGTGGCTGGTCCTTTGGGATCAGAAGAACCTTTTATTTGATTAGACTAGTTGTAAAGAACCACTCATCTCTGAATCCACTGTTTTTGGTGGTGATATAAGAACTGGAATGCCTGAGGAAACTGCCTTTATGTTTTCTTGTTAGCCAGTGTGGTCAAAGGGGAGTTTAATTTTGTGGCTGGTTTGGTATATCTTATAAAAGAATAACCACCAGTTTTGGGTTGTGTTTGACCTGTTTCTCAGCAGTTCATCCTGAATGTGGCATCCTCAGTTGTGACCCACTAAGGCAGGGTTACACATGGTTAGCACATAACTATTTTGTAACTGGGTATTCTGATATGTTTGCTGTGTAGATAGAATATCAATGGTTCAGAAAGGAAGGAAACTGCTTCTAGTAAGAAGACTGTTGTTGCACCAGTTAGCTGCCATGGAAGACAAAATCTCAGCAATATTACAATATTCTTTCTAGAAGCAGTTGGCAGATTTTGGCACATTCCACTCCACTTTCTAGCTGACAAATTTTATAACCTTATTTGGAAGATCCTGTTTATGTTGTCTCCCAAATAACATCAAAATGTCCCAGAAATTTTCAAATGGAAAATTCTAATGAAAATTTGTATGGATAATAGCTTGAGAAATCCAAAGAAGACCACAATATAAGGTTAATATACAGCAATTGAAGCCATTGGAGTAGTGATAGAGAAATATGCATTCTATGACAAACCCACCTATGCTGCTTAGAGCACATGATTGACAAAGGATGTGAGGCAGATCCAGAAAAAGTCAAGGCTATAGTTAAAATGCCACCACTAAAAATAATGTAGTTCCTTGGTATGATAAAACGTTGGGGGAAAATTGCAGGATGACATATTGGAACGAATCTGAGAGATCCCAAGTCTTTCAAAATGCTGGGTGTGAGCCTGGATGTCGATGTAGTAGTCTAGCCTAGGATAAGACCTATCACACAATGTGAGATCATGCAAGTCTTGCAGAATACACAGAAGGACAACTTAAGACCCTCTCATCATGCCCAGAGCTATGTTCATTATGCCTATGAAAAGATAGTACTAGATTTGTGTGAAGAAAAGGTACATATCTCTCTAGTAGTTAGGATTTCTACAAATTTAGAAAAATTATGACTAAGTCTTGCGGGACCTGCACATTATCAGGCATAGAAATTTTTAAAAGATATCTTTTCTTGTTTGGGCATTATAGAATAAATAATTACTGAAATAGATGACAGTTTCTCATATCTGACTCCCAAGTTTTTGCACTTCACGTACATCAATTCCAATCTATCGATAGTACCGATTTAGCCCCTATTATCATAGTATCCGTCCATCTCACAGTCTTTAATGTATTTATCATCACAACACCCATCTAAGGGAAGGCACTACTATTATCTACCTGAGGCACAGGGAGTCTCTGTAACTTGCCCGAAGTTAAACGAGAAATCTAGTGGAGCAGGGCCTGGAATCCAGGTTTCCCAAATCCTACGGTAGTACCTGAACCAGTGGGTCACCCTTTCCCATTATCCATAATGGAATGGATACACAAACCAAACACAGAAAAAATTATTAACATTTGTGAAAATGTCTGTGCATACATAAAATTTATTTTTCTGCGAAAGTTCATTTAATTTTATGTTTACATATAAAACAATGAAAAACAAGTTTATCCTTATATTTTTCTTTGTACATATTTAAAAGTAAATCTGTATCATGATCATATTTATGTGAAAATATATATTGTTTACAACAAGATTAGTTATCACAAGTGGAAATATTTCACTTTTGATACTCCAGTCAAACTGACGAGTTTCTCACTTTTGCTCTTTTCCTTCTTAGTTGTAGGCATCACATGTATATGGTAATATATTACTAATTCTGGTAATACATCATTAATAAAGGATACTTATCTGACAGAATCAAAATATTTATGTTGTCTATGTATTAAATTTAGCAAACAAACTAATGGAAATATTTGCATATATAGCCCTTACAGGATCAGGGTATAAATTAGTAGCAGAATCAAGAATAGAAGCCTGAAATCCATATTTCCATTCTTTTGCTTTAGGAGAATGACTAGAACAAGTTCCATTCCCATATGTGGGATCTCTTTTTAATTCTTTATTTTGTTGGCAGGTTTCCACCCTAACAGCTGGAGAACATAAGAATATTGCTTAAAAGGTGATTGACATGCAAGAAAACATTAAATGAAATGTTTTTTAAATTATTAAAATTTATTCTGTTAAACTATTAAAAGGGGTTGGTTATTGGGTTTTGGGGGGGGGGTGTTTCAGGGGTTGGAAGGTTTGAATTGCTTCTCTTTCAGTGAACCATTTTGAATCCACTGTGTAAAACAGACATTTTTCCAACATTCTTACATGAAAAGTCACATGTACTTGGGCTTAGAGAGTGTTACTTATGTTAAAACACTGCTTCATTGTTGTGTTAAAGAACATAAATAATTTATTTTTACATAGGAAGGTAAGACTTTTTGTTTTGTTTACCTAACTGAGACTATATGCAAAAGCACACTTGTTTTTTTGGTTACCTTGTACTCCCCTCACTGTTCTCCCACCAGTTTGCCTCTTTTATCCATCTGTTTCATCATGTCATAAAGCCAGGATTGTAAGATTGCAAACCCTCTGGGTTCTTTTTCCTGCATGTTTGTGTAACACTTAGCAGAGTAGTATCCAAATTCCTGACTGGCCCTCTTGGATGCTATTGTAAAATAATAATTTTCTATCCTATCTACTTCCAGAGAAAAACAACCTAGTAATTTTGTTAAATCTACATTGGAATTATAAGTTAATATAATGAATCATCTATGAAAATATCCCCTTTCGTATATTAGTTCCTACACATATGACACACACATAAAAATATTACACACTAAGTATATAAAACATATTCTTTTCACATGAGACGACAATGGACACATGATCAAACTGTGGACTCCAGGTTTGCTACTTAAAACAGGGCAGGTAACAGTCCTAACTGTACCCATTGTATGTCCTTTTTCAAATGGCTACTGTTATTTTGTACAAAGAAGCTAACTTGAAATTTACTTCTGATGGTGAAAACGTATTTCCTTTGTGCTCTAAGAATCAAGTTGTTCAGCAGAAAGTGCATTCTTGCTGAGCAGTGTAGGTAGAACTGAAAGGCCTGTGGTGTGTTATGATTTGGCTTAACCACTAAAAACTAAAATGAATTTTAACAATAAATCTCTTCTTATGAGTGTGTCCTTTTAAATAAAACTGCATGGTTCTGATATTTTCTTCAGTTTTCACTTACTTTGTTTTAAGATATATTAAAGTGCTTTAAAACTGGTGTTGAAAGAACAATCAGAATTTAATTACATTAGCCACAGGCGAGCATAGGCTGCAGTTTTACAATGTGGTATTCCTATGTAAAGATCTTATCATGAGTGAGAGGACTACAAATTGGCAAAGTGTTCCAGATACATATAGCACAAAATGTAAAGTTCTTTGCTCTTTCAGTGTGAGAGCTAATAGCATATGGTGAACAATGAACTCATATCTGCAGTGCAAGTGGGGAAAAGAGCTTATGTAGGTTTGCAGGAGCTGGACCATTGAAGGTCTTATAGGTCAGAAACAGAATTTTAAAATCAATCCACTGCTTCACAGGAAACTAGAGTAATGAACAAAGAAACTACAGTACGTTCTGAGGCTTGGGAGCAAGTTAACAACCTGGCAGCAGCATTCTTCAAAAGCTCTGCAAAAGTGCCATAGGCCTAGTCAGTGTTTGCATTCCTGAGGCATCCAAAAATATGTATTCCAAGCACTTGGACATATTATTACTTACCTTCTACTGATTCTCTCTCTATACAACAAAAACAACAGCAACAACAAAGCTTTACTGCCCAAGAATATTCTGTCCCTTCATGTTTATGAATATGCGTAAGTAAGTTCAACAGTAAAGAAATTACATTAAAACCTAATACTAGCAAATAGGAAATCTCTTTCCCATATTTGTAATCCATGCACATGCTTCTGCATTCCACACAAGAATGTGGATTTGTGGTGCTCCTGGGATGAATAACTGTGAGTGGGTGGGGATCAGGCAGTGACTTTCCTCTTGTTCAAGTCCAACAGTGCCAGAGGGGAAGCCTAGGGTTAGGAGAAAAGTTTCCACCCACTCTAGTATCTCTGTCAGAGGGGAAGATCAAGAGCAGGTGGTGAATTTCCTATGCCTCTCTCTCTTCCCATCTGAGGAAGAGATAGGGCTGGCTCATGAACAACAGCACAGAAATGCAGGTGACACCCAAACATGTGGAATCCCAAGCAATCTCTTATTTTTCTTTTGCCTAGGCTGCCCCCAAACCCAATCCAATAGCTTTACCACACCCCATTACTCATGCATGTAAATCACTGTGCATGTAAATCACTGTGACCCAGGGACCCTTTGGTGTCAGTTGACAGATGGAATAAGGGGTGCATAGGGGTTTGATGTCTACATAATAGTTAGCCACAGACTAGCATGTGAAATCTCTACTGAGAACCCATAGCCTGCTTGCCATCATCATCATTGCAAAATGTATGTAAGGATATTATTTAAAAAGTTATGTATCTGTATTGAAAACTGTGTTCTTAAGATATAGAAGTTAAGGCTGGTCGCCAGAAGGTGGTAAACAGATTCCAGTCAGGCAAGAGGTAGTAAACATTTATCTTCCTGGGTGACAGTTACATACTGTGTGTCTTATAATGTAAGTCTATTTGCATATGGAGCTACCGCTAATGAAGATTGTAAAGTTAAAAAGCTTCACCTAGTGGACAAGCCACCAGTATGCTTGTTTTAGGAACTGAGGATTAGAACTGGCCTGGTTGTTAAGTGCTGGGAGAAAGACTTTGGGTGAACTAATCTTTATGAGACAAAGAGAGTGCCTTGCTTCTCAACTCAAGGCTCTGGAAGGTTTATGATTTTATTTTATATGTAACCAATTGTTTCTAATATTTCTACTTACCTGCTATTAAATGAATCTCTGTTCTTTGATAAACTTAAAGCTGATTTCACTATAAACAAATCTGAGCACTGTGAGTTGAGCAGAGCCATGGTCTTGAGGTAAAATTGGTAAGCTGTGGTATACTGTTCCTTTGGGAACAGCAGATATGTGAGTTCTCTGTGTGTCCAGTGGAACAGGAGTGGGCACTCCAGGGCAGGGCCTGCTTTAGGCCAATTCAACCAATTCCCCTGAATCGGGCCCCGCCCCTAAGAGGGCCCCGTGCTCAAGCCTCAGTACGGCGTACCAGCAAGAGCCAGTGCACTGTACCGGGGTGGCCCGGCTTCCCCAGGGGGCAATTTAAAGGGCCTGGGGCTCCCAGCAGGGGCTGGAGCCCCAGGCCCTTTAAATTGCCACCAAAGCCCCACTGCTGGAGCCCTGGGGTAGGTCTGCGGGGTTATGGGGGCTATTTAAAAACTCTGGGGCTCCCGTTGCTTCTACCGCCCCAGCCCTTTAAATAGCCGCTGAAGCCCCGCCACTTCCCCCGGCTCCCACAGCTGTTTAAAAGGCCAGGGCGGTGGAAGCAGGGGAGCCCTGGGCCCTTAAAATAGCCCCCAGAGCCCTAGGGTAGTGGGGGGCTCCAGCTGCCTCTGCCGCACCGGTTCTTTAAATAGCCCCCAGAGCTCCACCGCTTCCCCTGGGCTCCCGCGGCTATTTAAAGGGCTAGGGTGGTAGAAGCAGGGGAGCCCCAGGTCCTTTAAATAGCCCCCAGAGCCCTGGGGTAGCGGGGGACTCTGGGGGCTATTTAAAGGGCTGGGGCTCCAGCTGCCTCTGCCACCCTGGTCCTTTAAATAGCTGCGGGAGCTCCACCACTTCCCCAGGGCTCCCGTGGGTATTTACAGGGCTGGGGCGGTGGAAGCAGGGGAGCCCTAGGCCCTTTAAACAGCCCCCGAGCCCTGGGCTGCTGCTGCTACCCTGGTGGGGGAGGGAGAAGGAGGGGGCACTCACCGTACAGGATGGACTGTACCCGCACCCCTTGCCCACAGCCAGCCCTTGCTGCACCCCCTGCCCACACTGGCCCCTGCCTGCAGCCAACCCCGCACCCTCTTCCTGCAGTCAGCCCCTGTCTCCAGCCAGCCCCGCACCCTCTGCCCTGCCTCCAGCCCCGCACTAGCCCCTGTCTCCAGCCAACCCCGCACCCCTTGTCCTGCCTGCAGCCAGACCCTACCTCCAGTCAGCCTCTGCCCTGCCTCCAGCCAGCCCCTGTCCACTGGTGCCCTGCAGTTCCCAGGGCAGTAACCCTGCACACCTGCTTCAATGAGGGGGGCAGGGAGCAGCTGGGACCCACACATGTGCACACACCCCCAGGGAGTGGTGGGGACCCACACATGTGAAACAGAGCTCATTTCTAGTTCAGGCCCATCTTTTTTAAAAACAACTTTAGGTAGGGTTAACATACATCCGTATTTTCCCAGATATGTCAGGCTTTTTTATTCTTAAATCACCATCCGGAAAATACGGATGTATGGTAACCCTATTGGTACAAAAAAATACATACTGTGGCACATCCCATAAATCAGAACTTTTTATAGGGAACCGGTTGCGAAGAAATGAAAGCCTTTTTTTTTACGTTTTTTTTTTTTAGTCATCCCTGCTGGGGCCCCGCCAAAAATGTTCAAATTGGGCCCCGCACTTCCTAAAGCCGGCCCTGCTCCAGGGGGATGCTTGGACAGTTTGGGGGTTGGAGTGTGCCTATTGCCTACCTGAAGAGGTGCAGTGGTGCATAAGTAGGCTGAAAGGGGAGTGCTTGTGTTGCCTGTGGCTGGTGGAGTCCATGAAGTTGTCCTTGCGGGCACAACCAAGGCTTCCTCATGCTAAGGGCTGGTGGTAATCAGATGCTTTACAACCCTGGGTACCCCCAGGAAGCATCACAATCACATGTGAAATCCTCCCCTCAGAAAAATCCCCTTTTGCTTTGGAATCTAAAAAAGTTAACAATTGTTGCAGCTGAGGATACAGTTGCTATCTAATCAGTAAGAGTTAATAAACTGAAGTGGTAAACCAACATGTGAATTATGAAGGTCTTCCCTCACTAATGGGAATTATTCAGTGTCCCTCAGATGCTCATTATGTATTGTTTATACCCAGTAGTAAAGGCTGTCATTGCTTCAGTGGCATTAGCTGGAAATGATATTCTGTGATCATACAATAAAAGCTATTGAGGAGTTTTGTTGTTTGTACTTATTAATCTATCGCTCTGTATGTGCATGTGTGCACACTTGCTATTTATATGAGTAACTATTCACCCTATTTAAAGTAGAGAAAACCCTGAAAACATCTTGATGCAGACTGATTATGAAGAAACAGGGATGTTGACACAAAGGACCAAATTTGCTTCAATGTTAATTCACTGACTTCAACAGAGTTACATTAGAGATTAATATAGGTCAGAAGTATCTAAAATAAATGTAGTCAAGGTACAAGGTTCAAATTAAAAAGTAAAGCATAACAAGGCATCTGTTGAGTGCTTTTAATGATGCCCTGGTGCACCTTTTTGTGATGCCAGAGTAACCCTAAGGTAAAAATAAGAAGAACTATACCATCCTCGTATAATAAGAAGTGTCATAGAGGCAGAGTTAGCATTAGTTTTCTGGTATGTAAAGAAGAGATCAATGAATCTGGCTTCCGGTAAATGATGCAAAACAGTCATTGTTTTGGTGTTAACTAGGAATACACAATGCAGGATAACAGAACGCTTGAGTTTTGAATGCTTTCAATCACACCCTTTTGTCTCATTGAGATTAAAAGGAACTCTAATGTAAAATTTAAGGAAATATATTTGACAGATTTTAAAAAATATTCCTGCTAGTATATTTTCCACCATACAAACAGTTCTTCTAAGTTCATTTTAGCAATAGGTTTTAATATACAGAGCAGACAAACAATTAGTATATATTCTAAATAGCATTTTTATTCTTAAACATTTTTATCAAATATATTTTAAGCCTGTTATTAAATAGTACACTGATAAATTAACACTATCCTACTTAATCTTATAAGAATAATCATAAATCATTAGAAATTATGTAGCACCTTCAATCCAATAATCTTAATAGGCTTTGCAAATGGTAAGGGCAAGTCCATGTCTGGTCTTACACAGATTTGCAACTGGGTAAGATGGCACAAGGAACTTTCCTCCTCCTCCTCCTGTGCATAGACTGAGCAAGCTGCAGTTCTTGAATGCCTGGCCAAAAGTTTCAAAAATGGGCACCTAAAGTTAGGTTTCTATCTCCATATTTAGACATCAAGTTAATGCAGCTGGGTGCTCAGCACTTTTGAAAATCTGGCCACTTATTTAGGTGCCTAGATATGGATTTAGCAGCATGACATTAGGCACCTGCTTTGGTCCCTGAGTAAAAGAGATGTACCAAGCTAGCACCACTACAGACACCAGCCTCTCCAAAAGGATCAAACCTTTGGCTTATACCTTGTACCAGCAAGCTGAGCTGGCTCTATGGAGAGGGCAGAAAACATATTATAGCCATTCAAAGGGTGACATAGCCATCTACACTAAGGGGCACTATTTAAAGCAGGAGTCCCTATATGGCAGAGTGCCTCCATCTATCTATGGTTGTGACTTAAAGCCATGGTTAAGCCTAGGTATAAGAATATTATTTTATCCACTGTACAGATTGGACAACCGAGGCACAGAGTTATTAAATGATTTGTTCAAAGTCACGCGGGAAGCCAGCGTTAGAGCCAGAATTAGAACCCCAGTCTCCTGATTTAACTTCAAGGCAGCACTGTTTTCTGTGACCTGGTCTACACCCACAATTTGCACTAGTTTAATTCAATAGATTTTAAAATGGATTTGTTTAAACCAGTGTAAAATTGTGTGTTGACACACACACATTGGTGTACAACTGACCTATATTAGTTTAGCTTACATCAGTACATTTACTTAAAGAGGAAGATTAAGGAAACACTAGTTTCTCTCAGACCCAGAAAATGGAAGTTGATCTAAGCCATAAGACCAAGATTTTCAGAAGTGATTAGTGATTTGGGTTACCTCCATTTTGTCAACCCAGCTTGAGATATCTTGAAGGGGCTTGATGTTAAAGGAAGGGTTCTCAATACTTTCTGACAATCTGTCCCCTTTAAAATGTCTCAAGTTGGACATTCCAAAAATGGAGACACCCCAAATCACTATTCACTTCTGAAACTCTTGGCCTAAATACGTTTTTTCCCCTTTTTTACCTATAGTATTAATTTCATAAATAAATCAAACCTATTATTCTGAGTTGTTTGAAATAAATGTAGATTGTTGTGGGTGTTGTTTTTTTAAATCATACATTTCCCCAGAATGATAGTTAAAATCTCACTCTCTTGAGGTGCAGTTATTAGGAAAGTGACTGTAAAAATGGCATTGTGTGGACCCACATTTGTTGTCTCTTACTGATTTCCATATTAATTGTGCAGGGACCATCATTTTGGTCTGTGTTTGTACAGCACCTAGTACAATGGGGTCCTAGACCATTAACAGGGCTCCTACCTGAGGCTGTTCCCATAAATACTTAGTAAATAAATAATAATAACATAATTATAATATATTGTTTTTCTCTACTTCCCAACCCTGAATACCTGGGCTCTAAGAGTCAAACTGGGTTCTTTCCTTCACCAATAATAAAGGATCTGCTAGTCATGTTATACCCTCAGCTGTATCTGTGCCACCCCATCTTCCAATTATGTCCTGACTGATATCTATTCAGTCTCATTTTCTTCAGTGGGTTTGCACAAGTGTAACTCATAGCAATTTAGTAAACAATTCTGTTGCTATATGAGAAGGAATAGAATCCAGCTAATTCTCCCACAATTGTGTTGGCTCAACCTTGCTGCTGTGTTAAAACCCCAACATATTTTAAGATTTCAACAAAAGTTTATTTTAATCTATAAACATGGTACATTGTGTCCTCTGCTTTTTACACAACTTACTGTATATGAAGAAACCGCAGGGGCACAGGGTGTCCAAATTACTGTGTTTAACAAATATATATAACATGTAAGGGCTAACTACGGTATATACAGTGCTGCTCTGGCAAGATTCTGGAGGCTTCTGAAACACACAACACAGTCAGGGCCACTAGATGACTCATAGACTATTTAAAGGGATCCTACCCCATTCCTATACACTACAATGCATAAAATTGTTATTAAAGAAGTGTAAGAGGGAGTTAAATAAATGTGTGATTATGTATTTTAGACCTAGAAATGGGCTTATTTGGAAATTTTCTAGGATCCTGATCAAATCGGTAACTATTATACAACCCATTTGGAAGGTTCTTTAGAATTCTCACAAAGACATTATCTGCATTTATAGTAACCATACATTTACTTTGGTTGGATATTTTTAACAAGGCACTGTTCTTTGGACTTTGGGATTTGGGCAGAACAGACTCTTTCAGTGAAAAAGGATGCCTTTCAGCACTGGGGTCAAAAAGACCAACTTTTCCTGACTGACTCACCAGGCTAAAGAAAGAAGGACTAGAATTAGCCAACCAGTTTGTCCCATGGTACCTCATTAATAGCACCTGTTCCTGTCCCCTGTAAAAGTTCAACCCTATTTACTGTGCATCCCTCTTTCTTTTCTTTTTACCATTTCTGTCCTATCATTTTTACTTCTTCAGGACTTCAAGTCCGATATACTATTCCAACTGACTAGAGGGCTGTATTCTGGCTGTAAGAAATGAACTCAACCTGATCCTGGTATAGGAAAACTGGTGAGAGAAAGGAGAAAAGGCTTTGGTTTCACAGCCACAACCCAAACAATATGACCAGTCATGCCAATTGCTGACCTGGTGAAAAGAGAAAGAGAGCAGCTAAGTGTCAGACTGCAGAATCCTGAGCCTTCTGCTGTCAAAAAGCTAATCATGAAAGGGACTTTTTCTTCCTAGTTTTCTATTCCCCCAGGCTTATGTATGTTTAAATGGAACTGGATCCACCCTTTTGTAGATGTTTAATAAATATTTCAAATATGGATATAGAAGAAAAGCAAAACCAAGTCCCTTGTGCAAACCTGTGTACCCAAGTTAGCTGCCAATTATGGAATATAAGTTCAAAAAAGCCTTGAAAATCCTGGTATTAGATAAATACAACAATGTGAACAGGAACAAACAGTAATAAAAATGTATTTTAATCTCTAATGAAAGAAGATATAATTGTGAATGCATATTGTACTACAGCCTATCTACCCACATAAAGGCCAGGGAATTGGGCTGTAGGCTGATGAATTGTGGAAGAACTAGGGAAATGAAATCCCTTCCCCAGCTGACAACCAGGGAGTGGGGTTAATGTGCAGAACTCCCAGGTGGCTATTCCAGCCTCTGGATGGGAATAGTAGCCACCAGTCCCTTCACATCACATAACCAGTGGTTTGTGTCCACTGCCCATTTTCCTGCATGCAGCTCCTGTTGGAGTCTTAAAGGATGCACAGGCCCTCGCTACTGCAGTGGAATTTCATCTGCAGAACAGACCTGTAGTTACAGTGATGCCATTTTTATACAATGTTGCCACTTTTAAAAACATTGTAAATCATATTGGGTGCCTTGGTAAATGGTATCTGATTTACATACCCCAGGCTCAGTGTAACAAACTTACAGGAGTGAGAAGATGCTTTGTTTGAAAATTATTGGACACACACACAGCCGAGACAGTTATCTCACAGCATTTTAAAATTCTGTTTTCTTCTTTTTGTCCACCTCTCCGGAGTATTTTTGATCTTTACATCTGCATGAATGCTTATGTAACACTTATTAATAGTGCATCACTTAAAAAACTCATGTAAGTTTTTCAGCAACAGCACTTTCCTGATGCTTCCATTATGCTCTAAGATTACAATAGCACTAGACCTCATTCCTCCATTTATCTTTCATTCTAATGTCCTGAAAAAAGCAAGAAGAGACCTAATAATTAAGCACTAATTATTGTAACAAATCAAACAGTAGTCCTGGGAATTCAGTCACAATCTCTTATGGGCACTGAGCTCTTAAAACTCTCTCTTTCTCTCTTCTTCTGTCATGTTCAATCATCATTGCCGGATACTTTTTAAAAATTAATTTTCTATAAGAAAATGAATCTAAACAGAGCAAACAATGGCCTTCTTCTGAATGTTAAACTTAACATGGGAGTAAAATGACATGTTGCCTTTTGATATGTCTGATCCATATTTACTGTTAACTTCAAGTCACATTTATATATGAATATTTTAAAACAAAGTCATTACTATAGCTGAGTACTTACTTGAGTAAATATTTTACCACCCTCTCCCCCACCATATTCTTTTAAATGTATATGTTTGCTGATTAGCCATCTGCCCATACAGTGGATGAGCAGAAAATCAGATAATAATGGGAAACTAAAGTGATTAGATGGCTTTGTTTTGGATATTACCGATTCTGTAGCAAGAAAGATTCTTCTGAGTTTATTAGCATAGCATTGGTAAGAGCTGGTATTTTAAAATTGGGATGATCACCTTCCCATTTTTACATTAAAGTCAGCCAAGGTGTCTTTTGCCTTACAATTGGGTTAAGTACAAGACAAAAGATACCTTGTTATAGAACAAGGTAAAGATCTGGGGAAATGCTGAAACATATGAGGTCATTTTTGGAGCTTTAAAATGAAGTTAGATATACAAATGAAAGCTACAATTACAAATGTTAAAGTAAAACTGATGGTTCACACTTAAAATTATCTCATATTTATGTTTCCCTCGTTTCCTATTGTAGTTGCCTAGGGCTGTATTACTGGGTATGTCAAAAAGGGACTGCAGTACATGTACTACTAGGCAGTCAGTCAGTTATGGTCACTGAATTTCATATCAAATACCACGTGGCTCTCCCTATTGGCCCTAAAAGGGGAGTTCACTTTAGTTTGTTGGTGCTGGATCAGCACCTTTGAGTAGGTAGAGCAGCATGAGACCAGATGCTGTCCTCTACCTCCCACTAGCAACAAATTGTTGGTACCTCCACCCTACCATGCCACTTCTGACCTGCTCAGAGCTCCTTACCCATGTTCTGGAATAACCCATTGGTCAGTGCATGTTTCATGTCCCCTTTTGTTTTTGAATATGAGTCTGTTACAGCTACCAGCTAAAGAGCCTGACTTTTTAATTCAAAGCTGTAAAGGCTCATGTTTTTAGCTCGAGGTCCCCGGTTCTATTCCCAGTGTGTTAGCCAAGATGACTGCCACACTGGTGTGACATATTGTTAGCAAGAAACTGCCATCAGGTGGTGGAAGGACATCTACATAGACCACATCACTGGACATCGGCAATACCAGGAGGGATGAGCTGGAGCGCAGATGAGAAGGGCAGTCAGGAAAGTAACAAATACTTGGATTGTATTTTCAAAATGGACAACCAACCTAATTCTCAATTACTGAGGGACAGTCTCCACTGATTGATATATTTTGCTTTCCACAAACAAAACTCTGTACAACTGTTCATGAGTCATGTACCCGAGTATTCAGATTCTAATATCTAAGCTGTATTGTTAAATCTATTCACCTAAATTTGAGTTATTGCTGATTATGTACTCTATGTATCATATGACTTTTAAAAACTAACTTTGTGGCTAATCTAAGAATGATACCCAGATGTACAGACACTCTTTTCCCAACCTATATATTATATATATTTTTTATAAATTAACTTTAATAAACATTTTAAATATGTCACTGAGTTTGCACCATTTCACCATTATGTTGTCATTTTATATTTATTTATTAGCACATGTTGTTCTTTCTGTTTATTTACCATTGTGTGCTGGATTATTGTTCATCTGTTCTTGGAGCTTGGAATGCTAATGCTCCCTGCACCCGCCATGGAATCCAAGAGCAGCCAAAGTGGCTTGCTGTTCTGAGCACAGTTTGGCTGGACTGGAGAATCTGGGCTTTAAGGCTGAGCCTGGGTAAGAACTGCAGGATTAGCCTGACATCTCTATAGAGAGAAAATGTTTCTTTGTGAAATATTTACTATTCCAGTCCTGAGAATAACACTAATGCTTGATGAAACTCTGATTCAGCTAAGAGCCTCTGCTGCTGACATCATAAACTGTTTTCCCAAGAAAAGAGGGGTGTGAGAGCTTCAATGGAATAATGCAATGGCAGTGGAATTCTGAGATCCATTTATTTCTTGGGTGTTTAATCTTAGATGAACTATCATTGCTTGGAAGATCGTCCCCAGCTGTACAGTAAGAATGGCAGACTCATGAAACCACTGGGGAAGAACAGTTTTCCTTGTAGATGCTGAGGCAGGAGAAGAAAGCTTATTGGAACATGAAGGCTAGAGGAGGGTTTGGTGGAGTTTTTCTTACTAATGGTGATGGCTGTGACTCAGGGAGGAGGGCAGGGATGGGCTATTGAATGTGGAGGGAAGGGCTACTGAATTTACAATTCAAAAAAAATCCTGTTGCCTGTGTAGGGGAGAGGAGATTACAGAGCACCTGACGCAGGGGGAGCAGGAGGAGGATTTTCTTTGGATATGACGTACCAAAAGGATTATTGGACCTGTGACATAGTAGAAAGCAGATTACAAGGAACATTAAGAAGCCTTTCATGGCAGTAATACAATATAGGCATTGCATCATCAGGATCCTGGAGACCTTAGGTCTCCAGTGATCTCAGTCTGCTAAAACGTGTTTAAAAAAAATATAAAGAATTAAGGAGAGTGACAGTGCTTTAACAAGACAAATGTTTGCCTCGCAGATGCCCCGCATCAGCCAAGATTAAACTGTGTAAGGATGGTGCTGTGTCAGTACCGGAAGAATGTGGAGATGAGCAAATCGACTGTCACAGATGATTTGACAAATTCTGATTTGCTTGTAGGGAAATGTCTGTTAATCCTATTAGGGAGGGAGAGACAGAGCGAGTGAAAGTCAGTTACTTGGAGCAGCTAGAAAAGTTCGGATCACAGGTGGATCTGATTTCTTTTCACGCGTGTGGTTTTTGTTCTTCCGATGCTATTCATCAAAGTCCCTGTAATTTCAGATGTCCGGTCAAAGAATCGGTTCCTCTGAACTTGTCCAGCAGGTGCAGGAGTTGTGTACAGCCAGCCACTCACTCAGGAGATGTCCGCTCTAGCTGAAGAGGAATAGCATTCTTCCATTCTTCACGTTCTCAGCCTAGGGAGGGAGAGGGAAAGCGGACCTCTTTCCCTTTAGAACCCCTGCTATGGCCCGAGATGGAGACACATTAGTTCTAATGTACATGCTTATTTCTATACGCACGGGGGGTGGGTGCATTTTACCATATTTAAGGCTAGTTTTCAGCATCAGATGTTATCTACATCTGACTTTCAACGTGGGAGTCAACACGTCTGGGGTTGCAGGCTGGAGCTTTGCCCTGTCTGTGATGATTTATAAGATCTTACTGGGGAGGCTAATATTCCCCTTGCATTAGTCCGTTTGGTATTTATGTGTGTTGAGTCTGATAGAGCAGTGAGGCCTTTAGGTTTTTACATGTCTCCTGCCCCCTTAATGCCTTAGCCAACGTGTTGTTTGTCTTTGGGGCTTTGTCGGGAGATGGTTACGGGCAATCTTCAAAGTTGTTGTTTTGTTTTGCAGGATTGGACTAAATAATAAAAGGAGCAAAACAGCCGGATGTTTCTTTGTAAACGTTCTGATTTCGGCTCGATGTTTAAAGAGCGGTCAAGTACATGCCACCAGCCTGCCATTTCAGCGTGGGCTATACTGTACAAACGCTGTACATTTAAAAATAAAATCCAGGCCAATAAGGACAATGTAGACTCCTCCAGCGTGTAATATGCAAGTTAGTGCACCATTAGGTAGCCTCACACACAGCTCTTGGAAGTGGTGCTATAACTCATTTTCGAGGTTAAGGCAAAGAGAGAAAAGGAGAGAGGGACCAGGGTGTTTCATTTTAAAACCCAATCCGCTGATCTTTTTGAAAATTGAAGTTAGAGATTAAGGACCCGACACTCTCCAGCACCCCATATTTGCCCAATTGTCCCGATGCCATCAGTGCGGCTATGTACAGAGTAAAGCGATACTCAGTGGCAGAATCTGGCCTTACATTTTCGCACAAGAACGCGTGCCAGCGTTCGCTCTTTGGGAACTGAGTGGGTAGTTTGTGTGCGTTTGGGTTTTTATTTTTTTCTCCCCTTTGGGTCTGCCTGGCATTTTGCCTGTTATGGAGCAGAGTAATCCCATAACTTTTAAAGCTGTGCATTCAGAGTCTGGACCAAAGAGAAATCGCCCATTACAGTGAAGTCGTTTGTTCCATGCTTTCACTCTGCGTGAGTATTTACACCTACACATATCTATAGATATGGACACACACTTTGACTAGTCTCTATAAGAAAGTTTCTGGAAAAATAGGCAGCAACTGTTCTGTTTATAACATTTTGCTGCCTGTTCTCTTGCTAGGCATTCAAATATTACATTAATTATTGCTACTGCCTGTAACAATGTGGACTTCATTACAGTTCAGGGGATTTTTACCCACCTTCAGCTAACATTCATAGAAAAACTAGCTGCATTTTGTACACACATAAATTGATGGATCTCTTTTTTGTTTTGTTTGATAAAGGCTGATTTTGAACTGGAGGGACATTACAGTTGTCTTGTCAGTTAGTATGATTTGAAAGTGAGTCTGTGTAGTGCTTTAGCATGCCCTCAGCAATCAGGCTTTAGACTCACGAGGCTTTGATTGTAGGAGTTGCCTTATTTGCATTGATGAGGATGAGCCAGCTGCTGGAGCATACAGAACTGCACCTGACACAATCACTGAGTTCAGGATTAGCACAGGGAATCAGGAATCCACTACGCTATATGGCAATCTCAGCCCTACATTAGAGTCACTCATGCAAAATGACCCAAATTTGCAATGAACACAATTAGCAATCCAAAAATGCATGTTAATTTAGGGGCTGACATTTTCTTGCGTTTTACTTATTAAATATAACGATTATATGCAGTTTAGTATGCAAGGCTAGGAAAGAATATTAAGCTTCCACCCCCCATCCCCGAACCCTAATAAACATTTGAACTGTTAGATTCCCCCTTATATTTGGGAAGGCATTAAATTTTGTATTCTGCAATACTAAGGGTCTTTTTCTGCTATTTGCTTGCAATAATAAAATAAGGAACAACCGGTTTTTAAAGGATCATTTCAGATTTATAGGATAAAAATCCTTCTGTACAATTTTCCTCCTGTGTTCAAAACCCACACACACTTAAATCACTCACTACTCTTCTTCATAACAGGAAGATGTTTCATCAAAGTTAAAGTGAATGTGTTAGATTCTAACAAAGTAGGGTTTTCTTCCCCACAAGATTGTTGAGTGTACATATAAAGAAAAACCTGAGGTATGTTTCCCCAGGAATTTAGTGTAGGTAGGTATTGAAATTCTCACCTATGCTTTGAAAAAACATTTTGCAAAAATTGAATAAGTGATAATTCGGAGCAAAAGCTTGCAGTTCAAAAGCTAAAGCTCCCATTGGAGAACAGAAAATTTAATGAGCTTTTAATGGAATGCAATGCTCAGAGTAGTAAATTATTTGTTAGTTGACGATGCAATCAGCATGCTGATTAAGGTTGCTTGGTTTTTTACTAAACATTAACTGAATGAAAACGGTTAGTCCTTGTTGTTCTGCTTGGGGGGCTTTGGTGAAGCAAATGGACTTTCAGAACAGAGATTGTCAATAAAGGTGAGTGCACTCCAGGTGTCATTTGAATATGGTGATAAAATACTTCTGATAAATATTTAAAAGCATTTTAAATCCACAATGTTCGCCTAGTGTATTGTGAACTCTGTTTAAAGAAACAGTGGGCCTAGAAAGGCCTATCCTGTTTCTTTCTCTAGATATATAGATACATTTTATATTTCATTGCTAATTTAAAAAAATGTTACCTTCAAAATGCAAGTTTAAACATAAATGTATCTAAATCATAGATTTTTGTAGACGTGAGCCTGCAATAGGAAACAAAAATTACTAGGACACTAAAGAAAGAATGACTATTCTCTGGCAAGATTAGAAGAAAAAGTATAAATAAGCAATTTTAAATTTACCTGAATTTTATATGTAATAAAATAAATAATTGTTCAAATATTTAAAATGTTTGCTAAAAAGATGTTATTCTGAAGGAAACTCCATTTTTATATTTCAATTATATGTCTTCTTTTAGTGAAGGGGAGGAGTGGCATTAACACCACAGTAGAGAGGCTGTTTATTGTTCTCATATAACAATATTTACTCCATTGAATCTTTAGACAAGTCTTGGATAGCATAGATCATTTCATGTATTGACTGTGCTTCTGTTTTGAAACAAGGTTTATCCTTTTGGTCATCTGTTTGCTTTGGTCTATAGATTTATGAAAGACAAAGGGCAATTAAAAAAAAGAATTATAGATGAGGGGCTTTCCATTTTATTGTTAACGATTACAAAGTTCTTCTATAAATCCCAATTAGCTTAATCATCGCGTTGTTCACTAATAATGATCAGGTACGCTTAAAATCCAATAAATAACTATCTATGTGTTTTAACTATTCCTGTTTATGACCCAAGAGGTTAAAAGCCTTTGACTGGCATTTGACTTCTGACCTCATATAAATGTTATCTTATCAGTTCCTGCTTGTTAGCTTGTATTGAGTGCTTGTCCCTTATGGCTTTTAGATAAAGGGGGTTTTATTATATTTCCTACTGAAACTGAACCATTTGCTTTGTTCTTAGTCTGTAGTTTCAGCCCACATAGTAACCTTGTAACCTAACAGTTTTGCTGAATGGGCTGAAACCCAACTATTTACAGTTTATATTCAGTCTTATTTTTATCTTAGCTCACTGGGATGAATCTAATGATATTGTCATGTGGCCGTTTTGTTTTTATTAATAATCTTAAATTTAGATCCTACCTACAAACTAAGCTCTGAATATCAGAGATTTTTAATAGAGAATTTAAAATAATTGTAGGTTTGGTCAAGGTGAGATGAGTTAACTATGTCTGGAAACCCAAATCTCAGCAGCTTAATGAAAGAGCCATTCGATATATTTTTAAATTCTCAGATATATTATTTTAACACTCTATTTCATAAGCTTTTAAGAGAAAAGAATGGTGTAATGTTGCCCACGTCTTTCCTTGTGTACTGCATAATAAAGCCAGGATCTCTTTTTCTTGGCGTGTTTTTTTGTTGAACTGTGTGTGACACACGTACACACGTATAGACTTGTATATATCGCTATGATGACTAAAAGTACAGTAGGCATTGCTACTGTTATACACATATGTAATGTGCACTTGATTTATATATACCGAAATGTATCTAATGCTTTTTATTATCATTACTTGCAGGGATTTGGGGGGACGGCTGAGGGCGGGGGGCGAGGCGGAAGGAGAACAGCTCTAGTTCCTCTATCTGGTTTGCAAAAGAATAATGTGTTGCTAAAGAATAGTTTAGATTGATTTTCCTGTAGAAATTGGACTATAATCATAGGAAAAGAATGAAAAGGCAGCCATCTTGTGGGTGTCATCTTGTACTTTTTATCCTTAATTCTTTTCCAGTCAGCCTTTCTTTGGCTGTGATATTGCCTTTCACATTAATTAGTCTCGAAGATAATACATGATATATAAAAATATATTTACATCATTCCTTATGCTAGAGGAAAAGTTGCATTCCCCTTTGGCACTTCAAGCAATCACTGTCTAGCGGTTACAAGAAAACTACGTCTGCCTTGATATTTACTCATACATATGAATGAAACATCATTTTTGCATTGTAACGATGTGTTGAAACGGATTTACAAAAAGCAAATATGTAAGCAAAATTTTATTCTTAGGAACAAGATTAATTTGTCTGCAAACTAATATGCAGATATACCACTCAAGAAATAGGAAATCTGCAGCATGCTCCCATTTCCAAATTAACTTTGGGGTTTCTGATTTTATGATACCTATTGCTGGATTAATTAGTTATTGTTTTAATTGGTAATACGTCCTGCGTTGGCACTGATCAGCATGAATGCTGTCAGTGTAGACTGTATTGAGATCATATTTTAGTAAAAAGTATACTTACTCCCAATTCCAACTTTATATTTCAACTATTATATTTTTAATTTTGGACATAGGTTAAATATATCAACTGCAAAAAGAAAAATATTCAAAAGAATACTGGTTCCTATGTAAATTAAGATATGATCAAATGTTACCTTCTGCCTTCATAAACAAAAATTCTGCATTCACTGATACGTTTTTTGTTAAAGACGAAAACCAGAAATACTAGCTCAAAGTTATACCAGTAAATATGTGAGAAATAACAGGTGGAGATATTCATCAATGGAAAAAACGTAGTCAGTGCTACACTCATTTAACATGCAGACACTTTGGTTCAGTATAAATAGCCATAGAACGTATTGATTACTGGCAATTTATAAATAAACTGTAATAAGTAGCATGAAAAGTATCTGTGGGTTGTTTGGAGACCTGCAAAAATATATTGTGGATTAATTTTTAATTCTTCTTTCTAAAAACAGGCTTGAAAAGCAAAACAAAATAGCAGCACTAATTAGTGTTTGTTCAGCCCTTTGTAAATGCAAAGCTCTGTCGAAGTGCTAAGTGTTATTAATAACTCTGAGAACACAGATAATTCGTGACTTTTGAGTTTTCGGAGTAATAATATACACACAGAGTCTACTTTCCATCCTCCGGGGAACATAAACCAAACTTTTGTTCCTTCTATTTCGGGGGGATTTTTAGAAAGGTTTTGCAGACAGTAATTGCAGAGATCTATTTCCAGGAGGAAAAATAAATGCGGATTAGGAGGGAAACAGTGATACTTCCCCCAAGAACCACTTTCGTGTGTGTTAATAGTGTAATAGACAAAAGTGACTTTTTACACTCTTTTACTTTTCAGATAGTCCCTCTGAGTATGCTTTGATATGGACCATATTCTGATGACACTTAACCATGGGGAAATGGTTTGTTTAATTTCTAGTGAATGTGGAATTATAATAAATACATTTCACATATATATTTCATTTTATTTTGTTATGCCACTAAAAAGTCACTCTACTTCAACAGTACCAAAAACTGAGGAAGTGTGGGTCTAGACAGAACTCTTTAATTACTGCTCTTACTGTGTTCTATTATATCCTCTATCATAGTACGAATATACAAAGAGAAATCCTTCAACTCTTTTTGTCTTCAGACACTAAACTTACTGTTGTTCTAGAGATTGTTGTGCGGTGTTCTTGTAAACGTGTCAAACTTTGCAGTACCTTATGCGCTTGCTTTTTATTCATCAGCTATAGTATTAATTCATGTGGCAGGCTCTGCTCCTTTCTTTCTTGAATAGGAACAGAACACCCTACAACGGATTAATTTCCTTGTATGTATAAGGATAATTAACTCATTCTCTTCCTTTTAAGGGTATTAGTATTAATGTTCTGTAGAATGCATGCGCATATTTCTCTGAATCTGTTCATATTGCGACTCCACGCCCAAGAAAGTCTCAACTAAGTTCAGATCACTTATCTGATTGTCTCACTACTTACAAAAAAAAAGGCAATTATTTTCAGGTGATGCACCTTCCCCACCAAAGAGCCCCAGTTGCAATGCAGAGAGCTAACAAAACAGGTTTGTTTGTAAGATGATCGTGCTGAACTTTCGAAAGCTGTAAAAAGCCGTTTGGCATAAAGTCCCCTAAATCAGACCTAAATAATTTTTCCGGCTAAGAGAGAGGAAAGTAGCTAGAGCGTCTGGTGAGACACGTAAATCTTGTCCTGGGCTTTGTTCGGGCTAGGGGCGAGGGGTTGCTTCTCAGTAACTCCCAGTGTATATAGCCAGTTATTTATGTCCTGGGCCCCCTGCAGTGGGTGCTACCTTGTTGTGTATGCGAGTTGCTGCCACCCTTCCAAAACATCGCGCAGCTCGGGAAAAGTCAAGCACGGAAAAGTCCTGATTTTCATTTAAATAGTCAAAACCATGATGCATTTGGGCTATTATGATAGGACAGCTCCCATGAAAAGATTATTTGAACTACAAAGGCATTCATTTAGGCTCGCGATGCTGCAAAAGGGCCTGCTAGAAATTAGCAGCCTGTCCTGGTATTTGGAGAGCAAGAGTGACAACTTATTGGAAGTTCTCAAGGAATCATTTATATTTCACACTCCACTAGGCAGCTGATTTGAGATTGTCTGTTAGCATAACAAAGGCTCTGAGCCTGTGAACTTCAGAAACCTTTCGACCTCTTAGCTACTGGCATGAATAGCCCCCAGCCCTGCCTATAGAGATCTCCCAAAGCTCCCCTGTTCGTGGCTAAATTGTTAATCAGGGTAATTTAATATAGTTTTCAATATGCCTCATCTCTTATTGGGCAAGGTATTCACAGATTTCCCCCCTCCCGAAAAAAGTTCTCTTTCATTCAAGTGTGAGAGGGGCAGCTGCAGAGAGAACCCACCCCCCACTCCCTTCAAGTCCCCCTTGAACTGCAATGTAGCCACCACGGTGGAGATCAGAAGGGAAATTCACAAGCAGCAGCAATCCCTTTCCTTGGACTCCAACCTGAACCTGAAATTCCCGACTGTTTACCCCCGCCTCCTCAGCCCTCCCTCCCAAACAGACACAACAAAAAACTCGGGTCCAGCCATAACTGAAGCAATTACTCCGCCACAAGTTCCCATATGCCACACCTCCCCTCTTCCCCGCACAACCAAGACCCATCACACACAGCAAGTCATATAGCCACCTTGCCAGTTGCCACTCATACACACACACACACTCCCTCTCTCTTTCTTACTTCAAAAGTAAATTTGTTTGCTGAAAAGAGACCTCTCACACATACATTTATTTTAAGCCAATTAAAATTAAAACCTAAGAGACTTTGTAGGACTTTATTCAATAGTATGAAAAACATGTATGAAATTCAGATCTTGCAATACTTATTGATCTCAAAGAAATGCCTTTCCTTCAGTTTTCACCACTGCAGCTCTGAAGGAGTAAACCCAGCTACAGATCTTTCTGCACACAGACACATTAACACAGTACTCTTATTGCAAATCATGCTTCTATTTCACATCAAGCTAAATTAGAAGAGCTGTTTCATAGGGGAAAAAATACTGAAATCGCTATTTGCATTTTTCCCACCTCCTCCCCTCAAATTTAAACAGGCTAATCCATGGCTTCCAACTGGGCTAGTGATTTCGAAATTAAAATCTACACTTGATTTTTGTCCTTTTAGATATCTCCTTTTAGTTTGTGTGGTTCTTTATGCATATTTTTTTGTTCTTCCCTTGTATTGCCTGAGTTGGGGATCAGTATATTGCTTGCAGTGCATTCCTGGATAACCCTGGGGCAAATCCCTCTCTCCTTCTCACACCCCAAATCTGGTTATTATAGTTTTCATCTGTGTTTTTGACTCATTGTGTTGACAAAGGTTGCTGAGCTCAAAGTTTCCCTGGTTCAAACTTTACAGAGTTTTAGAGGCATTGATTTTGGATCCCCATTGTCTGGTTTTCTGACACACGCCCAATTGCTGGCTACACTGATCAGAGCTGCTGAAAGATGCGGGGGACAGTGTAGATTATTTGCTTACATTAGTGAAATGATCATGGGGACACAGGGTCTATTGAAGTCAACTGGAAATTTACAATTGACTTCAACTGCAGTATATTCAGGCCTTAGATATGCAATATCAATGGACATCTTTATGTTTTGAACATCACATACTACTTGTACACAGTCTAATATTTATTTTAAATCCCTAAAATCATGTCCCAGTCACATTAGTATCTAACAAGTAAAGGCAGCTTTGAGAAAAGAACAAAGAAAACATAGCTGTGAGTATAACAGTTGTGAGTATGTTGAAATCTCAAAAACATTTTCAGTATTTTACTTTCCAAGAAATAAAGCTTTTGTTTTTCTTTGCCTTTTAGATTTTAAATGCTTTTGCATCTGGCGTGTATAGTAATAATACAATGTTCTCCTTAATTTTGAATTTCCTTATTTAAAGTCTACAGTTCCCTTGCTGTAATACTACTGTCTACCACTAATTTCCAGATTTTGGCAAAATATGTGCGTAAATATTTCCAATAAATAGACACAATTTTTACTTTCCAAAAAATGTATATTGAAGATTTTAAAATGAAATAAATAAGCTTGTGTCTTTCTATATAAATTCAGGGAGGAGGGAACCTCTTGTTTCTTTTAACTATGAGATGGTGAAATGACATCATTTACATTTTTTCCATGCTTTTGCTTATTATCACTTTTTCTTTTTTCATTAGCTTTTTTCCTTCATTAGAATTTATGATCCATAGCCATCATTACACTTTCACATCTCTGAGTTTCTGTTGAATTTTCTTTGAGAGGTTAATAAACATAAAGGAGGAGAAAGGATGTCTTTGCTCTATAGCATGCAAAGGTACGTTGTATTAAGAATGTTTTTAATTTTTATTTCAAATTATTTCCAGCGTCTTAATCAAAATAGTTATAAACCGAGTTGGAAATCAAGTTTATTTGGGATTAAGGAATAATGTGAGTTTCCTCCCAGAAAATAAAGAATTGTTTTGCTGCACATCAGGCTATATTTTCTTTTGGTTGTTTCAAAGCTGCTTCCATATAGTAGTACAATTTGGGCCTGTTGTATTTGAAAATAAAGGATGTATATTTGGGATGGTGTTTGACGGGGGAATGAACGCAGACACCAGAACAATTATATTACAATCCCATTGGGAATGCCAGCACCAAATTTAGCCAGACTGATGGGGCACTGTCTAGACGGTCCCTTTTGTGTATCAGCTGTTTTTTCCCTGCTTTATTGTCCTCTCTGAATGTATAACTTGAACCTGCATATGGATCCCAAACATAACCATTCCTGCCACCCTACTTTGCTATAAAAACCTCTTATCAGCATCAGGATAATAATCAAATGCTTTGTGTATATAATGCGCACACACAATTATACAAATAAATAATACTATTTAATATGTATACACAATTATACTATTTATTAGTGTAAGTGCATATGCAAAAGTTCACTCATACTAATAAATAGTATAATATACATGCACAATTATTGTACTAATATATAATATACACATGTCTTATAATTAAAATACAGTTTGGTAGAATTATCAGTTGAGGTCGTAAGGCTGATGAATAAGAACCCTATGTAGTGGCTGTGGTTCTGGTGTATGTCTTTCTTATTAGAGAAATGTAGATTAGGGTAGAAATGTTGCTCTCTTTTCATATACTCCACCTCTTCCCAAAAGAAGATAGGAAATAAATAAAACAAGCAGGTTTTGTGAAGAGGCAATTAGGAACTATCTTACATGTAAATTACAACCTTTCAATTTTGAAAAGGGCAAAGGATAAAAAGCAGGAATATTTATTAAATGTTTACACTGTAATTAACAGCACAGACTGCTCAGTTTTTCACTTACGAAACCTAATATAGATCTGGAATTAGGCATGTTCTAATAACCCTGAGCACTGGGGGCCACTTGTTTGAATTTTGTTCAGAAAAAAAGGTGCGGATAGGGCTAATATCTGAGGGGAAGTGACTACAAAACTGAACTGTATAATTTAATATGTACTTAATCATGAGGGGAAAAATATTTATAATAATCTGAAGTCATCATGGCTAGAAACATCCAATGAAGAGATTCTTTTTTAAAACCTCCTAGATAATATGAGCAAGTTATGAGACTCTACTGCACACAGTCTGGAAAAATCTGTAGTAGCAGTCCCAGCATATGGAAATGTGCAGTGAACTTTCCAACCCCATACCAATAGCCCTGTATTTTTAGGTACTCCCTGAAACTATTTTCTTTGGTCACTGATGTGCCACGCTTTGCTTATAGCAAGTTAATAGCCGTATTAACTTAGTATCTGTTTTCTATCTTTGTTTATCAAAGACAGTGACCATAGCATTTGGGCTTTGCACTGGCTCCTTGCACCTTTCATTAGACCACACCCTTTTTGACTTTACAAGTTCATTACAGGTATGGCAGTGCAATTTCTGAAGCAGAATGTGGGTCACGTATTGTAGTAGTTAGCGAGGGTCTTCAGCATGCCTGCCAAGAGAACATCTGATTCTTGGGTACAAAACTTCTAGACATGCCTTTGACTTCAGTATTTTTGTTTCACCTATGTTCCCCCTTGCACTGCCTGGCACCAAGGCAAGCCAAAGAGCAAAAATCCGTGCCAACAGAAGGCCTAATTCATAAAACTGAGGAGTGGTAACTGCAATATGTTTCTCCCTTTCTCTGTGTTTGCAAAAGCCCTCCATGATACACACTGTGACCGGGGCTTCACAGGGTTTTGGGAGCCATGTCAGACAATATGGAAGCAGAACTTGGGCAGTGCCATGCTATTCAAGTAGATATCTGTGCAGAAATTATTACTGCTTCTTGCATGCCTCAGTGTTCCAACTGGATAAAATCAGGAGTACAGCTTAGGTGCCAATGTTGAGCACCATTAGTTTAAAATAAGAACTTAACTGAAATGAACCCAGTGGACTCAGATTAGTTCCTAGTGAGCCACAAAGCATATTCTAGTGAGCATCAGTTTATGGCCACCTTTACCCAATTCCACACTTAATCTAACAATAGTTCTACTTGCTGCATTAAGGCATAATAAACCATCAACTGTACTTTTAGGTATTTACTTTTTTCAGTCTAAAGAAGATATCTCTTGTAGGTTGCAGAAGAAAAAGAAACTCCTCGGTATAAAGAAACTTGCATTTTGGCTGTATGCACTATACTTCACCTGTGGCTAAATACAGGACTCGAGATTTCAAAGTCATGATGCTTCATCCCATGATGCTTCATTCCTGCTCCACCATGATGCTTCATCCCTCCCTGCTCCGTCATGATCCATCACAAAATCTCCTGCTCTGGACAATTAGGATCTGATCCATTTTTGGGCAGGGGGTGGGGAGGGAGGAAGAATGTTTGCTTCCTGATTTCAGTGAATAGGGAAGGATACACAAACGTACTCAGTGATTTACTGTATACTCTGGCATATCATGTGAGTTAAATGGTTGTAGAATTATGATTATAAGACTTAGTGCTTGAAAATCAAAATTGAAGTACAGAAGTGGTATGATCCACAATGACTGATAACTTCGCTGTGGGCACTGGGCCAAATAGGTTTAGAGGAAATTCTGGAAAAAAAGCTGCTCCACATTGCTCACACCATTCAGAATATCAGGGTAAATCAGATTCAATAATTCATTGGGAAGTCCTGGTCACCTATACAGCTATTTCACACATGTTGAGGGCTGTGGGAGCATCAGTGGGAAAGTCCGCTGCTGATGATCAACTCCTGTAGCATATGAGGAATAGACACTCGGTCACCTGTGGTAGAGTAAAGATTCACAGGTTAGCAACTGCCCCTGGTGTAAACCATTGCCAGCTACAATGATATATGGTGCACGGCAAAAGGCACAAGACAATGATTTTTCAGAACTGCATTGACAGGAAATGTGGGCAAACTAGTAGACTCAGTTGTCCCCTCAGTTGTCCATTTTATATGTTAATGCAGCTGTAAATTGCTATCAGGTCCCATTACATGTATGGTATCAATTTGCTGAAGTACAACCAGCTGTTATGGTTCCCAATACAATGTACATTGCATTATGCTGGTGTCATTGGCAAGCTTTTCCTGTGTGCAATGCACTGTAGGCAGCAACTCTGGTAATCTGGGAACAGTAATTTCCTTCTATTTAATAAATTGTGTGTAATAGAGCCTTCTTTTGGGGGCATAGCACAATGCTGGCCGTAAAGCAAGTATGTGATGGTTCATCTGTGATGGTACAGATGAGACGTGAATGCCATACAGTCAGATCACATGCTGCACAAACGCATTTTAGGGGGACGGGGAGCTAGGATATGTATACTCTCCATTCAGGCCTGCCCACTTGCCACCTCATATAATCCAAAGCACTTGCTCTTGTGGAGCATTTTCTCCAGCGAGGGGTGCAGAGGTAGCTGTGCAGGCTATTACTGAATGCAACCGGTTTTACAACTTCACACATGCCAACTGATTAGCTACAGGAAGCACAGCAGTTTACAAGTAATGGTCTCCATTGCTATATAATCACGTATCCAGTTGAGGCTATAACTGGGAAAATATAACAGGGATACGAAGTGCTCAGATAATATGGCGATGAGCGTAGTATAAATGCCTAGGAAGATAAACTTTATTAAAACAATGTTTGATAATATAATGCTCAGAAGTCTTCCAGAGAATCAATCTAAGTTGAGTTGAGGAGTGCGTATAATATGCACCCTTTTCATACAGTAATGCTTAAATATGACAATGCTGAAGTTACAAGAGTACACATGATGCACAGCCACTCTCTCCATTTTTGTTTCTCCACTCCCAGACAGAGCAGCAGTCTTCTTTTCTTTCTCTTTGCCCTTCTTCTCCTTTCCAAAAGAATCCTTTCAAATCAACAGAGCTAATAGAGTTTTTATGGAGGTGGACCCCTACCCTGCCATAATTCTGTTTTCCAATAGCCCTGTTTATTTAAGTTAGACTAAACCCATTGAAATCAGGTTGAGAACAGTTTCTTGTAATCTTGAGTTATTTATAGATAAAATTATTTACATATTTGTGAGCTATCTGCTGTGAGCACAGTATTACTGCAGGTTTTTCTTTGGGGATTACAACACCGTTTAAGTTTATTTTCTTGTTTTCTACATCATGTTGTGATCTCCTAAAGGAAATAATTATTCTCTTTCTTTCTTCTTGAGATAAAATGCAACTTTTGGCTACATGTTTTCAATAGAGTAATATAGTTTATCAAATAGCTTTGTTTGAGCTAGGATTGGAGTTTGTATATGGAGAGTATATGCTAACACACACACACACACACACACACACACACACACACACACACACACACACACACACACACACACACACACACACACACACACACACACAGACTTCAGCAACTTTTCCTCTTATGGAATAAGAAATCCAGAATATCTTTATATGACAATGTTGGTATTCATCTAGCACTGAATCTTCGCACTCTGGGCTGGATTCTGATCTCACACTACCATAAATCAGGATGAACTCTACCGAAGTCAACTGAATTACACAGGTGAATAAAATGGTGAGAGATCAGAACCAGGCACATATTACAATATCAAATGGGTATGCAAAGACACTCTGCTTAAGTAAAAAGGTTATAATACAAGCCACCCATGTTAGGAAATTATCAGCTCGGAATATGGTCCCCTGTCATAATTTAATATAATTGAGAACAGGTATTGCCACACACATGGGTGGGCATTTACACTGGAAATCACAAGATCAGCTCTGGGGCCTATCTTCTATAATCAAGAATTGTGCCTCTAAATAGATATCTAACAGCCAAGGAAGTTTGTTAAAAACTGTTTTGAAAAGTGATAACTGAAGAGACAAAAGACTATGACGACTCCAAACAATAGGATTGTGATGAATTTCTGGCTCATTACTGGGTGAAGTGTCAACCCCTAGAGTAATTGCTAGTCAGCAGAGAACTCCATAACCTCCGGAGTACATGAAATGTGGTATGTGAAGGCATGGCTATAGATAACATTTCTTGGTGTGTTTGGGGTGGTTACTAAATCTATGAAAGTAGGTGTGGTGATTTGTGAGTTTTTTGTACTAGTTGTCTGAAGGGCCCCATTGTTGAAGCTGACTTGGTGGTAAGGAAGTTGATGCTCGCATGGGAATGTTCCAGAGAGAGCTTAATGCATAGGTGCTGATTGTTGAAGTTGTGCCTGAAATCTATGAGGGAGTTTAAGCCATGTGTCCAGAGAATGAAAATGTCATTGACACATCTAAGGTATCTCATTGGTTTCTTGGTGCATTTGTCCAGAAATTCTTCTTCAGAGTGGCCCATGAAGAGGTTGGCATATTGGGGAGCCATCCTAGTATCCCTAGCTCCCCTGGGTTTGAAATGGGCCATTCTACCTTGAATGGTCCCTTACAATATGCACTAACTACTTATGCTAAACAATCTGTTCCACCTTGCATTTTTCTGTGAAGCTGTGAGTACCTTTCCCAGACCTGAAAAAGAGCTCTGTTTGGCTCAACAGTTTGTCTCTCTCACCAACATAAGTTGGTCCAAAAAAAGATATTACCTCACCCACCTTGTCTCTTTAATATCCTGAGACTGACACAGCTACCGCTACACTGCATATAAGTGCCAGATTCTCATTAACACATCACTTTAATAGTGTAAGAATTATTTCTTCACACTCTAGGGCTCTTTTACACTGCCGGAGTGATGTAAAAGGACCAGAGTGTATATGAGAATCTGGACCAATATATCTATAGATAGAGATACGTATATCATTGTAAGCAAGTGGACTCACCCTGCGGTGCCTCCTGCTGGTTGTCCTCGGGAATTAGCTCACCAGCCCTCTGGAGCACCCTCTGCCAGCCGGTGATCCGCTACTGCTGGGCTGCTGTGTCCTTCCCAGGACCCCAGTGCCCCTTTACCTGGCTGCTGCCCCCTGGCAGTACCCCCACAGTTCTGGGTCTCCCCCTCCCAGGGGAACCCCCACTCACTATCCCCACTTTACCTCAGTCTTGGCTACTGCCCAGTCTCCATCTAGCCCCCGTTCACTGGGGCAGACTGCAGTATAAGCCACTCATCACAGGCAAAGGGGTGGACCTGCTGCCTCTGGCTAAGCGTGGGCTGCCCCCTGCAACCCAGTACCTAATAGGCCTTACCAGGCCTGCAGCCTGGGTTTTTCCTAGGCCGGAGCTCCCCAGCTCCCTTGGCCTTTCCCTAGCCCTGCTCCACCCCAGATACATGGTTAACCTCCTTGCAGCCAGGTCCTTTTCTCTCTGAATGCAGAGAGACTGTCTGCTTGAGGTCCTGGCTCAAGCCTTCATAGGCCAGCTGGGCCCTGGTTGGGGCGTGGCCCCAGCTAAGCCTGCTCCCTCCCAATCAGCCCAGGCATCTTGTCCTTCCACAGCCCTCCTCCAGGGCTGTTTTAAACCCCTCAGGGCAGGAGCGGGTAACCACCCCACTACAATCATTATATAACATTATCATATTTTTGGAACTTAATATCATATTCATACAATATGTAAGCTCATAAGAATGAGGCAAGGATTGTGTATCAACCGTAAGTTTGAACTACTTAACTCTTGATGGATTTTGCCATCTGAACTTAGTTTTAATGACCTTTCATGGCACTTTTTCCAAAAGGGAAAAAAATCCTTATTCAAAATGTATGTGCGTTGTCACAATACAAGATAATAATGGCTCTTCAGGAAACCAGGGCAGCTGCAAGCAAATCTACGTTCTTTGAAAGCCACATGACTAGAGCTAGGTACTTCCTTTAGGCCTACCCTTCAGCATTTGGACTGATTATATGGTTACTTCCCCCATCACAGATCCTTCCATAGCTATTTCAGCCAATACTGTTTGGACTTGATAGACAAAATTCATATGGAAATATTTATACAAATTGAATCTATCATCCATGTCTTAGATAAATAACAAATGATTGCAACAAAAATTAATTAAAAAAAGAAGTGTGTTTTGAAGACCTTATTTAGGGAGTTTTTAAATCATGTTTTGTTAGAGATCCCACAGTCTAAAAACAGAAGACCTTTCTATGCTGGGTGGACATTCAAGATGATATAGACATTTGTAAGATAAAGTGTTTGCTCCTATGTCCTTTGCCCAAATGCTCTCCTCTGGCCACTGTAGTGCAGTGTGTTGTTTGTTTGTAAACTGACATCATCTGCACCAGCGGTATGTTTTATTGATCTTGTGTGTTTTTTACACACACACACACAATTTCTCTGGCATTCTGTCAGTATAAAATATATCACTATTACATCTACACTGGCGATGTTTTGGGTGGTGGGGCACTGTATAATAGGGCCTTTTGGCTCTCTTTAGTATCATATTGTTACTTTTTTAAAATGCAAAAATCAATTAGATGACAATGCAGACAAATCATTTTCCAAACTTTTTTTAAGTATTGTAGCCCCTTTTAACTTATAGGAACCAAAAAGTTATCTTACATCAGAAAAAAATATGTTATATTACACTCACTTTATTACAATTTGAGATAACTGGAAGCTTTGGGAGAAGATAATTCCCTGGCATCCAGAGTTTCAGCTAGGAGCACTTTTTGTTGTCCTGGAAAATGTTAAAAAGAAAGTAATTTTTCTTATTTATAAATTCTACAATGCAAAATTAACTCCATTTTTAAAAGCAAGGTGCAAAATAAATGGAAGTTGGTATTACATTTTAAAAGCTTTTATGGCACTTAACACAAAAACTTCAGGTCCTCAAACAAAAAACTCTAGAAAATGTTCAAGAGAAAACAAATCTACATTATCCAGGAGATGAACTGTAAGACATGTCTTTTCTATCTCTAACATATGTTTCCTGCACATGGTTCATGGAAAGACCTTCATAACTGATAGCAGGGGGCAGATTTCACTCCTTTGTGGGGATGAACCAGAGGGGGAAAGTCTGAGTGTCTGGCAGTTAAGAATTTAGGATAGATGAATTTGGAAAGACTCAGGACTGGAAGAGTTGTTGAGGTCACCCTTCAAGAAATAACTAAGCTAATGGAAGTCATGGTGAGGTCTATATGCTTGTAGGCTGATTACTGGTATCAGGGCTCTGAGCCATAGCAGCATAGCATTAAGACACAAAAGGTAACAGGTCAGACATTGTCAGAACCCATTACTCATCAGAGTGACTTCCATAACATCACAGCTAGTCAGTGACAGAGACGGGAATAAACCAGACTCCTCAATCTCCAAAATATGTACATAATTTTTTTCTTTATGAGGAAACTCCCAGAATTTCTCAGAAGTTCTTCAGAAAGCGTGTTCATGTATATGTGTGTCTGTGTTTCTCTCTCTATATATATAATGTTGCCTGTCTATTAAATGTGTATTAACTATTTTGATTACTTAAGAATTCCCCATTAGCACTTTGATGTTCGGTAGGTTCTCATCCCAAGATCAAGCCCAGTATTATTAAAATTACTGTTCTCTTTGGAACCCTAATATGCACGGTTGCAACACTCACACTTAGGAAAATGCTTTGTATTTGTGATAGGTTTGTTAACCCAGTTAGCAAAGTTACAACCCAGCAAGGTAGACAGAGATAACACAGAATGAGTGTCTGAGCATTTATATATTCACACTATCCCTTGAACAACCGGAAGTGTTAGTCATTATCTTCCACTTCCTCTTTCTCATCCTCTTCCTTATCACCATCACCAATGGTCGTCATCCTGGTCCTTCCAACAGTTACATCTTCCAAAGCTCAAAGGCTGGGATACAACTTTTATAATGTGTTATACTGATACCTTTATACCTAATGCATATTCATTAGAGGTTTCATCCCCTTTTCCTTATTTGTATTTCCTGACCTTACTAATTTTGGGATGCCCTTCTGCCATAGGACACTTGTCAATTTACCGCAAGGTCATTATCATATAGTCCATTGGTTACCATGGCATTCTGATGGGCAGACATCTGCTTATGTTCCTAACTTAAAAAAATATCTAAAGCTGGTGTAAACTAGCATCTGTGGTTACCAGTCATCAGTTTAGTCAGTACAGTCTATTTTGGGATAACTTATGATCTAGGGTTATTCCTGGTTATCCCTGTTTAGCTAAGCTATTGTTTTACAGGCCTCAGGCCTGTAGGCTCATTGCTTTACTGCCTTAACTTATGCCTGTGCCTGACCTAGTAAATACCTATATGCTACAATAACCATGTAATAAATTAATTTAATATGCCCTTTTGATCATCTCACCTTCATGCTTCCCACTGATCTATCTCCTCTAGGACCTTTTCTAACAATCCAAACAGATATCATTTACAAACAAAACAAACAAAAAACCAATCTGCTAGAGATTTGTTTCCTCCTCCTTTCCCTAGATAGGGATTTCCCCTGCAGATTTACACCTTCCCAAGAGGATGCATCTGGGAGCCAGAAACATTTTCTTTTATGAACAATATTATGAATGTAATGTCTGATATCTTAGCACATGGCTGTTTCTACCAAATAGGAGTTGTATATCATTGGAAAACATGGATTCCCAATGGGAGTTGGCACATGCTTTGAGCCCTGGAAAAGCCTAAGGTAAGACTTTCTGGTCATCAAACTTTTGGATTCAGAAAAGGTATCTTACATTACGTTTAGAAGCTTTCCTGGCTGTTTGTGAGCCTGAAACTTGGCTTTGTAGATATAAAAATGTTAATTGGGACTATTTTTGTAGTAAAAATATCTGTAAAACATTCCTAAAGTAGGTTTTGTAATAGTAGATAGTGTGGTGCAGTGTAAAGATTTCAGTGGCACTTGTACGCAGTGACCTACATAAGTCGCTTATGGCTTTGTCACTCACATGTAATGTGGCTAGCCCAAACTTAAGTGAATGAAATCTTTATACAAGACTACACAGGAAATATGTAAGGTCCTTATTTTACCTAATACATTCCACTAGTAGAAGTTAAAAGAAAACAAGAAGAAATATTTCTTCTTGTCTTTTGTCTCCTTCCAACTTCTTTTCACTCTCTGCTCCTGCCTACTGCCTCTTGTCTTCTTCTTGCAGGCCCTTTCCATTGCTCTCCTTTCAGCTCCCTGTGTCTGTCTTTATGTCAATTTCCTTTATTCTCTTTTCCCGTCTTACTGTAGGTATATCCGTAAATGTTTGGATCACATTCCTAGAAGGGTTCCCACTAGGGCAGAGTTGAAGGATAGTATAGGAGAGCTTGCACAGCTATTGCTTGCACTATAGCTGCTCTGCAAATCAAGGTTTTTGGTCTCCAGACTGTCAATCTGATATCTTTCAAGAGCAATAAAAATAAATACATACATAAAATAAATAACTTGAAGAAGAGCATTGGAAATGCAGTGACAGTCCCAGATATAGCATGAGTTAAAAATTCAAGATCATGCAAGAACAGCAAAACCACATGACAGCAAGTAAATGTAATACAACTATTATGGTTGATTGCTAAAATGACTCGTGTTAAGTTGTTTGACACAAAAGCAAAGCTAGTTAAGATGGGAAGATAACTTTGCTTCTTCCCTTTTGAAGCAGACCACTGTAAACATGTTGTAATTAAAGCTGGACCAAAATAAGGGGAAAGATTTTGCAACTTTTTTTTCAAGTGTCAAAATTTCAACTAGATCTAACTGAAATATAATAGTAAATGCTTTTACTGGCTGATTTTAGAACAAACATATTGGCTACATTTTATATATTGTAATTGTCTGGGAAGACTTCTGTCATTTTTAGCAAAATGGATTCCTTTTCATATGGTGTTGTTGCCCCAATGTTCAGGTTCCAACAGTAAAAACTAATAGTGGTGCAAGACATTCTCTTTTTCATTTTAGAATAGCCAACTACCTATCTTGTGTTCTCTTTTCAAGTTTGATGATTTTTATGATTTTGATAATATATCATCGTAAGCATTCCCACTTACCACCATACCGCCCCTGGCATTAGGACACAGCATTGCAAGGGTCTTCCACTCTAGTGCCCCTTTTGTCAACCAGTCTGGTTCTTCCATGGTTCTCTTCTGGGTGATGAAGCCCTTCAGCCAGGTCACGATTAAAGTTCAGGCCTCTTCTCAGGTAACAAAAGTCCAATTAAACAACCAGACAAAACATCCAACCAACCCTGCTTCTGCTCCTCTTGGTCCTGACAGGTTTCCCACTGCCTCCTAGGGATGCGAGCAGCTTCTCCTAGGAAACTCCCTTTTTCTTGTAGGCCTGATCTGAGGCCTTCCCACAAGAGCCTATGCTGATCTCTGTGGTTCCTGTTCCAGCTTCCTCCTTCCTCTGTGCTCTTAAGCCTTTTTAGTATGAAGCCCAGGTGTTCACTATACTAACATCTGATCCCCTTAGTTCTGCCTTCTCAGGCTTGGACTCAGTTAGGTGACCAGACAGCAAGTGTGAAAAATCGGGACAGGAAGTGGGGGGTAATAGAAGCCTGTATAAGAAAAAGACCCAAAAATCGGTACTATCCCTATAAAATGAGGACATCTGGTCACCCTAGATTCAGTTGGTTATAGCATAAGTGGAGCTGTCTGAACAGGGTTGAGCTACCCCCAGGCCTCCTAGCCCTTAAAAAGGCAAGCCATCCTGATACAATCATATTCTCTGACTGATATTTTAATGGCTATAGTTATTTTTTAATAGCCTGTTTTTTGTTCCTGTTATGTATCTTAGAAATATAGGTCTGGGAAGGAACAACAGAGGTCATCTAGTTCATCCTCCACACTGAGGCAGGATCAGGTATACTAGACCATTGTCAAACACATCTCCCTGAGAAGCCTATTCCAGTGCTTAACTATCCTTATGGTTAGAAAATATCTAACGTAAATTTTCTTTGTTGCACATTAAGCCAATTAAGTCTTGTCCTACCTTTAGTGGACATAGAGAACAATTGATCACCATCCTGGTTCCCCCCTTTTATCCCCACCCAGTTTTCTTTTCTCAAGACTAAACATGACTAGTTTTTTTCACTTTTTCTCACAGGTCAGGTTTTCTAAACTTTTTATCATTTTTGTTGCTCTCCTCTGGACTCTCCAATTTGTCCACCTCTTTCTTAGAGTGTGGCATCCAAAACTGAATACAGCATTCCACCTGAGGCCACACCAGTGTCAAGTAGAGTAGGACAATTACCTCCCATGTCTTACATATGACACTCCTTTTAATCCAACCCAGAATTATAATAGCCTTTTTCACAACTGCATCACATTGCTGGCTCACATTTAATTTGTGATCTACAAAAACCCCATATCCTTTTCAGCTGTACTACTGTCTTGCCAGTTATTCCCCATTTTGTATTTGTGAAGATTTTCCCTTCCTAAGTGTGCTTGTAATTATTGAATTTCATCTTGTTCATTTCAGATCAATTTGCCAAGGCCATTTTGCATTCTAATCTTGTCCCTGAAAGTTCTTGAAATCTCTCCCATCTTGGGGTCAACCACAAATTTTATAAGCATATTCTCTACTCCATTATCTAAGTTATTAATGAAAATATTGAATAGTACCAGACCCCAGACAGATCTCTGTGGGATCCCATTTAAATACACCCTCCGAGTTTGACAACAAACCATTGATAACTACTCTTTGAGTAGGGTCTTTCAACCAGTGATCCACCCACTTTATAGTAATTTCCCCTAGACCACAATGCAATAAATAAAATGTTAATATGACATGGGATTTAATACATAAGGATTTGGCCCATCTAAACAATTATGAAGACTGATCAGCGTAATAGCAATGCTTAGCCAGTTCCAAGCAGGTTTAGAAAAGAGCTAGTTGCAGCATTGCCAACCTCAAGTATTCAAAAGTCACCTGTCAGGCCTCAAAAATGAGGAGATTGATTGGTTGGGTTTTTTTTTAAATCTCATGATTTTTAAGATAAACATTTTGCGTTAATTTTATTTGTCTTTTGTTTTCTGGTCCTTTAAAATCTACTTGAGCGATGTTTCCAATCTTTTCTGCAACCATGAGAGCTAGAAACTTACTTTAATCTGTTAAATGAAAGCTAAGATAATAACATGATTCCAGGAGCTGCAGATTTAAGACAAACAACATGGAAGACATAATACAATTGTGAAAATGGTGACACCATTATTACTAAATGTGATCCTACATGAAGTCCATAAGAGTTGCACCTCCTTCTCCATTATTATTTATTGATTTATTCATTTGATTTAAATTCAAATTGACTTGCTCCCGCCCAGTTGAGTTTACAACTACATACAAAAAAAGGGAAATTTAAATGTGACAATCTTTCCCCAATTTCTTCCCTGTATTTCTTTCCCTTACATCAATAAGTTTTATTCTTTGGAAGGCTATAGTTTTATAAATGGAAAACATTGTGTACAAGGTACAAACTTCCATTGAGGTGTTTAGTTTCAGTTTAGATGGCTTTGCGATGTGTTTCCTCTTGGTAGTGCTGGGTGTCAGCATGGATTCTTTTAAGATTATGCTTCTTAATGCAAAGTTATTGGTTATAAAAGCTACCATCATCATACCACTCTTCATAAAGCCTCATGTCTACATGTGTAACTAAAACCTTAGAGACACAAGGTGGGTGAGGTAATATATTTTATGGAACAACTTGTGCTGATGACAGTGACAGGCTTTTGAGCTTTTTGAGCTTGTTGGATGACACTGCAAGGCATGGGTTGATGCAGGTGTCTGCAGCTGGCTAAAGGCAAAAGTCAACTTGAAGTGAGGGAGAATCATGACGGTGGTATTTGCATACTGCCTCCAATGAAGAAAGTCTTCCACACCAAAACTAGAAGTGTGACCATTTTGTATATGAATCTCAGAGTGGGGTTAAGGTGGGAATAGTGATTTTGTGCAGATCACCGTGCTGCTCAGATGTGGTCTATCTGAGATTTAGGATGGCACTAGTTGCTTGGCTTATTGTTCTGAGTGAAGTCAGTGTCCATGTAAATGAAACTCTTCTGGTCTATCCTGTTGTGTATTTGGTTGTCATGGGTTTTGTTACTATGGCAACTGAGTTAGACTATTAAGGGATAGCTCAGCCGGTTTCAACCGGCTGAGTGAGCTCTCTGTTTCTGTAAATAAAATGGAGGTTTTGGTTAGCTGTCTGCTCTCTGGCCTCAAGTGATTGTTTCCTACACCGGCTGCCCCAAGGACTTAACACTGGCGACAAGGATGGGATCCTGGTGCTGCTCCAGTAACAGAAGGAAGTAGAAGTCAAGGTAAAGACCAAACAAAGGAAAAAAGCTGCTTGTTTGCACTGACTGTGAAAGTGAAACTAAAAATCATGGCTACTCTGACCAGGCCCCTGGAGCCTTTTGATGAGAATACAGAGCAGTGGCATGTGTATACTGAGCGTTTTGGTATTGCAAATGACATTACAGAAGCGAAGAAGGTGCCAATATTCTTAACTGTTGTAGGGGCTAAAACCTACTCTCTGCTACACAGCTTACTGCACCCTGTTAAGCCTGAGACTAAATCTTACAGTGACATTGTGGAAATCCTGGGGTCTCATTTCTCCCCAAAACCACTGGTAATTGCTGAAAGATATAGGTTCCACAAAAGAGACCAAAAGGAAGATGAAACAGTTGTACAATTTGTAGCCATTTTAAAAAAGCTAGCAGAACACTGTGAATTTAAAGAGATGTTAAATGATGCCCTGCGTGACAGGTTAGTGTGTGGCCTCTGCAGTGAAGCTATACGGAAGCGCCTACTGACAGAGGCTCAGCTTACATTACAGAAGGCTGTTGATATTGCTGTCTCCATGGAACTGGCTACAAGGGAGGCACAATACATCGGTGCATCCCCTAGGGTGCAAAAAGTGTCACAAGAACTGACCCACAAAACGGTGCAGAGTCAAGAATGTTACCGCTGTGGTAAGCTGGGTCACCAGGCATCAGAATGCTGGTGTAAGGACCTGGTGTGTCGACACTGTGGCAAAAAGGGACACATTGAGTATGCCTGTAAACAAAAGAAAAAGAGGCCTGTGGTCTGGCCGACAAAAAGAGGAACCTTGCATACCCTAGAGCAGACCCAGGATGATCAAGGTGACACCTCCTCACAAGAGGAAGTGCCACTGCATGTTTTGTCTTTGGCAGCGGGCTCACATGACTACTGGGTAACCCCCTTATTGGAGGGCAAACCTATACGCATGGAACTAGACACCGGTGCAGCTGTCTCGCTGGTTCCTGAGACTGTGTATAAGGAAAAGCTACAGCATCTTCCGCTTAAGGCAACAAAAACTGTTCTGAAGACGTATACAGGTGAAGCTGTGCCCATGTTGGGCACTATTGATGTTAAGGTGGAGCTCAATGGACAGGCGGCTAAATTGCCACTGTTTGTGGTGAGAGGTAACTACCCAGCCTTAATGGGTAGGTCTTGGCTTGGGAAGATTCAGCTGAACTGGGCAGAAGTGCACCGGATGACTAAAGAAGAAACCAGTCTAACCCCTATACTAAGGAAACATGCTGCTGTTTTTGGAGATGATTTGGGAAGTATGAAGGGAATCACTGTGACATTGAACATTAAACCTGGCAGTCCACCAAAATATCTGAAAGCCCGAACTGTGCCATATGCCATCAGGCCAAAAGTTGAAGCAGACCTGGAGCGCCTGGTCACCAATGGAGTCCTAATACCAGTTACCCATAGCTCATGGGCCACTCCTATCGTTCCAATAGTGAAGAAAGATGGCTCTCTCCGGATTTGCGGTGATTTTAAAGTCACTGTCAACCCAGTGTTGTGTGCAGAGCAATACCCGCTTCCCCGCATCGATGACCTCTTCGCAGGCCTGGCTGGGGGACAAAAGTTCAGTAAGATTGATCTGAGTCAAGCATATTTACAGATGCACGTCGATGAAAAGTCCCAAGAGCTGTTGACTATTGTGACTCATAAGGGGCTTTATCGATACTGTCGCCTACCCTTCGGAATCACATCGGCTCCCGCCCTGTTCCAGAGGGCTATGGACCAGATCTTGTGTGGCTTCTCAGGAGTTCAGTGCTATCTGGATGATATCCTGGTCACTGGAAGAAATGAAGAGGATCACTTAAGGAATTTAGAGGCTACCCTACAAAGACTGGAAGAGTATGGCCTACGAGTTCGCAAAGACAAGTGTGAATTCTTCAAGCCCTCTGTTGAATATTTGGGACACATCATCGATTCTGCAGGTCTTCATAAGGCCCCTGCAAAAGTTAAAGCTATTGTGGAGGCTCCCCCACCTCGAAATGTAAGCCAGCTGCGCTCATTTCTAGGACTACTGAACTATTACGGGAAGTTCATCTCACAGTTAGCCACACTGCTAAAACCACTTCATGAGCTCCTTGGGCAGAACAAGGCCTGGAAGTGGACTGAAGCCTGTGATGTTGCATTTAACAAAGCTAAGGATGCATTGTTAAATTCTGAAGTTCTAACACACTTTGATCCATCCTTACCCCTGCAATTGGCCTGCGATGCTTCCCCTTATGGAGTGGGAGCGGTCGTGTCACACATCATGCCTTCGGGAGAAGAAAGACCTATTGCTTTTGCTTCACGCACTCTAAGCAAAGCAGAAACTAACTACGCCCAAATCGAACGTGAGGCATTAGGAATTGTTTTTGGAATTAGGAAGTTTCATCAGTACCTGTTTGGGCAAAAGTTTACTCTTCTTACAGACCATCGACCTCTGACATCAATTTTTGGACCCTACACAGGCATTCCCCATTAGCTGCTAGTCGTATGCAACGTTGGGCATTGATACTTTCTGCACACACATATGAAATCAAATATCGGAAATCCACTCTGCACGGCAATGCAGATGGCCTCTCAAGGTTGCCTTTACCGGTCAAACATCAAGATAGTGCCCAAAAGGAAATCTTCTACTTTGAACAGGTAGAGAATACACCCATCACTGCTACTCAGATAAAGAAGGCAACCCGCGTTGACCCAGTATTATCCCAAGTTATGGACCTGGTGATGCATGGAAAATCTCGACAAACCTCTCCGGTCTCACCCGACCTTGTTCCCTACATGTCCAGGCGGACGGAGTTATCGGTCCAATCTGGTTGTTTGTTGGTCCAATCTGGAGGCGTGTCATTATTCCACCACCCCTGAGATCACAGATGTTAGAACAGCTACATTCCGGTCACTGTGGAATAGTGCGCATGAAGGAAATTGCACAAAGCTATTTTTGGTGGCCTAGATTGGACAGTGCTATTGAAGAGAAGGCAAAAGCTTGTATGTCATGTCAGAGTGTAAGAAATGCACCCCAGTGGGCACCCCTACACCCATGGGACTGGCCTGAAAACCCGTGGCAACGTATTCACGTTGACTTTGCTGGCCCCCTTGAAGGAAGCATGTTCTTGGTGGCAATAGATGCCCATTCTAAATGGCCAGAAGTCTCTATAATGCAGTCCACTACTGCAGAGAGTACTATCCAAAAACTACGAGGACTCTTTAGTCGTTTTGGTCTGCCAGAACAACTTGTGAGCGACAACGGACCGCAGTTCGTCTCTCAGGAGTTTCAAAATTTTATGAAGGCAAATGGGATACACCACATCACGTCAGCACCATATCATCCGTCCACCAACGGATTAGCTGAAAGATTTGTGCAGACAATGAAAAACGCTTTGAAATCAGCAAAGGGACAACACTCCATTCAAAAGCGTCTGGATACCTTCTTACTTTCCTATAGAAACACACCTCATGCTACGACCCAGGCTTCCCCAGCCTTTCTAATGATGGGACGACAGCTGCGCACTTGCTTTGATCTGCTGAAACCTTCTGAACCCAGACAAACTGTGCAACATCAGCAGCAATATCAAGTCATCAGACGGGCACCCAGAGCAACAGACCGAACCTTTAGCCCAGGACAGCCAGTTTTGGCTCAGAATTATACTTCCAGAGCTAAATGGGTCCCGGCCACAGTCATCACTCAAACAGGACCTGTTTCCTATACAGTCCGGACTGCAGAGAATCTTACCTGGCGGCGACATGTAGATCAGCTGTTGCCAGGTCTTCAGGACCCATCTGCAGTTGAGGGGTCTGACTTCACCCCTCCTGGTGAGACACCGAATCATGAGTCACCTGTTCCTGACTGTTCTCCTCCATTATTGCCGGCAGCTGAGATACCCCTTTGCCCAGCACGAGCTGATACCACCTCCTCACCTATTCGTGCTGCGGACCCTGAGCCCCTAGTACTTTCGGGTGCAACAACACCAGAAGTTCGCCGTAATCCACCTAGAGACAGAAGGCCTCCTCATCGGCTGGATCTTTAGTTAGGGCGAACCCACGGTTATGGGGCAAAATAATCCCCAGGGTTTAGCCGGGAATGGAGGCAGTCTACCCTCCTTCTCTAGTTTAGTGTGTGTTTTATTTAGGGGATGTTCTTATTAGGGGGGGAGGAATATGTTGTGTATTTGGTTGTCATGGGTTTTGTTACTATGGCAACTGAGTTAGACTATTAAGGGATAGCTCAGCCGGTTTCAACCGGCTGAGTGAGCTCTCTGTTTCTGTAAATAAAATGGAGGTTTTGGTTAGCTGTCTGCTCTCTGGCCTCAAGTGATTGTTTCCTACACTGGCTGCCCCAAGGACTTAACATATCCCAAGTTCTTTGGCTTGCATGACAACCATGGGACTGTTGCAGTTGGTTTCTCAAATTCTGTAACTGGCCATACTCTATATCTTATATTTTGAGCTGGGATTGGTGGGTTTATACTGTTGTCATGGCCACTGTTTTGTGGTCAGGCTGCACCTTTTCTGTTAGGAACTGTTTAATGTTTCACCCTGGAGGTTAGTGTATGCCCTTGGTATATTTGCAGATAGTTTGGATGGAGAATACTCTCTGGCCAGCAGACCGCTTTATCATTGGCATTGTAAAATATTATAATGAACTTTGTGCTTAACTGTTGATATAGTGGCCAATAAATGCCCTTCTCTTCAGCTTCATCTGCACAGGTTGTTGTGATTTATAGATGGTGGATGAAGCAAGAAGGTAGACATCTAGGGCGCTAGTGGAAGGAGACTTGTGCAAACCTGGCTGATTGTGAAATCAAGATTTATTCATTTATTTATTTATTACATCTTATGCCATAGTTGTGTAGGAGGTAAAGAAGGTGCTAGCAGGGAGCAACTGTGTAAGAGAATGCAGGAACTGCATCTGTAGCTGTTATATGTGCAGGGTGCAACATGGGGGAAGCTTCTTGAGCTTACACACGCATGGATTGCCAACATTTTGGCCCCTTGTAACAACCTAAGGTCAATGGCAAGAACATTATTGCTATAATTCTTGGTATGGTGTCACTCACAGCCTGTATACTTTTGTGTGGAAATGTCTGTGGATGCAATGACAGGACAACAAATGTGTAGTCCCAGGGATGCTGGGAAGAAAGTCAGTGACACAGAAGCCTTCTCAGACATCCTGTGTCCAGGTATCAAATGGGCATCTTATCACATCTGAGATGTGACATCCTCAACTACCCTTTGGAAACATTTTGTCCTTTGTCTGGAAAGGGTTTATACTGGATGGCAAGGTAAGGATGACAGTTCCTGCCATTTCTGTGCTTCCCACAAACAAAAATTAGTATAATGTTATGTGTGATTGTGTGGATAAATGTGTGTCTCTTATTGTGAATAACTGTGTTTCAGTACAGACATAATGGATGTCTAGCTGTCTATAACTCAGTCTCAGCGTCTATGTATTTCTCTCTCCGCTAGAGTGTAATTTCATCTCTCTGTTTACACTATTACAGTCTCAATTTTATGTCTGTTTTCTAAAAGCAGTTGAATTAGAGCATTTGACATTTCCTTGTGCTAACGTATTCCCGTACAGAGAGAATCCTGGAACAGGGAGAATATTAATATTTCTATGGGGTACAAAATTGCAATGGTAAATGCCGTAAATAGCATCCTGTAAAGTAAACTGCAATTCTGGCTTTGGTGCTAGAACTACATGAGGTGTGAATGGGGGTGGTGATCATGATTATCATAGAATCATAGAATCTCAGGGTTGGAAGGGACCTCAGGAGGTCATCTAGTCCAACCCCCTGCTCAAAGCAGGACCAAACCCAACTAAATCATCCCAGCCAGGGCTTTGTCAAGCCTGACCTTAAAAACCTCTAAGGAAGGAGATTCCACTACCTCTCTAGAAGCAGCAAAGAATCCTGTGGCACCTTATAGACTAACAGACGTTTTGCAGCATGAGCTTTCGTGGGTGAATACCCACTTCTTCGGATGCAAGCCGAAGAAGTGGGTATTCACCCACGAAAGCTCATGCTGCAAAACGTCTGTTAGTCTATAAGGTGCCACAGGATTCTTTGCTGCTTCTACAGAACCAGACTAACACGGCTACCCCTCTGATACCCTACCTCCCTAGGTAACCCATTCCAGTTCTTCACCACCCTACTAGTGAAAAAGTTTTTCCTAATATCCAACCTAAACCTCCCCCTCTGCAACTTGAGACCATTACTCCTTGTTCTATCATCTTCTACCACTGAGAACAGTCTAGATCCATCCTCTTTGGAACCCCCTTTCAGGTAGTTGAAAGCAGCTATCAAATCCCCCCTCATTCTTCTCTTCTGCAGACTAAACAATCCCAGTTCCCTCAGCCTCTCCTCATAAGTCATGTGCTCCAGCCCCCTAATCATTTTTGTTGCCCTCCGCTGGACTCTCTCCAATTTATCCACATCCTTCTTGTAGTGTGGGGCCCAAAACTGGACACAGTACTCCAAATGAGGCCTCACCAGTGCTGAGTAGAGGGGAATGATCACATCCCTTGATCTGCTAAAGTCCAGAAATAGCACATCCACTGCTTTCCCCTCATCCACAGAGCCGGTTATCTCGTCATAGAAGGCAATTAGGTTAGTCAGGCATGACTTGCCCTTGGTGAATCCATGCTGACTGTTCCTGATCACTTTCCCCTCCTTTAAGTGGTTCAGGATTGATTCCTTGAGGACCTGTTCCATGATTTTTCCAGGGACTGAAGTGAGACTGACTGGCCTGTAGTTCCCTGGATCTTCCTTCTTCCCTTTTTTAAAGATGGGTGATTAGTTATACCATTATTATTTCTTATTTCTCTATTGCCATAGGTCATCACCATTTGTTACAGACCATGTAGGAAGAAGAGCTGACCTGAAGAAGAGTTCTGTGAGCTCAGCAGCAGCAGCAGCAGCCACTGCCAGTAGCACTAAGGGGCACAGAGAGGGGGTGCATTATTGGAATATGTGACCATTTGATTTTATAACTGTTACCTTCCCTCCTCCCGTCTAGTATTGCTTACCACACTTGCTGCAAGCTGTTAGACTGTAGACTATTTGGGGCAGGGGCTGTGTCTGCTTCTGGGCTTGTGCAGTGTCTAGCAGAAAGAGGACTCAATCCTGCAAGAGACCTCTGAGCATACTGAAATATGAATAATAATGATGAGCTTTTGTCAGTAGCTGAAAGAGCAGTGACACACCATAACTGAGTTTATATTTTGAGAAAATCTAGATTATTCAGGCACAAGTGTGATCAGAATAGGGCCTTTAATGCCTTAAAAGTTCACTTTGATTCTGGAATATATAGATGGGGCTATCTAGTGGGAACCAATTAATGTGATGAGGTGTACAGTATGCATAGAAAGAACTGCAGCTGTCAGCCAGGGTAAGGAGCAGGGATGCTATGATCTGTTACGGCTTTAATTAACTATTGAATTATTTTGAAAATACTTTTAGTAGGATTAATTTCTTTTGGTTTCCTTCTTATGTTCCTGGAGCACAATAGAAAGCTGACTAAAATGAAACCTTTGAGGAGTGTTTCATCATTTGAGATCTAGGTTAAGTTAAAAAAATTGAAATGAGTTGACTTATAGTTGTTTTGATTTTTTTTAATTATTTTATTTTATAGCAAGTATGGAATTAGTTTGAACTTGTCGTTGCCTTGGCGGGGAAAATAAACATTAAATAGAAGCAAAGTCAATCACATTTGAACATTTGCATTTTTACCATTGAGTGTGTTTACCTGAATTATCATCTTGTAGCAGACATCTCTGCTTTGCTTTGATCTCATGCTACCAAAGATATTTTACACGAAGCAATCATTAAAAACCCCACACACAATTATGACAATTTCTGAAAAGCTCATCAATTAATATAAGGTGCAGGGGCTTTTCATTTTAATTTTAATGTGCTGTAGTGTAGAATTAAAAAATAATGAAGTGTTTTAAAGAATCCTTAGATTTTACTTCTTCTTAGTATAGCAGCAGGAGATGTGTGCTTGATGTGAAAAATGATGGTGAAAGGGACAAGACTGGACAACTTTTAGGATGAATAAGGTACCAAGTGATGAACCAATAGGGTACTGTGTGCTATTGAGTTAATAGAAATAAAACATTCTGTGAGACTTGTGAGTCATTAATTCAAATGCTGGTGTAAATATGGTTTAGTTCATCATCACCTCTTTAAATTATGTTTATGTACAGTTCCTGCATACAACCTCTATTGCCTTGTGTGAAATACCATTGACTGAGCTAGCGTTTTCATTTATACAAACAGTATTTCCTGTGTTGCCAGAAGATGAGAGAAATAGTAATCTCTGGTTATCAGTGATACAGATGGGCCATAGAAAAGTCCCATTAATTTCAAATTAGCTTTCTGAATAAATTTAAATTAAATAATTTCCTGGATTCCTCCTAATATTTGCATGTTTTTTATAATAATGATGTATAACTGATGGGCATTGTATGGAGAACATAGCAAATTAATATGTGATCTTACAGAAAAAATTTCTTTTTCATTACGAAGTATTCTTAGGATAGTAGAAAAGCATTTTAAATGTGTAGATACATGAGATTATCAACCAAATATGATATGCACATCTAGAAGTAAAAATAATGTTTTTTTCACACAAAACATGTTTTTAATAAAAGCATTCCCTGTTTTCTTTTCTAAAGCCCAGTCATGTACCTTTTTAAAGACATGCAAGCAAATTTGGATCCCAGTCCTGCTCCCCCTGAAGTCAGTGGCTAAACTCCCATGGTCTTAGAACTGGAGCACGCCCATGGATATTCCATAATTTATCAAATCTAGTGCACACAAAATTCTAAGTATCTGGATATATGTGGCTTTGATTGGCTCATGAATGATTTGCATAGGACACCTAACAATGATCAGATGATAACAGCTTTCTGTTCCTGCAAGTCTGTCTGGGCTTCATCTGAACAAGGCATATAGAAGTAAATGGCTCCCTTTACCAACCTCCGCCAGTTTTTCTAAGTGATCAGTCACCATGATTTGAATAGGTTCATGGTGATTAAGAGAAAATGCCAGAATCAAGTCCCTGTTTCAGTCCTTATAAATTTCAGCCAGGGACTGTCTCAACAGAGCTAGATCAACTGCTTTAACAGTTCCAACATATGTTCTTTAATAAACGCCTACAATGTTAGAAACTGTTTGTATGTAATGCACTATTAAACATCTTTTTAATCCTAAAATAAAAGGCCTGATTTTTAGCCAGGACTCAATCCAGCCTCTAATACTACGGGCATGATGGCATCTCTTTAGACACCTACCTGTCTTGTTTGCCAGTGTAGTTAGGTATATAATGGGTGCAGGTGCAGGCATAACTGAATATTGAGGCTGACCCTGTCTGTGAATGAGTGTATAATGCAATATTTCCAAATTACAATTGCACAACTGTCTGGGGAACAAACAATATAAACTTGCATATACTTTCCATGTGCGGAAAAATAATTGCACATAAAATGGTGACATTCTTTATATTTCCATGCTGAAGACAGCATCTTTGCCTGTCAAGGGAGTATCAAACCCTATGCTGAGCGAAGAGAAGTACAAAAAGTGGGGAGGATGTCATTTTAAGCTACCATTATGTACAGATAGAAGAGGCATTTTTCTGTTGAAGTAAACTGTACTGTTGGAAGAATGAGAACACAGGTTTCATATAGGGTGTAATCACTCCTCTGCATGGCCACTGTACCCAAGATCTTCCGCATAGTCCCTATGCAGGTTAGAAGTGGTGTGGAGGGTCTTTTGCCAATCCACTGCACCATGGGTAAATTGAGCACATTATCTCGACTTTTTCAGTGTAGACAATGCCAATAAAGGGATCAAATTAGTGGACTATGATGTAACACTCTCACACAGGGGAATAAAGTGGTGAAAAGAGCACCCTCACTTTTCTGCACCCACACTGTGGATAGCAGCAGGGGGCACAGAGGAAGGGAAGGACTGATCATAGTAAAACTCCTCCTCCTTATGCAACACAGGTGAGTAGGAAGTGGAAAGAGCCTCAATATTCTCAATGCACCAGACAGTGCAACTGTACTAGCACTCTTGTGGCTGTATGCTGCATTAGGCATAGGGGCTGGTGCAAGGTATGTCTCAGCTGGAGCAGGGGGAAATCTAGGGGCAGATTGTGACTCTCTGAGTTACCATCTGTTTCATAGGCTGCTCCTGGCGGGGTAGAACACAGTGCAGCCTAATTCACAAGGCTTGTGGCAAAACCACAAATTTAGCCCATAAGGATTTGCCTAAATTCCATTCATGCTGTCACCATGTATTGTGAATGTGGCTATTGCTAGCCCAGGACTATTTTTTTAAAAGAACTACTTTCAGCAAAATCTTCCCTTAATGGCCTTATGCAGTGTGACAAAAATAGTCACAATACCAGGCAGCATGATCACGCCTCAGAAGTTACACAGCAAAGTAAAAGATATGGCAGGTAAGGACAAAAGCTGTTTTAAAAATAGCCAAAAATGTAGCCAATATATATTTCTAAAAATGTGTAGAAAAGGTAAGCCCCCTACTATGTTTTATGTTATGCATCTGGAATGTGCATAGCAAGCAACTTTGGTTACGCTGATATGCACAGCCTCACTTGGGCAATAATTTTCAAGGGATGAACTGAACAATATTTCCACTGTTATGCACAAATCAGATGTGCACATCATTTTTCTTTTAATTATTAGAAAGTAATGTATATTTATTATGGTTAATACAAATCAAATTCCATTCTTTAATACTGTTTGAGATAACCCTCCCACACTATATTAGGCCTTTGGCAGTAATACCATGGTGATGAGGATGGTATAAATATCTATATAGAGAGACAGATTTTTTGTTTTTTTTTGTTTATACATGACGATATCAACAGATGAAATGCAAAAATCTTCTTCCATGTGTGAACTCTTTAAAATAATTTCTCACTTAAAGGATCCCTGGATAAATGGTCTGTCTATTTTTGTCTATAGTGCTTATGAAAGGAGCCAAATCCACTTATCCTTGGAAATTAAAGCCCTCTCAGTTTATATAGGAAATAATCATACTGCTGCTTTGCAGGACTAGCTCTTTCATAGCAAGTTAACACTGGGTTGTCTCCCTTTGGTAGTGGAAGACCCGGAACGTTTCCTTGACCCCATCCGAGAGTATTAGTGCTTCAAACACAATAGACACTGACTCTCTCTATTTTGAGACATCAACAAATAATGAATGAGTGGTTTGTGTTGAAATTTTTTTATTGTTAGGCAGCAAAATCCAAATTATTTGTGGATATAATGCACTGGTGGAGGCTTTTTATGTGTGAAGCAGCTGAAATATTGCTTATTTCAAAGTGTATTAATTTTAATATGACATATTTAAAGTACTCCTTTTGTGGGGAAAAAGGAGTTTTCTTAGCAAATAATTCTACAATGCTTTAATGGCTACATTTTGCATCTAGGTATTCTCCACATGCACCCCCACTTTGCAGATGCAAACACCTACGTGTACTCTTGAATAATTCTAACATCTGTGCCCACACAAGCATTAGAATTGACACCCACAGAAATGAAGCAATGATATCTTCAAAATCCATCTGTCCACCACTTGAAAGTGCTTGCAGGTGGTAGAATAATGCAACAGTATGTGCAGGTATTAGCACATGCAAAGTGTGTGTACATGTATTTGCATGTGCAATTTTGCACACACACTGCTGGAGGTTGAAAATCCAGTTCTAAATATAAATATTTTTACCACATCACTTAGAATTCTTTATTGCTATACCTCTACCAGCATTCCGTGGGCTATATTTTCATCACATCATCTTAATTTCCTTCCATGGTCATTTGCATACGCAGATGATGTCATTTAGTGGTGAGACCACCTTATAGGTCAGAGATATCAGGTAGCTAGATGTCTAAATGGTACAGTTCTTTCTACAAAACAGTGGGTACAAAAGAAGGGAGGCCGTGTTGAGGCCGAGATGAAAATCAGATTTTCCTAAGATTTAAATGTGTGTGAAATCCATCTTTCGTTGGTGTGTTCATGATGAAAAAATGTTTGTTTTCATTTTCTGGAAATTAGTGAGATATGGAAGACTGAATATAATTTCCCAGTTCGAGTGTAACAATTATGTCTATGAAATTTCACACTGAATGGCTGACTGTCTGGTAATTGATGAGATGCAGACCTCATAAACAGGAAAAACTCCACTGACGTTCATTATGTCTAAATTCGGTGCATAATCTTAAGGTAGGAAGTAATCCATGCACAAAGTATTCCCCTTGTATCAATGAAGGAAATAATGAAATATTGGCTTTGGATTTATGTTTTCTTATTGTCATAGCTGAATTAAAAAATCAGTCATCTTAGGACAATGTGAATTACTTCTTAGCCCATCGTCTTTTCCTGCTTGCTACAGGAGGGAAGCCTTGGGTCTGTGTGAAATGTCTTATTCACACATGGAACTCCCACTGGAGTCAGTGGGAGCAATGGGTTGACAGCTACACATTGGACCTGATTCTCTTTTGCCTTGCTCCTTATGCAGCCATTTACACCCATGGAAAGGGAGTGTAAAATGCTACACTATGGGCTATGATGTATCACACACAGGATGATGACTTCACTGCAGGATAGGATCAAGCAGAAGGAGGAGCTGGGCTAACAGGGAGACTATTTTTCAAATACAAATAATTAAAATATTAGCAGAGGGAAATCAAGAAATGATTAGCTAAATAAACTGATTTTTGTATAGTCTTTTTTTTTAAGTTAGTCTCTCCCTATGAAAGGGACTCCTTCCACCATTCATATGGGAGTTCTAGATGCAAAGTGTAGTACCAGTGTGCTACCATAATAGGTGCATTACAGATGCCTACATAGTATGACTATTTGCATGCCCGCTCGGAAACCTATTCTATAGCCTATAGTGGCTGAAACAATGAATGGGTTGGGTTGGCTTGTTTCACCTGAAGCCAATTTCTGTAAAACAAAGTAACAGAATCTGTTTTTTAATCTTCTATATTTCTATTTCCATTTCTGTTTAGGCTAATACCCACAATGAAATACAAGCACATTTCTTCCAGCTGTACAGTCAATTCCATTGTGGCTAGGTATCTATGATTTTTCTTCTTTTAAGAAAAATTGGACCAAAAAAGGAATGCCATATTTGGCATGCTGCAATTTAGATGCTGAAATGAACCCTGTCCTTGAGTAGCTGACACTGGAATCTACACATTGAAATGCAAGTGCAGTACACTAGCTTGTCTCTTTTGAATAAAATCAATACGTGCAATATTGACCGTTTCCAAGTATACAGTTCTAGAGTTGCTATCGTTATAAGAGCACTGAGATAAAAAATTAAAGTTCTAACAAATTAAAAGGAAATGTCATTAAACTACAGTCCCATATTTTATAGCCAAAAGTTTTGCTGGTGATGCTCTCAATTATTTTTAATATGAATGAGCGATTCATTTCTTATGTTTTGAATATTTAGGCTAAATAAAGTGTCAGGGATTGGGATGTGGACAGTCTGACCTAGTGATTAGAGCCAAAAGTTGGGCTCGTGATTAGATCTGGGAACAGGAACTGGGAGTCGGAACAAGGGGTCAGAGCCAGAGTCAGGAACCAGAAGGCAACCCACTCATCAGAGCTGCAGTCAGAAGATGAACAATGCACAGGACCGGAGCAGGACAAGAACAAGGCAGGACCAGGTCTGGACAAAGGCTGGAGCAAGGCTTGGAACAAAGCAGGCACAGACATGATCACAGCTATAGGCAGAAGCATTGAGGAGACAATGACTAGCACTGCTGCTGAGCTTAAATACAGACTGGTTGGCTCCTTGCAGCCAATCAGTGGGCCAGACAATTGGGTTTATTAACTGGCCTGAGGGCTGAGCCAGCTAGTCTCAGACTCAGCTGAGGGAACTCAAGCCTGTATATCCTGACAGAAAGGACTGTTTCCTCAAACATTTTGCTATGCAAACTAGACAGGAATATTTCCATCATATTAGGTAATTCTATATCAAATATACTTGTGATTCCAAATGGTCTGGCAACATTTCAGCAGAATGTAACCAATAGAGTCAGTGTTAACGCTGTGTAGGGTTTATTGTTTCCTGTGTGCTCTAAAGCAATCAAACAATTCTGCAAATGTTCTTCAAAGAATACATCTAAAATGTTACTTCATTAAACATCTCCTTGGCCTTCATTCTATTTTCCACTTTGAATTGCCGTATTTAGTTTTGAATGACCTTTTATAGCAGTAAGATTTTATTAACTCTTTGATCTACTGGCACCTAGATGAAAATAACAGAAGGGAAAAACAAAAATGCTTGCTTTGTAGGTTGCCTTATATGGAGAAGAACATGAAAAGGAAATAAGTTATCTCAGTAAACAGATTAGACATTGTTTGGTGTTCCCTTTATCTGCTTAGCATGTTGATGATCACTGTTATACACCAATACACGTTTGCTTTATGGCTTTATGATAAATAAAATAGGGCAAATTTTGCCGTCTGATCCACTCTTATAATTCTCATTTACAAAGGGGGCCCTGCTCATGTATCTGAAGTGAGACTTTTTACTTTTTTCACCCCATAGTATCACACAGATAAATACAAGTATAGGGCCAGATCCTAGCGTCATTACTTACGTGAATACTACTTACACAGTTGCAAAGGGTTAGATTGGCATCTTGAGTAAAGAGCATCATGCATTTACAGCAGTGGTGGGCAACCTGCAGCCCGTGGGCCCCATACGGCCCATTAGGGTAATCTGATTGCAGGCCGTGAGACATTTTACTGACGTTGACCGTCCGCAGGAATGGCCACCTGGTTCGCCAGTTCCCAGCCACTGGGAGCTGCGGGAAGCAGCAGGCTAACAATTTCCCCCTATCCTTTGTTTTCTATCTTTTAACTAGTTACTCATTTATGAGAGGACCTTCTCTCTTATCCCATGACTACTTACTTTGCTTAAGGGCCTTTGATGTGGGACCTTGTTAAAGGTTTTAGAAAGTCCAAGTACATTATATCAATTGGATCACCCTTGTCCACATGCTTGTTGACTCCCTCAGAGAATTCTAATAGATTGATGAGCCATGATTTCCTTTTAGAAAAACACTGTTGATTCTTCCCCAACATATCATGTTCATCTTTGTGTCTGATAATTCTGTTCTTTACTATATTTTCAACCAATTTGTGTGGTACTGTGGTTTGGAGCACCTGCAATTTTCAGGATCATCTCTGAAGCCCTTTAAAAAAAATCAGCATTACATTAGCTATTGTGCAATCATCTGATACAGAGGATGTCTTAAGCGATAGGTTACATGCCACAGTTGTTAGTTCTGTAATTTCATATTTGAGTTTCTTCAGAACTCATGGGTGAATACCATCTAGTCCTGGTGATTTATTACTGTTTAATTTATCACTTTGTAGTAAAACCTTCTCTACTGACACCTTAATCTAAGACAGTTCCTCAGATTTATCACCTAAAAAGAATGACACAGATGTGGGAATCTCCCTCACATCCTCTACAGTGAAGATCGACGCAAAGAATTCATTTAGTTTCTCCACAATGGCCTTATATTCCTTGAGTGCTCCTTTGGCACCTCGATCGTCCAGTGGCCCAACTGATTGTTTGACATGCTTCCTGCTTCTGATATACTTAAAATTAAAATTGCTGGTAGTGTCACACTATCTGAAGTGGTTCAAGACCATGAGTGCCAACCTCAGGTAGACTCTATAATTTGATTTTCCAACCCAGTAACAAGAGTGAACTCCTAAACCAATATGACTGTCTTACTGTAGAGTCACAGAAAGTGCCTTTGGGCATTTTAGTCTATCTAGACACCCAAGCCAGGTGGACTTAGTGGTAGATGGTTACTACACACCAAAGATCACAAAATGTTCAGGTTGCCATAGGTGTCAACTTCCCCTCTACCTGGGGAGGGGGAGAGGTGCTCAACCCCGCCCCTCTTCCCAGGCCCCACCCCATTCCACCACTATCCCCTATCCCCACCCTGCCCCCGCTCCACTCCTGCCCCCAAACTCCCGCTCCACCTCTTCCCCACCTCTTTGCCTCCCTCCCCCCAAGCACACCTCATCCCCACTCCTCCCCCTCCCTCCCAGAGCCAACCTGCATGGCACAAAACATCTACTCGCTGTGGGCAGGAGGCACTGGGAGGGAGGAGGAGGAGTTGGTCAGTGGGGCCGGCGGCAGAGAATAGGTGCTGGAGAGGAGTCGGGGAGCATGGCTGCTGGTGGGTGCTAAGCTAATTTTTCTTCATGGGTGCTCCAGCCCTGGAGCAACCGACAGGGTCAGCACCTATGCAGGTTGCTCCCAAACCCAAGAGACCAGTCACTTACCCCAAGTCAATTTGTACCTACGATCTCACACCAGAGACAACACTTGTAGCCAATCCTATAGTATGCTATCTAATGATTTATTAACTAAGATAAGAAACAAGAGAGTTATTACAAAGTTAAAACAGGAAAACATGTATACACAAATGAGTTACAGTCTATGGTTTCAAAAGGTGACAGAGTTGTAGTAATCTGTCAGCTCTGAATGTCCTTTTGGGCTAACCCTGGTTGACCCTGGGGATCTCTGCTTCTGTTTATTAGCTCCATCTCTGTGAGAATCCAAACAGCAAAAGAGATGAAAAATTTTCCTGTCAGATATTTTTGTTTCCTTTTTCCAGAATTCAACCCAATTGGACAAGCCCTTTTGCTCCTAGCCTCTTCAAGAGTGTAAAGAGACAATGAACAAAGTATTTGTATTGTGGTGTCCCACAATGGCATATTTTGTTTTGCTAGGCCTTCTTGATGGGCAGGAGATGATCCCTCCCGAGTGACAAACAATTTTTACAGTTACAAAGCAAAAACTTAAATATTGCTTTATTGCATGTGATAAAGAAATTATAAATCAGATTAATGTATGCAATATCGTACAAGCATGTCATAAAGTCTAAACACATTGGTATAAGTTCAATACCCATCTTAGCCATATGAACACACTGGTGAAACAGACAGGTTTCCGCTAATGGATTTGTCAGTGCGTGGCGGAGGCCAAAAGCCTTGGCAAGAGCTAGCATCTATTCTGCCAGCATCACAGTTAGTTTTTGTGTCTTTTGCTCTTCAAATTCTTTTTTGGCCTGCCTACTTATACTTTTACATTTGCCTGAGTGTATGTTCCTTTCTATTTTCCTCAGTAAGATTTGACTTCCAATTTTTAAAGGATGTCATTTTGTCTCTAACCACCTCTTTTAACCTGTTGTTTAGCCGTGGTGGCATTGGTTTTTCATTCCTCAGACTGTTTTTTTTTTAAATTTGGGGTATACATTTAGTTTGAGCCTCTATTACAGCATTTTTTAAAAGTGTCCATGCAGCTTGCAGGCATTTCATGCTTGTGACTGTTCCTTTTAAATTTCTGTTTAACTAGCTTCTGCATTTTTGTGTAGCTCCCTTTTTTGAAATTAAATGCTACTCGGGTAGGTTTCTTTGATATTTCCCCCCTTACAAAGATGTTAAATTTAATTACATTGTGGTCGCTATTACTGAGTGGTTCAGCTATATTTAACTCTTGCACCAGATCCTGTACTCCATTTAGGATTAAATCAAAGATTGCCCCTCCCCTTGTGAGTTCCAGGACTAACTGCTCCAAGAAGCTGTCACTTATGGTGTTTAAAATATTATCTCTGCATCCCTTCCTGAGGTGATGTGTACCCAGTCAATATCAGGATAGTTTGTCACCCACTATTATTGCATTTTCTGTCTTTGTAGTCTGTCTAATCTCCCTGAGCATTTCACAGTCACCATCACCATCCTGCTGAGGTGATCATTTGTATGTTCCAATTGCTGTACTCTTATTATTCAAGCATGGAATTTTTTTCCATAGAGATTCTATGATATAGTTTGATATATTTGACTCTAGGCTTTCTTTCACATATAGTGCCACTCCCCCATCAGCACGACCTATTCTGTCATTCCTATATATTTTGTACCCTGTTATTACCATGCCCCATTGATTATCATCATTCCACCAAGTTTCTGTGATGCCTATTATATCAATATCCTCATTTAATACCAGGCACTCAAGTTCACTCATCTTAGTATTTAAACTTCTAGCATTTGTATGTCAGCACTTATAAAACTTGTCAATATTTCGATGTCTATCTTCAAATGATGTCATTGAATGGGACTCCTTTTCACTTTGACTGTTTCTCTTCACTTCCTACCTGTATTTTATCAGCTTCTATCTTCTTCTCTTTACTAGGATATAGAGCATCCCCTTTAATAAATTCTCCCCTAAGGGATGGCTCTGTCCAAACCACGTGCTCTTCTGTACCTGTCGGCTTTTCCCCAGCCCTTAGGTTAAAAACGCCTCTAGAACTTTTTTAATTTTACATGCCCACAGAACGGTTCCATTTTGGTTTAGGTGGAGCCCATCCTCCCTGTATAGGCTCCTCCTCTCCCAAAAGGTTTCCCAGTGCCTAATAAACCTAAATCCCTCCACTGAACACTATCGTCTCATCCATACAGTGAGATCCTGTATGGTCAACGTACACAGCCATGCCTACACCTATGGACCATTCTTCCTTACCCCTTACTCATGCCCTTGTTGGGAAGGCCCTGCGTGCGGCTTCTGCATTTATTTTCAGGAAAGCCAGAATGGAGGCAGCCATATTCCATTGTGTGCTCCTGACGTAACACAGGCTTGTACACTGTTTTTTTCTGAAATGAACATATGTGCAAGATACACCAGACTTTAATGCATACTTTGAGATAATGGTAAAACTTCAGTATGTTCTTTATATTGTATCAATATATATTGCCCGCTCAATAAACATCATTATGTCAAACTGGTTATCTTGTGCATTGTGTATCTTACAAATACTTTACTTAATGTCATCTGTTCCAGGGGTGGCCAAACTGTCATTCGTGAGCCACATGCGGCTCTTTTACAGTTAAAGTGCAGCTCACAGAGCCCCCGCCTTCACCCATCATTCTCTACCTACCTACCAGACTGGTGGCGAGGAGCTTGGGACCTCTGCCTTGTAGCAGGGTAGTGGGATAGGGGCTTCTGCCCAGTGGGGAGGAGGGTCTCAGGGCTACAGCCCTGTTGGGCACACCTGCCGGGGTTCGGGGCTTCAGCAGGAGTCAGGCTGAAGCCCTGAGTCCCGTCAGGTATAACCCAGCTCTCGAACTTCTGAAGATTCTTGTATCTGGTTCAGAGGGTGAGTAGGTTTGGCCACCCCTGATCTGTTATATCCATATTTAATACCTCCATCACTGTAGTATCTATCCTATTCTATCTAGGTTCATATATTGAACTCATCACCATAATATCCAGATGCATTTTCCATTTGATAGATCAAGTTCAAAATAGTCATTTTCTCAAAATCAGGACTACATATACCAAACCACTCCTCACCCCCCACTTCATCACCAAATTAACTTCCTGCAAAAGACCAGAGCTGGGTTAAAGCCTGGGGACTCAGAACTTCAGTTAATGAAAAGTCTGAACAGAGAGATGTCTTAACAATATATGCAGTTTATTTTATTACAAAATTTGGAATTATACATATTAATTACACCACCAGTTAAACTAGACTGGTGGAAAAAATGTTCAGCTAGACAATGGTAAGAAAAATTATTTAAGGCTCTGTTACACTCATAAAACTAAGTTAAAGGCTCAACCTTGAAATCCATATCAAGACAATTGGCTTCCCATTGATTTCAATGGAAGTTTTATCTTGAATTAGGAATGTAGGATTGATCCCTAACAAACCAATTACATTTCAACATATAGTGAAGGCAGAAATATCAACAAAAATAAAATTCTGTTGATACTATTTTAAAGGTATTTATTAAATGCAATTTTAAATATATTTTGATTGAAAACCATGAGTATAAGAGATATATTGTGATTGCTGAATATGTGAAACAAAAAGCATAAATATCAGAAAAGGTAAAATATAATGTGAAAGAAACAGAGAGAAGACAGAAAATTCTGCAAAATCTTTTAAGAAGTGGTAAACATATATTTTCTATAACCATATTTTTCTTGAACTAATAAAATATAATCTTAAAATATTGGAAAAGTCACACTTCACCTATTAGCAATAATCTGGTATGTTTTCCCCTGTTGATTACCATTTTTAAATTATAAAAAATGAAAAGGTTTCTAATGAACCAACTTCAATGTCTTTGATATCTCTTTGTTTATTACACCTAAGAGATGTCTGTAAACAACTGGACTGATTAAAATGGCCATATTTTTAAAGCCCAGTGAAACAGGTGAAGGACACAAAATGTCCACCACCCATTACATATCCCTCAGGTGCACATGCATGTGTAATGCCAACAGACCCTGTTCATCAGTGGTCAGGATTGAACTGGGGACTTCTAGAGCTTAGTGCATGAGCCTCTATCACATGAGCTAAAAGCCAACTGGCTCTTAACTAAGGCTGTAGAGCAGACTCATTTTACCTCTCTCTTTAAGTGTTCTCAGCGCCACTAGATGGGACAGAACACCACACGGAAGGTGTGTGGGTTACAGGTGCAGGTGTTTTATTTCTTTGGCTGAATGTGCACATGCGTGTGTGTTATGGGTCCTATTGTCCTTTTGCTTACATCACTGTTTTACCTAGGTCTAACTCCATCTGACTTCAGCAGAGTCACTTCTGTTTCAAGGCTGCTTTCCTGAAATCAGCTCTGTGTGAGTTGACAATTGCGCCTGCCTGGACCTGCACTGAAGTCAGTGCGCTCTGCACAGTCCCCAGGTACTGTTCCCACAGATCTGACTACCAGACTGGGGCCTTATATTTCTACAAGTTGAGAATCAGGCCTTAGGACTATATATGCATTGGGAGTGGCACACCTGAGATATGAGCCTTTGACAGTTTAGCGCCAAGAGATAATGATAAATTATCAAAAATAAAATTAAATCTACAACCCAAATAGAATAAGATAAATATTATTATTAATATATTATTGTTTATTTTATGGGAGCATCTACGATCCCCAGTCATGGATTAGAACCTCATTGTGCTGCATGCTGTACAGGCCCAGAACAAAAAGACATCCCCTGCTCCACAGACCTTAAATGTTACATTGCATTTAAGTACAGCTGTTATGGTACAGATTGGTAATAATTATTTCCTTCAAGCTAATCTGTTATATAGATAATCAAGACCAAGCTTTTCTTTTTGGTTTCAGTATATTTCAGTCATTCAAAGCTCTGGAATTGTTCCTCAAAAATCCATGTCATTGTTACCTAGCCTCCATAAAAGAGTTTAAGAAACTTCATCTGTAAAACAAAAGAGAAAAAAGTTAGCATTTTACCCTTTATTACACAAAAGACACATACTGTGAAATAAATTACTCTTTTGCACACAAGTGAAAGAACTGATTCATGGCTAAAGTATTATTTCTCTTCTTGCTTTCTACTTCATATATTTAGGAAAGAAAACCACCCAACATCTTTATTTTATTTTTTTACATAAAGGTGTGGAAAACCTTTACTGATGCTGCTGCTAACTCTATGAAATTTATATAGTTACTTATGGAACAAACAAAAGGATGGAAAATGAACTATACAGTACTGCTTTACTTATCATTTGAAAAAGAAAAGAGAGTGGTGTTCAGAATGCTAAAATTTTTGATTGACTAAAATGTTGTCTATCAAAATCTCCTCCAGTTAATTCTTTATTCCAAAAATAATTTAATACAAATATGTTGCTGCAATAGGAAATGTCTCAGTGCTGGACTATAATAGCTTTTGTAGAACTAATAACCTCTTCCGCAGTGATAGTATATAAGATCAACTTCATACAATTATCAGTACAGAGACAATTATTTATTTATATATTTATTTTTAGCATCTGTCCAGCAGAAAAGTAGCTTCAGTGGTTTGTGGCCACTAGAGACTCTGTGAACCTCTGTGGCTACTGTGACTTGTACACTGCTCCTTACTCTGAGAAGATACTTCCTTATTGGTGGTAGCTTCACAATGTTATTTCAGACATTATCCACTCAAGACAGTTCCTTCCCCCAGGGGAAAGTCACAGACGCCACCAAGTCTGATTGCAACTGGGCTCATTGGGAAATGCACTAAGTATGATTAGTGTGTCTTCTGACTTTCAAATATGGGGGCAGGTTCTCCCTAGCTGACTGACATTCCACTTCATCTCTGTCAGTCACCCAGGACAAAGAGAAGGCCCAAGCAAGTTGCAGGCATCTCTCATCCAGACAAGGGAACAAAAATTTGAGGGGAGACTGTAGGAAGTCTTTTTCTCTGAGTCTCCCATCATCTGATTCCTGCAATTTGGTTCGGCACCTCCCTATCGAATTCTTTCAGGCTCCCATTTCCCCAAGACCCATAGTGGTAGTGCTTCCTTCCCACAACAGAAGGAGAAATTGGTCTGTCTCCCCACTCAATAAAGCTGTGCATTGGGGTTACTCCATCCCAGCCTCCTACAGGCAGCACAGTCACAGCAAAGGGAGACAGACTGACTCAGGAAATGTAGAGTACAGGAAGCAGGTTACGTTTACAGGATCTTTCCACAATGCCCAGTACTGCACAGAATGGGTGGTACGGCATTTGTTTTGGTTTTCGGGGATTGGCCTTGGATAGACTGTCGGATGGTTTTTCTCCTGCATAGTTTGGCCAGAGGCAAATCTAGCACTTGTGGCCTTGTATACAGGCAGGGTTTGGAATGCTGTAGTTACTCTGTGCAGAATAAGATCCACTTATCCTTTCAGTAAGGTCATTGTCATAGAAGTTACAGTGCGCCTTAAAAAGCAAATATAATTGTAATGCAGAGCTACAGTTTATATTTCCTTCAAACTTACTACATGCTACAAAAAACTCCCTTTTTTATTGTCATGTTAAAACTGATGGTGGGTTTTATTAGCTTGATCTTGGAAAGGCCTGTCTTGTGGAAACTCCATTCCTTCCTGTGTGCTTGTCTTACTTCTCATATTATGTCATATTAGATAATTATCACCCTATGTGAAGCTCAGAAGTTTTGTTTTTTTTCTTGGTTTTGGTTCTCAGCCTGAATTTCAATTTGAAATTTTCATAACTTCATTCTAAAACTTCAGCGCAGAACTCAATCCAAACTGCTAAGTTTAGCCTTATGTCAAGGTGAATAAGCTTTCCACCTGTTTACATCTGAAACCATAAATCAGATCAGATTTAACTGAAACAGGCTCAGGCACTTAAACATCAATGATGCTCGTCCAAGTTTCAAGTCTGTAATGAAACATAAGTTTTGTCTGCCCTTGAGTTTAATTCTGAAACTTTGGCAGAGTACTGCCAACAATTCTCTTTTCTTTTCCTCCTCCTCTTTAACTCATGCATGCTATGCAGTAAAAATCTCCACCCTTACTTCCTGGATATATCCTCTGACTTTTAACAGATTTTAACACAATTCAGGGAAAGTAACTGTCTACTTTCAAAGAGTTGCTGAAATGCCATTACAGTTTTTGTATTTAAAATTATACATTACATAAAAGCAGTTATGCTCATGTGAAATGATGATAATAAGAACAAGAAGTAGACTTTTGAAATCAGATGCCTGTCATCTGATATTAAACATCAGATGAGCTAAATGGAAACTGAAGTAGCTTTTGGAGGTCTAATTTGTTAACTAAATGTAAAGAATTTTAAAATTTTTATCATATCTTCAAATGGAGAGTAAATTACATTGGATTTTTTTTAGAATGTTGATATTGTAGCAGCACTGACATCATTATCCAGTAGTCGTGTTAATCTCCAAATGCACTGTGTATACGGTTTATTATATTACAGAGATATCCAAGAATCTGGGATGGTAGGTCTTAGTATCAGTTCTTTATTGTTATCATATTATTGCTTCTTTACAAAAAGAGGGCAATACAAGTTATATGGTAGTCATATTTCTGACTGTTTGTATCTTTGAGGATCAAACAGATTGTGCCTCCTGCAGAGAAAGAGCACATAATCTAAGTTAAGGGGTTTTGGAGTTTTAAGTGTGACTCCTCATTGAATAAGCTGGTTTATAGGAGTTCTCAAACCTTTTCTTAGCATGAACTAGAAAGACTGTCTCATGGACACATCTTCAGCCATTTGTTATTGCACAACTAACTTGCCCCTCCCCGTTCATCGTCACGTAATATTCCTGAGGGAAATTGCAGCAATTGCTTAAATGAAAAGCAATATTAGTAAAGTATCTAATGTATTGTTACCTTTTTAAATTTAGGAAGTAGATAGAATATTTAGCATCTTGGGCTAGAACCACAAAGGGGCCTTAGACCCAATGTTGCAACAGATAACTTTAGGTGCACTGTCACTTAGTGGAATCCAGCACCCTGAATTAGGCACCTAGACTCCCTATACAAGGCATGGGAAGAGGTAGGGACCTAGGAATGGGATTCACAAAAGCCAGCACATTCAGTGAGGAGCTGACTAAGTTAGTCAATAGAAAATGGTGAGAAGAGAGGTGTAGTCTTAAGCCCTGTACCTCAAAGGGACTCAGGCACCTAAATACGGGCCAGAGGGCGGCCCCTCTCTCCACTTGGGAATCACAGCCATGAGCCCTCTCCTGGAGTTAGGCACCTAAGCCAGGTCATAAAAAAAATAAAATGAAGCAGAGCGTCTCCTTTTACCGAAGTGGTTAGACTACTGACCCAGGCTGTTCTCCACTCTGCCTGACATGGACTGGAATGGGTGCTTGTACATTGCTGGGGATTGCCCTGACCACTAGGCTTAGTCAGCCTCGCTTTCTCTCTTTGGCCAAATGAATATTTATTTAGTTATGCAAAGTGGAATAGATTCACCAGGAGACAGTGACCACTGCTATTTAGGGACATCTCTGCCTACATTTTGTACAGGCCCTGATTTAGTAGACATGTTCTAAGGTACCCTCTTAGTGTTCCTATCGGATCAGGACCCACCGCTGGAGATAGGTGGAGAGTACTGCTAGCTTCTGAATCTTGCCAGAGGCTAGGCATGAGCTAGGCACTGGGTGCCATGACTTAGGTGGCTTTGCACATGCTTACTGGGAGACTTCTAGGCTCCTAGGGGACTTTACCTGTGGAAACATAGGGAAATGTAGGATCCTTCATGGTTAGGCAGCAGCTGAGTGAGGGTTTATAGAATCCTCATGAATGCAAAGACTGTTCCTGAGGTAGAATGACACCTGCCTAGTAAGGATTTTAAAAAACAGGACCAGAATCTCAAACTGGTGCCAATGGAGGATGTAAAACATCATTGCAACATGTATTCTGTGACTAGTCTTGCTCAAGAGCTTGACAGCTATGATTTGGACAAGCTAGAGCGTCTAGTTGGCCATAACAGATAGCCCTAGTTAGAGCAAGCTACACAAGCTATAATGTATTACAAAATCTTTTTTAATTTATGGGAAAAAGAAAAGAGCAAAGATTGTTTCCACTAACCTTAACCACTTTATTGGTATTAAATCATATTAAGCTACTTTTATTTTCTTGAATTTGCCATTTTCTTCGAGTTGTTTATTCTGATTTGCCTTGGCCTCCTGACAAATGTGCATCACGTGTCAAGAATCAGTTCTAAACTTCATTTTTCCTATAAAAATGAAGAGATATAATTATATTTAAGAGCAGTGTATAAAAAAGTACCCATAATTTACCTCCTTTTGGATAAGTAGAGAGTAAAACAATAGCTTTAAATAGATATGCCATGTGAACTGCCAGAATAGGCAATATATACACTGCACTTTATTGATGTATAATACAAGGGATCAGCCCCTGAATATGCACATTACTGGAGTAAGTAGCTTCCTACAATTAAGCATTTAGAGCCTAATGCTGAAAAGTTCAGAGTACCACATGTGAGGTGATGGGTTCTTCTTCTCCCATTGAAGTCAATCACATGATTCCCAGCACCTTGCATGGCTGGAATCTGAGAGAACTGAATTTTTATACACTAAGTTTAATATTTTGCATGTTGTTCAAACTAATACAAAAAAACCTTTCATGTCACACAATCCTGGGGCCTGATTCTCAGTTCACATTCATGTAAATCAAGAGTAATTCCACTGAAGTTTAACTGAAGCAACATAGTGGAGAATCAGGGCCCAGTTTTTATACATCTAAATGTCATTAACCAGGGATGAAATTAGCTCTTACATTTACTACACAGTCTGAAATAAACTGGTGAGTGGACTAAATCTTATGAGGTTTTCCAACCCCTAATTTATGTGGATGTACTGCTCTGTAAAGTTCAATATTTACACCTCTTCAGAATGCATAAAGTCAAATTATGCAATTAGTCATTTTTGTTGTTTATTTATTGATTTATATATTGCTAATATATAATTAAATGGAGTAGCAACACATTCAATCTAATGAGATCAGATCAAGACTAAATTTCTCTTATGGACAGACAATAAGTAATTATGCAATTAAGCAAAAGATACTTAAGTGATGTATGCATTTAAAGTTTCCAATAGGAAAATTCACCACCTTTAAATTCAGACCAGTTATAAATAGTCCGCTATGGATTTAGTGCCTAATTTTAGGCACCCACGTTAGAACATTTTGGCCTCTGGCTTTTTAAGAAATATGACTAATGTACATATATTAACTGAAGTATACTGTATTTTTATTGGCTCAGTCTCTCCTTCACTCCTGTAATAAACTCTTCCATAATTAATGTGAAAGCACCTAAAAATGATTCCTGGTAAGAGTAAATCTCTACTAAATATAATTTTACAATTATAAATAAACAAGTGGAAAAGGGAACAATTTGCCTACGAATTTCATTAAAAATTCTTACTGAAATCCCTTTATATAATCAAATATATAACATTAACACAATGGTCATTTTGGAAACAAGAGTGTGTGTGAATAAAAAAGATTGTTATTGTGCAATTATAACTACACAGGAGAGGACAGGACTATCATCCGTACAAAATGGAACAGCAAGCATTTTATTAACAGCTATGGTGAACTTATGCAGGAAGGAATCTGTATAACTGTACTTATCTTAAGAGGTTGAAAACAACTGCATTTGGCTTCAAGTTTCATGTGTGTTATATGGATATCCTGTATTACCAACCCTTTGTAGGGTCCTATTTACACTACGCAGTAAAGCTGTGAGTTTGGCTACATATATTTTGGGATTCTCATGACACCATGAGGCATTTGAGCTTTGCCTCTGTGGTTACTAATTTGTACAGAGGAACGATGAAACATGAGAATTTCTTTAGCAAAATTCTTAACTCTTATCTGAATGTGAAAAGGACATAGCAAGGGTGTATAAGGACTGCTCTTTTGAGGTGTTGATCACCTCTGTTGACCACATGTGAGTTCAGGGTGCTCAATACCTTGCAATACTGGACCTTAAGAAAACAAAACAGCAGTCTAACCATACAGAAGAAACCACACTTCTCAACCTGCTCTTCTGTCCTGTGCTATCTCCATTAACGACACTAAGGGCAGTTGGAACATTGCCTACAACAATATATTACCTTTCACTTGTTCAAGGTATGTCTAGTCAACAGGGGCACCATAGCTCATTGGATTCCAGTTTAACCCATGTGTGACCTATGTAACAATTAACCCTTTAGTTTCCAGATTAACACTGTGCAAGTCACATCTAACAAATACCACTGTATCAATACCTGAATATTGCACAGCAATTCATATATCTGAACCTCTGGATATTAACTGAAGTGCTTTGGATGTTGAAACGAACTTTGTGAGGAAAGGCCATTCTAAATGTTTTTGGATGCTTATATGAACTAAATAGAATCTATAAATCTTTTACAATTTATTATTGCTACATGTCTAGTTTTCTGCCCAGAGCTAATAATGACAACTTAATTTATAGTACCATCTTGTGACTTATGTTTTTAGTCAATGATGTCAGCACCAGTAGCCATGTTCAACAAATCCTCTTCAGCCTGCCTGTTTTTATGAGATCATTCACACTGTCTAGCAGATTCACCTACCTCATCCCACAATCAAAATGTTAGTTGAAAATCACTGTTTCACATATGTGTTTGTAAAATTAGTTTTTAAACTCATTCAGATCTACACCATAATTGTAACTGATATATTAAGTTTTACATTTCTTTTGTTGACACATAAGTACTACTCATGGACACACAAAACAGCCATTTAATTAACATTTGGATTCTCCAACAGCCATAGCAAGGGGTCCCTAGCTTTTAGCTTGGGTTAGCCTTAAAGGACATTTACATCTTGCACATCATAGCAGCTGCTATTAGCTTTTGGAACCTAAGACTGTATCTCATTTGAGTGTGTATGTTTACCAGCTTTAACCTTGTAAATATCACTCACTTCCTTTTCCTAGTTAATAAATCTTTAGTTAGTTTATTATAGAACTGGCTGCAAGTGTTGTCTTTGGTTTGAGATCTGAGGTGCAACTGACTAGTCCTTTGGGACTGGCAGTAACTTGAATATGGTTGTGATTTGTGATATAAGGGACTATCTATCACAAAAGCAGGCTTTCCTGGGTTGCAAGATAAACTGGAGTGTCTAAGGGGACTGTCTGTGACTAAGGCTGATATAGAACTTGAAGTATTCACACTGGATGCTTGGTTGGTGAAATCTAACTACAGAACACACATCTGAATTGGGGTTTGTGCCCTGATTTGTGTCAGTCTGCCCTGAGGTTGGCACCCACATTCATGAGTGACTACAGACAAATTAATTGTGCACATATAGTAAATATTATATCCTATTTTACTCCACAGCTTCATCTTTTCCCAAATTTGTATTATCCCCTGTGGGAGGGTGCTTCTGCAAACACACCTAATCAGCCCCTGCCATGCCAGCCCCAATCAAGGGGGAAAGATTGGGACTGGTTGAAAAGCCTTACGTCTGCCTGCCGATTGGCAACACCTGCCAGCCTGATAGACCAGGAGCTACAAAGGCTGGGAAGGAGCCAGAAGGAGGGAGGCAGCCAGAAAGAGAGGAGGGAGATGGGTGGAAGTCCTCTAGCTAGTTACCGACCCACCTACTGTGGTAGATGAGAAACCTGTAAGGACACTGGTGGTGGGAAAACACTTAAAGAATGAAGGACACAGGTGTTGTACAGAGCTGAAGGTCTCCCTGGCCTTATATGGGAGGGCAACCAGGCCCAGAACAAGAGGGGCTGGCCGTGCACCCTTTATAAAGGAATTAATGTGCTCCTCCAGCATGTGCATTTTGATGAACAAACATTCAAAGTTTTAGAGCTTTTAAAAGTGAAATGCTGCAAATCCAGAATGGAAAGATTGGATTTTGGGGATTTTTGCAGGGGTTATTTTTTCCTATTTGTACCCATGTCTCAAATTTCACATGCATGAAACTCCAGGATATTGTTCTAGTTTATATCTTTTTGCCAAATAAGAAATATTAACATTTGAAAAGTTTGTTTTAAAATTACATTTTAAAGCATTTCACTTTCTCTCTCTCTCTCTCTCATTTCAGTTTGATGTCTGTTTTTGCTACCTGCATTTAATTGTAATACCACACAGTGGTGAACTTCTGATGGGCACACAGGGCCCAAGATCAGTTGTTCTAAAGGTGCCTGAATACATCACTGGCACATGGACATATGATGGGGTGTTAGATAATATATGGGGAATCTTGTGTAACACCCAAATATCAGTCATCCAGCTACCTATCCCACATGCATGCCTTGCACACCATGTTGAAGCACCTTGGGTGAACTCTGAGCCATCTTTAGCCAGTGAGATAAAGCACTGCATTCAAATGTAACTGGCTCCATCTCTGTTGGAGAAGGGACCTGGCAGACACTTGGTCAACTCATACTAGAATGAGCTTGCTCAACAGAGTGAGGAGGTCAAGGCTCCATGGTAGCCAGAGACAGGGAGACACTGTCAGTTGGTTGGAACCTAAATGTGGGATGAAGGTCTGTTACAATTAGCGCTAAGAAAAGAATCTAGGTGTCTTTACTGCCTTGTAACTTGCTAGTGATGGCTCCAGACTGCCCAGCTAATGTTTCTGCCTCAGATGGCTCCAGTGTCCTACTGCTGTTGATAGGTTGAAAGGCTTGGGATCTCTCTCCCTCCTAGAAATGGTCACAAAAACTGGACAGAATGGGGGTATTTAGGACAGTGCATATTTTCCTCTTTTCTCTCCCCTCCCCCCTCAAACAATGGACTCCAGCGAACAACTGGAACATGTAATGGATTTTGTTTTCTTTCCTTTAAAGAAACCATATATCCTTCCCTTTGTGTTTAATATCATGATATATATATTATAGCTTTTGTGATCTGCAAAGTAAGAATTTGCTCCATAATAGAGTGCAATTCACCAGTCTGGATATTCTAGGAACACAGTGACATTGTGCCTTCACATATGTAAATCCTTGCCTGATTGAGCCCTATACCTGTACTGTCAGTGCTGATAAGGCACAGAACATCACAAATGGTACTGACAGCAAATACGTCACATACTCATAACATAAAAGCAAGAAGGAAAAATATATAGTTTGTTGTTGTCATTTGAATGTTTGGTATAGGCACATTGAGGATGGATTTAGTTGCTCTATCAGTAACAATGTAAACAGACAGCAAAGAAAGGGCACATGTTTGAAACAAAGTTTAAAAAAATAAATATATATTTCACCTTGTTTCACATCTGTCTAGGCAGGAGTTTCAGATTCATTACAGTACAAAGTCACACTACCTCCTTAGTACTTCAATAGCACTATCTCTTCAATACTTTTAAACATGATGAGTCACATTCTATGCTAGCAAATTTGGCCCCATGTCTAGCTATATTGTGCATGAGGTCCTTTGACTAGATCAGTGAAAAACAATAACTACCTTAAAATTAAGTTGGTAGTGAAAATAATTCAACCACCACCACACTCCCTTCTACAAATTATTTTGGCTATTTCAATCATACTCAGTGCAATTCCTGTCCTGTGTGCTTTTGAAGTATGTTTTTGCCTATCTTAGACATGTGCAGAGCACCTGACACTGTAGTATCTATCTATCTCACTTAAAATATTGCCTCCTCAACCAACTGTAAAAGAACAAAATATCAAGCATAATAAAATGTTTAATCATGCTCAGAATTTTCTGTGAGTTTTAATATAGGGCCAAATTCTGCATTCAGTCCTTGTGTGGAATTTTTATTGACTTCAAACTCCTTGAATTAGAGAGCAGAATATGGACCCTGGAAATATTCATTTTGATCACCAGTGTAATGAGGCAGCCACCTCCCAAGCACCTGCCTCAGGGCTGGGGATGGCTCTGCAGCACCCTGACTCAGTTTCCCTCTTCAGGGCTCCTTAATAAACTCCATATATATGGGTTAGTGCTGGAGATGGCTCTTCAGTGTAGTCACTGAGTCAACCCCTTCTAAGAGTAACAAGTCCAACTCTGTCCACATATCTATTCAGGGGACACCATCATAAGACCTAATCACATCAGCCACACTATCAGAGGCTCGTTCACCTGCACATCTACCAATGTGATATATGCCAGCAATGCCCCTCTGCCATGTACATTGGCCAAACTGGACAGTCTCTACGCAAAAGAATAAATGGACCCAAATCAGACATCAAGAATTATAACATTCAAAAACCAGTCAGAGAACACTTCAACCTCCCTGGTCACTCGATTACAGACCTCAAAGTTGCAGTACTCCAACAAAAAAACTTCAGAAACAGACTCCAGTGAGAAACTGCAGAATTGGAATTAATTTGCAAACTTGACACCATTAATTTAGGCTTGAATAAAGACTGGGAGTGGACGGGTCATTACACAAAGTAAAACCTATTTCCCCACACTATTTTCTCCCTACTGTTACTCACACCTTCTTGTCAACTGTTGGAAATGGGCCATCCTGATTATCACTACAAAAGTTTTTTTTCCTTCTGCTGATAATAGCCCACCTTAACTGATTACTCATTATATTTAGTATGGCAACACCCATTTTTTCATGTCATCTGTGTATATATATCTTCCTACTGTATTTTCCACTGCATGCATCTGATGAAGTGGGTTTTAGCCCACAAAAGCTTATGCTCAAATAAATTTGTTAGTCTCTAAAGGTGCCACAAGTACTCCTCATTCTTTTTGCTGATACAGACTAACACGGCTACCACACTGAAAAAAGTCCAACTAAAAAGTACCAGCAAACAAACAAATGAAAAAGATTCTTCAACCCTTCATGGGCTTCTTTTCAGACTATCCTCTGGACCCTGTTCTCAGCCACATTTGTGTCTTTCCCCCAACCCACTATAGATCACTCAGCCCCCGGACTGGTTCCCCTGGAATATCATTCTCCTGCAGACCCTGGCTCAAGGCCTTCACACCTCCTGCATTGCACAGTTCTACTCTCAGACTGAGCTCTCTGAGGACTTTTATAAGGCTCAGCTGTCCATTAAGATATCAGATGAGCCTCTTAGTACCAGGCTGGGAAGCAGCTAATTAATTATGGCACAGGTTGGGCTGGTCCCATCTCCCCTTAAAGGACAATCAGCCAAACCTGAGCAGGTGTTACCATTTCTTCTGCAACTGCTGTTACACTCAGTGTCACTGGAGTATAATCATTAGAAGTACACATCTTGAAATTCAGCTGCCAGAGATTATAATATCAGTTACATGTAAGGCTTACTGCCCCCCTTTTTTTGTTTTAAACTCAATCACTAATGAAACTTGGAGAGCACTTCAGTCAGCATAAGTAGTAGTAAAGAATTTGTAGGTGTGGCACAAAGTTGTAATGAAGTGTTACAGAACCTAAGGATATCTAATTTCAGGATATATAGACATAATTGCTAAAAGAATACTACTGTATTGTTGTCAAGACAAGTAAAAAAATCTAAAAGGAGCTCAGCTTATCAGACATGGAAAATGAAAATAAAGGCACTGAAAGCTGATGAAAAGACAAATCTAAAATATATTATATCTTATTAATGGTGTCAACAATCCCTGCAGTGAATGATGGTAAATGTAGTGTCATGTGTCCCCCACCATTTAGATGTGTTAAATAAGGGTGTTGTTGTTGTTATTATTTACTTGTGTTATCACAGTGCCCAGGAGCCCCAGTCATGGACCAGGCTCCCACTGTGCTAGGTGCTGTACAGACACAGAACAAAAACACAGTCCTTGCCTCAAAATGCTCACAATCTAAGTATAAATTAAGAGGCAACACGGAAACAATATGAGAATACTGTCCAAATTGACAAGACAGACACAGGGTGGGGTAAGAGGTAGAACACACAACAGAGCAAACAATGTGATAGCAGCAAATGCTGTGTTAATTCATCTATGGATGTGTGTGGTTTACTTAGGAGGGGATCAGCTGAATGGGAAGCGAAGGGAGACAGGGCAGGGGAGGAAATAGTAAGAGTGGCAGGTCTGCAGTGAGGCTATGGTGAAGAGACTGTGAGGGAGAGAGAGAGATGAAGGGTTGGAGCAAATAGCCCATCAACACAAGTCAGAGAAAGTCAAAGAACATTCTACAGTTTTGACTGGAATGTCCAAAGGACCCTGCTTTGACTAGTTCTGTTCCAACCAACTGGAGCTTTTGGCTGGCTTCTCTGTCTAGTTTGTCCCCAAAAGCCAGGGAGGGAGAAGGGAGGTAGGCACCATCTGGAACCTAGTGCCCTCAGAGTGTGTATGTGGGTCCTTCCCTACACAGTTCTTGTCCAGGATATTGCTGGAGGAGGGCTGGTCCCATCTGGACCCTATTTTAACCTCCTTCCTCCAGTGGAATAGTCCATGCTTTGAGTACTCCTGCTCCTACCGGCTGGAGCAGTGTATGATAAACATTACTGAAAATATAAGAGGGGCTGCACGAAAGTTCTATGGACGAATCAGCAATTTCATAAAGGCTTTAAAAAAAGAAAGAAAAAGAAAGTCCAGGCTCAGCTATAGGATGAAAATAATATTACAAAATACTAATTAATCAGAACTCCACATTCGATATGCTTCTGGAATCACAAAAACCTGTATATGCCTGTCTCAGTAAACAGGAGATCATGAAAGCATATACCTTCAGCTCCACTCACGAGAATACAGGTGTTAGTTTAGTCAATATCCTCTGCCTATTTCAACTGTCCTCTCAAGATGTTGACAGTATTATATATTCTCTAGCTGTTTCTGAGTGGCAACAAGTATAATCTTCTTCCCTGCAACTCAAAAAGGTAAAACATTCTTTCCTATGTGAAAAATCAAAGAAATAACTTCCAATCTAGTTCTTACAACTGAATGCCAATTAATAAATCAGTGAAAATGAGGCAATATAACGAAAGCATCATAACATGCATCTTTTGGAAGGTAAGATTTAAACCATAGAGATGAATGATCACTACGAGTAGTGATCAGTAAAACTGAATTCTACGGTATTAAAATAGTTACTTCTTCATGTATATCAGCGGGACCTGGGTGAACAACATCTAAAGCTGGTAACTCCCATTCCCACATCTTTCTATTGTGCAGAAGGTTGATAAACTGGGTTTGCTTCTTTTGACATTTCTACAGAATAATGCAGAACTACCCAGACAAATTATTGTAAATCTGCGAAATATTTGTAAAAAAACAAACAAACAAACAAACAAAAACAACCCACAAACAATGAGACTTTTAATGGAATGGGAATTTCTTATTTAAAAAAAAAACCTGAAACATTTTCAAATTATAAATCCATTCCTCTAACCTATGCCACTGAACATAAATGTAGCTGACCAGGGAATCAGCAAGAAGAATTACATTATTTCCCTATATATTGAGCTATCGGTCTGTGTGTACATGCACAAAACACCTGTAAGTAGCCACCCCAAAATATGATGACAAAACCAACCCCTCCACAGCCCCTCCAAACACAAAACCGGACAAATTTCTCAGTGCTGGTCTTAGAGAAAATGCCTGTAAAAACATTTGTTTATTAAACATTTGTGGCTGTATGAGTGACATTGCTCAACCAGAACATACTGCAAGTAAGTTGATTGACTTAAAATATATTGGGTGGAGGATAAAGTAGAGAGAGAATAAATCCACAGAAATTATTTATTTCTTCACATTATCTCCCTTTTGTGTTTTTTCTCTTTCTCCATTCTGAATCTAATGAGAAAATACCTGGTACAATCCCAAATAGTTATTTTTTCAGATATTTTCTTTAGATACTATATGCCCAGCACACTTTTTTTAGTGGTACAAGGCAGATTGGGTATCAGCAAAGGCTTTTTGAGTGTTTTAGGTACCAGTCCATTTGCCAGATTCAGGATCCCGAGTTAATGGTAAGAATGCGAAATGTTTTTTTACCAAGATCAGGAAATGGATAAAACATCAATGTATGCTTCAGATATATACTTAAATACTGACATTTCTTGGTAATACAGTATATTTCAAATATTTTCAAAGACAAAATACAACATATTAAGTAAGACAAACTCTTCCTTCATTTAAACTAATGAAACATCAGTAATTTAGGAATACAGAGCTTAGCACAATGGCTTGTCAGGGCTATGATAATAAAAATAATAAATAACAATAACAATTAGGGTAGAATTTGGCCCACAATATTTTTTTATGTTAGCTCATATTATAAGCAACCTGCAGCTAGACAAGTGTCAGTTCTTTCTGCATTAATTTGAATTTGTGGGATGGGGGAGGAAATATTTCAGTTTTTAAAGTTGATTTGCTAAATCTTGAGAATTTGCACAAATTTTGTCAAGAAAAGAGTAAGATAACCAAGAATGACAATAGATAAAAGAATGGATAATAGAGAATTGAATTTCCTTTTTATGTGTAAATTTTTCCCCTCCACTTTTTGCATCTCATCTCAATCTAGCATCTTGATGGCATTGGCATAGCAAACACAAATGCACGTAGAGAAGACATGCATTTATAAATATAACTAGGCAATTACATCATTAATCCACTGGATCATACAACATTCTTAATCAAAGTATTTGGCATGAGAATGAAAAAAATTAAGGAACCTGAAGCATCCTAAAATAACAAAAAGTACAGTATTATTCAACTTAATACTCTATAAAACTGATACTGTTAATTATTTATTCTTGACACTGTTGAATCACTTTTCTATATTATGGAAAACTCCAGCAGGAAATGCAAAGTTTTATCTTTCCTGGTATGTTCCCCATTCAGTACTATTTACAATCAATGGATGGACCTAACTAAAGCATTGAAATAGCACAAATATATTACCATGAACAACTATCATATGCTCCCATAAACTTTATGTTTTATCTTTTGAAAAGCTTCTGCTATTTAATAAGATTTAGCCTCTTACTTTTAATCTCATATTGCAATTGCAAGAAAGACCTAGTACTGCTCTGGCATGTTACAGTGTTGTCATGGATACACAAGTATGGTGTATTACTTCCACCAGTAAATAAACAAGATTCTCAAAGAGTGCTTGGTAGGATTTACTAGCCCTATAGTATTGTTAGCTGCACAGAGCTTTAAATAAGCAAATGGTTTGTAGTTTTGAATAATATCCAGTGTTGAAGGGAAGCACATATATGCTATATATATTTCTTTAAAAATAATAAGGTGCATGCTACATTGTGTAACTTTACTGTCCTCCGTTTTTAATTTAATTTGCCTTTATCTCATATTTTTCATAAAATATTTGCACATATATGGGACCATTTTCTAATATTCTGCACAACTTGTGGCAGTCATCTAATAACTGCTTAAATAGATACACAACATGTTTATACATGCAACTTATAAAGGACAGATTGATCATTCTTAAAGCAGATAGTGATATTTGTAATTTAAAAACAGTATTAGGTGATATTAAAATTGTGTCTTTTCTAAAAGAAAGTCTTCTTTCCATTCACAGTCTACAGAGATGAAATTCAATCAGTCTTACTAGCATATATGTCAACAGCTACAACAGACTTGACTTGATTCTAACAAATCAGTATGTTGATGAAGGGATGTAGATTAGATGCCTTAAGCTTCTGTTTCAAGAAAGAAAAACACAGATTGTTAAGAATGCTATATTTAGTTCTCTGTGTTAAACTTAACAATAGCAAAAGTCTGACTCATATCTAGACACTTCAATTTCTCACAGAAATGAACACAGAAACATCTAATTAAATCAGGTAAAAATCTCAGGTTTTACAGCTTTAGAAATATAAACCCTTATCATTTTAAATAAAATTCACTGAAGAAAATAACATAATTGTGTTTTATGTAAAATTCATGGAACTATGTGCATCTTTCCTTTCCTGTTCAGAAAGCCTCCATTGTATAATGATGCATTCCAGCACCCCCTCTGTATGTATATGGTTAGAATGTTCTGTTGGGTTTAATTGTTGGCATAACTTTGCTGATTGGACTGAGAAAACCTAATTTAAGACTAGACAGAGCGAATAATTCACAATGAATAATTTATTTGTTAAATTTAGCCATTTTTTCAACTCTTGTCATGTCTGCAAGCAGATTGCAAGCTAGGTTGTTGGGGGTTTTTGGCAGGGGTTATATATCTATCTATCTATATCTATACTCTATATCTATATCTAAGATATAATTACGAATATTCAAAATCTGAGCTGTGTTGGTTAGTTGTGATTGGCCATGTAAGACATATGGTATTGTTTCTGTTCCCTTACTGGGGGTTCAATCCTGCAAAGTGCTGAGCTCTCTGCCCGCAATCTAGCTAAGCACAAAGAATCAGATTTTTAAAGTATTTAGGTGCCTATCAGGATTTTCAAAAGCATCTAGGTGCCTAATTTCTATTGATTTCAATGGACATTAGGCACCTAGATACTTTTGAAAATCCCAGTAGAGGCCTAAATACCTTTAAAATCTGGTTCAAAGTGCTTAACATTAAGCACATATGCATTCCCATTGAACCCAGAATGTCCAGCACCCTGCAGGATTGAGCCCTGGGTGAGCACACGGTAAAAATTCTTCTGCGTGGAATATAAAATTTGATTTCCACAAATATTTTTCCAGTAAAAATCAATTGTAAAAATGTTTACCAAAAGTGATCACAAAAGGGTCATGAACACAGCCAAATTGAATTCATGAAATAATTGGAATGAATATTTCTGATTTGTTGTTTGTTTTCATTACTTACTATTTAAGATTTATAAGATTGCATAATAAGTTATATGGATTGCTTTTTAAAAGATACCAGCACAGCATTTTGAACTCCTTGGGGGCAAGAACATGGCTTCTTCTGTGTTTGGAAAACCCATAGCACACTGGGGGCATTGCTGAAAATTAATAAATAATAATAATTAGTACAATCCTGCAATATTTATTCACATGAGTAATTCTTACACATGCAGGTAGTCACATTGCAGTCAAAGGATCTATTCACATGTTCAAGAATTACATGTCAGTAAAGGTTACAGGATCAGACCCAATAGATGTAAGTCAGGAGCAGCTGAAACATATTATGAATGTTCCATGAATCACAAATTTCTGTATTTAAGCATTTGCAGTCTTGTAGAAAAGAGACATTTAATGTAAACAGCCTTCACACCTTACGGATTATAGCAGGAAAAACCTGAAATTCTGATTTATTTCCAAATTAAAGCTACAGTAGAGATTTTGTTTAAAAGAATATCTTTGTGCTTTCTAACAAACAAGGCATCAAAAATAGCTCCTTCAGAAATTAATCTGTTTAGACTATTGCTTGGCAGGCCTAAATATGGGTAACAGTTCTATTCTTTGTGGGAATGATGTTATTGTCATTTAGTAGCCACAATTTCTCTTTTCCTTAGATACTTTGACTACTGTTTGAAAAGCTGTGCTTTAAACGAGGAGTTCAGTGCTGAGGGAGTTAATTTAAATTTGATAACAAATGGCTCTGCTTTTGAAATGAATGTAGCCTGGCAACTTCAACTGAGAACCCTTCATAGGGCCTCAATTATGTATGCAGCTTCTTTGAGAAATAGTTTCACACATCTGACCCAAGGCCCACTATGTTGTTGCCATGAAATAAAACTGTATGTAGGCAATGTTTCATTTCTGTACACTCTTCACATAGGCAGGCTTTGCCCCCTTCCCCCCACCTTGTGCGGATGCGCACACACACAAACACGCACAAAATCTTTTATTCTGAACCCGTTTCTTATATTTTTCTATGGCTCACGTCTGAATAAAAATATAAAAGAAATAATCGATGGCCCAGTACTTAATTTGTGTGCTTATATTTTAAGAATTTCAACTCATGCTTCTAAGCTGCCCTAATCAAAGCAGTAGTGTGAAACCAGACAGACAGACAAACGGTTAAACATCCACACCATTTCATTTTTTTTCAAAATGGCTGCTTTGTCTGTGTGCATACACCAATAGCAAATGTCCTTCTGTTATTGTACAGCCAATTTGATGTGTCAAGTATTCATATGCTAATAATGGTACAGTTTCTCACTTTTTCACAGATAAATTGTAAAGATTGTTACAGACAGTGAAACACAAGAATAAACAGCCTTTATTTCAGAAGTGATAAATTACTTTCCATTCAAATAACATGCAACACATGCTGCTGACCATTATTGTTTCCATTCATTGCTATTTTGCCTTCTGTTTTTTTCCCCTTAGAGTAGTTAGAAAATATTTAGCAGATATAGCCAGACTTGATACAAATAACACAATTTCATTAATTTGCTTTGTGGTTTCATGACGTGAACTTCATTTTTTACTCAGTTTTTACAGGCGATGAAAGTTTGTGACTGGAACAGACATTGTTCTCTGACATAGAACATTCAAATTAAAAAAAAAAACCAAAAACCTGTAATGTGCAGGATTTTAAGAGTAGACTGTCTCCCCTGCCATTTTTACAAAAATGCCATAATATACCCCCAAATCATTCTGTTTAAAAATGCATTAGTAAAGAGTTTCCTGAATATAATTTAAGGTAGAAGCCAGAACAAAATCAAAAAGCTTCTGTTTGGCTGGAAAGTATAAGTCAACAACTAAAAGGTACATAAAAAAGAAAGCTAGTTCATTTTTTTTCTAAATTAAAATATAAACATTTTCACAAAATTATGGTTTAGAAATTCAAAAGGAAAAGAAAAGGGCATAATGCTGAAATAATCAATATAAACAACAATATGGCACTGACAAAATAAACTTGCTTTATATCAAGAGGCACTTGTTTTTATCAACATAAAAAATGAGCATGCATTACTACTGATTAAAAAAGGTGGAGTTACACATCACAGTCAAAGATCATATTTGTGTCCTCAGTCCAGACACAAAAATGCATTTACATAACCACGTGGTTGTACATTCAATCCATAAATGTAAAGGCATTCAGAGAAACACTAGGAGGCCAGACTGACAGACACTGTTAATTAAATTAACCACTTGTATGTGTAGGTGCCACTGTATTGAAGTCAATTGGCCTTGTTCTTTAAATCCTTGCATTGTGCCTAGGTACTGTGAGGGGGCTGAGGTTGGTTATGTACTATACCATGCCTGGAGAAATTCTTATAGGGGAGCATTTGCCTGTCTTGGTGGGTTTTAAATTTGAATGTGAGCTAAATTGAATGCAAAAAGCTGTGTTAATCAATGTTAAGTTTGCACTGTTACAATCATATAAAGTTAGGTAATATAAATTTGTTCCCACAGCAAGATAAGTCCAGCCATATTGTACTGTTCTGTATGTTTGAGTATATCTTTAGCTTTAGCAATATAAACAGTATTACATTAAGCTACATATTAAATCAGAAAAAACAGAAATAGAAAATACTATATATGTTAAGTTAATGTATTCTCTGTGTTGGGGTAATGTTGTTTAAGTTTAGAAATTCCTGATCTTTCTTATTTTAATAGTGCACTCTTTTAAGTTGCATTGATCTTGGAGGTTTGTTTTTGAATTTAATATTTTAGGCAGAAGGATTTTTTTTGTTTTAAAATAAATGAAAACTGCAAAGGCAAAAGGCAGGGAAAAAGGCAAAAATATTCACTGACCAGTTGGCCGGTCAACTAGTACCTGCTCAGTTCCTTAGAAAAGTGGACACTGGCTTAGTTAAGAGTCAGCAGCTATTATGTATCATTGAAAAAAGTGTACATTTCTGGAAAGATGCATACCTGTACAATGTAGCAATCCAAAAGAGAGAACTCTCACATTCCGTGAAAGTTTTCAGCTGTACTTGGCTAATAATGTACAATATGTAAACGTTCATAACTTTGTTAATTTCTTGCCAATTTTTCCTAAAAGTTGAGCCATTTTATTCAGATGTCTCCTTCCAAATTAAGATGGTGCTAAATCAGGATCTCAAAATGGAATTAGAATTAACCATATTTAGCACTCAATCCTGCTGTCCTGCTCGGGCAAACCTATTGAAGTCAAAGACTGAGCCCTCATGACTACTTCTCAATTTCTTTTATTATGGAAGTGCCATAACCCAGCAGAATTGCTGTAGTTCCATGGTGAGAGGGGTAGGGATGAGAAAGGAATTCAGAGCAGTGTGAAATACCCACATTTTGTTTGGGCATAGTAATGTTTTGCAGCCCCTAAACCTGCTCATATCCTGCCATAACAGCAATGGAGGAGCTCTACATGAGCTTCTGGAGACTGATGATTCATTGCTAATGCTATGCACTTGTAAATGAGCACACTGGCTGTTTACTAAGGCTCTGATCCTCCAAACACTTCCACATATGCTTAACTTTAACCATGTGAGTAGACCCATGAAAATCAATGGCAACAGCTTGTTATGACAGTGGTGTATTCTTGCCAGCATATCAAGCCTAACATTAAGAAATAGTATCAAGGTACTGGTATGATGAAGATGCACTTAGAAAAACTAACACCAAGCATATTATTTTTCAGACTTGGCCACGGAAGTTTTACTCAATAAGGGCTATTTATATGCCACATTTCAAGTTTCAAAGTGTAGTTGGTTTTGAGTTAACTATGGGAGTGGGGGGGGGGGAAACAAAAGTGTAGGGGAAAAAGTAAGCAATTTGCAGCATGAATGTTGTATTTTTTCAGACACTCAGAATTCTAAAACAGCTTGAAGCGATTTTTCTCAAACATGTTAAAAAATAAAAATAAATCTTTGCACAGAGACTAAGCACGAAAAATTTCATCTCAAAAGGAGACTTCTTCAGTAAATTATGAGGAAGTGAAAACATGGGGCCATTATTGAAACCATTTTGCAACCTTAAAAATAGTGTCCACAGAAGCAAAGACTATCATTTAGTTTTTTGATAGTTAATTTCTTTTAGAGCCTGATCTAAATTACATTGACTTCAGTGGGAGTTTGATCAGACCCTTAGGTAGTATATTAAAGAAAAGTATCAACGGCATGCATTTGAAAACTCCATAATTTACAGTATGACATTGTGGATTATTGGGTAACTATGTTACTGCTTTTAGAAATACCATAGGCCATCAGGGAAATACATAGCTAAAAAGCATTTGAAATATGTAATATTAACTGGATCCAGTAAATAAATAGGGTGTGTTAGTACACCCTAGATCTAAGCATGGAGGGGACCCTGTGTGTGTATTTCTCTTTGCCCCATTACAAAAGGTAGCCTACATGGCAAAAATCCCTTTCTTCCCCCAGGCCCATGGCATGCACTCCATTGGACTGGGGGCCAGACTATAGCCTGTTCCACTGTGACCTCTGACAGAACAGTTGGGGAGAAATCACCACAAAGAGAACCTCATGGATCATGATGTCATCTCCTTTAGCCCCTTCCCTTGGGTTTACCTGAAGGAATAGCAATCAGGCCCATAATTATGGCATTTTTTAAATTTTGAAGTTGTTTTTGAGATCTGCCACATCAAGACTTAGAGACTTTTAAGGTGATGTTAATGTCTCAAAAGGAGACGTAGCAGGTCAATGAGGACAAAATGTGTCTATGGTTAAATCAACATATGCTAAATAGTTGTGAAATTTTCATTTGAAAACCTGATTGTACATGTTCAGTGACTACTCTATTTTTAAGATGAAATGCCATAGTCAATTATATTTTGTACAAATTACAGAAAGTTATTAGCTCACATTGCTGACTAATTACCTTTTGCCCGCACCCTTGCAAGTATGGAAGGCTCCATTTGCAACAGACCTGTGTGGTAACACTGCCCAGGACTAGCAATATATGGGGAGCCCACACAGGAGGTGCAGATGCCTCTGTGAAGCCCTATCACAAAGGGAGATTATGAGGGTGAGACCGGACCAAAGGAAGTGTAGGACCCTAGAACCCATGACTACAAGGATGCATCCAGTCAAACATCTCTCCAGCCCACCTAAAGAGAACAGCCCTGAGGCTGAAAGTAAGGGCCACCAACTGCCAGTCCAATGATTAATTCATCTTTATCCATCATAATGATGTACCCAAAACAGAGTTTACCTTGTGTTAGGTGCAATATCTTTTGTATTAGAAAATTATCATCTATAATGTATAGAACCTCTAATAATGTTTTACTACTGGCTGGGGGAGATGAATCAGCGTTCATGTCACATTCCCTGTCAGTACCCAGCCCAAGCCAGGAAAGCTAATGATCCAACCAGTGGACCAAATTCGGTGATGAATCCTGGTCATATGCCACCTGAGGAACGTTGCACAGATGCTAAGAAGAAGACTACTGGCTGCATGAGCTCTCCAGAATATGTCTTCCAAATACCACATCATGAAATATCTAAAATTTGCTCTGTTTTTGTTTTACACTTTTACAAATGGTTAAGTTACAAATAGATTTGTAAAATGTTGGTTTTAGTTTTATCATGACTTGAACATTAGAGTAAAAGGATTAGATTATGGTAGATGGAAAGGGAAAGAGTAATCTTTTGTTTTCTGGGACTCACATCAGAAGTGAACTTAAATTATTTTGTAAAATGAAACAAAGTAGAACGCATAAGAAACTATTACAAGAATGTTACATTTTTAATTCAAAATATAACATCTGTCCTAGCTACTGCATTTCTCAGATGAATGCTATTAATTTATATCTTTTCCAGATAATTATGAAAGATGAAATGAATAACTTTTTGTATCTATTGTTTTTTTTCCATTTAGTGTCTCGTTATCTATGTAAATATAATTACACCTCATTCAGGGTTATGCATTTACAATATTCGGCTTTTTCAAATTCCTAGTCCTTAGTGCAATTAGCACTTTATTCAAAAATAGATGAGTCATCCACATGAGTTTCTCTCTATCAACTACCTCACACCTCGTCTATCATTTTACCCTCAAGCACCATTGTAGTTTGCTTTTGGGACTGCCTTTTAAGTGTAGTGGTTTAACATACTACCGTGAACTTGAAACAGTGAATACAAGGTTATTTCAGGATTAATTCAATGTGTGTCAGCTTCTTGAGATATTTGATCTTTCATAATTTACTAATGTACATGAAAACCAAGCAAACTGATCTGTGGTAATGTAGCAATATTCTACGTTTAGCAACAATGGCCCCATTATAAGTAAGGTCTCAATTAAAAACAAATAGGAGGGAGAGCATAATAAACTGAGACACTGTTAATGGACTGCAGAAAACAAGGCTTTTCTCTGCTTGCCTCCAAAAAGTGCAGGTTCTAGGTGTTAATTACAAAACAGCAGAAACTTATAGCGAGTGACTTGGAGGTAAGATTTCCAATTTACGGCAAACTATAAAAAGGAAAAAAGAAAAGAATGAGGGACATAGGTGTTTATGACCCTAGAGATTCATGACGCTAAATACAGGTTTTATAACTCTTAGACACTTTGTGAAAAAACAAAGTTTTCAGCCTACTTCAGTGAGAATTCTACATGTGAGGGGGAAATGAAAGAAACAACTGTTAAGAGTGACAAATGAAAAGTACTGAACCTCTGTTTTCCCATGAGAAATCATCCTCCTTGAAACTTGACCATTGTGCCCAGTGGTGCTGGAACTAAGAGTGCTGAGGGTTCTGCCACACCCTCTGGCTTGAAGTAGTAATAACAAACACCAAATACATGGTTTCCATCATAAACACCCCCACTATAAAAATTGTTCCAGTGCCCCTGATTGTGTCTGTCTATTCTGCTGCCTATATCGATGCTACCTCAAGTATATCTAAACCTATACTTATTACTTATATTTGCCTTTAATGTTATATACTGGGAAGTTCTTTGTGGTACTTTTGAATGAAAAAAAAATAAATTGTATTGGATTATACTTACGAAGATCAAAGTGACAGAACTCCCAAACCTCTGAGTCTAGATTCCTCCATTTCTCAGTAATATTCTCTGTTCACTTTGCTATTTCCTCCTCTAAGTATGTCACTTGCAAAATATGAAATCATTTGTGTAATGTCTGGATACAACTGAAATTGGTAGGCCAAGGTCACATCAGTGAAAATAAACAATATAGGTATGCACTATGCAAGATATGACTTCCTTGAGATCATCCACAGTCTCTACACTGATCACATTAAGTCCCACTTAAAGACCCACTTCTGCTGCCTGCTGTGAATTTGGTTGACTTGTATAAAATATTCATATTTGTTTTCCTAGTGTTGCCAACTCTCATGATTTTATCAAAAGTCTTGCAATATTTGGTGTTTTCCCTCAAAGTCCCAGTTCTTGGTGATAAGTGTTTAGCGGAGAATTTCAGCTTTCATTTAAAGAAAAAGTTTCTAGCCCTTATAGTTGACGAGAAAATCCTGAAAGTATGCACTGAGTTAACCCTGACAGTTCAGAAACCAGAAAGCAAATAAAAAATAATATTTACTGTTTTTAAAAAAACCTTGTAATTTTTAAAATAATTTAATAGATTCATAGACATCAAGGCTGAAATCTCATTGGCTTGGGTCCTGACTCATGATTTTGAATGTTTGGCAATACACTTGTCCATTTGCCCTTAAACAATGATTACCTAGGACCAGGGACCATCCCTTCTTGAATGTCTGGGGAGCACCTAGACCATTATAAGCACAACAAACAATATTTGATTACCAGGTTATTTGAGCCAATTGATTACCATTATTTCTGCCCCTCACATGGGAACTATTTTGCTAGTGCCTCTGGGGAAAGTGATCAGCCGCTCACAGCTTAATGAGCTACACTGGGGGACACAGGTGGGCAGCCTGACTGGAGCCCAGTGATTGAAATTCCCACACTCTCATAATGGTATTATCCATAGAGCAGGAGTGGAACACCAGGTGAACATTTTCTTTCTGTTAGTTACCATTATGTAGCATACCATGTGTCAAGCTGTCCTGCAGTGGCTCAAGAATGCGACTACCAACCTCAGGGCAGACTGTTAAGAAGAAGGGCACAAACTTCAAATTGGTTGGGAGTTCTATACTTAGATTTCACCAACCAATTAGCAAGCATAAGCTCCTCAAGTACTATAACTGCCTTAACATGGAGTCGCATGCAGTCCTCTTGATTCAATGTGTTCATCTGCAATTTCTGCAGCCTCTAAAATTGTGGGAGTGTTTTTTTTTATCACAGATGGTTGCCTTTACATCATCTGTAACTACCCATAACAATTGCTTCTGGGACAGCAGATCAAACAGTTTTCCATAATCACTTTCAGCCCCACCCCCTATTTTCTCATAAAATTACACACTTTACATATTCAACATGAATGATATTGTCAAACATTGTGAGGTTTCTTATACTTCAATTGGGATATTATGCATCCCACATAATTTCTCAAAGGTGGACACAAACTCTTCTATATAGTCAGTTTCTTTATAAATTGGGCAGACTTTCTCCTTTTCCCTTGTGTTGTGGGGGTTATACTGACTGGCTGGGGAAGCTCCTTTTGCTGCTCCAGTATTCTGAGCTACATTGATTGGTCTTCCATCAGCCTCCTGTCTGCCCTTTTCTCAGCTTCCGCATTGACTTTGACTGCTGCTATTTGTTCCATGCAACTTTGGTGGGCTTTCTCCTCAGCTGCTTCCCTTGCTTTGGTTTCCCTGATCCGCAATTCTGCCATTAATTTCTGGTGCTTGTGTTCTTTCTGGGCTCTGAGGTGCTGCAATCAGGCCAGTTCCACTGCAGTGATCTTCTCTGCAGTCTCTGTGGCAAGAGGGTCCTCTCTCTCTCCATCAGGCTTCCTTTGGTCAGAACTTATGAGCAAAGCTCTCAGGTCCTGAACTGGGGTTACCTTTTTATGGGATAGTGCCCTGTTCCGACATAATTGTTCAAAATCTTTTCTCTCAAGACCGTCATATCACTCATCGTGTCTATTCTTTAACCTTTAAAACTCTCAATGTCAAGTTTAAACTTTAACAGCACTGGGGTTATGATCTATAACCTTAATTGACCTGTGGTATGTGACTCCTGCCAAGACTATGCCAGGGTCAAGCTGTCCAGGAGTGGCTCAAGACATGGGTACAAATCTCAGGGCAGATTACAACACAGGGCACAAACCCCAAATTGGTTGTGAGTTCTATGCTTAGACATCACCAACCAATTAGCAAGTGTAAAATCCTCAAGCAATATAACAACCTTAACATAGAGTCACATACAATCCCCTTGGGTACTCCAAATCTATTTTGCCACCCTGGTAAGCTTATCTTTGTGATTAATCATCCCTTATACCAAAGTTCACAGCAATATTTAGGTTACTCCCAGTCCCAAAGGACCAGTCACTTACCCCAGGTCAATTCTACTTTAGATCTCACACCAAAGACAACCCTTGGAGCCAATTCCATAATAAACTATCTGAAGGTTTATTAGCCAGGAAAATGAAATAAAAGAGTTATTTACAAGGTTAAAGCAGATAAATATATTTACACACAATGATTTCCAGTCTTAAGTTTCAAAACGCAATAGAAGTTTCTATAATAAGCAAGCTCTATATGTCCTTTAAGGCTAACCCAGAGCAAGCACTGGGGATCTTTTGCTTATGCTTAGTAATCCTTGCCCCTCAGAGTTCAAGCAGCATAAAAGATACAGTCCCTGAATGTTAGTACTTTTTATTCCTCCACACCCCCCTTCTGCTTCCAGTCACAAATTCAGCTGTTGGGAGGAATTCACTTGCAAGTCTCCTCTTCAGGGCAGGGGGTTGGGGGCAGGAGAGGGGCAGTGAGCAATAAACAAAGTCTTTTGTTCTGTGATGTTCCACAATTGTTCATCTGGTGTTGATGGGCCTTCTTTGTTGGACAGGAGATAACACCTCCTTTTGGAAACTATTATTTCAGATTCGTTAATGCTTTTTTCCTGTCTGGTGATTTACAGTTACTGAGCAAATGTAATGCCGACAGACCCCAGTCATCCATGGATGAGATTTAACTTCTGGCGCTTAGTGCATATGCCTCTACTGCATGAGCTAAAAGCCATATAGACCTTAGCTAAGGCTGTAGAGCAGACTCATTAATCTCTCTCTCTAAGTGGTCTCGGCATCACTAGATGGGACAGAACAACACACGGAGGAGGTGTGTGGATTACACAAACACTTAAATATTATCTTATAACATGGGATACAGATATTATAAGTGAGATTAATGCAAGCAACAAGCATTTCATAAATCTGAATACATTCTCATTATTCTAATATGTATTTAAACAATACCAGCACACAGGTGAGCCAGACTGGTTGCAGTTAGTATTTGTCAAGGTTCAGTTAAGCCCGAGGGGCCTTGGCATTAGCTGGCTCCTGGTTTTCCAGTGTCACACCATGCACTTCCCCCCACAAAGGCCATCAGGAGCATTGCAGCTTCTGTAACCACTTAAGTGGCCAGCAACCCTTTTCAGGAAGTATGCCAGGCCCTTACTGTAGTCTGTCTGGGCTCGTGAGTCAACAAGCTAAAATGGGTATGATGGGGGAACAGTCTTCATTCATTGGATGCAGTCTGGATCCCAGAAAAAGGGCACTAAGTCTCCACCCCTCCAGTTGATTACATAGTCATAGTTTGACTCCTCCCTCTTGAACTATGAGTATAAGCATTAATTAGGGGAACACCCACATGAACTACCAGTACCAATGTCTTCATTTTCAGAGTGTGGCTGTGGGTGTGCAGCAAGAAGCACAATCTGGAACTCCCTGATAGATCTGCATACATCCACCACACTGCTCTATTCCAGCAGATGGGATGCTTGGAGACACAATATTGGGCATTCATGGAGATATTTCATAGAAGCAACATATTGAAGTCCTTCTCTTTAATGCAGCATGAATTTAGAACAGATGTGTAATGGTGTGCAAAAATGTATAATACCATTCAGCCACTAGGTGACACTATGTGTAAAATACCTTCTTTAAAGGAACCTCTGCAATACCTCACAGAGCATTAAAGGAGCTTATGATGAATATATCTAATGTGTTTAAGAAAGCTCTGTGACCAGTCCATAGCTGGTACAAAAGAACATGACATGGTGTCAGGAGTAAACTAAGAACAGAAATTGAATTAAAACAGCAACAAAGGTTCCAGAACCACATCATCATGCCACTTCTCAATACCCCAGAGAACTTCAGCTTTGGCTAATCAGAATGGACAGACTGGAAACAATATTTTGCAAGATTTTGCATTGCAAACAAACTCCACAAAGAAACAGGAGATATACAGATATCTTCATTAATTTATGCTATGGGGAAGCAAGCAGAACATATCTTTACATCCTTTGATTCTACTGAAGTCTGTCACAAAGACAACTATGAAAGGGTTCTGGCTATGTTTGATGCACACTTTATACCCCCAGAGAAATGTGATTTATGAAAGAGCATGTTGTAACCAGAGAATTCAAGAACCAGGGAAAAATGTTGAATGTTTTATAAGAGTGCTACATACATTGGCTGAAAACTGTGATTTTGGGAATGCAAAACATGAAAATATCAGAGACAGGCTGGTTATTGGGTTAACAGATAAAGATCTTTCACAGCAGCTACAAGTGAACAAGATTTAACCCTAGTCACAGCTATACAAATAACAAAGCAGACAGAATTAGTCAAACAACAGAACAAAAGGCAGGAACAACTTGAAAAACCTGAAACTAGCTTAGAAGCTATAAACAGATATTTGAGTGTAAAAGTCATTATTGTAAAACCCCTGAGGCAAAGAGAGAGAACTCCCAGGCTAAGAAGGACAAATTCCAGCCGACATGCACAAGGTGTGAAAAAAGGCATATCCCAAGAGATAATGCATGTCCAGCCAGAGACACATGGTGATATCAATGTATGAAATATGGACATTTTGCAGCTGTTTGCCACACCAAAGCAGTCAGAGAGTTGACTCATATTACAGACAATCAAGAGCCATTGCTTCTGGGATTTATCACTTGTGAAGACATAGAGCTTGCCTGGAGAGTGAAACTGAATATTCATGGCATGACTATTGACTTCAAAACTGACTCAGGAGCTGACATCACAATCATCTGAGAAAGGACTTACAATCACCCATTAAAGGATTTTACGATGAACACATCTGATGTGGATAAGCAAGCTCTGTGACCAGCCCATATCTGGAACAGACAAACATGGCAAGATAAACACAGCTTTGGCTGGTTAGGAGGGGCTTGGTTTCCAGTGAGTACTTTGTACACATGTAGAGTGCCTAATGATGGTACACAGATTGGTAAGCTTCTTATAGTTTTCTTGAAATTTCTGTCAATTCTGGTAGTGGTCATAGTCTAGGCAAATTGCATTACTAAAAAACAAATGGAGTCAGGATGAGCAACCAAGCCTGCAATGTATCATCAACAAGCACCAATCAACCAGAACAGGTAATGCCTGTGATTTAAATGTCATCTACTTTAACGCAAGGTATGTTGTCTTATAATTTCTCATTATTTTATATTATAGTAGCAATGAGAGGCCTCAGTTGGGACCAGATTCCTATTATATTAGGCACTGTAAAGATCCTTGCAGTTAACAACTGTATTTTTATGTTATCTTGTTTGCAGACAGACAGTTTAGAACACTTGCACTGAAGGGCAGTGGAGATCTTATTTGATTGCTTGACGCCACTTGGGCACTTGACAATTAACTTTGGGTAGGATGGAAAATATTATTTTCCCAGGCAACAGCAAAGTGCTTGGGACCCAATACTGGGATACAATTATTTGTCTGTTTCAGAGATAAAACAGGTAACTATGTTCTCAGCTGGTACAACCTGGACAAGTTTGAGGTTTCTGGTGACCACGGCCTCCCTTTCCACTTGGCTGAGATTTCCCTTTATGCGCAGATAGTCTTGCCATATACAGGATGATGGAAGATGGTCAGGGAATGGAGTCAGATATAAAAGAACAGGCACCAAAGATGTCTAAGTTATTGCAGTTGCTTCTCTGGATGCACAAAAGGTTTTTTCTATCAGTTTTCAAGTACTGTACATTCCACATGGCTTTCATGGAAGCCCTTTTTCTTCAGCCTTCCAGATCAGCCATCTGATGGACAATTATGGCAACAAGTTTGCAGGGCTGCACCTGGCCAACTACAACTACAAGTGACAATTTCATAAAATAAAACTCAGCTAATTACTTGGCTTGGGACTATAGGCATGCCTCTGCAATGGCCTGTTCTGGATCTAAACCGGGCTACAGTCTGGAACTGGTTGTTACATTGCAAAGGTGTCTAGCATGTAGTTGTACCGAGACATAGGGCATGTCTACACTGCAATTAGACATCCAGGGTTGGCCTGTGCCAGCTGACTCAGGCTCGCGGGGCTCAGTCTGTGGGGCTGCTTAATTGCATTTGGGCTCGGGCTGCAGCTGTAGGTCTGGGACTCTCCCACCTTGCAGTGTCCTAGAGCCTGGGCTCCAGCCTGAGCCCAGACATCTACATTGCGATTAAACAGCCCCACAGCCTGGGCCTTGTGAGCCTAAGACAGCTGACATGGGCCAGCCGTGGGTTTTTAATTGCAGTGTAGATATATCCTAAGTAACATTGCTGTCTCTGAGGTGATGGTTTCTGTTTTGCAGGATTGCATGGAAAACAGTGAGATTAGAACTTAACAATGACATCCTGCCCTTCCTCTCCCGCCAGGTTATTGTTATTATTATGTATAATGGTGGCTGTGTTTTCCAACCAGTAGTTACAGTCTTGTAATTTGTGATGTGATCATAACAATTCTATTGGGCCTATTCAGATGGGAAAGTGAAGAACTTTTGTATCAATTTAGATAGTTTGCCTGTAAAACAGAGAAACTACAAAACATTATACTAAATTTTTTAAAATGTAATTGACTGCTGACTTTTATAGCTTTTTAGTTTGTTTGGTTTTCCACTCATCGTCAAAAGAAAAATGGAAATGACATCTTCCAAGTAATAGTTTATCTTCCTATACTATTGCTGCTGCTGGAAAATGCATGTGATATGCTAGATCACCCTCAGATAAATGAAACATGCAAGGTATATCTAATTGCACTGGATGTATCTGCCAGGTCATTCCCCAGCAAAGTGTCTGCTTATTTTTATTTATTTTTTATTTTATTTACTCAAAATATATATTGTTTCTGTACAAGATATGCGAGATGCATGTACTGTTCATAATATAAATACATTTGGTAACTAAATCTAAGATGAGTCCTGTGGCACCTTAAAGACTAACAGAAGTATTGGAGCATAAGCTTTCGTGGGTGAATACCCACTTCGTCAGATGCATATAACCCACGAAAGCTTATGCTCCAATACATCTGTTAGTCTTTAAAGTGCCACAGGACTCATCGTTGCTTTTTACAGATCCAGACTAACACGGCTACCCTTCTGATAAATCTAAGATAACACAATGTCAAGTAACTCTCCCCAACGTTAAGACAGTAATGATTTTCTCAACTCAACTATCACCTAGTTGAGGTTCTAATCCTTGGAGGGGGCAGATAGGATTTGCAAAGTGTAATTAATAGTGCTGACATTTAGGAGGCCATTATTAAGATTTAAAGTTAACATTCTGTTAAAATGAATGTGAAAGTTCACACCTCTCCTGGTGTTGTTATAGCCTCAATATAGACAGGAGAGTCAATAAGATGGCACTGTTTCAGTTTACACTGAGAAGGTTAACTTTTCAACCAGAACAAAAAAAACTTCATTTTTCTTTTCAAATAAAAAACTTAACTTCTGGTGACTACAGCAAAATCTCTGATAGGATCCTAATTCTGTAGGATTCCATGGCTTTTCTTTATGCCTAAATTTCTAGTGTTCATGTTTATTAAATGATCCAGACCTGATCCTGAAGTTCTTGTTCACATGGGGCTGCAGAATTGGGTCATACAACAATAACAAATTGATATTATCAACAGTTATCCATAACTGCATTTGGGTTTTGTAGTAAACTGCAGTGTGAGATAAACTGTTTAATGTGTTTTAAGTGGAGGATTATTTTATTATCCTAAAGGAAGAAAATAATATGTAATTTATTCACTACAGGACCCAAGTATTTAATTGTCCAAGATAGTGATACTGGAAGATAACTCCAGATAAGCAGAAAAAATGTTTGAAATCTAAGGTATTCTAAACTAATCTACCTGTCTGTGTGCAGCCTCCATTGCCAGGATATCTGGGTGCTCACCAACTGAGAATTATCTGCCTTATACTGTACAACAAAACACCGAACTTTGAACATATGCTGTAGGACTAGAAGTGCTATCGGTGAACATAATGTAGTTTGTGAGTGTGATACAGTATCTATACATATCAGAATATGTAAGAACTGGAAATCAGTGCCTAACTTCCTATAATTTCCTGTTTCAAATGGCTTCCAGGAACTGAAGATTTGGTGGAGGATGGGAGAGCAACAGAGAGAGAGAAATATATTTTATTTCTAGAAATGGACAACTTTTTTTTTGCCTAGAGTTGCTTCTGGTTTTCCTGTGTGTTCAGTGTATATATATATATATTTTTTCTTTTATGGTGTATAGGCCTGCTTACAAATTTTGCATATGTACAGTAGAAGATAATTTCTAAAGGAAATATTTGAAGAGTAAAGTACATTTACATAATTTCAGTAATTCCTGTAAGTAATAGTAATATGATAGTTTAGAGGGATTTGAGGCAGCCAACACAATAAGCAGATACATAAAGCTGTGGAAAACTTTTATAATGAAACCCAAAACCAAGTGAAATTTATTAGGTGTCATTAGAAATTTGAAATTTGGGCCAGGGTTGTCAAAACTCTGCCAAGGATTGTGAATCTTTCAGTGAAGCTGGGCTGAATTTTGAGTAAACCTGGGCCAATTTTTAAGTGAACCTAGGTCAGTTTATAGGTTTGGGTATAATCCATGCAAATCAGATTTGGAGATGAGATACTCTTCAGCAGCAGCCAGATGGTTGCTCTGGGGCTGCCATATCCCCACTGTGACAGAGCTGGTCAGCCATCAAGGATGGGGAACTATCAGATCCAAAATTCCCACTTGTCATCCACAGGAAATTAAAATGAGGTTTGCAGCAAAGGTTTTTTGGGATCCATTCAACCCCTCCTATTTTATTGGGCTCTGATTAAGCCTCTTCTCCTTCTAGTCCCTTCTCTCTTCCTCATGCAAGTGGCTCAGTTTGTGCTAGTGTAATCCAAGGATTACAACTGCCTCCACAGGCTGGGAGGGTGGGGGTGGAGATAGAGAGGCCATGATCAAGTTATCTAGGTTCTTATATAGCCCACATCTCTAAGTGCCTTTGCAGTATCTGAGTGTCTCTGTAGGTGAAAAGGGAACTCCTCAGCCTCTTCTGGCCCTCCACACATCTTGACCATAAAGCAGCTGATGAGACTCTCTAGGCCAGATTCATCCCTGTGCTGATGTAGCTGCCTGCACACGACCAGAGGGACACAATTTGTGCCTCCTGTTTTCAAGAGTTGCAAGGGCCAGTGTGGGCCCTCAACAAGCTAGTTGCACTCCAGCTTGAATTAACCTTATGGGGCTTTATAGGGATGCAAACTTTCATGGGCACAGCCTTTCTCCCCACCCCAGCCAAGCCTCATCCAGACATACATCCAATCCCCTCCCTGCTCTCGGCCATCCTGCCATGAAATCCCCTCTGCTCCCAGTGCTGTTGCTGAAGCTATGGAGGGCTGATGGAGACTAATGCACCAAAGAAAAAATAGAGAGATGGTTTGTGACAAATCAGACATCTCCAAACACAGTGGGATTTAGGGTATCCATAGTATGTAGGGATATTTTCCTCTTTACTATTGGTAATCTGACTTTTTGAAGGTGCTTCTCTGAACTGACAACAGCAACGAGAAAAATATTTCCTACATAAATTAAGTAATGTCCTTGCTTCTGAAGCCACCTCCAATGCTCCCAGATATATATATATATATACACACACACACACACTTTCTACATTTTCTTTTTCTGTCCATGAGACAAACAACATTGTGTCTTGGCATTAGGGACATACCTCTTAACTTGCCAAGGCCCATGTGTGTACACAATGTGATACAGGTATGAGACACAAGAAAAATAGCATAAAGGAGATCAGAATCAGGCTTTCTATTTCACCCCATATCATTTCCCGCTGATGACAGTAGGGATAAGAAGGCGTGAGCAAACGAAGAAAGAAACAATGAGGTTTCAACACACTACTTAGATATTTTCAAGGATACCAGTCCTATTTCTTCAGTATTTAAAGGCATTGTTGGAAAACCAGATAATTGTATTTCTTTATGCACTCTGAAAATTACATGTTTGTTTGTTTTTTAAAATGCTCTCCAAATTTTAATCTTGCTTTTCAATGAAAATTTCAGTTTGGCTGCTCAATGTCTAATGTTCATGATTAACTGACAGGTAGAATTATCTGGAATTTGAGCATTTTGCTTTTCTACAGGTAGCAGCTTTTTAAGCGCTGGCATGTTTGCTTTACATAATCTATATTATGTTTTTCTGAAGTCAGAATCCTCTGATGTAAACAGTATAGGATTGGGATACTACTGTATCAGCATCACTGTAGGTCAATGTTCTGCAGCACTAGGTTTCTGGTCTTTTAGTTACTTTGTATGTTAAGACTACAGTATTTTGAAAGAGCTTTTGTTATACAAATGTAAAAAAGAATATTGCCCTTGAATGTGTGATAGTAAATTAAAATAGTAAATTATCTTGCTAAATTCTATCATTTCCCCCTCTTTTTATGCAGGCTGGAGCTCCTCACAAACCTAACTAAGGCCTGATGCTACATTGTGATCCACACAGGAAGACCAGTGAGCCTGAGCTTAAGTGGTGAATTTTAGTGAGCCTAATCTTCAGTGGTGCTTCTCGGGGCTTCAGCAATCCACCCAGTTGCTAGCAACTGCAGGACTGGGACCTAATAAAATAAATGATGTGTGTCTGTTTTGATGGCAAAGGGGAGTGAATGTTTTTTTTCCTTTCTTTTTCTTAAGAAATTGGTAACTATTTCAACTCTGTTTCATAGCTTATTCTCTCTCTGCCTCAGGAAAAAAAAGGTTGTTTCACTGGATCACATTTAAAGTTATTTTTTTGCCAGTCGTGTGATATCAGTTGTTTTGCCAGAAATGCACAACAGGAATGGCGTTTTCCTTTCATGAGCCTAGAGAAGAGGTGTCACATCTGTGTGGCATGAGAGGTACATATTCCCCAGGTTTTCTGGAGTCTGGACTGCATTGAAAACTCAATGAGCCAGATTCTCCAGTGCCATGTGGTCGCTTTACACAGCGCTGTTTTTGTAATTTGGGACCTAATGCAAAGGTGATCCTCCCATGGTCTAGAGCCCATATAAGAGCTCTTACATTCCCCCAGTGTGGTCTGTATAACAGAGAAAAAGAGGCATTACAGATGAAAGGGGGTGAGGTCCAGATGCCCCTGCACCACACTAGTCCTTGATTCATTTTGGCCCCTGGGCGGTATTGCAGCATGGTAAGCTATACAGCCCTACACAGAGCTACTGCAGGATTAGGGGAGGACAAGCCACTTGTGTACAGCACCTTTTGACCTGCACTGTGCAATTTAGCCATACTCCATGATTTAGCTTCCATTGTTACAGTATGGCTAACTTCCACAGTTTTATTATGAGTCTGATAATGTTTGATTCTTTACTTAAAGCCCCAGTTCCTGGAGACAAGAGATTGTGTAAGAATCTCAAGTTTCATTTAAAATAATGTAGCCCTCATGGTTGTGGAGAAAAACTTGAAAATGTGACCTGATTGCATTCTAAAGGCTCAGACACTTGAAGACAAATAAACAGAACTCAACATTTATTACTTTGTAAAATCTCATAACATTTAAGCCAATCTTATGATTTTGGGGGACCTGATTCATGATTGTTGAAGCTATAGGGCTGGCAATATCGAGAAACAACTCTCCCCTTCCCAGATCTGCCAAATCTGCAGTTTTCCTCAGAGGGCAGGGGTAGTCTATTTTTTGTCAAGGTCCACATTTCTTGGTTAAAGGTATAGTCAAGATTCAGCCTCCAGAGAAAATAATAATAATAATAATAATAAAAACAATAATGATAATAAGTAAATGAAAAGATTTCAGGGTCTGTTCCAAAGCATGTGGCAGTCTGGATTTGGCCCACGGTCCACCTGTTGACTACCTGGTGGACTAGGGGTTTTCAGATCTGCCTAGAGTTTTGTGAGAAAAACCCATCAGTTGATGGGATCTGAAGAGACTGCCAATGATTTGAGTGCCTTCCCAACCACCCTGCCTCCTGGGAAATGCAACCAATCAGATGTGGCAGCCAGCGCTCTTCCCCCATCCCACTCCTCACCTCAGGAACCCACAGGGATTTTTCTGTAAAGGAGTTGGGGGAGGAAGCAGAAAAAGTCCAGAAGATCAGGGCAGCTCTACTCTCTCCTTCCCCATCCCCTCCTGTGAACAATAACTCAGCACACCTCTGCTCCTCCCCACTTCCCTGTTCTCCTCCCTGTCACTCCAGGTGTGGGAGAAGGGAAGGGGGTTAAAAGCCCATGGAACTTGCCCCCCAGCCTGGGAGTGTGGGTGAACCCCCCCACCCAGGCCAAAACTAATTGATTTGAGGGCTGGAATGCAGGGTTTACAGATGCGCAGGGAGGTGCACCATTCATTTGGGGCTGGGAGCTCAAAACTGATATGGGGCTGATGAGATGGGCTGGGAAGTATATAATTAATTGATGTAGGGATGGGATGGGTGCAAAATGAACTGATGTGGGGTTGGAGAACAGATAGAGATGTGGCTGGAGTGGCACAGAAATTGTTAATTGGGGGTTAGAAGCGGGAACCCTTTGCATTGTCCAGCAGAGGTTTATTCATATTAGCTTAATTTACACAAAGTTGTGTACTTCTATGCAAATTAAAATCTACTCTTTGTCATGAGGCATTGGCAGGTGTGCCTTCAGCTTCATCCTACCACCATCGCTAAGTTTTAGCCTCCTAGATCCAGATTTTCAATGGAGCTCAGCTACTTTTAGCTCCCAAAGTAGGAGGCCAGATTTTCAAATGTTCTTTTTTAAAAATCCAGCCAAAAGCATCACAGTGGGACATGACTGGTGCTGAGCTCTTCTGAAAATCTGGCTCCAGCTGTGGGTATTGAGCACTTGAAAATCTGTCCATGAGCTGTTTTGGAAATATGGCCCTAAATCCAGCATACAACTGCAGGGATTCAGATATCTGGTGCTTCCCACATTCATAGGCATTTAGGATTGCCTTGCATACCTAAACAAAGCTCCACAAGAGTTGATGTGGTGTCTGTACCTTGGTATGTAGTGACTTTTTGCTTGTGTGTGTGTTCATACTGCCCCTTCAAATCCCTCTCTCTGCTTCCATTTTGTGTACAATGCAGAGTTGACACACACTATATGCTCTTTCATGGAGATTTTACTTTTGTTCTTTCTTGTTTGTTCTTTAAATAAAAAAAAAAGAGCTTGAAGCTGAAAGTATATTTTTGCTTTTCTTTATATGGAGCACATGTACTTGCACCTCTGAGTTGGGTGGAGGAAAAATACAGCACAAACGTAAGGGAATCGTCACGATGTGTACAACTCAGCTGAGAAATTGAGTGTTCTTTGTACTCAACCCGTGTTATACATCTTCCATTCTCCACCCTTTGTTTGTTTATTACCCTTGTGACCCTATGCCCCATAGTCTTCATAGATATGTTTATGATATGAATATGGCATAACTAAGATATATTTTATGCAAGAGGGGTCATGTGAGATATCATGGGAAAGGTTATGATTCACTGAATATGATTACTGTATTTGTATGCATGTATCATTTCTGTATCTGAAGTTAAAAGTATTGAATATGTAACAATTACAACTGTGTTTACACTTGGAGAACGCTCACCAGACAATGTGCAATCAGCCTGGATGGGCCATTAGGAAGGACAATAGGACTTTGAAGATGCTAATCTCCCTCCTTACTGAGAAGTTTCCTGGGATGCTGCTTTGACACTTCAGGATCAGGTGGTCATGTAACCTGGTAGTGGATATCTTGGACTTCTAGTGTTTTTCCACCCAGAGGGGGTGGGGTCAAACTGGGAACCAAAGGATTTTTGCCATATGCAAATCCTATTTAAGGCTGAGGAGTGAGTTAATCTAGGTTCTTCTTCACTGCCTCTCCGCCCAAGAAGAATGCTGAAAAACACCCAAGAAAGCTCTAGCCTGTGAAAGGAATACCTGGAGATTTAAGCTGCAAGCAGTGCAGTTTACCATCAAGAAATGGTGCAAATTAGGGTGAGAATTTGTTACTATTTACTAGTTAATTTAGTGTATTAAGTTTAGGTTGCGTGTTTTATTTTATTTGCTCAGTAATCTGCTTTGTTCTGTTTGCTATCCTTTATAATCACTTAAAATCGACCTTTTGTAGTTAATAAACTTGTTTTTTGTTTATTCTATAATCAGTTTGTGTAACTCATAATTGGGGGGGAGGGGCAAAAGTTGTGCACATCTTCTTCGACATTGAGGGAGCCAGTAAATTTCATGAACTTATGCTGTATAGTTCTCTATACAGCACAAGACAAGACAATTTGGGGTTTTCATTGCAGAGGGTGTGTGAACTTGAGTGCTGGGCAATCCCCAGGCTGAGTCTTCCCATACAGAACTGATTTCAGTATCTGTGTGTCCTTTTGCAGCTGGGTGTGGCTCTACCTGTGTGTATGCTAGAGGAAGCGTGAGGGCCTGGCATAGCAGGACAGGGTGAGGGAGCCCAGGCTGGTGGAACAGGCAGGCTCAGTGGGACCCCAGTACATCAGGTGGCACCCCAGAATGGGGGTCCAACACATCACAACCCTCATTTGTGTCCTGTATGAATTTTGTTTGTAAGTTCTTTGGGGAAGAGAGAGGTGTCTTTATTTGTTTATGTAAAGCTCCTACTATGTTTTTATGTGCTCAATGGTAATAAAATAGAAAAAAATAGTGACCTCTTCATGGCACTTGGAGGTTACTTTTTCAGCAACAGTAGTGCCTTATCCATTAAAAACTAGCCAGTACTGACCGTGACAAGTCTCTTGGACCTCACTGCCTCATACAAATCATCTTCAAGGTACTTATAGTGACTTGTGGCCTTTCTGAAGCTTCAGAATGGCACAGAATCAGTTTAAAACATTGCTAGGTTATCTGAAACACTTAAAAGTTTAATGACCAGAAGGAAGTATGAGCTTCTAGGATATAAACACCATCTGCCCATAGGTAGCACTCTGGCCGGGTATTGTGCAAGAAAGAGTAGGCTGGTGGAAACTCTCATTCACATTTTCATGACGGTGCTAATATGGAGGTTAAGGAATTGACCGATTGAGTGTAAGGAAGCTGCAACTCATTCTATTGGCATGTTGTACAAATTGTGGAGTGTAAGCAATTAATAATATTACAGAATAAGCTCCAAGGAGAAAATTCAGAATACATACTTTAACACACTTAAAACCACCTTCACCAAACAAGGACTCTCCACCAGAGAAGTAGATCACATCATGGAACAGGCCACTCAAATACTCCAAGAGAATCTGCTGAAATACAGGGGGGGAAAAAGTCCAAGCATACACCCCTAGTTGTCACCTACCATCCCACACTGGAACCCATATGGATTATCGGTAAACAGTTACAACCCATACTTGATGGGCACCAAATCTTTCTCTAGCCCCCTATTTTGGCCTTCAAATAACTCCCCAACCTCACCTAGCTCATCATCAGATGGAAGCTCCCCACTGACTCATCAGCTCAAACCAGCACCAGACCCTGCCATAACAACAGATGCAAAACCTGCAGACATATCTCTACTGCTACAATGATCAATACCCCCCCACAACACAACTTTCAAGATCCATGGGTCTTACACATGCCTATCACAACATGTGGTGTACCTCATCCAGGGCACTAAATGACTCAATAGCAGCTATATCAGTGAAATCAGACAATCAATCAGTGGGCTCTCTAATGAACTCACACAGAAAAATGCTAAAAGACAAAAACACTTTATCACCTGTGCGCAAACACTTCTCCCCAAATGATCACTGCATATCTGACCTCTCAGTCCTCATCCTCAAAGGAAACCTGCACATCACCTTCAAAGACAAGCCTTGGAGCTTAAATTCATAACTTTGCTAGACACTAAAATTCATCTTCTTAATAAAGACACTGGATTTATGGCTTATTACAACAATCTGTAACACACTAACCACTCCATTTTTGTCCTGTGACTACAGAGACATTAAAATGTCACTTCACCTTGAATGGCCCCTTAGAATGCTAAACAATCTGTTCCACCTTGTATTTAGCTCTGACACTCTGAGTAACTTTCCCAGACCTGAAGATGAGCTCTGTGTAGCCTGAAAGCTTCTCTCTTTCATCAGCAGAAGTTGGTCCAGTAAAAGATGTTACCTCACCCACCTTGTCTTTCTAAATATGTAGATTTTGGATCCTAGGGTGGATGCACTAGGGAGTGATCTAATAAAACATTGAAGTCAATGGAAAGCTTCTGCTTTGGATCAGGGCCAAAAGGATTTAAAAGGAGAATAGGTGTGCAATAGGTAGACATTTTGTCAGGTGTGTGTGGATGGTGTAGTCATAACATGAAGGAGGCATAAAATAATAGCTGCTAATAGGTATTATATAAATGTTTATCAACAGTATATCTTATTTTGGTTTAAATATATGTCTGATCAAATATTCAATAAGAAAAAGTGGTTATTATACACTATAATAGAGATTAAACATAATAGCAAACATACACAACAAAACAACCATTGTACCCTAACAGCGGCATCTAAATAAAAGTTGTCACTACACTGTTAATATCATTTAATGTTAAGTTTTCCTGCAGTTGTACACCAAAGAAAGGATTTTCTAGTTCCCTCTTGACTGGTATAAATCACATTAAGGACAATAAAGTTAATTTATATCAGATTTAAACCTATGTAAAAGGTGTATAAGAAGTGTTCATAAAACTCTATCACTGCATTATAGCAATTGTACAGATATAAGCCAAGTGGGGAAGGAATATGGATTTAGAGCTGAACTGACTAGTGAAATTAGCCCCTCACAAAACAAAATCCCCACTTGTGAGTTCTACCTTGCATTGGATTTCAGAAGGTCCAGCTTTCAATGAAAGATATTAAACCTAAAACCAGCTCTAGATTTAGCTTTATTCCTATGTGGGGAGTAAGATATCTCTAAAACATGCACCCAGATTACTTCCTCTGTTTATAAAGCAAGAGAATGCCTTTCTCCTGACCTAGATTTATCTATGGTTTAAAAAGGAGCTTTCCACTGAAAGACAGAAGATCAAACATTTTAGGTAAGCATCTGGTTACATCCTTAACAATAAAAGTATTGAAACTAGTTCTCAGCATAGAGATGGCCTATCTTTCCCCTCCCCCCCCTTTATACAAATCTAAAGAAAAGTAAACATTTGGAAAAGTAATAAATAACACAAAAAATACTGAAAAAAAGAAGAAAAAGATGATGATGAAAGAAATCTGTCTTTTATATCCATCAAAGTTTTCTTTCTCTGGAGAAAGGTGATATTTATAGTAATTTTTTCTTACCTACGGATTAAATATTCCTCTCTCAAATAGTACTGTAATTTTATTTTTCATGGTATATGTCTTCTCTTTTCATCTGATAAAGAATCTCAGTCAATCTCAGTAGTTTGGAAATATTATCCCTGACCAATTTTTTAAAAATTGCTTTCTAGTGTATATAATAATTAGAAATGTCTCTATATTAAATACTTTTTTCAACTATAAAATGTAATAAATAGAAAGTACAGTTATGGAATTTACAAGATAACACAATAGCTTATTCACATGAACTTCACTTGAAACATTGATTTGAACAGAAAAGACAGTTGTCATGTCTATGTATTTTACATAACAGAGAAATGTCATTATCATTTCAAGAAACAAAAGATGCAATTGAGATCAAATTAACACTTAGCTTTATTAAAGACATTATAATATTCCATCCAAAAGGAATGAAACTTTAAATTCTGCAATTGAAAACTTCACCATGAAGTAACTCAGTTATCATAACAAGCACAGCAACCTCAATGTATGCCCTGGCAAGTATAGATTACTTTGGAGCAAAACAACAAATTGAGTTGTCTACTATGTAGGTGAAATTTCAATTGCTTTCTTTTTCCTTTAACAACTGTTTGGAGGATGGGGAGAAGAAAAGGAAGAAAGAGAAGTTAACAAATGCTCTGTAACTGTTCTACATGGCTTGGAGAGTTATTTCAAGTTAAACGTTATTTGAAGAAAGTATCTTATAAAAAACAAAAAAGATTTCAAGACTTTTCTATTTCTGTCTTTGATATATTTCCATGGGGAAATGTGAACCAATACAGGAAACATGAAAATGTAGGCAATTTTATGAGATTTAAGAATAGAGTCCGCTTTTATTAAGTTCATTAATGTAAGGTTACCAACACTTCAACTGAAAGTGTTCAAAAAAAAAAAGATTTTTTGTTCAGAAAAAATAGTGGGCTTATAACATACAGTCTTAGCTATAATATATTAGACACCTTTCTAGATTATAGCATGCTACAAATTCTTTGATTGCTTTTTTGATAGCTTGACAATGATACTACATTATTTCAGGTGTTTCTTATAAGTTGTTGTCTCCTATAGATGACAGATACAAACAACTAGAATCTTTGAGACAGAGCACAGGTTTTCTTATTGGAAAACCAGAGTGGGTCAGGTATGATTTCAAGGTTTATTTATAAGTACAAAGCAGAAAACATAAACATATGTAAAGAACCTTTTTAAACAACAACCCACACTCACAGCTCTTTGCCTCGTCTTCCATTGGATGAAGGCTTTAAAACAAGTGTTGTATAAATTGTGTCCTGAACTGCATCCATGAACTAGCAGTGAATAGACTTGCTCGAGTTTTGTTTGTGATCACAAACTGTCTTTAAAAGCTTTTTGCTCTATCTGAATATCTCTGGGTTTCCTTCCCCCCACCTGCCACACACACTGCTGTTCACAGTGAGTTCAAGTTCATACCTGGTTCATTGAGACAAATCACACAGAGCTAGTCACATGATAGAAGTCACATGGTATTATTCTTGTCTCTCTGGCTGGGTGAGCAGGGCTGGCTCAACAGAAACTAGACATCAGTTGGTTTTTCAGAGAGAGAGAGAGAGAGAGAAAAAGAGAGCGGCTGCAGTTCTGCTGAATTCTATGATCCTCTTGGAAAAATCTCCTTTCATTCAACTCCATCTTAAAAACTAATTTAGTTTGCAATAGTCACAAGAAGAGAGAAAAACAATCCCTTTTCCCCAACACCAAGCTATCCCATCTCTGGAACATTTTCTATGTGCCTTTTGTTATATCCTTGGGGCAGCCGGTGTAGGAAGCAATCACTTGAGGCCAGAGAGCAGGCAGCTAACCAAAACCTCCATTTTATTTACAGATATACAGAGAGCTCCCTCAGCCGGTTGAAACCGGCTGAGCTATCCCGTAATAGTCTAACTCAGTTGCCATAGTAACAAAACCCATGACAACCAAATACACAACATATTCCTCCCCCCCTAATAAGAACATCCCCTAAATAAAACACACACTAAACTAGAGAAGGAGGGTAGACTGCCTCCATTCCCGGCTAAACCCTGGGGATTATTTTGCCCCATACCCGTGGGTTCGCCCTAACTAAAGATCCAGCCGATGAGGAGGCCTTCTGTCTCTAGGTGGATTACGGCGAACTTCTGGTGTTGTTGCACCTGAAAGTACTAGGGGCTCAAGGTCCGCAGCACGAATAGGTGAGGAGGTGGTATCAGCTCGTGCTGGGCAAAGGGGTATCTCAGCTGCCGGCAGTAATGGAGGAGAACAATCAGGAACAGGTGCCTCATGATTCGGTGTCTCACCAGGAGGGGTGAAGTCAGACCCCTCAACTGCAGATGGGTCCTGAAGACTGGCATGACCTGGCAACAGCTGATCTACATGTCGCCGCCAGGTAAGATTCTCTGCAGTCCGGACTGTATAGGAAACAGGTCCTGTTTGAGTGATGACTTGATATTGCTGCTGACGTTGCACAGTTTGTCTGGGTTCAGAAGGTTTCAGCAGATCAAAGCAAGTGCGCAGCTGTCGTCCCATCATTAGAAAGGCTGGGGAAGCCTGGGTCGTAGCATGAGGTGTGTTTCTATAGGAAAGTAAGAAGGTATCCAGACGCTTTTGAATGGAGTGTTGTCCCTTTGCTGATTTCAAAGCGTTTTTCATTGTCTGCACAAATCTTTCAGCTAATCCGTTGGTGGACGGATGATATGGTGCTGACGTGATGTGGTGTATCCCATTTGCCTTCATAAAATTTTGAAACTCCTGAGAGACGAACTGCGGTCCGTTGTCGCTCACAAGTTGTTCTGGCAGACCAAAACGACTAAAGAGTCCTCGTAGTTTTTGGATAGTACTCTCTGCAGTAGTGGACTGCATTATAGAGACTTCTGGCCATTTAGAATGGGCATCTACTGCCACCAAGAACATGCTTCCTTCAAGGGGGCCAGCAAAGTCAACGTGAATACGTTGCCACGGGTTTTCAGGCCAGTCCCATGGGTGTAGGGGTGCCCACTGGGGTGCATTTCTTACACCCTGACATGACATACAAGCTTTTGCCTTCTCTTCAATAGCACTGTCCAATCTAGGCCACCAAAAATAGCTTCGTGCAATTTCCTTCATGCGCACTATTCCACAGTGACCGGAATGTAGCTGTTCTAACATCTGTGATCTCAGGGGTGGTGGAATAATGACACGCCTCCCCCACAACAAACAACCAGATTGGACCGATAACTCCGTCCGCCTGGACATGTAGGGAACAAGGTCGGGTGAGACCGGAGAGGTTTGTCGAGATTTTCCATGCATCACCAGGTCCATAACTTGGGATAATACTGGGTCAACGCGGGTTGTCTTCTTTATCTGAGTAGCAGTGATGGGTGTATTCTCTACCTGTTCAAAGTAGAAGATTTCCTTTTGGGCACTATCTTGATGTTTGACTGGTAAAGGCAACCTTGAGAGGCCATCTGCATTGCCGTGCAGAGTGGATTTCCGATATTTGATTTCATATGTGTGTGCAGAAAGTATCAATGCCCAACGTTGCATACGACTAGCAGCTAATGGGGGAATGCCTGTGTAGGGTCCAAAAATTGATGTCAGAGGTCGATGGTCTGTAAGAAGAGTAAACTTTCGCCCAAACAGGTACTGATGAAACTTCCTAATTCCAAAAACAATTCCTAATGCCTCACGTTCGATTTGGGCGTAGTTAGTTTCTGCTTTGCTTAGAGTGCGTGAAGCAAAAGCAATAGGTCTTTCTTCTCCCGAAGGCATGATGTGTGACACGACCGCTCCCACTCCATAAGGGGAAGCATCGCAGGCCAATTGCAGGGGTAAGGATGGATCAAAGTGCGTTAGAACTTCAGAATTTAACAATGCATCCTTAGCTTTGTTAAATGCAACATCACAGGCTTCAGTCCACTTCCAGGCCTTGTTCTGCCCAAGGAGCTCATGAAGTGGTTTTAGCAGTGTGGCTAACTGTGAGATGAACTTCCCGTAATAGTTCAGTAGTCCTAGAAATGAGCGCAGCTGGCTTACATTTCGAGGTGGGGGAGCCTCCACAATAGCTTTAACTTTTGCAGGGGCCTTATGAAGACCTGCAGAATCAATGATGTGTCCCAAATATTCAACAGAGGGCTTGAAGAATTCACACTTGTCTTTGCGAACTCGTAGGCCATACTCTTCCAGTCTTTGTAGGGTAGCCTCTAAATTCTTTAAGTGATCCTCTTCATTTCTTCCAGTGACCAGGATATCATCCAGATAGCACTGAACTCCTGACAAGCCACACAAGATCTGGTCCATAGCCCTCTGGAACAGGGCGGGAGCCGATGTGATTCCGAAGGGTAGGCGGCAGTATCGATAAAGCCCCTTATGAGTCACAATAGTCAACAGCTCTTGGGACTTTTCATCGACGTGCATCTGTAAATATGCTTGACTCAGATCAATCTTACTGAACTTTTGTCCCCCAGCCAGGCCTGCGAAGAGGTCATCGATGCGGGGAAGTGGTTATTGCTCTGCACACAACACTGGGTTGACAGTGACTTTAAAATCACCGCAAATCCGGAGAGAGCCATCTTTCTTCACTATTGGAACGATAGGAGTGGCCCATGAGCTATGGGTAACTGGTATTAGGACTCCATTGGTGACCAGGCGCTCCAGGTCTGCTTCAACTTTTGGCCTGATGGCATATGGCACAGTTCGGGCTTTCAGATATTTTGGTGGACTGCCAGGTTTAATGTTCAATGTCACAGTGATTCCCTTCATACTTCCCAAATCATCCCCAAAAACAGCAGCATGTTTCCTTAGTATAGGGGTTAGACTGGTTTCTTCTTTAGTCATCCGGTGCACTTCTGCCCAGTTCAGCTGAACCTTCCCAAGCCAAGACCTACCCATTAAGGCTGGGTAGTCACCTCTCACCACAAACAGTGGCAATTTAGCCGCCTGTCCATTGAGCTCCACCTTAACATCAATAGTGCCCAACATGGGCACAGCTTCACCTGTATACGTCTTCAGAACAGTTTTTGTTGCCTTAAGCGGAAGATGCTGTAGCTTTTCCTTATACACAGTCTCAGGAACCAGCGAGACAGCTGCACCGGTGTCTAGTTCCATGCGTATAGGTTTGCCCTCCAATAAGGGGGTTACCCAGTATTCATGTGAGCCCGCTGCCAAAGACAAAACATGCAGTGGCACTTCCTCTTGTGAGGAGGTGTCACCTTGATCATCCTGGGTCTGCTCTAGGGTATGCAAGGTTCCCCTTTTTGTCGGCCAGACCACAGGCCTCTTTTTCTTTTGTTTACAGGCACACTCAATGTGTCCCTTTTTGCCACAGTGTCGACACACCAGGTCCTTACACCAGCATTCTGATGCCTGGTGACCCAGCTTACCACAGCGGTAACATTCTTGACTCTGCACCGTTTTGTGGGTCAGTTCTTGTGACACTTTTTGCACCCTAGGGGATACACCGATGTATTGTGCCTCCCTTGTAGCCAGTTCCATGGAGACAGCAATATCAACAGCCTTCTGTAATGTAAGCTGAGCCTCTGTCAGTAGGCGCTTCCGTATAGCTTCACTAACCTGTCACGCAGGGCATCATTTAACATCTCTTTAAATTCACAGTGTTCTGCTAGCTTTTTTAAAATGGCTACAAATTGTACAACTGTTTCATCTTCCTTTTGGTCTCTTTTGTGGAACCTATATCTTTCAGCAATTACCAGTGGTTTTGGGGAGAAATGAGACCCCAGGATTTCCACAATGTCACTGTAAGATTTAGTCTCAGGCTTAACAGGGTGTAGTAAGCTGCGTAGCAGAGAGTAGGTTTTAGCCCCTACAACAGTTAAGAATATTGGCACCTTCTTCGCTTCTGTAATGTCATTTGCAATACCAAAAAGCTCAAAACGCTCAGTATACACATGCCACTGCTCTGTATTCTTATCAAAAGGCTCCAGGGGCCTGGTCAGAGTAGCCATGATTTTTAGTTTCACTTTCACAGTCAGTGCAAACCAGCAGCTTTTTTTCTTTGTTTGGTCTTTACCTTGACTTCTACTTCCTTCTGTTACTGGAGCAGCACTGGAATCCCACCCTCGTCGCCAGTGTTATATCCTTGGGGCAGCCGGTGTAGGAAGCAATCACTTGAGGCCAGAGAGCAGGCAGCTAACCAAAACCTCCATTTTATTTACAGATATACAGAGAGCTCCCTCAGCCGGTTGAAACCGGCTGAGCTATCCCGTAATAGTCTAACTCAGTTGCCATAGTAACAAAACCCATGACAACCAAATACACAACACCTTTTAGCTTGATAATAACACCTCCCAGATTTATATAATTGTAAGCAATTTGGGGAAAGGACTATCTTTATTTTTGTGTGCTGTATGACACCGAGCATATTGTGAACACTAAACAATCAATAGCAAATCCAGAAAAATAAATTTCCTTGTATTTCTACCCCCTAGGCCAAATTCATCCTTGGTGCTATTCTGTGAAATTAGCCCATCGTGTCTGTTTGGAATCTGACACACAGTGACCCACTACATTTATTATCTTCTGTAAATCCTGTGGGAACCATCATATTTGTATTTTACATTTAGCCTGACATAAGTATCCCTGAGTTTTATAAGGAGACATTTACACTGCTATCTCATTTTTGTGCCATCAGAGTGAGACCCGCAGGAGTTAAGGGAGAGATGTGGGGTGAGGGGGATACACTAGTCCACCTGTCTCTCTGAAGTCCTGGTCTTGGCCCCTGAAGGCTGGACAGCTATCACAATTTGTTCACCCAAACTTTCCTGCCTTCCTGAGACGACTGCTCCTCCCCTCTTCGGAGCCAAAGTGTGGTAAACTACAGTCCAGACTGCAGCCAAACTGAAAACACACACCATCCTTTGCTCCTTTTTCATAACAGCAGTGTAAAAGAAAAAAAGTACATCCCTGCCTGTTACCAGGCTGAAAAAAGAAATAGAGTGTGGATCCACAGGATGCTTACAAACAGTTCAGTAATGTTTCCTTAGGGCTAGTCTACACTGGCAACGCTAAAGCACTGCCGTGGCAGCGCTATAACATGCCTTGTGTGGTCGTGGTGCACCGCTCTCAGCGCTCTATAAAAAACACCTCCAGGAGGGGTGCAGGTACCAGCGCTGGGGGCAAGGCTCACAGTGCTGGTGCATTATCTACACTGGTGCTTTACAGCACTGAAACTTGCTGTGCTCAGGGGGGTGTTTTTTCACACCACTGAGTGAGAAAGTTGCAGCGCTGTAAATTGCTAGTGTAGACAAGCCCTTAGTCACACTGGCTGGCCAACCACTCCCAGCAGCCCCCTTATAAATTCTGCAGGAAAGCTAACAGACTCAAGCTGCTTCCTGGCCCTGATGGTTAACTCTTGCCTTTCCAAGGTGGAATTTGAAACCTTGCTGACACAGTCACCCTCCGCCCATCCTCCTCTGGACCCAGATGGGTGGAGAGACACTAACACAGTGGACTGAATTTTAAAAACTTGAGACCCACCTGCAAAACCAAAGGTGTCTGTGCTACATTTGTTGTAGGGCTACATTTGTGCACGTGTAGAGCCAGGGAAGAAAGAGATACTATTTGTGTTATTAGTGTTTAGTTATTTTGAGTGTGATGTTCTTATCCTAGAAGAATGATAAAAAATGTTAAATTGAGAGCTCTGGCTTCAGCTGCTTTGCTGCTGTACTCTACCTGTTAGCTCCTCCCTGCACACAGGACTCAGGGTGGGACATAACACATAGTGTTCTGCCTGATCCTCAGCCAGTGCAACAGCCTCTCTAGGACCAGTGCAACAAGCATAATTCTGATCACCTTTCAACTGCTCTTTTGGTTCCCAGATGGCCCAGGCTTAGCTCTACCTTTCCCTCTGCTCTCATTAGCTATGCCAGGTTCACACTTGGTGCAAGTGAGGAGGATCGGGCCTTGATTATTTCCTTCCAAGAGCAAGTTAAAATGGGAGATGCGGTTCCAAAGTGGTCCACTGGGGGAGAAGTCCACTAAGCCTCTGTCCGGCATATGGTGAAGGAGGAGAATGGATGGGGGCAAATAAAGCTGATGCAAGAAAGAAAAAAAGAGAGTGAGACACAAGGGCCACTGAGCATGTGGCCCTTTTGAATTACTGAGGACTTTCCTTCTTCATTGAGTAAATGTTTGAATTATCAGAGAAACTCATTCCAAAATGGATTAAGGGTGAATCAGGATTTGGAAGAAAGGAGAATCTTGCCCAGGGAAGGAGCACAAGGATAAGTTCCTGTAAAAGAGACTGTTTCAGTGCAGCTCTGTTCTGCTTCTCAAGTGATTGTTTCCCAACCCTCTTTTGATCCCAGATTGCAATGTATGCATGAAGATGAGAGAGAAGGACATAAAGTTGTCAAGTTTGAGAAGAGCAAAGGTGTTAAAATGGGGAGTGAAAGGAGATGAGAATAGAGAGTTAAGGAGGAACTAGATTATTCTGGGCCTTTGAAAGACAGAACAAGGATCTTAAATGTGATGTGGAAGATGAAAAAGAAGGTTGAAGAGGGGAGAAAACTTTCTCTTTGAAGAATTTGATGAGATCTTGGAAAGATATGGGAGTGGTCTCTTAAAAGAGACATGAAGGTGGAGAAGCAGCAATACTTGATCAAGCAACAGAAGTAGGATTATTTTACAAAGATAATGGCCTGGCTGAGGAAGGCGTGAATAAATGTGCAGTAGAGGAAGGCCACTTGGTACTTGGAATATATAGCTCTATGGCATAAGAGTAGAAGTACAGGAAGGGGATGGAAGGGATGGGTAAAGTTTGTGGTTTTTTGAGGCAAAAAAATTGATAGAGAGGAGAGCAAAGGATTCTAGGGCAGGAGGAGAAGGGATGCAGTTGTAGGTGGCAATTATGGAACTGACTCAGAAGGACACTAATTCAAGAAAGGGAGGGCAAAATGCAACAAAGTAATTGGTGACATTAACAGGTAGTAAGGCCTGGTCTACACTTGGGGGGGGAAAGGGGGTTCCATGTAAGATACGCAACTTCAGCTACGGGAATAGCGTAGCTGAAGTTGACCTATCTTATTTCGACTTACCTCCCATCCTCATGGCGTGGGATCGATGGCCATGGCTCCCCTGTTGACTCCGCTTCCACCACTCGCCCTGGTGGAGTTCCGGAGTTGACAGGAGCACTTTCGGGGATCGATATATCGTGTCTAGACAAGACATGATATATTGATTCCCGATAGATCGATCGCTACCCGCCGATCCGGCGGGTAGTCTGGACGTACCCTAAGTCTTGAAAGGAATCAAGGCAAGAAGTAGAAGAGGAATTTAAGTGATCAGAGAGAGGGAGCAGTTTCTTGTCCATAAAAGGCTGGTCATGGTAATGAATGTGGGATCTGATCCACAGTAACAGGTAAATTATGAAGTCAGAGATAAGAAAGGAGAGGCAGCAGAATGGAAGGGATCTTTGATGTGGGAGGTGAAGTGACCAGTGATGATAGCAGGGAGGCTGTGAAGCAGGAAAGAGGAAAAGTCAGAAGGTGACATCAGAGAGGAAGCAGGAAGAGGAAATGGTGTAATGACAATGGTCATGTAGAATACAGCTATAGAAAACTATAAGCTAAACTGCAAATGCCATAACTATATTGCACTGATATCTTTACCACTATAAATATTGTCAAAACCCTATAAATCTGCATAATTAGCTTCAAATATTTCACCTCACACTATTGCCTAATTGTGTTATTGTACAAATAATATGATAATAAGCAGTTATCTTCAAAGCCCTTTACAAACATTAATTAATCCTCACAACACCTCTGTGAAGTAAGTATTATTATTCTTGCTTAACAGATAAGAAACTAAGACAGGTAAGTTAAATGACTTGCCCAGCACCACAGAGATATTTAATGTAAGTGCTTAGATTGCAGTTCAGAAGTTCCTAGCTCCCAGGACTGTGCTCAGACCACTAAACACACCTCTCTTTCAGTGGTGTCCTATGTCTCAATGCATTTTGGTCAGGAAATTTGAAAACATGTCATTTTTCAGAACTTTGATTAAAAAATGTATATGTGTAAACTTTAAATAAAAATTAGGCTTATGCTAGACTCTCCAGATAGATTTGAATCTAATATGCAATGAAGATTTCCTTTCTTAATCCTCTTTTGGCATTAGAAAATACAAAAAATATAAATTCTTTTCCAAATACGGCTGAGGGACTCCTATTGCATCTCACATGATAAATGAAGCAACTGCACATCTTAGGAATTCCTTATGAAGGGGAGACCTAAAAATAAATGCAATTTCCTGGAAGACTGTTCTGATGAAAACCAGCTTTGGAATAAAAAGGAGCAATCCCTCTTTCTGAAGGAAAACTTGGAAAGATCCAACGACCTGATGAATGCCCCCCCTATCTGATGGAACTGAGATTATAAGGGACCTCAGTGGATGGTAGTTTAAGAAATATTTCTGCTGTGTCATTTGGTACAGTCAAATCTTTCCTATGTCAAGTGTTGAAGCAGATATAATCTATAGCTGATTTTCTTTGTTTTCCATTATTAATGTCCATCATTAATCTTCCCTTGTCCTTCACTATCAGCATTTTAAAGATCCTATCGGGTTTCTATCCAACTGGTAATTCTGGAATGGCAAGACCTTCCTCAGATAAGCAAAGAGCTACTGAAACAGTTTACAGTCATCTGGAAATGTAGTCACAAAATGAAATAGTCTGCCATGATGAGTGAAAGGAAGAGCTCAGTGGTTTGAGCATTGGCCTGCTAAACTCAGGGTTGTAAGTTAAATCCTTGAGGGGGCTATTTAAGGATCTAGGACAAAAATCTGTCTGGGGATTGGTCCTGCTTTGAGCAGGGGGTTGGACTAGATGATTTCCTGAGGTCCCTTCCCACCCTGATATTCTGTGAAAGATTGGTCTCCATGTTCCTCTGAGAGTCTTTCACATACTCAAATTTCTCCTCCTCTTCCTGGATGACTGTCTCCCTCAAAGATTCAGAAGAAGAATGTACATTATGTTTATGTGGAAACCTCTTCATGAAATGGTCTCTTATTGGATAGGTATATAATGGCTGGTGCCCCATGGCTACATAGGACCCAAAATGTAAGAATAAAGGGTCAAAGGTACCACAATAAAAGAAAATCAAAATAATGTAGAAGTTCAAGGGGGAAGACTATTAATGCCCCAGAACAATTAGGAGAGATTTTCCAGTGAAACTCATGTCTTGGTTTTGCCCCCTCTGGATAAAGGATCAATCAGTTGTCATGGGCAGTCAGATCCGTGACCTTAATGGTATCTATGACCACCTTAATGGTATCTATGACCAACTGGTGAGTTTGGAGAGTGCTTCAGTCTGTGGCAGTTCCTACATTCAAAGAAGGGCAGAATTGAGGACTTCTTTCACAGACAAGGTCAGCTCCCAGACAGCTGCACTCTGCAGCACGGTATGGGGAGGAGGTGACCAGCTCTCTGTGGAGAAAGAAGTAGTTCGGGGCTATTTAGGAAAGCTAGACGAGCACAAGTCCATGGGGCCGGATGCGCTGCATCCGAGGGTGCTAAAGGGGTTGGCCGATGAGATTGCAGAGCCATTGGCCATTATCTTTGAAAAATCATGGCGATCGGGGGAGGTCCCGGATGACTGGAAAAAAGCTAATGTAGTGCCCATCTTTAAAAAAGGGAAGAAGGAAGATCCAGGGAACTACAGGCCAGTCAGTCTCACCTCAGTCCCTGGAAAAATCATGGAACAGGTCCTCAAGGAATCAATCCTGAACCACTTAAAGGAGGGGAAAGTGATCAGGAACAGTCAGCATGGATTCACCAAGGGCAAGTCATGCCTGACTAACCTAATTGCCTTCTATGATGAGATAACCGGCTCTGTGGATGAGGGGAAAGCAGTGGATGTACTATTTCTGGATTTTAGCAAAGCTTTTGATACAGTCTCCCACAGTATTCTTGCCAGCAAGTTAAAGAAGTCTGGGCTGGATGAATGGACGGTAAGGTGGATAGAAAACTGGCTAGATGGTCGGGCTCAACGGGTAGTGATCAATGGTTCCATGTCTAGATGGCAGCCGGTATCAAGTGGAGTGCCCCAAGGGTCGGTGCTGGGGCCGGTTTTGTTCAATATCTTCATTAACGATCTGGAGGATGGTGTGGACTGCACCCTTAGCAAGTTTGCAGATGACACTAAACTGGGAGGAGTGGTTGATACGCTGGAGGGTAGGGATAGGATACAGAGGGACCTAGACAAATTAGAGGATTGGGCCAAAAGAAATATGATGAGGTTCAACAAGGACAAGTGCAGAGTCCTGCACTTAGGACGGAAGAATCCCATGCACTGCTACAGACTAGGGACCGAATGACTGGGTAGCAGTTCTGCAGAAAAGGACCTAGGGGTTACGGTGGACGAAAAGCTGAATATGAGTCAACAGTGTGCCCTTGTTGCCAAGAAGGCTAATGGCATTTTGGGTTGTATAAGTAGGGGCATTTCCAGCAGATCAAGGGATGTGATCATCCCCCTCTACTCAGCACTGGTGAGGCCTCATTTGGAGTACTGTGTCCAGTTTTGGGCCCCACACTACAAGAAGGATGTGGATAAATTGGAGAGAGTCCAGCGGAGGGCAACAAAAATGATTAGGGGGCTGGAGCACATGACTTATGAGGAGAGGCTGAGGGAACTGGGATTGTTTAGTCTGCAGAAGAGAAGAATGAGGGGGGATTTGATAGCTGCTTTCAACTACCTGAAAGGGGGTTCCAAAGAGGATGGATCTAGACTGTTCTCAGTGGTAGAAGATGACAGAACAAGGAGTAATGGTCTCAAGTTGCAGAGGGGGAGGTTTAGGTTGGATATTAGGAAAAACTTTTTCACTAGTAGGGTGGTGAAGAACTGGAATGGGTTACCTAGGGAGGTAGTGGAATATCCTTCCTTAGAGGTTTTTAAGGTCAGGCTTGACAAAGCCCTGGCTGGGATGATTTAGTTGGGTTTGGTCCTGCTTTGAGCAGGGGGTTGGACTAGATGACCTCCTGAGGTCCCTTCCAACCCTGAGATTCTATGATTCTATGATTCTTATAAGGTGGTCTCAGCAGATCATTTATGTCTTTCAAAGGTCTTGAATCTGACAGAGCTTCAGAACTGAGAGCCTGATCTTTAGATATTTTGGTAGACTTTGGTCTGAGGTGTGGTTCCCCCGCAGCATTGAGCTGAGCATTCTATACTTCTTCACTCCATAGGAGATTAAGCTGCTCTTGCTGATGAGTAAGGCACAAAGGGTAATGCCAATACAAATCTCAGGGACTGGTCTTTCCTGAGGCAACAAAGTGTACTTATCCATCAGTTTTTTTACACAATTTAAACCCGGATTCTCTATCTAGTTCATCACAAGGATGAAGGACAACACAGTAAATAAGCATTATTCTGGAACTGGAGGATAAAATAGATTACTTCAGAAATACGCAATGGTACGAGCCACAACTTTTCTGGAATGTCATAATGCCTTAGTTTTTTAGTGTCCTAAATTAAATTCTAAGGGCACAATTGTGCCTTATAAGTATTAGCCTTCATTGGCAGTGGTGTAGAGCTCATGCCCCAAGCAGGAGCTCTAGGTCAGAGCTCCCTGATGCACAAAGAGTATGCCACAGCTGCACCATATCATGTCCTTTACAAGGATGGTAAAAATTGCTGGAAATAGAAAGGAGGAGCCAGCCTATCTTCCTCCATCAGAACCACAGCTACATAAAGATGTATTGGGAGCCCCTCTCAAGAACCAAAGCAAGCAGCAGGATCAGAGCCATCAGCCATCAAAGGTCTGGAACCCACCAGTAAGAGAGAAAAGTCCCAAAAAGCATGAAAGAAAGGAACCTGGCATCCAGGAAGCATTGTGCAGAGAGTGGAGGAGAAGGAAACAAGGTGCCAGGGAAGAACATACAAGTGAGAAGATAAGAAATGTACCAAACAGCAGAGAAGCATGTGTAGGGAGAGAAGACAAGGTAGTAGAGACTCTTATACAGAAAGATAGGAAGTAGTGGAACAGCAGGCACGCGAGGTCCGAGGGGAGTGCATGAATGAAATGAACAGCAAAAGGTGATGGTGCAATCCATTTTTTTTTCAAAATGAACACAATATTTGAGGCTAGATTCTGCCACACTCACTCATGCTAAGTAGTACCTTACTTCATGAGCAACCCCTTTGAAATCTTGGAGTAAAGAACCACTCAGGGTGAGTAGGGGTGGCAGAATTAGGTTGCTATTCTACTAAAGGCAGTCAAAAATACCTTAATGCTTTCCGAATGTTACTTTCCATGTATACAATTGCTGCAGTTGTCACAGGGAAGTTGTGTAATCATCACTGGAATTGTGCTTGGGAGGTTGTGAAGGGAGGTGGTCCATGACAAAATCTCTCTATTAAGTTGTCACTGGAACTACATATGTGAACAAATGTTCCTCAAAGTGAGAAAGGATTGCAGAATCACGTCTACAGATAATGCACATACAATATATCACAAGAAATAGGATAATATAGACTAGACAAATAGGCCTGAGCTGCAGAGTTCAGGTCTAGATCCTGATATAGACTTTCCCAAAGATCAAGAATGTTGGATCATGCTTTTGGTTCAGAATTATCTACTGTTTTTACAGTAAATGATGTAATATGTTCAAACACCAGAAATCACACAAGACTATTGGTGAAAGGGGTTTCAGATTATATTCACATCTTTGCTTTCAAATTCAAAGGGCTCAACTCTGATGTCCTACCCAAACATACATAGCACCAAAAAGTGGAATGAAGTATGCATTGACAGAACTAATAGCAGATTCTGCTCAAAACCCTAACTGTGCTGGGATTCTGCTGTCCTCTAAAGGTACATTAGGATGCCCAAACATGTTGAATGTGCTTGTGCTGACATATCCTGGAAAGGGTACGTGGAAGGTTTTGGCCCCTCACGCTAGTTACTGCTGTCTACCAGTATCAAGAATACATTTCTAAGTGTTTGCTGAAACAAATGACACACATAAGCCTTCTCAGATGTATAGTCAATAGAGAGTTTTTTGACTACATAAGATTCCAAATGCTAAATTCAGCACTAAGGGACATCATTTAGATTGTGACTCTATCTGAGAAACTTTGGATCCATAAACCAATAAACTAAACTATATGCAATTTTAGGTTTCCACCTCTACCAAATATACTATGGGTGACATTCTCTGTTTAATAACTAATGCAAGCATTATTCAATACAGGTTACTAATCTATATTTTAAAAAAAACCCACCTTAATTGTATTTAATTGTTTCAGAACACCAAAATGAGAAACACACAGAACAGAAATTGCTTGTGGAAAACATGAGAGGGCATTATAATATTTTCTGGCACATAGCATACCGTTCAATGAAGTGAAAGGCATGTCACACTCCAGTTTTTCACGAGGCATTCTGCAGCCAAAAAGCCGGATTTGTAATAAGACTTTTCCACACCAAGATTATACCACCTGACAAAAATTCAGTGGACCTGATTCTAATTTTGGATACATAAGGGTTAATTAGGAATAGCTCTTCTGAAATCAGTGGTTTTAGATCAGTGTAAAATTAAATACTACAAACCTAACTGCAAAATGTTGCAAAGCATGTTGAAGTTGAGAGTAGGGTTGGTTTAAAAATGCTTTATTTTTCCTGGGAAATGCTGGGAGGGGGTGGGGGGGAAATCCTTCAATTTTTTTTTTGACTTTTGATGAAAAACTGGAACAACCCCCCCCCCCCCAAATGTTTATTGTTAAGTAAAAAGTTTTAGGGTTGAAAATGAATCACCATATCTTTTTACTGAAATTTTTTGACCAAAATGAACATTGTCCATGATAATTTTGGTCAAAAAGACATTTTTATTTGAAAAAAAAATGTTTGGATGAAAAATTTCAGTCAGTTTTAGCAAATAGCCTCAATGAACTTATATGTAATGTTTGACTGAAAAAGTTACCAGTAGGATATGAGAAATAATGATTGAGAATATTATAGAGTTTGTTTCATTGTCACACATGTATGTTTGGAAGCTATGACTTCAGCAGAGATTGCGTATTCCTTGATATCATGCTAATTTCAGAAACTATTCTTATCTTCATTATCTGCAATAAAGAAATAGCTAGGGAATATCATCCTAGATTGGAAAGAGATAATGCCGTAGACAGTAGTGCCTAAGAAGAAAACCAATGCAAATGTATCATTTAAACACTATATAATTTACACCTTTGTTTTGAAGTTGTTGTTTTTCCAAATACAAATCAAAATTGAATCCTGAGGCTCTGATTTTGATCTCACCCTGGTGTAAATCAGAAATAACTCTATTGAATTGAATGGAGTTATACCTGTAGCAAACTGATGAAGGTGAGAGCAGAAGCAAGCCTTTAAGTGTATATATTTTTGCCTGTTACATGTGAACTGAATATTTGTGGAAAAGCCAATGATTTTGAAACATTCATGAATAGTTTTAAAAAATAATAAATGTTGGAAGTTTTAATACAGGCTGCCTATAAAAATAATTCTGTCAAGAAAAATGGATCTAGTCTACAGTTTCAGCTGTAAGTCTCTCATGGGAATGAGAGCTGATACAATAAATAGAACCAGCTTATTGTTGTTGCTCTCTAGTCTTTGACTTATCTTTGCCAGAGTTTTTTTCTGTCTTTCTGTGAGCACATACATCCATGCTACTGGTTGATAATTGCAAAAGACATAGAAAGTTAAGAGTTTATTTTCTCTCTAAAAATTCAACTAATTGAGAAATCTATTTAACAGATATTTTAGAAGAAAAAAAAACCCCAAACAAATCATTGCTTAGATGAGTCTCCCCAGGAAAAAAAAAAAGGAGAAAAGGAAAAAAATGGCTCAGGCTCAGTGAAAGACTAAAAAATGCACATGAATCAATTATGAAAAAGAGAAGGTCTCTTTGAATAAGGAAAAGCTGATTGGAATTAAGATAGGCTTTGTTCATATCTGCAAGGTACAAGGAGAGGACTTTTCAGTGGAACAGAAAAGGGGGATTTGGGAGTGTTTGGCTGCTTAATGCTATAGTGCTTCAGAGCCCATGTGAAAATTTGCTGCTAGCTATTAATCATCATTGTGTCCCTGCAAAGAAGCTGTTACAATGATGACTATATGTCATTATATTCCCACTGTAAGTAACGAATCAGAGAGCTGGGAAAGTTGGATATGAGCGGCTGGCAAACTTTTAAGTGGTGGAATCTATTTAAATAAATTTACATCACATTTGGTACTTTCTCTGGTATGGGAATCATACTTTAAAATGAAACAATATGCTGTGTTCATGGGCCCTGGTCTTTTATTCTCCTGTCTCTGAGCCTACTTTCCAGGTCAGACTTTGCCAGCGCTGACAGCACGCTTTTCTCATAGCCTCTCCTTCTCATAGCCTTTGGTTGCTTTCAAGTTCAATTTAGCACAATAAAGTTGTTATGCATGACAGTTTGGAGAGCAGAATAGGTGGTGTCTGAGCCCGCTGTGTCGCTACAAAGTGGGCTCATTCTCTGCAGGCCAGCTCAGTTACTGAAGCCTTGCTGGTGGGACACTGCAGTGGACTTCCAGACGTTCCCATCCTGACAAAAACAATTAGCTTCAAACTGCAAGAAGCCGTGGGGTCACCCTCTCTTTCAGTGAGACTGCGCCATTTAATATGCTGCAGTGGATTTCAGATTCATGTTGATTTATCCTGTTGTACTCCTCTTTTATGGTCTTTATTTACAGATGTGTAAAGGACAGGGAAAGTTTGAGTCTCACATGGTTCAAGAGTTTTATTAGAAATCTAAACCATTGTTTTATGTTTATTTTATAAAGAAATAGAGTTGAAACATGTCAGGCTTAATTCCATTAGGCTGAACTGCCTAAAAGAGAGCCCTGAGGTTTTTAGAACAGAATCTGAAAGGAAGTGTCTCCTTTGCTAAGCATCACCAACAAGCTAAACAACAAACAACCCTAAAACACTAACATTGTCAGCATAGTTATCTGTTATAAAAGATTTATACAAACTCCACTTTTAACTTAAAATTGGCTAAATTTAAATATAAAAAAATAATTTTCAAACTATTTAAGATAGCATAAACCAGTTTTATATAGTAGCAATAGAACAAAATATCTATAGTATTTATACTAGCTATATTCTGGCCCAATGTATTCAATAGTACCAGGCAGATATTATTCTCATAGGATAAATATTATTTCATTTTTACATTACTTTAGATACTAATACAGTGCTAGCTTTCTTTTTTGCTACCAGTCACTACTAGTATTCCTATAACAAAGCAAGTTGTGAACTACTTTGAATTTGTCCTGTGACTGATGTATTCAGTCTCTTAGATCTCTCAGTAAAATAAATCAGTTGCCTTGATTACCACTCTTCCTAATTACAGGGTAAATCTATCAAATAAGTCTCCTTTTGAATTAAAAACTAACTCAAAGATTATTTCAACAATCCTTCCATAAAATAGTTTATCTAACAATAGTTATTCTCCCTCTTCCCCTCCTCACCCCTGCTATTTTTTTCCTGGGGGGCGGGAGGGTAATCTGGAAGAGAGAAATATCATCTGGAGGTCTGCCTTGCAAATTGCTTGGTTTGGCGGTGGGTTATTGAGAGGTAAAAGAAAATTACACCAGTGAGTCTTTTATCTCTTTAAAAAAAATGATTTCTATTTTTCTAAAGAACCAGATAATGTAATTAAAATGTCTAGGTTTGATCAACACAAAATGCTATTATTACAACTGAAATTCTGTTACAATCTGGTCTAATTGCAGTTTGAGTTTCAGAAGGTTGGTTTTTACCACTGTTAATTAACCTTCCTCCAACAATATCTGAGTAAGACTTGGTGTAATTAGTAGGCCACAGTAGAAAGAAAAATAATCAGTAATCCATTTAAAGTATATATGGACCTCTTAGTCAGAAAAGAAGAGGGAGTTTGAATGCTTGGTTATGGTATAATTTAGGTCAGTATGACAAAACAACACAGCTATTCTGACTCTTAAAGGTTTGGAAGGATTAGATTTTTATCAGTAAACGTTGATTTCACCATACACACACAAACCAATGAAAAAATATTTCCATTGATAATAATTGAAATGTACTGATAGGCAAAGTAAGAAAAATGTTGCTTGAGAACTTATTAGAGTTTGATTTAAGGATATTTACTTTGCATACTTTGACATGTGATGTTGACAATTTGTGTTATAACAGCTTTAACTTTTTGGGTCTCAGCATCTACTGTCATTAAATAATTATTGTCTGCCCTCACCAACCCCATAATTTTCCACAAATGTGAACATATAAATAGATAAAAATTGGGGAAAAAATGCTTAAAAATAATCAATGCAGTCAGTCAAAAATCTCAAAAAAAAATAATTAATTCTGCCAAGCCTATTTACAGTGCTGCCTTCAGACTTGCAAGGGGCAAAAACTCTATGCACAAAAAGCTGATCAAATTATTTAGGTGATATTGTGGAATTTAAACAGTCACTTACTTAAATAACTGCCTCACCTGCACAGGAGAGAGGTCTGAGAGAGACAATGACCACACCACAACTGCAGTGGAGGGAACATTGGCTGGGCTTGCTGAAGGAAGGCAGAAATGCTTTATGGTGAGGGAGGGGAAGAAGGAGGTCAGAAACTGCTGCAAAAGGCGAGTGGTGGTCAGCTTTGTAGCGCTGACTCACCCCCTGGGAATGTGAGGTCGGAAGGCTATAAAGGTGCAAAGCCTGGGTGTTGGAAGCACTTTTTCCACACAGCAGGCAAGGCAGCACCCATCCTCCCAGAGGTGGCAAATATCAGGCTGGGTTAGGACCTGCTGTGGGCATTGTGCTAATCGCTCCTTTTTAGCGGGGCTGGGAAGGAATTTTCCCCTCACCACCAGATTAGCTTTGGTGGAGTGAGGTTTTTTTCACCTTCCCCACAGCAGGTGTCAGGGGGACCATTTTTGGTAAGAAGAAAAGGTGGTAGGCTATGTCGCAACTTATTTGGTAAGTGTGGGGCAAATGTCCAGTGCAGGTACTCCATAGGGAAGGCAGCCAGTGACCAGATAAATGGCCTGGAAAAGGACTTAAAAGGAGGTGCTGGAAAAGGAACAGAATGGGGGAGGAGGTTAGGGACTCCTATAATTGGTATGGCAGGGAGCCAACCCCAGTTCTTATTGCCCACTTTAACCCTCCTACGACGGGGGGTGGATGGCAAGGTTCAAGCCATGGGTTGGCTTGGGAACCTGGATGGAAAATGAAGGGGGGGCTGGTGGAAGTCCCGGGTAACTATTTGAATAAACATGAATCTGTCTACACAGATTTAAATATATATTAAAAAAAATTCAAACTACACTATGAGTAGTGTAATGAACATGGGTTCATCTACACAGAAAATGAGGAAGTGATTGTAGAGCAGGTAAGTACACCCACGCTCACTTTAACCTAGCTAACAGTGGTAACAATAGAAGATGTGGTGGCACCATCTTCAAGCATTCACAACACTGCATTCACACCTTCATTTCCTGTGTAGACTTTCCGTAAAATGGCTAGTTGAAATAGCCAGCATGGCCTAGATCCACAAAGATACTTTGGCTCCTAACCTCCATTGATTTAATGGAATTCACTGAAATCAGTGGAATTTAGGAGCCTAAATACCTTTGTGAATCTGGGACTATGTGAGTTGAGGTAGTTACTATCTGATGTCTATTCAGTGGCTTCTGTGAAATTAGTTTGGTGGTCTCAGCCTGGTTCCTAGTGGACAGGTGTCCCTATCACAAAACCCACCACGACAATGGTATCCTTGTCGCTGTCACAGCAACTCTGTAACCTCTCGAGGTGGTCTCTGCAGATCAGAGTTGAGGCCCAGTGGCAGTGCAATGTGAGGGAAGTTTGTTTTGCTTCTGCCTTGCTACACTTGTTCTGTAAATAAATAAAGGATGTCATTCTCCAGAGCTGTCAAGCCAGTATGTTTCATAAGCAATAAAAGCATGCAAAAACATTAAGGGATTTTTTTAAAATGTACAAATTTTATTTTTTCAAATGGAGAAACTGAGTGGTGTATGCAAAGCTAAGTGTTCTACATACAATTCAAGGCTTTGATCAACTGTCAAGCCAAACTTTTTAAATAAACTATATTTAATATATTTAAAAGACGTTAAAGAAAATAAGCCAAAATTTCCACTCAGTAAAGCTCTGTTTCTGCAAATGTCAATAGAAGGCACTCAGGAGTTTCTGAATGTTTCCCTTTTAATACCTACCAGTAGGTTGGATTGTTGAATTTATCATGTATTTACTTCTTTTTTACTCCACCATATACTAGTTTAATTTGATTATTTCTCAAAACATTTACATTTTAAATAAAAGAACAGCATTTAGAAGTGTAATATATTTGTGGAATAAACATTCTTTAAACATTTGTTGGCTTTTCTAGGCAAGTAGTTAATAAAGACACATATGTGCTGTTTCTGTAACCACATGCTTTACTATGAGGCCTTACATAAGCACCATAACTTAAGTTGTCTTCCACACAAAGTTCTGGCAAGCTTCAATAGATTCATTAGTGAGTTTTTCTGTAGGACTATTGAAGCTCAAAGAGTCCTGAACAATGGATCTAATCACTGTCTCTTCCCTGATCCAAACTTATGTTTTTCCCTTTTTCACTATAGACTCTTATTTCATTTCTGAGCAACTGGATTTCCATGGCACTCTCAGAACAAATAAATATCTCCCTGTTCCTTATATTCCTGTGTATTTTTTCCCCTCTATGACTGCCTGTATTTAAAGTGGTGTCCTAAATGGCAGGATTCTTCAGGTAATCTTTCTTGGGACACAAATGGCCTAGCATTAAAATGCAGATAATGTTACCTCAATTAGAGAGTGCTATGCAAAACTTGAAAAAGACATAGCTAAATGTTTGGACTAAACAAGTAAGCGTACGTTGTTAGAAGTGGGGTTGGGCAAGTTGAAATTTCAATGGCTCCATTAATGAATAAATGTTAGACTGTATCAACAGTCCTGAACAAGCTTGTGGTTTGTGTGTGCATGAAGTGTAATGGTATCAATTGACTGGTTCTTTGTGGTTGCTATAAAGTACCCTTGAATGTGTCAATGGAGAGAAGGCATGCAGACAATAAAGCCATGACAGCTGAATGTCAGCAGCGACCTTGAACCTAAACTGGTTTCACCATTCCAGTGATTTCAGCTACAGTGGAGATATTCACTGCAGCTGGACCTTCAGCATTGCTTGTCATTTCCTCTGTTCAGAATCCAAGCATTTAGATGACAATTTCATCACATTGCTGGACCCTGCTAATAAGCATCAGGGAACGTTCACTTATTAGTGATGGTGCTAACGATATGTTCAGCATTCTAATCAGGCTTACATTGGCATTTACAAAGCATAAAGCACAGAGCAAAACAAAGCCAGTCACCACTGATCAAATACTTCATATATGCATATGCCGCCAAAGAAGGCACAAGCTGCTCTGTTATGAAGCAATGTTTTTCTTGATTTGAATGTTGCTTTACATACCATGTACTTTTTATTGCTGTAAATAACATGTGATTATTTAAAATACAGTAGGGAAGATTAATTAGTATTTGGGATGCAGTATTTCTTTAATGAAAAACACAAAAATTCTCCTAAAGGTTACGTTTGTAGTTTAAATATGCCTTCAGCATTAATGTATGTTGTTATTAAGATAGGCTCAACGTGCAGCAGAGCACTACAAAGCCTTTTGTGGCAAAGCACTATTAATACCTGCAAGTAATGGAATCCCTTTGCTAATGCTCAAGTTGAGCAAGGTTACGGCAACCCAAGGAGACTGATCATACAAAACATATACACTGTCATAGGCAGTGACGAATCAAGAAAGAAGGAACATTGATTGGTAGCAGACTTTCAACCAGGTGTACACAGGAGAGGGCTGAAATGCTGTATGTTGAAATTTGGGTACAATGGGAATTTCAGTGAATGCCTACCCTCCCCCACATGTGGAAAGGGCTTTGGTATGGCTGTCAGGGGAGGGAACTGGGCTGATTCCCAACCCCCAATCTTCTCTTTTACATGTAAGAAGGGGAAGAAATGAGCTTGGAAGGCTTTTTTCTCCCAGGGAAGATGATGGGTTTGAATCCCACTGGCTTCTCACTTGCTCTTGTCCTCACTTTCCTTTAGGGGCAAAAGGAAAGGGAGCATTCTGTTCCTGATCCTCACCACTCTCCTCATTTGGTTATGTTTACATGAATGACATGGCAACATTAAATTTAACTCATGGGGGGGGGAGTAGGTTTAATGTAGCTGGGATCCCTGGTTTGTTCTGAATCTTAGCTGGATGCCAACTTGATGTCAGAAAAGAATTTTTCCTGGCTGCAGATTGCCACATGCATTTTTTTTCTTGAGCTGCCAGTAGATTCAGCCAAGCCAGCTGGCCAGACAAGCAGCATAGTTGTGTGTTTGCAATTTAAAGTAAACCAAGTGGGCCAGGTGTATTTGTTTACTCCATTGTAGTAATAGTGGCTTATCATGGCTGGAGCCCAATCCCAACCCTTTGCATAGGGCTGTGAGTAAGTGAGGCCAGGTTATGTGGGTGGGGAGGAGTGGGTCAAGGAATGTAGTTTGACATTCATCACAGATCATGATCCTCCCTTGTAGGGGCTCAGATCTTCCACAGACAAAGCGTTAGTTGGGGAATTTTAATTGGGACCAAATCCCAATGTTATAGAGAAAAACTCAAGTCCCATTGGGCCATGGAACTGTTGGAACCAGAGAAAAAAAGGGGGAAAAAGGGCCCACTAGGCAAAAATTACTTCCAATTAAAGAACAGGGGTGCTGGAACAAGAGGTGCTGGGGGTGTGCCGCACCCCCTGACTTGAAGTGGTTTCCATCATATACAGCATTTACAGTTTGGTTCAACGCCTCTCAGCACCCCCACTATACAAATTGTTCCAGCACCACTGGTTAGAGAAAGAAAGAGAGAGATTAATATTTTGAAATGGTTCAAAAGATGCCAACTATTTTTTGAGGAAAATTTAACTATTTTACAATATTTTTCAAACATTTCTCATTATTTTTTTGTTTTGTTTTTCAATGAAGAACCAAAAACTGAAACGTCTTCTGTTTTAGGAAACCATGTCTGGTAAAAGTTTTTGGTTATTGGTAAAAATCTTTGGGGGCAGGGAGGTTGGGTTTTTTGTTTTGTTTTTTAAACTGAAAACTGAAATGTTTATTGAAACATTAACATTTTTACAAAAAAAGTTCTGTTTTGAATTTTATTATTTTTAAAAAAATTAGTTTCAACCAAAATGAATCTTTTACTGAAAAATTTTGTTGAAAAATGTTCCAATGAAAAATATTTTATCAGCTCTCATAATATTACAGGCTTATTGAATAAATATATAAGAACTGAAACTTTGGATTTACACCAGGAAACAGAGTGTGGAATCTTTATTTCTGACCTCACATGACTGTGACAAAGCAATTTTGCATAATGTTAACTACTACTATTACATGGTGGTGCATTAAGAAAAATAGAATTTATGTTAAGTGAATAATACTATGTAACAGATTACATAGACTGTGTAATTCAAGTGCCAGAATTTAAAAATATTAAAGAACAACAACACATGAGCCTTCCGGCTGCTAACTGAAGGTCTTTTATCCATGTGCTTATATGCATAGAATGGTGTGAATCAATTTCAAACCGTATGCAGTTTTCTATCAGGTACTGTAACTTAAACCGTTCGGAATATACGTTGAAAGGTTTATATATCTCCAAAGTTCTGAAATTATGGTCAATAATGGCAAGTCGCCATACAAATTTTAAAAGGCCACACAATTTTGTTTTAATTTAGAACTGGTATTTCCTTAACAATTGAGTTGCCAGTAAAATAAAGCTCTTTGCTATACGTTGAAATGAAACATGAAAGTATGTTTTTCACTTTTATTTTTTATTACTTCATATTTATATTATAATAGCACCCAACCACTTATTCAGGAGTGGGGTCCCATCAAGCTTTATAAATACATAGTTAACATCTCTTCCCCAAACAGTTTATAATCTAAGTGATATACAAGGGTTGGAAGAGACGGATACAATCCCAAATAAACAATTTGTATATAACTATTTTTAATACGGAGAAATATTAGCCAAAATATTGCAGATGTAGTTCTCTTGCTGTTGGTGTTCATAAAATAATATTTGTTTATTCATGTACAGTAATATGATCTGCTTCAATTATAAGCATTATATGATTAAATGTTGTTATAAGTAGCTATCCTTAGCTCAAGGATTTGATCCTGCCATCCTATTTCAGCAAAACTCCTTTTAACTTGAAAACTTTAATGAGCATCTTCTCCACATAAAAACTAAGGCTGGACTCCAAGTACATTAGAGGAATTTTTAAGGGACTTTGTTATTTTTTATTATGAATACTTACTTATAGCTAGAGCTAGTTAGAAAATAGAAATTAAAATGAAATTTTGAACAAAAATAGGAATGAAAAGTTTTTTGAAAAGAAGTTTTCTGTTTTTCAACCAGCACTATTTATAACACAGATTAGCTAGAAGTTTTGCTTTGGCAAACATAACTGTAAACTTCAGAGAGATCAAGAGGACAAAACATCTTAGTCACAATAAGACCAAAATATAAGATGTAACAATGATCAAAAGTCTCTAAGGGCATAAAGTAACAGAAATCAACCTGATGCTCCTCTCCCTTTAAGTAGGGAGAAGCAAAACCAGGGGCAGGGGAGGCATATAAAGGAGAGAGCAGTACAGGAGGAACCTCTCTGCAGCAAATCTATATCAACAGGCTCCACAAAATGGAGGAAGGAATGGTTCAAAGCTAATGAGCAGATTACTGTCAAAGGCATGCTTCCTCTGGTGGTTTCGGCAGATTTTTGCTCGGAAATTTCCTTCTATCTGCATTAACACTCTTCCATTGCTTCTGCATTTTTTTTCCAAGTGGAGTAGTGCACATCCAATTGAGGTTTTGCCAATGACAGCATGGTTCCTAAAGAAGTCATACTGCCATTCATGTAGAGAGTCTTCAGTCAATCTGAGACTTCCTGTATTCGTGCATTTGCCCTCTGCCTTCACAGTTCTCTCTGGGATTGGCTGAGTTTAAAAGTCTCATCCCATCCCTAGTCCACTAGGCCACAGACTCCTCCTCTTAGAATGGATAATTCATATGAAACTATGAGAAGAACCTTATGGCATTTCTACTCAGTTTTCCCCTCCCAAGGTTGTTTGTTTGTTTGTGAATGGACTATCTGATCCAATATATTTAATATTTGCATGTTGGACATGGAATGGGCAGAGAGGTCTGGAGAATGGGCAGTCTTGTCTTTATGCCCCCAACTCACAACTGAGCTTTGGCAGGGGAAAATCTGCTATTGGTAGAGATCAGATGGAGATTACTACACACAGGATGGAAGCAAGGGAAGACATAGTGTCTTCCCTAAGGTCTTTCAGGGTGTGGGGGGGGGGAGAAATCAGCAACACCCAACCACTTACAGAGAGCTGGTTGTATAAGCACTATCTAGCCCTAAAAGAAGAGCACTTAATTAGCATGAATGTACAAGTGTTTGTTTTTATAACATACTCATATGTCTGCTCATTAACAATTTGCAAATTCACATAAATTGGTATTTTAGCAGGATCTCTGTGACTGATGACATCATTTATCAGCTTTTCATAATTTTTATCTTTTTTTGAGGGGGCTAGGATTTTTTTTTTGTATTGGAGAGATGACATTATTAAGATGCAATATGCAAATACTTAAGAACAGGAGTAAGTTTACTCACATGAGTAGTCCCACTGAAGTCAATCGTGCTTTCACACGCTTAAGTGTTTGCAATTTTGGCCCCACCTCCTTTTATTCTGAATCTCCGAAATTCATGTGAATTAGGTTTACTCCAAAAATATAATATCTAATGTTTTTTTTAATTTAGGATGCTAAAACTGTTGTAAATAACATAATTCAATAATGAGACAGTGCTGAGTGAAGCAGGTTTGAATGGCTCAGAGGAGAATGTCATGGGAGAATCTCTTCTCCTGATTCTGAGTCATCAGATGCAATCTGCTCTGGAATTTCACTTGACACTTTCATTTTAAAGAATCCTTATTGAGGTTGCAGGAAAAAACCATCCCGATGTGTAGAAAGAATAGTAAATATGGCAGGCGACCAGCTTGGCTTCACAGTGAAATCCTTGCTGATCTTAAACACAAAATAGAAGCTTACAAGAAGTAGAAGATTGGACAAGTGACCAGGGAGGAGTATAAAAATATTGCTCAGGCATGCAGGAGTGAAATCAGGAAGGCCAAATCACACTTGGAGTTGCAGCTAGCAAGAGATTTTAAGAGTAACAAGAAGGGTTTCTTCAGGTATGTTAGCAACAAGAAGAAAGTCAAGGAAAGTGTGGGCCCCTTACTGAATGAGGGAGGAAACCTAGTGACAGACGATGTGGAAAAAGCTAATGTACTCAATGATTTTTTTGCCTCTGTCTTCACAAACAAGGTCATCTCCCAGACTGCTGTGGGCAGCACAATATGGGGAGGAGGTGACCAGCCCTCTGTGGAGAAAAAAGTGGTTCGTGACTAGAAAAACTGGACGAGCACAAGTCCATGGGGCCAGATGCGCTGCATCCGAAGGTGCTAAAGGAGTTGGCAGATGTGATTGCAGAGCCATTGGCCATTATCTTTGAAAACTCATGGTGAATGGGGGAGGTCCTGGATGACTGGAAAAAGGTGAATGTAGTGCCCATCTTTTAAAAAGGGAAGGAGGAGGATCCGGGGAACTACAGGCCAGTCAGCCTCACCTCAGTCCCTGGAAAAATCATGGAGCAGGTCCTCAAGGAATCAATTCTGAAGCACTTTGAGGAGAGGAAAGTGATCAGGAACAGTCAGCATGGATTCACCAAGGGCAAGCATGCCTGACTAACCTAACTGCCTTCTATGAAGAGATAACTGGGTCTGTGGATGAGGGGAAAGCAATGGATGTGTTATTCCTTGACTTTAGCAAAGCTTTTGATAAAGTCTCCCACAGTATTCTTGCCAGCAAGTTAAAGAAGTATGGGCTGGATGAATGAACTATAAGGTGGATAGAAAACTGGCTAGATCATCAGGCTCAAAGGTTAGTGATCAATGGCTCCATGTCTAGTTGGCAGCCGGTTTCAAGCGGCGTGCCCCAAGGGTCGGTCCTGGGACCGGTTTTGTTCAATATCTTCATTAATGATCTGGAGGATGGCGTGGACTGCACTCTCAGCAAGTTTGCAGATGACACTAACTGGGAGGAGTGGTAGATATGCTGGAGGGTAGGGATAGGATACAGAGGGACCTAGACAAATTAGAGGATTGGGCCAAAATAAATCTGATGAGGTTCAACAAGGACAAGTACAGAGTCCTGCACTTAGGACAGAAGAATCCCATTCACTGTTACAGACTAGGGACCGAATGGCTAGGAAGCAGTTCTGCAGAAAAGGACCTAGGGGTTACAGTGGACGAGAAGCTGAATATGAGTCAACAGTGTGCCCTTGTTGCCAAGAAGGCTAATGGCATTTTGGGCTTTATAAGTAGAGGCATTGCCAGCAGATTGAGGGATGTGATCATTCCCCTCTATTCGACATTGGTGAGGCCTCATCTGGAGTACTGTGTCCAGTTTTGGGCCCCACACTAAAAGAAGGATGTGGAAAAATTGGAAAGAGTCCAGCGGAGGGCAACAAAAATGATTAGGGGGCTGGAGCACATGACTTATGAGGAGAGGCTGAGGGAACTGGGATTGTTTAGTCTGCAGAAGAGAAGAATGAGGGGGGATTTGATAGCTGCTTTCAACTACCTGAAAGGAGGTTCCACAGAGGATGGATCTAGACTGTTCTCAGTGGTACCTGATGACAGAACAAGGAGTAATGGTCTCAAGTTGCAGTGGAGGAGGTTTAGGTTGGATATTAGGAAAAACGTTTTCACTAGGAGGGTGGTGAAGCACTGGAATGGGTTACCTAGGGAGGTGGTGGAATCTCCTTCCTTAAAGGTTTTTAAGGTCAGGCTTGACAAATCCCTGGCCGGGATGATTTAGTTGGGAATTGGTCATGCTTTGAGCAGGGGGTTGGACTAGTTGACCTCCTGAGGTCCCTTCCAACCCTGATATTCTATCATTCTAAATATTTATATTAGCATTTGAAACATATATAGTTATGACATAAATTTAATGAATACCAGTGAGAAAAATGGCTTTTTTGAAAATACCTGTATTAATCCTGAAGCAACATGTCTGCAAATTGCTGTACTGTATCTGTGCCCAGTCCTGCAAACAGGTACTTACATCAATAACTCTACCCGTGTAAGTAGTCACATTACATTCTTAAGGCCCAAACCTGCAAAGACTTACATACATTAATAGTCTCCTTACATTAGAGAATTTTCTGAGTAATACATTTTCACTTGAGGAACTTACACACAACAGTGATAATCTCCATTAAAATGTGTCGCTTATTTTTATACTGGGTAGAAGCTTACAAAAATACATAGATAAATGAATAAATAAAATAAGAATTAATTGCCAAAATACACATGGCTAACTAAATACACATGGCTAACTAATTAAATTATGTATTTTTAAATACATAAAAATTTAGAAATGAAATTCAGGTTAACAGGTCACCACAGCCCCCACAGCTAGAGTATTCATAGCCTACATACAGTCAGCAGATTTGATTTAACATAAATGTATGTGGTCATGTCTGAAAATACACCAGCCTTCATAAAATAGTAAAGAAGCATTTTTCATGCACTTGTATGACACATTTACCTAGAAAAATCATATAGAGATGCAAAATATTTCACTGTTATTACGAACACTTAGTAGACCAAATTCTTCCCTAAAGTATACGATTGCACACGTGTAGCTGAGGATGAAATTCATCCCTCCCTTAGCAGAAAGCCCAGATAGATAGGCTTTGTACTGGGAACTGAATGGAGGTTGGTGAGGATGGAATATACCAGTCCCTCAGGGCTGCTATTTCAGATTATGAGCTGCTTTCCCACCACTCCTCCATGTGCTAGGCATCCTGGCCACTAGTTCCACATAATCATGGACAGAATAACCCCTCCATACACGTTTACATGAAAAGCAGTTTGAAGAGCACCTCTTTGCATGTATGGAGCTCACAGGCCTTGCTTTATGGACTATTCAAGAGTTCAGTGTGACTTCTGCAGCATAGAGAGCCTTGTACCTCCACAAAATTTGACTCTCTGGGTGCAGGGTGCCTATCAGGGCAGAATTTGGCCAGAAGGAACCATTGTGGACATCTAGTCTCACCTCCTTTATAACACAGTACCTAGATCTTCCCCAAAATAATTCCTACAGCATATCTTTTAGAACAGTGCTTTTCAACCTTTTTCATTTGCAGACCCCTAAAAATTTTCAAATGGAGGTTCTGACCCATTTGGAAATCTTAGACAGTCTGCGGCCCCCCAGGGGTCTGCGGACCACAGGTTAAAAACCACTGTTTTATAGAAAAACATCCAATCTTGGATTTAAAAATGGTCAGTGATGGAGAATCCCCCATAAACTTTGGTAAATTGTTCCAATGGTTAATTACGCTCACTTTTTATGTATTTATAATTTTTTTAATTAATTTTTCCAAATATAATATATAAACCAAAATACAAGATTCATCATAATACACAAAGTAAATAAAGAGAGTTAGGATAAAGGGAAAGGAGGGAAAGCAACATATCTAACTTCAGGGTCTATGTTAATCATATCCCTCTAAAAAGTCAGCTCAAATTGCTTTGAAGTTTCCGGGCATTCCCTTTCTGCACAATGCCAGTCATTTGTTAGCTTCAAGGTCAGCCATGTCACTGAGTCAGGCATCAATATTTCCTGGGGATCAACTTTTCCATTTTTGTAGGATTAATTTTTTAGAAACCAATTCTGCCTGTTGGAACCATGCGGCCTTGTTAAGGGGTAATCTCCAGTATTAGGAATACATCTAAGAATGAAATTTAAGGGGGATGGCTCCAATTTAGCATCCAACATCTAAGTGGTCCTTTGACCCACCTCATACCAGGAATTCTTGATACAGGGGCACTCCCAAAACATATGAGCTAATGTAGCAACAATGGAGTTACAATTCTAAAAGCGATCAGCATTTATGGAGGTCCATTACCATTACCGTGTGGGCACAAATATATTCGAAAACGTATCTTTTGGTGAAAAAGCCATAGTCCCAGGTCTACAGTTGCTTTTTAAACATTTGATAAAACTGTATTCCACTGGATCAGAGATACTTGTGTATCCAAGTCTCTATTCCAAGCAACTCTCAAATGATCAACTCTGCCCAAATATGTGATCAAAGGGAGGAGGCACAGAGCATCTCCACAGCATGCCCCTCCTGGTAGAATAGATGGCCACCTTGGCCAGCTCCAGGAGGAGTTTGATGAGGACTTGCGACTTTGTGAGACCGCAGATAGAGTTTACATAAATCAGGAGGTGTGGGGGAAAGTGCAGCCAGATCCTAAGAAGAAGGTTGTGAAGGTGCCATAAAAGGAGTGAGGTTGATGTGCACCTGGGTCTTCCTCATGCCACAGACGGGACAGGTGTTGGGGAGGGAGGTGAATCACACCAGGGTACACACCCATGCTCCTGGCTCCATGAAGGAGCTGCCAACTAATATCCCCGGTGGGCCATGGGACCAGGGTGGAACACAGGCTGGCCCACTTGGGTTCCTTACTCTGTCCTGCCACTTGGTATTGGGGCAGGACATGAGAGTGTTCTCCACCCCCAACCAAGAGAGCAGCAACTTGGGCCTGTGTGACCTATCCAGCCACCAGAGCAGTTAATAATCAGACCTCTGAGTCCCCAGGGCTGAGTATGCCTGAAGGTAAGTGAGGGTGGGTGAATGACAGTGGGTCAGCGAATGCTGGTGCAGGGCCGGTGCAAGGAAGTTTTGTGCCCTAGGCGAAACTTCCACCTTGCGCCCCCCCCCCAGCCCTGCAGCAGCTCCCCGCCCCCCCTTCCCTGAGGCGTCCCCCCCGTGGCAGCTCCCCCCCTGCCGTGAGGCGCCCCCCCCCCGTGGCAGCTCCCTCCCCCGGGGAGCCATGCAGCGCCTACCCACCCCAGTTCATCTCTGCTCTGCATCCTCCCCAAGCACGCTGCCCCCGCTCTAATTCTCCTCCCAGGCTTGCGGTGCCAAACAGCTGATTGGCGCTGCAAGCCTGGGAGGTGGGAGAAGTGGAGCAGTGACCGCGCGCTTGGGGAGGAACCACTGTAAAAAAAAAATTGTGGGCACTGCTTTTTGGCGCCCCCAAATCTTGGTGCCCTAGGCAATCGCCTAGTTCACCTTAATGGTAGCACCGGCCCTGTGCTGGTGAGCAGATGAATGAACGGATAGGAGCAAATAGGCTATATTGACTATGGAAGATCATGGGAATGTGTGACAGTATAGACAGTAATTGTATGAAGTGAGGTATCCGAAAGGGTGATTATGAGTGACTGTGGGTGAGTGATTGGGATAGATAGATGGATGAGTGGGGAATGAATAGATTCAATGGGACAGAGGAGGGAAAGTATGAGGGAATATTTTAGAAATTAGAAGTAGGATGAGGAGCAACAGATTTAGAGTGTTTAGGAAGGAAAATAAGATTATTGAAATAAGAGGGAGTAGGTGTGAGAGAGACAGGGAAAGAGATTGAAAACACTAGAAAGCAAGAAGAGGACCTAGTGCAAGGAAAGGAAAACAGAACAGGAAACTAAAGGGAGTTCACAGGAGACAAGAAAAGAAAGAACAACATTGAAAACAGAAAAGGAAAAGATGTTCTAGATATACAGAAAGAGTAGAGTTAAGGAGAAGAAAAAGGACAAACAAAATCAAAGGAGACGTAGTAAATTACATTTACAAAAAATGATTTAATAGAAAGCTGAGTGTCAAAATATTACAATAAAATTAACATGACTGACTGTATAACATATAGATAGATATAGCACTATAAAAAGTATACATGGACTGTACAATAGTTACTGCAAACTGTGCCAAAAAAGAAACAAAGCAATAAAAAAGTTCCTGCCAGAAAAGCTTACAGTCTAAAGACTGAATGTGTTAATATTTAGATTTCTATACCAATGTTCAATTTGAAGGGGGGAATGGAGTGGTAAAGATATTGTTGCCTCTGGTGTTTATACCCCTCTCTGTAAATTGCTAAACCAACCCTGACAGAGCTGACTTTTATTCCTAGTTCATAAAGAGTGATTGTTTTGCCTTTGGAATATACTAAATAGCAGGTATTTCCAAAATATTTCCTGAAAGCAGAAAATATGAATTTTGTGCAGGGATTTAGGAATCTTCCCACCCCTGCACATTAATTTCTGTGCTCTTCAAAAGATATTGTCCAGGTTTCTTGAACTTGCCAGTCCTATGATGCCTGTGTGTTGGGAACTCTGTAAGGGTTGAGTGGAAGCAATTCATACATACCTAATGCATTAGCAAGCCACAGGCTATAGAATTGCCATCTACTGTCACTGTTCCACACAATGGGCAGGACCTGAAATCACTTCCTTCTCCTACAACCAACTCAGTATTGGCCTGTTCAGAGCTGGCATAGAGCCACTCCTCCATTATGTTCTAGAACATGGCCACTTAAGGGTGACCAGATAGCACGTGTGAAAAATCGGGATGGAGTGGGGGTAATAGGCATCTATATAAGAAAAAAATATATATATATCAGGACTGTCCCTATAAAATCAGGACATCTGGTCACTCTATGGCCACTCCACCCACATCTTCATGGCATGTCACTCCATCTAGCAGATCCATGCAGCTTAAATTATGTTGAAGGCCTCCACCTTATGTTGATGAGTGAATTTCATCAATAGAAAACTGCTAAAGTATATGTGTACATACAGTCCATGCATGGACACAAGCAGACACACTCCTCGGGCCAGATCCTGCAAGGTACTGAACTTTGGGAGCTCAGCATTTCACAGAAGGTGCTAAGCAACTCACATGCTCATTCCCATACTGGGCCAAATTCAGCTCAGCTCACTCACACAGTCTCACTGGAGTTAATGAGATTACTTGTGTGAATAAGGTGCACAAGATCTAAATCATAATAATAATAGTACTTAGCACTTATATAGAGACTTTCAAAGTGGCACATAGATATTAACAGATTAAGTGCTTTAACGCCCTTGTGAAGCAGGTAAGATATTATTCCCATTCATTTTTTGTGGAATTGCATCTGTTTAAATTAGCATTTGAGACACACCAAATTTCACACAGAAATCTGTTGCAGAGCTGGGAACAAAACCCAGAGTACAAACTCACAATCCTATGCTTTAGTTTCCTTGTTCCTATCCTCAAGAAATTTTATTTTTATCATAAAATTATAATTATTTATAATGGAAAAACTTATTACACAAAACATCTGACATCTCAAGAAACTCCTTCTGACTACAAGTTAAAAGTATTTAATATGTTGTACAAGATAATAGGGCTCAAAGTTCACGTTTAGCTTAATCATGCAAATACTTAATTTTAACTTAGCATATACAGGACATTGCACATGCCTAAAAATGTAAGCATGTTCTTAAGTGTTTTGCTGGATTGAGGCCCAACTGCTCAACACCTTGCAGAATCGAGAATTTAGCACCTGACCCAGCTTCCACTGAAGCCAATGGAAAGACTCCCATTGATTTCATTAGGATTTGCCCTTACTGTACAATTCAGCAACCCTTACACTGAGGGGCATTTACTCACACAAGCAGTTCCCTTGAACACTATTCATGTAAGTGTTACACAAGTGAGTAAGAGTGGCTTAATTAAGACCCTATTAAATGGTTGGCTGCAGTACCATTTTATGCCATTTTATGGCTTAGCTACTTACTTGAAAAGAAAGGCATACAAACACAGATTAACCTTATAAATAATTGTTAATTTTTGCCAATTTTTTCAGGCTCTGTAAATATGGGATCATTGTTATATATCATGCCTGACTTTTTGTAGCAAATCATCACATTTTTATGGTAGTAGTGTACTGGTACATGAAAAACACTGTACAGTAGCTTATTATAGATACAAGTTCTTTGAAGATGCATGCAGAAATATATCTCTTCTGTTTTTTCAACATAGTTTCTGAATTTTTAACACAAATTGGGCCAGATCCTACTCCCACTGAAGCAAGTGGTAAAATTCCCACTGACTTCAATGAGGTCAGGATGTGGCTCACTGTCATTTATTTTGAAGACATTTTTACAACCTACTTAAAAGGCTTTTCAGTTCTTCAGAAAGATAGCTTTGCCTATTTAATTTAATTTTCTGCAAAAATTACTTAAAACGTAAACATTACAAAATGAGTTGTGTAATCTGCTCCCTGGAATTTGAGGGCAGCAATACCATTCACTTACCAGCAACACCTTGTTTAAAAAAATGACTACGGTGTCTTAATATCCTCTCTCTAAATAGAGCTTCATTAATCATATATCTAAATGTATGATGTACATATGTGATAACAGTACTGTACTGTAACAGTATGGTAAGCATTATTTCTATGTGCTTTTAGCATGTTATGTCCTCAGAACATGAATCTAATATACTATGTGTTGGATGAACAGTACTTTTAAGGTAGAGTTTTTATCTATTTTAAAACCACAAAGACTTTAAGAGGTAAGTATTTACTAATGCAGCCACACTTTGTATAATTTTGATACATAAATGATTACATGAGCTATAATTCAGATATCTTTATTTAAGTAATTAGTAACAATGTTAGATACATATTTTTCTTGGTGTAATGAAAAAACCGTGGCCTCATTGTACTTGCTAACTGCACCAATACTGATTTAAATGCTATTGTACAGTGATACTGACATTTGGAAACATCATGCGAAACTCTGTTGCCCTTAATTGAAAACTGAACAAATAAATATTTTTTAAAAAGTCATATACATCTTCATCATCAAACCAGCAGTTTCACAAATATAAGTCCCGTAATCACAACAGTGGGCTATTGACTGGTAACTACAATACCAAATAATGTCATTTAAATAATTACTAAAAGCATGCTTTCATTGCACAAGGTCTTTCTGGGTCTGTGAAAGTATTTTGGAGATAAAGCTGATTCACTTCAATAGGACTTCAATCACAAAAACCTTTTTGAAATGATGGTACTTTCTGTGGTTCAGTAGATGTAGCTCGTTTTCTTAACAGAAAGACAAAATTTTCTTATAGAAGTTATAATAAGAATAATTATGTCAAATAATGCTATCCCAAAATTGGTAATGTAAACATAAACATACATTAATTGAAAACTTAGGGGCTAGAGTCCTTGTGACATGGGGCCTTATTTTTGCAAATCACTTGCTTCATCTTCAATAAGCACTTCTTGTCACGGACGCAGCAGTGAGTCACTATATGAAAGTAAACACATACAAAGCCTGCTTTTGCCTAAAAAACACTTTAGGCTTGTAGAGTCTTATTTTTTTATATGTTTACATCATCAAACTATGTATATGATTGATAGATATAGATATATTTAGATGTCAGTTTATTTTATTTAATAGTTTTCATAGCAAAAAGAAGTTGCTTACTGGAAGCAATTCTTAAGTATCCCTTACACAAATTTTGCTGAGACACAGCTTGTCATTATGCAAATAGAAGAAAAGAAAGTATTTTGCTTAGGGAACACGCACATAAATTGTGCAAAAATTTGTAAGAATCAAATGTTTCTCAGAACAAGGTAATGTGCACATTCTTCTGCATCATTGTCTTCTAGAAACATTGTCTTCATTGAACATTCATCTAAGGTTTTAAAGCTATAGATCTATTATGGATCTTTCTTACATGTGCACTCTGCAACATGTTAAACAGATTATTCAATTAAAATTTTCTTGATTTCTTTACAGTATTAGCATTTAAAATATATCCTACCAATATCGGTGTTTGACAGTTAAATGTAGCATTAACCAATATACATTTTATGTTGCATCTACAGACAATTCACCTTTGTGCTCATTGAATGATTGCTTACAACAATAAAAAATTGTAGAATTATACTCATCAAACTTTCTGGTTACTTTAATGTAAACCTATATATAGTGTAAAACTATATATATATATTTCCTTTTTCTCAGATGCTATTAATAGAAGACCAAATCCTGAAGTCCTTTCTGAAAGCCTGATTTTGAGGGCAGGTTTCCGTCTGTTATGTCTATCCCGGCTAAACTCCAGTTGCAGGCAATAAAGTTTTCTATGATTAAAGACTGAGGCCCTGATTCTTCAAACCCTCCTATCACTGGATACCCATGGGCTTCAGTGGGAGTTCCACATGCAAAAGGATTGCAGGATTGGACCCTGATTAAGGGCATCATAAATTTAGCTCACTGAGGTAAAATTGAATAGATTATGAGCCCCTTGCTCACAATGAATAGTATTTTATCCCACAAGTAGTACTATTGAAATCAGTGGGACTACTCATGAAGTAAGGTTCTGTTCAATGTGAGTAAGGGGCTCATAATCTGGCCCTATAGTAATTTGGAGCTATCAAAATGTAAACATTTAGCCTTGAAGAACTGATTGTCTTGAATAACAACACAAAGTGCCATGAGATTACTTTCCAGAAGCATACAATTTTATTAGTAAAGTATGTAACTAAACACTTCAGATGGAATGAGGTACAATATTATTAATATCAACATTTTTAAAGTATACTCTGACAGTTATTGACAAAACTGTTTCAAATGGAATTTTTGACAAAGCTATTAGTTTATAATTATGTGGCAATGGCATGATCTAAAATAAAAAATATTTACAAAAACAATGCCTCATCAATGTAACTTTCTTCCATTTAAAAAAAAAAAGAATGAGTTCTGTAAAGCAACCCATATATTGCAGTTTTTATAAGGGCAAATGAATGCAAGTGTTAACAAGGCCTAATCTTCTCTTTTGTATTTGTTTCTTCATTAAGCTCTAACTATGCTTTTGCCTCTGTATATTGAAGATTTGATGAGAAGATAGTATGACAGGCTTGGCTTCTCCCAATGCAGCTGGCACTGCTGATGCCAAAAGCCAGAGCCTGTTGTAGTGGGATCATGAGAGATTCGTTCAGAGCACAGTTTGCCTGTCAGTTTCCCATCCGCCTCGGAGTGTTCAGCTCCATCTCTGAATCCCCTTAATGAGAAGTGGAGGACAATACCAGTATTGTTGTTTCTATTCGGAATCTTGTGGAAAGAACAATCGCTGTTTACCCAAGCATTCGTACTACCCAAACTCTGTCGATAATTACTTCTAGAGCCCCTGATTAACTCTGCTCTTCGCTTCAGCACAAAAAACTATTGAGCTAGACACAGGCCAACCTTTCTATCTCTCATAGCCTTTTAACAATTTACTGAATATTGCTCGGGCCTCATCTTTTTCACAGAAACAACAATGTACCTACATAATTCGCACTCGGTTCATCTGCATCATGTGAAAAAATAAGAAGTCTCTGCATTGGTCTGGTACTGGAAATGCAACAAACAAAGCAGTTTTGAAAAATACTCCTCTGCTTTTCTCATTGCTGGTTCTGTCTACAACTGTCAATAGTAAAAAAGAACCTTCAAATTAGCACTGGCATGTCTCAGCAGTTTATCCTTGTTAACATTTTATGACAAAATATGTAGTAGAAATTTTCTATTTATGTAATTATTCTATGAGTACTACTATGGGTTTTATTTTATTTTTATAAACCAAACCAAATGGAACTGTTGCTGTGTCTGTTTCTAGGATGCTGGTAATAATTTTAATCTGTCAAATCATTCAGTTTTTCTTCACCCCTCTCCATCTCTCCACATTCAGTCTGCTGCTAGTGCTATGCAAAACACCATCATGAATATGCGTAATTATGGAGATTCATGGTAATTTTTCAGGGTTATCCGATGTGACGTTTATAGGACAGCAGCATAGATCAATTTAAATGAGAGTGACAAATATCTTATCCTTTTTATTTCTATAATATTTTTAATATTTCCTTGATCTCTCTTGGGAGCAGTGAGAACTAGTAGGAATTTGAATAATAAATTTTAAAAAAAAATCAAATACAAAGCATACTACTTTTTAAAGCTCCATTTTTTGATAGGGTCTTTTATATATATTTCACAGCCTGTCATATACAAGGAGGAAGGATGATTGACTTACTTTAAAAAATTAAAGCTCTACTTTTGTAGGTATTTTACATTATGTTACCTAAGGCTACAAAGCTACAGTAGTAAAATTTTCAACATATGTTTGGTTTTCTAAAATGAATCTGATCTGTCTAATTGCTCGAATATTCTGAGTGCCCACCTGACAGAATGATTTAGCAAGCATCACCTACCATTGTATTTTAAGAATAGCTTTTTGGAACAATAACATTAAATTATCTACTGGCAACTGTGGCATACTGGAATTTTGTTCTATATCTATTGAACCTCCTAGAGTTTTGTATATGATTTTTAATTCAGAGATTAATTAGGACCTAGTCTAACAGTTTCATGCTTACGTTGATTACCAATTATGATAAATCTTTGCTCTTCTATAGATTTGTTGTGAATAACTTATAGGGCCAGATCCTTAGCTGGTATAAATCATCATAGCTTCATTGGCTTCATTTAATATCAGTGAAATTATTCGCAGGGTAAGGTACAGTGCAATGCAATGGTGGCTGAATCAGGCCTCAAAGTATTAATGGATAAAACTACACATTAGTATGCTACAGTAGCATTGAGGATTCTAGCTTTTTACAAATCACAGAATCATAGAAATGTTAGAATCATAGAAATGTATACTTGTCTATTACGCTGCTAATACTGTATCATTGTATATTGCTTTAAAATTACTTTGCAAAAGGTACATAATGTTTAGACAAGCACACACCTTAATAAAATGTTCACACTTAAAAACATGCAAATCAATACTGTATAAGGTCTTTAGTCCAGAAAAAGATCATTCAATGCTATATCTTTACATTGAAAAAACTAGCATTTTGAACGCCAAGATAAAGGATTAAACAATAGCTCCAATCTGTAATTTTGCATGTTTTGAATAAAGTTTATTAATTTTTCATTAAATGAAAGGGTGCAGTTCATTACATAATAATCATACTAAGCCACTGCAGCTACACTTAAACAGAAAGACTTTCCATCCTTTTGTCTTACTCTTCTTGTTCTATGGATTTAAGATACAGCATTTCCAAAAGGTATATAAACTCAATCCTGCTCTCACATGAACCCATCTAAGTTAATGTGGTGGAGGTGTGGCTCCCTGAAAGTTGTTCTTGGATTCTGTCATCACTGTATTAAATTACAATTTTAAAAGTAGAAATTGGACAGAAGATAATGAAATATTTGAATATGAGAAAAACCTCAATGGTATATAAGGTAGGCATCATCAAGAGTAATATTTTATATACATTTGTTTTATATGTGATATATAGATATAGATATCACTGTATAAATTGAATGTCACACATTACAGAATGACCCTAAACCTGTGCTATTACTTAAGAAAGGAATATATAGAGTAATATACATGTCTCAAAGTGATATAGCCATACAAAATAATATATCTCACTAAAGCTATATTTTTAAATAGAAAAATAATTCACAGTCTGTCATATTATCCATCAAATTAAAACATTGGTGCATCTGTCCTAACAATTTGTTTTTCACAAATTATAAATATAAAAATGTGTAAATATGTCACAGGTTTCCCAGTTTACTCTGAACATATATTTAGAATAAAACAGTCCTACATGGACTGGCTGACATTTACACTGTTCAGTTCTATGTTAGGAAGGGATACAAACCTCGGAGGTGCTGAGTATTTTCAACCCATGTTGGTTATACATTGAGGTGCTCAGTGCCTTCCAGGAACAGCCCAAAACACACAAATTCTAGGGAAGATTATCAGCTGAAATCAATGGAGCTATTACAATTTACACCAGTTAAGGATCTGCCCCTATATGTTTTCAATGTATATTGGAACGTTACTGCATATCAATACTTGTGGAATCATCCAATTAAATTGGACCTATTTTAAGCCTTTATTTTCAGTTCTCAGACTGGCCTATGTTTTAAATATTATTCAGTAAACATTCAAAATTGACAAATGTTTCCATTGGCTATACTTACAAAGTCACTGGTCCTCCAGGATGCTGAGCATCTCACACAAGGTGCTGAGTACCCTGTTTCAAAGTCACTGGGAATGATATTTGGAGCACAGCATCCTGAACAATTGTGCCCAAATATTTTAATATATTTCTTCAGACTGGTGACATGTCAAATCATTTTAGATTTGTTCATTAAAAGTAAAGGCTTGGTTTATTTAACATTTTATTAAAATATAGGGCTATGAGTTTTTATCACTACCTATGATTAAGACTAGCATGCTAAACATTACTGAAATATTTTATGCACCCTATTAAGTGATGAAAATGAACTAGTGATATGATATAACATCAGTATATATGGCTCTTATGTAGTAATTATTCACATTTTACATATTGTGTATAAAATTACTAATTGATGTATACAGTATGAAGAAAAAATTAATCTACAGAAAGACATGGGACAGGTGTAAAATTAAATGGGTCCATATATTTATACCTTTTGTTCCAAAAATTGTTTTAATTTGGTTTTAAAACCAACTGTCTATTTTTTATTTATGGAAACATTTTATAAATGCCACATAGCGGATGTGCTAGATATTATTCTTTGGACTTGCTAAGGAGCAAAATACAATAATTTTGTGGAGAACATATGTCTGGTAATCATATAAGATAAATTCATATGAAATATAGGAAAGATCTTTATTTACTGTTACTGCTAAGCCAGCCTTTATTTATCTTAGAAGATTTTTCATCTATGAGTAGAAAACAAACTTTCCTTCAAGAGGTCTGTGAACCGAATAATAAATGTCAGGTCTAAATCCTGTATGAAAATCAGTTCAGTTTAATCCTGGATATTCTTCAGCATGCAAATGAATGCTAGAGGTTTCCCTTGGCCCGCTGTCATATAGGCAGCCAATTTACAGACACTGGCACACTGTATGTGTTATGGGTTCTCCTTCTGCCCCTCCCCCTCCATCCTAAGACTTGGTCTCAGCTGCCTGCCTTTCACAGAAAACCACAAACCAAGGAAACATATCAGTAATAGCGCCCTGTAAATTAACTTGACATTTGATGCAGAAAAAACCCTAAAAGCTTACAAAAGACATTGAAAACAAAAGCCACTCAGGACACACACTACATATATTGTGGATTTAAGAGATCTGGAAGGTGGTTATTCTATTGTAACCAATACATACAGCCTTCATCTTCTTTGTTAAGACAATTCCGTCATTCTTTGTTAAAGCCACAGTATTCATCAAACAAACAAAAACTTCCCATATTTCTACAAAACATCCTCCATAAATCCAAATAATATAAAAATATGGCAGTTAAGGGTTTTCTTTTACATTAAAATTATGCATTACGTTTATATTATTAAAAGGGAAGTTAGAACTATCAATATTAATTTACCTAGGCTAACAATGCTAAAATATAAATAATATAATGCTAGTGTGCTATGATTGGCATGTACTGTGTTAAATGTGTGATACGCAAACATTGTGTCTAAAAAATATGGTTACTCTAAAAATTTCATTCCCCCCACCCATTCAAGCTACAAATCTTTTTTTTTTTTGTAAAAACTATTTGGTTCAGAGATGAACTATTGATGAAATATTAACTGATCCTTTGATATTACTCGAAATGTGTGGATATAGTGAGGCATAGCATATTTAAGCTATTAGACATGCAGGAATGTTGTTATGCTTTATTGTGTCTGCCTGTCCCCACCTCTCTCTCTCTCTCTGCAGAGCTGGCAATACTGCATCTTACAAATGTCTGGCCTTATGGTTTACAAGCTTAGAAACTGTACTGGTAAAATGCATAATCTTAGCATCTCTGCTTCTTGATATTCATGGATTTATTTACAAGTCCCTGTGTTCTACTTTTTGCCTGTTTCTATGGTTTATATTACTGTCATGCCTATATTCTTGTGGGAATTTCAAATAAGAATCAAGATATAACTGGCAAATATTCTGTAATGTAGTCTGCATTTCCATAATTTAGCGGTTTTTTAAAGAAACAATTTTAAGAGGTGTGTGGACTTATGGATAAATGAAGAATATTTTGATTGGTTTTTTAGTCTTCAACTACTTAAGGTTCAGTTTGTGTAAAATGGCTGTAATAAAGTGAATTTATGTACATATATATGCTTGTGTATATGTAAGTGCATTTGGAAAGAAAAAGTTCATAAATCCCTGTCAATTTTGCTGATTAAGCTCAGTACTCTCACACTGACAACATTAAGATATTTCACAAAAGAGTTAACAAGCTGAAGAAAAGGTTATTCATTTTAGTTTTTCATGTGATATCAACTAAAGAAAGGTCTTAAACAGTTCAAAAGAAACCATTCATATTCCGCTAAATTTAAATGTAAGAAAGCCTTTCAATAGTACATTTTAGAAGTACCACATGGATATTTCTGAAGGAACTTCCTTGTTTTATCATAAGGGAGTGATACATTTTATCAATGATCTATTTTCTAAATATTTATAGAATATGGGCCTGATCCTGCAAATGCTTACATATGAGTAACTTTACTCACGTGACTAGTCCCAGTTGATCTCAAGTGAACTATTCATATAAGTAAAGTTTCTCCCACGTGTGTTTGTGGAACGAGGCCCTAAAATAAAAAAAACTGATATTAATATAGATTCCACATACATTGTGCTTTTTCCAGAGATTCACACTTAAAAGTTAATTAACTGCTTTTTAGGGATAGATATTAGTTTAACCAGATTACAGTAATATAAAAAATACTAGAAGGTATACTTAGCATGTACCAGTACGTACATTATTTTTGTATTCCTTTTTATTCTAATTTGTATCTATTCACAAATTCATTATATATAAAATACTCAAGCTACGAGGATGGGCAATTAAAACACATGCTATGCAGTATATATTATTAAATGAAATACACATCCTTTTTTTAAAAAAAAAGTTAATTCACAGACAGGAACGAAACCATTCAGTTTAACATGACTGTCTAGTGGCTTTGTGCATTTGTTTGTTTGTTTTGTAAAGTATCTTTGCAAGGCACTGTCATCAGTACTAAAGTAATTTACAGTGGAGAATATTTTTAGAAGATGTTCATTTACGAGTCCATAAAAAGGTCATGCAGTAAGATATACATGTATTTGTAATTCATATTGTTCTGTGTTTCTATTGTACTCTAAGCTTCCATCATGGCTGAGAGATGGGAAGCTGGCATGCAAGCAGTGCAGCAGGGAAAAAAAAAAAAAAAAAAAAAGGAAAGCTCTTTGAAAACACAAGTAGCAGGGCTTTTTTTCCCAGCTGCTAATTATAACAATGCTTCTTTTATTTAAAAATAAATAAATATTTGTGGCAGTGAAGGTATATATGGCCATTCTTCAATATGCATTCTGTTAAATATTATTAATACTACTTTTGGCCCAAAAGGAAGATGTTTTCATTCTGGCCTTTCAAGAATCTCAGTCTGCCCATTCAAAGAGATGACAGAAAAATGAGCCTGAATGCGCAGGCATTAAACATTTAAATTCTCTACTCCTTGGTCATTACATTGACTGCCATATTTTACATCTTCCCCTCCCCCACTATACTTTTGCAGATTTTACTTAATTTGCATGAACTCATTATGAATATAGCCTTTGTTCTACTGATATGGAATACAGTACAGTGACAAAGCAAAACCTACATGCAGAGAGGGATTTGTTCACCTACTGATATTAGCATTTCATTTATCAACATGATTTATTAGTTAAACCAGAGGCATTCTTTCTGCTTGTAAAATAATAATAGATTTACAATTATTTTTAAAAGTGAATGCTATTGGTTAAAGCCCCTACAAAAATCTTCCTATTCCAGTTAGTTTAAACATATATACTAGTGATAGGTAAGCAGTAATAATGCATTTATGACAAGTGGGCGTGTCTACTGTTCATCTATCCATAAGGATTTGGATAAAGTGGCCTTATAAAATGTATTTCATATTCTGTATATGCAATTCACTGTGGACAGCTAACCTTTAAGTTCAAGGGTTGTCTCTTTCCCATGATCTTAAAACAAAGGGATTTGACTCTGTAAGTGTACTGTAAATTTCAGGTTGTTCCATGTTGTAGCGTACCCAGTACTTTTTAATTTTATGGAAATTTTGGGGCTAATTCTTCAAAACTTACTCATAGATTTCTGCGGATCTACTCACAAGAGGAATGATTATTTGCATGAGTAAGATTTCCCAAATCAGGTCCTGAATTTCTCCATTAACAAAGTATCCAACTGAAAGTGATAATGCTGATCCAGCTTCCATTAAAGACAATGACAAAACTCCAATTGACTTCAATGTGAGCATGATTGGGCCCATAGTGTAGAAACATACACAACTTTTTACCATAATTTTTTTCCCCTTTGTGTTCAGAGGATGATTAGACTGCACGGGGAATGTCAAGTCAGGTCCCTTGATCCTGAAAGGTGCCTGGCACCCTCCACTTCAGTGGAATTATTTAAAGAAGGGCTCCTCATATTGCAGGATCAGCCCCTTTTCTTTGATTTAATACAATCTGTGAAGGCATTAGATTAATCAACTATAGTCTAATTAAACTCCTTTTTGAACAGGAAGACTTTTTAGTGGCACTAATGCTATTCTGCTATGGTAAAACACAAACACAAAAAAGCAAGCTGTTTCTGAAAGTAGAATCTCTTTCATGTTGTTCATAAAGAGACCAATCCTGCCCCCACCTCAATGGCTTCAGAAGGTCCCTGGCAGAGGAATTGGTTACAATTCATTGATTTGATTTGCCTCAGAAAGCTGATCCACAGCCCTCTAAGCTGTAGAATGGTAAAATCCCTCCCCCTCTATGATTACTGCCATGCAACTGCTTATTCAGCAGTTTGGACTGGGTGCTACCATGAGTATTTGGCTCCAAGAGAGTTACATTCATTTTATATTGTCTAATGCAACAATTTATTGTCTGTGCTATTGTGGTTATTAATTTTAATCTTCAATTATCTCAAATGTTTCTTGCACTGGTGAATTTTACCATGTTTCACAACATTTGATTATGCAAAAGCATATGTGAGGTGTATGATGTTATTATTTAATCCTTATATCCTAGTAGCACCCATGATGTGCTAGGCACTGTTCACATAAACAGGAAGTTACAGTCCCCGCCCCAAAGAGTTCACAATGTAAGAATATGCACATTTAGGCTCCAGTTCTGCAACTGATAGCACACAAGCCAAATGCTGCCCCTTCAATGAGCTTTGTGCGAGTGCACCAGCCCCATGATGTGCAATCAATTGTAGGACTGGAATCTTATTCTCTATCCCAATAATATATACCAGTTATTAATAATATTTAGAGATTCAATCCTAAAGGCATGTATAATAAATAATAATAAAATAATTATAATCCTACTTTGCCTGGGTGATAGAAAGATAAATAAAAGATGATGGCCCAGATTTTTGGCTAATGGTAAATCAAAATGAAGTCAATGATGAAGCTAAATCAGTTTACACCAACTGAAATCTGACCCAATATCTCTGCCCTAAGGAGCTTACAATCAAAGTCCTAGGCTGTGTGTGGGACTTAAAGAGTTTGAAAAACCTGGCACAAGGAGTCTCTCCCACACCTTGTGTAGCCCACATAAAAAACAAGCAGATTTGAAGACCCTTCAGTCAGGAGAGTCCAAAGACTGCTGCTCCCTGCCAGGAGCATACCACACTCCAAAGAGAGTGAGGAGGGGGAAAAGAGGCATGGCTCCACCTTCTCATGTACTGGCTAGTGGGACTGCCCAGCTACATGCAGCGGTGGCTCCAGGCACCAGCGCTCCAAGAGCGTGCCTGGGGTGGCAAGCTGTGGGGGACCCCCTGCCGGTCCCTGTGAGGGCAGCAGTCAGGCAGCCTTCGGCAGCTTGCCTGCAAGAGGTCAGCCGGTCCCCTGAATTGGGCAGCAATTCAGCAGCGGGTACACTGAAGCTGTGGGACCAGCGGACCTCCTGCAGGCAAGCTGCCGAATCCATGGTACCGGGGACTTCCTGCAAGCAAGCCACCGAAGGCAGCCTGCCTACTGTGCTTGGGGTGGCAAAAAAGCTAGAGCTGCCCCTGGCTACGTGAGGTAGGTGGAATAATCAGCACCTCATGAAGTAAGCATGTTCTGCTTCTGTGCACCCAGAATGCCTCCTTGTGCTAACCACGTGGCTGTGCTTCCACACTCAGGGGTGCTGGAACAATTTGTAGAGTGGTGGTTCTGAGAGCCATTGAACCTAACTGTAAGCCCTGTATATAATGGAAACCACTTCAAGCCGGGGGATGCGGCAACACCCTCAGCACTCCTAGTTCCAGCACTTATGTCCACACTTCGCAAGACACAGGCATGGGTAAGCCCAAAGACAGATGTAACAAGATGCTTTGCATGATAAGGAATGTAGGATCAGATTATCAGGATTGCGTTTCAAGGTCAGATTCTGCTCTCAGTTAAATGTTTTTTTTTTTTACTCTGAAGTAAATCAATGGATCAGTGTACATGCAAGTATATTATAAGAGTGCAACTGAGGCCAGAGCCTGGCCTGTAATGATTTAATTATGATAAGTGCTAAATTTCCTGTTGGGCACCTTACAGTTAAATATACATGGGCCAGAACCTCAGTTGGTGAAAATTGGTAAAGCTATGATTTCAATATCACTATGCTAATTTACACCACTTGGGATCTGACCCAGATATTTAATTTTAAAGGTTATAACATTGCAATTATTCATCATTATGACCTGTCTTGGAAATTTGCAAAGAACCATTCTAGAGTGCCTAATTGAACCTAAAACTCACTCTGCGGGCCTTGTACACCCCACTGGGCTGGGACTCAGCTCAGTTTGATGAGTTTTCTACCAGTGTAATTCCATGGAGTTACACCAGTATCAAGCTGGTGAAACAGAGTAGGGACTCAGGCTCCAGGACTTTGAGGTCAGCTCCTATTCCATGATGGAAGTACAACTTTTGTAATGCCTACTGAATGCTGCCTGGGGCCTTTCACAGACATCCTGCACCCAGGACCAGTCTGTAACTTTAGGGTAAACAAGCTCTTGGGAATTACACTGGGTGGGTGGGTTTCCACAATGAGTTATTCCCCGGATGAAAGATCAGTCAGTTAAGGAAGTGTTTGAAAGAATTTGTGGCCATGAGTCTTCAGGCTTTTCCTAGCTGACAGTTTTTGTTTTGAAGATAAGAGAGAGATATGTAGAAATGGGACAGAAACCCAAAGATTAATCTACTCATACACTCTGCCTCGGTCCCAGCATATTTAGGTGTGGGTATCTCAGCTGTAGCAAACTATTTTCTTGGGCATCTCTCATGTACAGGAAATGTTAGCTCTGCTTACAGTGTCCAGCACAATGAGATCCTCCTATTGCAATACATATAATCAATAAATAATGGTAATAGTGATTCAAGGGAGCACCCAAAGCTGTGTCATCCTCTGTTTCAGGGTTTTATAGCTGAGTCGGCTGGAGTAAGTCATGAAGCCTGCTGTGCCCAGTGTGGGGAGGTAGAATTGGGTAAATATTTTATAATTAGTAATTTGATTTATTTCACCTCTTTCTGTTCACTTTTGGTTCAATTGTCTTCAAACTGATTGTGACTTTTTAAAAATATATTTGTTATTCACAATTATTTGCTGAATAATTTCTTCACATAATTCTCTGTCTATAGCTTTATTAGTGATCTTATTCAAAGTTTAACCTGATTTGATTGGGCACATAGGTAACATGGTATGTTTCTGTTCTCTGATTGGCTTAACATAACTCTTCAAATCAGGCTCTTGGTGCAAATACTGATGAGTAGGAATTGGAAATTCTCTCTCCATGAATATTCTGTAATATTTGCTTAAAATTTGCTGTTTTAATGACCATTCCTGCCAGTAAACTTGTCCACTAGAACATTCACAGCAAGCAAACATAAAAGAGGGGCAAACACAATTAAAGTCAGTAGTTTAAAAATGTGAACAAACATTCTCAGAAAATGATGTGCAGTATTCACCAAGCTCTACTGCAAGGACTAGTCCGGAGAACTGAGTGTCCTCTGTGTGAGCATGGTCTTCTTCTAAGCAACTCAGCAATTTGAAAACAAGGAGCTGGGTTTGTTTATTTGTTTTTGGCTTTCAGGTCAGGTCAACCTTATTATTGAATTGATTGGCCTATAGTGAAGCCAATACCTTTGGCTTGTGCAGCTCTGAGGCTGCAGGTTATTTCATCCTATTTTATTTGGTGACATTTAAGTTTAAATTGTCAACATCCAACCTCTATTTATGCATGTGCAAAAGTCCATACAGACACATATGCTTCCACACTTTATTAGTGCAATTACCTGAATGTCTGTTTCAATATTTCTAAAATATGCACAACTATTAGTATTCCTCACAAAATGCATTGAAACAAATCTGTTTTGTGGGTGCAAATTATGCTGTTTATGTGCAAGCAGGTACTAGGTTTTTTTTTATTACAGCGGCTGGTGTTTGCATCTGCAAAACACTGGCATCTCTATGTATATGCACAAGCAGAGACCAAATATAGGTCCGGCTGCAAAGTTGGACTTTAAACTACCAACTCGTTCTCATTCTTCGGAAGTTCATATTGGAGAGGGTTGAGTTGTCAGTAATAAGGATTGTGCTGTGTTACTGTAGACACCAGGTAGATTCATATATGGCATGCACCAATAAATTACTTCCTAAATCATTAGTATTTATGTTTATAAAGTGCCTTGAACAAGATACATAAGCAAAACTAAAATATAAAATATCACAAACAAAAGATTTATAATAAAAATATTTTAGCACAAACTCTAAGCTAACATTTAGAACAGTAGCTGCAGTTATAGGGCCCAATTTTGCAGCCCTCACTCAGGCAAACCTCTCACTAAAGTCAAGGGATATTTTGGCTGACCTAAACAAACAATAGGGGCTATATTCTGCCGTCTCTTCTACACGCAGCACTTCCATTGAGGCTAATGGGAGTCTTGTCAGCATCCAAGGGCAAAATTTGGCCCAATAAAAGTTTAACAGTGTTGACTTATAAAAACCCTGGGGGTTATTTTTGGAAGTGCAATAAAAGCATGATTAAATTGCCTCAAGCTAATAAAACATGGTATGGAATTGTTCAAGGTATAGATTTTGTTTAATACATAATTTCCCTATTATCATCACTTTTTTGGTTTGGTGTATTTAATTTTGAGTTTAGAAAGTTAAACCAGGAAGGGCTTGAATCTCAAAACTGTGCACACAATTATGTGCATAATGATCAGTTGTGTCCCAGAGGTACTGGCCTGTACTGGGATCTGAGGAGAGCTGTACAGGCACAAGATAAACTTCAGAAAAGTGAGGAAGAATCTTTCCCCAATTCCCCAATATGACATTCAACTCTATGGTGCCTGCCCACATCTCAGGTAAAATGTCAAACATTTTTGAGTGATGCTCCACCATTATACCATTAAGCAAGGAAGATGCACTTAGTTGGTCCACAGGAACTGGTCTAATTTCTTCTAACTAGTTCTGTATTTCTGTTCAGTTCACAACTCTTCCTTGCCAAGATCTCAGGAAGCAGGCCACTTTTTATTTTGCAAATAAAGTCAATCGGAGGTTATCCCTGATCTCATCTACTCAGATACACTGCCTTTCAAACTGGTTACGTTCTTCACTAGCCTGTCTGTAACTGCTGCCCGAACTTCCAGACTAAACTTTACTCCCACTACTAGGAACAGAACCCGTAACCCTGATATCCAACCTTTCACTGCTGTTTCACAAAGATGTATAACATATTGACAAACTATGTGTCATGTCTCTCTTTGGGAGTTCATCCACATAGGGGAAAACACCCTACCTCTGCTATTAGTTACTCCTTTCGATCCAGTAAAAGAGGCTTTGCTGTATTTTTGAAGGTCCTATGTTCAAACTATGCTGATCCCACATGTGAGAAAAAAATAATATGTGATCATATAATTAAAGACTGTACCCTAATCAGGGCCAGCTCTAGGTTTTTGCCGCCCCAAGCAAAAAAATGTTTGGCTGTCCCCAACCCCAGCCCTGGGCTCTCACTCCCCCCCACACCAATGCCCTCCCCCACCCACACCCCCTGCTACCCTAGCCCTGGGCTCTCTCTTTCCCTCCCACCTGCACCCCCCGCCACCCCAGCCCTGGGCTGCCCTCAACCAGTGCTGACCCCTCCTGCTCACTCCTCGTCTCCAGCCAGTCTGGTGCTGGCTGGGTTGGGGTAAGCAGCGGGGCTCCTGGGCCGTGCCTCAGCCCAGAATCCCTCCAGTCAGGGCTCCCACCTCCAGGACCGGATGGGACTTGGGAGGGCAGAGCCAGCAGGGGGCTGAGGAGCCAGGGCATGGTAGCCTCAGAGGGAGCAGAGCCCCGGAGAGCGGGACACAGGCCCCGCCTGGCAGCGCCCCGCCCTCTATGGCCCCGCTGCTGCTGCTGCTTCTGGCCGCCCTGTCGCAGTCCCTGGGCGGCTCGGGCCGCTTCACCCAGCCCTGACTGCGGCGCTGGGGGGCGGTCACCCTGCAGCACCTGCAGGCAGCTTCGTGTGGCCCGCGGGGCGGCCCCCAGTGACTGTCCCCCACTCGGAGCCTGCCCGGCCCGGCCCAGCCACAAGGTGCGGGCGCTGCTCCCCTGTGGCACAAACCACAGCGGCCCCAGGGCGCCCCTCCTCCCCCACACACAACGCACTGCTGCTGCCAGGGCCGGCCTTAGGCTTTTGCTGCCCAAAGCAAAAAAAAAAGGATGGCCGGAATGCTGCCCCTGAAAATGTGCCGCCCCAAGCAGGTGCTTGGTTTGCTGGTGCCTAGAGCCAGCCCTGACCCTAATGCATACAAAGAGGCCAAAGTAAGTTGTACAGGTAACCTTAATTCTTGCATTTCCAAATTTTCAAGAGCTTGACCTTTTACATTCTTCTTTTACTGTAATTTGTCGTATGTTTTATTTTCCATAAAATTGCAACAATTGCAATTATTTCAGGGTCCTGCCACTAACTTAGGAGGGGGTCCTCTCTCTGCTATATAATAGCTAGCTAGCTAGATGTAAAGCGAGTGAGATGGGAGCTCCTCCTAAATTAATGTTAGGGCCCTTGAATAATTATAATTATTGAAATGTTTTTAGATTGCAAAACACTCCACATAGAAGTGATTTTGGATTTATACTCACATTCGTTGTATTGGTTGTCTGCATTTTGGGTAATAGGAGCTCTCTCTTTAAGAGCAAGAATATTTAATTGCAGATGGGGGCGACACAATTGTAGAGTATGCTTGAAGAAGCCTGAGAACAGTGCATGTGGTAGGTTTGTCTGTGTATTCAGTGAAAGGAAGACCCTGCTTATGTAAGCGCCAACGAGGTCACAACTCAGTTTAATGCTCTTATTTGAAGAAAGCAACACCTATTTTTGAAGGTATAACATTAGAGATCTGTAGGCCTCCAGCCTACCTTAGTAGGGATTACAAGTTGTTCTCAACCTATGCATGCTTGGTAGCCTTATATGATATGAGTTTAGTGGGTCTCAATTCCAGATCCTATGTCACAAATTCACCACCATACTTTGCGCTAATTGGCAGATTCAGAAGATAGGTCAAGAACTGCATGGGCCATGGAGAATTACATACCCATTTTATCTCCATAGAAATTCCCACAGAGATCAAAGTTAAGGTATGCTGATAGTGCAGCGTGTATGGAAATCTTGGCCTCCTTCATACACTGCAGCTCTGAAACCAATAATTTCACCAGCACTAAATCCTCAACAAAGAGTAAACTGAAATGTGTAGTTGTATGCAAGCTATTTTCAAACATGCAAATTATTTTAAATATTAAAAGATGAAGCTTCACAAAGTTTAACAATATACTCCCTATTGTGTGGCCAGCCAGCTCCGCTGACCAGTGCAGAGATCAGGGCAAAACTATGCCCCTTCTGCCTCCTATATGCTTTCAGGGATCTTGTACCTTCAGAAGTCTTCAGAGGTTCTAAGGAATAGTTCGTGCACTCAGGGGGGCTGCAAGGACCATAACTGTGCCAGGCTGATGTGCTAGGGCACAAAAGTAGAGAGAAGGCTTCTTGTGCTCTCCCTTTGCACACCTTGGAGCAGTCAGGCATAATCTGGCTCATAAACTGCATATGCCAATACCATGATTATATACACAATAAAGTTTCTGTGCATACAAATGGTCAATTAAATTACACATTTACATGCCAAATAACTGATTTTCACTTTTAATTATGGTAACGGCAAGTACAGATCAGGCATGCAATTTTGCATACATTTTTGTGTGCATAATTGCACATATTAGATAGATAAGATAGGTGAGGTAATATATTTTATTGGACCAACTTCTTGACCTGAAGAAGAACTCTGTGTAAGCTCAAAAGCTTGTCTCTCTCACCAATGTAAGTTGGTCCAATAAAAGATATTACCTCACCTACCTTATCTCTCTAATATCCTGTGACCAACACTGCATAATTGCACACATCGTTTTAAAAAATGAGCTATAAGCTGACTGGAATTGAAGATTTTAAATATTTTAGTACTGGTGATTGTAATCATTTTATTATTATTTTTATTAACTCTACTATTGAAATCAGCAAACAAACTTTTGCATGGTTATATGCCTTATCTGCCTTTGAAACCTCCAAAACCCATGAGGTTTGCCCATCACTCAGTACCTGCGTAGTGGTATATCTTTTTTATAAAACTTTCCTATTTCATTCTCACGATTTTGATTCTGTGTTTGTATTATTGGAATGGTTTTTACCCTGCTCTATATTTCAAAGATGGGCCGAAACCAAAATCCTAGTTCCAGACTCCTCCCAAAGGATGTTCAGCTTTGGATCTTAAATTCACAGCTGTAGCATCCCTATGTCATACAAACATGACTGAAAACTTCAAGTCTGAACATCAAGAAAATTTGGGTCTACATATAAACTATGTGATACAGGCCCATTTCTTCTATAGTTAATGCCTGACAAACTCAGTAACCCACAAATTACTCTGAATGTTAGTTTAAAAGTTCTGAGGGACATAAGAAAACATTAAGAAAATAGATAGAACATTTGAGTCAAGGAGACCAAAACCTAATCTTGACCAGCCTTTCTAGATGTTGTCTTGAAGACCTCCCATTGCTGTCAGATATTCACAGAAAATTATTGAATACAGATACCTTCAACAGCAGCTTTTGGGAATCCAGTGGGTAGAGCCGTTAAAATACATCCATCCCAAATACCTCAGTGTAATATCTGAACATCTAAGTTCAATAGATGTTCAGCAGAGTTGTTCATTTTAGTAGAGGGGAATAAAACTCAGAAAGGTCAATCTTGGTAGAGAATTCATTCTCAAGTAAAGAGTGTGGTTTGCAACACTATGGAGATATGAAAGGAGCCTGACAGAAACTTGGTAAAATTTTAGACTCATTCATTGTAATTAAGCTGTTTTTAAGAATTTCACTAGTATGTATTAAGCTTTCCTTAGCCATCATTCTCTGTGTTTAAACAAATAATCACTTATATTTTCTGTACATATTTCTGTGATGTACCTTAAAAGAAATACCTCTTCTGCTTTATATAGTCTGGATGGAATTGTACCACTTTGTTTGGACGACTTATAATTTCTACAGAGAGAATTATTTGCCTGCCTTCAGTTCCAGAAAAAAGGATCAAGAAAAAGGGGAAAGTAACTGTTGATTTGGTGGTCTGACAGCCAGGATGCTAGGTCATCCTCATAGTAATTGTCAATAACCTCATAGTAATTGTCCTTTTTCAACCTAGGGATAGGCTGTGTACCAAAAGGTTACCTCTGGGCGGTGACTAGATAGTTTCATTGAGCTTGATCCTCTGGGACTAACAATACAGCTGGGCCTCATAACAAGGTTTTGAAAGGAGTGAGGAAAAGATGGGAGCCAGAGGCCAGTAGTGTGGTCTCAGTGGGAAGGGTGGGACATAAAAAAAGAAGAGGTATCTTAATGAGAGACAACTGGATAGACCTTTGACTAGCAGAGGCGGCTATGAATCTGAGAGGGACACATCATTCAATAACCAAATAAAAAGAATCCCAAGGAAAGGAATTCAACTGGCAAATTTAATTTCAATCACAAATAGCTTCATTACCATGAACAGGGGTTTACACAGTTATTCTCATTAATGTTAACAGGTGTAACACATTGAGAATACAGTAAGAGACAGATTGTAAATGACCCTCGTGTGCAAGTGCAGATGTGAGGAGGGAAGTGTACCATAGGCGCCAACTCTGTAGGTGCTCTGGGGCTGGAGCACCCACGGTAAAAAAAATGGTGGGTGCTTAGCACCCATCAGCAGCCCCCCATCAACACCTCTCCCTCACACCAGTGCCTCCTGCCCGCTGGTGGGCGCTGCCAATCAGCGCCTCCTCCGCTCTCCCAGCTCCTACTGTCTGCCACAGATCAGCTGTTTTGCAGGATCTGGAGGTGTGTGGTGGGGAGGGCAGAGGAGCAAGAGTGCAGTGCACTCGGGGGAGGGGCGGAACTGGGTGGGGTGGGACCAGGAAGAGGCGGGGCAGGGTGGGCATTAGGGAAGGGGTGGAGTGGGGACAGGGTCTGGGCAGAGCCAGGGGGAGCACCCCTGGCAGATAGAAACTCAGCACCTATGGGAAGTATAAAGGGTGGGATCCACTAAGTGACTTAAGCATTATGATACTGAGTGCCTTTTAGGTGCCTAGAAAATCACAGGAACAACACTGCAATCCACAAACCGTGAGTTAGGCACTTAGGCTCCTATACAATGAATGGAGAATTAGGCACCTTGAGCTACTATCCACAAAAGCCAGCATGCTAGGCAGGGAGCTACCTAAGCTAGCCACTGGAAGATGCCAGTGAGAGGGATCTGTTCTAAGCACTGCCTCTCTTTTGTAGATAGGTGCCAAAGCCCAGAGAGGTGCCTGTCTCTGCTTAGTGATACACAAACTGGGGGCATTCCGCTGCCTAAGTTGATGCAAGGCCTGAAACAAAAGAGCTGGGAGTAGGCAGAAAAGGAAGAGGTCTTTCATTATAAACTTTAGCTTAGGTAATAGGGTAGTCTGACCCTAATAACATCCCAGTACAAGAAGGCAAGGGGCTCACTGGTGTCTGGTAGTGAGTTTCAGCTGATCTGATTAGTTCAGCGTACCCCAACTCAGTAATGTCATAACCTGTGTCTAAGTGTCATGTAAGATATCAATAGAAAGCTAATAACATACTGATCATTAATGTTATTAATGTAAGGTGCATGTAAAGAAGACAAATTCAAAATTATAAGCATATTGGGAATGATCTTGTTCAAGTGTCTGCCAGACAGGACTGAAGTTACCCCATCTAGACAAAGGAATGTAAGATATCAATAGAAAGCTAATAACATACTGATCATTAATGTTATTAATGTAAGGTGCATGTAAAGAAGACAAATTCAAATTCAAATTTCAAATTCAAAATTATAAGCATATTGGGAATGATCTTGTTCAAGTGTCTGCCAGACAGGACTGAAGTTACCCCATCTAGACAAAGGAATGTGGTTCTGCCACCTTGATGGTACTTCCAAGACACATTAAGAGACAGTGGGAATGCTTTTACATAAAAACCATCAAGCTAACAAGGGGAGGAGATGACCAATCAGCATCACAGCAAGGGTAGGCAATTGCAGGAACAGATAAATTTATTTGCATTTTAGCAAACACCAGTATGGGGAAAAATCGGCATAGAAACTCCTTCACCAGCAAACTCCATGTCTCCTTCCTCACAGCTTGAAGGAATTTTACTTTGGGGGGGTTAAGCATCAGAAGAATCCATTTCAAAGGTTAATTGGACTATAAAATCAAGTGTCAAGGAACCCCAAATAAAGACGACAACAGAACCAAGCACATCAGACTTTGTGGAAGATCCTGACCAGAGGGTTGGTCAGCCATCTTGCTGGAAGATAGATTGGTAAAGAAACAACACAACAAGACTTTGTTTAAGGTAAAGTCTTAGCCATTAGAAAGTTTTTTTCACTTTTATTTGCTTGTAACCATTTCTAACACTATCTTTTATACTTGAACTCACTTAAAATCCTAAATCCTTTTGTTAATAAATTGTTTTACTTTTAATATAAACCAACCCGGTCATGTGTTTGAATTAAAGTGATATTGTTAACACCAGTCAAAGTGATAAACTGAGCATTTTGTCTCTTTAGAGGAGAAAACAAACTTAATTATTCCTCTGAATGGTCCAGGAGAGGGCTGGACATTGCCGAGCAATTCAGGACTGGCATAGGTGATGACTTTGTGGGTGCTCCAGGGCTGGAGCACACATGGAAAAAAAATAGTGGGTGCTCAGCATCCATCGGCAGCCCCTTTGATCAGTTCCTACTCCTCCCCACCTGCCAATGATCAGCTATTGAATGGCATGCAGGAGGCACTATGGAGGAAGGGAAAGGGTGAGAGCAGGGCACACTCAGGGGAGGGGATGGAACAGGGTGTGAAGAGGTGGGTAGGGATGGGGTTTGAAGGAAGAGGTAGAGTGGCAGTCAAGCAACCCCGGCAACTCAGAAAAATGGCACGTCTGGGGTGCTGATTGCCAAGTATAACCAATGCTGGCATATACCAGAGCATGTCTGTGATGTAACAAGCAGGCTGCTGGAATCAGAGTTGCTGGTTCAGTGCTGCTTGTCACACAGACACTCAGGGCATGCTTGTCTGTGGGCTGTCAGCATCCAAGCTGTGAGCCACAGCAGCAGAGCATTGAAGGCACTCAGGGTTACAGGGCAGGTGGTGACACAGATCCTCACTGGTCTGGATTGCATCCCAGAACATGACAGGTACTCACCGAGGAGGTGGGAGATTCCCAGTTCAAGTATCCCCTCCTCAGGAAGGAGAGAGGGGATTTGAACAGGGATCTGCCACCTCTCAGGTAAGTGCCCTAACCACTACACTAAAGATTATAAGAGAGCTCCGCCTCCCCCTCCCGCAGCTGTTTTGTGTGAGGGGCTCAATCCAATAGGTGGACTCCAAGCTCACCTACCATATCGGGTCCCCAGACACTACTTAGGTGGCTGAATGCCTGTCTTCCCCAATTCACTAATAGGATGCAGTACACTTTCTCAGAGGCAGAAACATAGGTTCCTCAGGAGCTTTTTCTGTAAAAACTTAAGTGCCAAGTGAGGTTAGATGCTCACAGGATTAGGTGGCAGCCAAGCCAGAGTTTTGTGGATCTCATTGATGCCTAAAAATGGGACTCAGGCACATGAGTATCTTACAGAATCACACCCAAAAGCCTTTGTCCCGCTTATATCGCTAGTGTTTTCAAATTTCTTCAAAAACCTGTACAAACGCTGAATCAAATCCAGCTTGCCTTACTCATGTGAGTAGCCCCACCACTGTAACCGAGAGCAGAATTTGACACAAGCGGAATACTTATAGGAATATGGCAAACAGGATTTTGTCGATTAATTCGTTAATCCTCATAATACCCCTGGGAATTAGGTCATTCAATTTTGAAAAAAGTTAAATTTTCTCAAATATGGGCAACATTTTAGGTGAAATTTAGGCCCATTTTCAATCAAAGCTGCACCGACAATTAAAAAATAAAGCAAAGTTTACACATCTTTATATTTTAGATGTGAAAACACCCCTTTCACAAAATTTCATGAAAAAAATGACATTTTTCAAACACAAAACTGCCTAAAATTAAATTATGAAAAAAAATCCAAACAGCTTGCACACAGATTCTCATGATCCTAGTATAAAACATGGTGGTGGTCTGAGTGTAATTCCTAGTGGACAGATGTCCACATGATAACACAAATCACCATTGGCAGTGTCAGCAAAAAGACTAAGGACTGAATGGGTATGGAGACAACATTCCTTCAAAACCATCCTGAGGAGCAGTGGTGGAGCAATGTAGGGAACTTTCCATTGCTGTACATGTTCTGGACTTTAATAAAGGACGTCAGTCTTCAAGACATGATTTAAAGCCTCCAAGAAACTAAACTTTACAGGATACTTTCCTTTACAGTGTTCTAGCTAAACAACAGCCTCCATTGTTTCAGGCTGTAGCATAAATCATCAGCACCTGAGTTATGCATAATGAACAAAAGACTAAGGTGAATAATAGCATCAAAATCAATTTAAGATCTCATTAAAAACTGCAAAGAATAAGACTAGTGCTACGATTACAAGTATTAAAGAGAGTAAGCATCTTTTTGTATTCTAAATTAGTAAAATATTGTTTAAGTGAAGTGCTCTGATAGTAATAGATGGGCAGGGTATTGGTATCACAGAATAATATAACATTAAAGAAGTACTTCAAAACAATCTAAACATTTAAGTGGATTCTAAAATTAGAGCCCACTAAAAATTAGATAATATTTTTCCCTTTTCAACATATGCCTAATTCCTAATAACATTAATGAGCATTCCATACTTGGATTGGGCCAAAATCTGTCTCAGTTAAAAGCACCCAACTTCCACAAAAGGACACTGTGTGCACATGTGTGCAGCATTTGTCTTTAAGAGAGGATAATACACCTATAAATCTTACTGGTGAGTTCTAGTGTACAGGACATTCATTAACTTTAAATTAACTTGCATATACATGGATTTGTGTTAGATATCTAAACTGCCTGATAAAGTTGTGGGAAACTCTCTCATTCAAACCATTTCTGAAAATCCATCTGACTGTTCCTATTTTCATGCCTATTGCATTTTTTGTATTGTGTGCTTTGTATTACTAAGGACCCAGTTTTGCTAGCCCTATGTTTATAGAACAAGTCAAACCTGCTGAAGTAAATAGTATTTCTGAACATTAAGGATTTGCAGTATTGTCTGTAATATGTTTTAGAATGTTTAAAATGTATTATTGTATAGCAATTTGAGCTCTTTGGTGGGGGTGTTTTATAAATAATAAAATTATTAATTTAGTTATTACAGTGAAGGCTTTTTTTTAATAAGATGACAAAAGCATAATGCATAATATCAGTAAAATCATATTGACTTTATCTCACCAAAATTATTAGCAGAGACTGAGTACTTTATTTTGAACTGCTGGCAACTTAACAACCATTCATTATCCTTTATATTGTCAACACAACCAAGTTTTTAAATACTCAAAGGGGAGAAACAATTAGTTAAAGTGATTATATAATAATTAATATCTTTTAGAGCCCAGACTGATATCTGAAATGAAGAAGGAGTAGATAATTTATATAACCTCAAGGAAAGAGAGTCAGACAGAACAAGGTATACCTCAAACTTCAATGTATTTTCTGCTTCTGTACAGATATAACTTAAAGAACAAAAATATATTTTTTAAATAAATCACACTAGTTTTGATGCATATTATATGCCAAATCCTGTTACTTTACTAGCTGAGCCTCATTCTGCTCTCATTTTATACCAACCTAACTCCATAGGCCTGATTTACACCAGGATAAGGGGCACTCAGCCCCTTGCAGGATCGGAACATCTATGATTAATTGTCCACTTTTTCATTTAAAACTGACTGTGGGGTTTTTTTAAAATGGTATTTGTGATGTTGGAAAGTTTTTCTCTACAAATGAACTGAAAACTAGCATGTGATTGTATTTCACATTCTATAATAGGTTGATTGGTAAATAACTCCTTAGCACTGCAACTTCAAGATGCTAGCTTGTTGTAACAGAACTTTTGACTTTAATTGTCAGTAAATTCTGTACATCATCTGATGACATACAGAAGGTTTTAATATTTCTTCTGCTCCCATTGACTAAATACTTTTTAGAAAGGGGTTTGTGTTTCCCATGTCTCACAGAGTTATGACATCCCAGGTTTACCCAGGTTCCTGGCTCTTTTGGCTTCAGGCATATGGAACTTTTGCTCGGCCTCACAATGTCAACACACAGTCAGCTGGACATATATCACTTTGAATTTCTTGCCTTTCCGCAATATTACCTTAGATTGGCAGAGGAGACCTCATTCTAGCCTAATTCCAGAATAATTCCAAATAGTCATTTCAGTCATTCTTCTCTACAACATAAGTCACAAGCCATCTTCTACTCTGAAACATAGAATTATTAAACTGTATTAGAAAAAGTTATTTGTTGCAAATCATGTTCATTTTTCTGAGTAAAACATAACTTTAAAGGACAGAATCTTTCACGTTATGTGCAATACACTAATGCATATATGTGCTTATCTACTGAGAGAAAAAAATCTTTCAGTTTATAGATAGCAGAGCACAAAAATAATTACATATTATTTTATGTTTCAGGTAATTTTCTCTTTAACATAGTTGTTATAGCAAATGTATATAAATAGTAGTAAGAGAGAACATGAAGTAGCATTATCAAATGGTCTGAGTGTGGGAATGGGCACCGGGAAACCGTGTATCTTAATCCCAGCTCTGACACTGACTCGCTCCAGGACTTCAGGTAAATCATTCTACCTCTCTCTGTCTCATTACCTCTGTAAAATGCCCTATTGTGGTGCATATTACCTCAGTGTAACTCTAATCTTTTTTATTATGTTAAGTGCTAGATATTATATTAATAAAGGTTAACACAATAGACTTCTTTAAAAATACATTTACTGTGCACAAAAATCAAATGAGATTATGAAATGCAGTGAAGTGAATAATTAGTAAATAAAATAATAAACCTGTAAATATAACAGTTTTTTCCTGTCATCAATCCATCTCAAAACTCCCTTTGACAGCCATGGGAGTTCCATATGTGGAACAATGGCATGAAAGATGGCATTAAGCTACAAGTCCTTCCTACAGACCCCCATTTAAGTAACTTTGCTGGGTGCTGGGGAATTCTGGAGGGGCAAGCAAAATCTGTTTGTCTTAGATTTCCATATGGTGTCTGTTACCATATCATCAAATGAAGTCTCAGAATAGTTGATATCTTAGCAAAAGAACTAGAATAGTTTCGATTGGAATTAGGCATCTAGTCACTTTTGAAAATCCCAATAGGCACCTATCTGTATCTTGAGGTGCTTACATACCTTCAAAAATCTGATATACCAATGATATACCTGAGATACATTAATGATATTATCATCCTCTGGGCACAAAACCTAAACTCCCTCAGAGATTTCCACCACAACTTTAACCACCATCATCCATCCATCCATCTTTAGAATATTCCTGCACCAACATCAGCTTCCTGGACACCATGATCAATTTCAGCAATGGAACCCCACAGATCATTAAGGAGTTACAACCCATACTAGATGGAGACTGCATCTCCCCACAGACCAGAACACAGACCAGAACACGCAAACTCAAAGCAGCAGCAGATCCTGCCACAACAACAGATGCAAAACCTGTAGACATTATCTCCACTGCTACAACACTCCCCTTAACCCACTTTCAAGATCCATGGGTCCTACACATGCCTATCACAACACATGCTGTACCTCATCCAGTGCATCAAATAATCCAACAACTATGTGAGTAAAACCAGACAATCACTTCGCTCTCTACAAACTCACACAGAATAATTATAAAAGACAAAAACACCTTTTCACCCATGGGCAAACACATTTTAAAAACTGATCATCCAAATCTGACCTCTCATTCCTTGTCTTCAAAGGAAACTTACACAACACCTTCAAAAGTAATCCTGGGAATTTCAATGGATAACTCTGCCAGACACAGAGGCGGCTCTAGGAATTCTGCCGCCCCAAGCACGACAGGCAGGCTGCCTTCCGCAGCTTGCCTGCGGAGGGTCCGCTGGTCCCGTGGCTTCGGCGGACCTCCCACAGGCCTGCGGGAGGTCCACCGAAGCTGCAGGACCAGTGGACCCTCCTCAGGCACGCCGCCGAGGGCAGCCTGCCTGCCACCCTCGCGGCGCCGGCAGAGCGCCCCCCACGGCTTGCCGCCCCAAGCATGCGCTTGGTGTGCTGGGGCCTGGAGCCGCCCCTGGCTAGACACGAAAAATCATGGACTCAACAGAGACACTGGTTTTATGGCTCATTACAACAAATTGTAACTTTCCTTTGTTCTACTACTGCAAAGGTGTTAATTGCCTGCTGCACTGTAACTGGTCACCAGCAACTTGTGTTAACCCATTATGCTTGTATGTAGATATGATACTCTGATTACTTTTCCCAAACCTGAAGAAGGGCTCTGTGTAAGCTCAAAAGCTTGTCTCTTCCACCAACTGAAGTTGTTCTAGTAGAAGATCTCACCTCACCCACCTCGACTCTTCAAAAATCTGGCCTTTTGTGTCCTCTCACTATACAGGCAGTGGAACCACATGATCCTACTGTGTCAATGGGGGAGTATTTGGGCTTAAATAGGTAGCACACTTCAGAGTAACAAGAAAGAAAGAAAGAAAGAAAAGTAGACTGCAGGAATAAATCTTGTAAAATCACTTAATTTTTGGTATCTCAACCCAAAATGTAGCATGTTCTGTACAAAACAGGCCTCTTAAATGGGAGGCAGTGAAGTCCAGTAACTATGCCATTAGACCTGCACTCTCTTCCTTGGTTTGGGCACTGGCCTAGAAGTTGGGAGACACGGGTTCAATTCTCTGCTCTTCCACAGATTTCCTGTATGATCTTGGGCAAGTCACTTAGGCTCTGTGTGCCTCAGTTTCTCATCAGTAAAAATGGATATAATAGCACTTCCCTACCTCACAGGAGAGTTGTGAGGAGAAATACATGTAAAGATTCTGAAGCACTTTGAGAGCGACCAATGAACGATGTTATATAAAAAAGCAAGGTAATATTATTTCACTATTTGGGGAAAATAAATCACATGCCTCAGTTTCCCACCTGTAAAATGGGGGTAAGGATACCTTCCTTTGTAAAGCACTTTGAGACCTACAAACAAAAGAGCGTTATATCAGAGCTAAAGATTATTTATCTTAATACTTCTGAAAAGATTAGAGATGGATTTGTAAATGAATAACATTTGTATATAGGAAAGTCAAGCATTTAATTTTTTTTTCCCATAGCAGTGTTTTGTAGCACAAGATAGCACACACTACTGTATTGATGTAGGGGAAATCCTTCTTTCCTTCCTTATGGCCACAGAAGACTAACTACAACTCTATGTGATCCCTCCCCTCTTTGAGGGCTGCTCCTACTACTACTTAGGTCAAATAGACTAGCCCCTTTCACAAGCACTGAATTATCACACAAAGTAAAAGGCAAATTCTGACAATTAACTGTGGTCCACAGCAGAGAGTAGGAAATAGCACCACAAAAATCATATACATGCAGGAAAACTTAAGTTTTTTTGTCAAACACTTTCTTATCTGGGTTTGAGCAGTCTGAGTAATGTCAGAAAATACACAGACCTGGGCCTAGGACATCTTTAAGAAAAATGTTCATTTAACAATGTTTTATTATATATCATTGAATAAAGTCATAACACAATATTGCTTTTGAATACTGTTTTGATATAAGAACATTGGGTTAAAATGATTTATATAGTCCCGTACAGGATAGAGGTCTTATATAAACTGGATTTATTATATTATTAGTGTTAACATTTCTTAACTACTATCATACACTGTGTAAAAGAGGCAACATATTTTAACCAAGGTTTCATGCAAAAAGATTCACCATTTTGTTCTGTGATATGTTGCACTCTCAAAATATTGCCTTTCTACAAAATTTAGGTACCATGAGTTTGATTCACATCAAAGTACACCTCTACCCTGTTATAACACCACCCGATATAACACAATTTCGGATATAATGCGGTAAAGCAGCACTCCGGGGGGGCAGGGCTGTGCACTCCGGCCGATCAAATCAAGTTCAATATAACACAGTCTCACCTATAACGCGGTAAGATTTTTTGGCTCCCAAAGACAGCATTATATTGAGGTAGAGGTGTATGTAATAACAAGATATCCAAAATATTGCTTAGAAGTCATAGTGGTATTCTAGCTATTTTTGAAATATTTTCCTGTGTGGGTTTTGGCATGTAAATTGGAGATGAAAAAAAACCAACAATAACAAATTTAACTAAAAATGTGGTGTCAATTCTTCAAATACTAATTTGCCTGTTGTGTCTTTTAGATTGTAAACCCCCCAAGGCTGGGATTGTCTCTTTTCTGTGTTTGCATAATGCCCATAATAATAATAATTTATAATCCAGCCATGGCTATTCTATAAGACCATCTCCCCCATTTGAGCTCAATGGGATGACTCAAGTGTGTAAAGTTAAGCATATGCATAAGGTCCTAATCCAGCAAGTGACAACATGTGGGCATACTGCTGTATTGAATCCACACAGAGCTCTGCTAACTTCATTGGGACTCCATGTGGGTACATAGTCTTCCCTCATGCTAGCAATTGCAGCAGGGGCGCCCCAGAGTTTACAGGATTGGAGCCTTTACAATTCATTAAAACAAAAGTCATTTCAGCTAGCGCTTTTTAGCTGACCCATAATTAAACTAAGGATTTCTCCTTTTTATTTCATTTTCTACTAGCATAATTTAAAAATATATATAATTAGATATTTTTTCTGATTATACATTTAATTACACTGAAACAGCCATTTAACTCTTCCTATTGAAATATTATCAGTTACAGAGAAATTGCTGATGTTTAATTTCTCCTGCACATTTTAACAATAGGAATAAAACATCTACATAGATGATCAGAACAACTCAGAAAAAATAAGTTTTCTTATTGGTCTGAACTCCACCCAAACACCTAACAGAACCCAACATTTTGGGAGGATTCTAGAAAGTTAAATTAAGTAACACCCTTACTAGGGATATTAATGTAATCAGATTTTTTTAAGTAATTGTTTGCAATAGAGGATTACTTTTTCAAGTACTATTTTGATATATAATTTGATTACTCATCTAAAAGAAGCATAATGGAGACTTCTTTCAGTTACTTTTCTGTGCTGTCTTCTCATCATTATTACTACTAGTTTGTTTTGTGATATGGCTTTGAACCTCAGTCATGGACCCAGGGTAGGATCTACAAAGGTAACTAGGTATTGGAAAGTTGAGCATCGGGTGCCTAGAAAAATCACAGGAGCAACACTGTGATCTGCAAAGCCTGTTAGGTGCTCCCTATCCTATAAATGGGGAGACATAGGTTCCTTAGACATGATCTACAAAAGCCAGCATGCTATATGGGGAGCCACCTAAATTAGCTGAAAGGAGATGTTGAATAATGGTGTGTGTGCTAGACCAGGGGTTCTCAAACTTTTGTACTGGTGATCCCTTTCACACAGCAAGCCTCTGAGTGCGACCCCCTTTATAAATTAAAAACATTTTTGTATATATTTAACACCATTATAAATGCTGGAGGCAAAGCAGAGTTTGGGGTGGAGGCTGACAGCTCCTGATCCCCCATGTAGTAACCTCGTGACCCCCAGTTTGAGAACCCCTGTGCTAGACTCTGCCCCTTTCTCAGAGATAGGCACATATGTCCAGTCTGTAGGAATGTGCCTCTTTCTGATTAGTGATCCACAAATGGGAACTTGTTACCTGGAGTCAGTGGATTCAGGTGCCCAAGAAATTGTGGATCTGGACCTAGAAACTCATTGTGCTCCGTGCTGCACAAACACAGAAAAAAAGATGGTCCCTGCCCCAAAGAGTTTACAATCCTACTATGAGAGAAGAGACAACAGATAGAAATAGAAGCAGAAAGAAACAAAACAAACTCCTGTGTAATTATGTAATGACTAGAATCTCATTATGCAATTCAAACACATGATACATCAGTCTGAAGCACCCAAGAACATTATTGATAAAAATGATTACGTTGGTATATTTATTTTGTAAGAAAAAATCAGAAATGTAACATGGTACTTTGTGCAAACAGCAATCCATATTTTAAAATAGAAGCTTTTGCAAAAGCATTTTTATCAAACCCGCCATATACTTTGATCCAAGGGTTGTTTTTACTCTGTTATAGACCAAAAGTTTAAAAGAGCCTCAGTCCAGCTTCTAATTTTATGCTTTCAACTGGTTCTAAGTTCAAAATTAAGCCTTCAGCTAATTAGGTGATTCTGATAACACTTAGGCACATGCATATCTTTACTCAAGTGAGTAGCCCCCCTGAAGTCTTTGTTTGCCTAAGAGTAGAGCATTAAAAACTCTTTTTAAAAGCTGTCTCTATATTTCACAAAATCCATGGTGCAGGATCTCATTAGGTGTATCTAGATAACATGATGGGCCAGCAGCTATTTTCAGATCTCATGTGCTCCAAAGGTATTTACTGCAGGTCAGAGGCATATTAATATATTTAAGGTATCAATGAAAATAGGAAAAGCTCCAGAGTGCATAATTTTCAAAAACAACAGGCCACCCCTTAGTGATTTCCAGACTTGCCAAACCCATCTTTATCAGCAATAGTATGGGTCTTGATAGTAGCAGGAAAAACTTGGAAAGAGTTAAAATGTAACTCTACCTTGAGATGTGACTATAAGCATAGCATCCCAGGTTCCTTATTTATTATCTCCTAGTTGTTCAATATCAATGTAGGCAGTTTATAAGGAACATTTTTCTAACTACCATCCTCACAAACTCTTGGGATGTGAAAGTTAAGAGTGGCTAGGATAACACCTTTTCATCAATAATGAAGGTTTTACAGATTAAATTCTGGCCTCAGTTACACCTGTGAAACTCTAGGGCCTTTAATAAGGATGCACTGGTGTTAATGTTCAATCTTGCAATTGAAAATTAGTAAACAAGGCCTTGATGCTGCAAACACATATATGTTTAACTTTATGCATAGACTTCAATGAAACTATTAACATCTATAAAGTTAAATACAGGTGTAAATGTTTGCAGGTTCAGAGCCTAAGTCTATTTTTTATATACAAGAAGGAATAGACTCCAGCTCAGTCTCTCTTAACTATGTTAGTTCTGCAAGACTAAAAGAATAAAAGGTTATTTTTGTCACTAATTCACAAAGTGTTGTTTCTATTCCCTGATTGGATGACCAAATCTTTATAAACAGGATGATGGGCTGATTGGGGTTTTGAATCTCCCAGGAAGGTGGGATAGAGGAGGGAACTTGAGAGTGAGCAGGAGATAAATAAGTTTAAGGAATTCTAGGCAATGTTAAATCTTTTCCATACAGAAGATCATTATACTTAGCTATGTATGTAGATCTTAGATTTAAAAAAACTAGGGTTCCTCCTGACTGAAGGAAAGAAATAGACATATATCTCCAATAGAAACAAGATTTATTTGACTTACAGGTTGTTTAGCAGACTTTAAAAATGTTTATCACACATATAATGTTTTTATTAGTTAAATGACTGGAGAAATACAAAAGATTCTAGGAATCATATTTCTTTAACTTCTTGAAAACAATTCCTGGAAAAGTCACACTCTCTCAAATGTTGTAAGAAAAAACTCACAAGCTCCTGGAAAATGAAATACTGCAAACACCATTGCTCACTCTGTCTGACACTCTTTATATTCTTTAACCAAATAAAAAAGATTCCTTTGATATTTAAAAGAAAAAAGGAGGGAAAATCTTGTTTGCAGCAGATGGGTCACATGAAAGGATCGTTTCAAATAATGTGTAATGATGTGTAATAGTTCCTGGAAAGCATTAAACTACAACTACTAATATTAAAGTAGAGCTATAACTATTTAAACAATATCTTGCAAAATAATTTAATTTTTTTAAAGGATCCTACTGAATAAAAATGGAAAGCTAACAGTACTAAATAAATAAAATTATCCCTTTTCAATGACAGTGCTAAATCAGTCCTGGTATATGGTCCAGCGTGCATAACAAGGGGAGCTCCTTAGCAGCAAGTTCAGGACAGAGTTATATGTCCCTTATCACCATCCTCCGAGGAAAGGCCTCTTCAGTACCTTCCTGTATGTCAACATCCTACTGCTTCTGCTGCAGACACTGAACCTCTTTTGGAGCTTGGTCTTGCACTGACAGTAGCCTCAGGACTTCATTGAAGTTCCCACTGCCTTCCAATGAGCATGATAGCCAAGTGAGTGCTGTTACACAGCATATGCTGGCATTAAGCACAGCATGTATAGCTTCTTCCACCACATTCCTTTGATGTGGTTTCTCACATACTTTCTACTCTGATGCTGCTGTTGCTTGTTTTCCCTCCACAATATGCCATTGCAAGGAGCTTGTCTAGCCCTTTGTGACTAGAGCAGTGACCGCTTCGGACACAGTGCAGCACATCCCTTTAAATGCCTCCTTCACAAGTGGTACCAAAGAATATCAGTTATGAGGCAATCATTCCATAACAATGCCAGGATGTACTCCAGGCAACAATGTGATGATTACATATCTCTCTATCCCAGAAGGGCTGCAGGAACACAATTGTCACAGCCCTCAACAATTCCCACACATCCTCAAGACTGCTGTTCATTTTATATTTATATGTTTTTGTTCCTCCTCCTTGTCCTCTGTTGAAACCTCCCTCCTCCCATTCCCATTTTTCCAAACCCACAAAGTTCTTTCAAGATGGCTGTGCAAACTCTTCCACTGCAAATACTCATGTAAATACATATGTATTCAAATATCCATGGATCTCTTTCTGCAGCTTTGTTCATACAAATATTAATGGAAAGAAAAAAAACTGAACATAAAACCATCAAAGTAAATTTGCAAGTTTTAGTTGCATGGATGGTCTCAATTTTTTTACAATATTGGCCCAGCCCTCTAAATAGGAAACATAAAACGAAGCACAGATATTCGATGAGAGGGAAATAAATCATGTGGAAAGCAGTCATGCTCCAAGAGACCTATGGTCTGGTTTTCTAAAGTTCAGGGTGGTCCCCTTTACTTCAATAGAAGGTTGAGCATCTCTGAAAATACAGTTGACAATCAACAAGAAATTGGAAATAAGGTTTTTCAATACAGTTTGGCAGGGGGAAAAATGCTTCTTCTATCTTGACCTGTATACAAAATGTCATTAAATCACATGAGTTGGGAAGGGATATTTTTATCTGCAGTTCTGATGATGCTGTATCTAGAATATTGTGTACAGTTCTGGACAATTTAGGACCAAAAAGATGTTGACAAACTGGAAGGAAAATAGAGAAAAGGAACTGTATGAAGAAAGTTTACAATAAGTGTACTTGGTTACATAACCATCTCCAAATATTTAAGAAGAGTGAAAAGTAAGGAAAGGAATTGTTTAGGGTGGTACAAGAAAAAATAATTATCCACAGCCAGACCATCTCAAGATTGGATATTAACAGATCTCAGAAACTAAGTGTGGATGGATCAGGTCAGTGTTTGTATGAAAGACAGTCAGGTGCTACCAGAAGTTTTTTTCATTAATCAATAGGTAGCATGAGTGAGAATTAAATCTGTGTCAACATAGTGCATTATTTTGTCAGAAGAATCATGTTTTGGATGAGTATAAAAGCAAGGTCATTTGAAATCCCATGGTAATGGATTTCACAAGAATAGGGTGAAACTCCCAAATCTAGTTATCATAGTATTTCATTAATTTACCCATCTATCCAATGTGCATATGAATTGCAAACTGTAAAGTCATAAACAATTTGAGGTCATTTGAACACAAAATTTATGTTCACATTCACACAAAGTGTGCAGTCACACAGTCTGTAAGTACTTATATTTTATAGTGGGCTGTTCATTCTAGCAGAGAAAGCTATAACACGATCCAATGGCTGGAAGTTAAAGCTAGACAAATTCAGACTGGAAATAAGGTATAAATTTTTAACAGTGAGGGAATTTAACCATTAGGATAATTTTGTCAAGGATCATGGTGGACTTTCTATCAATGACAATTTTAAAATCAGGATTAGATGTTTTTTTGAAAGATCTGCTCTGGGAATTATTTTGGGGAAGTTCTATGGCCTCTGTTATACAAGAGGTCAGACTAGATGATTACAATCGTTCCTCTTGGCCTTGAAATCTATGAATCTACGCACATGCATGTGAGAAAATTCCCCTTTAGGACTGGGAGACAAGTCAGACAAAACATTAAATGGTAACAATACTAAGACAACTTCCCACTAATTAGGGAGATTACAAGCGTGTGTATGGTGTTAAGGATTCTAAGTTTGATGGTGCAAAAGAACTTTGATACACAGATATCAGTAAAACAAATGGATTTCTTCCTTGTAAAACCAGGAGATTCTTTTGTGACACAAATATTAAATGATGAAAATTTTAAGACATTTCCCACTAATTGGAGGAACTACAGGAAGGTGCACTGTGCATAGGTCTCTGTCCAGGAATAATACAACACAGACCTCTGGCAGATAGTACAAAGGAATTTAGATATCAGTGCAAAAAATAAATGTCCCCTTATAAAACCGACAAATACTTATGTCAGGTTAAATAAAAAACAAAAATAAGACAGTTCCCAAAGGAATTACAGAAGGTAATAAATGTCACACAACAACAAGAACTATGGCTAGTACTAGGAGAAAATATTTTCTTCCAGATTTTTATAGCAAGATCAGAAGGCCAATCTGAAATGTCATTTTTCTGAGAAATCAAAGGAAAATGGCACTTGATCCCTCACTTGGTCAGGGATACCAGAAACACCACTAAGACCTCCATCATCTTGCTTGGCTCACGTGACCAGTACCTTACAAACCAAGCTAAAATTAAAAATATACCAGTCACACATGCCAGAAAAAGTTTGTGGCTATCCATGTGGAGAACACTGAATATATTTAGCAAAAAAGATTCTACAGACTTTTTAAAGACATACATAACATTTGGGTAAACCATTGATGATTTGCAGATGCAGTTCACAGTCCAACATTAACTGATTAAATGTACTTTTGCAGTTCAAGTCAAACAGCGTAATCAGTGCTAGACATCAGTGATGTGACCAAATTCCAATTTGGGTTGTTCTTCACCTCCAGTCCTGAATTGTTATGTACTGTTACTGTGTACTATAAAACAGTTGTGACATATAGCCTCAGAGGTAGCTGCACTCAATGATGAACAAAGTGATCACAGTATACTTTATTGGGCCCTAACCTATCTCCCTGCTGAGGCAAAGTTCCCAATAAAGTCTATAGATTTTTTCCTGTTTAGGTACTTCTGGATCAGGCTATTAATAATAATAATAATTAATATTCATTGAGCATATAAAAGTGTATTATGTATCATACAATTACATGAAATAAACACAGTCCCTTCCTTAAAGAGTTTGCATTCTGACACATGCAACAAAAGGATGACAAAAGTGTCGGGGTAGGATGCAGGAGGAGAAACAATGCCCATAGCAAAAGATTGTGGTTATTCAGAAGAAGCATGGCTGATTATATTTTATATTACAATTTACAAAATGAAAAAGTTACCAAGATAAAAAAACTTATCTTGGTTGACTCGGTGGGTGTTGCGGAAGAAGTGAGCCTTAAAGAGAGATCTGAATAAGGGTAAGGTTTGGTGAATCAGTCTAGGGAGGTTCTTTTAAGCAGAGGGGTGGGGGGCAAAAGGTGCAAAGAGATTGTGAGAGAAGCAAACAGTATCAAGATTAACATCAGTGGCAGAAAAGAAGAGATAGGGACAGATCAAGAGGCTAGGCCAAATAAGGTGGGACAATATTATGCGGATGCTTGACTGCAATGGGCAAGAAGTTTTAATTTGATGATGAATTTTCATTGAATTTAATAAATGGGGAGGGACTCTCATTTGTGAGGAACTCAGCACCTTGCATGATTGTATTTGAGTTAGTGATTTTCTATATCAATGGAACAACTCACATTAGTAAGGGGCACATCACACAGTGCCTCAGGATGTACCTGGAAATAAGATGCTATATAACTGTTAGATTATCATTAATAATAACTAGGAGTAACAAAATGAAATGACAAAAAGAAAAAAAATTAGGCTGCACAAAAGGAAACACTTCCTAATGGTGAGCTCTATTACCGTGTGGAAAAGTCTCCAAGGAAAGTGGTGGACTCCCATTCTTTGAGACTTTACACCACCACCAGACAAATTACTATAGAAAATACTGAAAGGAATAATACTTCAATAGCAAGGAAATGGACTAGATGAACAACTAGGATTTTACCATCTCTGCCTTCTATAATTCTCAATATAGCTGGGCAAATATAGATAGCAAAAAACGCCACAAATATCCTTTTTAATGATGACTGTGGGTTTGCTTCACTATTGTTGGTATGACCCCATTTACTTGCTTTCCATTAACTTTCATACAGTAACATCTTTATTATGTTGGCAGAATGTGGAAGGTGTTTCATTTTTGCACGAATGTTCATGCAAATACTTGAGCAAATATATTTTTCCTGCACATTTTGTTCCAGAATTGCTTGTACAGCGGTTTTGAAAATTCATTGTAGGTGTGTGAATTTGAACGTCATCCAATCAGAGAGCAGAAACAATAACATGTGAATTAGCTGACCAATCACATATGAGAATCTTAAATCAGGAGTGTTGAATACTTGCATGAATACTTAGTCCAGTGTGATCGATCCACAGGATGAAGAGTGTTTGCACAAAGGATTGGTTGAATAATTAATAGTGTGGGGGGGGGAGAGAAATAATAAAAACAGTCTGACTGTGGAAAATTACAGAATAAATTGTGAATAATTTATGAAGCTCTAGTTCTGAACTTTTTTTCCTCAAAAAATATTTTTAAAAGATTTTAATAATTTCTTCTGTGGGAGTGTCAATGAAAATGGTCACAATCATGTGACACCGTGTGAAGGAACAGAAAGGAAGTGTGGCTTGATGTGAAAACCAGCAACTGGAATACTGTATCACTTCTGGATTTACAGATTTAGACCTATGAACCTTAATTTGAGAAAGTATAAGAAATGGCATTGTTCACTGAGCAGCATTTCTTAACCATAACTCCCTGATCTACAGAAGGAAAGTTGAACTCTGTCAGCTCTTCATTCTCCAGAAAGTAATGCTTACAGTAGCATAAGGAAGGAGCATGTGGAGGAACATATATTCTCCTCACTGTTCTTCAGTTCCAGGTTTTATTTTGAACATGTGATGCCACTTTTCTCTAGAATAATACAATGAATGCTAAGCAAAACTCATTTGGGCCATCCTGGTTTTCACTGAAGGGAAGGGTTATGATCAATAGCCAGGATTTAAAATGTCACACAACCAGTACAAGGTCCTGATTGCTATTGTAGTTGAAAATTTTCAACTACAGTACTGTACATGCCATTCATTCCACTTTGATTCATTGTTATAATACTTGCACTTGTATTTTTTAAACTACCACAAAGAAAATTTCAAGGATCAAGGATCCTGTAGGGGTGCAATTATCTTAACTATGTAGCACATTTCCTCATCTACATCTTACAGCTGTAGTTGGTATAATCCATCTTTAATAAGACAATGTTAAATTGTCTTCTGTAGCTTTTGAATTTCAGTTCTCAGTCAGAAGCTTGAAAACAGCATTGCTTTCCCTGGCAGTGTTGTTGTGTTCAGTTTGGCAAACATTATATTTTTCCCCCTAAAAATGTAAGAATAGAATGCAAAACACAATCAAGGAAAGATAATGTATAATGGAGCCCAAACTCAAATGTTTTTGACACACTTGCTTTCTTGTTATTGTTAGTATCATTAACATCATTAATAATTTCATCCATGATCTCAGCATCATTTTAGAACTAGGGCTTACAGGGAAAAATTATTGCAGGTTGTGATTATTTTTAATGTTTTAATATATTTAAATTAATCTCTGGAATCCCATTTTACTATATATTTAAAAAATATACTTGTGCAAAATATGTGGGTGAATTTTTAATCCATGTCTTTTTGATATGTCCAACAGAATGCATATAGCATACATAATATAGGGCCTCTGCCAGAGCAGCTCAATGAGAATGGCAAACTATTTTAAACAGTTAGCTGGGGATTCCCATTGTACAGGGGATCACCTGGGTAGAATAAGGCCAGTGTAGCCAACTCTACACCACCTATTCTTGTTTTCTCCTCTTCCACGCCTCCCGCCCCCCCATGGCATAGAGAGTGGGAATGGGTCAGACTGGAGCATCTTGTGTTTCAGTGATTCCCTAGGGGCCCTCAGCCTGCCCTGAGTTACACTGGAGGTTGACCCAACCCGAGATACACCCAGGATAAGAGTGACAGAAAAGTGGCTACCTCTGTCCCCTTCCTCTTGTCTTGTGCTGAGCAGAGGTTGGCTCTCAAAATTCTGACTAAAAAAGTAACTGGCATTTGTGGGTTAACAAATGAATGTAAATCCATTTTTGCCATGGTGCTGGTAGTGAATGTTAGAGAGTTGGTTGAAAAGTTCTGAATTTCTTCAATATTTTTGTCCAGAATTTGATGAGAAAGAGAGAAAGGAAAAAAGAGAGAACATTTTCATCATTTTGGGCAGTTGAGGGGGGAGGGGGGCAAGGGGAAGTGAGAGGTTCAACCAGTTCTATTAAAAATTGGAAACTGAAATGTGCTGGTGATATCCTCTCTAGATTCATAACCAGGGCATTGAAACATATAAAGAAGGGTCCTCTTAAAGCTTTAATGTCAATATTGTGTAAAGCAGACAAGATTAATAAAGCCCATATTTAGCTATCTTTTTACTCACAGATTCCAGTGCCAAACACAAAGGTAAAATAACATCTCATTACTGGATCTCTCCTTTAAGTGACTTCCAGTAAACTGGGACACAACAGAATCACTGAATGGAGAAAAGTATTTTATGAAATTACTCCCAATGAAATATATTGTTTGGATAACAAAGCAAATGAGGTAAAAGATTTAGCCCACCTTTAAAGTCTCCATGTTCTGTAGTTTTAGAATATATAGGAACATGTCAAAGTGATCTTGAGATGTTTTGTACTATGCAGGATTGTACATTTGTCTCACCTTTTACTCCTTGTCTGATGGTTAAGCATACATAAAATGTACTGTGATTTTGGTCTTGTGATTCTTGTCACAATTGGAAACATCTTCAAATAATAATTCCAGCAATTTCTACTCATGTGTAGAATGGTCTGATTTTAACAGATTGATGTTAGGATTTGGTGGTTGGTACAGCAGATCACCATGTAACTGTGTGGAGTAGGTAATCTAGGTTCAAAGATACTTCACAAGCTGAGGAAGGGATCATCCTGGTGAGACCTCTTTCTCAGACTTGAGTGGGAAGAGGAGAAAGGTCAAAGGAGAGGGGGACATGGAAGCATGTGCTTCACAGAGTCTCCGTGAAAAACAAAAATATATGGGGGAGTATAATAGGGGGAATGGAACTGGAAAGAAAGCACTGTGTGAAAATCAAATAAAAAAAGAAATCACAAGAAAATGTCTGAAGCAGAATTTCTCTCTGAGTTACCACAGGAGCGGTGTAAGTTCCACACTGTCCTTTACTAAGGGCTGTGCCTAGATGGCATAATTGAGAGCTCTATGAACAGCTAGTTGTGAGTATTTGAAATCTGAGCTGCTTTGATTAGGACAGGGCACATGATATGTTTCTGTTTCCTGTCTGAAAAAACACAACTCTTGGAATTAGTCTTCTGGTACAAAAGCTTGTGATTACGAACTAACAATTGCTTTACTTCAAACGTTCTGCCATATTTGCTTAAAACCCACTGTTTCCAAGATCATCCCTACCAGTAAGAAAATTTCCTAAAGTATTTGCAGAAAGAGATGCAAACACAACTGAAACATATTATTTAAAAATTCAAGAGAATATAATGGAAAACATTTGTAATAATTCCCCAGCTGTAGAGATATACTGAGTCCCCATTATTCAACACATAGTTCAGTCCAAAGTAGAAGGAAACACCATGTTTCTGTAAGTAAAAATTTACATTTAGAAGGCCATATTTTAGTTTAAAATGAAAAAATATAAAAGCATTATTTATGGAAACCATAACTGAAAATTTATATGGGGAAAAATTGTTAAGTTTTACAGGTAATTCATAGCAGTATAAAACTGACAAAATAAATGCAAGGTATTATCATATCTTTCTTCTGAGGATCAGAGAGTGTTTTAAATCAATTAAGATTCACAACATCCCTCAGAGGTATGCATACCCCAAATGTCCCTCATTTCAAATACTGTCACTCATTTTTGTCCCCAGAGTATCTACATTCCACTCAAATGTGGTGTCCCCTTCAATTTTATTGCTGAAAATTATTCACATCTGAAATAAGGAACAGAAGTTGGTCCAATAAAAAAATATTACCTCACCCATCTTGTCTCTCTGTTAAAGAAAGAGTCATTTATCCTAAGGGTATGTCTACACTATAGTTCTTAAATTCAAGTTAATTAATTGCCAATTAACTTGAGTTAATTGACATGTTTGTACATACTAGTCTGGACACTCCTCAAATGTTTGTGATTTATGTTTATGGTACATCTATGTTAAGCCTACGGCTATCCTAAGTGATGGCTGTGTTGAGAGAATTCTTCCCTGACTGCCTACAGCACTTTTATGGTTCTTGCACAATGCTACAGTGACATACAGGGTGTGTGTGATGCACTAGGAAGTGTGAAAAATTTCACCTCCAATTTTTCTGCTGAATCATTTTGCATATTATACTACTCTTCCCTTCTTCCTACTGCTTAAAAAATAGCAGATTTCAAGCTTTTCAAGAGCCAGATTTCTTTCTGTAGAACTTTTTTATCCAGTTTAGGTATTTGGCTCCTTTTTGCATAGTCAGGACCTATTCCTATCCCACTGAAGTCACAGACAAAATTCCTATTGAGTTCAACTGGAGCAGGACTACCCCTCTGTCAATGCCTGTTACATCTTTGTAGCATCTTTAGGGTCTTTCAAGTAGTTCAGTTGCTGATCTACCACATCTTGGGCTCTTGGAACTCTGTTTCAGCTGACCAGGGATGTTTGATCCTTTACCTCTTCATCAGTAAGTATCCGTGTCCATAAGAAAGGGGAGGAATCCTTAGCCAACATAATCAGTATTTTCCATGACACATATCTTTCTCCTTCTTGTATAGCTGCTGTGGAGGCAGCAATTCTGTTCTCTCGGGGATGGGATTTGTTTGAGCTGAGTTCTCACCTTCTCCATACTGTGGAACCTACCTCTGCAGGAACCAGAGGGTTTTAGCATGGACAGAGGGAAGAATAGGAGCAAGGCTAATGGATTCACTACTACAAAGATCTACCACCTATTGCTATTTGTCAAATATCTGGGATCATGGCAGCCTTGAGCACACGGTCCCTCAAACAACCAAACAAACAAACAGACTGACAAACACAAGCTCAGCACACAGCAAGTAACCCCCAAACACAACCCCCTGTGCTGAGCTTGTGTTTGTCAGTCTGTTTGTTTGTTTGGTTGTTTGAGGGACCGTGTGCTCTGGCTGGCAGTTGGAGGCAGGTTTGAAAGCTCAAAGCCTCTGGTAATTGGCTGAGCCTTAATCAGTGGGCGGGGCATTCACTCAGGCCAGGGCTTTATAAAGCCGCGCACAAGCGACCAGGGAGCTTTGCGAACAGGGGCTGCTAACAGGGAGTTTCGCAAGGAAGTTTGGAGGGGGAGCGGGAAGGGAGTGGGAGTCCCTTGCCGGCCCTAACCCCTTCCCTGTAGCCCCCCCTAAAACCCTAAAACCTATATACCAAACTACATTCTAAAACTACTTTCCGTAAACCACCCTTTCACTAACTAGGAGACAATGCTGGCAGAAGCCCAGCAGCAGAGTGGGGGCTATCCAGTTTATTGCACTGACTGTCGCATGTATGATTACCTGCCCTGTGGGCGGGTGGCGTATGTGTGCAGTCGGTGCAAGGAGCTCCTGGCCCTCAGAGACCATGTACGGACTTTGGAGGCCAGGGTGGCGGAACTGGAGGAGCTGAGAGAGGCAGAGAGGTATGTTGATGAGGCTTTCCGGGACACTGTAGAATTGTCCCACCTCCGCTTAGACAGCTCCTGTGCTGTTGAGGAGGAAGAAGGGCTCAGGGAAGTAGAGCAGTCAATGGGAGCAGAGGGAAACCTTCCCATAGTTGGGACCCTCCTTCCAGATGGTGCTGGGGTTACCTCTCGCACTGAGGTTGCCTCTCCGGGGGAGGGAACTCGAGTTTCTAGGAAAAGGCAGGTGTTAGTAATGGGAGATTCGATTATTAGAAATGTAGATAGCTGGGTCTGTGATGACCGGGAGAACCGTATGGTGACTTGCCTGCCTGGTGCGAAGGTTGCGGATCTCTCGAGGCATCTAGATAGACTTATGTGTAGTGCTGGGGAGGAGCCGGTGGTCATGGTACATGTAGGTACCAATGACATAGGGAAGGGTATGAGAGATGTCCTGGAAGCCAAATTTAGGCTACTAGGGAAGAGATTGAAATCCAGGACCTCTATGGTGGCATTTTCAGAAATGCTCCCAGTTCCACGCGCAGGGCCAGGTAGGCAGGCAGAGCTTCAGAGTCTCAATGCGTGGATGAGACGATGGTGTAGAGAGGAGGGGTTCACGTTCATTAGGGACTGGGGAAACTTCTGGGATGGGAGGAGCCTATACAGGAGAGATGGGCTCCACCTAAACCAAAGTGGAACCAGACTGCTGGCACTAAACATTAAAAAGGTTGTAGAGCAGTTTTTAAACTAGGAGATGGGGGAAAGCCGACTGCTGCAGAGGAGCGTGTGGATCGGACACAGACTTCTCTTAGGGGAGAGTCTGATGATAGAGAATCTCCAGGTTATAGTCAGGAGCAGAGGAATGAGAAGTATAATGTAAGGGCTGGATCAGATGATAAACAGTCACATAAAAAAGAATCTGGCACATCAGAAAAAGGTAGGCTAATAAACAGGGACAAGTTTTTAAAGTGCTTGTACACAAATGCCAGAAGTCTAAATAATAAGATGGGTGAACTAGAGTGTCTTGTGATAAAGGAGGATATAGATATAATAGGCATCACAGAAACCTGGTGGACTGAGAGCAATCAATGGGACACAATCATTCCGGGGTACAAAATATATCGGAAGGACAGAACAGGCCGTGCAGGGGGAGGAGTGGCACTATATGTTAAAGAAAGTGTAGATTCAAATGAAGTAAAAATCTTAAGCGAATCCACAGGTTCCATAGAGTCTCTATGGATAGAAATTTCATGCTCTAGTAAAAATATAACAGTAGGGATCTATTATCGACCACCTGACCAGGACAGTAATAGTGATGATGAAATGCTAAGGGAAATTAGAGAGGCTATCAAAATTAAGAACCCAATAATAGTGGGGGATTTCAATTATCCCCATATTGACTGGGAACATTTCACTTCAGGACGAAATGCCGAGATAAAATTTCTCGATACTTTAAATGACTGCTTCATGGAGCAGCTGGTACGGGAACCCACACGGGGAGAGGCGACTCTAGATTTAATCCTGAGTGGAGCGCAGGAGCTGGTCCAAGAGGTAACTATAGCAGGACCGCTTGGAAATAGTGACCATAATACAATAGCATTCAACATCCCTGTGAGGGGAAGAACATCTCAACTGCCCAACACTGTGGCCTTTAATTTCAAAAGGGGGAACTATACAAAAATGAGGGGGTTAGTTAGACAAAAGTTAAAAGGTACAGTGACTAAAGTGAAATCCCTGCAAGTTGCGTGGGCCCTTTTTAAAGACACCATAATAGAGGCCCAACTTCAATGTATACCCCAAATTAAGAAAAACAGTAAGAGAACTAAAAAAGAGCCACCGTGGCTTAACAACCATGTAAAAGAAGCAATGAGAGATAAAAAGACTTCCTTTAAAAAGTGGAAGTCAAATCCTAGTGAGGCAAATAGAAAGGAGCACAAACACTGCCAACTTAAGTGCAAGAGTGTAATAAGAAAAGCCAAAGAGGAGTTTGAAGAACGGCTAGCCAAAAACTCCAAAGGTAATAACAAAATTTTTTTAAGTACATCAGAAGCAGGAAGCCTGCTAAACAACCAGTGGGGCCCCTTGATGATCAAAATTCAAAAGGAGCGCTTAAAGATGATAAAGTCATTGCGGAGAAACTAAATGGATTCTTTGCTTCAGTCTTCACGGCTGAGGATGTTAGGGAGATTCCCAAACCTGAGCTGGCTTTTGTAGGTGACAAATCTGAGGAACTGTCACAGATTGAAGTGTCACTAGAGGAGGTTTTGGAATTAATTGATAAACTCAACATTAACAAGTCACCGGGACCAGATGGCATTCACCCAAGAGTTCTGAAAGAACTCAAATGTGAAGTTGCGGAACTATTAACTAAGGTTTGTAACCTGTCCTTTAAATCGGCTTCGGTACCCAATGACTGGAAGTTAGCTAATGTAACGCCAATATTTAAAAAGGGCTCTAGGGGTGATCCCGGCAATTACAGACCGGTAAGTCTAACGTCGGTACCGGGCAAATTAGTTGAAACAATAGTAAAGAATAAAATTGTCAGACACATAGAAAAACATAAACTCTTGAGCAATAGTCAACATGGTTTCTGTAAAGGGAAATCGTGTCTTACTAATCTATTAGAGTTCTTTGAAGGGGTCAACAAACATGTGGACAAGGGGGATCCGGTGGACATAGTGTACTTAGATTTCCAGAAAGCCTTTGACAAGGTCCCTCACCAAAGGCTCTTAGGTAAATTAAGCTGTCATGGGATAAAAGGAAAGGTCCTTTCATGGATTGAGAACTGGTTAATGGACAGGGAACAAAGGGTAGGAATTAATGGTAAATTCTCAGAATGGAGAGGGGTAACTAGTGGTGTTCCCCAAGGGTCAGTCCTAGGACCAATCCTATTCAATTTATTCATAAATGATCTGGAGAAAGGGGTAAACAGTGAGGTGGCAAAGTTTGCAGATGATACTAAACTACTCAAGATAGTTAAGACCAAAGCAGATTGTGAAGAACTTCAAAAAGATCTCACAAAACTAAGTGATTGGGCAACAAAATGGCAAATGAAATTTAATGTGGATAAATGTAAAGTAATGCACATTGGAAAAAATAACCCCAACTATACATACAACATGATGGGGGCTAATTTAGCTACAACGAGTCAGGAAAAAGATCTTGGAGTTATCGTGGATAGTTCTCTGAAGATGTCCACGCAGTGTGCAGAGGCGGTCAAAAAAGCAAACAGGATGTTAGGAATCATTAAAAAGGGGATAGAGAATAAGACTGAGAATATATTATTGCCCTTATATAAATCCATGGTACGCCCACATCTCGAATACTGTGTACAGATGTGGTCTCCTCACCTCAAAAAAGATATTCTAGCACTAGAAAAGGTTCAGAAAAGAGCAACTAAAATGATTAGGGGTTTAGAGAGGGTCCCATATGAGGAAAGATTAAAGAGGCTAGGACTCTTCAGTTTGGAAAAGAGAAGACTAAGGGGGGACATGATAGAGGTATATAAAATCATGAGTGATGTTGAGAAAGTGGATAAGGAAAAGTTATTTACTTATTCCCATAATACAAGAACGAGGGGTCACCAAATGAAATTAATAGGCAGCAGGTTTAAAACAAATAAAAGGAAGTTCTTCTTCACGCAGCGCACAGTCAACTTGTGGAACTCCTTACCTGAGGAGGTTGTGAAGGCTAGGACTATAACAATGTTTAAAAGGGGACTGGATAAATTCATGGTGGCTAAGTCCATAAATGGCTATTAGCCAGGATGGGTAAGAATGGTGTCCCTAGCCTCTGTTCGTCAGAGGATGGAGATGGATGGCAGGAGAGAGATCACTTGATCGTTGCCTTTTAGGTTCACTCCCTCAGGGGCACCTGGCATTGGCCACTGTCGGTAGACAGATACTGGGCTAGATGGACCTTTGGTCTGACCCGGTACGGCCTTTCTTATGTTCTTATGTTCTTATGTTCCTTCAGAGCTGGAGAGCAACTCCACTGTCACTCCATGCCTGGACAGAGGAGTTAGAAGGGAGATCCCTTTACTCTGAGTGCCCAGTGAACTACCTGAATTAAGTCTAGTTACTTAATTCAGATAGGCATGGCATTGGAGAACAGGATTGAACCCATCAGTGTGCCACCTATATAATAATACACTGCCTACTTAATTTTGCCCTACATTTTGAGTGAATTAGAACTAAAAACCATGTAAACCCATTTGCTGTGTATTGTTCTATGAGATATGACTTTGTTCACTGCCATATACTGCATATTATTCTCTCGAAAAGCAATGATTGTCTCAAGTCCAAAAGGCATTATCTATATTATTGATTAATATGTTAATGCTTATGCAGAACTGTGACCGTACAAAATTTATAAGGGCTAAGAATAATTATTAATTATTATTATTTGATTATTCCTATAACTCTGAACAATAATACATATATATTTTATTGAGGTTACATGTACTAGAAATTCAGTGTGATTCCATCACTTTATTTTCAGAAAATCAGAAAGATGCAGGCTCTGTGTTTTAGGCTTTCATACATTACGCCCATGAATGTCACAATCTTTGCATGCCTAAGGCCATATCTGTCAAAGGCAAACCCATTTTTAGCAGAGCATGTTAGCATGTACATTACAGAAGTGAGTCTATATGACGATCTCCTTCCTAGGAAATATACTGCATGTCCTAAGCTGTTTTAAGGAGTTAATGCTGTGCTTTGTTTTCACCCTATATTTCCTTAAAATTTAAGTATAGATTATATCAAAGAGGCCTAATTTATATGTGGATTAAAAAGTATTTAATTACCAGCAATAACTTGTAGAAAAATATAAATATAGTAGGAGAATAAAATATTAATCTCAGAATTTATATACTTAAAGTAGCCTCATCTGAACAGTAAAATGTTAGGGTCCAAGCCTGTAACTTTTACTCTCATAGGTATCATTCGTGTGTAGTTCCTCTGGGATCTCACACTGGTATAAATCTAAAGCAACTGCACTGATCTTAATGGATTTACTCCAGATTTACACACTGTGAAAATAAGATCAGAATTTGACCTTTTACCTTAAGTGAGACTGCTTGTGTAAGTAATATTATCTCATGTGAATGCAGGTTATAGGATCAGATCCTAAATATAAAAACATTATCCCTAGGGAACTGTTTAGAGAAAGGTTTTGGGAGGAATGCTTGGGTCCATAATTGGGCTTAGTGAAATCAGGAGCAGTCTTATTTACGAATAATGGCAGTTTTCTTCTGATCTTTTAATTACTCAATCTCTTTTGTTCCAAAAACATTCTTCCAGTTTTAAAATACATGCTGGAATACCGAACAAGGTTAAAGGCAACATTTTGTCTTTGAGGACTTCCTCAGGCTGCCGAAGAAATAGAAAAAAGTTTTTTAGACTATGGCCTGAAGAAACCCCAGCAGCCTCTAACTTGGTTTCTATTTCTAAATATTGTTTGCTATCAAACCCACTTTCTTGTTTCAGTCTACAGACTGATGCCATACCATCAGTACTTCCAGTTTATTCTAGTTTTCATAGGGTATTATATTTGTTCCTTATGAAGAGTCTCACAATGGTCCAGATCGTGCCATTGATTTTAAGCAGATCTCTCCATTAAAGTCAATAGAAGCGCTGTTTAGAAATCAATGGAATGATCTGGCCCAATATTCCTAAACATCTCTCTGAAAATAATAGCAAATGAATGCCAGCTAAAGAGGTGGACTGAATAGACCACGTTGATGTTTTGAATGGGCTCCAAAACTTGACAGTCATGCTAAAATATATTCATATTTAAAAGTTTTTTTGAGACAAACCCTGCTTACTTAACTAATATAAGAAAAGAAAGCTGGATTGGGCCTCAGTGGGTTACAGAAAACAAAGACTATGCAAAAAACAAAATTAATATCAATTATCTATGACGATCATTTGCTGTATTTTAGACCATACATTTTTCTTATGATACAAAAATGTCCTTGTAATCATCAACAGATGTCTGTTCTGGATTTTGGAAGTGTAATTCACGTTAAAAAATGACAGAGCTACAGCTGGTAAAACATATTATTTGTAATTAAAACAACTGTTTCATAGCAACTGTAACACTTTAACATACCAGATTTGATTTTACGTTTTATACAATGTAAATCAGTATAAATCACTTTATATTATTATAATTTATATGTATTAATAATTAATAACAATGTTGCCTAATTTAGAAGTGAGAAAAATGTAAGCATCATTTTTCTATTTCTTTTCCTTTGTAGTTTATAAATAATAACCAAAGTAAAAGTGGAAGAATGATAGCAGTTTCAATTTTAAATGGTTGTTGATACTTATGAAACTTACAAAAATCACAATAATATAAGATACTCTTCTATTTATTTTACAGGTCATTGGATGCAATTCCAATGCAAGAGGTTTCTCAGTGCCTAAAGCTGGTGATTTAAAAGACGGTGGAAATTTAGCTACTAAACAAAGTAAATCCAGAAACTCATTGTCTAAGAACCAATATATTTTAAAAAAATAGGTTTTTAATATCTAAGATGTGTAGCCATGATTTTAATCTACAAAATTTGTTTTACTTAAACATTTCAAATTGGTTTCTTTGCTTGATGTCAAGATAAAGTTTGCAAAGACTATGACAATCAAACCGGAAAAATATTTTCTTTCCTTATTTAATTTAGACCAGTCCATTTTGTGTGAGGTGAGTATGTATCAGATAACATTTTTCATTTTATTGAAATAGTAGACTAGACAAATAAACAAGAAAATCCCATTTTTATTTTAAGTTTACATGCAGATAAAGCATTTAAGACCAAAAATGGCTATGTTTAATAGATACTCCAATTCAATTTTGAGGCCACTTTTTAAATGTTCAGAAGCACTTTTGTTTGTGCCAGAGTTGCATGTACAAAATGCCCAATGCACAAGGGCAAGCCAGGTTTGTGCAAGCAAAAGGTGCAAACTAATACAAATTAGACATGCATATCTGCATTGGACTATATGCACAAAAGTGTGCATGCACTTTTAAAAGTGCATGGAAGATAGGTCCATCAATGACTACTAGCCAAGATGGTCAGGGATGCAACCCCATCACTTGGGGTGACCCTAAACCTCTGACTGCCCGAAGCCAAGAGTGTAAGACGGATCATTACATAATTGCCCTGTTCTCTTCACTCCCCCTGAAGTTCTGGTACAGGCTGCTGTCCAAAACAGGATACTGGGCAAGATGGACCATAGTCTGACCCAGCAAGGCAGCTCTTATGTCCTTAAAAAGGCAGGCCTGATTCCAGATTCTTGGTTTGGGAGAGTTGTTTATATGACTCCCTCTCCCTCCCCCCCACCCCAAGTCTATGGTTAAAAGTAACAATGAATTCTCGGAGTAACACTAGTTGTAAAAGGAAACAGACAAGGATACCCTATTTCCTGTTTAGAGCCAGATTCTGCCACTGTTACTCACATGGAAATCAGTAGGATTCCTCTCAAAGTACTAATTACTATGTGTAGGGTGGCAAAATCTGGTTTTTAATTACATAGGCCTACATTTTCAAAAGTAGCCACAGATTCAGAGTCCTTCAAGTTTTGGCTGCCCAACTTGACAGAGGTTAGTATCTGATTGGTCAGAGGGGAGACTGCATTCCATCATGGAAGACGTAATCCAGCCAGGAGAGAGCAGGGGCCCAAACTACAGCACCAATGAGGCAAAGCATAACAGGAAAATGCAGTTGAATGTTGAACTAACCCAAAACAAAATATTTTGCCAGTTTTCCCAATGAAAATCAAAAACTTCAGCAAAATCACAATTTTCCCACTACAGAAGCAGTTTGCTCAGGTCTTAGGGAAGGGAAATTATTGTGGTGTTTGCTCTTGAGCAACCACAGAACAATATTCACAACCAGCAAATCAGATACAGATCTTGCAATTTAAAATGTGTCCAGCATGCTTCAGTTTATTAACATAAAGAATTCAATTGTATAACAATCACAAATATAAAATAGATTTGTTTAGGTATTTTCATATTATTGCTAATAAATTATAGTTAAATAATATTTGCTTCTCACTCTGGCAAGGATTCACACCAGTGCACAATAATTTTTTATCTCCCTGCTGTGTTTAGGATAAAGGTTCAGGACTTGGAAGGAAACAGGCATTATACGTGATAATTCAGCTCTCTGATCCATGGGGAGGACACTTGCTGAGCTCTCTGGGATTACTGGGAGATTTCATTGTCTATAACACAGCCTTTGGCCACTGTGTGAAAATGTGTTTGTATTCAGCCAGTCTATATATGTAGTCAGAGTGCCTCCATCAAAAGATAGACTTCTGACAGGATGTAGAAGCCCATCCCAGCTCCATGTTGGCAGCCAGCAGCAAATTTCCCACTCTCCTTACTCCCCATTTTCTTTGTTATTGGTCAGTATTTGGTAGTTACCACATATTGTTGGTAAAGGACTGAAAGTAATGCAGAGATCAGAGTTCATAGGATCTCTGATGCTGTTTGCTGTGTCAGAGATTCCTGATGTCATACAATTAGGTTTACTGATTGCCAGATTTAGAACAGGAAAATAAATTACCTCCAGGGCATATTGACTTGGTCTTGAGATTGTATTTTCTCTTTCTTTCCCCTGTTGCATTTGAGAATGCAATTTAAGGCTTTTGTGGTGCTGAACACTTATTGCAATGTACTGAACAGCCTTGACACTCTTTAAAATTAATGGGAGCAAGTCACAGGAGGTACCCAGCACCTTGCAGATTCATTGCAGTACCTTGCAGACCCCATGTGGGGTCCAGTGAAAACTAACTTCACCTTACTACACTGTAAATTTCTTCAAGAGATTTTAGATCTGTCCAATCTGTACAGTGTGCTCGTTGGTGTTTTTCTGATTATAACATGCTTTTATTCATTGTTATAACTTTAGGAGCCACAGCCCCTTGTGATTATGTTAGAGGGTTTAGCCTTCATTAACTTAATGGGGCTGGGGATTGAGGACCAGGAAGGCTAAACTCACAAATCAAACTAGGATCTGGGTTGAGATCTTCAAGGTTATAAATAAGGCCTTTTCAGACATGAGCCTGATTCTTCCTACAGGCAAAGGGGTATTTCTTGATTCTTGGTTTGGGAGATGACTCTCCTGGAAAAGCTAGTCATAGAGTTATGCCCATGCACGGTTTGTAGGAAGATCTGTTGGAATGCACTCCAGTGACAGGGAGATTCTGTCATGTAGTTATTTTCTTTCATTACTTAATTTACTGATAAAGTTGCAGTGTACGGCCTTAAGTCCAATTTCACTTGTGTGTGCCTTACTCAGAGGACAACCACACAAGTTTGTGTCCCTGACGACCTTCATTCTATGTCTGAAGTACTAACAAAAGGCTTTTTCCAGGTGCCTTCAAGTGAGATACGCTTTTAGATAACCTTTGAATTAAGACTTCTCTCATTCTCCTTCAATGATGTTGGTGATATTTCTCCAGAATAATTATCCCCTGTAGATTTATTTCATTTATTTGTTTTTTTTTTAAATTATATCAGGGATCTCCAAAGTTGAATTTTTATGAAGAATTATAGCAGAGGAAGATTAGAATGTTATTGTATCTTTAAATCAATAACTGATTTAGCTAAATATAGATGACAGTATATGTTGGGATTCTTCTCAGAAACCTTTTTACACTTGGTTTCCAATAAATTTGCTTGAATCAGGATTTGTCACTAGGGTTTTTTTGTTTTTGTTTTTAATTGGCATACAACAACACTACATTGAGATGATCAAGCTCAAATGCAGTGGGGTGGGCATAGAAGTTTACTATAGCTCCAAAAGGACATAATAATAAATCAGATTATGTACATAGACTAATGCATGCTCATTACATTTTACATTGTTTTACCTTTTATGACTGGTTTACTAATTTTTGCAACCAATCTCTGTACAGATCCTAAATTGTCTACAGACTATGTTAATAAACAAAGCTGAATCTACAAACTTAAAATTCATTAGAATCATAGAATATCAGGGCTGGAAGGGACCTCAGAAGGTCATCTAGTCCATCCCCTTGCTCAAAGCAGGGCCATTCCCCAGACAGATTTTTACATACAGTTCCCTAAATGACCCTTTCAAGGATTGAACTCATAGCCCTGGGTTTAGCAAGCCAATGTTCAACTACTGAGCTATCCCTACTCTTCCAACTATTTTTTAATCTACTAACTACATGTTGTTTGGAAGGCCACTTGTGAATTCATGCTTTGTCTATTGTTAACCCCTCTGCTGCCTTACTTCTGTTTTCTTTCATTGTTCATGCAAGGTGTACAATACACTGTCTTCTTTTCTATATGGCCATTCCACTAGAATCCTTTGACCATATCAAGAGGATCCCCAGACTTAAAGTCCTCTTCTCTGTAGTGAATTTCAAGATAGCAAACTTGGCAGAGTTTTATAGATCTTCATGGACCATTTGAACCACTTATAATCTGCATCACATTTTGCTCTTTTAAACCTTAATCTACTTGGACCCCACAGAAATAAATATGAAACTAACGTGATTTATTTTCTTCTTGCATACATTATAAAAAGCCCATGAAAAACAGGTATTTTGTCTTCTCTAAAAGGTGGTGGTGGTGATGGTGATGATAAAGTATAATTTGGAAAGTGCTTGGATATAAAGAAAGACAGTAGCCCTTATTCTCATCCTGATGTACACTAGTGTAAATAAGAAGATAATCCAGTCCTTTGAATTGTTATCCTTTATTTGGATGCAGCAGAGATTTTAGAATGGAGAAAATTTATTAAATATTTTTAAAATATTCATATTAAAATATTACATCAGAACTGAGCCATGGGGTCAGGTTAAAAAAAGAGACTAGTATTCTTCCCACAAAACCACACAACATTTGATTCAGATGTTGCAAGTATTTTTTGTCTATCTGCCTCTGTTTTTGTTTAGTTGGTTTGGGGTTGTTTCCTATTAGTTTTTCATCTTTGTTGACAAGACCTTGATAGTTTATCTTTTGAAATCTTAATTATGACATTTTAATTCATCTATAATCTGCCTCCAATGTACAGTGTACAAAGATTCATCAGTAATATATAATTTGAAGTAAGACAATAAAGCAAAAACGGAAACCATATCAATTAGGTTTCTGCTTACTATTAAATTCACCTAGTCCTAAGACACTGAGAGATAGGGAAGAGAAAAAATAATGGTATTTATAATTATTTACTAACTTGTAAAGATTAAGAACTTTATAAATTACACAATAATAAATTAACAGATGTCTAGCCCTATCTACTACAGTAAATTCAGTGAAATAAACAATTTAATCTTTTTTCCACATATACCAATGAAAATATATTTACATACACATATAGCTGTTAAGTGAATAAGATGTTATTGCTAATTATAATGAAATAGAATTCTATTTGGCAATCACTGTTCAGGGATGCTGTTCAGTTACTGATGCTAAACTACTGTATACATTTTTTCCTAACTATGTGATTCACCAAACTCTGATTGGCTGAGGGGTTCTGATTTGCATAATCACTGTACAGTTATTTCTCCTTAAAGAGTATATTATGCAAATCCCTGAATGCTGTCTAACAGATATGATTAGCCAATCAGAAAGCAGGGATTTGCATAATAGCAGTATGGTTATTTTTCTATAACCTCTCTCTCTACTCTTATGGCGGCTATAATCTCTCTTCTTTGATTGGCTCCTGCACAAACAATTTTCAGGCTGATTGCCAGCAGCAAAGATGCTTCCTCAGTTTCTCATTCCCTTCTGATGAAACAGGAAAATTGCAAACTGTTCATGGAAGAGAAAATTAAAAAGGGTAAAATATAACTAAAATGGGGCTGGTGAAATGCTGAAATTAAAAATGGGGCTTGATTCTGATCTGACTTAGATCAGCACAAATCCAAGATATATCTATTAAACGAGGGTACACTAGCACCAAACCAGTATTGAAAGATCAGATCAGCCTTTGTATTTAAAGTTACATTCTGTGACTCGTGTCCCTCCTGCATCTCAAGGACTTAATTTGAGTCCCTCCTGTTCCCCACCGTTCCCTTCAGTCCCCAAAGTCAGCAAAGCTCTTATCCCCAGAGTAAGTGCTGTATATTTGCTTACCTTGCTTATTTACATTGGGAGAAGCCCTGAGGCTTCTTCCCTATTCATTTTTGAAACACAATGTAAACAAATGATATGGCAGTTCTTCTGGAAATAAGAGCCTTGCTGACCTGTAGGGAGGGAAAGAATGCAGGTAGAGAAAGGAAATAAAAGGAATGGAAGATGGGGAGGCCTTATTCTCTTCCTGAGAGATTTAAACAAGTGGGGATGGTGTAGAGTAGGGGGGATTTAAGACACATTGTAAAGCAGTTTTCAGCAGACTGATAGCTCTTTTCTGTAATTTTTCTTGTTTCTTTTTCTCCTTTTTTTCTATGTTATTGTTCTTGATTTAGAATGTGAATATTTAAAATATCAGTAAAATAATGCCAACTTGAGGCTCTTTTATCTTCAGGGCTTATTTGCTTTTCAGCCACAAAGCTTGTAACCCCAGGATTTTGGGCCAATGCATATGATTGGATGTAGGTCTTATTACCATCAGTAGTCCCATTGACTTCAGTATGCACATTCATTGAAACTCCCTGAAAAAAACTATGTTAAAAAGGAGTTAATGTTAAGAGTCCATATCTATAACATGCTGGAGGAGGGGGGGGAACATTGTACTGATGTTATAATTATTCCCAAACCAAGCGTTCTAAACCCCAGAAATTAAGAGTTAAGATTAAATTTAAGCAGCAAAGAATCCTGTGGCACCTTATAGACTAACAGAAGTTTTGCAGCATGAGCTTTCGTGGGTGAATACCCACTTCTTCGGATGCAAGCGGGTATTCACCCACGAAAGCTCATGCTGCAAAACGTCTGTTAGTCTATAAGGTGCCACAGGATTCTTTGCTGCTTCTACAGAACCAGACTAACACGGCTACCCCTCTGATACTTGATTAAATTTAAAAGAACTTCAAACATGTAAGGGTATGCAAATGTACAGTCAGGGCACCCAAACAACCTTAACTCTGCTCTGTAGTGACACCATGTGAAATGATTAAGCCATTTTAGTGTTTGTGGTCCCAGATTAGATTAAATTGACTTTTAATGACTTTTAAAGGTGTGGGGGCTTGCCTTCTTCGTGCTGTTCTCAGTTAGGGTAAAGCCAAATTACCCTCAAGATGTTGGTCCCTGTGCTGTTAGAAAGCAGAGACACCCAATCCCATTGAAAACTGTGGGCATTTTTTAGAAGAGTATTTCTGTCCATCAGCTATATGGAGCTGTGTCTTCAGTCCCATTGAGAACAATGGGAGATGGCAACCATTTTGAAAAAGGGAAGTTCTTTATTGAATTCCCTTTAGAACATTATTTTTCAACATTTGCTTCAGTTATGAAGAATAATAGATAAAAATGACCATTGATCCTAATAAAAATCATTCAAATATAGACTATGGATGTGGTTTCAGTGTGTGTTAAATATATGAGAAGTTTAAAGAGTCTGTGTTATTTTGTTATTAAGAACACTCAGACAAAAAAATCATCTGTTACAGGGTGCTAAATTTCTTTCAGAATCCATTTTTTAAATAATTTTAATTGGTAAACTAATTAAGTGAATTACATGTAAATTCTAAGATTATTCATTCAGCACAGTAAGTGCTGTAATTTTAAGTCATTTACACTGTGTCCTTCATATATAACAAAGTGGTTGAATCCCTTCTTTAAGTGCAAACCTAAACTTAACTATGGAACCATGACTGGTGCTTCTGTAATTAACGTGACTTGGCACTAGGTAAGTGTCTATCTATAGATAATTATTTTTAAATGATTCCAGAATTAATTATGTTAACTTTATAAATCAACACAATGGAAGATATAGATGCATAGGTCTTGAACTTGCACCATTGTAAGGTTTTTCCCTTGACTTCAGTGAGAGCCTGAGCCAGCCCCAAATGAGCAATATGAATTCTCGGGACACTCTGACTAGAAAAGTGTATATTTAAATTCTTTTCATTTATAAATATATATCTTTCTTACATTGTATTTGTAATGCACTTGTTCACATAAAAGAATAATTCTGAGGAACTGTTTTATAGGAAATGGTGAAAATGGCAAAGACAGTACATATCTATCTATGTCAAATAAATGGGAATAATGTGCCTATGTCTAACATAATTACACCTTTGGGATCTTCAGCATAAGGCTGTGCATCTTAAACCAGCCATTTTCATTTCTGATTTTTAAATTTATATTTCAGGCCAATCTTTGTATTCCCATTTCTCCCATGATGGTACCTGGGCAGCAAATACTATCACAATAGGCTTCTATCATTGGAGTTTCTCCAAATCTCTATGTAAATGAACTATTAAGAGTTATCTTTAAAAAGCAAGATTTCATTAGAGGATTTAACTATAGGCAATAGAATCACTTGGAATCAAATTAGCAGAGAATAATAAAAATGAGAAATAGAAAAGATCTATTAGGTGATCTAGTCAATCCCTTTTCTCTGCAGGACTGTAGCCTACAGTGTATTCTCTGGAGCTTTCTCCACTTTAGGTTTCAATGACTCAAGCAAAGGAGCCACCACTATTTCCTTTAAGAGGCTATTCCAAAAGCAAATAGGCCTGTCCAGATATTCTGCCTAAATTTCCTATGTTCAGTTTCTCCTAGTATATTAGTCCTAGTTATATCCTCTTACACCATAATTCCTTTCTCCTCTTGAAGACCAAATTCTGTTTTCAAATGAATCCAACAGGCTTCAATTGATGTCAAAAGAAAGCCATGTGCATGAACAACCAAGGACATAATTGACACTCTGCTGGGGCTTGGAGATTTGGCATTTTCCCATCTATTTTTATTCATCAGTTAGCCAACTTAGTTCTTTCAATATTTCATCATGAATCAGTGCCTGCAGTCCCTTAATGTTATGTTTTTTGGTTTGGTTTTCTTCTGAATTCTTCAATTTGATTGATACTTAGGGTTCAGATTTGTCCTGAAGTTGCCCTATATGCAGTATTCTAGATGCAGTCTCAATGCCATATGGAATTTATTAATTCCCAGGTTCAAAATATGCCTTTACCTATGCTGCATAAAATGGCATTGCACAGTGGGGAAGTGTGGGGGGTGTCTGTGTTTTGCTGCCATACTACATAACCTTATATCCAATTTGCTACCCACTTTAACCCGAGCATCTCTTCCAGCATTATTGCTTTCAAACTTTCTCTCTCCCATTGAATATCTGTGTTTCAGATTATTTTCTCCCAGGTCTGTATTAGCTTGTATTTTTCCAAGTTGAATCCCATTTTGTTATTTCTTGACCATAAATCTAACCCCTCCTGGTTAGTTTTTATTATATTTATCACCTTACTGGAATTTACAGCGCCTCCAAATTTAGTAACTCATGTTCTGTTTCATGTGCCCTCTTCCATATTTATTGTAAAGATGTAAATATAGTAAATTATACCAACATAAGTGGAGATGCATATTTATAAATTCAGTAGTCATAAGAACTAGATATCCCAAAAGCCACTGACTGTTACTCTATTATAATTTAGTTATCTGAAGTGCTAAAGGATCTTACTTTGTACACTTACATGTTATAAAACTTTCACTGGAATAAATAATTCATCACATCACCCTTTAAAAATTCTCTCTTTTGTCCTTTGCAGGGATTAAGAAAAAAGATAACATATATTCAAAATAGTAGGCTATAAAATAAATGTAACATTTCCCAATTATCTAATATTATATAAATATTTGATTTCATAAATGTTTTTGAAAACGGCAGTTGCTCACTTACAGACTGGTATAATGTTAAAATTAGATACTGCTTTATTTAATTGTAAGTTGGAATCTACATATTGCCAATGCGCTTTTAAATATCATCCCTACCATTAACGTTTCATTTAGTTAATGACTGTTTAACTACAGGATTGGGTTTCATTTGAGATAGCAAAACCACGTAGATGAAAACATATACAACACAGATAAAAATGGCTACCTTACTCAATTTTAAAACTCACATTATGTAGCCTTGCTTGCATTAATAAACTATTTTCACTTGATATACTATAGGCCCAATCTAGACATCGTACTTACTTTAGTATTGATTTACATGAGCTGTCCCATTTAAGTTAGTGGAGTAATTTACATAAATAATGATTACTTAAGTAACTGAAGGTTGCAGGATTGGGCCCTATATATGAAAAATGGCTTTTGTAATGCCCTTTCATTTGGCAGTTTCTTTGCCCTTCATTCCTGTAGATATTCAAGTTGTTTATTAGTTCCGTTTGCTAAAACAATTGCTTACTATTTTAATTTACATTTTTGTTAGGCCAATATGCTATAATATTTTAAAATAAATGTTAAGTTAAACATATATTATTTATATTATGTATCACATGTGCAGTATGTGTATGCATATATATATATGCTATGTTATTAGAAAAAATGTGCTCATATGGCTGACATTTATTTACATTAACTATGACTTTTTTTCCTCACCTACTGTTTCTTTCAGATTGAATCAGAGATGTGAATAAAACTAATGAACGATTCTAAGCAAAATACCTCAAAATCTCATACTTTCAAAGTGATGGAAATATTTAATTTCTTTAAAGTGTTGCACTGATGTTAAAAATAAAATATTTCAGTGGGTGAATATACATGTTGTAGCATCATCTATCAATAGTGTTTAGAATAAGATATTTGTATCTTCGAAATGCAGTGTTTACAAGTCACCACTTGTCATTAGATGTAACTGTATGTTCAAGAGGTTTGTAATAATAGTCTTTAATTAAACTGGGGGCCATTAGAGGGTTTCTGTTGCTCTTTGAAGTTCTTAATTATTAGTTGTATCCATCCTTTTGTGGCACACTTAAGGTTAAATTAAATAATTAAAATATATCTCCAAGAGAAATATCAAGACTTTACAAGTTTTAATTAAATCTCTGAATTTCAGGGTTTTTTAAATAATAACATATGTTTTGATTTTTCTATGGTGGTGTAGTAGAATGCTACATACATTAAACAAAAAATCGGTAACTTTTTATGGGAATAATCGCTAAGCATGACGCATGTAAATGAGTTATTTTCTATGCATGGCTGGCAAAAGTGCTAATTAAATAGTTGGTATTCAAGGCTATGCTCGTTCATTGTTTAGTGACACACAAATCCAGCGATGTGTGCCAGCAGACATTTTAAGTTGAATGTTTTCTCCTCTATGGTCTTTGTCATGAAATGGTGGCACCATGATGAGAATACTAGTGTAAGCAAAACACTGAAATATGCTTTAATAATGTTATAACCATGTAGCAACATTAGTCTAGTTTTCTAATGAATTTTTAATTCCTTTCTTCTTATAAGGATGTTACGAGTTATCGCTGATGCATATTAAATCATATACATGAGTTATTTTCTCACTAAATTTGCATAAAATGGCTAAATGCTAATGCACCAAATGGGGCTTACTATATATGGTACAGTAAATATGCCCTTGCAGGTTTTCTGCAATCAATCTCCTGTATTTCATTAGCAGCTAGATAAAGGTGTGGCCTGAAAAAGAAAAAAGACTATTGTGTATAAACTAGACATTTATGATACCTATGATGATTTCTACATGATGATTAGAATAGAATCTAAAATTAGAATTTGCACAAGACTAAACATGAGCTTCCTTGAAAGGTGCAGTTGAAATGGGCTTTCTGAAAGCAGTCTACTGCTGTCAATAGTCACTAGTCTGTTCACTGTGACTTTTCACATTTAGTACAGAATGTCAGTTTTAAATATAGAAAACCCATCATTTTAATTTTGAAATGCTTGCTTTGTAACAGATTTAATCTTTATGACTAAATCTATCTACACTCAAATCCTGACAGTTCCCCACTATACCTGTGCGACTGTTAAAACAGTTACTGTTTTGTTACTGATTATGGAGTCTCTTCTTATGCCCCATATTAATCAGGCTTTTCTAGTATTAATGATAACAGAAATCACATCTCTTTATCAAAATTTATATTCTAATTACCAGACTGGTATTATGGTCACTGTAAGAATGGCATCACTGTGACAATATTATTAGGCTAAACAAGAGTCTTGCATTTAATGAGAGAAACTTATTTTTCTCAATTCTTCCTCACCAACACCACTTCCCCCGCTCCCAAATCTGGAACATTTTTGTACCTGGTGCAAAAAGAGCTATTTAAAAATAAATGTATGCTTTGCCCTACAGTTATTTTGAATTAGTCTTGATAAATAATTAAGTAATGTATAATATATTATTTAGATGCAATGGTCTTAAGAATTTCAGTAGTATTTCAACTACAATGATAGTAATTTATTTATCAGTAAAAAATTTACATAATCACACTTCAAAATCCAGTGGACTAGAGAGATATCAGAAAGACACTTGTGAATGTGGTAAGAAGTCTGAGCATTAGATTAACTTAATAATGTAGTTATGTGCAAGATGTTATAATATCTAACTTTGCTAAATTTGATGAATCATTTTTAAATGATGAAATTATAAATATTGTTTTCTCCTTTTAAGTTATATTCTATGCAAAATGTAACTTTTAAGTACAAAATAGGATTAGAAATCTCCAAATCAAATAAAATATTATTTCTGCTAGAACAGAACTAAAGTTAAATATAATCAGTTATAAAATCTCTAAGCCTCACTTTTCCAACAACCAGTGGAAACATTTGTTTTAGTAGAGTAATAATCTCTAAATATTTACTTGATTTTGTTTGTTTGTTTGTTTGTTTTAAATGATCCTATTGATCATGAAGGTTAAAGGAAGTACATGAGAGAAATTGAAGTCCTGTCTTCTAACCAGTGCATATAACTTGGCAATAGAGGTAACTGACTCTGTGTTACCAGTTATGTATCTGTCCTTAGTAGCTAAAGTAAATGTAGAGGTAAATTTTATCAAAAAAGTTTGCAACATTTGCAGAGTTCTGCCCAGTTCACTAAGGTTTTGTAAACGCATTTCACTTAACACCTTCAAACAGGTATAGGTCTTTCAAGGTGAAAATACACTTTATGCCTAAACCACCCAACAACTGATGGTTTCAATTTGGTTAATTTATATGTTTATGAAATAAAATGCATCTTTTCCTTCTACATGGTACTCATGCATTAATCTAAGATTTAATATGTAAATCAACATATTTATTGCCACTTTTCCATTATGTGTAATTATATGAAGATATAATATTCATATTCATATTTTCTAGCAATATATTTATGGTTACTGGTAAAATATTGGTACCTCATAAAATCTCTAGTAATCAACAAAGCACAACCTATATAATGTATGGCTCCATCAAATGCTTATAAAGTCATAAAGAAGAAGATTATAAAAGTGCTGGAGTGACGCACACGTTTCTTATTGAAAAATTTGTCAAGAATTAGTACTAGTTCAATTTCAATCCTAATACAAGGCAATACTCTCCCTATGCAAGTATGGAGAAATCTTAGGTGGTACAATAGAAGCTGCCATCTGCAATAGAAGGTGACTAAGAACAATAATTATAGTTTGTACAAAATAGTGTTAATTTTACATTTTCTGATATAGCCCCAATGGTTCCTGAGCTATACAGGTGAAGGAAAAATTACACATGTACATTCCACCCTCACTATACAGGCTTTCTGATGTAGGTCTAACTGGCTCTGGCTCCATCATATAAGGTTATTGTGTCTTAGATTCCAATTACATTAACCATTACTGTTACTCTAATGATAATAATATTCTTTTATAACACCCCAAATTCTTGTTTCCCAAAGATAGTATATATTATAATAGGAGTGAAGTGTATTTTATTTTAACAGTCCTTTCAGTAAACTGACATTAACAGAGTAAACGTATCTTATTTTATTTTAAAATAAAAAGTTTTTTCCCCAAATTTAATTAAATCCTCCCTTTCATGTGCACACAGTTTCTTTTAACAGTATGATGATCCTTATCATCTTCCTCTTATACAAGTCCAAATCCTGGTCCTATTCAAGTCAACTGGGAAAGCTGTCATTGACTTCAGTGACCAAAAACCCGTGGCACGATTGTTTTTCTAGTAGACATATGGGGAAAGACCCGAGGCTTCTTCCTAGGGTCTAGCGAGGGCAAATTACTGTGCGTTTTCCACTGTCTCTTAGTTGTAACTTTTTGTCCTGTTTCTTACTTTCCCAAAAATTGTATATAAATGAGAGGCAGATGTTCCCTACATAAATCTTTTATCTTTGAGCAATTTCTTTAGCTGCTGCTGCTGTCTGTCATTGAGGCAACTTTACTTGATGCCGAAAGTTTTGCAGGATCATCGGGGCCATAATTTGCTAATCATTTCCAGAATAGGAAACAAATAGAAAAGGGCATCTATTCGTACCATATCACGCTTTAAAATATATGTATGCATAATCTGTATGTAAAATAAACTAATAAAAATTCAGTTTATTATGTTAATTTGCTTTCCAATGGCACGTGCCTCAGATTTTAGTGGAACTACAAAGGATTGAAAGACACATTCCCAACTCCACACACACACTAATTAGTCAAGACCTGAAAGAACAACCGAGTTTTAACCGTGGACTTTCTGCGCATGCGTGTAATGTATAATTAGTGTGTGTGTTCATGTTTGTTTTCTGTGTTCCTAATGTGTGTTTGCCCGGGCGCGTCTGTGTATACATCACTTCCAAAGCGTCTCACTATAAATTATTTCACGGATACCTCGAATCTAGGTCTTATGCTCAGATGCAACTCTCTCTTAAAAATTCAGAGAATCCACGTAGGTATATCTTGAACCAACACGACTACAACACTTCAAACGAATTCAGAGAATACCAGTAACCAGTATAAAAATAGTTAATATTACAAACACGTAGCTACCAATACATCGTTTTAAAAATACTACTTTTCCCCTCTGTATGATACCGAGCATGTCTATTTTTGTATGCCAGGAATGCAAGTTCATAACACCCTATATAATTGGGCCTACCCTTACAGCGCAAACCCAATGACAGAAAGGGTTACTGTTAACGATTCAGAAAAAAAAACAGCATTTCCATTGTATCAAATCCTGCGCACAGTTAATGAAACCAAAACAATCTAGTGTGCAGAAAAAATTAGACTTCCTAGTCAATCTATTGCGAAACCCCATTAAATCAGAATTCTATGATACATCCCACCTGCTGCTGTATTTACCTATGAAACAAGAAACAGCTTCGCCTTCCCGCTTAATAGTCAACATTAGTCGTTAAGGGTGTATTCTAAGAACGCAACATTAATCTGAATATTATTGCAATATTTACACTGGCAAGTTTAACAGGCGTATTAAATATCTGGAACTGAGAACAACTTAGTATCCCTTTCCCTGTCCCTCTCTGGACAGGTATCATGGTGCCTTCTTTGGTTTTTCTCCTCTTCCTCCTCGGCCCACGCAGTCGAGGAGGAAGTCCATACTGTTTGCCATACTGAGGTGGATTTAGCTCCCAGTTAAAGAGTTAAGATGGTATCATTAGCTGCGCACAGCGTGATTTCTCTCTAATCCTCTCTGGAACTTACAAGAAGTTTAAATGTCCATGCATGATGTTATTAACTGGCTTTGGTAAGTACTTAAGACACAGATCTGTGTGTGTGTGGGGGGGGGGGAATAGCAATCTCTGGACAAGTTATACTGTATCTACCAACCAGGGAGTTCGATCTTTCCACCAAATCCCATGCCAGGGAGAGATGAGCTGGGACGGGTGGGAAGGGGGAGGAGAGACAAAATCTGTGAGAAGCGTCGCTGAACCCCAATGTAATGTTCCCAGTTTAGAGCAGTAACACACAACTGTCTGCAAAAAGTTTCACATAACTACACACAGTAAACGTGAATCATAGCCATTACAGACTGTCAATCGTTTATTTGCAGACTGTTTATCGAGTTAATTGTAGTTTTGCAGTGAGATTACCACAGGCGGAGTGATAGAGAAAGTCACGACTAGCCTAGCCGATCCAAAAGAAAGAGGTTAGACTTTGGCTATTGGATAAGGAGCAGGCGCAGCCAGAAGGCAAATGCCTTGTTCTTTTCACTTCATCCACAGAAGGAGATTTCCACATGCAAATAGAAACACTGACATGATGACAAATCAGTAGTAATAATAACTCAATTACTTGGCGATATGATATCTGGTAGGAGGAGGGGACTTTGATAAGGGTTTTATGAGACTGGCAGACACAAGTTAATGCCTCTTAGAAAATAATTAATAATGATCACTAACAACAATTAATAGTTGTAATTAATAATGCAGACTACATAGACCTGCAAACCAAAAAAAACCCTATGTGATAAACTATTACCGTGGTGGAAAGAAACTCAGCAACCCCCGGGGAGTGGGAGTTTAGGGAGCGAACTTTAACGTGACTAACCTGACGAGGCAGAGGACTGGGAAACCACTGTGCTGCCTTTGTAGGGGCAGAGCCTGCGCTGGAGGGAGGAGAAAACAAATCGAGTCCAGGAGATCAGCCATCCTGTCTCCCGGGAAACACCAATCAGCTCTCTCGCCAGGGAGGTAGAGGATCGCTCCTCCAGGAGGTGCTCAGACTGGTGCCTGTCACACAGTAACGTGGTACTGCCCAGCTACCGGCTCGCTGCTGCTGCTACCCCAGCCCTCTCAGCAGGAGCGACAGCTTCTGTGGGAGGCTGAGTGCAACCTGCATTCTGAGTCATGCGCACCTCCTGCACCTGCTCAGCTTTAGGAGGAAACAATACATTCACCTATTGACAGACAAGCTGTAGGGTTCTGAACAAAACAGTATTTTTTAGCATTTCCTCGTGGTTAAGTTTTCTGAGTAAACTTGTTTACACACTTGAAGCACCTCGCCTTTTCCCTTTGCTTTCCTGAGCATAGGTCGTAGGCACTGTACTGCTACAGGCCAGCTAGCCGCATTTGTCTATCTATCCTTCAGTTTTATATGACATTCAGCATCTTACATAAAGAAGTGCACTCAGCTCACATTGCACCGTGCCAGTGCAAAGCTAGCATGAAGTGTGTGCTGACAATAATAGCAACAGTGGTCAGCTAATTTCCTTGCCATGCTATGGGACAACCAACCTTTAAAAAAGAAAATAAAATCCAATATTCTCATTTTCCCCCCAAAAATCAATATGCCTATTGTTTCCTAAATATGTTTCCTCTCCCTCAAGTGTTTATCTGCTAAAGACAATACATTAGAAAAATAAGACAAAAACACACTTTATACTCAGTCTAGCAAACTAGACATAGATTACAACAGATTTCTCCAGTTAATATTGTCAATATGATACAGGATGGGCACCCAAATCAGTTAAGTCCAATAGTTACTTTTACAGCCTGATCCTATTTTTGCTTAAGTAAATGAAAACAAAAATAAAAACAAAAACCATAGAATTCAGTAGTGGCAGGACTGGGCCCAAGGATTTGATTCATTAATGGCCTGGTCTTGCCAGGGAGAATTTTCCTATTGATTTCAATGAGAGCAGTAGTGGGCCCCAAATATTTCAGTTGGACTTCCCTGATTTGAGGCCTGATCCTGCCCCCAGACAAGTCAATGGCAAAACTACACTGGAAGCAATATCTGTCCCTTGCTGTTAAATTTCACCCCTGGTTCAATCCAGATATAACATGATACTGGCATATTTCAGTTAATAGTAAAAGAAAATAAGTACTAGATTCAAGGGGAAAAAGTTAGTTGTTACTAAATTACAAGTGCAAAGTCAAAGAGCTTCTATACCCCCAACGAAATAGGCCCGTGTGATAATCTTCTATATTTCCTAGGAAATTATAATTGTCAAATATTCATGTTTCCTTTCTTCTAAGGTATAACAATGAAAAAAGTGTTTTTAGTGTGTTATCTATGAAAGTGGTGTGTGTTTTTACAAATGAATGAAGTTTTCCTATAGTGTTTCTGTAGGACTGTTCTGCCCCTCCCCCATTTCTGGCCAGCCAAAGGAAATGAGAAACAAACATTTCAATCCAAACAAGAAATCCCACAACGCAACTAACAGAGAACACACACTGTTTAACTACATAGTGAAACTAAAACAGATTTAGTGATACGTTTGGTTAAAATATAAATAATGATTTTTTCTCATTTTAATAAATATCAAAGGTAACTTTAGTAGGGGGTATACACAGTTATGACTATGTCCATTCATACACTTTCTGTAGTGGAAAATATAGTCTGTTTGCCATTTTTTGTACAATATTATCCTTTTATTACTGCCAACCAAACAGTTCCATTAGCATCACGATTTGCACAGTGTTTTAAAAGTTTTGACTCTTCTGTCTACCTACTATGAATGGAATTTGATTTCATACCTATGTCATTATGCTCTTGTATAATGCTCTTGCTCTTGCTAATAATTGCTACTATTTTTCTTAATTTAAAAGTTGTTACAAGAGAAGTTACCACTATTGGTTAAGAAAATGTAACTTTTCCAACATTAACTTTTACAAGTCATTTTGGCTAGTGTCTCTTTCATTATTACACAGTAGGATTCAGAATGTCAAATACTGCAATTAATGTTCCTGCTTATACTAGGTAATGGGCTGGCACAGATGTATTATTCAGCAAAAGTACAGTTATTCATTGTTTTCCAGTTTCATGTTAAGAATTGTATGGCATTTTGTGACACACTAACAAAATTGCAGTCCATTAGATTTTAAACATAGACATTCTAATAAAACATATATAACTAACTCCTTGTAATCTTTTTGAACTATTTCCTTGTCTCAGTCTGCATTGTGTATGCTGCCAATTGATATATGCGAATGCTAAATGCAAGACTAAATTGATTAGCAATTATAATAGAACTTATTATCAAGTGAAAAAAATAATCAAAAGTAAGAGAATTGGAAGCATTTCTTACGGTTCCTGCATCTCAGCTGGGAAGTACTGATGCATTTCTGCAACATCTGCAGAAATATATTTCCCACCATTGTGTTTATTAACTTCAGCCTTATTTCTAAAATATTCAATGAGAAATCTTTCTCTAGACTCAACTCAGAAGAAGCGACCCGGGTGATATAGAGTACACCTATTAACGTTTTAACGGTCCCATGCTAGACTGTTGCAATAGTTGTAGGATATAACTTGTTTACATAGTTTATTTTCTTAATTACATAAGAAGCAGTTTTGTAACTCGGACTTCCCAGGAAAGGATTATTCAGTTCTACATGCCGAATTAAAGTTCCCATCAGAAAATAAAAAAAGTTCTGCTCAAAATAACTTGTAAATGAACTATTTTTTTCATTTCTTTTTGTATTTTGTGCATTGTAGACCCTAGCAATGATATTAGTTCTAGTGTGGGAAAATATTATAATTGAGATCTGGTAAGTTATTTGCAGACTTCAAGTTTTTCTTTACACTGTGCTGACATTTAGTACAGCCCCGGTGAGGAAAACAATACCACCATTCATGGCTCTAGACGTAGATTTCAATCGACTTAAGCGGGCACAATGAAACTTGGTCATTCACTGGTTACCCATATTGTGTTCTCAAATTTTCTCTCCGCAAAAGTATAATGACTCAGTATTGTATGGTTGCATAGACAAGGGCTCAGAACAAGAGACACTAGTTTTGTCTGACGGTGTGAGAAAGTCGTGAAGGGATCTTTTCTTCCAGATGGTGTTAAATTCAGCTGCCTTTTTAACATTGGCCTTGCACAGCAATCTGCTACTCCCTTTTCACAAAGAATAAGCCTGGGTTCCTACTAGTTAACATGCATCCTCACGCAACCTGCAACTTCACGCCAACTGTTTTACAATGCAGTGGTATGCTAAATAAACTTGATCTGGGCTATGCCAATGTTAAAACTAGCCTTCAAAAGCCTACTCAACTTATATTTACAGGTTTCTTTTTACTTAAAACTGTATATTATTTGAATATTTTAGGTTTTGAAGAAATCCTATCTTATTGAGAGATCATTTTATAAAACAATGTTTACGAGTTGAACTTCTGGAAACATAAACTTGGTGGTCATTCTATAGTATTTTAATATAATTTCTTTTCCCCCAAATCAGAAGTTTAATGTGAAATGTCAAAGAAAAATCTGGCACATGTTGCAGGGGAGCAGTGGAAGAGCAATAATAAAAATAATGTAATATAACATTGACATGTATTTTATTGATTGATCGTCATGTAACATTTACATGGTACAAAACAATTTTGATATGACAATGGCGAACACATAATTATAAAACTGATCATTTTCCTTAGATATTTTCCTTAACAAATTTACATAAAGGACCAAGAAGTAAGCAAAAGCTTAAGTAATTTGATTCAATTGAATGCTTTCAGTAAACAATGGGTTTCCTCAGAAAACATCTTATTGCCTTAATTGAACCTCTTTGAGGAAAAAAAACCCACACACTTTGTAATGTAAATGTTAATTGTACTAGACAATGGCTCTAGGTAAATAGCACCCCTGGACATGCAGTAAATGAAAGGCATACAGGCACTTAACAATGAAAGGTTGTTCTCACAAACAGTGCTTCTAGGGTAAATAAACAAGGGTCTTCTCAACGGTCACTACAGTAGTAAAACTCCGGCACGTGCGCAGCAGCCAAAGTGGGAATTTATGTAAATAAAGTCTGTCTGGAGTTCTAGCTGAAACTAAGTTAAAAGACACTACTAAGCTCTTTAGACATAAAATGACATCTATTTTACAACTATCGATAATATTTTATGACCTTTAAGGCAAATCTTCTATTTTAAATAGAAATAGCCATAAACGCAATATGTATGCTCATGTATGCTATTTCTAGATAACTCTTTACTATTTCTCCACTCCTTTCCCCTCTGTACGTGTGATGTGACCAGATATAACAAGGCAAATCTATATTCATTATATATACAAATATATTTTACTTGTTCCTTCTAATTTGTAAAAAATTCTCAGTCTGTAGAAGGTTGGTCCTTCAGTTTATGAAGAAGGCTGAGAACTGTTTTCTTTTGTCTTATGTTCATCTACTTTTGAGAGGGTCTAGTTCCAATATAGTATTATAAAGTATTGTGCCATTGGAAACATAGTTAGGGCAAGTCCAAGGAAAAGTGCTACCCTTCAGAATTAATCCTGTTCAATTGCGCTTTTAAAAGACACCCAAACTGCGGGAATTATAATGACATATGTAATATAAGTAGGCATTTATTAAAAACGTTGGGCCGTTGTAAGGCCAAAACATTATGCCTGGGAATTTGTCACTGGGGAAGACAGGAACACTGTAAATAAACTGACTTCTTAGAATTGCTTCATATTAGTTTCTCTACCTTTCTTTTCTAAATATTCTGTGAAACTTCAACCACAGAAGAAAGGCTAAACTTGATTATAAGAAGCTTAAAGAGTGGTTATAGAATTAGCAGAAACAGACAGTATGCAGCTCCAGAACAGTTGGTGTTCCCACTTGGGAGCCTGCAGATGGCTGTGGGTGGGAAATGCCTCTACTTTCTTAAGCAATGGAGATGAGTATGGTGTGGTGCACTTGATGTTTTTTTCATACCCCCACCCCCAACAGGGCTGTCTGTCATAGGCTGCCGGGGCATGGCATTGCCACTTGCCCCCGAGCGTGGGAATGGGAGCGTCCAGCCGTTCACATCTCCTGCATTCCGTTTAACGGAATCAATTAGGCAAGACAGACCCTCAGATTCCCCACCCCCTTTCCATTTTTGTCAGGTCTATATACGTCCTAATTATTTCAGTTTGGGATGCCAGAGCAGTTTCCTGGATAGATCTGATCATCCTTAAACAAAAAGAGAGGAGGCGCACACGTGGGTTTTGGAGTAAATGTCACTTTCATTTCCAATGCTAGACGCAGAGTAAGACACAGAACATTTTTTAACACTTTGACAAGGGGGGAGGCGATCTCGTCTCCATCATGTCTTTCTGCTTCAGTAGCTTCCTCAAGGAAACCCTCTTGGAACAGAGAAGCATCTGTGCTTGCATTTTGAATAGAAGAATAAAAATCAGCCATCACTTTTTTCATCTTTGTGCAGCTCCACCGAGTTCTCAGCAGCTATAAATTATTAAGCTTGCCTACACTCCAGTGTAAACTTTTTTGAAAGTCTGATTTCAGATCATTTGAAATATAACCCCAACTGCTTTGTTTAAGATCCTCCCAGGCAGATTTTCCCAATTTAGTCCACACCATATTATTGTCATCAGCAGCACTAAGATCTTTATTTTTTCGTCTAAGGCCTTTTAATTGCATTGAATCATTTTGCAAAATGATACTCGGCATTTCTAAATGTCTTTCAAAAATTACTTCAGCCCTTCAAATATTAACTTGCTTTATTTAACAGCAAAAGTTGCACATGCATTGTTTACTATTTCCTCTTTGTAGCATATAACTACCCATGCTATGGCATCTAACAACTTAATATTTTGGACTATATATGTCATCTAATTTCCTCCACTCTCACCTTTAGCTGTAAAAACGTTAGATTCAATAAGCATTCCTGACCTTTCTCGGTTTTTACTGTCTCTTGATGTAGTCTTTCATTTCCACAGGCTTCACGATGATCATGAAGGAGTTTTTACTTTCGGTTATCTAGCTTTATGAAGACCAACACACTCATACAGCTAGATAACCAAAGATAACAACTCGCTTCCTCACAGAATTTTTATTTATTTAGATTTATTTCTTTTCTAGAATCCAGATTCTTTCTGAGAAACAGACGTGTTGTTTCCTCCAAGAAGTACTAGCGGTGCTTTAAAATATTCATCCTCTTATGCAATTGTGACCTGATTTTTTGTGTGTGTGCAGCTAATACACATCCAAAAGAGATCTGTTGCCTTCAAAGTTTATTCCGAACTTTTTCTTTCAGCCAGTAATTTCCGGCAGCGATAGCCAACAATTCATCTGTTAATATCAGAAAACAAAACCAGCTATTGAGGTGCATCAAGCTGTTAAGAGTGGGAAGTATCCATCCCTTCACAGGCCTCTATTTACATTGTAAATTGCTTCAGTCTCACGAAAGACTCTTTAGCCTCTATGAAGATGTAAAGCCATCGGCGATTTCCAGCGCAGTGTAAGGAGGAAAAAAAATCCCATTTCAGTAGAAAGTGGCAAGATGATTCGAGGATCCAGCTCCTGATCCGTTTAGATTATGCACGGTATAGAGCATTTTACCAAATGGTGGCAGCTTGATTGCAAATATCTTGTGGGTATGTGTGTTTTAGGGGGGAAGCTCCTCGATTTCTCAGGGCTCCTAGAGCTGGGGAGAAGAAGATGCGGTCTTGCTGGCTTGCTGCTGCCCCCGGTCTGAAAGAAGGAGAAAAGGGCCATCATTGGAGGGCTTTCAGTGCCAAAATGTGGACCAGCCCGGCAAGGTCAGAGGTCCTGGACCGAGGGAGACCAAGGTAATGATGATGTCATGAGAAATCTCAAGTACACACGGTTATTGATATGCATGAGTGATCAGCAATCTGCCCCGCGCCATCAACAACAGCAGCATCAGCACTGGAACAATTCCTATTCTCTCAACCAACATCTCCTCCTCTAGCACTACAGACTGCAGGAAAAAATCAACCCGCCGCCTTTTACCTTCCTTGTTGCTAGTGTAGATCGCTCTAATATCCAAAGACTGGAAGAAATCTCTCTCTAAGGACAGATAAAAGCGTTTCAGATCTGGGTAACGTCTTTGCCTGCATTTCTCTTCTGGCAGACCCTGGTTGTGCAGGGAGATGTGAGGCACTTTGCTATTGCTTAAAGCAGGGCCTTGCTTTCTGAGACTGGGAATCAGATCTGTATTACGCAGTGAGTCGATGTGTAATTACATTGACAATTTGCTCTGGTGTGTTGTGTTTTAATGGCTTCACATCTCAGTCATGTTTTGTATCTATAGTGATTTGCAGGTACTAGCACCATGGCGATTGTGCATTTTTGTTCTGTATGTTGATTCCGAATGCTGCAAGCAGCAGACTCCAGCCTGGCTCCAGTGTATTTTATAATATCTATACTCTCTCTCTCTCTCTGTTAGAATGCATCACAGGTGAGCATTGCAGCAATATTTTTCTAACATTGTATATCATTTTGGGAAATGCCTTAATAAAAATGCTGATATATTTTGGGTTTTTTTAACCTCCTACATATATTGAAGAACCACATGCTTATATCACTCAAGGAACTGATGATGCAAGTATTTCTAAATTGTTAAAATGCATTATGTACGGTTTTAGCATTTAAATCTCTCAACTCCCCCCCCCCCGTGAAAAAATATGTTATACTTTGAATTATGTAGCAGTATTATTGTATAGCATTTTTAAGCCTAAAGTGCAAACTCTGAAAGGTCTCTCAATTATATGTGATACAAAGAATCTTATTACTGAGATCTACACTGTTTACTGTTCAGATTAAAAAATGTACTTCAGCAGCTCATCCATGCTGCAGTTTATATAAGATGCATATTGAAAAATTCAGCATAGATATATAATACTGAATGCTCTCCACTTATAAATGAATTATAAGTTAAAGATCAGGCTGGTACTATCCTTCTAAGGTGTAAAATAAAACAAAATGTAGTATACTACTTATGGCAGTGTTATTTATAGGAAATTCTTCAGAGTCAATTTAAATATATGTTTTGTAAATTAGCCTATATTTTCATAGGTTGATTTATTCGGGGTAAACATTGCTTTCACAATGTACACAATTATATTGCAACTCATGCTGCATTAATTCTATAGCTTGCTTACAGGGTAAGGCATATACATGTGTGCATGTGTATGTATGTGGAGGGGTATATATGTCTATATGTGTGTGTGTGTGTGTGTCTATTAGTGTGTGTTTCCAGTGTAAAATGAGAACTTTATAAAGCACTTGAATAGCTGATCATAGATTCATATTGGAAACAACATGAAAATGGGAAATCAAAATAATTTAATAATAAGACCAGGCCCAAAATTAACTGACTAAAATACTGCCACCCAGAAGTGACCTGAATATATTACTAATATGCCAAATGTTGCATTCAGAAATACTACTACTTCTGAAACCATTTATGTGTTTTTGAGATTCTCAACCTTTGAACTGAGCACTGTACTGTTAAATATATGTAATTAAATAGCATCACATAGGAAACAAGGTTATTTGGTATCCAGGCATGATATATAATACAGTATGAGCTAGTCATGCCTGTGATTTTTTTCCCCACGTTTTTCAAAATCAAGCACAAAATAGTTAGAATTCTTATGAACACTCTACTATGTAGTTACTATGCTTCATTATCTCCCAGGCTGTACAGGCACAACAGGGACCACTGAATTAGACATCTGATATATCTAAAGGCACATGATTATTTCGATATTATGTAAAACTCAAATGAGCTTTTCTGAATTCGCAGATAGAAAGATTTTTCCCCATAAAACAGGCTTGTGAGCTGATGCATTGAATTCTTTAAGTAACAGACATGAAAATTCAAATAATGTTTGTGTGTATATGTATATGTCTACACATACACATATGTCCACATTAATTAATGTTTTTAAAACATGTAACCATGTGATAGAATTATCATTAAATGCAAGGCATGATATATCATATTATTTTTATTTTAAATTAAGATGTTTGAAAGCATACAAAGCATAGCATTAACACATTAGGTTCTATTCTAAAGACCACCTCACTTATCACACACTATCTCAATAACTGTTATACACATAAATAACTATGTTGTGTTATACACAGATCACATTTTGTAGATTCAGTGGAGTTCTTAGAAGTAAAAATAGCCAACATGAGGATTATAACCTCAGTGTTCATTAGCCATATTATCAATTAAATTTTCTACCTTTCAGTTAGCTAATAGGATTCTAAGAAATCTACAGATGTCCAATAAGGCTTAGCCCCAAAATACTTGCTTATTCTGAATATCACAAAGATTTATACATCAACTGATCATATGCATTTTCAGTGACTGTATTACTGTCTAAAATGTGAGAAGTTAAAGCAACTGCAGTTCAGAAGTTACTTTCATATATTTAATATAAATTATCAAGAGCAATTGTTAACATGTTTTCAGATATTTCTGATTTGCTTGATCACAGAAAACTTATTTTACAGTTAGAATTCCAATTTAGAAATAATCTGCATATTGGAAGATACTGAATCCAAACAGTTACACTTGCCTGATCACTCTCTAATGAATTCCCATTAATGGCCTGTAGATGAGGATATGATTGCCATGCTTGTTTTCTAATCTTTTTATAGGTCTCCAGATGGCTGTGACGTAAAGTTGAAACATCCTGCATGGATTTCTTAGGAGTAAACAATCTCTCACATTAAAGTAGAAAGTTGATGAATTTTTACTTATTAGAATCACAGTTTTGTTCTAATGTCAATCTGACCACCTTGTTACCAGTGTATAGGATGCATACAGGAATTCTATTTATGTTCTATGCAGTGCATAAGGAATTAGGTCATTTAAGGAATACCCTTTTCATATTTAGTTTGTATATAATTCACATAGATGTAAACCACAGTCCACTAATACAATCCAGGCAATCATTTCCTTTATAAAAGCCATTTAATTACAGCTATTCATATAGCCCAAGTAAGGCACTTGACTGGTTTGCTTTCTAATAAAAGTGTCCTATTATTTATTGTGTACAGAATTAATTTTTATAGACAATTGTAGATTATATTTCTGTTATGTTTGATATATAACATACAGAGGGCTATATAATATAAATTCAAACTACAAAAAGAAAGAAAGATACTTAGACTACTGATAATTTAAAAAATTGCAAACCCCATTCAATAATTATTACATGGAAACACTGTATGGGCTGTTAAAGAGCAAATATTTGTATTTTATTTTTATGTTATGTATATTCTATTGGTTGGATTTTATTAAACGTGAAATTTTAAAATTACCATTTCTTGATGATCGCCATCCCTTGTGATCCTTCTTCTTAATCTGAACCTGAAAAATAGCCAAAAAAGCAAATGATCATGATTTTAACACTTATAGTCCATGAATTTTGTATGTATAGTGTGTTTGACTATGATAAATATATGCGTGTACAGAAAACATGGTGTATCTCAATATTTAATATAATCAAATAATTGACTAAAATATTTTAACTCACTATATTTCCTGCAGATGATTTAATATGCCATAAAGCAGATATAATGAGAAGTGTACTATGGTATCTGAAGGGTTAAACATAACTAACATTTAAATGGAAATAATAATTAATAATAGGGAGATAATACCCACAATTCTTTGGTGGGAATTTTATGATTAAGAATAGCAAAAATATTTTGGGGTTGTTGAGTAGAGGGGGCAAAACTGTGAAGGCAGATCAGATATTTGCATACTGTAAGCTGCCAGTTACTTGATAAAGGATAGAGGCTCCACCTAGCCTCCAGTTTCAAAATATGCAAAACACACTATGCCAGTATTTTCAAGACAGAATTTTCAGGTGTTTTACATCAGTGATGTCCTAAAATCAATATCATTAGAAAGATATAGGCTATATTTATGGCGTTACTGAACAAGACATTGTATGTGTGAATCTAAATAATGTAATCATATTAGCTAACTTAGTAAGAAATTAGTGAAAAATTAGAAAATAATAAAGACATTCATTGCAAAGCGATATGTACTCCTTTATACTTGCATTTGAAGGATTTATTTTTTATCCCTTTCATGAATGCTCAGTGTTATTTCTTCTTTTGGAAGATGAACACTAGTGCATAAGTTCATTGCCTTCAATTATGCTGCCTATTGGCGCTCTCAGTCCGGGTGTGCGCTGTAATTACTAGTATCAAGGTTGGGGGTAGACAGCTTGCCTGTAGACTGTATAGTCCGCTATGTTCGGCCTAAGCTGCCCTGTGCAGCAGCCTTCAGTTCCTGGAAGGGCCTCTGACCGTGGCCGTGACATACTGAGACACTCTTACCCAAGTTCTGAGCTATTCAGCTGCTAAAGTGACCCTCAAAGACATTCCCTGCTCAATAACCCACAGTTACACTAGCAATAGGAAATCCAGCAAAGACACCAGTGTAAACTGATTGCTCGGCGTGTACAATATTTCATTCCTCTGCATACGCATACTACAGAAAGGTGTAGATTTGAATCCGAATTTAGTCTGTGTGAAACATAATACAGCTTCCTATGCTGGATTGTCCAATATATGAATAGTTATAATATCATGCAACCTTTACCAATCACCCGACATAAAATAATAAATATTTTGATCAGGGTGCATTTTGGATAACCCAGGAAGTAATGGCTGCTCGGATTGGAGCTACCCCACTAAACACGGATAAATATAAAACTTATATATCAACTACACGAAATAACCCTTTTCGCATTTACATAAACAAGCATATGCTTACGTTATCAGATAAAAAAAGCTTGAAAATTTGAGAGCAATCAGTTTTAGCTACAATGCGCTAATGACAACCACTGTGAATAATATTTTATGTTGATACATTTTCAGAAGATATTCTGGCATTGCTAAAAAGCTTTCTCTATGCTTAAACGCTAATGCTATCCATTTACTGTCAATCTGTTTGATAATTAATACTTCACAGACCTAACTTCGTACAGGACCAACAGGTTTAGCATCACACGTACTAAATCAGTTAACCAATATAAGTCATCATGTAAACTCGTGAAACTCTGTCCTGTTAATCAGATTTCCCTCACAGTCATCACCGCAAGTTATGAGAGTTCTAATAAGGCAACGTGTCCAGTCTGTTACCAGAAGAAACAGCTACTGCCCCTGAACCTGACATAGAGACACTAACCGAGCTCAGACTCATAAAGACACGTTTCTGGACGCACATGTGTGATATGAAGTTCAGTTTTCTCCATTTGACAAAGAATTCTGATCCTCTATATTCCCCCAATTATACTTACTTTTTGTTCTTATAAGAAACATTTGACCCCCCCGATCTAGATGTATGGGCTGAATCTCCGGCTGCAAACAAAGATCCCACGGTCAAGCCCCCCTTAAAGCATGGACAGCGGGTTCCTTCACGTCTCCAGAAATGCAGGTCATCACCTTTATTTGAAACTGCAGCGTAGTTCCATGGTATAATTCTTGCATGGTTCGTTTAGAAAGAGCTTCTATCCAGAAAAACGGAAGAAATAGAAAAAAAAGTTTTTTTCTTCCATATTGCTTCCTAAGCCCCAGAGTAGAAAGTGAAGTGTTGTACGTGAGGCTTTGCAAGTTTTTTGGGGGGGTTGGCCAAGGTCTAGTCCAGCCCTCTCTGCTGAGGAGGACGTGCTCTGAAATTCAACCAATTTCCCCAACGCTTTTGTTGCTGATGAACTGAAGCCCTATTGTTCATCCATTGCCATGGTCTTTTTCAGTTCCTACTATACGTTATGCGTTGCCAGAGATAATGAATTTGCACCAAACCCTCTCATAGTCCCCTTCTGACAGACGGAACAAATTAGAAATGTCTAGTCTAAAGAAGAGCAATGGCTACATTGTCCTATAGTAGGAGAGAAGCACTCATTTCTTTGGAAACTTACAAAAATTGCCCCAAGAAGTTGCGATTTCTAGCGTGTTTTCATCCAGTTAACTTTGGAGGAATAGTTTCTTCTGCGTCTTGTTTCGGGAGGCACTGCAATTATGTGGGACTTTTGTCCAAATCAAAACAAAATGAAACCAAAACCTCTTTCACTTGCAAACTTGTAAAGGGATCTCTCGTAATCGCATTGATTTCTGGAAGGAGGGCTGGTTTTGTTTTTCAGTGCTTTGGGCTCAAAACAAGGGGGACAGCATCGACAGTTTTAGTAAATGGATTTTAGGAGGGATTTATGGAGCTTAGTGGGAGCCATTGCAAAGAGAGAGCTAGAAAGAGGGTGTTTTAAAAAGATGGGGGGGGTTGAGCCTGTGGAGAGTATAGAGAGAAAGAAGGCCCGGTATTATTGTGTGTGTGTACAGATATGGGCATGTACTAGTGAGACTGTGTAGAAGCATGGGCGTTTGCGAGAATAAGAATGTGTGTGTGTGTGTGTGTGTGTGTGTGTGTGTGTGTGTGTGTGTGTGTGTGTGTGTGTGTGTGAAAAAGGTGTGTTTGTGAAGGAAGGCTGTTAGAACCTTTGTATAGGGGGTGTGTTTGTAGGAATGTCTGTGTGCAAGGCTGTGTGTTGATGGGGAAAGGTGTGTGTGTAAATATGTCTTTGGGTGGGTGTGTTTGTAGAATGTATCTGTGCATGGATACGCGTGTTTACTCTATGGTGGTGAGTCGCTTTATTGAATGTGTGGGTGTCAAGAAGTGTGTGGGTAAAGTGTGTGTCTGTGTGCAGGGCTGGGTATTTGTGACGAGGGGAGGCGGGCGGGGGAGGGGCAAAGTAACAAGAAAAAAACCCCCACAGATGAGTATCCCGTATGGAAATGTGGCTGCAGGGAGATGGGAGGGAGGCGGCAAAGACAGACGCAGACTGAGAGCACCGAGCACTCTGCCCCCAGATTTCCCGCCAACTGTTGCCAAAGAACAGACGGTCACTCGTGTCCTTGTCAGTGGCCGTCACTTCAATCCCACTGCCACAATCACACCACAGCCACACCATGGGGATCGTAGGTGCTGCTTTCCAGCATAGACTATGAGAGAAGACAAAGAGGGGTGTGTGTGTGTGTGTGAGAGAGAGAGAGAGAAGTCGCTAGCTTGCAGCTTACATATTTCATCTGGTTTACCATAAGGCTGATCGTGTTAAAATCTACAGAAATGCCATGAAACATACCACTGGCACGAGAAAAGGAAAAGTTAAATATTAAGGAAACATGTCCATGATTTTCTAAAACTTGACTGCCAATAATTCTGAAGCCTAATCTCGAGAAATCCCCATGCCCATAAGGGTTCTTCAGGCCTATGTATATATAGAGAGGAGCAATAAAAGATAAAGTCAGAGAGAAGAGGAAGCGCAGCTTCAGAAAGACCCTCTCACATTTGCTGTCTTCTGTCTCCGTTTTAGTTAATAAGGCACCTTCAGACGTTCAGAATCCAGGGTATCCTTAGATTCAGTCTCTCCCTTCAAAGAGGAGAAATGAATGGAAAACCAAGAGAAGTGCTTATGACCAAGATTTACTTGCAGATCAGTGCCACCCCTGGGTATAGCAATTAGGTTTACAAAGCAGGCGGGTGAATCGCTACGAGCCTGGCGATTCTTCTCTTTCTGTCTCTTCTTTTCAAGCCGACATTGTGAGCAGCAGTCCCCCTACAGCCACTGTACAGAACACTGTATCAGTAACCAGGTACCACAGGAAGCACATTGATCACTTACGCTGACGATTTACCTGCACCCATTGAACTCACGTCTATCTTTTAATATTTGGGTTTGCTGGTTTTTTTTTTTTTGTTTTTTTTTTTGGGGGGGGGGGGGGTTAGCGAAAGTCGACTTTGTAGATTCCCTCTTATTATCTTCTGGACAGCAGCAGCAACTAGGTCCCATTTTTGTCATCATTTACAGCATGTTGCGTTTGTTTGCTTTGTTTTGCTGTTGTTTGGGGAGGGAGGGATGGAATTGTTCTAACGTTTATTTTACGGGGTAGAAGCGCTGATGAGTTTAGGTGGGTTGCAAACGGGGATGGAGACGAGCAATGCAGCTGAGGAAGGCTCTTCACACGTGTCCAGCTGCCTTTCCACGGCTTCTGCAGCTCAAGATGCTGCTGCGGCTGCTGGCTGGCTCCTGCCTCCGCTGCCGCTGTAATATATCCCCTCTGCTGCTTTTGCCGTTTTCGAGCTGCAAGGCTGCATCTCCCCCTCTCTCTCTCTCTCTCGTCTGTTTTCCCCATCCCAGCTTCACGTTCAAGGTTTAACAGCGAGGTCACGTCCATTGACGTCAGCTTGAGTCTTACTGTACGTCCGGCTGCATTTACATACATCAAGGAAATTAGGGCATTAAAAATATGCAAATCCTGCTGCTTGAAGAAGAGACTGTAGATTCCCGGAGCGATCGTCCCTGTTATTGAAGATTGTAATTAAAGGAACAGAAACAAACCAACCCGCACCTCCGAGCCCCCCCCTCCCAAAAAAAAAACAACAACAACCAAAAACCCCGAATGACAAATATCTGTTAGGCACTGAAGAGGTTTCTGCTGCTCCGGTTCTGCGGCTGACTGAGGACGGCCGGCCCGCAGCACTGCACGGAGAAGAGAACAGGTTAGAGGAGGCTGCTCCAGACGTCTCTCTATGCATAATCAGGGCTTCACCGCTGCGCCATTCTCCTCTCCTCCTCCAGCTGCTGCTGCTCCTGTTGGTTCCAGCGTGTATTATTTTTAATACTGATGCATATGTAAAGGTATATTTGCATTTTTTTAATTTACTGAAAGTTACAGGCTATCGCATTTTCTTTATATTTTCCTCCTTGATTTAAAAAAAATCTTTTTATTTTATTTTTTGCAAGACTGCTCTGCTGTATGTGCTCTACAGTTTCCTCCCTGCTTCTGGTTGTATAAGGTTACCAAATATGTACATTGTTAATACAGTTCAAGCTGCACAACATTCTTGTTTGGTCTTAAAAGGAGAGGCACATATTACTGACGTGTACCTTGATCAGCTGTAATGGCATCAGCTCGCGAGTGAAAGTTTGCTCTCCTAATTAACTTCATATTAGAAAAAAAAATACCATTTTAGGGGACAGGGCAATCTAGATAACGCGCGTAATAGGAACTGTTTCAAACGATTTCTAATATTTCGGTGCTGAATTACGACCTATATACGCACGTATTTCTCTGTTGATTTCAGGAATCTTTGATTTCAAAATATTCTCTTTAAATTGTGTAGGTCTAGGTATGGTCAGCTTTCTCCAAGGAAGACATTTTCAACCATGTTGTACGTTCTGTCTTAACGGCTACATTAATAATGTACTACATTTTATTTTTAACTTGTGTGGCTTAAACCGACACGTATGTGATTGAAAAAGCATTTTTATGTGTTATTTTAAAATATTGCCGATATCATTACATTTTATTTATCCCAAATTCCACAGGCCTTGAAGTATGTTAAAACAATGTTAGGTTATTTCAGTTTATTTTAATGGGGGAAAATATTTTAAAACCTCAAACAAATAGTTTAAACTGTTTAAAAATAAAATATTGCCGTCTTTCTAGCAATAGTATGCTTTAAAAATGTAGCATTTCGTACCATAAAAAGAACAATGCCCGCATGTACACACACATTTTTTAAATTAAATAAATCTAAGCATATGCATAGGTAATTACCGGTAGTTACACTATGAATGACTTACCTGCACGAACGAGTAGGGCAAAAGTTAACCCTCCGCAAGGATTGTAATGCATATATTTCCAAATACATATCAGAGTGTAATTTTCATGCTACATTATTCAGCACCTGTTTCACAACATGTATACTTTAATTCTTTAGCGATTCTTATGGTATTTCAAGCGCTGCCTCTTGCTCTAATTTTACAAGCCCTACACTAAAGTGCTCATATGATATGTCACCCAATAAAAAGTGGTCAGATGGCCACACGTAAAACATTAAAAAAAAACGGAAACAGGCACTACCATCCATTAGGTTAGGTCTTACCTTACCATATATAGCACCAATACATTAGGAAAGTACATTTTCTACACATTTTTATGAATAACTGTAGGACTCCACAACTGATTGCAGAATCGCTGATTTACATGTAACGTTGGGGACACCTAGCTGGCTCCAAGATTTTTAATGAAAACCTGTGAATCATAGCTCTCTGCCTCTATATGAAGAGAGAGATGCACACTTACGTGCACGTACATATGTGTGAGAATAACGCATAATTTGTATAGGCACAGGTACATGTTTGTACATATAGACGTATATGTGTGTGTATGAGTGCGTGTACATAGGTCTGCACTCTACATATATCACTGTTATATAATGCACAGCTCTCTATGTCACACATCCGTCTGCGGTGTACACGTTATGTCTATATGGGTAGATGCTGTAACCATATCTCTAGCATCTCCTTCGCTGTGCCTGGTCTCCCTTAGTGGTGCAGGGCAGTGCCCGATGCGCCTGGATGGCTAGCTGCCGCTGCGTGTGCTGCTGCTTACCCCGGGGCCGGTGAGTCGCTGGGTGCCGCCGCTGGAGGGTGGGGAGAGCCGCTGCCGCGCTGCCTCCGGTGCCGGTGCTCTGTCCCAGCCGGGCTGCCTCGAGAGCGGTGCCTGAGCACCCCCCCATCACCCGACACCCCCCTCCACACACACACCCCCGCCCCTAGCCCTGTATTACCATATGGAGGCCGAGTCCCTGCGAATCACAGCAGCAGCGGGCGGCATTTGAATAAGCCCCGCAACCAGCACAAACCCCAACTCCTCCGCACGCAGCTCTATCTGCAAGGGCCACTTTCCCGGCCCTCCTGCACCTTGCAGCCCCTCCCCCTCCAAGGCATGTGCCACAGGGAGAGCAAGGGACAGCTGTCTTGCTTCAGTCACTTGCCACTTTAACACTAACTTGGCGAATAGAATATGAACAATAAATATCGCTCTCCCCCCCATTACGTTACACATTAGTTACCTAATACTGAGCATTTGCAAGCTAAAAATACAGGGATATATATTTAGCGCCACATCCATACATTTCCCGTGTGTTTTTTTAAAATATCACAGAAGAATCATTATTCATTGCATATATTTTACGCAGAAAATACCTAGAATCTGGATAAACATTGGATCTAAGAGTTGGAGCAAGGTATTTTTAGAAAGAAATTTTAATTCTTGTTACAGCTTCTTTTCTTTCTTGCTTGCTCTTTCAATGTAAAAGAGACATTCTTTCACCCGATCATACTGTCAATAATAAGACGTGTACAGGCACACTTTGCAGGTGGGCACTCATTCTTTGGAATTCTTTAAAGCTTATTTTAGCAGAGAGAAAAAATACAGCTCTGGAGGACTGTCGTTTTCACAACACCCAAACCCTTTACTGTAAGCATTAAAAAAATTAACACCAATGCCCTACATTTTAAAAGCACCTGCACTTTTTCAATAAGACGCAATTCTATTTATTTATTTATGACCCCCACAACATTACTAAATTAGGACAGTGATTTCCCTGTACAAAAGCTTCCCTTAACTACGGTGAATACACCTCACTAGGGCTAAATCCTCTCCTTTGGAAACAAAAACTCAAAACTACCCATCCTTATGCTGATTAATAATCTCTTACATGACATCCCAAGGCAGAAAACAAGAGCAGCGGTAGGAGAAGAGAGGACAAGAATTTTAATACCGAGGAATTTAATTCACATTTCAAATAATTGCTAAATTGTTAGATTTTTCGGAACTGGGAGCGGGGAGAGGGGTGACGTGCGGTAAACTCTTTGCTGGATAGGTTTTAGTGAGTCGATAATATTGTGAGGCTTCAAAACGCTAACTTCAGCATCAATCATGGCTAAGTAGCCAATGCAGCTGTGTTTCCGTGCACGCAGTGTTCGTAGCTACGGAATAAGCATTAGCCACCTTTTCCTGATGGCTTTTGTGTTGTTTTATTTTCTTCATCAGTTTACACCTTGGCATAAATATCAATAAAGTTAAGATTTGAACTGATCCATTATTTCACTGGTTTCTATAATAATCTGCCCAAAATGCTGATTAAACCTTTTTTTTAAATCCACCGGGCTCGCTGAAGTCCGCTGCTGATCTTCTAGTACTGTACAGAGATCAAGTGAAAAGGTGGCGGGGTTAGGGATGGGTGGGACCGAGGTTGGATTCATGTCCCTCACCCCATTCATTTCTCTAGCCCCTTCCCAATAACTGACACAACTGTGTGGCCTTGTCCAACAAAGCCCCAGTACGATGGGCAGGTGAGAAAGGTGAGATAATACTGTCACTAAGAGAATACTTACAGCCCTAATAGGTCCCTGGGGGAAAGGGATCAGGCGGGGCAGTCTGTGCCTTTGGACGGCTCCGGCCAGCAGGGAGATAGCGACACCTACTGGTCGCCCACGCAAACCTACATGGTTGCGGGGGGCTGTGTGGGGCTGAGTTTAGATAAAAGGCTTAAGCAGAGCCAACATCAGTCTCGCTTTTCCTATCGAATAGTGAAAGGGAATCATGAAACCAAGCTCATATGTTTAACCCTTCAAACTCAGAATTTAACAGAGCCAAAGGGTCTCGTCAAAAGATTTTAACCGAAATTAAAATAAAAAATAACAAGCACTGGAGAGTCAAAGGCGATTGTGATATTCAGCTCACGAAACGCTCCTTCTAAAAGAAATCGACCTACTCTCCCTGTTATATAGGCATAAGAGCTCCAACCTACATTAAGTCTGAAGTTAAAACGCTCCCCCTTTCAGTGATGATCAGGATTATAGTATTCAGACATTACTGACCTAATGAGAATCATTTCAAACCCTTAACTGCGGAGTAGGTCCTACCCAGGAAGTTGGGACACAGTGGGTACCAGGACCGAAGAAGGGCAGCACTGGCAAGTCCTTCATATCGCCCCCACCTCACCCTTTCATTCACCCACGACTGTGCCCAGGTTGAGCCTTTGTCCTGCTATGGTGGTTGTTTTTAATATGGGGGAGGAGGGGAGGAATATTCTAAAAATCATTTCAGCAGGGACATTTCCCCAAGGCTTTAGCTTTCCAGTGTTAGGACTAAAAGATAGGCATGTAACAGTAAATGTAATTTACTGTTAAAGGCAGCAGTATTTCACAGACCATTTGAGGAGGGATGGATGACCTTGACAATAATATCATAAACAATAGTCTAGTTTTAGTATTTAATCTTAAAAAAGAGAATTTGTTTTATTTAATTTGTATTGGTACTGTATGGAAATAACACATCCTAGCTATTCCCAATGTACATTGAGTAACTTAAGTGTTTTTTGTGGCCTCTTTTTTTGTTTGTTTTGGGGGAGGAGGGGTTATTTGTTTGTTCGTTTTTGTTATCACTCTAAAATTAAGGGTTGGGTTAATCTTACCAAAAAGATATGTTTACGAATGTAAACACTGGTAGAAAAGTGATAATCTTGTTAGCCTGCTAGCAGGAACGCACACACAAGATGTAGATTATACATTTGATTGGATTAACTGCTTTTAAATGTTTTTGATATTTTTGGTAGTCTACTAACTGGGCCTTTACACAGTCAGGTTGGATCGGTAATTGACTTCCAAGACTTCATTTTAGCATTTATTTTTAAAATAGGCTCATCTTTAAGATACAGTAGGAGTGGGAAAACAAGCTTACCGTCATTCAGGGACATTTCTATGTACCTGCAACAGTTTTTCTTTTTACTTACTTATTTAGTATTTTAATTAAACGTTCACCTCTTTAACTATTACGAAAGAGTGTGCCTCAGGCCCATTAAATATGTATTTTAAAAGGTAATATGGCTGACATATGCTGTTGTAAACGTGTCTGTGCCACAACTACCTTTCAGAGGTTTTAACTTCCTTTCATTCTGTGCATCCAGATGTAGGTCCCCAAAGCATGTATGCTTTAAATGTGCATTAAGGATAATAAACAAAACTTGGCTACCTCTCAATTACATTATATCTGAGTCTGTATGAGCCCCATACCCAGAACATAATAATATTAACGTTTTCTTTTTAGGAAATATAATACAGTAAAAAGCAAAGATACTGACAAAGATATTGTATCTGGTCAAGGATCTCACCTATACCCACAAAGCTAAAACAAAACGAAAATCAGATATGTCTTTAAGTATTGAAGAGGTATCTAAATACTGGGTGATCGCACCTGCTGCAATATGGATAATAACACATCGCTTTCCCACTAATACAACAGTTTATTTGCCTGGGTATTTTTGTGGATATTATTGTTCTTTTGTATTAATGACACCAGACAATGTTGATTTTGTATCTGGTACTAAGGAATTTAATACGTATTATTTTGCATTGAAAATAATGAAGTTCCCCCAACCTATCCACCAGAAATTAGCTATCCATAGGGATTACTGTAGCATATTTAACAATATTCCTAGAAACAGCACGGATATGAATTTAAAGTTTGATCTTGTTGCAGAGCAATCGGCTTGTTCTAACATATTTCCACATTTCAGAAGAATTTTTTAGTTCTAGATTTTAGTACCTTTATTAAAATATTTTTTGTTGTGGGGTATGTGCTCTTGTTAACAAATAGTTTCAGGCATCTCTTAATACATTCTCGTGTCTGATAATATAGTAACTCTTTATTTAACAAAACACCACGGGATATTAAATACTATAAACACAGGAAATCAGCATTGTCCTTTGTTCCAATATATTAACTACAAAACTCGTTTTCTGTATTAGGTTTTCCCCCTCTCTCTTCTTTTAAAGCTTTTGGGTAGGAATGAATGAATAAAGAAATAGGGATAGTGATCAGCAGCGCAGTCAACATGCATTAATCAAGACATGAAAATGTAAACCTCTAACAATTCCCATCGATACATTGGCGTGCTAGCTGGGCAGGCTAATTGTGGCAGCAGGAATATTGCATAAAACCCTGGGTGTGGCTGGCCAAGGGATGTAGATTGCAGATGATCAAAAGAATGATGTTGCGGGGAGAGGGAAGGGTCATTGCACCTTAACCAATCTTTTCAGGGGGAAAAGCCCCAGCACAGAAGTGAGGGCTTTTAAAAAAAAATTGAACATCCCACTTCATGTGAAAGTTCTTTCTGAAGCCATATCTGCTTTTCCAGTTTGCCTACGCAAGGTATACGCTTCTTTCTTTGAACCGACTTTGTACCTTTCTCTCAAAAGTATCCCCATGGAGACTGTAGAACTTGGCTCAGTTGCATTTCTGATTCCTCCAGCTAACAGAAAGGTAGCCAATGCCACAGGCAGGACAAATGCCAACTTTATCCCCACCAGAGCGATCAGGCATCCCGGGTACACACCCTTACAAAAGTCAGCCCTTACTTCTTCATTAAATAAACCATAGCTAGATGGCTGGCAACTTTAAAATGTGCACGCACGCAGTCTCACACTAATGTGCGACGTGTGGCTATGATCCTGGGCGTTCCAGCTTTCCCTGAACCCGTGTGCGTATAAATTCTTCTTCCCTACACGTGCTGCCCCTCATTGAATACAGCCCTCAGAGTGTGTGTGTGTGTGTGTGTGCGCGCGCGCGCGTGTGTAAATACGCCTATAGGCAGGTCGTCATCAGCTGATCAGGCTTGTAATCCAATAGTATTTTTTCGTGTAAATAAGATTTGTCATTAACAGTAAGAAATTAAAAGAAGAGAAAGGGAGATTCGAGCCCGGCGGTGAAATGGCCTCCAGCTTTCCCCTGCTGCTGCTGCGCCCGGCGCAACCCACTGAGCCCAGCACTAAACTTTCTCTCCGTGTTTGCAGGAAATCAGCGTTTCCTATGAAGTAGGCGAAGGGACCGAGAGCACCCAGGCTATCTGGGAGGAGTATGGGCAGGGAGGGAGGGGGTGCTGCTGCCGATATTCTCATTCCACCTCCTCCGTTCTCCACCCTCCCAGAGCTCAGGGAAAGCGCCCGATCCACCCTCACCCACCAAGTGGGTAAGCATCGCCTCGCTGTCTCCAGAGCGCACGGGGATTGGGACACACCTTGCCCCCAGGGCCTGGGCACTAAGGGGAAAGGCCATCAGACTCCTGCCAGGTGACGGGCAGTGCCCAGTGGCGGCGGCGGCGGCTGGTGCCCCTGTACTTACCCCAGCGATGCCAGTGTGAATGGTGGCCGGGGCGCTTGCACTCCCACTTTCCCAAGGCTGCCTGCTTGCGAGAGGCTCAGCTCCTGTCTCCTCTCGTCAGCCTCTCCTCGTGACACACGCACGCCCTCGCTCACAGAGAGCATTGACTTTCCGAGCCAAACCCTGCTCATTCAGCCTTCGCCACGAGCGAGGGAGAGGGGAGGAGGGGTGACCAGGATGCTGCCCTCACCGGGCTGCAACGTGACGCGCCCCCTTCGCCAGACATCAACCACCCATCCCTGGACGGAAAAAAAAAAGCCTCGGGGGGAGCCTGATGTGCACGTCAGCTCCGAGCTGACCAAGGGCCGGGGAAGTACAAAAGCCCGTCTGCTGGGCCCCCTTCCTGCCTGTTCCACTGATTAAGCGTGCAGGCGTCCGAAAGGGTGGGAAAATCCAGGGGAGTGGGGCCGCGAGCCACTTTCATCTCCAACTCGGCTTAATGAGGGAGATCCTGAAACCCCTGCCTCCCTCCACATCCCGGGCAGCAGCAGCGCCAGCAGCCGGCGCTTTCCTGCCTCCTTCTCTCACCTCGGCGCAGCAGCCCCTGCATTTCGGGGCTGCTCTCCCTAACGAGGGGAGGGCAGTTCCTCCAGCCCCATGCAAATAGCCCTCTACACAGCTTTTAGATTGTGCCCAATACGTTCGGTGACTTTTTCCTCTTGAATGTATTTTAAAGGATTGTGGTTTTTGGGGTGGGGGGAAGGTAACCTCGACACAGAGTCTGTTCATTCCCTCCCGGGATTTGGCCCCACACAAATGAGTTCAGCAGACAAACTGCTGCGTGGTAGTGATAATGCAGAGGTGTCACTCAAGGTCCAGGTGGGTTAGAGATTCAGCAAATGAGCACCTCGGTTGTTTCAAAATGCGCTCCTTTCCCAGTCGTTCAAGATGTTTCTTGAGAAGGGAGACAAAACACAAAATTAAAAGGTATTTAAAAATGGAAACTGACAGGAGCAGGGTGGAGTGGGGAGATGCTTTAAACAACATATTAAGACAGATAACATCTGGGAAGTCTTGTCAAAGGGCTTTTAGTGCAAAGTGGGCATAGAAAGACACTCAAATAATTTTGTGGATTTGGTTAAAACGCTGTCTGTTTATCAATCCAGCCCCACCGTCAGTGCTCTGTTAAACACAATCAAAGCAGGCCCCCATTGTTAATTCTATAGGAGGCTTTATGAATTATAGCTCCCTCGCTCGCTCTCTCACCTACACACACACAGACACACCCACTTTTTGGGGGGGGGGAGAGAAAAGCAGTGGAAACTTTCAGTATTGAAAGACATACTAATTGTCTTCTTGATTTCCTTGTTGAACTGAAGGTGAACTGCTACATTTTTACAAACGATTCAGCTACACAAAAACCTGTTTACCTTTATATTCAGCCTAGATGTTACAGCACGGAATACCTAAACAACCCGCTTGGAAAACAACCCCCTACATTTCTAATTGTTACATTTACCACAGTTTGTTAAGAATTTACACAACAGTGATTCCATCAGACAAAATCTCCTTTCCTCTACAATGCAAATTATGGCACAATATGATTTGGCAAATAACTGATGGGTGTGCATAGTACAACTGCAAGATTGTGGTTCCTGACGAGTTATGTAAGTGGTATATGTCTGTACAGAGTGGGGGATTGCAAACATTAAATTACAAAGACTTTGACGTTATGTTTTAAGATTAATTTACCTGGCATCTTCTATTTCAAAATAACCGAGTTAAATTAAAGAGCTATTGTATCAATGATCTTGAAGTAAAATGGATAAACAGGAAGTTAGTTTTATTTTAAAAGTAGACTGGTTATATCAAAATAAAAGTGACGTTTGCTTGGTGTAGAAGGAAAACAAAATTAAATGATTGTGAAATAAATAATTTAACTCTCTTTATAATGTTATAAACCTAGACAAATCTTTATTTTCCCCAAGATTTTGGCATTATGTGAAGTGCATAATGTAATGAGTATAAATATCTGCATATTATTCTGATATAATGTAAATATTAAAATATCTGAACTATATATTTTTTCATTAAAATTATTATCTAATCATTTCCTCATAATTTAACTTATTGTCTTGCAACTCAAATTCTAAAATTTGCTTTGAGTTTTAAAGGTGAACTCGCCTAACACGCCCACCCCCAAAAAATACACACATAAATGTTAATATATTACGAACTGATGCATAACAAATGTCTGCATATTGTTTTATAACATGCCTTAATCTGAAACATGTAACATTTCGACAGATTATCATTCAAACTCCGTTAATAAGCAGAGTAATTTTTCCTTACATTGTCCATAAAAAATTCCCAGTGACTACATTAACTTTACTAAGGACCATCAGTTGCCTGGTGTATATTTATTGCTGAGGTAGTTCACATTCAGGTTTATTCTTCTCCAAAGCATTATCTATATATACAGCAACGACAACATACTTTTCAATATATGCCTATATTGTTTCCAGCATACAAAAACAGCTTATCTGTTTCTGGGCATGTCAACTGCAGCGACGAGAGAAACGAGTTGCTGTCGATCTTTAAGAATTCAAGAGACAAAAAAGTGGAGAAAAATAATCAGATTGGTCCTACTGCCATTGAAGTCATTAGGAGATTTTCCATTTAAAATAATTATATGGGACCAGGATTGGGACCACTTGTTTTGATTCTGGCTGAAATAGTTTGTCTTCTGGTTGAAAAATGGTAGTTTTAAAGCCAGTTTATTATTACAGTTGGAGACTTGATTCTAAAAAGCAAATGTAAGTGAATGTAAATGACTTCCTAGTGTTTACAAACGAGATTTAAGACGAAAAAAGTGCTTAATTTTACATGCTTTTTTAAACTCACGTATTGTTTTTTTCCTGTCCATTAATAGTATTATTCGCTGTTTTATTAAGTATAATGAATCTTATCAAGTGAAATGAGATTTACCGAGTTTTCTTTGAAGCTCTTTTGATGGAGACAGAGACAGGCCAACCAATTTTAAAGTTCTGCTTTATTTCTGAAATGATTTAAAATTGTGTTCTCGCTTATCTATTATTACTTTGGCTATTGAAAGCTTTACTCTGCTCTTAGTATGTTTTCATTTGTACTTACAGTTGGCGATGCTCTCTATGGACAATACAGTCTCGATGTGTAGTCAACAAAAATACCATAGCAAAAATCGTATTCTTTAGTAAGTACTGGTCATATCATGTCATCGATTTTTAAGCAGAACTCTCCTGCGAAGTCATCGGAGACTTCAGCTTTAAAAAGATGACACTATATTACTCTGGTCTGCATAAGATTAAATCGATTAACCAAAAATAAGTTAGAAATGTAAAATATATTGTTTTCACCTATGGTAGTTAAACACAATTAAAAACAGAGCTCCGTCCTACAATTTCTACTGATGCAAAACTTCTATTAACTTCAATTGACGTTTTTTTCCCGAGTAAGGAATGCAAGATGGAGTCCCTTAATTGTACAATAGCTATAATCAGGAGACGTATGGAGTAGCTGGGGATATGTATCTCCAATATATAAAATGTTAATGCCACGTCATGTCGTGATAAAATATATGTTAAGTAATTAATAAAATGCGCATTTCTCAAAGTTCCTTGGTTGTAGGTGTTTGACTTTTTAAGATTTGCACATGAGGGTCCAGTCCGGCGCCAACTGACGTCAAAGGCAAAATTCCTATTGAAATCAATGGTCGCAAGAAGCGCCTTTACACTGTATTTGGTTTATCCAAAAAAAGTTTTGAGTCCATTTCTGTCTGAGGTATACCTGCTAATCACGGTGTGCTTTATAACATTCAGAATGGAAAATATGACATCTTAAGATTTTCTATGTAAAGAAATAAAGGCGACCAGATAAACCAAATACCGAGTTTGAACAAATTAAAAAGTGAACAATACACTGCAAAATAGAAAAGTACCAAACTGATCATTCTAATCCGAAATGTTAGAAGAAATCAAACCAGTTTCTGAGTTTTATAATTAATATCTTTTTTTATCTCGTTGTGACTGCTAGATGCACGTGAATAGTTAAATAGAATAGACTTCCGTTGGAATTTTTTTGTGGTGGCACTTTCCAGATATATTCTGGGAAGAAGAGTTTTCTCCCATGGGAAAGAAATGACAAGCGTTATTTCCCAAAGACCTTCCCGTGGGTTTTGTGCAAAATGCACATCCACAAAGGTATCTGATATTGAATAAATGATTGATCTCCAATGTGCTTAGTGTCTTAAGATCCATTGAATTTAACACTGAGAGCGGCTAGAGTCTAGCAGGAAGTGCTCAGCAACCTGGGGGATCGAGACCAGCAACCTACGTTTATATATATATTTGCTGGTCTCGAGATATATATATATGCTGAGTGTCTAGCATTTTATTTAAACGTGCAAAGCTGGAATGAGCAAGCACTCTGGGCACGTGTCTTGCAAGAACTGCCAGGGGAGCCCATTCTTTCGTGCACCTGGATCTTCTCTTGAGATGAGCTGCCTCAGAAGTGAAGAAATAGGGGCTGTCCTCCGTCTAGTCCAAGAAAGGGCCCTTTCTCTTGTACAGACGTTCCCAAGCAACTCTGCACTTAATCATTTTCCAACAAAAGATACCTGCTGGAAATCAGGTACATTCCCATAATAGAGGGATAGGGTAGAAGGTGGGCGGGGGAGAATTCTCTTGAATTCCGTCTGGTAAGAGTCTGTCTCGGCCAAATCCATGACATAATGCTATTCACAACAGACACCTGTGCAACAAAGCTATAATGTACCTGGATCAGATTTTAATTTGCTAGTTCTGCGGGATAGATCTTCAGAAAAAGAATGAACCATTTAAACAAGTTGCGTGCGTGCATGCGGTGTGCAGTGTATATTTGTTTAAGTTATATACGGATACATACACATACCATATATAGCATATAGACATTTAAAAACTCTCTCTGTGTATATATTTATGGCTAGATGCTGATGTGGCAGATTTAGGTTTCACTTAGAAAACTTCACCACAAAGTGCCATTGAAGAATCAAGGATCACGGTCAGAAAACAAAAATGAGCATTTTTTACTCTGGGCTATGCTGCTTTTTGATTTTGACATCCGAGTGCCTCTTCCCCTTTATAAAGGTCCCTGGGACCCGGAGATCAGTGTTTGCCCCCTCTAAGTCACTCTCCTTCTTTGAGACAGAGCTAAACATTCATCCGCTAAAACAGGGACCCTAACCCTATGACAACTTCCCAATTAATCTCCAGTAAATGCTTCCCACCAGATAAACCAGGGACAAAAGGAAACAGACCCAAGTAATCAACACTTTTATTCAAAAACTAAACTGCGGGGAAAGCCAGATTTATCCCTGTCTGCTAGGAGAGGAATACAAAGCTAAAGAAAAACAATGCATGTGCCTAGCATTTTGTTAAACAGGTTTTGTAACACGGAAAATAAATATGGTAAATTAAATACATTTGTTAAATACAAACGACATAGGTCCCTTCAAAAAAGTCTATATGATTTTTTTTAAATATCAAGCACTAAGAAGTGGAACATTTCAAGGTCATGTCATGCTCAATCCAAGAGGATTACTGTATATTCTCTAAGAAAAATGTAATGGCCCAAACTTTATACTTCATATGTAATCTGTGAATTTACTCCACTTTATTATTGCTGAAATTTCTTTCTTTCGGAAATATTTATTGTCCCTAGAGAGGTAATCTAACTCAATAATAGGTGTTAAATAAACTTGTCTGTATCAAGCAAGCTAGATCACTGGAATTTTTATTCCAATCTATGACTCAATTTACCTCCCAACCTCCCATACGTCCCCCCGGAGACCAGCAGTTGGTCTTGTTTCAAATCAACGTGGAAAATGCTTTTGGACATTCTCCTTAAATGCTTTTGGAAACATAGGTATCAAACGAAATACAGATATTTAAAGACCTTTCGGGGATTCAGAAACAGGCACGCGACAGAAAATACAAATAAAATACAAGTATACACCTATTGCTCCAATAAGTGTTAGCACACATTTTTGTCTGGCCCCTTTGAATTATTTTACAGTAGGAATTAGAAATCTGTTCGTTTTAGTGACGTAAATCCCCGGCCGTTTGTTGCATTGATTTCACCCATCGAATTGAAAGCCAACACTAAAACCTTTCATTGTTTCATTCTCTAATAAATATTCCCCCTTTACGTTGATTTCTGTTTTCTTTTGCACCTAGACGGGCAAATTCCTAACACCTTTTCTTAACTGAGGCTAGGAGCACGATTGCATTTGTGTGCTGGCCAGCAGCCTCAAAGAGCCAGAGGAGGGGAGTGAAAACGCCAGTGATCCTGCACAGGGAGAAGAGATTTCACAGCAACTTAGCAAGCAAACAAGACAAAAGTTAAAGAGTGATGGCACTATACCTTGCCCCCGGTCACTCAGACGTGCGCTTCCCATTTTGTACATGATGAAGAGTTTTGGTAGGTGCTTTTTATATTTGGTTTGATTTGTCTATATAAGCTCTGCTCCTGTACTGTACAGAGAAACGCCCGTTGATGGACTACAGTGTTAATTAACGCAGTGCTAATTTGAGTAAGAGGAAATGGAGGTGGAACTAGGTGAAGCAAGACTGCGATGGGCCAGTGACCTCTAGTGGCGAATCAAGGACATACAGTTCGGATGAACTATCACAGGAGAATAGACAACATATTTCCTCACGGCATCTTCCCCTTCCCCTCCAACAGTTTACTTGGGGTAGAAGGGTCTGTGCGATTCTCCAGTTGGGAAAAATAAACTGTGCAAAACACCAGCGTGGAAGATGTGATTTAGCGCAAATGGCTTAATCTAGCTGCACTGTCAGTTAAAAAAAATAACAGTCAACATTTCTGACTGACTGACTTTTTCTGAGGTGGGGAAGCAGAAAGGATTTGGAACATTTGGAGGAAATGCTCAAGACATTTGCGGTCGCTGTTAACACAGCCCAGGGTCATGCTGCAGCGTCAGAAGCTACCTCCCTAAATATCACCGTAGTGGAAACAAACAAATAAAAATGTCAGTCAGCAAATAGAGATTAGCAGTCAGGACTTTATTGCAAAGAGCATACTTGAATAAACAAGTAAAATGCAGGAAAAATATTACTTGTGTAAATAACAAAAGTGACTATCAAACATACCCCCATTCCTTCTTCCCTTCCTCCCCCAAATTGAAACGATTAGGGTTATTAAAAAGCTAGAAAAATATTTGAATTGGGAATTATTTTAACCACCAGATAGTTACAAAGCATTCTAAGTGGCTTTGAGGTACCTTTAATACGAAAAGAGTTGATGGATGCAATCACTTTGTACCATATTTTAGAGCTTGAGTATACAGTGCAGTGTGTCTGCAACATGAAACACCTCGTGTGTTAAACATAACCACGTATTTAATTCTTTACTTTCGTTGAGCCCAGTAACAACCAGAATGAAACTTTGAAAATGGGATAGAATCAGTTAAAATCATTCTAAAACGGCAATTAGAACAAACTCATGGTTGAGGCTTTTTGAAGATGTCTAATGCAGCATTCTTGTTTAGTTTAGTTTAGTTTAGTTACATTTCATAGCAAATAATGTATCAGGAAATGACAGCTGGAAAAAAAGACAACTCACAATTAGTATGTTAAGGTAATCTTTACAACTACCTTTACTGTAATCAGCCCTTTTGGGGTATGACCCTTTGTGCCTTTATCCCACACCTTGCAATCTAGATCTTTGCACTTTTCTTTCCGCTGTAGATAATAGTTTTAAGATTCATAAGAAAGAAAGAAAGAAAGAAAGAAAGAAAGAAAGAAAGAAAGAAAACATAAAATACCACGTAGTGCAGTGGAAAATTAAACCCTGTGTGAAGTTAATAATAAAAGTAAGCACAGAGTAATTTATCAATATTCATTCTCTGCAAAAACCTTCAAACCAAAATCAATTTTAAAACGTGAATATAAAAGCGCCGTTCTGTTAGTAAATTATTAGCTAATCCTAATGCAGAAAAAAATGAGAGATTTCTGCCGGGGAACGAGGAGGGACTCATGTATGTACACTTACTACTAGATATGGAATTACTTAGAAGTCTTGTAATGTCTTGACTTAGAAAACTCTGCTCTGGAAAGCAGAAGAAGAGTAGAGCAGGAACTCAAATTAATCAAATAGAGAAAGAGAACATGGTACAGGGAAAACTTGCAAACCATACCAATAGGGACTGACGGTGTCAGATCGCTTCGGAGGGCGGAACACATTTCAGAAACTAAAAAGAGCAACACACTTAAAAAGTGAAACAAACGTACTGTATGAAGAAGATGGGACAAAAGTCCCAAAATTCGGTTAGCTTTGCTGCCTGGAAAAAATATTGAGACAACAGAAATAGTTGACACAAAAGTGACTACAGATTTCGAATAAAAGTAGGGAATGTATGGGGAAAATGAGAGAAACGAAGGCATTTAGTCAATTTCAGCGTACAAACACCACACACAAAGGGGTCTTACTGCAATTAACCAAGTAAAAATGTTGAGATACTGGCATAGGTTAATAAAGAAAACGATGAAGAGAGAATGAGGGGAGGGAAGGAAAAGCCATCACTAGAAACCTTAAAATCTCTCAGCTAGGAGAAAAGAAGAGCTTCCCCTTATTTTATTGATTTTTATCTTCTGTTTAACCCAGAAAGAGTTTATATCAGTCATGGCAGAAAATTGCCCTGCAGGTTCAATAGTTAAACAGAGGCAGGGTCGTTTTGGTCCAGGTTAGAGATTAAGGATTATTATTAATATACAGTGTAACGAAGAGACTGATCGAAATACCCAAGTAGTTACTGTGTGATCCAAGATACACTTTTTAAAAAGTAAGCACAGTAGCCACACCGGTTTGATACATTTTCTATGCTGTGACAGGCAAGAACTGGTTTTTGCTCTTAAATAAGGGAACCAATATCTGGCGAAAAACAAACAAAACAAAACAAACAAACAAAAACCCCACCCTTCCTTAAAACAAGGAGACAAAATATATTAACACCGCCCATATGCTGGATGTTCACCACCAATGTGGGGAAAGGTCCATATAGTTAGGTATCTTTCCCACCTTAGTGAAGTCTGGAACTACCAGAGAGAACTGGTTTTGCCCCACAGATGTAACAATTCGAGACTTGTTGGGACATGCACGCCAGCAGTGAACAGTGTGGGTTTTGAATCCTTATTTTTCTAGCTCTGTAGAGAATTTTCTTAACAGCCTTTTCTTTCCCATTTAAAGGCAAATGGCATTAGGATTGATAAGAACCGCTGGCACATGAATCTTTTACGTGCACTAAATGAGAGCAGGCGGATAGATCAGAGATTCTTTAAAACATGCAAATAGTGGGAGGTTAAAGCCTAATAATAATCTGTGATCAAGAATTAAAGATTTTAATAGTCATCGCCCACTAAATCAATCTACGGACCAAGTCCATCATCCATGTTTTATTTATTAGAGAAACACCTGTCAGGTTATTCTGGGGAAATCCACATATTTTAACCAACAGCTTCAGTATAATGACTTTAGGACTGAATTATTTGCAATTTTCTTCCTTTCCAAAATTACTTGCACTCTCTGCAGAGATTGCAGGAGCGCTAGTCAGCTGAAAGGTTTCAAGAATATTTATCTCGTGACATAAGCATCCACTTCTCTAGAACTTCATGCCATGTGTCTGGTTACTTTCCTAGCAGTGGATAATATTACTGACACACACCAAGTGTTTGAAGCCGATTTCTGAGCATTAAGATCCCCTCTCGCTTTTCCCTTCCATAAAAGATCCCGCTATTTTGGTGCCAGTACGTGAGATGAAAGAAAGGGGACATTCCGCATGAAAGAATGAAATGTATTTGAAGAGTTCATGGGCTAACACTGAAGGAATTGCTAAAGCACCACCATCACCATCAGCATTATCCCTGCCTTGATATTCATTCTCTGGAGAAAGTTCAGAGGCAAAAAGCAAATCTCTAACCTACTTTAAAGTGGGAAGTTTCCATGCGCTTGCAGCATAGTTTATATCTATGGAGTTGTATTTAGCAAAGTTCTCTCTAGTCTTCTTCAACAGTGGATCAAAGGGAATGATAGGACTGAACTGATCTGAAACTGGTTGCTCAGTTGTGATATTCCCCAGTGGAAAAACTTTAATTTCAGAGAGAAGTAGGTGTCCCATGCCATGAAATACTGCAATATCTCCTCACTTACAAGAAATTTCCATTCATTTGTGTTTTCTCATACATTCTCATGTGGTCTGGAATAGTTACATACAGGGATGGCTATTTCTAATGTCCTAATAGCTTCTATTGATTTTTTCCCTTATCATTGCTTTTAGGAAACTACATCTGAGTCCAATGGATCGTTTTGTTTGTGGAATCAAAGCCCACCTAAGAGTGAAACAAGCCACTGGATATCCTTGAATGCTGTATTTTGTATCTTGGTCACTGGTTTAGCCCATAACCCTGTAAAAATTCTCTGGGGCTATTGTATAAAATCTATACAGCTGAGCAGACTCATGTATCTTGTTTATTTAAGCAGGGGAATGATTACATTTGCTCTAGATACACTAGTTTCAGGCAAAAGCATGCAAACCACCCAGTGTATAAAGTTCCCAAATTTAAGCAAACCACAACCCCTTTTCAAAATCTTCTATCACAAGTGTATTAGACAATCATATATGCAGACAGAAGTTTCCTGGCACAGCTATGGTTCTGAGTGGATGCTGCTGCTAAAACATTGCTAAAATAATCCCATACAAGTGGTGCTCCCGCTTGTGGTGCTATGCATGTGTTGATCAGAGATCAGAATTGAGCCCTCAGTGTTGCTACATCATTGAAAAACTCAAACAAGGGGAAGATAGTGATCTTAAAGGAGGAGACTATTGTTTGTGCACAGATATTTTGGTAAATAGTATCAATCAGTAAATAATAAGAAAATATATGAAATAGATTAATGCAACATACTTAGGCTTAATTAAATAACCTATCTGTCTGTTTAACCCAGGATTTCCCGATTTCTTTTCCTTATGGATCTCATTTTATAAGAGACATTGTTTTGTGGACCAACTCCTTTCCTAAATACAATTGTTCAGATCACTCCCTCGCCCCTTCATGACTGGAGCAACTACAATTTCTTAAAGGAGGAAGTCATAGTAGGAAAGTATCAAAGGTCGTTTTCGCCATCTTTTCATGCCATTTGGCAGATGGAAAGGAGAAGGAGAGTTGAGTCTCATGACCAGCCAGCTCTCTGCAGAACACCAGTAAGTTGTTCTATGGATCAGAATAAGAGTTGTTTGTCTAATTTCCAAAGATATGGTTTCTATAGCACACGTAGTATCTTAGAACCTTCTTGTGCCCTCAGTTTATAAACAGGACTCCCCATCAAAGATAATCGGGAGTTGTATTTAAAATTCGATGGCAGGTTATAGCTCATACTGTTCACAAATTATTTATCTGGAATGGGGCTCTTTAACCACAAGAAGTTCAGAGGTGAATTGACATGCACACGAGCAGGTGCCCTCTATTTCTGCTTCCTATTAGCCTGCAAAGTTATGGGAGATCTTCCCCCACATGTCCGTCCTGCCACTGTCCCCTTGCCCTCTGTTTTTATCAAAAAAAGAAAAACTAATTCCATGTGAGATCGGAACTCAGAATATATTAATGAATGGAGATTATCTATACAACGGGGAACAGGCGCCTGTCCATTATAAGGCTCTCCTCTGGTTTCTCCCCAGATTGTAGCAATCTTTCCCCTTTTACAAAACTACATTGCCACTGAGAGTAAACTTCGAGTTTGTGGCATTAGCAGAAAACTGCGAAGCCCTCTTTAGCCCTAGCCTTATTATAAACTGCCCCTAATTCAAAGTCATCTTGTCTTAATTTTACACGGGTAAAATACACAAATCCTGATTCTGAATCCATCATTGCTTCTTACTATTATTGTTTGCAGTGTTGGAGGAGTGGGTTCCAGGGTAGTAGAGAGACAAGGTGAGGGATGTGGTATCTTTTATTGGCCCAGCTTGTATTGGTGAGAGAGACAAGCTTTCCAGCTATAAAGAGCTCTTCTTCAGGTCTGGGAAAGGTACTCATCCCTCCTGTTCTCCTTTTCCCTTCTCCTGGCACTGTTGGGTCTGGAGCTGGATGGAGGGTTTCAATTTGTTCATTTGTTTGTTTTCCAGAAACATTTAACAAACATGATTTTGTTTGTTCATTTTCATTGTTTTCAGCAGGAAATGTTGCCTTTCAATTGAAAATCTGAAAACCAATTTTTTCTGGCTTTCAGCAACTGAAAACCATTTTGTTGTCAGACATCCCTTCAGGCTTCCTCCCCAAATCCAGCCCAAGAGGATGGGTGGTTTCATCTGAACATCCCTAGGTTTTGTTTCTCTCTCTGACTCTGAAAGCAGACACTTTTCATGAACACCTTTGTTTAGTTAAAAACCCATTTTTTCCCCCAGAAGAAATAGTTTTGAAGGAGAATTTTTGACTGGCCCTATTTGCCTCTCCATCCACTCAGCTCAGAGTGGGCTTTTCTCATTCTTCCCCTTCTCCTCTTTAAGATCCCCTTTCTGCAGAATCTAAGCTTTCATTTTTTTAAAGTATGTTTCTAGCCCTCCTGTTGGCAAAGTTAATATTCCAAATGCCAAAGGGAGATACTGATGCAGTGTTGTCTTCCAGTATCTGCAGTCAGCCTGACAAAGTGACTGAGCAGTGTGAACTCCCTTCTTCCTTTTTTACTTGTCAGCACTCATTATTTCTTGCTGATCATTTTATTAGCTGGACTAGGAGAAGGGAATGAAGCACACAGAGTGAACTGGCAGTTGGGGCAGGGAAAGAAACAGAGTAGAAAGAAAAGATGAGAGACACAGAGATGGGGAATGGGAAGAGAAAGAAGGGCCATGATAATGGTGGTGCTAAAAATGAAAATATTTCCCACTGAACTAGTGGAATAGGTTCATCTGCCTCCAGATTACCCTCTTGTGGCCAAGGGTGCCTCTGCCATGCCCTGCCTCTGTTTTGCCCTTCTTCAGGGCTTCTTAAACAAATTGTACACAGTCTTTCTTATCCACTCACAGCCCTTCTTGGGGTCTGATTTAATTAACACAAAGTTCCAAACACAAACACGTTTTTTTTAGTCAGAGCCCCTTCTTGCTGAACTACTGTCCACTCCTGTTCTCTGAGCAGCTACAGAAGATGCAAAGGCTGGCCTGCCTTCTTCCAAAGGAAAAACAAACCTTTCAGCTAGGTCTTCTTACCCAGCCCCATCTCCCTTCCTCAGGGACCACTGCCAAAGACCCTCTGTCCCTGCAGCTTCACTCTGATCTTCCCTTTCCAGATCTTTTCAGAGTAGCAGCCGTGTTTGTCTGTACCCGCAAAAAGAACAGGAGTGCTTGTGGCACCTTAGAGACTAACAAATTTATTTGAGCATAAGCTTTCATGGGCTGCAGCCCACTTCATCTTATTCATAGACTGGAACATACAGCAAGAAGATATTTATATATACAGAGAACATTGTTCTAAGTCAGCCATAAAAATGTTGGCGTACTGTGGGGCTGTGTGGGTACCCATAGCAGTGCCGCTGACCTGAAGGTATATATTGTCCCCAAATGTGAAATAGTTGTGGGTGAGGACAAAGTCACAAAGTTCAGCCACCAGGTTTGCTGTGATATTATTGGTGATACTATTCCTGATGGCTTGTAGTCCATCTTTGTGTGGAATGTTGGTGTAGAAGGCTTCTACATCCATAGTGGCTAGGATGGTGTTTTCTGGAAGATCACCAATGGATTGTAGTTTCCTCAGGAAGTCAGTGGTGTCTCGAAGATAGCTGGTAGTGCTGGTAGCGTAGGGCCTGAGGAGGGAGTCCACATAGCCAGACAAACCTGCTGTTAGGGTGCCAATGCTTGAGACAATGGGGCATCCAGGATTTCCAGATTTATGGATCTTGGGTAGCAAATGGAATACCCCTGGTCAGGGTTCTAGGCATGTGTCTCCACATTCTACAGGCCATTATCCTCTGATCCCACTGATGATTACCAAAAGAAACTACAGCATCTGCTCAAGAAACTCCCTGAAAAAGCACAGGAACAGATCTGTACAGACACATTCTATTTGCCAACATTTTTATGGCTGACTTAGAACAATGCTTCCTTATCTTTCGTCCCCTAATGCCCCTACTCTACTTGCACTACATTGATGACATCTTCATCATCTGGACCCATGGAAAAGAAGCCCTCAAAGAATTCCACCATGATTTTAACAATTTCCATCCCACCATCAACCTCAGCCTAGACCAATCCACAAAAGTAGTCCATTTCCTAGACATTACTATGCTAATAAGTGATGGTCACATAAACACCACCCTATATTGAAAACCTACTGACCGCTATGGAATCATAGATTATTAGAGTTGGAAGGGACCTCAGAAGGTCATCTAGTCCAACCCCCTGCTCAAAGCAGGACCAATCCCCAGCTCCCTAAATGGCCCCCTCAAGGATTGAGCTCATATACTTACCTACATGCCTCCAGCTTCCATCCAGGACAAACTACACGATCCATTGTCTACAGCCTAGTTCTAAGATACAACCACATTTGCTCCAATCCCTCAGACAGAGACAAACACCTACAAGATCTCTATCAAGCATTCTTAAAACTACAATACCCACCTGCTGAAGTGAAAAAACAGATTGACAGATCCGGAAGAGTACCCAGAAGTGACCTACTACAGGACAGGCCCAACAAAGAAAATAACAGAATGCCACTAGCCATCATCTTCAGCCCCCAACTAAAACCTCTCCAGCGCATCATCAAAGTTCTACAACCTATCTTGAAAGATGATCTCACAGATCTTGGGAGACAGACCAGTCCTCGCTTACAGACAGCCCCCCAACCTGAAGCAAATACTCACCAGCAATTGCACACCATACACTAAGCCAGGAACCTATCCTTGCAACAAAGCCCGATGCCAACTCTGTCCACATATCTATTCAAGTGACACCATCATAGGACCTAATCACATCAGACACGCCATCAGGGGCTCGTTCACCTGCACATCTACCAACATGATATATGCCATCATGTGCCAGCAATGCCCCTCTGCCATATACATTGGTCAAACCGGACAGTCTCTATGCAAAAGAATAAATGGACACAAATCTGACATCAGGAATCATAACATTCAAAAACCAGTGGGACAACACTTCAACCTCTCTAACCACTCAGTGACAGACTTGAAGGTGGCAATTTATAACAAAAAACTTCAAAAACAGACTCCAAAGAGAGACTGCTGAACTTGAATTAATATGCAAATTAGATAAAATGAACTTAGGTTTGAACATAGACTGGGAATGGTTGGGCTATTACACTAATTGAATCTATTTCCCCATGTTAAGTATCCTCACACCTTCTATGGGTCATCTCGATTATCACTTCAAAAGTTTTTTTTCTCCTGATGTTGATAGCTCATCTCAATTGATTGGCCTCTTACAGCTGGTATGGCTACTTCCACCTTTTCATGTTCTCTATATGTATAAATATCTTCTTGCAGTATGTTCCAGTCTATGCATCCGATGAAGTGGGCTGTAGCCCACGAAAGCTTATGCTCAAATAAATTTGTTAGTTTATAAGGTGCCACAAGTACTCCTGTTCCTTTCTAGATCTGTCCTCACTGAGCCACTCTCTCATCCTTCAGAGCCCAGGAGCAACTCTATACACGACCCCCACCTCCCCTTTAATTGGCTTAACTGAGAGCACCTGCTCTGGCACAGGGAATCTGGACCTCCTTTAATCATAGGGGCCAGCCACCCTGCGACAGTGATACTGAACGCCACTTAACAAATAATCATATCTAAATAAATGTATATTTATGGCCATGTTCTGTTCTTGATTGAAGAGGAAATATCCCAGCAGTGAGAGATTCACTGTGAATCCAGGGGAGTACATAGACTTAAAACTATACCCTGGTCCATGGATCATAAATGGAACTTGGCTTTCTGCAGAGAATGAGTTTGACACTTCTGAACCTACAGTTTCTGGCCTATAATTACCTTTTCCTGTGGATTTAGGTGCAATAGTCATTCTTGTTCACTGTATTATATTTGAATAGTTATATATTCTAATGGGTTTAGGGAACGGACTTAATGGGCCAGATCCTCAACACAGATCCATTGAACTAGGCTGAATGACACCAGCTGGGAATCTGGCCCTCTGTATGATTTTGCCAATCAGATAACAGAATATCCATGAAACTACATGAAAAATCTCTAACATACATAAACTGTATGTTTATGAAAAGCTAGTTTCTCACTGGCTGGAGCTTTACTTTATAAATTCCTATCAGTAATTTAGGTTCAGGCACATAGTAATTTGACTGACTGGAACAACATATAAGTATTTCTGCTGTGTTAACAACAGTGGTAGGGTGGGGTGTACAGTAAATGCAGAACTTTTACATATTTGTATGTTATAAAATGTGGCAGTTGCTCACTAGTAGATGGCTGCATGGCTAGATTTGAAGATCTTGACGTTTTTCAGGGGCTTACAGTTTGTCCATGTTACCTCAAGGGGAATAAGGCAACGCTTCAAAAGAAAACCTTAGAAATGGTAGGGGAGAAATAGGAAAGGAAAGCCCCTTTTCTCAGAAGATACAAACTCGACTTCCTCCTGTATCTATCACCAGTGGATTTAGCCTCCCTCCTTGTGTGGTGTAAATAAAATAAAGAGGAGACAAGGTGATTTGGCACAAACAAAGGTAAGTGTATTCAGGATAAAGGTACAGAAATCTGGGAAGAATAGGGGAAATGCAAACTTAATTAATACAATGAAACAGTAACTGGCTTTGGGAGCTTAAAGCTCAGGCCCATAAACCCTCCCTTGGAAACTGGAAAACAACAAATGATGCCCCAACACAGAAACCTTTTCCTACTGTTCAGGTGCAGTGGATACCACGTATAGGTGTGATGCCCAGGACCTTCCACTCTCTGTCTGATTTAGAGCCTTTGAGGAGGAGCACTGGGGAGTCCAGATGACTGTTGGATTTCGTCGCTGGCAAGGAGGCCCTATGGGATGATGGACACCAGGAATGCAGGATGGCAGGAATGGTGGTGACAGGGCTCCTTTTCCTCAATCTCACTGCGGGACCAATAGTATTCTTCACTCTTCAGCTCTGGAGCACTGTGAAGACCCGACCGTGTACGTACTGTCGCTGGGGTGGACAGCCCCAGGAACAAGTCCTTATATCACTTTTGTGGCGGGAAAAGTTCTGAGGAGATGGAATGCTGAGGGCTGGTTTTGGCGGGAAAAACTGGTTTTGACTGGTTTGAGCCTGTGTCTTAATGGTAAACAAGTCCATTCTCAGAGATGGAGTCCAAGGGTCAATAGCTCATATATTCCATATTGGATCTTATTTTAAAGCCAGTGATTTACTTAACATTACTTCATAAAACACTTTATTAAACAACTAATTGAACATATTAAACAGTTTATACTTCTTACACCTAACATCCAAAAACATCCAGTAGGTGAAAATTAGAGATTCACACTCTCAGCGTAGGAGCTACCGCAACACATATATTTTACAAAGAAACCCAATCAGACATAAGATAAAAAAGTAAAGATTAATGTTTTCATTTTTTTCATTCCTTTCATTAAAACTTGACATTTTAGATTCTTATTTTCCCAGTCACTGATCAATAATGTGAGCTAAATTTTTATTTAAAAATCTTTTTTATATGAAACTCTGTGATGGGATCCATGGTGTGCAACCTGGGACTGTGGGACCACTGTGCCCCCTTAACTCTGCAGCCTGGGCTGTCGCTCAAAATGCTTTGCTAGTGACAAGCAGCAAACCCCTCCAGGTCCTGTTACCACTCAGTTCAACCGCATGTGGAGTCCCATACCCAGCTAGATTGTATGTGTAGACGTGCTCTTCATTGCTCTATGGCACAAATTCACAGGAAACCACTCTTTCAAACACCAGTGCCCTTTTATTTCCTTGTATTTTCCCACCACCACGTATATACAACTTTATACAGTTCGCTATCAGGCACGTAGCCCCTTGGGGAACAGCTTGCTCTTACAGCTAACTGGGAGCAACCGGCCCTCACTCCTCACATTCTTGTTCCTCCCCTCCTACTTCCTTCCTGCTAGCTTTATAGGCCTTCCCCTATCAAGCTCACAGGTGTCTCTCCTTTAGGGCTTTAATCAGCCACCACCTGTCAGCTCTAATCTCTTCCCCTTACTGGGAGCTGAGCAAGTAGGCTCTGAGCTAACAGTGGCTGAGTCAGTGCCTTTTGGCCAGCACCCTATTACAGTATGAATGCTCTCAGAGTCACTCATGAATCTCAGAGAAAGGCAACAGCCAAATCCTCTCCAGTTCCCAGCCTTGTACCTCAGGCATATACCATCCTGCACTGTTCAAGACCCTTTCTTGAGCAATGCAAGTTTATTAATTGGTTCACTACTTCATCAATGGAAAGTGGATATACACCAGCCTTTGTAAACCTGAACAGATTTATTAAACGTTTCAGGCAAACTCACTGGTAAAGATAAACGGTAAAACAGATTTATTGACTATAAAAGATAGATTTTAAATGATTATAAGTGACAGGAAAAAAGTCAGAGTGGTTACCAAAATACAGTACAATAAGCACACAGTCTAAACTCTCAACCCTATTAGAGTGGACAACTAGATTAAGCAGTTTTTCTCACCCCACTGGATATTGCAGTCCATAGTACACAGGTTTCACTCTTGAAACCTGGGCCAGTCTCCTCCTCCTCCATCCATGCTGCCTGGCCCTCATCACCCGGGGCTCCGGTTGTGATTTAAAAGTGCCCAGGGTTCTGGCACGGTGGAAGCGGTGGCTGGGTGCCCCTGGACTTTTTAAATCACCGGCCCCAGGGCAGCTGCCATTTTTGCCCTCACCAATCAGCGGCCCAGAGGGGCAAAAGGGGCTAGGATGTTAAAGTTCTGATATGACAAAGGGCCAATGACAGGGGAGGAAAAAGGGGCAGTGATGTTAAAGCGCTGCCCCGGCAGCCCCACCCGGGCGATGGTTACCTCTTCCCTTGTCATAGTCTCTGAAGAGCTAGTATCTAGGCACTTCCCAAACCCACAGCATATTTTAGTGAAAACCATACTCCGCAATTCTGATAATTTTATATGTATTAATGAAACACATATTTATATTTTACCAGGGGAGGCTCTATGTATTTTGCTGCCCAAGCATGGCAGGCAGGCTGCTTTCAGCGGCACGCCTGTGGGAGGTCCGCTGGTCCCGCACCTTCAGTGTCCCCGCCACCGAATTGCTACCAAAACCACAGGACCGGCGGACCTCCCGCGGCTTGCCACCCCAGGCATGCGCTTGGTGCGCTGGTGCCTAAAGCTGCCCCTGTATGGAACAATGGGTTTCAGCAGATCATAACCTTTCCCCTAATACCTCACATGGCATGCTTTATATGCAATATCACAATTATATGTAAATGAGGAATATGGGGCTTACAGGACACTCCCCCCGAGATAGTGTCAGAAACTCCGCTATCACTGTGTACCAGTGCAGTACTGTAACTTTCATATGCACAATTTGTCAACATCATAACAGCTTCACATTCTGACCTGGAGCTGATGTAGTAGAGTCAGTGCTCCTTCTGAGTGCTGTGTGACCTACTGGTTTATGGCTTGATTCTATCTCATTAAGGTCAATGACAAGACTTCCATTGATTTCACCAGGAGCAAGCTGGGCCTTTTGCTCTTCCTGCACACCCCTTATATATAGAAAATATAAAATAGGTCATAATGATTTTGAAGGAGTTGTTACATAAACATTGTAAACATTTACTACATTTTAAAATTATGTAAACATACATATAGAAATTGGTGTGATTTACTTATTTTACAAAGTAGGGAGTTTGAAATGATAGCAGGATTTACTCTTCAAGAGCAATATCCAATATGGGAGTGGAACTCTTCCAATGGACTGATTGGCAACAAGTATTATAAGTATTCCAAATATTATAAAATATTCATTGATTTTTTTTCTGCTGGCATTTATTGCAGTGGAACACATTGGTGTTGGTAATAAAGGTGTGACACACAGGAGTGCTAGTAAGAAACTGAATTCTATTTCCTGGTCGCTGGCACCTGACATGGATCAGGGTTACAAACATTTATTACCACTGCTACAATATACAATGACCCCAGTGGCTGCTGATACTGTTACATTGGACTGGACAAAGATTTTGCGGTCAAGGTGATCTGGCTATAGAACAAACTTTCAGAGGAGAATCCAGAATCTGACTGTCTTTAGGAAGTGCTGCAAAACCTCTCTCTTCAAAAAGGCCTTTGCACCATAAGACTGACACCACTTCAATTCAAAGACCCCAATCAACCCAAAAATCAACCAGAAAAGATTCTGAAACAAATAAACATTAAAAAAAATCAACAAAGCTGAATACAAAACAAAACAAAACTGACTTCATGCAGATTTTTTACCACCAAAAGGGGAGAACACCAGAGACTCCACTAGGGATTTCACTATTACTATTGGTTTTACATGGAAGATGCTCACATACTACAGTGATGGATGGCAGTATAACACCCTAAGTTAGATAGATAAAACTGAAGCAATTATATAGGGTGGTTTTGCTATTTATTTGTTTTAAACAAAGAAGTACTTATTTAGACAGACACCAGTCCCTAAATTCAAACATGTTTTCTTTTCTTCCAAATATATTGTCCCTGTAGATTGCCCTACATTTTGAAAAGTGAATTTAGTGTTAATGAACAGTATTAGTTAAGCAGTCTTGGAGAACAAGAAGTCCTTAATTTATCTTCTGAACAAGTATAGCATTGGCAGTGGGACTGCAAGCTTTCACCACCACAGGTGGAATACATCCCTGAGCTGGAGGGACTGTCTCTAAGGATGGAATGGGCTGGAATCTGTGCTCATGATTGACCTTTGCATTTGCTGCAACTGAGACCAGCCCTGTCAATTAGTACCAGCTATGATGGAGAGGTATTGATCTAGGTGTAGGGCTTGAACTGTTCAGCAGCAAAAAATGAAATGGCCATTCTGAGATGGGTGTGACATACATTTTTCCTGGTCTGTAAGAATTACTGACCATTTTGCACAATCATTTCTATAGCTGTCATATTATATCTTGATTTGTTTGTAAATTTCTTTGATAAACCACCAAAAGATGGAAGTCTTGTTGATTGGCTCCCATCCCCTTTTGACATACTTTTGAGCATTTCTGTATTTCTCAGATAGTACTTGGTGGTTGGGCTCTCAGATTAAGACTGCTGACATCCACATATAAAATATTCTTTCTATCAGCATATTGTATTTGTGGTAAAGGCAGCTTTTTACCGCTTCCCACCATATTGTATCCAGTTTTAGAAAAAACATAAATTGTCCAAACATTGATTCTCACATTTGCCACTCGCACTGTTAGGTTATCATAGCACATTATATTTGGCATTCTATAACAGCTTTCGCTGCTAGTTGCTCACAGCTTGTCTCAAAGGCAGAGGTGATGCAGACTTTGTTCTCCAAATAAACAGCTGAACACTTGCACTCTTTTCACTGCCCCTTTATCCTCTTGTATTAAATATCATGCTTCTTGAGTGTGCCATCTACTGCTGTTGGCTCATCTTCCTCTCACCCAGCTCCCATCTGGACTCCACTAATTAAGTTTACATCTGCCCTGCTCCACTCTACTGAAATGGTCTTCACCAAAGTAACTGTCAGCTTTCTCCTCACCAAGTTTATGACCTCTACTTTTGGCTCCTTTTTCTGTCACTGATACTACAGATGTCCTTCTTCTCATAGGCATAGTTTGACTTCTATATTTGGGAGGGGGCAGCCCCAGTCAGCCACTGGGGCCGCACATGGTGGGGCAAATTCCACACCCACCCAGGGCTTGCAGGTTGGGGGGGAAACACTCCCTGTCCCCTCAGACTACACCTGTGCTCCTCCCCAAAATCCCCTTCTGCCTGAGCTTCAGGGACTCCGCCTTCTCCTGATTATTCTAGCTCAATGATCATTTCTTCAATATTGCCTTCAATGGATCCTTGTTTTCCCTTTCCTTTTCTGTAGGTGTTCTCTAAGTGTGTGGCCATGGTTCTTTCTCCCCCCGTACCTCCTCCGCCTCTAAATTTACCTCTTAGGTGAGTTAATCTGCTCCCAGCCTTTCAATTACCAATTATCGCTTTTGCTGAGGTGTGTTTTTCTCATGTCCATCTCTTTTCTTTCCTCCACTTTCCAGAGCCCTCTTCAAAGTAGCAGATAATCTAGGAAGTTGTAGTGGGGGTGAGGGAGTACTAGTGATGGAAACAGTAACCAACTAAGTAACATTATGCAAATTAGCACTAAGACATGTCAGCATCTTTATGAAAGACCATGAACTGCATGATGTCTAATGATTTACACAAGCAACCATCGTTGAAAGCCTAGCTGTCTTCCAAAGTGATCTATTCTATTTTTTATCCATTTTTAGTGTCTTGAGTCAGTTATTCAGGTAAGCAAGAGTGGAAAAACAATGTTCCTCATTAGCTGAAGACCTAGAAAAAGCAGCACATTTTCTTAGCAATGTGTGGATACTGTGAAAAAAACTTTGGGTGACATGGAGTCAGAGTTGTAGCAATAGCACTAGATATGGCATCCTTTCCTTGCCAGTGTCTCTTCCTGATGGTATCGAGTAAAGATGATCAGATCTTCGCTTCCAATCCTGGGTCCAGAGACACATGGAGTAGTTTTATTGTTTGGTAATCGGGGTCCGTTCAAACAAAATGTTTTAGCAAAGCTCAAATGCAAGATCTAATATTTAGAAGCAAAGAATGAAGATCATACCTTACAGAATGAGAGACAATATCCCAGAAAGTAGTGACTCTGAAAAGGATTTAGGGGTGATTGCAGACAGGCAACTCAACATGAGCTCCCAGTGCAGTGCTGTGACAAAAAGGGTTAATGCTATCATTGGATGTATAAACAGGGGAGTAGTGATAGGGACAGGTGAGACTGATACTGGAATACTACATCCTACTCAGGTGTTCACATTTTTAAAAGGATGATGGGAAGACATGTTGTACAGGGAAGAGCCACAACATGATTTGAAGGCTGGAAAAAAATGTCTTACATTGAGAGACTTAAGGAGCTCAAATCTGTTTAGCTTATCAAAAAGATCAAAAGGTGACTTGATTATGTTGTATAAATACTTTCACAGGGAGAAATACCAGGTAGTAAAGGGTTCTTTAATTTAGTGAAGGATGGCATAACAAGAATCAATGGCTGGAAGTTAAAGTCAGACAAATTCAAATGAGAAAGAAGGCACACATTTTTAATAGTGAGGATAATTAACCATTGGGACAAATTACCAATGGAAGAGGTGGATTTTCTGTCTTCCAATGTCTTCCCTTCACTGAACCACACACCTTCTGAAGACCATATCCTAGTTGTGGTCAGCTCTAAGTGGAGTCAATACTTATCTGGGATAGCCTCATGATTGCCCTGGTGGCAATGAAGTCTAGATAAAATTCAAAGGATATATCACCCGTGTGAACACTGAAGTTACCAAAACATGCCAAGTTAGCCTCCAGTTGTCCAACCAACTCCCCGCAAAGACTCCCTGGGTTACTTCCTACCCGCTTTCCGCATTTTGTGGCTTCCTAGATCCCTCGGTTCCTTCTCTCTTGGTAGCATCCAGAGCCTGGGGATTGAGAGCTGGCTGGCCTCCACGTTGTGAAGTACCCACGGCCCTTCAGCAGGAGCTGGCGGAACACCTTCTTCCCCTACGGCAGTCAGTCCAGACTGAGCCAGGCTACTCCCTCTTATACTGGTGTTGCACTTCGAGCATGCCCAGTAGAGCCATGGGGGCATGGCTTCCTCAGCCCGCAGTCCCAGTGTGGGGCGTGCACGCCTCTTCACACACATACCCTTTAAGGGAGTGTCCAGTGGTGGCCCCTATTCTGCATTTTCTCCTCCTACTCAGGAAAAGAAGTCTGTATTTGCGTAGACCTTACCGAGTCGGTGGGTGACTTGAAAGTCATATAGCTGGAGTGAAAGGTACCACCTCATGACTCTGGCACTGGTGTCCTTCATACTGTTAAGCCATCAAAGCAGTGCATGGTGACCAACTTGAAGGGGTTCCCCAGCAACTAGTACCTTAGGGCATTGATCACTCACGTAACTACCAGGGCCTCCTTCTCTATCGCTGAATACCTCTTCTCTCAGGGGAACAACTTCCTACTCAAATAGAGGACTGGATGCTCCTTTCCCTTGTCCTCCTGGGTCAACACCGCTCTCAGTCCTACTTCTGACCTGTCAGTCTGTAACATGAAAGGCCTGTTGAAGCCTGCGTGAAATAGGACTGGCTCTCTAATTAGTCGGTCCTTCAGTTCCTGGAAGGCCTTCTTGCACTCGGCTGACCACTATACCATGTGGGGCTGTGAGTGCTTCATTAGGTGCGACAAGGGTGTGACGAGCTTAGCAGAGCTTGGCACAAAGCGGCGGTAGTATCCTGCCAGGTCCAGGAATTGGTGTACCTACCTTTTTGTTGTAGGTGTCGGGCAGTCCCATAAGGCTTGTACCTTATCCACCAGGGGATGTAAAGTCTCTCAGCCCACCGTATACCTCTTGCTGCCCAAGGTGGCACTTGGCTGGGTTGACAGTGAGTCTGGCTTCTCCTAGGGCTCGCAAGACCGCTGCAAGGTGCTGAAGATGTCCTTCCCATGTGGGGCTGTACACCACTATGTGATCTATATAGGTTGCTTTGTACGGGTGGTGGGGTTGTAACAGTCTGTCCATAAGTTGTTGGAATGTGACCGCGGCCCCATGCAGGCCAAACAGCCTGGTGACAAAGTGGCACAGCCCAAATGGGGTAGAGAAGGGCATCTTCTCATGGGCTGTGGGCATCAGGGGTATTTGCCAGTACCCCTTCATGAGGTCTAACGTTGAGATAAATGCCACGTTACCCAGCCATTCCAGTAGTTCATCCACTCTGGGTATCGAGTATGCATTGAACCGGGATATTGCATTGACCTTCCAGAAGTCTATGCAGAATCGTACGGTCCCATTGGATTTTGGGACTAGTACGATAGGGCTCTGCCATTTGCTTCATGATTCCTCCATGACTCTCATGTCTAGCATCATCTAGAGCTCCTTCTGAACCAACCCTCACTTCATCTTCGGCAACAGCTGATGGTTATCATGGACTGTCCGGCCAGGGAGGATGGCAATGTGGTGACTCACCAGCTCAGTCCACCCCAGGTGAGGCAACAGTATGGTAGCAAAGGCCCTGACTAGCTGCCACAACTCCTCCCATTTCCCTATGTCCAGTCCTACTCCAATCATGACGGGTGTGGGGACCATGAGCTTGCTGGCTAGTGGGCCAAATTCTGGTTCCAGGTGATCAGTAAGCCCTTCTGGGTCTTCCACTCCTTTAGGAGGTTTACGTGATAAGCCCGGATTTCTTTCTGTCTGCCTGGCAGCCGCACCTCATAGTCTACGGGCCCCACCTGCCTAATCATCTCAAATAGCTTTTGCCATTTAGCCAGCAGTTTGGACTCTGCAGAGAGTAGTAGTAACAGGACACTATCTCCCAGTTCAAAAGTGTGCAGTTGCATCCCTTGATTGTAGTGATACGCCCGGGTCCGCTGTGCCCATAGGCGGTTTTCTCTTGCAAATGCCCCGAGCTTCTGGAGCTGCTCCTGGAGTTGCAGTATGTAGGGGACTGAGCCCAAGGCTGTAACTCCTGCTTCTCCCAGGTCTCCTTCAGGAGGTCAAGTATTCCCCGGGGTTGTGCCCGTACAGCAGTTTGAAGGGTGAGAAGCCCGTAGAGGCCTGGGGAACCTCCCACATCATGAACAGCAGGGCTGGCAACAGTTTGTCCCAGTGGCACGGGGACATCAGTTTAGATGAGACATTGGTCTCCTGATCAGTTAGTATCTCCCTGGGTATTCCCACCCGGGAGAAGATTTTCAGGAACTTGGCTGCTATAATTGGTGCTGTGGTGTTCTGTAGCGGGACCGCCTCTGGGTATCTGGTCGCATAATCCACCACCACTAATATGTATTGGCAGCCAGATCCACTTTTTTCCAGGGACCCCACCAGGTTCAGGACAATTCTCTCAAATGGCACCCCAACTACGGGCAGGGTGACCAATGGCACCTTTGGTATTCCCTTTGGACCAGCCCGTTGACACTGGACAGGCCACACAGAAGTCCTGCACTTCACAGTGAACGTCGGGCCAGAAGAACCTTTGGGCCACTCACTGTAGGGTCTTCTCCCTCCCCAAGTGCCCAGCCCAGGGCACTGACTGCACCAGTCATAACAGGCAGGGCTGGCTTTAGGATGTGCGGGGCCCAATTCGAAAGAGCTGCTGCCGAAAATAGCGGCGGCAATTCGGTGGCAGCTCAATCGGTTGCCACTGTTTCCGGTGGCACTTCAATGGAGGGTCCTTCCTCGGCAGCAGTTGTCTTCCGGGGCCTTACCTTGCAGGGCCCCTCTTCCAGATGCTGTGGGGCCTGATTCACAGGAATCGGGGGAATCGGCCTAAAGCCGGCCCTGATAACAGGCCCCTCCAGTACTTATGCAGAACTAGTAGTTGCCGTAATTCTTCCTAGGTCTGGGGCTCCCGGACCACTCGGTATAGACGGTCTTCACTGACCTTTGCATCTCGCACCTCCGTCCCTGCGGAGTCTGTTTCTCGGTGCCCCATCCACGGCAGGGCTTGTCACCTGTTCCCGGGCCCTACTCAGTGTTTGATCCTCCCATTGTTCCCTCATAAAATCCCCTCCCATGTCTAGCCATTTGGGGTCGTTCCCTCCTGTTGGCCCTGCCTCGGGGGTGGGTTGTGGGGAGGTACTGGTTGTTGGAGCAGAGTCTCCTTCCGGGTGCCCTGACCTCCTTTGGGCCACACGCCCCCTCTTCATTGGATGTGCCCTGTGACTCCAGTCCCAGACAATCCAGCTGAACCCTCCTCAATTTTGCCCCAAGATCACCGGGTAGGCTAACCTCTGGGCCAAACCAACCTGACACACCTCCTCTTGGTGTCCATCTGGCAACCATTCCCAAGCAGCAGTTTACGATCGTATATCCCCATGGACACATTGCATGAGGATGGGATCCCCTGCAGGATTGGGGAAGTCTACCAGATCAGCTCACACCAGCGTCTGACTACATCCCGAGTCAACTAGGGCAGTCGCTGGGGTGCCCTCCACTCACAGGGTGATCAGGAGTTTGGCAGGGCCCCTCCAGCAGGCCCAGGATCCCATGACTAATGCTTGGCCATAATTGCAATCCATAAAAGGACAATCATGATGAAAATGCCCTTCCTGGCCACACTCATATCACTTCCCCCATCCCACCTTGGGCAGGGCTTCTACAACTGGCCCTGCCGGCTTCCTGGGCAGCCCATTCCTCCCGTGACTGAGGGCTGGGTCACTCTGTTGTTTTCTGGAGGGCGCCCCCCCCAGTTGTCATCGAAGGGAGTTGGAGACTTACACCCCTTGGCTTGCTCTGGAGGTTGGCCTGGGTCCCTGGGGATCTTAGACCTTTTACCTCATACCTCCGACCCTTTGGCAGCCAGGTAATCTTCCATCAGGGTGACGGTCTCTGAGAGTAGGGTCAGGTGATGATGTTTCACCCACTCCCTCAGTCCGGAGGGCAAGATCTGTGTGACTTGCTCCAGCACTACCACTTCAGCCACCTGAGCCCTCCTATGCCTCTCTGGTTCCAGCCAGGGACAACAGTCGTCCCGTAGCTTCTGGGCCACAGCCCTGGGGTGAGCCCCAGTGGGTACTGCTCCCAGTGGAACTGATGTCTGTAAGTTTGTGGGGACACACCCGTCTAGTCAAGGATAGCTGCTTTAACTTTCTGGTAATCTAAAGCATCCTGCAGGTCTAGATTGCAGTAGGCAGCCTGTGCGGAGCCACTCAGTGGCCCAGTGTTCCCCTGGCCACTGCACTGCGGTGGCAACCCTTTCAAAGGTGACCAGAAATGCCTCCGGGTCATCACCAGGCCCCATCTTGGTTAGGTGTAGACGTAGTTCCACTAGGCCCCCTGCAGTTCCCAACCTACCAGCATGGGCATCTGGTGTGGGGGTGGGCCTCCATAACATCACCATCCATCTTTTGCTGGCTCTCCAGCAGCCATCTTAGGACCTTCTCGGCTTCCATTCCTGTAGGTCACTAGGAGACCCTCGTGGCCAAAAGAAAGAATGGCCACCAAAAAAAAAATAGGAGAAGGAAGAGGAGTGACTGTAGCAGGCCTCTCTTTCAGTGGGCCTCCACCAAGTTGTTGTGAGTCAAGCATGCACCGTTCCCTCCTGGGGTGGGGCACAAGTCTTGATAGGCCCACAGTCGTGCCTGCACACCCCCAGACGAGGCTATGTGACCTAGTAACCACAGCAGTAACTGTCTCCAGGCTCTGGGTGGTGCAGCCTAGCGGCCAGAGTCAGTAACCGCCCCTAGGCTCAGGGCGGTGCGGCCTAGTGGCCAGAGTCAGTAACTTCCCCCAGGCTCATGGCGGTGTGGCCCAGTGACTGGAGTCAATAATGGCCCCCAGGCTTGGGGCCATGTGGCCTAGCGTCCAGAGTCATTAACCACCCCCAGGCTCAGGGCTGTGTGGCCTAGCGGCCAGAGTCAGTAACTGCCCCTAGGCTCTGGGCGGTGCAGCCTAGCAGCCAGAGTCAGTCACTGTCAGGATGAGCTGCCACCTCAGGGTGGGCGGCAACCAGGATAGGGGGACCTGAGCCTTCACTCTCCACCGGGTCCCAACCCAGGGCCCTGTTAGTGGCGGGGTGGCCAGCCACCAGCTCGGTGGGGATACGGCCAAAACACGGCGAGCTAGCCTCCGGTTGTCCAACCAACTCCCCGCAAAGACTCCCTGGGTTACTTCCTATCCACTTCTCCACATCTTGTGGCTTCCTAGTTCCCCCGGTTCCTTCTCCCTCAGTAGCATCCAGAGCCCAGGGGTTGAGGGTTGCTGTCAGCTGGCTGGCCTCCATGTTGTGAAGTTCCTGCGGCCCTTCAGCAGGAGCCAGCAGCACATCTCCTTCCCCTACAGCAGTGAGCCCAGACAGAGCTCTCTTGTACTGGTGTTGCACTTCGAGCATGCCCAGTAGGGCCGTGGGGGCATGGCTTCCTCAGCCCGCAGTGAGGGGTTAACCCCCTCAGTCCCAGTGTGGGGCATGCACCCCCTGTCACAGTGAGGAATCCCAGAAGGACTCTGCAGTGCAGTGAGACAAGTGAAAAGCAAAGGCACAAAATGAATTACACCTAGCAAGGGACATAAAAGCAATAAAAGAGGTTATTTAAATACATCAGGAGCAAGAAAAAGATGAAGGAAAGTGTAGGTCCTCTACTTAGTGGGTAAGGAGGGCTAATAACTGATAATATCAAGAAGGCTACAGTGTTTAATGGCTATTTTGCTTTAGTCTTCACAAAAAAGGTCAGTGGTGACCACATACTCAACACAAGTAGTATTAAGAACAAGGAGGAAGAAACAGAAGACATAATAGGGACACAAAAGGTTAAAGAATATTTAGGTAAGATAGATGTATTCAGATTGGCAGGGCCAGATGAAATTCATCCTAAAGTACTTGAGGAACTAGCTGAAGCAATCTCAAAATCATTAGCAATTATCTACAAGAACTCGTGGAGGATGGGTGAGATCCCAGAGGACTGGAGAAGGGCAAACATAATACCTATCTTTAAAAGGAACAAAGAGGACCCAGGGAATTACAGAGCAATCAGCCTAACTTCAATATGTGGACAGATATTGGAATAAATTATTAAAGAATCAGTTTGGAAGCACCTACAGGATAATAGGGTTATAAGGAATAGCCAGCATAGATTTGTCAAGAAAAAAATCATACCAAACCAACCTAATTTTCTTCTTTGACAGCGTTACTGGCCTATTGCATAGAGGGGAAGCAATAGACATGATATATCTCAATTTTAGTAAGGCTCTTCAGACAGTCCCACATGACATTCTCATAAGCAAACTAGGGAAAGGGGTCTAGATGAAAGTTCTATATGGTCGGTGCATAACTGGTTGAAAGACCGTACTCAAATTGTAGTAATCAATGGTTCACTGTCAAACTGGGAGGGTGTATTTACTGGGGTTCTGCAGGAGTCAATCTTGGGCCCAGTACTGTTCAACATTTTCATGAATGACTTGGATAATAGAGTGGAAAATGTGCTTATAAAATATGTGGATGACGCCAAGTTGTGAGGGGTTGCAAGCACTTTGGAGGAAAGGATTAGAATTCAAAAAGACCTTGACGAATTGGAGAATTGGTCTGAAATCAGCAAGATGAAATTCAATAAAGATAAGTGCAAAGTGCTTCTCTTAGGAAGGAAAAATCAAATCCATAACTAAAAATGGGGAATAACTGGTGAGATGGTAGTACTGCTGTAAAAGATCTGAAGGTTATAGTGGACCACAAATTGAATATGAGTCAACAGTGTGATGCAGTTGCCAAAAAGGCTAATACGATTCTGGGATGTATTAACGGAATGTTGAACATAAGATGCAGAAGGCACTTGGCCCACTCTGCTCAGCAGTGGTGAAGCCTCAGCTGGAGTACTGTGTCCAATTCTGGGTACCATATTTTAGGAAAGATGCGGACAAATTGGAGAGAGTACAGAAAAGAGCAACAAAAATGATAAAAGATAAAAACCTGGCCTACAAGGAAAGGTAAAAAAAACTGGGTAAAAGAAGACTGAGTGGGGAATCTGATAACAGTTATCAAATATGTGAAGGGCTATTATAACGTGGATGATGATCAATTGTTCTCCATGTCCACTGAAGGTAAGACAAGAAGGTAAGATAAGCTTAATCTGCAGCAAGGGAGATTTAGGTGGGATATTAGGAAAAACGTTGTAACTATAAGTGTAGTTAAGCTCTGGAATGGGCTTCCAAGAGAAGTTGTGGAATCCTCATCACTGGAAGTTTTAAGAACAGATTGGACAAACACCTGTCAGGGATGCTCTAAGTTTACTTTGTACTGCTTCAGCTCAGAGGGCTGGACTTGACCTCTGGAGGTCCCTTCCAGCCCTCTAGTTCTATGATTCTAAGATTCTATACACTAACACCAGTCCTAACTTAATTTCCATCTAAAATATCTCCCCTCCCTACTTTCTTCATATCCCCTGACAGCTTCACAGTCACTCAAGTTTGCGAACTTGGAATTATTTTCAATTCTCACCCCTGTCCTTTTTCTTTCTTATCCAGGCTCTTCTCAAATCCTGTCACTCATACAATATATGAGAGTGAGACCCTCAAAAGTCATGAAAATGATTAGTTTAGAAAAAATTCCATTGCAGTGTAGATAAATCAGGTTATTGTTGTGGTGTGACATAAAGCCCTAACTTCACTTTTAATGAGCTCACACAGCCTTATGTTCTTACACGTTTTACTTCTGGGGATGTTAGTTCACATTCTCTGTTGATTGTTTTATTTTATGACATAAAATTCTAAAACCAAGATGAGAATCTAGATGGATTTTTCATATGGCCTGTTTCCTGTGAGGGGAGATATGAGCATGTTCTTTTAACACGGTGCCCTCGCTAATACCACAATGATAAGAGAACAGACACTGGTCATAAACTTTTATCTCCTAGTGTTTTTACACAGAGGCAGAGCTGTTATATTAAATTTATGCCTTGCTCATAAACATTTATATTTCTGGTTTTTGAATGTGTGTTATGAAGTAATAAAGATACTTAATATGCATTATTTATTATTATACCTTGTGCCTTCTGTAGAATATTTGCTATAAAGCCATTAAGTGCAAACCCAGATTTAATTATTATTGATCCCCCCAAATCTTTTCAAAGCAAAGAAAAACAAGAGACTCTTTTTAAGAGGGAATATAATCCATAAAATATCATTGTGTTTCCATTCATAGCTTTTTAAGGTCAGAAGGGACAATTTTGATCATTTAGGCAGACTTTCTTATAACTCAGGCCCCAGAAATTTCACCCAGTGAGATGATGGGAGCTATCTGTTTACTAAAAACATGTTACTTAAACTACCAAAGCAGCAGTGGACACTTCTGTTGCTGTTCTGCCCAATTGGAGCTGCACCCATGTATGTGAAGGCAGAATTGGGCCCATGGAGACCCTAAGCTAGAGTTTTACTTGCAGATCTATCAAAACATATGGCTATTAAGGTAACCACACAGAGAGAGAAAAGCACATGATTTCATTCAAAACTGGCATAATGCTTCCAGCAATGCTAAACTTGGGAACTATAGATCATACAAACAGTGGGATAGTGTCACAACACACATCGTAGCCCTCCCCTACTTTGACAGGTACCTGCTTCAGTAGAAGAAAAGGAGTTCCTGCTGCTTTTCCAAGAGTTGGAAATGGGATTGTTAAAGAGGGAAGCAATGCTAAGCTCCCACCAGGGGCATGCACCACAAGGAGCTTTCAAATCACTATTAAATTGCTTTGTCATTTTTCCTTTGTGCAACTCATGTGTCAGGAGCAGGGATTAGCAGGCTAAGGGGTAGCTCATGCCTCTGAGGCACAGTCTATATTAAGGGGTGCTGCAGAGTTTCACCAGCCCAGAGGAAGAACTGGGAGCTGGTGCACAGAGGATCTAGCGCAGGCTGTTCTACCCCTTTGCAGAGTGTAGTTTGTCCTTCCTCTGCATGGTCAGCCAGCTCCCTGAACCAGTAGAGAGGGGAACAAGAACATGGCTCTGACTTCTCCCCGACCATTTTAGGGGCCAATACATCTGCAGGGGATGAGAGAGGGAGCAGTCCATGCATTCCCTCGACCACACAAGCACTGATCCAAAGCCCACTGAAGTTGATGGGAATCAACTGAGCTTTGGTTCAGGCTCATATGCTGCGGTTTCACCTCACTCATACGTATGATGTACAAGGATTGTGTGCGTGTGTGTGTGTGTGTGTGTGAAGGAGGGCCACACTCCTTGTACTCTCCTCCCTGCTCTGCACCCATGTGATCGCCGTGCAGAGCCTGTCTCTAAGGTAAGGTACCTATCCTGGGAAATACTGAAGAAGAGCTAGGTGTAGCTTGAAAGCTTGTCTCATTCACCGACAGACGTTCGTCCAGTAAAAGATATTACCTCACCCACCGTGTCTCTCAGCACAATGAACACATTTGATAATGGGATGACTACTGTTGCTGGAAATGTTTTCAATAAAGTATCAGGTACAATACATGGTGTGGTAGAAAGGACTCAGTGGGGAAGGCTGCATTACCTATGAGAGTCAAAACCATGAGGGGGAGAAGCAGTCATCCCAAACAGGTGCTGATATAATCCTTACACACCACAGGGATTTCTCACTCTCATACAGCCACCCATCAACTCCATAGTATCCGAGTGGCCCAAGACACAGTCATGTATTCTACTATGTCTCATACTATGACAGACAAGCTATTTTAGAAATGTTTTAAAAGCTTTTATTGGCACTATGTCTTCTACCCCTCTGCCTGCAAATCCAGGCTGGATTAGTTCCACAAGATGTGTCTCCTGCAAGGAGAAAGGAACTGGCTCCAAATGCAGACATGGCCCACCCTCAGATCATGAGGATTCCCCTTCCCAGCATGAAACCTCGGCCAAGTCACTGATTTTCCCCACACATAAATGGGGATGCTCATTAGTATGCACCGTTGCCAATTTTGGGATCTACAAATGGTGCCCAACTGTATTATTCGATACATTTCACAGATGGAAATTTGAGACACAGATTCTCTGAATTCCTTGTCTGAATGTATTTGTGGTGTATTTAGTTATATGGATTTAAATAATAATTAAGAAAATAAAGGTGTTTATACAAGGTTCTAGGCACCCTAGCACATAATTCATAATAAAATAAAATCCCAGAAACAAAAGTCATCATTTCAAACAGGAACTCCACCAGCTAGTATTATAAAAAACTCCTTTCCATCCCTCCATCACTCTGGGAGGCATATCTTCAGCCCTCTGAAAAAATCCCATCCAGGGAAATTAAAAGGAGTGACCTAGACAATCTTAACTTCATCATATCTTTCAGCATTTCCTGACTTTGCATGCTTCACTTTGCAACCTTAACATTCTTTTAATGTCGATTTCTCCCCCCCACACCAAGTATTGGTTCTATCTACCTATCTACCCACTCACAGTATTATAATTCCTCAATATTTACATCAATTTGAACTACCTCAGCATTAAAAGAAAACAGGGCATTAGAAATGAGATTTAAGGGTGGCGAGGAAGTGAATTTATATGTTAAAAATATGGTAAAGCTCTTATGACTGTAATGTGAGGCACATGCAGGTATTGCTGCAGACAACAGAGGAGATGGGACAAAAATCAAGACCCGAATTCATTGATTCTCTTCTGAATCACACACACCAGGGTTTCTGATGCCAAACTCATCTACAGACCTGAGAAAGAGTTCTGTGAAGCTCGAAAAGCTTGTCTCTCTCACCAACAGAACTTGATCCAATAAAAGATATTACCTCACCCACCTCGTCTCTCATCCTGGAACCAACACAACTACAATAACACTGCAAACTACAGCACTGTGGCACACTCTTGGTATGTCTTCTTGAATTGCCATAATTTCAAATGCCAGCACTTCAAAGAATGCTAACAAATGCCCCCATACTATTCTAGGGTGACCAGACAGCAAGTGTGAAAAATCGGGATGGGGGTAATAGGGGCCTATTTAAGAAAAAGCCCCAAATATCAGGACTGTCCCTATTAAATTGGGACATCTGGTCATCCTATACTATTACCTTGTGCAAAGCCTAAATAAATAAGCTTTGCACAGGGGTTTTAAGTGGGGGTTTGGTTTGAAAGAATACTCTCCTCTGCCCAATGGAAGCCTGGAGAGCCCCAGTACATATACTTTGTGCATGATATTTCAGGCCCTGGGTGACAAGAGTGTCTGTACTTGCTTTCCTTACCATTGCATTGGGCACTGTGTCACTGGACCTGTGTGAACACCGGCTGTATCTCCACCATTTCTCTTCTCATGTGAGCTGATGTGGAGCATGCTACCCTGGGGCACTGCTCCAGAGCAGGCAAGTGTGGGGAGTCATTCTGAATGACCACTCCATTGTGTACTCCCCTGTAGAACGGAACCATATTGTCCTCCTACTTTTTGGGCCCAATGGAAAAGAGAGTGTATATATGGGAAGAGAGACTTTGGCCCACATATTGCAACAAGAAGCAATAGAGAAGGTTTTACACTGTAAATTAATCCTGCATTTTGATTGGTTAAATTTATTCTGGCCTAACTTGTGCATTTGGTAATGATAAAGTACAAAGCTTATTTTAGGTAATTTGGTAATATTCCTGCAAAACAGGGCAGAAAATAACATCCAGGAGAGTCGGGCAATTCTTCCCTATTTGGCAAAATTAACTTCCTCATCCTCTACCAGGTTGGAGAGAGATCTGCAACCTCCTTAGAGGACGGGAAGAAAAAGGATCTGGCTAACACTCTCTCTTCAGCAGCTATTCATAGCTCTCTTGAGGATGATGGACGTTAGCACTCTCAGAAATTGAGCTCAGGTACATGGTCTCACCTCAGGTGGCAGAATAACTATAGAAGTTTTCTTAGAAACAGTAGTTGGTCTGTTTATCTTAGGTAGAGGAAATCGATGTGAGCTCATACTCATACTCTCGTATCTACAAAAGCCTTCATGATTAAAGGCTACGTCAGGGAGGAAAGATGGAGGGAGGGTTACATTGGCAACTGAACAAGTAGACCTAGACTAACAAAGGTTTACTGCCTCTTCCATAGACTTCAGTTCATCTGAAAAAGGTTAGTCAAAACTGTTGAAGGTGGATGGCCAGGTGCAACTAGGGAGGCAAATAGACCAAGCAGTTGTGAAGTGAAGTGGCTCTCCAGAGGTTAACTGTTTCTTGTCTCTTTATCCCATTTTATCTTCCTTTTGACTCATGGTGAGTCATCTTTCATTTACAAAAGAATAAGAATGTGCTTCTATAAATTACTGCATATTAAGGCAATGAGAGACTAAGGACTTTGAGAGATGTAGAGTCCTTGATACAAAAGCTTTTGGCACCATTTGATTGGTGCTTTTGCAATCACTCACATGGTGACAACAAATGATCCCAAAGCTTCAGACTCTAGTTATAGTAGCTAAGTTGAGAGCCCAGTGTGAAATCCAATCAATAGAGTAATCATTGATCTTATTCAGCAGAGAGGTTTCATCCAATGAAAAGTTATAAAGTCTCTAGAATTATAAGTGAACCAGTAAATCACAATTTCAGTGATCTTTCTTGCTCTTTCTGATGCATATTTCTACTGAGGTGGGAAAAATCCTCAGGTTCTCACTTCATTTTAAGTCAACCCCTGATTTTCAGTGGGAGTTCTCCTGTATATAGAATAAGTGAAAAAAAAACCAGATAGATTATTACAGCCTTTACTGAGTTTAGTGGGGGTAAGTCTTCCCCCGTTCCCAGGCTCAGACTGTGGCTCGTGAGGAAAGCAGAGCCTACTCACTCATACTCCCCACTGTGAGCAAGTGGGAAAGAAAGGGGCAGAGAGGGTTGGGGGATGGGAGGAGTACTGGATCTGCCTCCCCTACTTGCAAGCTAGAGTATCTGGCTAGGAGCACAGTATCGGGTAAATTGTTCCACCAAAAGGGGTGAATTAATTTATTCATTCCTAGAGCAAAGGGGAAGCAGAGGAGGAATTGTGATTTGAGTCTCAGTTTGTTTTCTGATCAACTCTTGGGGTAATCCAGCTACATACCACACCTAACCCAGTGCACACTGTAAAACTGAAGTTAAGCTCTAAGTGAGGAATTGAGGATTTGGCCCTTTGGCAATAATCACTGTGATACGGGAGAGGTTGGTATTAAGCATGGAGGAAAATATTATGTGCTTGCTGGATTGAGTATTCTCTATTGGTCATATATGCTGCTGCTGAGTCTTGTTTAGAGTTAACATGTTAATGAATTTTATATGTATTTGAAGAACTCCTGAGACACTGCATAATTTTACTTTGTCAATACCTAGAGACATGACAAAATATTATTTCCCCAATCAATATAAATCTCTCTACAATACACAAGCCAAGAACTATGAGCACTGAGCAAAGAAAGTTAATAAATCCAATTCAATTTCCATTGAGAAGTTCAATGGGAGATGGATTGGGCCTTTAGTTATGTGGAATTTCCCTTATACTGGTATATAGTATTCTGCACGTGCTCACAAACCCATTTCTCCATGGTGAAAGTTTCTTAAACATGTAAAGTGACATTTGAGCCGCACTCTGTAGACTGCCCTCACTAATTCTTAGATTATTTTTTTTTAATTAAAATGATTTTACACTGGAAATCTATTAATCACACTCTCATGCTAACATAATAACATCTGCCTTATGCTCCACAGTCTAGGTTATATAAAAATATCATCAGAAAAATTAAAAAAGGAAAAGGTAGCTTCTCATATACATGGGATATTAAAAAAAGAAAAATAATGACATTAGGTAAAATTTTCTGACATAATTTTGCATATGGAAAGCATGTGAAAACTTAATAAAAATATGCCAGTACAATGAAATGTCCCCATGTTTTAGTGTGTGTGTGTAGGAATGTGTGATCAGATTGGCAGTGGAGAGGCAACTGCTGAGGTCCTGAAAAAGAAGGGGAAGGAAGAGTTATGCTTGGCTGCTCCTGAGCCTACCCTTTCCGAATGCAGCATGCATGTGGACATATGCCTGTATGAGGAGAGAAGAGGGTTATGGAGGGATAGAGGTTTTCCCTCCATCCGCTGCTGTTTATCAACCAAGCTGTGGAAGATGGGGAAAGTTAACTATATCTCATGGTGTTCCCCTTGCTGTATTTGCAGTTCTCAGGGCATGCAGTAACCACCTGTTATTCTGCTATGGTTGATGTTCTGCCTTTCTTGCCCTATAAGGGAGATATAGTTTGCCCTGCATTTCCAAGATGCTGTGGGTCTGACCGATCAGCAGCATTTGGTATCAGGAAGGAATTTTTCTCTCTGGGCAAGATCGACAAGGTGTCTGGCAGGTTTTTAAACCTTTCTTGCTGCATATTGAAGGGCTGGTTTTAGGTTAACAAAGGAGAAAGGACAGACATTTAAAAGCTGAGCATTTAATAGGTGGAGTTTGTAATTTTGTGGCAATGTGCAGCCAGTGTTCAGAGCAGGTGAATCTTAAATGGACCAGCTCCCAGAGGTCAACAAAAGAGAGAGACCTAGGAGTTAACTGGTGGATCCTAATAGCCAGGAGGGAGAAGGGGAAACTGTAAATCTTCGCAGACTGAGGTATCCCTCACATGTACCCACATTTCCCCTTACAGGGAGAGGGTGTAGACACTTCAGGATTGGCCAGATCCTAGGGATTAGGCTGAAGGGAGTCTGCCATGAATATTGGTTCTATGGGATGGAGGCAATTTAATACTGTACTGGTCTCAAGTAAATGACTGGTAATTTTTTTGGAGGGGAGGGGCAGTGTTAGCTCCCAATATTAAAATTAAAAGTCAATGGTAGGGGCCTGATGCTTTCATCCCTCTGTCATTATTAGACTTCTGCTTGTCCTGATCAACCCATGGCATCTTTGTTTTTTTGAGAAATTGGAAACTATGAAGCCATGCTCCATCTTTCCAATTTCCTATTCCTTAAAGGGGTATGTAAGGTATGATTATGTAAAGCTCATAAACCAGAGACTGACTACAGTTACTGATATTTCTGAATAATTGTCAGCCACTTAGACTTGTGAGCCACTCTGATACCATGGTGATGCAGGCTATAGGTTTATAAGTATCTAGTTAGACAGACCGACAGTGCTTTATAACTGTTCAGGTTTGTTCAATTTTCACAATTTAGATTTAGAACTGTTTAGGTATAAAATAGATTTTAAAAAAATCCATGTAACTGAAATGATGTTTGCACACTATTCACTCTTCTTATGAGCTATTTCCCTTCGCCATCACGGTGTCTGTCTTGTCTATTGAAACTGTAAGCTCTCGGGAGTGTCTCTTTCTCTATGGTCCTGCTCCTGCAGACTCACGAACCTGCTTAATTTTACTTACTGCGACTAGTTCCATCAAAGTCAATGGGCTACTCACACAGTGTGTAAAATGAAGCAGGTGCATAAGCCTTTGCAGGTTCAAGGCCTATGTTTGTACAATGGGGCACAATAGGGTCTCAATCTCAGCTAATCTCTAGGCACTATGGTAGTACAAATTCAGATTGCCATTTTATTCTTTTATTTATTTCTCTGTCCTGGCCATATTTCATTTGTTTCTAAGTTGCCTTCAGTTTATAAATTATCACTGATTTCATGGTTAGAAAATTAGTGATATGAGTATCACTACTCATTACTGTGAACGGATCATGATAACAGTTTCTGAGAAAATCATAACATACCACAGCAAATATTCATATATCTTAAAGCCAGAAGGGACCATCATGACTAGAAGCTGAAGCAAGACAAATTCAGACAGGAAAGAAGGCGTAAATTTTTAACAATGAGAATAATTAACCACTGGAACAATTTACCCAGTGTCGTGGTGAGTTCTTCATCACTGACAATTTTTAAATCTAGATTGGATGTTTTTCTAAAAGATCTGCTCTAGGAATTATTTTGGGGCAGTTCTGTGGCCTGTGTTAAACAGGGGATCAGATAAGTTTGCCAGGAGTCCAGTTTTTGACCTGAATGCCACGCTGAACTGGGCTGCTAAAGGTCTGGTTGGCCACAGCGGGGCAGGCAGACTCCATGCCCGGCTCTGTGTGGCTCCTGGGAAGTGGCACCATGTCCCTCCAGCTCCTAGGTGGAGGGACGGCCAAGGGTGCTCCGAGAGCAGCCTCCGCCCTCAGGAGCAACCCCGAGCACCAGCTCCACAGGTCCCCTTGGCCAGGAACTGTGGACAATGGGAGTTGTTGGGGGTGGCACCTGCGGGTGGGGGCAGCGCATGAAGCCCCCTGGCCGCCCCTCTGCCTAGGAGATGGAGGGACATGCTGCCACTTCCCAGGAGCTGCCTGAGGTCAGTGCCACCAGGACCCCACACTCCCCTGCACCCTAAGCCTTGAGCCCTCTCCGATACTCCAAACCCCTCCTCCTCAGCCCAGAGCACCCTCCTGCACCCCAACCCCTTGCCCCATCCCAGAGCTCCCTTCCAGACCCTGAACCCCTCATTTCTTGCCCCATCCCAGAGCCTGCACCCTCATCGCAGAGCCCCCTCCCACATTCTGAACCTCTCAACTCCACCGCCACGCCTGGAGCCCCCTCCTCCACCCCAAGCCCCTCATGCCCAGCCCCACCCCAGAGACTGCATCCCCAGCTAGAGCTCTTGCCCTTCCACACCCCAACCCCCTGCCACAGCCCGGAGCCCCCTCCCACAATCCCAACCTCTCAGCCCCACCCGCCCCCAGCCCGAAGGCCCCTCATGCAGCCCACACCTCTCATCCCAGAGCCCACACCCCCAGCCGGAGCCCTCATCCCCTCCCGCACCCCAACTCCCTGCCCAGCCCAGTGAAAATGAGCAAGTGAGCGAGGGTGGGGGAGAGCGAGTGATGGAGGGAGCGGGAATGGAGTGAGTGTGGAAGGGGCAAGGGGTGGGACAAGGGTGTTCAGTTTTCTGCAATTAGAAAGTTGGCAACTCTGTGGTCAGACTAAATGATCACAACACAATGGTCCCTTCTGCCCTTGGAATTTATGATCATCTAGTCTGATCTGCATAACACAAGCCATACTACCTCAATCAGTAATTCTTGTGGTTGAACTCTTTTAATAAAACATCCAATTTTGATATAAAAACTCCAAGGGATGGAGAATCTAACTACATCCTTTCGTAAACTATTCCAATGGAATGTTGGTAAAAATAATCAAATGCCCCCAGACCTGAACATATTTAATGTGGTTTATTTATAAAGATATTTTTGGGGCCTCTCTCTTGGCCACTAATCAAAGTCTCCTTTTATGTCATAGTGCCTGTTTTAAAATTTGATGTTTTAGGCCCCAATCCTGCATATATTTACATATGTGAGTAATTTTGCTCCTGATGTATGCAGTCCCAATGAGTCAGTGGGCACTTCGCTGACACCCCTAATTTGGCCTTTGTGCTCTGCCCTGGTGGTTTAGTGGGGCAGCAGTATGTGATATGATATCCCTGGATCTAGATCTGTCACCCTTCTGTTACCACTCCCACCCCCACACTTACTCACACATTGATATTGTCTCATTCTTCTACGTGCACATTAATTCTATCAATCACTCGTCCTTAAATGCACTCATGCATCTGTAATGTATGCAGTTATTCATTTTTACTTTCAGAATGTTTAAGCAGGTGCATGTTTATACTTAAGTCGACTGGGTGTGCCTCAAAATATTAAACTTCTGGCAGAGCAGTGGTATGCTAAACAGAAAAGCTTGACATTCTTAGTTCCTGGCGTATTACTTTTAGTATGCATATGGACTTCCTCATGTGTATTGGATACACACTTATTGTAGCGATGCTGAACAACCAATAAATGCAATTTTAAAAAAACAGGATTAAAAGAAAAAATGTGATGGATACACTATGTGATTGCTGGACAAGTGCGGTGAGTCATGTAAAGTGGTGAGATTTGCAGAAGGGCTATAAATATTGGGGTACCTCTTTTCAGTAATGTGTCTGTCTGTATGTGACACATGACAGTTAATTGCTGCCTCTCTCCCAATATTAATGAGAAATTCATGACTGAAGCACCTACTTGAGAATATGCTCTCCATTTGAAGGCCTGCTTCTCTCCTCAGACAACGTTAGGAAAAAATATGTGAAGAGAGGCATACTTGGTATGAGTGGCAGCTTGGATAGAAATGATATGATAGGAATGTACAAGCCTGGGTGCCTAAAGTTAAATGCCTAAAATCCATAATAAAAGATCTAACTAAAAGAGGCCTGATTTTCAGATATGCTGAGCTCCCTCAACTCCCTTTTAGTTCAGTGGGATTGTGAATGTTTGGTACCTCTGAAAACCAGGCTACTTTTATTTATGTGCCTAAATATGATTTTAACTGCCTAATTTAAGCACCCTAGCTTGCACATTTTGGCCTCGGGCTCTGAGCTGGAAATCCTTTGTAGCTTTGCCATATACACTTGTATATAAAGTAGTAAATTATAAGCACAGGAAGCAGCTCTTGTCCAATAAGCACCTCAGTTTTTATTATAGGTAGAAAATGTCAAAGGAAAACAAAATAGTTCTATTTCAAATACACCAGGCTCAGCTTGGAAAACCTTGTTATGTCTTATATCCAAATATCTAGTCACATACAGTTGGGAATTAGGTTTTTTCCCAGAAGCTGCTTCTTTTGTGATTGCCTCATCATCACTAATCTTCTCATCACAGGTTCACCCTTTTATAGAACACTTTCCCAGCATACTTTTCTGGTAGCTGGCAGTGGTTTGAGGGGGTCAACAAACATGTGAACAAGGGTGATCCAGTGGATATAGTGTACTTAAATTTTCAGAAAGCCTTTAACAAGGTCCCTCACCAAAGGCTCTTAAGAAAAGTAAGGTGTCATGGGATAAGAGGGAAGGTCCTCACATGGATCACTAACCGGTTAAAAGACAGAAAACAAAGGGTAGGAATAAATGGTCAGTTTTCAATATGGAGAGAAGTATATAGTGGTGTCCCCCAAGGGTCTGTACTTGGACAAGGACTGTTCAACATATTCATAAATGATCTGGAAAAAGCGGTAAACAGTGAGGTGGCAAAATTTGCAGATGATACAAAACTACTCACGATTATTAAGTCAAAGCAGACTGCAAAGAGTTACAAAGGGAACTCCCAAAACTGGCTGGCTGGGTAACAAAATGACAGATAAAATTCAATGTTGATAAATGCAAAGTAATGCACATTGGAAAACATAATCCCAACTATACGTATAAAATGATGGGAACTAAATTAACTCTCAAGAAAGAGATCTTGGAGTTATTGTGGATAGTTCTCTGAAAACATCCAGTCAATGTGCACCGGCAGTCAAAAAAGCTAACAGAGTGTTGGAAATCATTAAGAAAGAGATAGATAATAAGACAGAAAATATCATATTGCCTCTACATAAATCCATGGTATGCCCACATCTTGAATACTGCGTGCATATGTAGTCATCCCATCTCAAAAAAAGATATATTGGAATTGGAAAAGGTTCATAAAAGGGCAACAAAATGATATGGGGTATGGAACAGCTGCCGTATGTGGACAGATTAATAAGTCTGGGACTTTTCATCTTGGAAAAGAAATGACTAAGGCCTGGTCTACACTAGGACTTTAATTCGAATTTAGCAGCGTTAATTCGAACTAACCGCTCAACCGTCCACACCAGGAAGCCATTTAATTCGAACTAGAGGGCTCGTTAGTTCGAATTTGGTACTCCACCCCGACAGGTGGAGTAACGCTAAATTCGACATGGCTAGCTCGAATTAGGCTAGGTGTGGATGCAAATCGAACTTAGTAGCTCCGGGAGCTATCCCACAGTGCACCACTCTGTTGACGCTCTGGACAGCAGTCCGAGCTTGGATTCTCTGACCAGCCACACAGGAAATGACCCGGGAAAATTTGAATTCATTTTCCTGTCTGGGCACTTTGAATCTGACGTCCTGGCTGGACATCGGGGCGAGCTCCGCAGCACCTGCAACGATGCAGAGCTCTCCAGCAGAGGAGTTCATGTTATCTGTGAATAGAAAGAGGGACCCAGCATAGACTGACTGGGAACTCTTCGATCTGATCGGTGTGTGGGGCGAGGAGTCTGTGCTTTCGGAGCTGTGCTCCAAAACAGGGAATGCGAAGACCTACGAGAAGGTCTCCAAAGCCATGAGAGACAGAGGATACAGGCGGGATGCAACGCAGCGCCGCGTGAAAATCAAGGACCCCAGACAAGGCTACCAAAAAATCAAAGCGGCAAACGGACGCTACGGAGCCTGCCACCACTGCCCCACCAGTGACCGTGGACTCTGATGATGGGACAGTGTCGACGGCCAGTTCCTCGGTGATGTTCGCGGACGGGGAAGATGAGGAAGGGTTTGTGGAGGACGAGGCAGGCGAGAGCGCTTACAACGATGGTTTCCCCGACAGCCAGGATCTATTCATCACCGTCACGGAGATCCCCCAACAACCCTCCCCGGCCATTAACCCGGACCCTGAATCAGGGGAAGGAGCAGTCGGTAAGTGCTTTAACCATGTTAACTTTTATTCTTAATATAACAGGAATCTTAACTGTGTGAAAAGGAGGTCTCTCTAGATATGGGGATAGAACAGAAATCATCCTTGGAGATCTCCATGAAGCTCTCCTTGCGTTAATCGAAAAGCATCAGCAGGAGGTTCCTGGGGAGAGCTGCCTTATTGGGTGCTCCGTGGTAGCACAGTTTTCCGCGCAAGGCTTTCATGAGGAACTCAGGGAGCACTGCCTCCCCGAGCACGGCTGCATCGGGCCCTGGTTCGTGCTAGCTTTCACGCAGCATGCGCTCTCTATCTCCTTCAGTGACCCTCCTCAGGGTGATCTCGCTCGGAGACTCCTGCATCTAATTAGGGTAATTACTGTAATTTTACGCCTGGTCCAAAGTATTTTTAATAAATCTACGGACAGACGGCATAGCACAGACTCAGCACGCAGCTGCGTGACGAGCGTAACAGAAAGCCAAAGAATATAATGGACGCTCATGGAGGGAGGGGGGAATGAGGACGCAAGGTATCCCACAGTTCCTGCTGTCTCCGAAAAGTATTTGCATTCTTGGATGAGCTCCAAATGCTTCTAGGGCCAAACACAGTGTCTGCGGTGGGTCAGGGCATAGTTCGGCAATTTGCGCACACACCCCACCCACCACCAGAAGTGAAAACAATCCTCTGTTGACTCTTTTACATGTCACCCTATCTTTACTGAATGCTGCAGATAGACGCGATGGTGCAGCACTCAACACCAACATCCTTGCTCCCCCCACGCTATGGATGCCTGATGATGACAATGGATTTCCATCTTTTTGTACCATCAGCCTATTGGCACATGGGGCAGTGCAAAAGGGCTGGTAACCATGCCGACTAGCATCAGTAAGGTCGATCAAGGGCGCCTGTCCCTAATTTTTGATGGCAGATGATGCAATATGGCTGGTAACCGTCCTCATCATTGCAACAGGGGGCTGAGCTCCATCAGCCCCCACCCTTCATTGTAAATAAAAGATTCGATTGCCCCTGGACTAGCAGAGGGATGATGGGCTCCTTCATCCACACTCCTTAATGTCCGGCCTGGACTATCATTGCAGCTGGAGGCTTCCTTCCACTAATTTCTCACAAACAAGTCACTGTGTCTTATTCCTGCATTCTTTATTACTTCATCACACAAGTGGGGGGACAATGGTATGGTAGCCCAGGAAGGCTGGGGTAAGAACGGAATGAACAGGTGGTGTTGTTGCAGGAGCACCCCCTGTGAATAGCATACAGCTCATAATTTATGCAGGATCGGACACAGAGCAGCTGTGCTCTCTGGTTCTATGATACAGTGGTTCTCTAGTACACTTGCCCATAATCTAGGCAGGACTGATTCTATTTTTAGGTACCAAAAAGGAGGGATTGACTCAGGGAGTCATTCCCAATTTTTGCTTTTGCGCCCCTGGCTGCTCGGCCAGGGGCACTTATGACAGCCCCAAAATGGGGCAGTGCAAAAGGACAGGTAACCATGCCCATCTTATTACCATCTTATTACCAATTTATGGTATGGTTGATGGTACAATATGGCTGGTAACCATCTCTGCTGTCATGCAAAAGCAAAAGCATGCTGCTGTGTAGCGCTGCTTGCCCGCCTCTGTCAGCGGCATCTAGTACACATACGGTGACATACACAAAAGGCAAAACAGTGTCCATGGTTGCCACGCTATGGCGTATGCCAGGGCAATTCTGGGAAAACGGGCTTGAAATGATTGTCTGCCGTTGCTTTCCCGGAGGAAGGAATGACTGGCGACATTTACCCAGAATCCACCGCGAAAATGATTTGTGCCCCAGCAGGCACAGGGGTCTCAACCCAGAATTCACAGAGACAGCCTAGACTCAGTTAATTGTTCGCAAAAATGTATCTTTGCAAGGAATTCACTCCCTGTTTCCCATCTCACAGCTTCCACTGTCTCCAGACCTGCCACAGCATCCCCCTCGCAGAGGCTGGCGAAGATTAGGCGGTGAAAGAAAAAGACAAGGGACAAGATGTTCGAGGAACGTATGGGCTGCTACCTAGCAGAGGCGGACCAGCAGAGCCAGTGGAGGGAGACCGTCTCTCTGTGCCAGCGCTCACACAGCGAACGGGAGGAGAGGTGGCGTGAGGAAGACAAGCAGGCGACTGAAACAATGCTTGGACTAGTGAGGGAGCACACGGACACGCTCAGGCGCTTTGTGGATGTTCTGCAGGACCGCAGGAGGACAGAGCCCCCCTGCAGTGTATCTGCAACCGCCCTCCCCCGCCACAAAGTCCCATACCCCCCTCACCGAAAATAATCAGGAGGAGGGGCGGCCGGGGACGTGAATACTGTCACTGCACCACAGCACAGTGCTCAAGTACCCAAAAGCTCTCATACCCTATATTTGCCGAAGTCCTTCACTTCCAGACTCACAGTAGTCCCAATCCCAGTCCCATCCCCTAACTGTCTACTTAATTAATAAAAATGCTTTGCTGTTAATTACTGTTTCCGTTATGTTTTTTCAAAGGATACTGTGTTCGAATGGGGGGCGTGGGGAAGGGGGTGGTTAATTGCATAGGACAGTCACCTTTCCCAAGGTACAGACACGGGGGCAGGATCAGCAGCGGGTCACACACACGGTGCAGTCAGTAGGCAACCTGGTCGGTTTTTGGAGGTGGTTTCCAGGATCTGTGTGGGCGGGGGAGATGTGACTTTGCAGCGGGGGAGGGCGGTTACAGATCTTATACAGCGGTCCTTGTCCTGGACCGCTGAGTCACGCAGCTGAGGAATCTGTATCCGTCCTCCTCCACCACAAGGTCACATATCTGCCCGCACACAGAATTCCATAAAGAGGGATGGCAGGCTCCGTTGAAAGAAGCATTCCGGCACTGCGGACCGCTCTAGGAGCAGGAGCCTGTCATTCCTTGAGTTTAGAGGCGGTCTTTACATCACCGCACACCCTACCCAGCACAGCCTGCGTCCCAGTTTCAACCCTTTCACGAACAGTCATGAATAAAGAAACCTTTGTTAAGTAATAATGGGACATGTATTTTATTTTTACACGTGTGCTGGAAGTGGGGGTAACGGGGTGAACGGGGTATGTAACCGAAGAGGGGAGTCAACAGTAACTGGGTAAAGAAACAGGGGCAGGTTCAGCTTCTCTGTAAAGAAACTGAACAGTCACAGGTCTCGCTGCTCGCTGGTATTTGAAGAGTTCCTTGTCGCTGTCCCAGGCGCCTGTATAGGGCTTCATGAGCAAGTGCATTAGCGGGCAGGCTGGGTCCCCGAGGATGACTATAGGCATCTGCACATCCACAACAGTTATTTCGTGGTCCGGGAAGAAACTACCTTCCTGCAGGCGTCTGAGCAGCCCACAGTTCCTGAAAACACACGCATCATGAACCTTGCCCGGCCACCCGATGTTGATGTTTGTAAAACGTCCCCTATGGTCCCCCAGTGCTTGCAGCACCATTGAAAAGTAGCCCAATTTCTCAGCAGCTGACTGTGGAAGACGTGGACGATAAAGTGCGAGGAGGAGAAAACGGCGATGATCGCAGCGGGCTCCGTGCTTGCAGTGCTGTGGCGTCCGCGCTGTCACTGACCAGAAAAGTGCACGAACAGATTGCCCGCAGGCGCTTTCCCGGAGGGAGGGAGGGAGGGAGGTTGTGATTGACGGTTCAATGACGACACTTACCCAAAACCACCCTCGACACATTTTTTCCCCCAGCAGGCATTGGGGGCTCTACCCAGCATTCCAATGGGCAGCGGGGAGTGCGGGAACTGTAGGATAGCTTCCCACAGTGCACCGCTTCCAAAGTCGACGCTGGCCCCATGAATGTGGACTCAGAAATTCGAATTAGTGTATTTAGTATGGATACACAAATTCGACTTCATAAGGTTGAATCCACAAATTCGAACTAAGTTGATTCGAAATAGTCTTGTAGTGTAGACAAGGCCTAAGGGGGCATATGATAGAGGTCGATAAAATCATGACTAGAGTGAAGAAAGTAAGTAAGGAAGTGTTATTTACTCCTTCTCAGGACACAAGAACTAGGGGTCACAAAATGCAATTAATAGGCAGCAGATTTAAAACAAATAAAAGGAAGTATTTTTTCACACATCAACCTGTGGAACTCCTTACCAGAGGATGTTGTGAAGGCCAAGACTACAACTGGGTTAAAAAAAGAGCTAGATAAATTCATGGAGGATAGGTCCATCAATGGTTATTAGCCAGGATGGGAAGGGATGGTGTTCCTAGCCTCTATTTGCCAGGAGCTGGGAATAGGCGATGGGATGGATCACTTGATGATTACCTGTTCTGTTCATTGCCTCTGGGGCACCTGGCATTGGCCACTGGTGGAAGACAGGATACTGGGCTAGATGAACCTTTGGTCTGACCCAGTATGGCCCTTCTTATGTTTTTCTGTTCTCAAACTTTATTGGTTCACTTACCATCTTCTTAAAAAAATGATGTTTGAAGTATCACATGCAAATTTCTCCTTTTTGTGTACATTTATTTTAGGTTTCAATAGGCTTAAGTTTTTCTGTGCTTGACAGTAAAATAAAGCCTACAATGTTTGATTATAACATCCTTTTTAAACACCTCAGGTTTTTAGGCAGTGAATCAAAAAGTTACACAACAAAGTATCCATTATTATTTATGTCTTTGGTGTCACAAGAAACAATTAAATACATCATAAATAATGTCTTGATATATTTTGACATTTTGCCAAACTACGTCAATGGTTTGACTTTTTAACTTGTCTAATTGAATTCTGAATTTCCTGCTAATTCTTATCTGGATTAGTGTTGAATGCAAACCAAAGTTCACTTTGCTTACCTTTTTACAAAATTGAAATAAAGAAAAATGAAAAACATTTTGAGTAGCTCTCAGAGAAAACAAAGAAGGTGCCATTAATGAGAAGAATATCATTAATCTAATTTTACAGGACAATAGTTGCTTTATGTCAGGTGAGATATTGGTGAACTTCAGCCAAAGGTCTGGTTATGCGTTGAGATTCATCCAGTACTTGTTTTTTAATGGCTATCAGGTTAGAAAAAAATGTCTGACAGGGACATGTAGTACTGAAGGATGTACAAATTTTCAAAGCTCTGTCTGATATCAGACTAAACTCCTCTCTCTTTCTCAACTAATGTCACTGAGCTGCACTTTGCTGAATTCAAGCTTGAGTCCTCCATCACATGACAGTTCAATCAACTCTTCCCTTTCCTTTGCCAAGAAGCCATCTGGCAGGGTGTCTTCTATTGAAAATGGGTCCTTGATCCAATTCTCATTTGTCATACTGGCGGGAAAGTATTCATTAAACTCGGTGACCAAATTCAGGCAATGTTATCTTATGTTAGCAATGAGGTCAGGAAGAATTTTCAATTCATTTTCAATAAGGAATTTTTCCAAGACTGGGAATGATTTGCAATTTCCCTTTCTTCCTTCTCGTGCTATGAACTGCAGTTTTTTTATCATTGCCCTTGTTTTGTCATGAGAAAGCATAGTGTTTAATCCCTGTAAACTGGCATTCAGTTCATTAAGACATGTGAACAAGTCAGCTCAGTAGGCTAATCTTGACAGCCATAACTCCGCTGCAAATCACTAAAATCACTAAAGAAAAATGGAGTTCAGAGATGATTCGACACCTTCCAATGTGATAGCTATCTCACTTCTGTATAGAGAAGATTTTAATGATTACTTCCTATTTCATTGCATAAAACTGAAAACAACCATGCATTCATAAAATTTACCACCATTATGGCCTGATCCAGAATTACTTACAGATTGACATGCCTTTTTTTAGGTGGGAAGGGGGAGGGGGACATAACTGGTGCCTCACAATGAATACTGCAGTGAGTGAACTTAATATTAGGCACCATTTATTTAATTTTTGCCAAATACCACCAAATTTCCCAGTCACTGCCAATGTGCCATCAAAGCATGTACTGATGCAGTTTTTCCACTCTACACCATTTGTGGTGATGAACACATTCAGTTTGTTAAAGATTTCTACTGTCATTTTATGTCTTGATAGAGCTTCACAAAAAGAAAAATCTCCTTTAATTGTCATTCCTGATTCAAACCTTACATATGTAAGAAACTGAGCAAAATTAGTGATATTAGTACTTTTGTCTAATTATAATGAAAATAATTTAGTCTGTTTTATATATTCTGTGAGTTCTTTCTGTTCTTGAGAAGACATGGCTTGAATTCTTCTTGATACACCATTAAGGAAATGATATCAGGCTGTTTTGCAGCTTTATCCCCAAGAATTGATAACAGGTAATATGAGAGTCTCACCAGTTGTATGAGGTTTCCCAGTTTGAGCAATGCTCAAGCTTACATGGTGTGATGCTTCTAGGGCCTTCACATTAATGCCACTGAGAGATTTTTTTAGCTCTTTTTAAAACACTTAGCTTTCTCTTGAAAAATTCGAGAGGTTTGTCTTTTAAACTGCTGTGCTTTATACCAGTGACATTGAAGTAGGGAAGGTTTAATTGAATGACTGAATAACTGTTCATAGCAGATGACCCAATGGTTCACTTTCTTCACCACTTAACGTAAATCCAAATGATAAGGAGCTGAGTGGGATCATACCTTCTAACAATCTTGTACTGTTTATTACTTGTTTCAAGAAGTTTACCAGCAGTGTCTGAAATCTCTTCAGTTTTGTCCCTCCGGTATTGACTCACTCTACTGCCTGTCTCATCAACAGGCCTTTCCTGTATTTCCGTATGTTTCCTTCAGCAGCTACTGCTAGTTAGCTGCTTCTGCATAGTTGAGGTCCACACTTATAATATAAGACAACTTCCACAATCTCAGGCAAATGAACAGAAGTGACACCAAAGCACTCAGACGAGCAGGTCAAAGGCGGATGAGGATTTCTGAATATTCACAAACTGCTTATTCAGGCTCAGGCCACCTCCCTGGAATGTGCAGGCCCAGTTAAAGGTGCCTGGCTGGGGAGATCTGCTTGGGGGAAACTAAAAGAGACTGCAGCTTGGCTGGGGGATTCTGGGTCGGAGGGTCAGAGGATATGAGGTTAGACTGAGGATAGAGGTTCTCGCTGGAGTGCAGGGGGCTCTGGTGGTGCAGGGGTTTCAGAGATGGGGTAGAGAGGTGGGGCGTCTTGACTCAAAGTGTGAGCTTTACTGGGCATTAGTCAGCTTCAGCTCTAGCTCCAGGAGGCCTCTTGTTTCTCAGCAACTCCGTGGACCCTCTCCCCTACACTCAGCAGGGCCCCTGGATGCCTGAAAACTGCACAAGCGCTCCCACTTCTTGGAGGACTTTCAAATTCCAGTCTGCGGGCTGCTCTGCATTGAAGAGCAAGGAAGTTCTTAATCATGTAGCCAGGCTTTAATCCACTAGACCTGACTGACCCCCTACAACCACCCAAACTCCCCTATGAAGACAGCAGGAATTCCCCATTTATCCCCTGCCTTCCAGCCCTGCAGGGGCTAGGCTCAGCCTCTGCAGGGCAGCTAATGCAGAGGGAGCTTTTGCTCTGGGGTGGCTTCCTGTGTGTGCGTGCTCTTTGATCTGCAGGCTTTGCAGCCCCTCTGAATCAGCCCTGTATGTGTGCACTTTTTTGAATGAGAGGAGCTTTGGCCATGTCACATGGAACTTTGTCAGTTCATCTCAGTAGCTCGAGCTGTGTGATATAGCACAAACTCAGGGCTTGGTCTAGCAGCCAGCCAGCTGAGTGCCTGATGAAAGAACAACATCCATCAGCAGTTCCCAATGCATTGCAACATAAAACTACTATGCTGGCCTGGCTGGTGAGTGTTATTCGCTCTTATGGCTGAAAGAGGCCAGGAAAGAGCATTTTGCTTCTTGGGTGTTTTCTGGCACACGGCAATGTATGTGATACCTATTCATTTCATATGGGAAGATTTTTTTAAAAGAGTTTTTGGCATCCTACTTCCAACAAGCTTATATGTACCGCTGCTGAGAACCCCTGAGCTGTAGTTTAGGAAAGACAAACAATAGCATCTATAGGGTGGCCATTTTTCACCTGGTCGCTGCATCCTCCATTCCAGCTGGCAACTATGCTGTACTTCTATAGTGTTTTCCTTTCACTGCCTTCTCCTCTGAATCCTGAGGAGATGACACATCTTCACACACTAAAATCAGAGGAAGCTGTAAATCCAAGGAATAAACATCCACTGTGAGACCAGTGATGACTGGGCTATGGAGCCAGTTGAGTAGCTCCTCTGGATACAGAAAATGATCGGCCATATCAAATGCAATCTATCTGACAGCGGGATTGTGCTTCTTTTGACCAAATGGGCTTGTCATGCAAACATGCGCTTTCAAGTTCTGTGTTCCAAGGAACGGACCACTTCATCTAGAGGCGCTGCAGAGAAACAAAATAAATTAGCCAATTTACTCCACTCTCCCCACAGCAACGGCTAGAGCATCGGCCAGAAAGGAATAACAAAGATTTTAATGAAAACTAAATTGAAAGCTCCAGGCAGGGGCATTGAAGACACACGAGGACACGTAGATAAGAGAACTATAGCTGCTAAGCGTCACTTACCTTTTGGAATCAGGACTTCTTGAACCAAGGCACTACATCGTATGGCAGAAACTTTGAATACATCAGCATAAAGGGGTTAAGTACACCAGTCATTGTAAACTGCATTGTTCCTGGGTTTGTCTTGGCTGAGCAGGGGAGTAAGGCCCTCCATCTTCTAGTCTGGCCTTCCCCAGTCTTGGACTAGGACTGGTGGGGGATGCAGTTCCTCTTATGTGACTATTTTCCTTTGTTGCAAATAGGTCAGGAATGGGTAGATCTTTGTGTGCAGGATCGAGATATTACAAATTACCTTAGAGACTTAGACTTAGTCCATCCCATGCTTTGCTGCACATTGGGCTACCCATATTTGCCATCTTTGCCTGTCAACTGCCCTTCTCTCCAAATCTTCCCATTTCATGTTGAGGTGCTTGATGTCATTCAGAACTGTTCATTTCCATGTTATTCGCGGTCTTCCTCTCTTTCTTCTTGCATTTTCTGGCTTCCATTCAAGGGCGGTACTTGGTAAGCATTCTTTTTCCATTTTCAGCACATGTCCCAGCGACTGATGTCTTCTTTGGTAGATTATTTGTGAGAGGGTGCCTTGTCCAGTAATTTTTCTGACTTCTTTATTCGCCTTCCTATCTCTCTATGTTATTCCCAATATTCTTCTCAGACATTTGTGATGAAATGCATCCAGCTTTTGCGTCTCTTTCTTGGTAAGTTGCCATGTCTCACTGCTATATGTTGTGATGGCAATAACAATTGCTTTGTACACATTCAGTTTTGTCTTGAGGGAGATGTTTTTGAGTTGCCAGATTTTTTTTTGAGTCTTCCAAATGCAGCGTTTGCCTTCCCGATTCTTCTTTTTATTTCCTCAGAACTAGTACCATCTTGGCTGTTAGTACTTCCAAGTACTAAAATTGTCCACTTTCTCCAATTCTCTTCTTCAATTTTGATTTCTGTTCCTATAGTCTCCATTAACATGACTTATGTTTCTTTGCATTGTATTTCAAACCTATCTTCTCCATTACTTCTTTTACTCGGTATGTGCATTTTTGTAGTCCATTGACATCTTCATCGATAAGAGCGATGTCATCAGCAAAGTCTAGATCAAATATAGCCTTGAATTGTTCCATTTTAGGCCATATGTATCACTATCACATTGTTTTAATCCATGGTCGATGACTAGCATAAACAAAAAAGGAGACAGGATGAACATCTGCCTTACACCTGTCTTGATGCTGAATGGCTTCAATCCATTTTCCATTTTATAGTCTGGACCAATTTCTTATACCTTGTGTAACCCCACTCATTTCAGGGCAGAATGTGACCTACTATTTTAAAATAGTTACTAGAAAGAATTGACCCACCTTGCCGCCACCCCTATAGTACCCACTGAATGTCAGGCAATGATCTTGATCAGATCTGATACACTAAGCAGCAGTGGGTATGTATGGGAGGCACCTAAGGAAAACATGGGGCCTGCAAGAAGAGATGATGACAAATCACTGGTTTGCACTCTTCCTTATGAGTCAGTGCTGAGCCAATATCCCAGCATCGTGTTGGAAAGTACTGTGCTGCTTATGTAACCCACACACCTCCTGGATGTGGTGTTCTGTCTCATCTAGTGGCACTGAGACCACTTAAAGAGAGAGATAAAATGAGTCTGCTCTACAGCCTTCGCGAACAGCAAGTTGGTTTTCAGCTTATGCTGTAGAGGCTCATGCACTAAGCTCTCATGATCCCCAGTTCAATACCACCCAACAACAGCCAGGGTCTGTATGTGTTATAAGTGGGGGCTCATTTGGGATTTCAAGTTGAAGTCTCTGAAACTTGGGGCATGCTTCCTCAGCTAGGGGAAGTATGTCACCCACCCATCTTCTGAGTATGCTGTTCTGTCCCCTCTAGTGGCACCAAGACCACTTAAATAGAGTTCAATGACTCTGCTCTATAGCCAGCTGCCTTTTAGCTCATGTGGTAGAGGCTTATGCTTTAAGCTCCAGAGGTCCCAGATTCAGTCCTGGCTGCCGATGACCGGGGTCTGTCAGGGTTACACTTAGAAATGCCATCTTCTGGACGAGATGTTGTGATGAGCTGGGGGACTCTAAGTACAACTTATACATTCCAGTTTGATTTTATGAACTGTTTGTATTCTTATGTCTAGGGCCCTACCAAATACACAGTCCATTTTTGTCAATTTCATGGTCATAGGATTTTAAAAATAGTAAATTTCATGATTTCAGTTATTTAAATCTGAAATGTCATGGTGTTGTAATTGTAGGGGTTCTACAATTTGTTGGGGGGGGGATTTGCAAAGTTATTGTAGGAGGTGTTGCGGTACTGCTATTCTTACTTCTGTGCTGCTGCTGGCAACGGCAATGCCTTCAGAGCTGGGCAGCTGGAGCCGGGGGGGAGAAGCAAGGAGATCGTGGGGCATTGGGGGAAGGGATGGAGTGGGGGCAGGGCGGGGCCTGGGTGGAGGTTGGGGGGAGCACTCCCCTGGCAGATTAGAATCTCAGTGCCTATTGGGGTGGAGTGGTGCCTGCAGGCAGGGGCAGCATGCAGAACCGCCTGGCTGCCCCTGCACCTAGGAGCCAGAGGGATGTGCCAGTTACTTCTGGGAGCTAACCGAGGTAAGCGCTGCCTGGCCGGAGCCTGCACCCCGAACTCCCTCCCATGCTCCAAAACCCTGCCCCAGCCCTGAGTACCCTTCCACACCCAAACTCCCTCCCAGAACCTGCACTGTGCACCCCCTCCCCCTGCCCAGGCTCAGCTTGGAGTTCGCTCCTACACTCTGAACCTCTCAACCCCACCCCCCAGACCACCCCCTGCCTCAGTCCAGTGAAATGAGTGAGGGTGTGAGAGAGTGAGCGAGGGAGGGAGGGGTAATGGAGTGAATGGGGGCAGCGCCTTGGAGGAGCGGGCCTGGGGCGTGGCCTCGGGCAACGGTGTTTGGGTTTGTGGGATTAGACAGTTGGCAACCCTACATGTGCCAGAGGGGAATCCTGGACATCTAAGGATATGTCTACATTGCAGTTAAAAACCTGTAGCTGGCCCATGTCACCTGACTTGAGCTCATTGGCATGGGTGGCACGTGAACCGCTGGCTGGGGGAGGCGAGTCCCCAGCCTTGTCCCATCCCACCCCTCCCCACCCCTTCCGCCCGAGGCCCCACCCCTTCTGCACCCCCCGCTGAAGCCCAGAGCCTTCCTCCCCCAGTGTCCACTGGCCCCCACCCCAGGCTAGTTCCTAGAGCCCTGGGAGGGCTGGCGGCGTATGGCCGCAGCTTCCCCAGCCACAGAGCGCCAGGAGGGCAGGCAGCGCATGGCCACAGCCCCCCGAGCCGGGGCCACTGCACAGGGGGACTGGAGCTGCCGCACCCAGAGTGGGAAGTGGGGGGAGTAGCTGGGAGGCAGAGCATGGGTGAGGCCACGCCTGGCTGTTTGCCGTGTAGACATCCAGGTTCGGGCTGCAGCCCAAGCTCTGGAACCCTCTCACCTTGCAGGGTCCTAGAGCCGATGCTCCAGCCAAAGTCCGGTTTACACTGCAATTAAACAGGCAGTGAGCCAAGCCATATGAGACCACGTCAACTGGCACAGACCAGCTGAGGGTGTCTAACTGAAGTGTAGACATACCCTAAAAGGACACGGTCTATCATGATTGGACTCAAACACTGTGGTCTGGTGAGTGTTGAGTAGGGAGAGTTTTGTGAAGGATGTAAAACCAAGCTCCTGGGAACTTAAATATCTTGTGGTCATTAGAGATTCCATAATCCTAATTCCATAAAATTAATTAGTCCTGGTGTCCTGGCCTAACTCCAGTGTACAGTTCTATGCACTGTTAAACAGCTGCCATGTTCATCCCCAGAGGTAAATTTTAGTGGTATCCACTGTGCTTCTTGGAGAGCCAATGGGACTAGAACTTTAGGACTGGGCTAATTTTTTTTGTAGTATTCTTTAAGATTCTTAAGGATGAAAAACAATATGTAAATAGAAAATATTGCCAGGAACGGTACAGAGATTATTTTCTGCAGTTTATATGAACTTGATATGATTTAACTTTTCTAGGTATGTACTGTGAGGCAAATAGTGCTAGTTAGAACTTCACTTAGATGCTATGATGATGGGTGCTACTGAAAAAACCTGAGTGAACGAGTGCTTGGATGTTAAAGGTGAGTGGTTGAGTTATTCCGTACCCTTTACTTCAGAGTTGTAATGCAAAGGCACGGTTCCACTATGAATGTAAGATGAGGGGCTTAGTGAAAGGAGTAAAGTGATTTTTCTAATTCCTTCTCAAGATGCAGATTTTATAATCTTATTTTTTTAATCCCTGAAATTTAAAGCAAGTGAATCACAGTTTTTGTACTCTTGGGGTGAAAAAAAAAAGAAATCTGTTTTTTTAAATAACAGCCTTCTTTCTTCTCTATCCATTGATAATATTTCAATATCAATCAAATGTATAGGAATCTGACTACAGGAGTAAGAGGTCATAAATCTGACCTCTCTGTGCAACGATTACAAAAATATTACACATACTGTTACATGCCCAGAGGAACTGTGCAGAAGTCTTATTAGCACTGCAGGTAAAGTAGTGCTTTAGTTGAGTATGAGCAACACACATGCACATGAGACAACACAAATAATGCCCTTTAACTTTAGCATCTAAATGTTTATGTTGGGGCCAAACTCTAGAAACATTTCTGTTAAAAAAGCAATTGTGTCACTTAATGCATGGGCAGCCCCAGAATTTTTCACACGGTACACCCCAGGGCTCACTGCTGCTCCTATCCTGGCTGGCTCACCAGTGCTGCTTTTTGAGGCAGTCACTGAGCAAGTCCTACACACTGTGTGTAGGAGTGCGGGGGCAGCTGACTACATGTAACAGTAACTAACGGCATGGCTGTTTTCTTTCATCATAAAATCTAGGTCTTCTAATGTTATTTTTGAAATTGTCACATTCACTAAGCACCTTAAACTATTAATAATTTGTCTATCTCTAACACTAAAGTATATCTTCCTGAAATAAACTGAGGTTTCTATTCACAGACTCCAAAATAAAAGTGTAATGTGAAAAGGGGCCCGCAGCAATAAATGGGTTACTCTTCCTTCCGCCTGCCACAACTGTTAAAAGAATGTCACCCAGGGAATATGTTAAGCAAAAAAAAAAAAAGGGCACTTCATGTAGAGGATGGTCTTGTCGCTAAAACACTGGGCTAGCACTCAAGAGACCTGAGTGATTTGATCTTGGGCAAGTCATTTGGGGGGCCAAATTCAGATAACCTTATACACACTAATTAGCACCAACTCCATGAGTGGTCTCATTGAAATCAAAAGGACCAATGCAGAGTAAGGAATTATACTCAGTGGGTGAACTCCAGATCACGCTGACTTCAATAGGACAGGATTTCACCCCAAATGAGGTATCAGAATCTGGCTTGTAATCTCTCTCTCTGCTTCAGATTCCTGTCTGTAAAGGCAGGGGGATGATAATTTCACATTCGTGAGACCCTGAGATACTGTGGTGAAGAGGCCCCTATAAGCATATAGATTTGTAATTAACAGTTTACCCCAAGTAGGAATCAAATATAGAGACCACTGACAACAGCTGCACTTGTTTGTTGCAGTGTTGCTTTTAAAAGTACTACAATGGCATATAATTAAACAACAAAACATTATGTAGTTACTAAAAAATGCACCACAGACACGGTATCACTAAGAAAGCCAGTAACTTTACTGATTTGTCTGCAAAATACAAATTATACCTTATTTCCAGCAGGAGAAACTTGTGTATTTTTCCCATTTTTGTTCACTACAGACAGCTGAATTAAGTCCCTTGAGATACACAGATGTAGTTTAAACTTAGTTATAACATCTTGTCATCTAGTGGCGACAAAGTCCAGCTTATGCCGCTGTGAGCCTCTATTTTAATACTTGTTGCAAATGCTTGTATATGCCCCCCATTTACAAGCTTACTTTTTAATTACCATTGTTTAATGGAAACAAATCCCCAGAAAAAGAAGAAGCAGGAAACAAAAAGGATACAACAAACCATCTGAAGCAATCCAAGTATAATGCCTAAGGTAACTCAGGTTTTACATTATTTACTCCACAAAGGACACAGGTAATGCATTTTTTATTTGTCATTGAACTGACCTCTTTGAATCAAACTGAGGTATGGATCAGTCTGAGGTATGAGCAGGGAAGGGAAAATGCAACACCTGATTACGAAAATAATCAAATGGAGAATTTTGAGCAGAAGGTGTGGCTCAAAGCTTGGATTGCTCCACATCTTTGGTTAAAATATATTAACAAAAGCCTTTGATTACATCTACAGTCTGAAGCATTCTAACAGACACCAATGTTCCATCAGTCCTTCAAGAGATCTGTAGTGGCAGGAAATTAATGCCATATAAGTGACGACATCACAGCAGATGGCATAAACAGGAACAGATGAAGTATGCCATGTTTAGGCAACAGCCTTTATTGAGGTTTCAAGTGGCTTTTAAAAATTACAAAGCGTTTACTTCCTAAGAGAAGAAGAGGAAAAAGAAAACAAAACAGCATTGGTACGTCTATAGTTAAAAGATGGGTATATAGGATAATACATACAATACAAAAGGATTGACATTCTTGAAAACAGTATATTGAGTTGTTTTATTCTTACTTTAGCTTTACCTGAAAAAAATCTGAGAACAAATATTTTTATATTATTCATTAAAAACGATTAAATTCCACTTTTGGGAAAAATATAAGCCATTTTGTTATAAAACACAACTTTTGAAAAACAGTGAAATGATAACAGCTCCATTGTGAAAGGCAACAATGCATACAATATACAGATTGTGCAACTGTGTATATCATATCATTGTTGCCAGCAACTGGGCTAACTGAAAACACCTTTTTAAAGAAGGATTAGTTTAGCTACAACAATATTTGGAGATGTACAAAATGCCACTTAAGGTATCTGAACTTGCAATTAAGAATGTTGCCTAAAACATTATATAGCATGGATTAATGTAAAGTAAATGTTAATACTCTTTTAGGGCTCTGCCCCAAACTCCTTAAATACAAAGGACTCACACGATAAACCCAAATTACCTTTGCAACACAATACATGGTAAGTTACAGATAAAGGAACAGGTAAAAGTAGACAGTTATAGTTTACAGAAAGTTACTTCACAATCAAAGTTGTGCTTCTTTTAATTAGATCAGTTTACAAATATGTATTATTCCCCCACTATCTTGCCACTATACTTTCATTGAGCTCAGTAGCAGGAACAAAAGGGACGACTGGCATCCGTATTCATGTGATTCGATTTGTGTTTGTATAAAACCATGGTTAGAATTACTAAAAATTGCCACGGCAATACCTTTCATGCTACTTTCTGCTAGTTACTTAAGGTAATGTATGTTATACCACTACTGTCTTAGAATCTCAAATTTCCTTTTTCTTGTGTTGCTGAGGCAAATTGTAAGGTAAACTATTAATATGGCTATTCTTCATATTTCAATAGACTGACTCCCCTGCCCCCATTGACAAGTTACTACTAACAATACTCATAAACCTCAGTTTTTTGAAATGGCAAGGTACATTTGTGATATATTTGCATATTTTAGACACATTAAACTTTAAAAATCTCAGACTGAGAATAGATTCATTTTAAGGTGAAGAAATGTATTTTGAAAAAGAGTTTTGTGTTTTAAAAAACTGATTATGGGCGCTAGTCTCACTTTTTGTTATGCACACGTATCTTTTTTCTGATTCCACAGATTGTTCTACGAGACAGGATGGCTGCAGTAGCAACATGTTCTGCTTAGAGAGCATCCAAAATACGTAGCAATGCACTAGCCTTTGCATGACCAATGTGCACTTGTAGTCAGGTTGCATATAAAGGAAGAGCCCAAGTCATGATGCACAATGTACACTATACACCATTTGCTACCACAGAGAGGTAGACTTTATCAATGAGCAGTGCACAGCAACTGCATGTATAGATGGGAAATAGAAGGTATGTTTCCCGTAACATAACCTCTCCGTGTTAATACTTAGACAGCTATTGCAGCTAGATTCTCTACTGTGTCAATGCATCTAAGTGGGAGACAGAACTACTCTTGAAAAGAAGAAACATTATCAGTTGTACAATGGCACTAAAATCCTAATGGGGAATTGCGCAAAAAAAAAAAGCCAACAAATCCCACCCAACATAAATGCTGAACTAAAAATCCTGTATTCTACCATTTTCCTGTAATAGTACATGAGCGACAAAGAGGAACGAAAATGAATGGGATATTCTTTCTGTCTACACAATTTTAATTAAAGAAAAATATATGGTAGGAGAAAATGGTGGATGCTCCATGCAAAACCTGTTTGGGTGAAATACACAGGAGACATTGTTCAACAATATTCCCTCTGTGTGATGATGTGACCAATAAGGGCTGCGAGAATGATGGTGACCTGTTGGCTAAGTATTGGTTGTACAAGATAAATCTGCTTTTGAATGCTTCTTTTATTGACCACCCAAATCTCTCTAAGATTTCTAAAATTCTGTAACTTGTGTTTATGTGCCAACTCCTCACTTTTGACTTCTTTCTCCACTACTTGTGGAGCTCTTCACCTCCACTTAATTACCAGGCAGCCTTAAGAGATGCACATCCAATTCTAGCAGACAGAATATCAGCTTCATTTAATTTATGAGAAAGGGCCAAGTTATGCCACTTTGTCATTTAATTGTGGAAAACTACAAGATACACAGGACATAAGTAATATCAGGGCCCTGAACTTGTTACAATGCACAAAACAGCATGAAAGAACTAATCAGTATATACAATGGATCTCAGTTCACCCAATGATTTGTAAATGTTGTATTAAAATGATTTAGGTTGTTACATCTTGGGTAAATTCTAACCTTTTATAGATTAGTTTTTTGACAGCTGACTTTAAATCTGTAAAATGTATGCAGAGTAAAAGAAAACCAAAAGAAAATAGTTACTTAAATGTGCAACTGCACAAATATAACCCCCCCACTATTAAGATAACAAAAACTTTTGCTATTACCATAATTATATATATTAGAAAGCTATACACAAGCATGTTAATTTCACAGATTTTTTTAAAAGATTCTTAATATTTTATATAATTAGAAATACACATTTCAAAAACAAAACTTCTGCAAAGAGAAAACAGTTATCTTGGTTAGCAAAGCATGGAGTTCTTCATGGCTTAGGGTAGTGCTTTCTATACAAAAAGTCCTCTGTTTGTTTTCTTCAGGACTGTTTAAAATATTAGCGAAGCTATCAAGGAAAAAACCACACATTTTGGCTTAAGGAAACTACAAAAAGCCACAAATGCTTTGCAAACTCTGTCTTACTTTTTAATATGAAAATAAGCAAAATGTAATGTACATATTTTTCTATTTTTTATTTAATAAGTAATGCAGACCCAGAATTTTAAAAATTAAATATGTTAGCCCTCAAACGCAACATTTTTACAAGTATGGTCCTCTTTTACATGTCTTTGATCCTTTTAACTGAGTGCCATACTCCAATGATATGCCTGCATGTTTGTGAGCATTTTAGGTATGGTAGGTGACCCAGACTCTTTCTAACATTTCTTCATGGCCACCCATTGCTGGGTCTGTCAAAACATCTGTACATTTTCTATATGTTGCATAACAGCTGCTTTCTCTCTCAGTAAAGTCTGCCACTTTCTGGCAAATGTTTCCTTTTGTCTATTTACATGTAAATAACGTTGAACCTGCAACATGACACTATCTATTGTAACATACATTTTGCAAGGGAGCACAACAGTGAAAAGAAGTTAGCCTTAAAATCTATTTTGTACAAGTGTTCTGTTGTACAACTCAAGTGCTAAGCTTATCTCAGCATTTCTGTTTATCTTTATACTGTATCACTGAGGCAATTTAAAAGTACTTTTACAAAACAGAGTACCTGACTTTTTTTTTTCCACACACGGCACATATAATGCATATCGACCCCCCCACCCCCATTAAGGTATAGCACACACACACTGCAAGAAAAAAACTAATAGGTAATAACGTTATCATGTTGCCCATCCTTCAGAGAGCCGCATGCGCTTGACAGAGGGGCTTTCCCTTTCGTCCGGCGAAGGTCTGGTGAGTCCAATGGGGGAGTGGAATTCGTTCCGATGATCCTCTCGGTCGCTTCCATCATATGAGCTGCTACAGCTGCTCAAGCTGTCAACAGGAGATCTCCCCGCCTCGTGGCGCGTGTGCTGTGGGTATCTCGAGGGTGTGGTGGTACGGTCTCTAGGAGGAGAAACAGGTTCTGACTTGATGTTGAGGCTTTGAGTAGAAGGCAGGGAGAGATTTGTACTCTGAGATAAATGAGTGCTAGTGCAAGCTCTGTAGGAGGAAAGGAAACCCAGTTACAGGCTGAGGAGGCATGGAGCCCCCAGAAACGTACAAACAGTTGCCCAAAACATCAGTTTAAAGACTCTTATGGATAACAGTGCATGCCAGGAATGTGAGGAATATTCTCTAAGAAATATTGAGACCCAGTGAAAGAGGCATCACAACAGACATGACCCTCTTGAATGGCTCTATGGTATATCCTATAAAGAAATTCTATTTTTTTTGTAAGTGCTTGATACATTTTGGATGCTGAGACTTTGCACTGTTGAAACCACTAGAGTTTTCTTTATAACTGATGAACATTAGAACATAAGAATGGCATTACTGGGTCAGACTAATGGTCCATCTAGCCAAGTGTCCTGTCTTATGGCAGTGGTCAGTGCCAGATGCTTCAGAGGGAATGAACAGAACAGGGCAATTATCGAGTGATCCATCTTGTCATCCAGTCCCAGTGTCTGGTAGTCAGAGGTTTAGGGATACCCAGAGCATGGGGTTGCATCTTGGCTAATCACCATTGATGGACCTATCCTCCATGAATTTAGCTAATTCTTTTTTTAACCCAATTATACTTCTGGCCTTCACAACATCCCCTGTTAACAAGTTCCACAGATTCACTGTGCATTATGTAAAGAAGTACTTCTTTACATTTGTTTTAAACCTGCCTATTAATTTCATTAGATGATCCCAGGTTCTTGTAATATGAAGGGGTAAATAACACTTTCCTATTCACTTTGTCCACACCAGTCATGATTTTATAGATGTCTATCATATCCCTCTTACTCTTCTCTTTTCAAAGGTGCACAGTCTTTTCCCAACTATAATATATCTTTTTTGAGATGGGTCGACTAGAACTGCATGCAGTATTGAAGGTGTGGAAATAAAATAAAATGGATTTATATAGAGGCATTATGACATTTTCTGTCTTATTATCTATCCCTTTCTTAATGGTTCCTATTCTGTTAGCTTTTATGACTGCTGCTGCACATGGAGTGGATGTTTTCAGAGAACTATCCATGATGACTCTTTCTGAGTGGTAACAGCTAATTTAAACGGCATCATTTTGCATGTATAGTTAGGATTATGTTTTCCAATGTGAATTTCTTTTGCATTCATCAACACTGAATTTCATCTTCTATTTTGTTGCCCAGTCACTGTTTTGTGTGATCTCTTTGTAACTCTTTGCAGTCAGCTTTGGACTTAACTGTCTTGAGTAGTTTTGTATCGTCTGCAAATTTTGCCACGCTGTTTATCCCTTTTTCTAGATCATTTATGAATATGTTGAACAGCACTGGACTCAGTACAGATCCTTGGGGGACCTCACTATTTACCTCTCTCCACTGTGAAAACTGACCATTTATTTCTACCATTTGTCTCCTGTCTTAACCAGTTACTGATCCATATGCATATGTGTACGCATGCATGCACAGGTGGTGACAGGGGAAGCAAGGAGTTTCTGTTGAGCTCAATCAGATTAGTTCAGATGCACAAAAGCATCACCATCATTCACACTGATGAGTAACAATATACTAGATAATGCAGACTATGTACGTTTTTAAACTTCGAAAATGAAGACTTCAAATTAGCTGAACCTTGAAAGGTATTAATATTAAAAAATTATCCTAGGCAGGTTAGGATTTGATGTATTAATCTATGCTACAGATTTAAGAATTCTAAATTCAAAATATTATTTGTGTCTTTTGATCAATAAGCTACCAGAGACTTTTAGTTGAAATGTAATTGAGGATGTCAGGGGAATATATTGCTTTGCATGTGGGCCCACCCAACTCAAACAAAGAGTGTCATAAATACCAACAAAAGTTATAGTTCTTACTGTGTTATTGTTAAGAGAAGAAAGAAAGAAAGAAAGAAAGAGAGTATGCTAAATGCTTATTCTAACTTGATTTTTTGTTTGTATATTTGTGTGCGCAGTTTAGAGGCAGCGGGAAGCTGTAATGTGTGGGAGCGAGAGAAAATAGGAAAAATGTTCATTAGTCTAAAATAAGGGAGAAACGATGCCACTTGCCTTTGTAGAATGTTTTGTACAAAAGCACCACCTACTGGCCAAAACTGAATTTCCTTTTTTTATTATACATATCTCAAAAGTATCTTTATTCTTATTATATTCTGAGGCATGGTTCCAATTAAGAACCATAAAACAGGCTGAAGTTAGAGTCCTCAAACACATAATTTCAAGGGTTTTAAGAGTGAGGGAATATTTGAGGGGGGGGGGGTTTACTTATGCAACATCTACTGTAAATCCAGTGAAAGGCAAAACAGTATTTTGTCTCATTTTGGCAGATTTATACTTCAAACGATTTGACTTCTCTACTGAAATTATATCAAACGCTTTTATCACTAATTGTCACAATGTTTAATAATGGATGGCTATTGTTAGACAACAAAGACAGAACAAAGTGTTCCAACAACGATTGCTTTCATCTACCCTGCATTCATTTAGAACAGTTTGTCAAAATTTGCTACTGTACTCTCCCCCTAGCATATTGCAGGGCTCATTGATGCAAATGTTTTAAAAAGTGCAGTGAGGTGTACAATTCCTTTCCTCATGCACTCCCAAATACATTCTGAAGGCAAACAGGATACTCTGTTGCATTTTGGAAGTATGTTTTAAATGTGTGGAGAGAACTGTTTGTTAATTTCAGACGTGATCGTTTCTACTTACTCAGTGAAATATTCTACTTTTGCTGAGACCTTGATGAAAAAAATCCAACAAGAAATAAAAATATACTCCTGATTTTTTTCATTTTCCTATGGATTTAATCTTGTATCCCCTTAGGAGAGGTTCGGGCTTTGCCTGGGATAGTAGGCTGGCAGTTTAATAAATGTTTTAGACTAGAGGTGGCTGTGGATACAAAACTTGGCTCTGAATCTGAAATTACTCAACGTATCGGGTATTGGGACCTGGAGATTTGATTTGGGACTGCCTCTGATATAGACCCTTGATATATAGCTCTGTAGAGATTGGGACACTTTTTTAAAACACAGGAATATAATTCTTCAATCCAGCGTAAGGCAAGTATATCAGTGAAATTTTCTCACATGATTTGATGAAACACACTGATCTGTATCTCTTTACATACACTGTACTATATTATATATTACAATCTCCAGAGGCAGCAAGTTTCTGAACAGGGTGACCAGATAGAAAGTATGAAAAATTGGGACAGGATGGGGATAATAGGAGCCTATATAAGAAAAGCTCCAAATATCAGGATTGTCCCATCTGGTCACCTTATTTCTGAAAGACAGGTAGGATGAGTGCAACTCTTGAGAAATACAGCTGGCATTATTGCAATCTAATGTGCGTTATTCTTGGTACAGAGGTTCAGGAACCAGTGTGATAACTTGCCTCTTTAGTTTTCATTAGCCAAAACTTTGTGAGTCATAAGTTGATGTGGTTCATTATAAGTGATGATAGCCCACAATGCACGGGTATACATTGCAAGTGTGAGTAAGACTTAGAATGCAAGGTGGGAGACTGCAGCTATATGAAGGACTGATCTGATTTCTTCATTATAAAAGGGTAGGACACAGGTGCTTTTCCCTATTAAATCCAAATTATTAATGGGATTCTAATACCTGGTTTTGCCTTTACATGTTAATGGAGCAAATATCAATATCTATTTTACACAAATGCTTATTTTACCTTCATATAAAATGCATTATATAGACCCAGGCTAATATTATCTTTGCCTTTTGAACAACACAGCAACCTCCCTGAAACATAAATGGGGTTTAATGTAGAAAATCCAAAGGGCAAAAGAAAATGATTTAATTTTAAAGACTTCTATACAATTACTAAACATTAATTATTTGTCAGATAATATCAGAAAATTGGTTAAAACTATAGAAAAGAGCGGAATTATCAGGCACACAGATAAACACAGCATGTTGATGAAGAGTCAATAAAGCTTTTGTAAATGGAAATCATGCCTCACCAATCTATTAGAATTCTTTGAGGGTGTCAACAAACATGTGGACATGGGTGAGTTAAATTTATTAGTCTATAAGGTGCCACAAGTACTCCTCATTGTTTTTGCTGATACAGAGTAACACGGCTACCACACTGAAATCAGTCAATATAGTGTCCTTGGACTTTCAGAAAACCTTTGACAAGGTCCTTCACCAATGGCTTGTAAGCAGCCATGGGATAAGAGGGAAGGTCCTCTCATGGATTAGTAACTGGTTAAAAGATACAAAGTAAAGGGTAGGAATAAGTGGTCAGTTTTCACAGTGGAGAGAGATAAATAGAGTGGTCCCCCAAGGATCTGTATTGGAACCTGTGCTCATCAACATATTCATAAATGATCTGGGAAAAGGAGTAAACAGTGAGGTGGCAAAGTTTGCAGACAATACAAAACTACTCATGATAGTTAAGTCCAAAGCTGACTGCAAAGCATTACAAATGGATCTCACAAAACTGGGTGACTGGTCAAAACAATTGCAGATGAATTTCTGTGTTGATAAATGCAAAGTAATGCACATTGAAAAACATAATCCCAAATATACACACAAAATGATAGGGTTTTAGTTAGCTGTTATCACTCAAGACAAAGATCTTGGAGTCATTGTTCTCTGAAAACATCTGCTCAGTGTCTAGTGGCAGTCAAAAAAGCTAACAGTGTTAGAAACCATTACAAAAGGGACAGATAATAAGGCAGAAAATAAAATGCCACTATATAAATTCATAGTACCTTGAATACTGCATGCAGTTCTGGTCGACACATCTAAAAAAGACATTAAAATTGTCAAAAGTATAAAGAAGGGTAACAAAAATGAGTGGAATATCTTCCATATGAGGAGAGATTAAAAAGACTGGGACTGTTCAAATTAGAAAAGAGACTAAGGGAGCATATAACAGAGTCTATAAAATTGTGACTGCTATGGAGAAAGTGAAAAAAAGGAAGTGTTGTTCACCCCCTCACATAACACAAGATCCAGTGGTCACCCAATAAAATTAATAGGCAGCAGGTTTAAAACAACCATAAAGAAGTACTTCTTCACACAACATGCAGTCAACCCATGGAACTCATTGACAGGGAATACTGTGAAGGCCTAAAGTCTAACCAGGTTCAAAAAGAATTAACTAAGTTTATTGAGGACAGATCCATCGAAGGTTATTAGTCAAGATGGTCAAGGATGCAGCCCCATGCTCTGGATGTCCCTAAACCTCTGACTTCCAGAAGCTGGGACTAGATGACAGGGGATGGATCACTTGATAATTGTCCTGTTCTGTTCATTGCCTCTGAAGCATCTGGCACTGGCTGATGTCAGAGGACAGGATACTGGGCTAAGTGGACCATTGGTTTGACCCAGTATGGCCGTTCTTATGTTCTTATAATCCACTCACACTGACATTAATGTGGTCATCTTTTTTCATACATTGCACAGAAAACATTTAATTTCATAGGAATAATAAAGGAAATATACCTGAAATATTAAACCTCAAGTCACATTTAAATCAATATGAGTGGCACACAGAGATTATTTGATGTACATCAGCTGGGGCAAATACGATTCCCTCTTTGGGTATGGATGGTTCATTAGGAAGTAGAGTTAGCATGGCTCTTCTGTGAAGGGGCTAGGAAATGTCAGGATGAAAGGAATCTGCAAATTGACTTTGTATGCCAGTGACGTATATTCTGTATGGGTCTCCATCTGTTCTAACCTCCAGTTGGAATTTGAGTCAGGGTGGGTTTGGGAAGAGGCATGGGTATTAGTGGTGAATCTATGACCAATGGCCCTTGACAACACAGATTTTTGTCTCTGGTTTTGCTTTCCTCCTTGCCACAGAATACATTTATTTGTACATATGTGTGGGTGAGGGTAGCTAGGGTTTAGCAGTGGATATTAACTAAGACCTTGAGAATTTACAGTTATAACTACTAACTATTTAGTCTGTTAGTCAAGAATCCTGGAGCAAGCTTATGGATCTGAGCCAATTCTTTGTTCCATAGGGTTGAGAAAAGATTGGAGACACTTCCACTGTTATATAAATAACTGTCTATATAAAAATTTATTTTGAATAAATATTGTGGTTGAGTATTTAAGTCTGCATTTTTATTTATGAAACCCATTCTTTTGCCTGAAGCTAACATTCAAAGCAGAAAATGTGCTGTCTTAGATTGATAATTATGGACATGGAAGAATGTATGCCACGTAGGGAAGTCATGTGGATCAAGAAATTGGCAACTGGATACAGAACCTTTCACTTGTAGGTTAGAGCTCAAACCCACTTCAGGTCAGTAGTGACCAACAACTCATGGCTTTTGTTGATCAATTAAAAATAAGTAGTTCATAGAGGAGAGGTGTCAAAAAGAAGAACACCTTTTCATGTAAAATGTAATTTTTTTTGATCAGCTATAGAGCTGGTAAAAAAAAAGAAAAGAAAAAAAAGCCCCAAACTGAACAGACATGGGGTCTGTACTACTATGATGTCCTTAAAAATTATCCCCCAAGACTGCTCAGGAACATGGACACTAGTATTGTTGCTAGTCAGTGACTGGACCAAGATAAAGAGCAGTGGTTCTTCTGCACTTGTCTTAGAGCCTGTTCAGACAATGCTGCCAAAACAGCAGCTGTTGTAGAGCACAGATTCATGGGGACCCAGGCCACCTGGGACAAGCTGTAATACTACCTATGCTCCTGTGCCATGTGGAGTGGAACATGAACTGCTTTGTACTGCTATAGGCACTGGTGATCGAGCCCCCTGGAGAATCTGCATGCCTCCCCTATTAACTGCTCTGTTAGAGGCCCATCATAGGTCTTTCCCAAAGCTTGTTTAACAGAAAACACACATTCACTGTTCTCTTAAGTCCCTCCAAATAAATGTATTAGTTGTGAACATATTAACCTATTTCCCCTACCTTTGCATCCCTTGGAACTCACCTCCCTCAGCTAGTATAGTATAGGAATTTGGAGGTAGGTCAACCACATTTTCAGTCGGTTTGCTCAAATTTCTGAGAATGGCTGAGGGGTTTGGGTATCTGGGGTTCTTACAGAGAGTGGGACATTTCTTTATATTTTTGGAAGTTCTAGTTAGCTGATTCTTCTGCTCATGTGGGCTGGGTTTGTTCTTATAAATTTGTGTTTGAATTGTGCATTTTAAAGAAATTGTTAAATCACCCAAAGCTTAGGAAAGGTGCTTTTGTATATAAATCTCAATATACAACATAAAACAAAGAAATCATGCTTATTTTCTACATAAGTGGAAGACTCCTCTGGGGCTGTCAATGAAGCAGTTTTCATAGTACTAACTTCACTTGAAAATCACTGAAAAAATAATTTTAAAACCAGAAGCCCAAAACACATTCCACTAGGCACAGCCATTAATTTTCAACTTTTTTGTGATATGAATTAGAAACACATGATGGTGTGTGACATATCTAAAAAGGCATGCTGTTAGTTTAGGACTTAATTTATACTTTGTTTGGTTAACCAAATAGTCTTATTATGGTAAACCATTGAAAACAATCAGCTTTACAGTAAGTTATACACTGATAGCTAACATGTGAGTTTTCAATTTCTTTGTGATTCTATATCCCTAGATGTACAGTTAACATGTTTGCCCCAAAACAGTACATGCCTCAAAAAGAAAAGCAATAAGGAAGGAATAATGAAGATGTATTACAACAATTTTTTCTAAATCTGCACATTTTTGGTTGTATGTGTTTATGCAGCTAATATATGTAACTGTGTAACTTTTTTTTACAGAAGTGGTATTCAAAAAGTATATGTTTCTCCTAAACCTTTGTTTAGCTATTCCTCTAAAAACCCAAGCCAATGGCACACAAGAGGTCAAAAAATTACAAAGAGAATTTTGAAGTTTAAACCACATTTACAGCGCTAAATACTTTCAGAATATGGCAGCAGTCTTGCAAAAAAAATTAAAGCTTATGTATAACATTTGTCTTTTTGAAAAAGGTTGATTTGATGCTTTCAAATGCCAGTGAACTAAAACTTTACTAGTTTATATATTCAGTCAATTTTAATTTGTACTTTTCTCAATGAACAACTTCCAATTCAACCATGTCTGGCCATATCTTCAGCTATAATATTTGCAGTGCCAGCATACACCTAGGACCTGGCTCACTAGGATTTGTAGGAGTTCAGCATCTCTGAAAATCAGGCCCTTAAAGTTTATTTCAATTAGCCAATAGTTTTGTTTGTTTGTTAAATGAATCAGGTTGTTTTTCTCGTATGAATTTCACATTTTATAAAATATTTAAACCATACAGGACTGTTTTATTGTAGGCTTCACATCCATTGGAGAAATATCTTGAAAATGCCACTAGAGGGCACAAATACATATTCTCTTAGACACAGGCAAACCAAAATTAGGTTTATCTGCTGCCACATTCTTAGTCACAATTATGTTATACTTCTATAAAGCAGTTCCAAATAAATGAAACTTGCAAGTCACAGCTGAGCAGATGGAATTATGTGATTATCAGACAAGGTTATGGATTCATCTCAGGTCAAATCATTATGCCATTCTTATTTATCAGTGATTTAAAAATATGTAAAATTTGCAAATTTTACTTTAAAAGTGTGCACTGAACTAAAGAGAATCAAAAAGCTTAAGGGAAACAAAAAGCAAAAGAAGCACAATTATGAGTGTATTGTTTTGTCCTTCTGTGTTGGAAATTAAATATCATTTAGACAAATGAAGGATTAGATAAACAACAGTACACTTTCCTACAACACTGAGAAAGTGCTAGGAAATAGAAGACTGTAGTTTAGCTACCTGCCAAGCTTCTGATGCAATACCAATTTTCAAGTTTTGGATTTTGAAAGTGGAGCTGTTCACATAGTAGACTTTTGTTGATATGTTATCTCATTTATGATTTGGGATTAATTGGGTTATAGAAGCCATTGTTTCTCATGCAAACCAGCATTAAGTAATGTAAAATGATAGGATAATCTAAGGAATATTGCTTACCCCAATTGACTGAGGGCAGATGGTGGCATGTTATGTAGGTGCTGCTGTTGCCAGCCAGTTACTGAACCAAGATGAAGAGCACTGGCTGTGTTAAACCCAGAGAGAGATGATAAGTCTGCACTACTCAGTGAGTATTCTAGATATGAAAACGGAACAGACAATAGCTAAATTAAGTGGAAAATAATTAAACAATAAGTAGCACCATAATTTAAATTTACATACATAATATAATAAGCTTTTTTATCTTAATTATGCCAGTGGTATTAAATTGCAGAAACAAAACCGGAGCCTTTTCTTAAGTCAACTAATCAGTTTGGGAACAAATAATGCACAAATAACATCCTCTAATTTATGGACATAAAGATCCAGAAATGTTCTTGAACCATACAGTCATCATTGCCATGCATAAATAGTCATAGTTTCACAGTCTTTAAGGTCAGAAGGGAGCATTAGCTCATCTAGTCTGTATAGTGCAAGCCATAGAATTTCACCGTTACCTCTGTACTGAGCCCAAGAGCTTGCATTTGACTACAGTGTATCTTCCAGAATGGCATCCAGTCTATATATCCATCTAATCTATGCAGTACTGGTGTGATGTGATTTTCTGTAATGTTTAGCTGTGTGAACCAAAGACGTGCCCCTATTCAGTTATACTGCTTAGCAAAAGCATTTCGGAAAAGGCTTTATAGAGCAGTTTCCCATTATAACAATGCAGTTGCTTCTTGAATCCCTTTATGTCTCAAGTCATTTATAGACTCAGAGTAAGATAATGAGGCTTTCAATCACCTAAAGTAATACAGAATACAAATTCCTCTCCTTAGTGCAGCATACATAAAGGAGTTTCATTACTACTGAGCCACTGCATAGGTCAGTATCTTGCTCTCCCCTGCTATTCACATCTTACATTGATACTTACCAGTACCATATGTTGTGGAAATGGCTGATGGGTATCCTCCCATCCCTTGCCCTGGCAAAGTAGGAGTTGCTACGGAAACCACTGGGGTAGCCAATGACTGAGCAGACTGGGAGTTATTTATCCTCTGATTCTTTTAAAGTAAGTAAAATAAACAAATTATTGACAGGTTTAAATCAGTTAAATGTATAGGATTTCAGGGTACGTTTTGTGCATGAGATACAACTTAATACAGATTTCATGAAATTAATCATTTAACATGTGGCTTTTATGAACTCCGTCAACCCTATCATTTACAATCGTTCAAGAGATTAGTTGTCACCATAGTAACCTATTACATCAGTATCTCCTAGGAAACCAAACTTGTAACAAGTAAGATTGCTTTATTGTGGGTAGAAAAGAGACCACGTGAAAAACTGATGAAATATATAAACTCAACTTCTATTGTTTTGTTTTTCATTCAAATGCAAAAATTTTATTAAAATCAGCAATAATGGATTTTATGTTTAATTCAGTAAGCAATATTGCGGCAGTGCTGCATAATAAACTCTCTCCAGCAGATGGTGCTCTGGCTACTTCATTCTTTCTCACAGTAAAACAAACTTCAAAAATATTCCCTAGCAAAGCAGTTATACATTTGTCTTTAATTCTGGATATTTCAATGCACAAACTGCACCAAGGAATTCAAATTCTAGGAGCAAAAGGATAAAATGTCCAGAGAACCACTTACAAAAACCCCTAATAAGGTGTGCCACTTGCAAAAAAAGTAGTCTACTTTTAGCATGCTAGCAAAATACTAATAGTGGCTAAGCTTCCTTCTCAAAGGCTGTTTTTTTTTAATATGCAGAGGTTGAACAATATAGGTAACAATTTCATTCTTGTCACCTATGTTATATACCAAATCGATAATACTGGGAATGCTTAATTTTATTTCAACCACTAACTCCATATAAAAATCAGACAAAACAATTGTTTTTGTATTATTAGGATGAGCATCACTACCACTTACCAAAAGCAGATCAACATCCTCAGACTGAGAGCATAGGAAGGAGTGTTAATAATTAGTAAACGTAAATATTTATCAGCAGACAGCTTTCAAGCACAATGAATAGCTTCATCTGATAGGCATAACAGGTTAAATAATTTTTGAACACTGTCTACAAAAATAACATTTCATAAAGACATTCTTTGTCCTCCTTATGAGATATTTGTCTCAATTGTGAAGACAATCTATCCTGTTTTCAGCACAGGTCTTTGTCTCACTATTCATTATTTCTCTCTCCAGCCCCAGTGGCTGCCGAGATTGTATAGTAGCACCTTGTTGCCAGAGACCTGACCAGTCAAAGAATCCCTTGGAAAGTATCAGTTTTAAGGTCCTTGGCATAAATCATTGGATGGAGACAGCTTGTCACAGCCTTGGTCTACTTGAGTGTAGCTTCATAAGAGACTGTATTTGTTACTCCTCATCTTTTAAGAAGAGAGCGTCACATTTCTGGGGTTTTAGTATGATATTCAAAGTTAATTTATAATGCATCAGGCTAAAGTAGCCAACTTGCAAGTTGTTTTAATAGCTTGTCTGTTACATAATGGAAAAATGTGTTTGCAGCACTATCAGGATCCTTTTTTAATCATCCTCACTTTTAATGTTACATCGCTCATGAAAGATTTACTCTTTTGTACGGAATAGAAAGACACTAACATGAAACGCTTGATGACTCAACCTTATATCATAGTCCTCTGCTTCAGCTTTGTTAACAGACAGGAGATGCATAGCTCCCAGGTTAGATGCTTTCACTTTTTCTTACTACATCTAAGGAATAATTACTGCTTCTCATCATTATAAAATGTGACCCTTGTTCCCAGCACGACAGATTTCCAACTCATTTGTTTCTGGTTAGTCTGTCATTTGCTTAGGCTCTGATTGTGTGGAAACTAAACCAAAGTTGTTAATTGCAGACCATGTATAGGACTAAGTTCAATGTTGTAACAAATCTAGGAAAGGATTCTCCAGTCATTAGGAAGAAGTGCTAGGAAATTGAGAGTGTGCAGAAAACAGTTACCATTTTTCTAACTGAATAGAAAAAAGGAAGTAAAAATGACTTCATAAAAAATATAAACAGACGTGGAACCAGTCTACAACCAGAGCGGATTGGACAATGTCAGAACGTAGGGCCTGATCCAAAGCCCATGGAAGTGAATGGGAGTCTACACAGAGAAATAGACATAGTTTGAAGGGAAAGAAGAAATGCCTAAAAAATGCATTACCACTGATGGCATTGTATTTTTGCTGCCTGGTGGAATAAGCACTCGGAGATCTGGTTTACGGTTGTTCATTCCCAAATTCATTGGGGGCGGAGATTTTGCTTGCATATTCTTGTTCAAGTTGCCAGGTGAGACCAGCAGACCTGGTGAATTTCGGGGGTTGCCATACCCATTCCCTGTTTTTTTTTGGAAAAACAGAACAAAATGTTAAGAAGAGGAGTAGAGATTCAAACACATTTCCTAAGGTTGTACATGAAAATTAAAGCTTGATATTACTAAAACCAGCACATAAACTGACAAAGCTTACTCTGGGTGCAGTGTAAGTGCCCATGTGTGAAAATATAACCCATCTGGTATTTGGAACAATTGGTTTTGAGACACTTTTCCTCGTGGCAGTTGACCTTTCAATGATGCAGTGAAGTAAAATGTGATTATCTGACACTATTGATATACTGTAGAGTATTGTGCACTCAGACCAGCTAAAACCTAACTTTTGTTACAAAGAAGAGTCAGGAAAAGTCAGACAATCTTACAGTTGAAAAAAATGCAGAAAACTGTGCTGTGCTTTCATGGACAAATACAAGAGGATTGTGACTTGGCTGACTCACTCCTTTCCAGTTCATGGTTTTGTTTTGTTTTTAGACAAAGAACAAGTATAGCAAGGCTATAATTTCCAGAAAAAGCCGGGGGAGGAATAGGAAGACTCTTAAATGCTTTTCTACTCTCTTCCCCTGACTTTTAGGACCTGATCTTGTCAACAATAAATTCAATGGGAGAAGGAGCATGTCCTTATTTGGAAAATGCCTGATATCTTTCCTCCTGCCTTCCGCAAATCCTTGAAACAATCCTGACAGGCAAATGCTTCGTATTGTGCTAATTTGGAAGCAGTTTCTCCTCTATAACTGCAATAATGCTAGTGCTTGAATAGCAATGCAATTAATGTCTTCCCAGCCCACCAAAAACAAGACCTTTCCCCTCTCACCCATGAATCCCCCACCTCATACCCGCAGAGAAAGCCTGGGAAAAGAGATGGCTTTGTAATGGCTCTCCAAATTCTGGCTCTGTGGGACCAAGGGAGGGAGAGACAATGCACAACCCCACTGAAGTAAATAATATTAAATCTTTAATTCAGACAGAGAGGGAACTCTCACATATGAATATCAAGAAAACAAATATTAATCAAAATATTCAATTCTGGGCTCATGTTTAGTTCAGAATTAGCAGACTGAGATATGCATTAAAAAATAACAAGGGAATATGGGCTTGTAAGCAAGGCACTGACCTAGAAATTGGAAAACTTGGGTTCTGTTCTTAGTACTAACACTAACTTCCTGCATGATCAGGGACAAGTAATCTAACCTCTATGGGCCTCAGTTTCTCCATCTTTAAAATGGGGATGATTGCCGTACCTCGCAGGGGTGTATTTGAGGCTAAATTTGTAGGGTGCACCATAGGAATACTGATAAATAAAAGAATGCATCCTCTTGGTGTAATGTAGCGTGTTGATTTGTGTAATTAAAATGTGTCTGAGTACTAAGAATATTAAATCATAATTTTAATCTGCAAACACCTAAGGCTAAATGTATTCATTATATTAAGTATAGTGCTCTTCCGGATACTTGGAAAAAACTAAGATAAAGACTTTAAAGCATCAAAATGACTTCAGTTATATTTAAATTTTTAAAAAGTCTTGTTCATAGTTAAGTTGGCTGTTTTTTTTCTCAACAGCATCCTACAGGTAGCAAGATAAAATATGTATTAATTAAAAAGTGGATTTTACATTCATCAAAACTGAAGTAACAGAGCACTTGCAAGAATTTTTCATTTAGTATCATACAGGTTTTTTTAATGAACAATTATTTTGAATGTGTATTTGCTATATTTTTAGCCTTAATTAATGCTATGGGTTATTAGAGAGATGGTGATTGAAAGGAGGACATTTTAAGGATGGTATTTTTCTAGAAGCTATGCAGTGCTTTTTTCTTTAGATGAAGTTCAGTTTGACAAACACAACATATGCTTTACTCGTGAGATCTGGTTTAAACAAACAATCAAATGGAAAATTATCTTGGTAATTGCAAAAAAAAGAAGCAGCAGCAGCATTAAAAAAAACTGTTAAGAAGTGTGGTGAAGTGATCTACAGAAGAAGCTGAAGCATAGGCAAGGTTTTCTCTGATACTGGTTTTCATATAGGAGCTATTTTGTTAAAAGGAAGTAAAACCGCCCTGTGAAATGTGTTGTAATATGATATGACAAGCATTTGTTCCATGTGTGAAAATGAAGCTGTTTTATAAAAACTGTATGCTTGGTTTTTTTTTTAATATTCTATAATAAACTTTCTGAGATAATCCAGCAAAGGCCATGTACCATAGCGGATTTTTTCTGCTTCTGATTTTTGGAGAAAAGAAAGTACAATTTTCCAGAAAAGATTTTTATCAACCCAATGAAAGAATTTAGTTTATTTAATGAAAAGAATTTAACATCAGGAATATCTTTCCATCATTTAGAAATTATGCTATTCAAAACAGCAGGTTTTTAATATGTATTTATCTACTGATATAAAATATTTTGAACACTGATGATATTTTTTAGGTTTATATTTTTAGAACATCAAATTATTTTTAAGAACTACTGCAATCTTCTCTTTACCAGTGGATTTCTGCTGTTCTTGGCATATTATGCCAGCTAGCATTTTGGAGCCATATAATGACCATTTCTCTTTCCAGCCACCAAATTGTTTTTCTTTTGGCATAATGTGGAATCAGGAATGTAAGACTGTGGACTCTAAACCAATGATATTGGAACCCATCATTTGAAAATCAATGATGAATACGTGCATGCGGTTTACAGCGAAGAAGAGCCTGCATTTAAACCAGCTCTCTAAACCGCATCCTCCTTCTTACTCACAAAGCTGTGGCCTGCTCTGAGGCAGCTGTCCCACCTTCAGATAAATCCACCAAAGAGAATGGTCTAATTTACATTCAGAGGCAAAAAAACTGTATAAGCCTTCTAATATACAGATTAAACCTTTCTTCATCCTATACTTTAAAATTACACTCCGCCTGGAGAATTATCAATTTAGATGTGACTGTATGCAGAACATCACATTCCACTACCCACTAGAAAGCACAAAAATTATATATCATGTATGAATGGATTTCCTGATTATAGATTATAAGAAAATGAAGAACAGATGGATTTTAGAGTAAGTTTGCTTTACATTTTTATTTGGTTAAAAGCCATATTTTCACTGGAATAGAACATTTAAAAACATTATGGATATAATTTATAATGCAAAGTGAAAATAAAAACAGTAGATGTACAAATTTTAAAGGGCATATGTCAGAACGTTCAAATTTACAGCAGTTTCAATTCAAGAAACTTTAAGCACAAATTATATTTTCCTGTGTTTTGTTTGTTTTTGCTTTGTTGACTTTAAAGAGAGAAAAGATTTTGCACATAAAAATAAATTGCTTATAGCGAAGTAAAATAGAGGTGTAGCACAACACCACTAAATGTAGTGCAAGATTTTGTATTCGGATTAACTGCACAATATAAAGAAAAATTCTTTCTGAGTATAGACTCCTTTTCTTGGGCATGTTCCTGTGCCCATCAACCAGGGAAAACTCCCACTGACTTCTGAGAAAATATTGCTTAAGTAAAGATTGCAGGACTGACCCTTATATATCACCTTTTAAACTCTGTTAGATCCAAGAAAGAAATTTCTAGTAGCAGGAGCTAGTTAATCAATAATAATAAATACAAAATGTTAGTCCATTAAAGGAAAGATATTACCGGTACTTGAACTATATGAGATATATTTTCTCATTTATTTCAAATTAATTATTTTTAATTGTTCACTTCTATGCTGTAAGAAATTTAAGATGAATTTTCAAAAGTGCCCAGCAAGCAAAGTTAGGCCAATGCTAAGTACTTTTGAAAATTTCATCTTTAATAGCCAGTAAACAGAATTTAAGAACGGATGCCGTATCCCTCACTCAGCTTAAGGCCCTATCAGTAAGGACAGCAGGATTCGGTGCACATTTTTTTATTCTAAAATGGCACCATCAAGAATTTTAGGCTCAAAGTTAACCAAGTTGGACAGTGATTCCTGTTTAGATTTCTAAAAGTTTTGATTAGTTTCATTTCATCATTAAAAATCCAAGGAAATAAAAATAATAAATGAACAACAACAAAGAAGAAGACAAAGAAGGAAAAATACTTGTCACGCAGGCTGAGATTTTCAAAGCTGTCTAGGAGCTTTTGATGCCCAGTTCCCATTCATTTTAATCGTAATGTAGTGTCCAAATTCTTGAGGTGAGTTTGAAAACCTCAGTGATATTTTCAAATTGCCAGCATTACTATTCACCTACAGAGTTACTTTTGGACATGTATAGTCATTTGCACAACCTTAATTCGTGTGACCAGCAAACCTCTGAAAATATATGTGAACTTCAGAATGACACTATATAAAAGAGAGAGCCGCCTATGCTGTATTTTACCTTGAAATTTATAAAACACAAAGAATAAATGAGAGAAGAATGCAGAGAGTAACAGAAATCTTGCTAATTTTACACCCAATTCTACATTCTTTACTCAGTCTAATCTCCCATTTGACTACAAAAGGAATTTTGCCTGAATAAGGAGTAATTAAATGCTGATATACAGGCCTCTAAGGACTTAGGTGTCTCTTTTCCTCTTAGTCCATGTATATATTTCTTACTTCCATTAATTCATGTGCACTGATGGCAGAACAGAGCTTATACTTTACCACCAAAACAAAATGGATACTCACCCTAATGCATAAAAGCCCAGGAAATCATGCTCACCTACAACATAATTTTGGAAGGAGCTAATGACTGAAGGCTTTTACTCACATGTTGCAAATGCTAATAATTTCACAGTACATTACCTTGGCTAACTGCAAGCAATAGAAGAAAACTGAAGTGGAAATATGTTATCTGAGAAGAAGAAAATCTTTGCATTAAAGTACCTGCCCATTCCCACACTATTACACTAATGGACCTTCTCTATTGAATTACAAGGAGCAGACCAAGATAGATGTGGTGTATAAAATCTACTGACTTTTAATGAAAAGTATTCTATGGCATATCATGAAATATCAGCTGCTTTTGTCCTGAAGTGGAGAAGGGTATGGGGCTAAATAAATATTTTTAGGAAAGTAGAGAAAAATAGCTCAACAATTCTGTCTTTTAAAGATTTTTTAAAAATAATCATTCCTTAAAAAGTGACTATGTAAATTTAGAGATAAAAAAGCCTGTATGATGTGATGTGATATTATATTATATCCCGGCGAAGTAGCTTAAAGATCATTAATGAGAAATTGTTGCCCTTTCCTCTATAGGTATATAGGGTCCTAGCCACAGTGCAGTTCTGCTATATAAGGGAGAGGTAAGGATTTAGGGGCTGTGCAGATACGATGATGATGAGAGCGGTGGAAACAATTTAGCAACAGGCTGTGGCTGAGAGTGTGCAAAATGAGAAGGTCCAATTACCCCTTCCTATACTCTAAAGGGCAAATGCTTAGTGGAGCTCCCCTGGGGCTGTACAGTTTCCCATTGCTGCCGCTGCAGGGCAATGATCAAATCTTTGGATAGACAAAGAACCTACCACCGATGTCCCAATGAAAATAAAGTATAATTTTAAAACATAACTAACAAGAAATGAGTGAATGCATTTGATAAACCAGCCTAGTAACACACAATATTGGTAAGACCCACGATGGCTTGGGAATAGGAAAGTGGGTGGGGAGGATCTGCTCCTCAGGGAACAGGATGATTTCCATGAGGAGAAAATTGTATGTCAGTCCTCTTCCAGCCCCTGGAATAGGGGTGTGCCAGGGGATGAGAGAGAAGCAAGCTTTTAGCTATTCTAGGTGGGTGGGCAGACCTTTGGGGAACTTTGCAGCCAAGGTTACACCAAGGTCTGAATGACCTTGTACTTGCACTCCCCCGTCTATCTGTATCCATCTATTGTCTCTTGTCTTATACATAGTTTGTAAGCCCAGGAGGCAGGGATCATCTTTTTGTTCTGTTTGTACAGCAGCGAGCAAAATATGGCCGTAATCTATGATAGAGCAATACAAATAATAAATAATAAAAATACTGGGAGCACACTAGTTATTTCAATCCAGTTTTGTCCTCTCTACCCAGCTAAATGCAGAAATGGAACAACACACAATCAAAACCCTTGTGCAGATTCCCCCCCACCCCTAACATAGCTGCTATTGTCAATATTATTATCAGTTCTCATAATGACTGTCCATCGGTCCATACAATTTGCATTGTTTGGTAATTCCTTACCATCTGATTTAGGAATTTAGGAATATATTCCTCTAACACAGGAAAACATTATGTTTCCTATTTTGTTACCTCTAATTGTATTGACTTACATGTTTCCACTTCCACAAAACTGTTTAGCTCTTTGGTTTATATATCACATTATCTTATTTGTCCTGGAATTTCACCTGATCAACTCAGCAACTCCATTTTAATTAAACAAGCAAAACCACTTAAGACTATTACATGCTGATCTTCATATTTGCACTAATTTATAGTACTTTTGAGCTTAAAAAGTCTTGGACAGTTCAGGGAATAAGAGACCTGAAGCTTTACACTATGGGCTCTTCAAGTGTTTAAGGCCAGAGCTCTTGTTGGGTAACAGGGGTCAGATGGTCATGGTGAGGTGACTGGCCCTGACTGAGATAGCCAGCATGCTTTTGGGTTGTGAGAGATAAAGTGAGGGTCAGATATAGTGTGGAGTTTAGTGCCACAGTCAGCGCTAGAAACATCTAATTCTTGTACACTAGAGGCCAGAACTTCAAAGGAGCTCAGCACGCAAAATCAGGGCTGGATTTTCAGAAAAGTTCAGCTCCCATTCAGCCAGCATGCCAACTCTTCTGAAAATTGGGCCTTCAGTGTTGCATTGGGTATGTCTACACTGCAAAAAAAGACCTGAGGCAGCAAATCTCACAGCACACGTCAATTTAAACTGGGGCTCAGGCTGCTGGGGCTAAACATAGCAATGTAGATGTTCCTGCTCAGGCTGGAGCCTGGGCTCTGAAACCAAGGGAGGGGGTGGGTCTCAGAGCTCAGGCTCCAGCCTGAGTGAGAACTTCTACATTGCTAGTTTTAGCCCCACAGCCCAAGCCCCATGAGCCCAAGACAGTTGACCCAGTCTCTGAGACTTGCTGCTGTGTTTTTTCTTCGCAGTATACATGTATCGACAGGGAGCTGCTGGGTGCTTAGCTCTTCTGAAAATCTGTCCCTTATCTAAGTGCTTAAAAGAGAGATGAGCTCTTTTGAAAAGCTGGCCCCAATTGTCGTTGCTGAGCACTTGAAAATCTGGCCCACACCTCTTTTCAAAATTTGGTTTTAGGACTCAGATTTTCATCTGGATTTGGATTGCCCAATGCCCACTGGAAATTAATGCCTAGTTCCAGGGAATCAATTAAGCACATGCATACTTTAAAGCATGTGATTAGTTCATCCCCTCATCTTGGGCATTCACAGATGGACAGCCTCAATTTAGCCCTTTGTATGCAAATAAACTACATTTTCTTTTCGTATGAACTGCCCTTGAGTATTGAATCATGAGAAAGGGCAAAGAAGCTTATATAATAGGGGAAAACACATTATTGGAAAATATAACCCTTTTTGAAGATATTAAGGGGAAAATGTTTTGAATCTGGAGACAATATTTTGGTATTTATCCCCACTTTACTCCTTGAAAACCTTTTTAAAACATAGGGCAATTCATTTACTTCTTCAGCTGTTTTAAATCAATGACCTTTTGGGGAAAATATCACTACATATTTTAGAGAAAATATTTCAAGATAATAATTAACTCCAAATATAAATGACTATATAATAATAAAAAAAAACACCTTAATTTTTAGCTTCCCCCAAGGAAATTTTAGAAATATTGGTTACTATTTCTTTTTCATAAACAGTGATAAGTGGTATATTTGTTAAATTACATATTTCTTCTTACAGACATAACTGCTGCAGAAATGAAGAACACATGGTTTCAAATTCATGTTCAGAAAAACTGGTGACTGCATATTCGGAACACAAATCACACAATCCTAAATCTCCATCCTTTCTATGTTATTAAATTAGATCTTCTCAGAAAAGGGCAGCATGTGAGGTAAATTTGCAGTTCTGTGCAAGCAGTTGTAAATACAAAAACAGAGTTACTGACCCTGCCCTATCTCCTCTTATTTTGCTCTGATACTTTGAGTAACAGTTCCTGCTATTATCAGGGGACAAATCAGTTTGCAAAAAATGTGGACAATAACTGGAGTCTATGGCTTGAATACTTTAATTGGGGAATCATGCTGAAAGCTAATGGGCAAGAGGCACATTAACTCAATATTGCCAGGAGCTTCTGAGTGCTGCTTTGCTGCAAAATCTGTATTCCCAGCTCCAAGGGGTTAAATGCATTTCTTGCTTTTCTTCCTGGAGCAAACCCATAGCTGCATTCCAAGATCTAGGAGGCATCAACTATCTCTTTCAGTACTCAAGGGTAAGCATGAAATCCAGATGTTTGCTGATTTGCAACACTTCCTTATATTCTCTTTCTCTGAACAAAGATAATAAGAAGATATGTAACCAAAATATAAAGGATAAAATCCTAGCCTCACTAAGTGAATTGCAAAACTCTCATTGACTTCAGGATTTTACTCAATAACTCCATGTTACTGTTTGAGCATGGATTTTCTAAAGGAATATTTTTAATTGCTTGTCATAAAAATAAAAATGAAATTGATCATGCTTGTCTTTAAAATCCTACTTATAGAGAACTGCAGCTTGTATGACTCACTTAATTGTTCACTACTTGTGATCTTAGGGCTTTCTCTTTAGGAGAGATGTGAGGGTGTTCTCATTATTGACTCAGTCATTTATCCTTTCAATCTATCTTTTTATAAATACAAATATTGAGACACTATAAATTAGAGACAAGATAAGACAGAGAATAACTCAAAGATCATTCTGTTAACACTTCCACAACTGTTCAAAACCCAGTAAAGGGCCACATTTTCGCAAAGTTCAGGCTGAGGTCTACACAGAAAAATGGAGTTGGTTTCAGGCACCTGTTTACGTGATTGTACATCAGTTAACACTTTTGTGTGCAATTACTGTTAGCATGTGTTTCTGTTTTTTGTGTATGGACCACAGCCTTCACTCTTTGGTGTTTTTCTTAAAGCCCCAGCTCCTGGAGTCAGATGATAATGGGAAAATCTCAGCTGTCATTAAAAATATTTTTTAAAAGAAGTTTCTAGCCTGTTCTCCTGGTTGTGGAGAAAAGCTTGAAAATGTGACAAATAAAAGTTCAAGCCCCAGAAGGCAAATAAAAAAACTAACAATTATTTTATTTATTTTAAAATCTCATGGTTTTTAAGACAATCTCATGATTCTTGAATGCTTTAAGTTGTCAATATTGAAAAAGTAATGAATTATGGTGTAAAAAGGTCTTGAGATTAACCAAAGATCCACCATGCATCTCAGTAAGCGGATGGACTGTATACAGAACGACTGTAAACTCGAAACAAATATACGCAATTTGTTGGGGAAGAGTCCACATGGCTTTGTAATCATGCCTCACCAATCAATTAGAATTTTTTGAGGCTGTCAACAAGCATGTGGATAAGGGTGATTCAGTTGATATAGTGTAGGTGGATTTTCAAAAAGCCTTTGACAAGGTCCCTCACAAAAGGATCTTAAGCAAACTAAGTAGTAGTCATGGGATAAAAGGGAAGGTCCTCTCATGGATCAGTAACTGGTTAAAAGATAAGAAATAATAAATGGCCAGTTTTCACAATGGAGAGAAGTAAACAGTGAGGTCCCCATGGATCTGTACTGGGACCTGTACTGCTGAACATATTCCTTAATGATTTGGAAAAGGGAGTGAACAGTGAGGTGGCAAAGTTTACAGATGATACCAAATTTTTCAAGATTGCAGTCAGCTTTGGACTAAACTAAGAGTTACAAAGGGGTCTTACAAGACTCGGTGACTGAGCAACAAAATAGCAGATGAAATTCAACACTGATAAGTACAAAGCAATGCACTTTGAAAAAAATAATCCCAACTATAGATAGATAGATTCTAAATTACCACTCATTAAAGAGATCTTAGAATCATTGCGGATAGTGCTCTGAAAACTTCAGCTCAATGCAAAGGAGCAGTCAAAAAGGCTAACAGAATGCTAGGAACTATACAGAAAGGGATAGAAAACAAGACAGAAAAATACCATAATGCCATTACATAAATCCATGGTGCACTCGCACGTGAAATACTATGTCCAGTTCTGGTTGTCCCATCTAAAAAAGGAACTGGAAATGGTTCAGAGAAGGGCAACAAAGATGATCAAAAGGTATGAAATGACTTCCAGAAAGGAGAGATTAAAAAAGCTAGAGCTGTTCATTTTAGAAAAGAGACTATTAATGGGGAGGGACATGAGAAAGCTCTATAAAATAGTGACTGGAATGGAATGGAAAAAGTGAATAGAGAAATGGTATTCATCTTTCCCTACAATACAAAAAACCAAGGGTCACCCAATGAAATTAATAGGTAACGGGTTTAATACAAACAAGAGGGAATACTTTTTTTTTCACACTACACAAGCAACCTGTGGAACTAATTGCCTTGGGATGTTGTGATGGCCAAAAGTATAGCTGGGTTAAAAAAATAACTCGATTAGTCCATGGAGGACAAGTCTACCAATGGCTATTAGCCAAAATGGTCAGGGATGGAACCCTATGCTTGGGACAACCCTAAACCTCTGCCAGAGGAAGACAGAGAAGTTTCTCTCCAAAATTGCCCTGCTCTACATTGTCTCCCTGAAACTCTGGTACTGGCCATTGTTGGAGATAGGATACTGGATTAGATGGACCATTGGTATGGCCGTTCTTATGTTCTTTCTTTTAGACTGTAAACTCTATGGGGCAAGTACTGTTGTTTACAATACATTTATACAGCATGTACCCCAGAGAGGTTCCTATCTGATGGGAGCTTCTAGATATACTACAGTATAAATGGTTATGTTAATAATAATAATAATAATAATAATTTTTAATGCATTTCTTTATTTAACATATTCCATATTTATGGCCCAGGAAATATTTTCCCATTGACATTCACCAAAGCACATCTGTAGGGCAAGGATAAGAATTCATGTGTAATCCTTTAAATCTGTTTCCTTGAGCATTAGATTAGATTGTTTCAGTTTGGATTTTCACCAGAGCCTAAGGGAGGTAGGCGCCTTCAGAAATTCCAACCTGATTGTTTTTTCTCCTGCTCACAGGCTTATTTGGGCACATTGCTTCTTCTTCTTCTTCTTTTTTTTTTTTAAATAAATCTTTGTTTTCGTTGTATTTTTTTAAAAGGTGTTGTCCAGAAATCTTCCAGCCTGAGGACTCAGAAATTAAAAATAACTACTACACACATTTCTATTTGATATGAAATAGTAATAGAATGTATAATCCATTTGTACACAGTAGGACTAAGTGAAGTAAAATCATGACTAGGTGAAGTAAAATCAGTAGTGTAGCACTAGTGAGTTATGATATTGGCTGACAGAGAGATCCAAGACCCAATCTGGCAAAAACTGAGATGGCCTCTGGTATGCTGTACTTAATTTTTGGAAGAGGGGATTTTACCACATGCCTCCTTAAGTACTTCCTGCTTGACTGCCTGCCGATTCATAGATTAATATGGGATTGTTTTTTTTAAAAGTACCAGGAAAAGTTTTTCAGAAATGACTAGCGATTTCTGGGTGCCCAACCTGAGTGACCATAGAGGGGCTGGATTTATAGAAGAAAGCTCAGTACTATTTGAAAATCAGTCTCCATTAAAGTGTTTTTGACACCCCAAATTGCTAGTTACTTTTGAATTGTGTATCCCCTTTTCTTTTGATATTGGCTTTAAGAGGGAGAAAGTGAGGAAACAGTAATGAGAAAAACAAATTACAAAAAAAGAGAGAAGAAAAGAAACAGTTAAAATGGCATTTTTGTTGAAAATACTGCTAACCTTAACCCTTTGGAGAATCTCAGATTGGATTTAAAGGTTCAGGGTCAAATTCTGCTCCTATTTCATTATTATTTACAGTGGTGTAAACATGAAATAACTCTGTTGGCATCTGTGGACTTATTCCAGATTCATACCTGTGTAACAGAGCAGAACTTGTCCCACAATATTTTTCTAGTTATATTCAATGGAAAAATTAAAAACAACATAAAACTATGTGCTCCTTATATGAAGACCCAATACTGGTGTGAAATGCAAAATATAATCCAACTTTAGAGGTAGTGAAAACCAGGAACTCAAAACATATGGGCAAAGAAAGGCTGCCAAAATCAATTGTAGCACTAAGTTTTTAAGGAGCAGTCAACAATTATTTGAAATCTTTATCCTCTGTCAGGCTTTCAACAATGTTAAACCACTACACAAAATTATAGCTCAGATAATGCACAGCAATAAAAACACTTCGGTCTCATTATTAGTTTCTTGTCAAGTTCCCTGCAACTTAACTGGTTTATGTTTAAGGGTAAATGTGCTCCCTAAAAATTAAAACATTGCATACTTTACTATGTAAACAGGTAGCATGTCACTTGATTAAGCGGTTACTATGAAAGGTGTAACTCTAAAGGCATTTTACAACATACTGGTTTAGTCCCAAGAGTTCTTGTTATTTTCTTTCACTCAAAAATCTCTGGTTTAAGAGAACAGCACCAATGCCATTGATATATTTATAATTTAGCAGCTATACTAAATGAGAAGTTCACTCTAATTTTGCTGGCAGTTGCTACTCTCACAAAGAATCATAGAAGAATCATAGAGTCATAGAAGATTAGGGTTGGAAGAGACCTCAGGAGGTCATCTAGTCCAACCCCCTTCTCAAAGCAGGACCAATCCCAACTAAATCATCCCAGCCAGGGCTTTGTCAAGCCAGGCTTTAAAAACCTCTAAGGACGGAGATTCCACCACCTCCCATGACATGACATAAACTCAGGGCCGGTGCAACCCATTAGGTGACCTAGGTGGTCGCCTAGGGCGCTAGCATTTGGGGGGCGGCATTTTGGGTCCTTCGGCGGCGACCGTGGTGGCCGGATCTTCGGCCGCCCCAGTCGTAGTTGGCATTTAGGTGGAGGGTGCTGGGGCAGGGGCGCGCGGGGAGGGCCGCCTGCAGCAAGTAAGGGGGGGGGGCAGCACGCAGGGGAACTGCTCCCCGCCCCAGCTGACCTCTGCTCCGCCTTCTCCCCTGAGCACGCCACCCTGCTCTGCTTCTCCTGCCTCCCAGGCTTGTGGCGCCAAACAGCTGATTGGCGCCGCAAGCCTGGGAGGCGGGAGAATTGGAGCGGCGACGGCGTGCTTGGGGAGGAGGCGGAGCAGACATGAGCTGGGCCGGGGAGCTGCCACATGGCTTCCTGGGCCGGGGGGAGCTGCCGCAGGGAGGGCACCTCAGGGCGGAGGGGAGGAGCTGCTGCAGGGGAGGAGGGCACCTCAAGGTGGAGGGTGGCGTGGGGAGCTGCCACAGGGCTCGGGCGGGGGGGTCGCAAGGTGGAAGTTTCGCCTAGGACGTGAAACATCCTTGCACCCACCCTGCATAAACTGTCCCACTAGAGTTTGACTAAGAACAAATTTATTCTAAGAAACCTACGGTAATCTTGATTTTACTTTAAAAATACCACTATTGGTATTTAATTGTGTAGAATAATAAAAATGTAGTCAGCCTTCTTAAGTTTATGTCTTGGGTTGACTCACAAAGTAAAACTATGGATGATTTTAGGGTTATTACACATAACAATCCAAACCAACATAATAACATAGTTTTCAAAACATGGATGTAACTAACTTAAGTAGCTTTTTCCGTTTCCCATTTTCTAGTTATCATGTAATTTGTTAGAGTCATGCCAGAAACTTGTGCCCTTTTGTTGCCCATCAAAAATAGTTTCATTTTGTAGTGATTGAAATTAAACTTTTGAACAACTTAGCTCTTCTTCTTGGAGTGCATTATTTTGAATATAAGCTATTTTTGGATGGTGCAGAAAAAATGCAAATTCATAAAGTTCTAATTTGGCAAGAAATAGGAATCCTAACAAATTAAACCACATGATTGTGCCACCATCTAAGATGCCAAATGGAAAAAACACTGGGGTCTCTGTTTTGTCTGAAAAATGGTTAACAAAGAGAACTTTTGATGTTTATTCTTCTGTACCCTTATGAGAGAGAAGGCTCTCCAAAATAGTGGCATTGTTGAATGAAGCTACTGAGGCAGACGATTCAACCATATATGACCTCTCATCGTCCTTCAGCCCTATATCAAATCCCCCCTACTGCTTTGCATTTAAGACATGAGGAACACATATCTGAACTGGTGTTTTTGGCTCTTATTGCCAGATAAAGAACAAAGACTATTCATATAATTAAATATTTATGAGGTGTTTCTGGTAATGTCCCTCTTACACAGAATGAAATCAATTGACCAGCCCAAAGATACACTGCTTGAAAGCCAAGTGTGTAATAATAGAATAAGCAATCTATATTCTCAAAGGGTCATTCTGTCCTCTTTATTATACCTAACTTAAAAGAAAAATACACATTAAAAAAGCATGGTCCCTATACTTAGTGTGTTGAATGTGTCTTCTTTAGACAGTAAAATGTGTATAGATTTTAATGAGCACCAAGAATGACAAAGCCAACTATACATTTAGAACAGCAATCACTTTAGTAGACACAAACATTTTTCGAATGAAACACTGCCCTCCTTACTGCTTCCCAGCACCTTTGTAAGAATGAAAAGAAGAGGCAAACCAATGATGGTGCTACCATGACATGTCTTAACAGGCCAGTAGAGGGAGCTCATTAATAGGGCAATCAAACTTCCTCTCTGAGTTTCATTGCTGTGGTGCCTGAAGCTTCAATCATGTACATGGTCAAAAAAGGGTATGACATGAAACCATCAAACATCACCAAAATGAATCTTTTTTAGCTGCATTTATTCAAAATACCAACAGATAATAAGAAAATTGTAATTTTCTAGCATGGGTTTTGTGAGAATAGGAGAGACTAATGGCTAAGATCCATATGTTCATGTGTTCTGCATGCTGTAGTCATACGGTAATACAAAATGACCTCTCCAAGCTGCAGTGCCAGTTGAAAATGCCTACTTGGTCCACTGCTGTGCTGTTTCAATTTCAGAACATATCCAGCATGCAAAATCTGTGATATATTTGTATGTAACAACATGAAAAAGAAAAAAAGAAAAAGGAGTGGCCTGAGGCAAGTTGGGAGAAGTCAGGGGGGCAAAAACAAAATATTATATCTAGTACCCTGGGTAAGTACCCTAATGATATAGTGTAAGAGAGTAGAGCTTCAGAATATGTACCACCAAGTATTGCTACCACTGGTGTATGGTACACATGATAATGCAGCATCACTGTCCTGGTAGTATACTGCAGCATTTACTGAGCCCGGGAGAAGTTCCTACAACATAAAAGCAACATCACTCTGATATTGCAGTCCTTACCAGGCATAGCTCCAATTTAAATCAATTGGATCCAATATTTTTCTATGCCTGGATCTCCTAAAGTCTTTTGAAAATTCCTTGTCTGTTAATCTTTGATTCTATAAAGCAATTAAGTAAATGTTTCATTTACTCCCGTTTCATTGCAATTTTTGTAGCTCAAAATCAGTACAAATGGCAAGTGTTTAACTTAGTAGATGCTGAAGTGCTTTGTTGAATAGGGGTGGAGTTAAGCATATGATTAAAATGAAACATGTGCTTAAGGGCTTTGTTGAATCTAGGTCCTCATAAGAGACCAAGTCCTACAGTCTTTACTCAAGTTTATACTCACTGGGCAAAATCCTGGCCCATTGAAGTGAATGGCAAAACTCCCATTGATTTCAATAGGATTGGGATTTCACCCCTTGACTTCGAAGGGAGATTTGGCAGAATAAGGGCTGTGTGACTGGGCCTAAAGATTTTTACAGAAAAGCTTTAGGTTAAAAGGAAAAGCTTGAGGACACTTTGTACATGGAAATCTATTAAGGGAGTGGTATTCTCAATGGTGGCCTAATTTTGCTCCCATTGAAGTTGATGGTAGAACTCCCATTGACTTGGCAGAGCTGAGCTCTTTTGAAAGTCCTATTCTAAGCATACAGTTATTTTAAGACCAAGCCCATGGTACTGATCTGTTGTGGTGCATAATACAAAATAATATTACGCAACATAAAATTCTCTTCTCTTTACCTGCACTGGTGCCTGCACCGGTTGTGAGGTCCCCACCCATCAGACCACCTAGGGGTGCAAATAAAATAGTCAAAATGATAATGGCTAAAATAAACCACAAAGGTCAAGCATTTTAAACAATATTAACATGTTTACTCTCAGATGACCCGTTCCAATGTCCACTGAAGTTCCTGGACATCTTTTAACTGACTTCAGCGGGCGTTGGATCAAGCCCATAATCTTAAAACTGCAAAATGCCCTTTGTAAGGTTTTACAGCTAACAATATTTGTGTCACGATGTCATGCAAACACAAAAATATGTGGAGTAGCTGACACTTTATAGAAGCTGACACTTTCCAGAATTTTTTTCAAGCTGACATAGTCTAAGAAGCATCCTTTTATTTAAAAAAAATCAGACTTGGTCTGATGATACTGGATTATTTGAAAAAATAATTATTTCATTGTTAATTACATTAGAAAAGCCAAAGGTGATAATTCTGCATCAGGTTGGTGCCAGGCAATGACATATTGCAAGTAGCTCTATGAACACATTAATGGTAAAGAATGATTGTAACACATTTGTGTAACTGTTGATTATAATATTCTTGTTCCTTTTGCAGACATTCATTCTCTAGATTTATTTATTTACTTTTTTCCTCGGGCTGGAGACCTTGTATGGTTCTTTGAACTCTGAATGCTTAAGGCTGACGTTGCTTCAGCCAGACTGAGTGAATGATCCTAATCCCCATTTATCCTGCTCAGAGGTGACCCTGAATCATCACCAGCATGGAAAGCAACCTTTTGTTTATACACTTCAGCTTGGAGGTGGCCTACCATTTACCAATCAATGAGCTTATGAATACATACAGAATCACAAATCTTATATTTAGCCTCTTAACTGCTGTTTAAGTATTAGAGGCCTATTTTACTTTAGAAGATAAGGTTGTCCTGATCACACTTAATTTTTCAAGCTTATGAAAAACAGTGCAGTGGCTTTTTGCATGACACAAGTAGATCAGCTGCCTTTTTATGTAAGAGCAAACTGTCTGCCTTTCATCCTTTATTGATTTCCTTCATTCTTAAACAATACTCAGATGTTTCCAGAACATTATTTTCAGGGTTTTATTTTATTTTATATATCTGGGTTAGAAACCTCTTAGGCTTTTTCTTTGATTTTTTAACACAGCAATTTTGGGCAACCTGTTATGACTGGTAAAAGAAAATCCTGCTTTTCTGAGTACAGTTTAAAGTGACAGAAGATGCACTGGTATTCTGATAATAAAGAACATTGAAAGAAATGGGATTTAACAGAGCCTACCTGTGTTTCCTGCACTTGGAGGCCGATGTGTCACACCAGGAGACATGCTATTTCTCTGCAAAGAAGGGTGGGCCAGTGGCAAAAGGTTGGGGTTACCCAGCGAGCTGACTGGGTTACTGTATACCAAACTGTTGTGGTTGGACACTGGGATAGAAACTGGCATCTCAAAGTTGGGTGGTGGAACAGCCTGTACAAGCAAAAAAAGGGAAACAAAGACAAGAATAGTACAGAAGCACAACAGTCTTCAAGTACAGTTACTCTATATTTAGTTCAAATATTTTGTAACTGGTGGTTAAAACATTAAAAAAAAACCACCTTAACAATCAAGAGAAGAATTTAAGGCACTAAGAAAGGCTTTTACAAATGGCTTTACAAATCATGATTCAATATTCCTTTCCTGCAGCTTGTAAATCTTCTTTGTGAGTATTGGAAGGTTTTTTTTTTCACTTTGTTTAAAACAAAGCCCCTCTTCATTAGGCTTCATTTTCTTTCTCTTCCATTCAGTGAAGTCATAATTGTTCATTTGTGATATCTTAATCTGGTGTCACAGATGACTGTAAGATCAAAGGTACATGATTATGATGACTTCATTGCATGGAGAAAAATGAGAAGGGATGGAATGCTAGGGAGAAAGCTTTAGTTTCAGCATGCGTTGCTTTAGCAACCAGAATCATGTTAAAGGCACAAACAACTGAATTACTTTTTTTAAAAAGTTTTTCCTTAGTCTGGAATGGGCTTTAAAGAAACAAAGTGTTCCCCAAGGACATATCAAAGCATAGTGTAAAATATACATATCCAGGATCCTTAACTGACAGTTCTTTTTTTGTAGTGCCTTTTCATTATGCTTTTATCTTCATTTAAAAGTAACATCCATATATATATATATACACACACACACAGTTATTTTCATCCTGAAGGATCCCTTTAAATGTAGCAAATTGGGCCAAATTATGCCTCTTATGACTCTAAACAGCATGGAAGAAGGAGACAAGGTGCAGTGCCTGAGTGGCAGTGCCAAGAAGCATTTATTAGACATTTAAAAGGCACAATCTAGTGTTGCCAATTCTCATGATTTTCTCCCGAGTCTTGCTTGTTTTCTTGAACCCTAAGGTTCTGGAATTATGTGAATATGTGAGAATTCCAGCTTTTGTTTCTTAAAAAAATAACGAGTTTTCAGTCCTCTTGGTTGCAGAGAAAAACTTGAAAATGTGACCTGAGTGCACCCTAAAGGTTCAAAAACCAGAAGCAATTAAAAGGAACCCCAAACGTATTGTTTTTTTTTAAATCTCATGAATTTTGGTGAGGTCTGACTCAAGTTCTTGGAATGCTTGGGGCTGGTAATACAGACCTGGGACCTGGAGGCACTGTGATGAGAGATGTCCATAGTGCAACGATCCAGCTGTGCTGGACAGGGGATACATAGCCTTGCCCATGTCCCACCCATAAATGCATCCTCTGGGGCTGGCTATTCAGTTCTCCAGGCAGTGCTGGCTAAACACCCTGCTTTGTGTACTAGAGCAGCAGTCACATTATGGCTGCCTTACGCTCCCTTTGCCCTTGTCACACCTCTCAGGGGAAGTATAATTCAGCCCTAAATATACAGGAATCATTTTACTTACCACTGAATAATAGTGCACAGCAAGATTTCAATTCAGGGCAGGATGCAAAGGACATGTTATGAGTACCTCCATATTCCAGGTATAATTCAAGGTGTTAATTTTGTTCTCTAACACTGTCTGTGGCTAGGGTCCTGGCTTGAAAAAGACTGTCTCTCTCCCCTCATGCTGCCATGACAGCTGAGGGCAGCTGGGGTACTCGAGCTAACTGACCCCAGATTAAGAGTCTAGGGCCAGCTGGCAGAGCATTCTCAGTGGAGAGCCCTTGACTCTGGAACTAACTTGCTCTTTGCTACAACAGAGCTGAAGTCTGTTGTCCCTAATGGTCAATTTTCTGAAGAGTTTGTTCAGTGAGGTGGTTTAAGTCTGTGGGGAAGAGAAAACTATTTTGAGGAATATCCTTCTCCTTTTGTTTAGTGGACAAGAAGCAAAACTGTATGCTGTACTACATTCTGTATCTGGCCCCTGAATTGTATTAGATAGCTTGTATTCCATAAATAAAAAAGAGATACAATAAATATATACTGAAAACGATAATGGATAAATACATTAGAGTGCTTTGCATCACCTTTAGGGACAAGGCGCTTTCTCTGTGCAGCACCCTAACCTGAATTGTTATGTTAATAACCAAAACTTTGCCTACATGTCGAATTTTTCTGCAAAAGGAAGTTTTCAACACACACAACACGGATTAGCATTTTAGAGTGAGTTATGACTGTAGGCCCGATTCCTTGGAAACACATACATAGTAGATAATTCAAAACAGTATATAAGTAGGTAGATATGTTTAGAAACACAATGGGTGAAATTCATCCCTCCTGGCACAAAGCCAAAATAACAGCAATTTGCATGGGGAACTCCCTAAAATGGAATCCACCCTCCACAGCACAGAGGCAAGCCATTAGGCTGCAAGATTAGCCTCTCTTCAACAGCTATTTCAGCCTATGTGTCGCATTGATGGCTGCTGTCTTTCCAAAATGTTTTGGCCCACTGAATCCATGTCAAGGTGGATCCATTAGCTACACTTCCAGTCTACTTCTAATGAGTTGACTAGGAGCCCCCTATCCTGGCAGCATGTTTCGGAGGTGTGGCAATCCCCCTACAGGCTCAATCTGCCCACTTTTCCAGCTCTGTAGGGGCCAAGCAATGCTTTTGGGCTTGCATGTGCCCTCCCACAATTGAGAATTTTGCCCACTGAGTATGCAGAATGATCCTGTGTGCTTCACCTTTGCCATGATGCAGACAAAGCACAGGCTGCTGATCATGGCTATACAGCTAATGAGCAGTGTCCATTCCGCTTCCCCTTTTTTCCTTTCCTATCCCTTTAATCCCTATCTCTCCTCCCAATTAAAATAAACACCCAGTGAGAAATATGACTAACAACACTGTGCCAATTCTTCACCAGATTCATTTGCTTGTATCCTCATCTCCTGCACTTTGTCCATTTGTGTCTTTAGACTGCAAGCCCCTCAAGGCAGGGATTGTCTCTGTTCTGCACAATGGGTCCCCAATCCTGACTGCTGCTATTACTATGGCTACTATACTACTGTACAGACTAATTATCACTGAAACATATGAGCATTGCCAAAGCAATTATTAGGTCCTCTTTTGTCATTCTCTAAAGGCATTCTTAGATGAGCTGCAGAATTCATATCCCTCATTACTGGATGTACATGTTGCAGCTGCCTTAGCATGTTTTTATGTAGTTTGGATACTGTAGGGCTAGTTTACAGCACACTTTGCATGCAGTTTGGCTATGGTTAGGTTGTTTACTTGGTGCTTTTATATGCAGTTTGGCTATGTTAATGCTGGAATTTTGTTTTATTCCTTCTGCAGTCAAAATATATGGGACATAAAAATCAATAATGAGTTGGGTAAACTGTGTGGTCCTCCTGGGCATCAAGGCTGGCTGTATAATGCTACACTGCAGAACCAATAACAACCAGCTTCAAATTTGTTTCTCTGGTTCTGGCTGCCTAAAACTTCTGTTTACAGTCACAAATTTTCTTGGCTGGGTTGTGCCAGACCTGATACAGATCCCCACACCACTTCTGGAGGTGAAACAAGGATGCGAACATTGCATGGTATCATTATTTCAGCCTGAACTGATGTGCATCTGTGCGTATGATATATTGTAAACATGTGGGTGACTTTTTGCATATTGCTCTACTTTGCCCGGTCTTCTTTCCATAATCAAATTGTGTGTTAATTTGATGTGAAATTTCAAACAGGTGAAATCACACATTGAGCTAGAAATTATGGTCACAATTTCTTGTGCTAAATTTTGCTAATTTTTTTTGCCAGTTTCAACCAGGACTTACCACTACATACATTCAGAGAGAGAGAGATTCATAGCTGCTTTCTAGTGGACTATTTCTGTCCCATATGCTTTCAGCACTCTTCTAATAACTACAAATAAATATATAATTATCATCAGATGTTTTAGAATCATATAAATACGCATCCCTGAAATATTCTATGGAAATATTATTGGCCTTTTTCATTAAGAGGAAAAGCCAAGTTTCTTTTCATCTGCAGTATTTTTGTTTAATTACAAGTCCAGGAGCAGGCCTAACCTGTACCATACATTTTTCTAAGCCATGATTAAATGGTTTGACTTGTTTTTACTCCCCTTCCACCCATCCTCCCCTATTTTGCTCCTTTTCCCACCTTCCTGCTTGCCATTTGTAGGCCACTTCCTCAGCTGATAGAAATTTCTGGAGCTCCACTGAATTCACTGGAACTATGCTGATTTACACCAGCTGAAGATCTGGCCTCATATTTACAAATCTCTGTTATGGATTAGCTATGAACTCCATCAGGCCTATTAGACATTGGCTTTCACTGGGAGGGATGGCGCTTCCCACTGCACAAAGGAAGACTATCTGCTGCTATTTTGTTTCAGAGGATGTATCTCCTGCATGCTGGTCCTGCTCTGCAGACCAGTCTGGAGGGTGAGAATTGAATCATTTGTGGAGAGGGGGTGTCCCTCGTGTGCATAGAGGGAGCCATCCTTGGACTTGTAGGACTGCAACTGTGTCAGAGCTTTGTGTAGTGCGTGCACTGGAGGAGTGAGACTCCTTGAGGGTCTTCCTCCTGAGCATCCACATCAGGGCATGTCAGAATCCTGCCATATATATAATCATGGTAACACCTGCGATTCTATAGCACCTTTCCTCAGACCATCTCAAAGCCATTTCACAAAAACTAATAAACTGAACCTCACAACATCTTTGGGAGGTAGGTAAGTAATATTATATCTAACATGAAGTTTAGGAAACTGCAGCAGAAAGAAGTTTAGCCAAAGAAGTAGTCAATGGCTGAGCTGGGACTATAATGCAGGAGGAGAGCTGGTGGTAAATTTTTTCTTCAAAATTTTGATGAAAAAAATAGACAAAATTTTTGTGACACTTTTGTAAGAAAATATTGTCCTGTGTTTTTACCTGCTCTAGTGAGGATCTCTCTTGGTCACTGTTGCCTACGCTTGTAGAGAGTTAAAAAGCTGCCAGGATCGACACCCAGCCAAGAGTGAATTTTTTAGGATTTCAAAAAGTTTAGCAGTTAGAGATATAGTGCTTTGGAATAACAAAACCAAGTAGCACATGAGATCACAGCCTCTCAAGGAGCATGTGAAACTCAGTTCTGTACATGAGGAATGAATTACTTGAGGGATTTTGGTTTCTGGAATCAAATCCCATTTGATCAAGGCCTCTGTCACCTGGGGGTTTGATCAACTAGTATCCATCATCTGAAAGTGGAAAGGGACTGCAGTGGGCAGGATTTTTACCAGGTAAAGGACTAGAGATCTGAGTTAATAACTGACTCAATAAATTGAAGCCATCACTTTACCAAAAAGATCTGTGTCAAGTCTTTTAGCAAAATCATGGTAGCAGTTTCAAAGCTCTCTTGCTGACAAATAGAATTAGACAGAGGAGAGGAAATAGGAAGGTGGGGAAGGAGGGAAGGAAATATAAAGTGTATATGTATTCAATTAAATGTTTCATACACACTAAGCATTTTTAACAATGTGTTCTAAATGAATATTTGTTCAATTTAAAGCTATTCTGGTCTCTTGGATAAATATTTATTTTCTAAAGATTTGCCAAAACATGATTTTACCAGAGATACCAGAACAGCTCATTCAAGTTTTCCTTAACTCATATGAAAAACTCTTTATCCAAGAATTAGCTGAAACAATATTTAAGTTGTGAAAGAAGAATCAGAAAATTCTTAAGGACAAATGTCTCTCCAGTTTGGACATCAGCTTTTGCATGTGCAACGAATGCAAAAGAGGCCTATGTTTTGGGGGACATAAAAAGCTATTGGTATCCAGCCTTCCTATTTGCATGTACACATTTAGGTTTTGCACATGCAAGATGGCTGCATTCTCACTTTTGGAGGTGCAATCAACAGTATGTGCAAACACTGATGTGCAAATTCAGATGCTTGCTTGAAACTGGCTAAAAATGTGGCTGTACATTAAGTTATATACCCTTTTATTCTATTTATACAGCTTGCTTCTCTTTCTTATACAAGGTGTATTGGATTTAATCATGAATTTCTGAACTTTTGTCAGTTTGTATCACCAGTGTAATGTTATTAAGCAGTTACAATACTTACTTTTTTTCTGTATGTGTGTACAAACAAAATAGCACATGCAGAGTTATTTCTCTTACGTATCTGGCAAGGCATATGACTGACTGTTAGAAATTTTGACTTGGTTAAAACAAAATTTAGCTCATGTTAAAGCATTAAAAGAAATGCTGATGAGGTCAAAGCAAATCCTCTGATAAAGCTGTAAAATCACCCCAGCACACAAACATGTCTGAATCCTACCATTAGGCTCTCATGCAGGCTGTTTCTCTGCAGCGAGCAATTAGCTGTAACCCTTCAGTGCTGTAACTGAATTTAGCATTGAGGCTTAAGAACTGAAGTGACATGTACAAAATACATTAGCTACTATATATATAAGAATTTCAGTTCTACATCATTTTTTCTATATCACCACAGAAAGTATTCTGTGGGTTTGTTAGCCTATCCACAAAGAAAGATTTACATCGTTATTTTCTAGATATAATTTGGGCAAGTGGTGTGGTAAACAGTTCTGTAAATCAAGTGAATATAATGTATATATGTATATTTCACTTCCTTCCGTAGGTTTCACCTATAGGAGGTTTTGACTATGTGTCAAATGCAGAGAATTCAAGAGAAAAAATGTTTGTGATTTTTTTCTATTTGATTCTATGGGAGGGCCATTAAAGCCTGTTTCTAGCTTAAATGCTCTCAATAAGAATTCAGAACTGAAAGGGTTAAGGTATGTTACTGCAGCAGTTATCAGCAGACAGCCATCTAACCTTTGGTACTTACAGGTATTTTATGGCTCTTGATCATATTATCAAATTCTTCATTAATTTTTTTGTATTTTTCTTCAGTGCGTGGGGTGAGAGCGTAAGAGGAGTCAGGATCGGGGCTTTCACAGCCTTTGTTTTCTTTCTTGTTCAATGCCTGCCAGGTTCAGAGAAATATCAAAAAGTAAAAAAAAAATGAAAGGAGCTCAGAGTACTTACACACAATCTTTGCCTGCTGATCATTAGATCAATATCTTCATTAAGTTTCCTGTACTTGTCCTCAGACTCAGGGCTGTGACCTACTGAATCGTCTGCATCGGGGTCTGGACTGTCACAGCCATTAAGTCCTTTCTTTCTCAATGTCTGAAATACATAATTTGGAAAGTTCAAACCTTGACACAGGCTGCAAGAGAGATTCAGGGGTGTTACATTGCTGCAAACTGCCCCGTAGTTGGAGGCTGCTACATTTGCCATTAGTAAAGAAAGTGAATACAGATCCGCCAGGTCAACGCTATAGAGCGTGTGCCAGTGGCAAATGGGCAACCATTTTGACCTCTTCCTTCTGAAATCAGAATCAGTCAATAAACTATGGGAATAAGCAATCTGATAAAGTGTCTTGTGCTATAATACATACTTCCCACTGTAACTGATCATGTTTAAGATGTACAATGTGCAATTAGTTTCAACACATAACATATTTATGCATTTCAAATGTATGATTAGAGACATCGAAACAAGAGTTCATTTAAATTGGAGTATTGTAATGTTCCCCCCACCCCTCAAAAAAAAGGAACAGAAGGAAGAAATGCAAACATTGCACATGGATTTAAGAATCTGTGATCTTGACAGAAGAAGGAAGAGCATTTAATTAAATCCTTGATTTGAATTTGACATAAAGCATGACACTAATGGTGCCCTGCCACTCCTTACTCTTGATAGGACAAAGGAGAAGAGGACATTGCTTATGCTGCTCTGATTAAGAGCTTCTAGGCATCATGTTTGCTTTTTGTTGACTCTAATTACAGTGCCACTGATATGAAGTGTTGAAATTTAATATACAGGGAAATACGCTGTTAAAACAGATGCTGACTGAAAAGTCAAAACATATGAGTTTAAGGTTCAGCCGCTCCAGGCAACCTTCATAACTCTGAACATCATCAACGAGCTAAGTAATGGAGACAAAAAACATCAAACATTACACAACCAAGTCAGCAACTAACAATTTAGCATGAATGCCTTGCCTCAGATATTTTTTGTTAATTGGTTGACCTGGATGGATCATCAGGGAAGAGTCTCTTGCCAGATTAAATTGAAAATATGTCAGAACCAGATCCATATGAACTGCAAAAGCAAGAATACACAAAACCAGCCTTCATAGGTTTGCTCAGATTTTGCTTCAACAGTCCCTAGAGCAAAAGGTTTGCAAAAGTCTTCCATTTGGATACCCACAAACATTATCAGGCAGCAACTTGTGGTGCATTTTGCATTTAAACCTGTTCCTTGGGGGAGAGGGAGAGGCACCTGGTATTCTGATGTCGCTAATTGGCTGAGCTTGACCCATGTGATCAGGAGAGGACGCTCACTGCAGGAACAACTGTTTTCTTTGGTTTCTCAGAGTGCCTTCATCTCTGCTCCAGCTGGAACAGTCAGAATCCCCGAGGTCTTTTTGACTATGGCAGTGATCTGGTGCATTATTACCTTTTATATTACCCTCTGCTATTAGAATTGATCATTATTTTATATTTTGGTTCTCATAATAATTATATCCCAGTCTTAGAATCTCAGAGTTCTTGTATTGCATTTTAGCAGAGACCTACAGCCATTTCCAGCTCCATCAAACCAGCAACTTATCATTGACAAGAAGCTGAGCCATGCCAATGGGAAGGAAAAGGACTGACTAAAAACTGAAATGTTTGTTGTTTGCTGTGTTTACTATAAATAACTAGAGACATTAAGAGTGAAATTCTCCTTTCCGAGTGCAACAGTGAGTCTTGACTCGGCTCTTCATATAAAACAGGAATTCTCTATACATGTGCAATGAACTGGTGACGAGATCCACTATAAGGATCTTAGGATAGAATTTTTTGCACCACGGGTGAAATTCAGCTCTCTATGGACATTGCACAAAGCCTAAGTGAACAGATTTCGGGCCTGATTCAAAGCCCATATAAGTCATGAAAAGATTCCCATTGACTTCAAGTGACTTGGGATCAGGCTCTTTGTGCAAGTGGCAATGGGTGGGACAAGATTCCACCCTTAACAGACGAGCAGGCTTTGGGACTATAATCCAGCCCTCCCCAGCTAGAAAAATGTTCCCTACCCCTCTATGCCCCTGTAGCGGGGTTTCATGTGATCGGATGTGTGCTCAGACTAGTGTCCCCTCCCCAACTCATCCCCAATGCCCTCTGCATGCTGGCTTACTCAAAGCTGGCATGGTGCTCATGTCTATGGTGAGCAGAAATATTCTGCTTCCTTCCCATAGCCATCTCCAAATGCAAAAATACAGCGGGTAAGGGAAGAGTGGGGTCACTGGCATAAGGGGCCTTGCACCAGTCTTTGTCAAGGGAGTGGATTCCAGCCTAATATCATAATTTCAATTTTTTCATAATATAAAATAAAAAACATTTAGAAAAAACATTAACATTTGAAAGGAAGCACAGTGCATGAGGGTTACAGTAGCCATCACAACTGACTGAAAAGTGGTGGCCACAAATTTTCACTAACGCTCACTTGAAGCACAAGTTTTTGTATAATGGGTTGGACAAAGATCATCAAACTCTTCTTGCCTCTAGTCCCCACAAATTAAACTTTAGTCTTTTATAAATTAAGGGCTAAATCCTGCCCTGTGATGTGAAAGAACTAGATAGGATTGCAACCTACCCCACTAGGCTGGAGCTCTGGCTGACAGGGCCACCAGAGATCCATAGCCACAAGAAAGGTGTTTCTGATGGCTTGCAGTGTGTGAGGCAACAGCTGCAGGCAGCTACAGGCACATATATCAGGAGTGAGTAAGCTCATCTTCAGCATTCTGCACTGTGGTACTCCAGACAAACATAATGGTCCTGAGCATCTCTCCCATTGTCTCAAGCTCCCCAACACAATACATACTCTCTTTCCTGCTCTGATTCATTCTTTCTCTTCTCATCTCCAAAAATATACCATCTCTGTACACCTACCAGCCCACACCTTTCATGATCTCTGGACGGGGACTCACTTATCTTATTCCAATTCCTGCATCCCCCAACAAGCCTCCTAGTGCAGAGCTGTTCTAGATTCCATGTAAACTTCTCTTCCCCAGTCTCCACTCTGTCACCTGCTCTCTGCTATTGTTTGACCTGAGTATGGGGGCTGAACCCAGCAGCTGGGGGAGAAAAGATATACAAAAAGGACAGACTAAAAATGGGAGGATGGTTCTCAACATGGGATAATTGGGGCCATTTGGGACTCACAGCAGGCCAGAGGCATGACATGACACAGCCTTTCAGTGGCCAGGTACCTCCCCTCTTTCTTGTTAAACCCTAGTATCCTTCCCCATACCCTGGAAATTGGCCAGTCCTCTGACATCATCCTGGTGATTAGCTAGTTTGCACAAGTTCCATTTAGGGAATTTTTTATAGGATGAAATTAAACAATTGTAGATTGGATTATATTACGGAGAATCCCAAACTAAATTATAAATTATTTAAAAAAAGAAAACAAGTCATTTTGTGCTATGGAAGCACCACTTTTCCCAAGCAATTAACATCTCTTTTAGTTTGCATTCCAATAATCCAAAAAACAACCAGGGCATTTTAACAACAAAACTGTTAAAGGAAAACTTCCTTGGCTGAAATCTCATATGACAACAATTTAGTCTAAACCCTGCACTATAAACTTCTGAAAAGGGAAGTGCTGACATTGTGCTAACTACCATGCTGTGAATGTGGCACGAACAGTTTTACGTTCATTACATTACAAGTTTACAGCTGTTTCAAAAAATACTGTACTATCAGCCAGTTCTTACTCTACCAGGGCAGCGTATAGTCACTACAACCTAAAAGCTTATAAAGCAACGTGCTAGTAGGGAAGATTCTCGTAATTCTGCAGTAGCATTAATTTAGCTGGAAGGGGAAGAGGAGAAGGCCAGAACAGTGAGTTGTGGATTTGTGTGCATGAGCTCCCCTCCTTCAGCCAGCTCCATAATTCTCTTTTGCATTGCTTTTTGTTTTCTTTTACCCTTCTGCAGTGGACTGACTTTTCTTCTCAATACAGTGTGCTGGGGAGCCAGTATCCACCGCCTTCTAGGGCTTGAGATGCTGCAGATACATTTGTTCTGGAGAGAGCCAAGCTCCACTTGTTATGTCAACTATGCAAATTGCAGAGAAAACACTTTACATGAAAGATAGGGATGAAAAGTAACAGGGCCTGACTTTATGCAACTAACAATTCAGCTTTTCCACATAGATTCAGCTGATTTCTTTGCTCTGGTCCCAATGACCTACTAATCTACTACTGGACCAGCAGCCACTTTCCTTTGTGTGATATTGAGTACGGTGCTCCCATGATGGACTCTTCCTGTGTAAGGACTTAAACCTTCATACAAGCAAGACTCCCTGAATGGCCAAATGTAGAACCCACTAATTCCCACTCCTGTGATAGATTCTGGAAGGAGCCCCCCCCAGTGTTCCTTATCTGATACTCCCATTACCAACCAGGACTACCCATCCAGTTGTAATTCTGGTAAATTATATTGAGCTGTCAGAAAAACAACAACAACCTGAGCGCTCTCCATTTTCCCTCCCTTTCCTATATGTGGCCATGGGAAACCTTCAAGCTATCAGTGACAAGTGGTTTGAACCCCCTTCTGCTCCTGATGGCTATTTAGTCTACCTGGAGAGGTAGACAGTAATCAGTTGTAATGCTTTCATATTTTGAACTGCCCTATTGAAACAGCCACTTCAAAAAGGCCAATTACATTCATGGAGGCCCTGGAAAGAACAGGACACACATATTTAAACCATGTGCTAGATTCATCTGAACATCTATTGCAACAGAAGCATTGTCAGGAAATGTAAAGTGAAGTCAACCTTCACTCAGTCCCCTTTCTCATATACATTATGATGAAATTTTTGATACCATACGATTTGTGGTGCAATCATGTAATGAAAGACATTAGTGAAACGATAAGCATAAAGAGAAAGGGTTAAGGGAACTGTCCATCCGAATTCCTCAACTTCTGTGCGATTAAATCTCAAATTTTATGTTCCATTTATGTAGGATTTGGGGTTTTTTGCTTTTAATAGTGAACAGAAACTAGTATGCTGGCACTAATGTATTTTAATTGTCTGTTTCGGAGAATCAAATAGCACACTGTTACTCTTACTGTCACCTAATCTGCTCCAGACAAACAACTTTATACAAACACCCAAAATGGAAAATTTCTCACCTTTGTGGTATAAATTATAAAATGCTTGTGTGGTTTAAGGTCTCTTTGAAACAAGTTACAGAGCTATGCAAATATAGCTGTATTTCAATAACCACACATTAAACTCTTACTATGTTATTTTCACCTACGTGCCAAAGGCAAACCATTGTCTAGTCTTTACGTACATCCTCTGTCCTCTTCTTTTAAACTAATGCATACGAGCATTCTTTTCATAGCAATACGCCAACCACCTACGCTTGGAACTGCCTCCCACTTTTGTGTGCCAAGTGATTACCCTCTCCTCCTCCGCATACCTATTCTAATCACAATTTTTGTGGAACCAATAAATATGGTGAACCTTGCCAATAGTATCTGTTCCTCTTGGCTTCTGAACTACCAACTGCTGTCAGGTCTACATGCACATTGGATTATTAGCTCCTCAGGGCAGGGGGTTTCTACATATTTGTAATTTACTGTGGACTCTGTTCTATTCTATTCAGGTTCTAGTAATGTGCCAGTCAAATAAACAAGGGCTATCCAACCAAAATGAAGCATGGTGTTTTGACACATCACAGGCAAGGCAGAATTATTTTGTTTTCCTGGGGCCAGGCTATATCATTTAGGCACTGGCCCATGTTGTCGGTGATGAAGTCACAAAGCGCCAGGGGAACTCCGGAAGGGCCTGCATTCTAGGAGATGTCCAGGTCCATGGAGTGCAGGGGAATCTATACCCTTAGAATGGTGCAGCTTGTGCATTCCAGTTGTTGGTAGAGCTATATTTTGTAACCGGGGCTGGTGGACTAGAGAGCAAGCCTGCTCTGCATTTCCCCAGCAGTGGCGGTTCCTGTCCTGCAGGCCTGGGCCTGGCTTCCCTCTCTGGGCATTGTGACTTGGTGCATGGGGATGAAGAGCCAATCAGATCTGGCTTGGCCATCCTTCTGTTATGAATCAGGGAAACTGTATCAAACTTGAGTGAGTGGTATTGCGACATGGAGCATGGATTGCTTAAGGGATTGACTCGCTCTCCAGCCCTATGTGAAAATTCATGTCATACATCTCCTCTTGCCAATTGCATAATATGCTTGTACCGATGCCACACATACATCTGAAGGCTGCTGGAGGGGGGGAGAAGTTGTCCACGCTGCTGCCCTTATTAGCTCCACCACTGCTTCCAGTGTGTCTGCCCCAGTTTGAGTCAGAAAGGTCTCTCTGTCTGTCATAGAAGGCTGCCTCCTCCTTGCTCTCTTATGGGCGATTTGTGCCTCTGGCAGCCCTCAAAGGGAGCAGTCTTTGCTCTCTATCCTGCATGCAGGGACTGCTATTGTGTGTGGCTTTTCTATGGGGGGTGCATGTTATGGAAGGCTCCTTGTGCCCTGTACACTTGAGCAGGGGCCAGAAACAATCCACTCCTCATTGTTCAATTTCATCCACTCGTAAAACACTTTTTAAATTTGGTATTGGTTTAAATTAAGCAGAGCAATTTTGGGCTCATGAAAAAAATAGAAAACGGATATATCAGATTCACGGATCTCATCTTAACAAAACTCAACCATGTATTTTTCTGGATTATCCAACAAGCAAACAAAAACAGACCACATGAGGAGATTGTCATAAACTTTTATATTATTTCTGCTAAATCATGTCCATGTACACTATGCATAGATAAACAAAGTTCATGTTTATTTCATAGTGTATCCAAAATGTTTCTATTCTCAATTATTGAATTTGTAAATTATTTTTATATAAATTTTAAATCTGAATTATTCTTCTGATTTTAAGGAATATATTTCCTTATCCTTCAAGCTTAATTTGAGCTTTCAAGCTGAGCTCTTGCCATACAATAAAAGGTTGTAAAAAAAATGTACCAGGCAATTGGCTCAGAATTCTTACACTAACTCTCAATTGACAAGATCACATTTCCCAGGCTTTGACAGAACACACAGATCACAACAACCTTGGGTTCTGCTAGGGTCTGAGTTTAGTCACCCAGGAATTCATCTGGGGCCACTGAAACTGGAGAGAGAGAATGTGAGAGGGAGGGAGGGAGACTGAGAGCACATCAAGTGATCTGAAAACATTCGAGTTGGCTTCTCATTCTGTCAGAGCTCAGCAGTTTACAATCTGACACGAGGCTACATCACTAGCCATCAGCAATTTTACTCATCCTAGATATCCACACCTGTCAGCAACTCTGCACCTGTTGTCTAATTTGGCAAAGGCCAAATGACAACAGCCAATCGTAACTGCCTGTGCTGCAACATGGCCATAGATGGCTTTTTCTGTCCTGTCTCTGCTGATTGGGGCTGCTAATCTCTGTGTATTTCAGTGGTCTGCTTTTTGTACTCATAATATTGTCACGATTTTCAGCTCTTATCTGAGTAAAGGGTATAAAAATATAACGGTTACGCTTTGTGTATATGCTCCCCTAGTATATCAGCTCTCAATACATTTTAATTTTTTGTCCAAATCTAGATCCACATCGGACAAGACTTTTTTTTAAGTCTCCACTCTCAAAACAAACAAACAGTTACTCTAATACAGCACTAGATCCAAACTTACTATTTCCAAAGTATGCTATATTGGGGCGATAAAAACTACTATGTATATTTTCATACAACATGGATATTCTTTAAATAAGAAATGTATATAATCAGGCTATGGAGCAATTAAATCTATGCTGTAAAGATTTATTGCTATCATGCTATTGTTTTAACTGGGATCACAGCATTTCATTGAACTGCTACCAATCTGACAACAGCTAGTGTAAATATGTCCACCTGGAGACCCACACAACCAAATGCTAAGCTTCACTTTAGAAAGCTCTTCACAGCTACTGTGACAGGGTTTGTAGAGGAGCATCTCTGCAAGTTTTGGGGGAAAACAGAATAAGGGAGGAAAACCTCTACATCCACATTCCAAGTCTGCCCCACCGCTCCCCCTCACTTTTTTTTGGCATGTCCCTATGTACAATGTCCAGCCAGAATTTGGCCCATAGATCTATGTTTCATGTGCTTCAGTTCAGTGACAAAATTAATGCAACAAAGTAGTGATAAATATTTAGTCCTCAGTTCTCTACTGCCCTAAGGTGGACTTAAAAGGCAGCAGATCTCCATTTTCTTGGGGAATACCCTCAACATAAGCTGGCTCCCCAGTTGGCACAGAGCTTGCAAACGGCTCTCTGTGGCCTCCCACAGAGCCCCAGACATAGTGGGTGTGCCAGGAGAATAGCTACGCTCTCTGGCTATTCTTGATTGCTCATAGCCCTTTACACCAGGGACCAGGGAAACCCCTGGCCAGGTTCAGAATACTGGGAGGCACGAAGGTGGCTTTAAGTTATCTTTGCCCCCTCACTGCCCTTCTTCCTGCACTCAGTGCATCTCAGCCTTCTAAATAATACCTTATTCTAAATAATACCCACAATTATACAGCACCTGTCAAAGGTCTCAAAGTAAAAATTCACTGAAAATGCCTGATTTTGTGTAAACTTAATCTAGTTATGTGGTTATAATGGGGAGCAGAGTGCTGTATGGAGAATTCTCCATGGTTAGCTCTATTTGAAATAGAAGAGGCTATTGAGATTTTTGTTATGTTTTACTGCAATGACAGCAAGAATGGAAAGCAAAAATTACAGTTGTTCAGCAGAATCAGCTCAGCTTTATTAGGGAATATGAGGCCATTACAAAATAAACACTGATTGTTACTCTCCCTCTCCCCCTTTTTCTGTCTCTCTGTCTATAATCCTTCTCCAACCTCAAGCTGGAGCAGCACTCGCAACATTTTCACCTGTGTAAATTAGGAGAAGAGAGAAACATGAGGCTGGATTCTGATCTCATTTACACAGGGGTATATCTGGAGCAACTGCATTGAGATCAGTGAAGTTACTCCAAATTTACATAAGTATAACAGAAAGTCTATTACATCTGTATTACTAACTCTTCACATGTATAATACCTTAAATTTGTAGGCCTAAATATAAATGACCATAGAAAAGTTAACTATTTCATTCAAAGACAGCTGCTGGTTTTTCATGACCTAAACTGGAACCTTTAATACGCAATTCCATATGAAAGATACAGGGAAAATCTGAAAAACCAAACCACATATTTCATAAAAGAACATTTGTCAATGAGAGCTTATTTGCATCAAGAATTATAGATGCTATGAATTGCATTTTGCATGTATATATTACCTATCATTCCAAAGGATCCTACAATGCTTCTAAGAATTGTATGTATAGGGATTGCATCCCCATCCATTAAAATGCAACCACCTCTGGGGTGGAAATATCATGGTAATCCTGTGTAAGAAAGCACCAGCTGACTATTTTCAGGACAGGAAATGATGTATAATTGAAACTGTAGGATAGACTATAATCACTGGAGATTAAATATTCCTTAGACTGTGAGGCAAACAAAAGTGCCATGGAATTTTTGATGACTACAACATTTTGGTTATGCATTTCATCTGAAAGACAGTACATCCAGTAGCAGTGTGCTGGGGAACTAGTGCAGTACTGACTCAGCGGTGAAAATGCCACCCACTGAGACACCAACACCACTTCCTGCAGCACCTGGGTTTTCCTTGGAGGTCTTGCATGAAAATAATGAATGTATCAATGTTAGAGCAGACTTCTCTTTTGAAGAATTTGCAAATTTATGTTACAGTGGATCAAATTACAGAGAATTAAATAACGATGTTATCGATATGACAAGCAGCAAACACCTCTGAATAGCTGTGTCTTTCAAATGCAAAGGAAAACTGCCATTTATTTTTATAATTGTATAATTGTTTCATCCAGCTGTAAAATGTACAAATCAATATTTTTTTAAAACTATGATTTGTTACAAATGAAAGGTTTAATCCCTTAAAAAGAATCCATATGGGAGGTCTCTTTCCAGAATTCAGGCCTTAGTTACCAAAGAAATACTAAGCCACCAACTTGCCAGTTTGCTGATAGAGTCAAGTTCTGACCTCAGGATATACACAAGTATATCCCATTCATTTCAGTGTGTGCATGTACATACCTGCGGGGAGAATCTGGTCCACAGTTTTTGACTATGGAGGCATTTAGCAGATGGTTGAGAAAAGACCGAGACTTTCATAGCTGTTTTAAGACCTATTATCTATTAAGATTTTTCAGTTAATTTAATAATGTACATTAAATACACTTCACACAAATGTTTCTAGTACATAATAGAACTTATCTTTAAACAGCTATTAAAGTCTCTAGACCATGACATGCATTCATCTGCTCACTAGGACTGCTTCCGTTACAACCAATGAGCCAGATCATACACTCTCATGGAAAATCCCACAGGAGACATGCAATATACCTGGAAACTGCAAGTTGAAACTTGAAAGATTCTTAACTAAACGTTCATTAAGTGGGGAGGGAGTAGGGGTTGTTGGCCTCTCTAGGGAGATGGGGTACAGCTCTCCGACTATATGGTTATCCTAGAAATGCAGTCCCCTTCCCACTACTCCACTCCTGCAGCACGACTCCTTCAGAGGATATACTGCTACTGCCACTCTGCTCTCACCTAGGTCATAACCACTCTCCAAGGGGATGTGTCAGCAAAGAGAAAGAATCTATGGCTAGATTTTGAAAAATCCTCTTGGCCAGAAGCTTTCACATACAAGAGCCATCTACTGCTGCAGAATCTGTTTGTTACTAGCTCTTATGCATACAAAGATAAGTTTTTAAGCTATAAGGATGGGTGGTCCAGTGGTTAGGGGCTAATCCAGTTCTCAGAAACCCTGGGTTCTAGCTGCTATGGATTTTGTTTGTGAACTTGGCCGAGTCACTAAGAGCTAGATTCACAAAAGGACTTAGGTGCCTCAATCCCAGAATCAGGCCCCACTGGGGTTCACAAAATCACCATTTAACTGCTGCTGAATCCTGTCTGTGCCTAAGTTCACTTGGTACTAAGTTTTTGCAGTAAAAGTTCCCTTGTTGCCTATGTTTCTGCCTCTGTGTACACACTACTGCTTCTCTCAGCCCCTGTGCGATGCATGAACTGGTGGAAGATAGGCATTCCTCTGCCTGCTTCTCCTGTGGTGCCTGAGCTGGTACTTAAGCAAAACTCCCTTCTCTTATAACTTTCACCCCAGTGCTCTAGGCACTCACACAGGCTGTGGGAGATCCTAGTTCAAGTCCCTCCTCTGCCTGTTGGCAATAAAGGATTTAAACAGGTTCTACCATCTCTCAGGTAAGTACAGTACCCCCTGGGCTATGGAACATTCTGACTGAGGGCAGGATAGACCCTCAATCTCTCTTGTTGAACCTGTTCCACTTTGGCTAAAAAATTAAAAAAGTCATTGTATAGGTGGGACTGAATCCTGGGTCTCCCAGGTGGATGTCCTACTCACCAGTCTACAGGGTCATTCTTCTGCTTATTTTTGCTCTCTCTCTCTGGCCCAACGACTCTTATTTAACCCACAGTGCAAAACCTCAACAGGAGCAACTGAGGGAGCCCCATCTCAGAATATTCCATAGCCCAGTGGTTAGGGTTTTCATGTAAGAGGGAGAAGAGCCCTGTTCAATCACTTTCCTCTTCTCCCCTGGAACAAAGAGTCTTCCACATCCCAGGTAAATACCTGAATCACTGGGCTAAAAGTTAGGAGGGCGTTACGACCTCTCCCCTCCAGCTTCTTGAAAAAACACAGTAGGTGCCTAACTCCAAGAGGGTTTGCAGCTGAGAATCCAGAGCCTGGATTTAGGTGTTGAGCTCCTCATGCCTTGGCATCTCCCCTTGGCTATTTTAGGCAAGGAGCTGCCTAGGTGCTGGCTTTTGTGAATCCCATTCTGAAGTGCCTATCTCTCCCCACTCATTGTATAAGGAGCCTAGATGCCTAACTCAGGCTTTGTGAATCCCAGTGATGTTCTATGTGTCTAAAAGTTAGGTGTGGCAACGCTCAGCATTACCATGCCTATATTCTTTAGTGAACCCAGCCTCTACCTCTGGGTCCCCTCTCCCACCAGTCCCCATCTCTTAAAAATGTAGATAATAGCACTTCCCTACCGCACAGGTGTGTTGTGAGGATGAATACATGTAAAAGATTGTGAGATTGGACGATACTATGGCAATGTGGGCCATATAAGTATCTCAGACGGACAGATTCTCAACACAAGCTGGGCATAGGCCAATGCAATAGTGACTTGCTAAATCTGCAGCAAGACAGCTCCAGTGCTGCTGATGCTCATGGCTTTGTTAAGCAGAAGCTGGCTAAAATTAACAAGACATTGGTTGTGTTCACTATGGTTATGCAGAAGCCTGTAGGCAGCAAATAAACGGTCAAGAACCCGGCCAACTTCATGCTATTACTCCTACTTGGGAAGGGCAGCAGCAGCAGCAGCCCCAGGATCTAGTCACAGGGAGCAGGGCAGAGAACTATTTAACCTTGCCCCTCCCCACACTGAAAGTCAGGCAGCCCATTTCCCAGTGGAACTTTTTACTAGAACTTGCTTCATCTCCACTGCAGGAGGAGGGGAAATGAAGACTGTAAATAGAGGGGGAGGGGCAGATCCTAGACTTGTTGGATGGAAATGAATTCTGTGGGAGGGGCAGAGAGGTTGGTAATGTTTCATTAAAGTCCAAAGCCAGGTGCATCTTACCCCCATTTGAGTTACAGTGCAAAAAGTTAGCATAGCCCCAGTAGCAAATCCTTTACAGGTACTGCTGTCAGCCTGATTTACTTCCAGAAAGCAAACTCCTTACCACTGATGCACTTCAAATCAGAACTGTCAAATCTTGTTATCTGCAGGGAGCCTGACAGTTCAAGGGTTCTGCTAATGAAGCCAATTAGGTGGAACCCCCTATACCTGCCAACATTTGAAAGCTATTAATGGAGACATCTGGAGAGAGAAAAATAGGAATACACCTTTTAACTCTTTTGAACTACACTGGAATAGGAGAGATTTTTAGAAGGATAGCATGGGAAAAGAATCAATGCTTTGCTGAAAAAACAAAGACTGTCTTTCCTAAATTGGCATTTAGTCTGTCTGACACACACCCAAGAGCTTAAGCTAACAACTAACAGCTATAAAGAGCTGTATGCCCCTTCTTCCTCCCAAGTCCCTTGCTGAAAGGAAGAGACTTATGCCAGGAAAGAAGTACTAGCCCCTAAAATGGAGCAGCATGGTCCAGGGGATTAAGCCTTGGCTTTTAGGTTTATAAAACCTGGGTTCTGCGCTTGTCTTTGGTTAAATCACCTCACTTGCTTCATCTACAAAATAATGTTTACCTACCTTTGTAAAACGCTTGCAATTCTATCAATAAAAAGCACTAAAGTCTGACTATGTAATTGAGAGAATTATTATTCAAAAGTTAATATTAATAGATGTGCGATAAGTGGAAATTTAGAGAGCAAATCTCTTTTCATATATGCTGCAAAAATATAATTCAAATGCTAAAGCATATATTTATTATAGCCATTGGAGACAAAATCATAAAGATCCCATTTTATTACATCTGTTTGAACATGCAAGAACTATGTAATAACCAAACCTTAGATTACAACAGTTAAATTATAAATTGAGCGTTTTTACGTTTTATCACGTTATATCCATAATCCTATTGTAGTAAACTATACATATTTTAAACTCAGCACACTCCATTAGTAATTGCTTGTCTGTCAAGATTTTGATCTCTTTTGAGTCAATCTATAGCAGCTGTGTGTTGTTTAAAATACTCGTATTGACTCTTCTATAATTTGCTTCCTTTGAACAGTCTGTGTGCTATAATGTTGGATCAAAGAAATAAATGTATACTTTAACAACCCAAAGTAAAGTGCATGCACATTTTTATAATAGTGCACTATAAAACGTAATTATAGTTGTCTATAGATCACACAGGATGATATAAATAAATGGGTTTGAGATTTTTTTTAATGCAAGCATATCCAATACATCAAAGATTTTTCCCCTTATCACCAGTCCCTATAGTGCAAAGACATTAACAAACCATTTAGAATAAAGATGGAACAATCTCTTTTACTAGTATATTTACTTCTTCATTAATTGCTGACTACGTATAAAAAAACCATATGGAAACTAATGATGGAAAACAAAAGGACCCCATCAGAGTGGGTTTCTAAAATAGAACATCTAGCAAATGTTGATTCAACTGCCCCCCCCCCCGCTTTTAAGAAAAGGTGGTTTTTATTCAAAGAAAAATGAATATTTTATACATAAACGTCAGTTATAGTTAATTGTTTACCACAAACATTAATTCACAATTGGTCACTGAGCTTATGATTATTAAAAATGTGGCATAACAAAGCAAACATGTTTGAGGTTTTACATGGCTGTAAATTTGATAAACTTACAATAGTTTCATTTTTGTTTTATGTAGGCCGTATCACAAGCATCTGGAGGCCTCTCTGAATGTGAGGCAAATGGAGTCCAATCAATATCAGCTACATAATACATAAAGGATGGATGCACACTTTATAGCACAGAAATAAATAATTAATTGAAATCTATTTACTGTAACAAAGAAGAAATGTCAGCATACTTTGAAGTTTAGCAGAACTTTTGCCACAATCGTAAAAACTGTGGGAAGGAGCCTCAGGGGAGAATGTTATCTGCATGTAGTCCAGAGCAAGGTGCATTGGTGCAGGGGAGCATGGGAGGCACTGTGTTCCAGACTGAACATTTAAGGGTATGTCTACACTGCAGTAAAAACTTGTACATTGCACTGCAGCACCCAGCTCACAACCCAGATCAACTGATTCAGGCTAGTGGCCGGACTAGGGCTGCAGAGCTAAAAACTGCAGTGTAGACATTAGGGCTTGGGCTCTGAAATCCAACCCCTTCACAGGGTTCCAGAGCTTGGGCTCCAGCCTGAGCCCAAACCCGAACATCTACACTGCGATTTCAGCCCCACTGCCCAAGCCCCACAAGCCTGAGTCAGATGACTGAGGCCAGCCACTGCTGTGCCGTGGGTCTTTTACTGCGGTGTAGATGTGTCCTGAAGGGGTAGCTCCCATGTGCAGGATAAGTAGACAGCAAAGCCATGGCTCCACTTACTCTCTAGCTCTCTTCACACACACTCTCTGTGGCCAGGGGAAGAATCTCGTATGCGGCACCCATCTGCCTGAAGAGTTGGGACTGCAACTGTGGTCAACCCTACATGGCCATGCAAGAGAGGTGGAAATCCTTACTTCCCTGTGCAGACATGTAAGGGTGAGCCATGTTCTAAACTATTTAGAGCCTGTTCTGTCACCATCACACACTTGAGGAGTAAGGCCTTACTTCTATAAACAAACACTTAGACACTTAATTTTATGCATGTGAGTCGTCCCACTGACTCCAATAGGGCTATTCACTTACCTAAAGCTAAGCACAATTTGTAAGTATTAGCAGGATTGAAGCCTAAGAGTCCTACTCACTGTGTGCAAAGGTGGCAGAAATGGCTCCTTAAAAACGGACATGGCTGCACTTAAGCTTGAGCCACAATCTTCTGAATGGAAAGACTTCTGTTGACTTCAGTGGGCACTGAATGAGGCCCTTAATTAATTCTGAGTGGTGAATTTCACATATCAGAACTATTTAGCAATTAATAATCTGTTAGGTTACCTAATAAAACTATATGGTAGTGGTGAAGGGCCTGTGTTTGCAAAGACTTACACACTCATTAACTTTACTCTCATGTGTAAGTATCTGAAGAGGCTGCTTATGCAAGGAGCTCAGTGTCAAACTACTCACCTCCACACTGACTGAGAGCACAAAGCATCGTGCAGGATCTAAATACAACAAAATGTCTTGGGAGGGAGGGGGATGTTTAGCAGTTTGAATTAAGAACGGTTGTGACTTAGCAGAAGGTATGGTATTTCTAGGCTTCTGATTAATAGTTCTGGGTAAGAGTTCAGGTAAATAACTACATTTTACAAAGCAGGGATGTCTTAATGATGAAAATGAAAAATGGGTTTGCTCACAAAAGCCTTTGTCTCTGGAATGTAGCTATAAGTAACTCACTATCTAGGTTGAAAATGGCTGTGCTGCGTCGTGTGTCCTATTTTTCCATGCTTGCAGTAAAGATACAATATGGGAATTCAGCCTTGGTAATTACTAATACACCACACAGACACAATTATACCCTGTATACTGCATAAAGGAATCACTTGTGGTCTGCCTCCATTACAAAGAGCAGTTGGGGGCCAACATGCAAGAAGACAAAATGCTTTACAAGAAGGAAGGAGACCAGAAGAGTCAATGTACACAGATACAAGGACCTTGATTCTTCTTGCAGTGATTTAAGTCCCCTTCCATCAATTATCGTCCTTTGTCTCCAGAGCCTTATCACCAGCAGCATTACAGGAACTGAGCAGAACAATACTCAGGCCCAAATAACCCTGTGAACTGTGCTGACATTTCCACACCCTGTTACTGTGTTTGTGCAGGGTATTCAGATTCCTTAAAAAACAAACAAAAAACAAACCAAAAAAAATAAACAAAAACAAAATTCCCAACTGTTTTAAGTTACTTACCCCAATACCTCCCTTAAATCCTTTCTCTCAGTATAACTAATTTGTTCACTGCTGCCTCATGCACTCTAATCCTGCAGTGATGCTCTAAGAACCTCAACAGAATAAAACAGAATAGAATTTCTCTAAACCCTTGCCAAAGCTCTCAATACATTTTTCAGTTAGTTAAAAATCCCCAAAATTTGTGAGCATTGGATGAATGAAGAACTACAAGATAAAGGCCTAAATAATACACAGATATATCAGCTAAATTAGTCTAATTGTTTATTTAAATAAAGCAGCTACCTAACTCATTTACTTTTACTGTACACAGAGGAGAAATGTTCTCTCCTCAGGGACATCTGCAAAGTTTTGAGGGTACAATCACAGCAAGTCTGCAATTGGTGATATATATCAATGTTTTTTTTCATTGATGGCTACTAGACATGTAAAGTTTCATGGTATTTCTTAACAGGACACCACACTCACTGCTCATCTGAAAATATATTTAAAAACACCGTGGAAGGGAAAAAAAAGGACCCTAGGAAAGGCAGCTATTTTCAACAGTAAGTCAGCTCATGTGAAACAAAGTCCTGTCTTTCAGAAAGTGTTTACGATCTATGAGAAAAAATATATCCTTGGGCTAAAATGTTTATTGGCACCTAGGAGTCTGAAGAGAGCAAGTCAGGCCTGTGGTTTTTTGAGGGCACTTTATCATTCCCTGCATTCTCAAAGGGATCTCTGAATGAATAGAGCTGGATTACTCAGCCTTCTATTCCACGCCTATTCCTCTCCATTTTCCTTGGCAAGGCTGAGAGCCAAGCTATTTTTAGTTAGGCAGTTTTCTATTTTTAGACAACTACCAGTTAAGAGACACTGGTTAGGAAAAATTAAAGAAAAAAAAAGAAGAAAAAAAAAAAGAAAGAATAAACACAAAAGTGGGAGAAGATGGAACTTCCCTTTCTCATATTGTAAAGCAGGCCCTTCAACCTGTAACTCCAGGCATTTCAGCTGCTTCCAATCTTGGAAAAATAAAGAAAATTCAGAGTTCAGGGATTTAAAAATAAACCTACCCTCTGGCAAGCAGACCAAAATGCAACAAGCTGTTACTATGTGAAACAGTGACTACAAAAACAAAGAACATTCTCCAGTGACTAGATCGGGAGAAAAACTCTCGAGCTATTAGGCTATAAGAATGTTACACAGACATGTAAGATTTTTCCAGCTTCTCAGCCAGATATATCATGTTTTGGAGAAAGAAACAGGCATCTGTGAAGTAGAACTAATACTCTGCAATACAGATTTAAGGGCCCAGTTTTACATAGGAAGAGAATCATGAATCAAGTCTGAAGCACATTTATATTGCAAATATATTTTTCACATTTATTCTTGTAGCATTTTTACAACAACATCCAAACATTTACAGAGACCCTTAACTCAAACATTTTGAAAGCAATTAGTGAGTGTGGAATAACAAAAATAAAATAAAAGGAGGATCCACCAAAATTATAGGGCCAAATCCTTAGCCATTGTAAATCAGCATAGCTCAACTGATGTCAAGAAAGCACCTCCAATTTACACCAACTTAGGATCAGGCCCATGACTTGCAGCTGCCATTGCTTCAGTCCCACCAAAAACACCTTCAGGAAAAGGGGACTCTTAAAAATGTTTTAAACAGTGTTTTCCAATGTCAGCCTTGCACTGTTTGTCACATGATGATCTCTGTCAACAGATTTGGATTAATGTGCAAGTCACTATCTGCTTCCAAGAAAAGACTAAAGACAACTTTCCAGATGTTGCACTAAGTTTGCACCAAAAAGCTGTTTAGAATCACTAACAAATCCATAGCACTTGCATTTCTCTCTCGCTTTTTCTTTGTTTTATGCAAAAATAATCTACCAGGTGAAGTATTTCACTATCATTTGGGATCCTTGAAGATTATGAAATGTGTTGCATGAAAACCATACACTTGTGGAGAAATCATAATAATTGGTCACTTCTAAGAAAAACAACTCATTATGCAACTTTCCCCTAGCTGTATTATTCCCCATATTGGATCAATCTGAAATATATTCAAAGTAAAAAAGTATAAGGCCAAAGTCTGGGCTACTTTTGTTCCTTGTGGCAGGCCTCAAAGCATCTTAAAAAGCCTTCATTTGGCTGCAGAGCAACAGTGGAGATTCTGGCACAGATTGGCTATACACCCCTGGCCTGCTTCAGACATCTTCACAGTGAGTCTAAATAGTTTAATGTAGAGGGGAAGATTGTGGGTGAGCTTCAGACTTGATTAATGTGTCCATGCGGTGCACAGATTCACTGGCCAAAATCCCGTATGTGCATGTGGAAGGGGAGGGTGGAACAGAAGGCCATTATCCACTGGATTTGATCCTTCAGTTCAGCAACCATTTTGCATAGAGCAGAAATCAGTGTTGCCAAGTAAGTGAAGTCCAAGTGAAGTACATTTATTCATGTCTGAATACTGGTGACATCATGGCAGACTTTTTGAAAGCCTTCTCAATCCATCACTAATGTTGCTAACTCTTATGATTTTATCATGAGTCTTGAGACAGCTAATATTTTTCTTAAAGCCTGAGCTCCTGGAGTCCCATGATTACATAAGAATATCATCTTTCATTTAAAAAAAGTATGTTTCTAACTTATTTGGTCAAAAACTTTGGAATTAAAATGATTTGGGGGTGGGGGGGTGACTGACTTATGATTTTTTAACACTTAGGGCTGGCAATACTAGTTCCCAGCATCTGGCCCACAGTTAATAATCATAAACCAAGAACCAAACATTAAAAAAGTTCCTAAAGTCACCATAATAACAAAGTGCCTTGGCCAAATTCTGTCCTCAGATATGCACACAGTGTGGCTATTGAACTCAGTGTGAGTCACGTGCATCTAAAGGCAGTGTTTTCCTGCAGAAGCTACTAAATGTGGATCATTCATATTGCTACTTATATAAATAATACTTTTCATGCCTAGATCTCAAACCATTTCACAAAGGAAGTCAGTCTCACTGTCTCCATTTTACAGATGAAGAAACTGAGGCACAGGAAAGTTAAGTAACTTGTCCAAGGTCACCCAGAACTCTGTCTACAAAGCTGGAAACAGAACTCAGGTTTCATAAGTCCCAAACCAATGCTCTTTCCACTAAAGCACTGCTTCCTTAGACCACTTTGACTCTTTTTGTTGCCTAACAAGCTTACTCTATATTTAATGGGCCAGATCCTCAGCTGGGTGCTTCACTGATTCCAATGGTGCTATGATGATTTACACCAGCTCTGAATCTGGCCTAACCTAGATTTCACAGTATGTTCGTATACAGTATTCTGTTACGATGTCAAGAGAAGAAAATACTCTTATTACATACACTACAACAGTTGTCCTGTTTCTTTTTTGAAAACAGCAGATTTAAATAGTTATGGGGCTTATTTACAACAAATATACAGATCAGAGTCTTAATTGATATCAAGAGGCTTTCAAAATCTAATTAACCTCCCAGCTAGTCATTAGCTCTGTGACCTTTAGAAATAATTGACAGAGGCGATTTTTTCCCCTTCAGCTCATTCGCCAGGTGACTAATCTTAGGTGTGCTAAAGGACTCACTGCACGTCTTTAAGATTTGATGGGATAATATGTAATAAGTCAATTAGGAAAATGGAGATGTGGCATTTCTCTGTGACACAATATACTGCCCATGCAGCTTGTCACATGCGTACAGGTTTTGTCACCTGAACGCTAGCCTAATCATCTCCAGCTTTTCCATGCATTGAAGCCACACTAAGTCTTAATTCTCAAGTCCCTGCATTATCCCACAGCAGATTTAGTAGCATTTCACTACACTATGTTGCTGGTTCTATTAAAAGCCAATTAGACTTTCAACTGTAGCTAGTCCTCTTATACTTAAGTAAATATTGTATATTATGGACTATTACTTGTTGCATATTTTTCTTATACAAAATTTGGGCTCATTCGCTTTAGCTGAACAGAGTGCGCTTTTTTTTTTGCACCAAGCCTGCCATTTATAAAGCCTCGTATTACTATAAATTTCTTCCCTTTCAGAAATTATCTTTCATCCCTACAATTTTAACATTGTATCATATAACCAGGGCTCTGTGTGTTGTAAAATACACCGGACATGAAGGCTGCAAGAAGAGCTCTATGTGTTCACAATCTCAGCTCTCTCTGATGGAGTGGAAAATGCTGCTGCAGTCGGCACACATCTATCTCTGGATATGCTCACTTTGTGTCCAATGCCACAAGCCCACAGGGCCCTGGGCAAAACACATTTTAAAAACCATGCAGAGTTTTGATTCACTTTTTAAAAAAGATCTTGTAAGTAAAGTGTGTGTAGCTTTTTGAAATTGTGATTTATGCTTTCAAAATAGAATAACAATGCCCCTCTACCCTCAAAAGCCAAGGAATATCGCAATCTTCCTGCTAGACTGAACTCTGAATAAAGCTACCTCTTGATGATGTCACTTATATTGCCATGAGAGTAAGGTCATCCAGAGATAAAGAGGAGGGGAGTGAGGACAAAGGGGCATCAGCAGTGATGAAAGGAGAAGGTCACTGAGAGTGACACTAAGGGAGCAGCTGGAAATGTAGGAGAAGGAGAGAACAGGACGAGGAAAACCCCTGAGGAAGGAAGACAGCAGAAAAGGAGGAAGTTATCAATTGTTTTGAAAGTGGCAGACAGATTAAAAAAGATAAGATTGGACATGAGGGACCATGAAGGAGGTCAAGCTGAAGAGACCCTTATAACTGGTCAGGAGATGGCCCTTAGTAAGGGTGGTTTAAGTGTCGTGAAATGGAAATGAGTTTGCAGAGGATTCAGATGTGTCTTACTTGGGTAACCATGTGACTTTATCATTGTAATCCTTCCTTTTTTTATCTTTTACCCTAATGTTTTTCTTTGTTGCCCTCACTCGTGTAAGTTCTCTGGGCAGGGACTTGTCTTTTACTTATCCAGTAAAGTGTCTATCATGCTTTTGTCTGCTGTAGAAATAGTGACCATAATCCATTAAGAGACCAGGGAAAGAGGAAATATGGGTGGGAAGATATGGCATGCTTGAGAAACTTTGAGGTGAAGGAGAGGAGGGAGCCAGTGTGGTAATGAGGCAGGCAAGTGAGGTTAAAGGAGGGATTTTTCGGAGATGGGGGCTACCAACGTATGTTTGAAGGTTGAATGAAAGAAGCAGGGGTCAGTGTGTGTAACAAAGATTTAGAAAAAAGAGGGAAGGGGAGGAGTTAGGAAGAGAGAGAGTCAAAGTGTCGGGAGTCGATAGCAGGAGAGACAGTTCAAAGTTATGAGATTGTGGGGAAAGAAAGATGCTGGGAGTAGGGAAAAGAAGTTCTTGCTAGATAACATCAAAACTGTTTTAAAAACTGCTAAGATCGTGGACAGGTGAGTGTATGTGTGTGAGGTAGAAGTTTAGAGAAGAGCAGCTGGATGATTAGTGTGGAGAAGTGGATCTGTTTCTATAAAGAATATGGCAAAGTTGAATGAACAGAAAACAAATTATAGTGGAGGAATTCTGTTTTTTCTCCACAAGTGCTCAGTGGTATGAGGAAGAGAAGAGGTGGAAGAGTGTGGAGCCAGAACAGAGAGTCAGTGGGACGAATCTGAAAGAGGAACTGAGCAGGAGAATTTGAGTTGAAGATAGTGACCATGGAATCAACAGAGAGGTGGTCAGCTTGAGAAAGGGGGGAGTATGGGCAGCAAAGGGTCAGAGAGATTGATGGACTGGAGATCACAAAAGAGCTGAGTGATGAACTGGCGGGCTGGGAGAGGGAGTGATTTATGTGCATGGGGACAGAGTGGGAATCAGAGAGAGGGGACTAGGAGATTTAGAGACTGAAAAAGAACAGGGCTTGGTAAGGATTCATGAGAGACCTGATGAAGATGAGACAGTAGCTGAGGCTGTAATGGCATGGGGGAAGGCAGGCAGGAGACGTCACTTTAAATCTGCAAAAAGCCTAATGGCTTAGCTAAACAAACACACTGATTTCTATAATACACTTATGATTGTAATTATGTTTGCAGCCAAGATAACTCTAAAAATAGTCCCCATGCAAACAAAGGACAATGGCCTTTCCAGTCTCCTGGAGGAATGACACTGTGCTTTGGCACTATTGGCTGAGCTGAATGTGCTAGGACTTGTATCCCTTACTCAGGCAAGATTTCCACTTCAAGTCAATGAGTTCTGCCCAAATGGAGAATGGAGAACAAATGCACTAGACTGGATAAATTAGAGCAAACAGAGGATGATAAATAGCCATGTGTCATGGAGCAGTCCTTCATACATGCTTCCTTATCAATGGTGAAGTATTGCCCACTTTCTCCCTTGTTCAGGTGGTAGTAGGCAAGTATTGCAGTTGTGGTAAAAGTAAAAAGGGGGTGATGTGGGAGGGAAAGCTATGTGATGCTCATAAGGCTGGGTAACAGAGGCAGGTCTATTAGCCCAAAACCTGGAGGTAATGTTGGAAAGTGGTCTCTGATATGAGGAACAGAGTAAACCATAGGGAAAAGCATGATCAGGCATAAAAAAGAGGCAAAAAAGATCAGTTTTTCTTGCAGACAAACGGCTGTTTAGGCATGGCTCTGTAGCAATCATAGACCTTAAGGTTTGGTACAATTGGCAGTTGCAGACTAGATTTCCCTATTATAATTGTAATATGTGTATGATGTCTAACAAATTAAGGCCCATTGACTTTGTGTGTCAAAATAATCAAAACTGGTGTTTTCCATGCATTTTAATCAGATATATACTAACAGACTAAACTATTTTAACTAAGGCCATGTTTTCAAGGTGTGTAAAGATTAGTTCATTAGAGGTATCTTTATGAGATGCATGCATCCTTTATTTATGACATATGACCCACTTACTTTTTAGGGACATAGGCAGCAAATGGGGCCCAGAGCTAGTGTATACAAGCAGCTCAAATTCACAAGCCATGGGCCTGATTTTCCTCTCACTCAGACTGGTATACAGCAAGAGAAACTCCACTGAAGTCAGTGATGTTAGAACTGTGTAAAACTTATACAAATGAGGAGAATCAGACCCCATGATTTTGAACAAACATTGAGATCTCTGTTCTACTGCAGAAAAGTGTAATTTGCTCACTTAAGTAAATTATCCCACCCCACTTTTATCTTAATCCCATTTTTTCCTCATCCCCAAGCAGAAATACCAATACAGCCATTTTTGACCTCAGTAACCAAAACTGGAGGACTATGATTTTGTGCATGTTAAGTAAGAGATACCTATTATAGATCCCATTCAATTAAAGAAAGGGGGAATCTGAGGTATTTTGTATATGACTAAAGATGGAGTGAAACCCATAGTTGTAACAATGCTATTTTATAGATTAAACAAAAATGTGTAGTAAACGCAAAAGGAGTTTTTATTCTGAGAAAGTGTTATCCCACTTTAAAGTAAAGAATAACAAGACTTCTAGTAATCTAAAATTTTCTATCGCACAAGATAATTCTATTTTTAGACCAACAACTATAGTAAGTGTATTGTTTTTGGTACCTATCATCCAGCATTAGGAAGTTTACATAATGCAGAAGTTAATCTTTGCCATCAAAACCAAAAGGTTTAGCGAGAACCAAATCTTACATAGCTCATAGTATTCCTTAAAATAAATTGTCACATCCCAGTAACTGATGTGTGTTATTAACAGAAATAAGGTTTAATGAAAGACTGTGGGATGGGTGGTTTAGTGGTTAAAGACACTGAGGCTTCAGTTTTAGGAACACAGTTCAACTCCAAACTGAGGCCTCAAAGTGAACCTTTGTTTGCAGAACCAATACACATCACAAAACTGCCACACATAATTCAACAGGATTTGGAATAGTTGTCATTCACTGCTTAGAAGAGATCCAAACATGGAGGGTGAATACACTTTTCTCTCTCAAAAGTGATATACCTCCATGTTAGAATTTAGGTCAACAGTAGGTGGTAAGAGGAAATTTACACTGTAATGCCTGAAACCAACCCAATTATCAGATAATTTTTACAAACTTGAAGAACTCTGAACTCCCACTCCTGTGTTTCAGAATACATTTTTATAACTAAGGTAACATTGGATCTGTTGCATACTGAGTGAAATGAAGTTGTACAGGCAATTTCAGAGATAGGTATCATATGGGACTGCGATTGTTATATATAAAGAACATTATAGGAATAATTGTTTTTAATATGATAAATGAGAAAGTCTGAAAAAAAGACAAACACAACTGGGTTTAAAAGGTTTATAAATTCTCTTAATCTAATCTACTTTGTGTCATGTCTGTACTCTGAATTCTATATGTACAAGTTTGGCAGCACTGAGATAGCTTGGTGTGATTTGCAATAACACTGCCAACTATTAGAACACCCATTAACTTCATTCCAAGTCATTTCTTCCTTGAAAAACAGCATAACACTTATTAGAAATGCAAAGTCCTGTGCCTTCTGTTACTTCAAATAATAAATTGTTATCTGAAGAGTGGTATCTTCATAAATACTAGACATAATTAATTCCCGTAAAATGCATTTAAAATGGCTGATAATAAAACTAACAACTTTAATCAGAGCTATATAAAAATAATTTAGGCATAAATCTGAATAGCAATAATTTCATTTGAAAATACTGAAAGGATTAAAATTATAACGGGGTTCAAAAGAGAACTAGATAAATTCCCAGAGGATATGTCCACCAATGGCTATTAGCCAAAATAATCAGGGATGCAGCCCCCTGCTCCGGGTATCCCTAAACCTCTGATTTCTAGAAGCTGAGTCTGGACGACAGTGGATGGATCACTTGATAATTGCCATGTTCTGTTCGTTCCCTCTGAAGCACCTGGCACTGGCCACTGTTAGAAGACATGATGCTGGGCTAGACAGAGCATTGGTCTGACCAAGTATGGCCATACTAATGTTCTTATTTACATTTTTTTTTGAATTATAGGAATATATACCATTTGAAGAAGTTGTGATATGTGCTAATGACCAAGAGCGGAATTGAAACAAGTAACTAAACAGACGTTACTATGCATCATGTGAAGAGAAATTGGGATTCTAAATTAATTACAGAGAACGTTACATGTTACCTTGCATGTATTTCAAAAACAATGTTACTTTAAAAGATTTTCTTCTCTAGTTCTGTAGAAAGCTTCAAGCAGAGCTATGCTCTGTACTTTTGCTGAAGTATAGTTATTGAACAATCATTAAGATGAAAATGAACAAACTTAATAATACCATCCAATCCTTAGGCTGCTTTTGATTGCCTAGAAAGAACAAAATTAAAAGCTATATGAAGTCTAGATGTCACACAGCCAAATGCAGTGGACTCCCCACAAGGAAATACTCATAATGCAGTAAAATTTTAAATGATCAATTTAAATATTTAAAATGTGGCAGTTTTGTATTCTGTACCTTAACATATATCAAAACTACACTGAGTGCAAAGCCATCTGTCTGCTCTTTTGTGGGTTTTTTGCCCCATTGTACTGGTAACAGTAAAGTTAATGATCAAGTAAAGACATACTTGTACAGATTTTTTTTTTGGTAATATAAGAAATCTTTTTCAACACGAACATGATGCTTAACTATTTCTTCCGACCTTGCAACAATACTGTCACTGGAGAGGCCTAAGCACTTCTCAATGCTAGAAACCATATCACTCAAACTGCCCACTGATTAAACTACTATCACAGCTAATCCATATGGGAAGATACATAATGAAAGGCACTTTATCTGCCTTGTTCTCTTTATTGCTAACTTCATTCTAGTTAAATAATTATAATTATATTTACCCATTTTTTGGCTAAATTAACAATTGGGTTATCCACAGAAGTTTGTGTCCCCCACAGAATTACACATTCGAATACAAAATGGCCATCATGTGAGTAAATTAGACAATTTTTTAATGCAATAAATAAATAAATAAATAAAAAGGATTTTGCAGGTGTTCATATCATTCCCTTTGAAAATCTACTCCTTAAAGTTACAGCAACATAAGCATAGCTTAAATTTCATTTTTACATTGAAGTTTCTTGGAAACCAAAGGACTTGTTGATCAAAGGACATACACACTCATTGTGAAGCAGTTTACTCAGCTAAATCTCGACCTACTGGTCTAATCACCCATTTCCATAGGAAAACCTGAAAGAGGGAGCTTAAAGGGAAAATATCACAAAAAGGTTTTCCTCCCTAAGAATGCACTCTTTTTGTTCCGTCAGGAGAGGAAGGAGGATAATTTGAGGGTCAGGGTTTGTCCCTTGCAGAATGGCACATGGGACTGGCCACCAGGGCTGAATCCCCAGAGATCAGCAGGAGACTTTGGCCATCTATGTGGAGGCTTCAATGGGGGCTTGAAGAAGTGGGGGGGAATGTTATTCATCCTATGCCCTTCATGGTCCCACCTCACATGGATTCCAGCACCCATGGTGCACCCTTTGGTGAGAACTCACTCCCCTTCCTAATGGGGGCAAGGAGATGTGCAGGTGGATCTGGGAGGTAGCTAAACAGTAGAGCCCTGTACATCAACATGAAACTAGATTGCAAAAAGGGTTATATTCTTGGTTACAATATTTGTTAATATAGTTTCAAGTGACTGCATTGTGAACCTCTAGCAGCAAGTACAATACAATCTATAGGCTCATAAACTATTTCTTCATCAAAAGTATCTAAAATGTACACATTAAATTTAATCTCTTCTATTGCAGCGCTCAAAATTCTTGACTAGCGTACATCAAGGATAACATTTTCAGAAGCATCTAAGTCTCATTTGCAAAAACATCTAAGTGATTTAAGACTTTAAGGGTAAACTTTTCTAAAGCACCTCAGTGACTTAAGTGCCTAGTCACTGAAGTGCTTTTGAAAATGTTACCTGTAGGCCCCAAGTCACTTAGGCACTTTTGGAAATTTTACTCTGTTTTATTATATTAACAAAATCCATAAAAGTCACATTTACTTTGGTTTGAGTCTTAAACTATGTTTAACTTGCTATGATAGTAATGGAATTAATGAATGCTGAAAATGAATGTTTTAAGTTTGAACTGATATTCTTGAACAGTTAAAATACAGACTACTACATTTAACAGTCTACATTAAATAATATTACTATAATAATGTTATAAGGTGTCAATAACATTCTGATAAATGTTGTTTCCATGTTCTAATTTTACAAATTTGGTAAAAGCATTCTAAGCAAAGTTGGATTTTTTTCCAATGTTCAACCATTTTTGAGTGGCAGAGAAAGTGCAAACATTTGTTATATAACTTTTAAGTCAATTTTCCTTGAATTCTTTTAAATTACGATATTCTTAAAAATAAACTACACAACTTCAGAAATCATTCATCAAGATCAGATGTCTTAGATGAGCATTGACAAAAATTAGTCCTCACAGGACATAAATTCTTACCTCAACAATATCTGAATTCGTTCGACTCTCGTGTGGCTCATTGTATTCTGTATATTTCAGCAACACTTTGTCCATATCAGTGCTGGCATACTGGAACAGTTTGTTGGTGCTGTTGAAGATGATTAGAGCAATCTCACAGTCACATAGAACACTCAGCTCATAAGCCTTCTTCATTAACCCAAATTTCCTCTTTGTAAATGTCACCTGGAAAAAGGAAAACAGGTCTGTCAAAAATCTCTAAGTCTCTTTTTAAAGTCCCTTTTCTTTTATGAAATTATAACTTGCAATTGCTATAGTGTTTGAGCTTGAATAAGTTCATCCAGAAAGCAAATAAATCGAAACATGGTTCCAATACAGAATATAAATATCTGAGTGCTAAGTAACTGAGGGAAATGCATATAATCCTCAATGCACAATTCAAGCTACAGAAAGTAAAAAAATATGTTAGTTGAGCTGTGAATTTTTCTGTCTCATTAACCAGTTTAAAACATTGGCACTGGATTCTTCCCAAAATATTTTAATTCAGTACACTTAATCTTTTGCCCACACCTAAGCTATTACGTTTATTCTGCATAGTAGATGTCTTTGCCTCCCACCCCCACAACATTTTAAACATCACACCTCAGTTCTAGAAAATTTTTAACAAAAGATTCAGCCTATTCTTATTTAACAGATATTAATTCCAGTTGAATTTCCTCCCCCCAATTTGTCTACCAGTAAGAAAAGTTTTATCACATTTAATTAATCAAAATATTTGATGTAGAGATGCACAGATCTGTAACAGTTTTGAAAAATTACCAAATATATTAAAAAATCCTTTTTGTTTCACTTTCAAGATCTCAAGTGTCAGTACAATGAAGAATATAAATCGGGAGTGAAGAACAAGTTATATAAGTACTGACTAGCCAGTAATATATATGCATTATTGAGGTGAGCTCTTATCCATACATAGCTGTCAACACATTTTATTTAATCTCAAAGTAGTACATGAGTTTCTTACCATGAGAAATCTAATCTAATAGTAAGACCTGACTTGTTTCTTTTTTTTCCTGTATTCTATTTGCATTAAACACATAAATTGATATTTTATTTTTAATAGCTATTTTCCTCTATAGTAATTTTCTGTGATGGATTTTGAAAGTGAATAAATGTATGGTACTAAAATAATTATCAGTCAAATCAAATATGCAGTGAGGGTATTTGACACTTAAGGACAAGCACTAACCAGGTAGTGTACACTTGCTTAATCTGACACTCAGTGCTACCAATTCTTTAATACCATCAGTAAAAGTACCTATGCACATGGTTCATCACTGAGGCAAAAAAGATTCCATTGTGCATGGTTCATGAGGCTGTTGTTTTATCTTGTTACACTCCTAATGCAAGCTAATGCTAACTGCAACCACAGTCTACCTTGGAATCCCAGCTGGTTGTCATGCCATGGAAAACGTGACATTTAAGTACCTTCTAATCCCTACCAGCTAGTCTATCTCAAAGAGATGTGGCTGTATGCCAATACTCTGTACATTTATTCTCCACAATGTATCATGAATGAAGTCACTTTTATTGCTGTCTCGATCATTGTAACACCTTTATAAAATCTATTAACAACAGATAGATTAGTATTAAATCTGATTATTGGAGCATTGAAAAAAACAGTTTGCATAGCATTAGACTTGAGTCTATATTTTTGTCAAGAGATGATATTAAGACATATCTAAATGGGAAAGGTACAGCTGGCTTTTGCTATTTGGCATGATTGATCAAATACACAGTCAAAAACTCATCTTACCATTGAAAAACTGACCAGTCTTTCAAATGCCTTTTAAACACTTTATCTGCCTGCAGAAAACTGTGATCATAGAATCACAGACTTTAAGGTCAGAAGGGACCATTATGATTGTCTAGTCTGACCTCCCGCACAACGCAGGCCATAGAATCTAACCCACCCACTCCCATATCAAACCCCTAACCTATGTCTGAGCTACTGAAGTGCTCAAATCATGGTTTAAAGACTTCAAAGTGCAGCGAATCCTCCAGCAAGTGGCCCGTGCCCCATGCTGTAGAGGAAGGCGAAACCCCCCCAGGGCCTCTGCCAATCTGCCCTGGAGGAAAATTCCTTCCCGACCTCATATATGGCGATCAGTTAAACCCTGAGCATGTGAGCAAGACTCACCAGCCAGACACCCAGGAAAGAATTCTCTGTAGTAACTCAGATCCCATCCTATCTAACATCCCATCACAGGCCATTGGGCATATTTACTGTTAACAGTCAAAGATCAATTAATCACCAAAATTAGGCTATCCCATCATATCATCCCCTCCATAAACTTATCAAGCTTAGTCTTGAAGCCAGACATGTCTTTTGTCTTTTGATGCAATGTTATACACAGTAATATGAACATCTATATAGTTTTTTAGAAAAGGCTACACAAGCTATGGATCACATGCAGAGGGGAGAATGTACTAACCCGACACATTTTCCTGCATGTAAAACTATTTTCAATCAGACTAGTTGACCACAGTACTGTAGGTGGAGTGTATCTATACAATATGGTTTCTGTTGCACAGAAACCTCAGTATTTAGCATGTTACAGCTCCTCACCATCAAAGTATACTTCAGCACAGAAATATCTTTAAAGCCACTGTTTGTGTTTACTGTTAGGTGCTCCTGAACATTTTGGGTAACCGCACAAATGTGCTGCATAGCACATACTTATTTCATAACACTTATCACAAAAAAGATACTACTTATAGTGCCTTTTCACGAACACTGAAAATAAAAAGGACAACAGATAAGCTAGAGGTTTTATTAACTTTTCTTTAAAATGTAATCTTAATTGCTCTGAATTTAATTCACTATTATCTCCATGTTCTTTTTAACAGTCTTCAAATGTATTATATAATGCTTTTTGCCATTGTTCATAGACATAAAAACAATTGTAGCTATTACTGTTTCTAAAATGATCTAGAATATTATTTTTAAAATATTCCACTCATTGACTGATTGCAATTCAGAGCTTTTGCACTTATACCTAATAATGTATTGTAATAATGTAATTTCTCATACTTTTACAATAGTTTGTAATAGGGATGAGCCTATTTATTTAATAAATGTGCAGTAGGGTCAAGACCTTCAGGAGAGATTAAGAGTAATTTTAAAGGTATTTAAAAATACATTCTTCTTTCATATAATTTCCTTTTTGTAGCCACATCAAGAAGAGGAATGTACTCATTTATCCTATAAAATATTTAGGTGAATAATATGAACAAACAACAAAAATATTATTTCACTTTGTATTTTGTGTCCAATATGTTGCTAGCTATATACACCTAAATCAAAATTAGCTAATAAATGTTGACTAAGATGATAGATACAATATTTTAGCACTACAGTGATTTTACTGAGTATTAAAGATTGCAGTAATTTATTAAAAATATGTTGTCTCTTTATGTCTAGGTGAAAACCAACTGAAACCTATAGTTGGAAGTCTATAATTCTGTACTTAAATAATTTTTACTTGTGCTAAGTTAAGAACATGAAGTAAATACAGACATTTCTTAAACACAATTAAATGCACACAAACTACAGAGTAGCTTAATGATTGTATTAAAACATTGTAGCTGGTCATATTGAGGGGAAGGGGTTTACTGTAACATTTCACAATCCAAATATCACTTTACTTTACTAGGGCTAAAAAAATCTCTAAAAGGAATAATTCTGATAACTGATCAGGAACTCAGATACTACAAACATCATAAGCCATATAAGCAGCGAGATAATCTGTCAGACTACAGGAACAATTTCTCAGGAAGGAACACGCTTATAATGTAAAATCTAACTATGTGTTGCCAATTTACTGACATATTTAAAAATAAAACTGACCTATTTGCATGGATTTTGATCATATCTGATTAATATTAAATGTATTTTTCAGCAGCACAGATTGAATAATTTCATATTCTTACCCCTGCTGACTGTACCAAGGACTAGTTCATTAATTTATTAACAATTGAGCCTGCTGTCCAAATCAGATTTGGGACATGCTTTATCCTTTCTGCTTTCTGGACCAGTGGATGTCTAGTACTGTCCTCAAGTTTCCATATTTTTCTTTGTATTCAGGAGGTTTATCAAGCCCTGACTGGGCAATTTGTGAAGTCCTAGCCTCTTGGACTAGTCTATGATGACAGTGATATAACCGGGGAATTAAATGTTGAGAAATATAAAATGGCTGCCTAGAAGCAGGAGGTTAGCACTTACCCGCTTAAAACCTTGAAGCCTCTCACACACAAAATACATAAGCCATACAGTAGAAAAGCAATTGTCAATATGTTTAAGTTTTCAAAAGTACAATTCTATAAGTACTGTGTAACTAGTGTGGCCAAGCAGTATTTCACAGACAACATTTCCAGTGGAGTGTGCAGGGAATGGAGCATGTACTTGTGCAGCATGCTGAAAATTAATCATGTTGCATGTGTTCTACATAAGCTCTGAATACAGCTTGCTTTATTCATTTAGAGCCTGCTTTTCAGAGCTGATGAGCCCCTGAACTTTCACTGAACACAATGGCAATGCCCAGCACCTCAGAAGATCAGGCCCTGAAAGTCTGCAGTACTTGGGTACGTGGAGTAAGGAAGTTTAAATGCAAAGATGATTGTCCAGGCTTTGAGCAAACCACACTTGTTCTAAATATTACAAAAACAAAAGAAAGAATGAAAAAGCCCGTTCCTAGCTTCCCTCCCATAAATCAAGACTAGGTCTTTGTGAATTTTGGACCAAATTCTGGCTAGAGGTTAAACTTACTGTATGCACAACAAGGAAAGCATGGACCAAAGGTGATTTGGGGAGGACATTTTCCATCTCCAATTGTGGTTCTCCTCCAAAACTACAGAAAGAAAATTCTTCAGGCTTTCTATGGTCAAAGCTGTGAAGGGGCTTCCTGAGGCATGGTCTTGCGACCAGGGACTGTGATATCTGTGAATGGAGCTGTAGCCAGCCAGAATGCAGGTGCACATTCACACTGCTTCATAGCTGCAATATGCTCTCACTAGGAAGGTAATTTGGCACAGTGCCAGAATTTGGCATTCTATTTGTAGTGAGTAATGTTTGTTTAAATTAAATACATTAGGAGATAGATTAGTTGGTTTTGTATATAGTCCTTTCACATACTGGAATGAATAATACAACGTATATGTATGCTTTTTTCACTCAGACACTATACCAACAGACGGTGATAACAGAAAGAAACAGCAATCTACTTGCAATTGTTTTTATTTATCTAAAATTATGCCAAAATTGTTGTGCTGCTTGTAGATGTGACTGGAACAGTGTAAGAGCAGAAATCATTGCTGAGAGGTAGAAGCTTTTATTCTGCTGATTTAGTCTATGACCTGTCTCTGCTGCACTGATGCTACATTTTTTTCCTTTGGACTCTTCCACTTTTGACTTTTAAATCTGAGATAATCTGAGAGATTGATTTTGAGTGACTGTCCTGTAATAGCGGTGCCATCATTGGTACTCAGTATCTGTCACTGGGGGACACAGAGTCTATGGCTTACTTTTTCTGTTTTCCAAACAGCAGCCTGTGCTCTGCCCTGCCCTCCAGCAGCAATTCAATCCGTGGACAGAATATCAGGTCTTCCCTCACCTCTTCCTGTCCTGACATGAGGCTGTGCAGTTGCACATAAGGCTGTGCAGTTGCTGGCACTGAAAGGAGGAGAAGAGCCGGGAGTCTGAACTCCCCCCCCCCAATACATTTCCTGATATTATGTATATGTTAATGTGAGGGCCTGTGGAAACCGGAGGCAGCTCATGCATCCAATATTTGATGTATGCCTTCTACCTGGCTATGGGGGAGTGTTGTGCTGGTTCTCCCTCCTCAGTCAGAGTGGGGTGAGCTGATATGGGTTATCTGGGAAACAGGAAGCATCAAATGAAGTACCCTCAAATGAAGTACCCTCCACGTACCCAAGTACTTCAGTAAAATCAAGATGGCTATGTATGAGCCATGTGACTCTTGACTAAAGTGCCAGGGGCAGACACTTATCTCTACTTATCATATAGCCAAACCCCGACAGCTCTTCAGAAACTGCAACCCCCTTTCTATTCCCACCCCTGACTATTTTATTCTGCTTAGCTCAGTTTGTCATTTTAAAAGGCTCTCCTGCAACAAACTTTATGACTATGTTCAGTGGTGGTGGCAGTGGGAAGCAGCACCACTGCAGGATTCCCTCTAGACAAACCTCCTTTATGCGACAACGACTAGGCATGCCATATTAAATGAAAGGCCCTTTAAAGAGCAGTAAGGGACTCTTCAGCAGCCTGCTCTATGTTCTTGTAACTCTCCGGCATAACTTATAGGGATGACACAGCAGCGAGTTATGCTGCAAAAAGAACTATTGTGCTTGACAGCCTCAAACATACTGAGCCTTGACTTGCTGAACAGCATTACTAAAGAGGAGCTCTAAGTAGAATGACCTAAAATTATGACTGTAATATATTAAAAGGCCCTATCTTATAAAACAGGGTTCTGTAGCATCTCATGATTAAGCTTCACAAAAATGAAGGTGCTGTACTTTTTCATTACACTGTATTGTTAGTGTATCAGCACACAAATAATGGAGCAGAAACTGTGAGATTATTCACTCTTTCACAAGTCCTACATTTTTTAGTACATAATGGCTGATCTCTGTTATGACATTTGTCTTCATGAGTAAAGAGGAGAGGGATAACTCAAAGGTATGTTAATTAATGGATGGTATAGCAACTCACAAATTATTATGGTAAGCAGTATTCAGAGTCTTTTATTCCCATATATTCTAAACAGTTCTAATTCTTCAAAACATAACCTATATCATATTCAGACGTAAAGAAAGGCTGGATATTATTTTTTTCTCTATTGAATGATATGCATAATGATTGTTAATCTCAGTTATACCACTCCTCTTCACTCATTAGGACAGATTGAATTAACTCACTTATATCTAGATGTATAGACATGGGCATCTTATTAGTGAGAAAATATATCCTTTCTATCCATATACACATACTCTAGATAATATAAAGTACAATAAAACTGACCTTTTATCTATACCACATTCACTAGGTCTGGCAGGTACAAATAAATGTTTAGGGTAAAAAACATGTTTACTAGTTCAACAAAACTAAAATGTTCGTAAGGTAAAGGTCAAAGAATATTTCATTCCCTGCTGAGCAAATGGTCAGGAAGCACATTTGTCTGCATTTCCTGTCATAACAGGAAGAGTGTAACTTCTTCCTCTCCACAATGGCTTCAGTTCTGCTTCCCACCTCCAGCTCTTTCTCCCTCAGGGCCTTCCAAATCAATCCTTACAAGACAGAAAGGCAGTGGCCATATCTGCTCTAGTTTTCAACACGGCAATGTTTAATGATACCATAATTACTATTGGACTATCCTTACTTAGGCTGTTCATTCATATTTCAAATTAAAAGTAATTTGGCCTAAATATTTACCTAAAGCTAATTAACTTTAAATTATACTCTGGTATATTTTGGAAATACAAGCATACCTAATCTTAAATATAATACAGCCATGAAATTCATTATTAAGTCTGCATCTCTTCTAAAATATTTTCTCTACCATGTATGGAATATCAATTAGATTAGTACAACATGAAAGAATTTCAGATTAAAATGGAATCATGGCCAATTGGGCCATTAAAATTAGTAACCTGGCCACTAAAATTCAGTGTACATCTTCTGTTACTTAAAGAGAGAGAAAAGTTGAGGTAGCCTCTCTGATAAAACTAGGAGTTGTGCCTAACAAGGAAAATCTATTCCAGTGCCATTACTCATGATGTAAATTACTACTTAATGTGAGTAAGGATGGCAAATCAGGCTTGCAGAAATTAAGAGCTACATCATGGTTTTAAGGTACATCTCACTGAAAAGGGTGGTGTAGAGCTGCACTATTAAATGATATTGAGAATTCCCTTCATAAAGCACTGTAATGGGGGGCAACCCACCAACCTCATAAAATCTCAAAACTAGACTAAAACCAAGTTAACTTGTGAGAGCAGACTGAATTTTTTTTTTTTTTGGTGGTGGTGGTGGTGGGGGATCTCACAAAATGTCCTCCTAAATTTGAGCTGATTTTTGCACTAAATCGTCAGGCTTCCTTTTCTGCTTCTACAGATGACATTCTGATTGAGATGACGATCTTGTAGTCTGCTCTTTTCAACAGAGCTACTGTAGATAAAAATAGATGCCCGTAAGTCTGAAACTAGTTTTGAAACTAGCTGCATGAGGTATTGGAGTCAGTAGAACAAATCTAGGTCTTCCTGCAAACGGACATTTCCCTCCAGGATACTCTTCCCTGCCCTGTAACCTCACTTTGCTTATCCGCTTTAATTTGTTCTCTGTTCAGCTGTTAACTGTAGCAAGTCTTGTTTTACCTAGTTTCACACATGTTCTGGGAGCTAAGAATTATCAAGTCGTACACATGCAACAGTTTCTCTGCATGTGTTTTCCAAGTGCCTCTAATATCATTTTCAAACCAGCTACAGAGCCATGCTACTTTGGGGAGAGTGTCTAGTATCTGAGTACGTATTTTCTATAGTATCTGATGGTCCTCTACCTACCCCTCCCCAGCTCATAATAAAACTGAAGGAGATGTTTCAAGCAAAATGTGCAGAGTTATTAGTTAAGCAGAGCTCAGTTAAAATTAGGAATATGGATATCAGCATGCTTCACAACTAGGAAAATAAAGAAACGTAAAACATCAGAAAGAAGATTGCAGGAATGAAAATCATTAGACCACATTTAAGGCCAAATCCTTTTTGTCCCAGTCACACAAGTTGTCACAGTGAAGTCCAGCCTGGTTAGACTCTTAATAATAAGAATAAATGATGGAGATAGACAGCAAGGTCTTGGAAGCTGTTCAAAATCTGACACCAGAGTATTTTTGAATCAATGTGCACTCTGATTAGGCATCGCAAAATGTCCTATTATAACAGTAGTATAACATAATTATGGAACTAAAGCCATCCCTTTAAGCCTGCCTGCCTTGTCTGGGTAGTGTAAAGGGAATTTCTGGAGCTATTCCACCTCCCCCCCCACCATTTCACCTTTCTCTATGGGACACCGGTGCAACTGCAAATGGCCCTCGCTACAACTGGTTGAAATGTTTCAAATTTCAAAATTTGAAAAATAAATGGGGGGAAATTTAAACAAAATGTTTGGAAAATACCCCTTGCCTCCCATATTACAATCAAATGTAGAACTAGTTGATTTTTGGGGGGAAAGGGGGCTTTGAAATAAACAAACATAAAAACAGAAAAAATATCTATGTTTTTGCACCAACACCCCCTTTTTCTAGCCCTTATCTTGACAACCCTCAACAATCTGATTTGCTGGCTAGTCTCTGTTGGAACTGATGGTCCAAAGTCAGAGGACAAGGCTGATATTGCTGGCTACCACCTCAACTGATGGTGCCACAGAATCTGAGCATGCAGATAACCCTTACTGGCCTCCCAGTTGCTAGGACTGCTATAGCAGCAAGCCCACGGCAAAGTTCCAACCATCTGCCATTAACATGAGGCTGCGGGATATTTTTATTCTTCCTCTCTCTGGTCTAAAGCACAGTGAAAAGGCTTGTGAGAAATGGCCCTGGCCAAATGCAATGGGTTCCTTAACTGGGATGAATCTGGGGCCATCCAGGGAAGGAGAAGACTTATTTTACTCTCCTTCTCTCACCATGCACCAATGTGAGGGCCAACCAGAACCTGTCCCTCTGCCAGCACCCATCAAACAAAATTCAATGAATGCTTCCCCATGATTACAGGACTTGAGCTGGCCCTCATTGAAGTCAATGGCAAAACTCCCGTTGACTGCAATAGTTCAAGATCATGCCTCTGAGTAATTTGTATTAATTTTTCTTTAACTATTCAAAGATTTCATTGTTTCAACTGTTTCAAGAAAAGCACAGATCATATATCCATGTTACACTTCTCTCCTCCTTTGCAGACAGAAACACATGCCTGTTAACAGCACTCCTGATCATTTCTCATTCCCTCAATATTTATCTAGAATTTATTATCAAACATTTAATGAAGAAAGGTACTGATCACACTGGCTGCTTATAACATGCATCCGTTTTAATTTGAGGGTTTTAATTTCCATTTAAGGCCAGATTAGCAACCAAGTATCCAAGTATATCCATTGAGATAACTCTTTTTAGAAAGAGATACTCTTTTACTGCTTGAAGACACCACAATTTTTGCCTCTTGCAAGCTGCTCACACAAGCGCTCTTCACAGCACAGGAGACTTCTACTACAGCAAGTAGTTATCTGTTAAACACACAATTGCCATCTCTACCCCAATGGGGCAAATCCACTGCTCAATGTCCGCACCTGATTAGTCAGGCAGAGGAAATGTGTGGGGGACAGTGGAGAGGAATCACTTTCTCCAGGCCGTGGAGCAACTGCAGAGTCCTTCTGCTGAAGATATTCCAGCCAAATGTCTGAAGAAGACGCAGAGAGCCCTTATGGGGCATCCCCGCTGTGGGGAGAGGATCGGAAGATCTATATATCACTGGGTCCTCTGGCCCTGATACATGCCTCATGCCTTCCCATGTGTTATGTGCTGCCCTGCAGAGAATTCAGGCACAGCACGATCTGCACATGGGATGAACAGTCCACATATAGCCCACTCCCCCCACCCTCTGCATCCAACCTTCCTTGCTCAGAACTACACTGAAAATTGCAGTACGACTGACTATATGACAGGTTCAGATAAACAGATTTGGTTTCGTTCTGTGTCCCTTATGAAAACCTTTCCTTATGATGGGAACAGACTAAGAGCCCAAACCCATAAACTAGGTGAACAGTCATCACTCATTCAGTAGTAGTCTCATTAGACTAGAATATGGGACTACTTGCATGAGTAAGGTTTGCAGAAATGGGCTCTAACTGGGACTTAAAAAAAAAGAATATTAAAAAACTTCTTACAGTTTATGAATTCCCTGTTCTGTGCATCCAAATTAATTTGGTTCCTCTGTTTTCACAAATATAATGGAGTAGTAGAAATCAATATACAGAAGACTTAAAAAAACCATAATGCACAAATGTATACATTTAGAAAACAAATTCAGTGATGAAACTGTGCTCAGAAGCTGCAACAGCTGACAGGATGTGAAATATTTTAACAAATACCCATGTTTGTGAAGTAGTACTTCCTGTTCAAATTTTTAAAAGAACAATCAGCAAAGCCAGTGAAAATCGAGTCATATTGAATTGCTAGTAGTACAGCTGGACCTCAGCTGCTTGATTCAAAGCCCACTGAAGTCAACAGAAATCTTTAGGGCCTGATCCGGGCTCTGGATCAGGCCCTAAATGTACAAAGGAGAAAAATCAATAGAAACAGTTTACTACTGGAGTTTTCAAAATGTTATTAGCACTGAGACAACAGCATCATGCCACTTATAGTGTGTAGCAGCTAAAGGATGATATAATTATCCTTCCAGATTTGTTATTAAGTCTGGTTTACCAAAATTATGAAAATAACCAAACACTGGAAAAATAAACCCTTTCTATAGTAATGCTATAGCTTTTAGTCTTCCAATGTTATGACTAAGAGTGGCTGCAAGATTGCTGATGAAATATATATGAATCAAAGAAAGGCTTTTAGATATTACTAATTCTGAGAACTGGTGTTAAAAATCTTGGAGTACTACAGTAAAAGATTTAAAGATCTGTATTATTTATTTATTTTAAGTAAATTTACTCCTTATGAAAGGTGCCAGATTGACTGCACTGGAGAATGAAGTCCTCTATTGGCTTCTATTAACACATGAAAGTGGATACTAAAGCTACAATATAAATTAATGTTACTAATGGCAAAATTATGTAGCTTTATTTACAACATGTTAATTCAGACATGCTTTGGAAGAAATTGTGGTATCATGGAATTGGCCAGAACACCCAGTGTCTAAATGGTTAATGACACATACAGTTCAATATTTCAACTTTAATTTCAATTTCAAGCTACAGAGCAATTAAAACAAATATGGTGGTTTTGTATTGACAGAATTATTGCTTTCTGGCTTGGCCCACGGCAATAAGCAACCTGTAGGGAAAACACAGACTGTATCCATCATAAATCCTAGCATTGTTTGATTTTTAAACTCGATTTTCTGCCACGCAGAGTACCAGGCATGCTCATACTACAGCGCTTACAAATTCAATGGAAGACAAGCTTGAAAACTAAAATTTTATATCAGTCCTCTACTGGGTTGCTTCTGGATGGTATTATGAGACTTTAAGCCCTAAAGACAACATAATAATTTCCTATCATTCAAATTTGCATATACAAAGAAAATAATAAATTAAATACATGTAATTAATATATTAACATTAAGTGAGTACTAAATGCTTTTTGATGTATAGAAAATAATTACAGTAGGGTAATCCTAAATTGTAGCCACACTCTTAATGGGCAATTAGTTATACTGTTCAATAATGTTATGTATCTTATTTCTGTATTTGTGGCCCTTAAATCTTAGTACAATATCTCAGGTACAAATTAAGTATACATTGACAGATTTTAATTCAGGGCACTGAATAGTGATTCTTTTATTTTGCTTAAAATAGAGAAACATTAATTTTGGCTTATGATCACATTTAACCAGTGGATGTACTGCTGTTAATATTTGGTATCAGACTGACCAGCACATTTAAAAAAAAAATTGGTGACTGACCCTGGCAGACTTATTTCCTGCCAATATCAGTATAGACTCTTTGTTTCATGGTGCATGCAACTTACCAGCATTATTAGGTCTTGATTATTAAGCCACATTATGCTGTGCTGATCCCTTTTAAAATCCATGTCCAACACACAAGCAGCAAAGACTTCAACATATTATAAACAAGTACTTTCCTGTACCATAGATAAGAACTCAGTTGTGCCAAAATGCACATACATGAATCATTTTACACATGTGAGGAGTTTCACTGAGTTCACTGCAACTCCTCACGCAAATCAAGTTGTTCATGTGTATAAGGGTTTGCAGGGTTAGGAGCTGTGGCCTGGATCCTGCAAAGACTTGCAGTCAAGATTAACTTTATGCATTGTGCATGAGTCAATGGAACTGCTCCCAGTGTGTGTACAGTTAAGCACGCACATAAGTCTTTGCAGGATCAGGGCCTATGTCACCAAACCCCTAACTGTAACATATTAATAAACTGCAAAAATATACAAGTCAGACATCTTGATGTTTCCAAAAGCACCTTAGAGATCCATTTATTCATATATTGTGTAACACAAGACAAAAATATTTTAAAAAATCTTTATCTTCTTTATTACCAATGCCTTGAGTAAGCCACACCAGCAATATACTATAACATGAAGCTCCAATACACAGTCATTTTTGCTACTCACCTGTCTGTTACGTTCATCCATAATCCTTGTGATCTGAATCTTTTTTCTCCCCATAGTCCCCGTTTTTCTTCTCTCTCTCGTTCCTGAAATTATGTATTTTTTCCTTCTCTTTTCTTCCTCTTTCCCGTTTCCTCAAAACAAATCTCCCTCTTCAGCACTTGCACTACTCAGTTCACAGACCCCTGCATCCGTTCCTGCTAAGCACACAAAAGAAATCAACTCTTACTATAAAACTGATAAAAACTGCCAGCTAAATAGATAAAAGTTACTACAGGGAGTTTACCAAGTGCCCTAAATATACTCTAGTGTACAAGCAAATTATTCTGCAGTTATAAAGTAAATAAGACAATATTAATAGTAGTAACCTGAAAGTTTATTTTCATAGTTATAAATGACCCGACAAATCTTTCAAGAAATGATTAAGATGACTGAAATTCATGTCTCTATAATTTTCATGGATTTAGGTATCTCTATTTTAAAAATATTATTCATTGTGCTAATATGAAAAATTACCTAAATACGAGAGTTAACGAACCTTTCTGTACCTGTGTATGCTAAGTAGGCCAACTAATTCATTCCTGAAGGGAAAACAATCTTGTGTTTTGACAGCAGGGGTGATAACGCCCCTCATTATGCAAATAGGAAGGACCATTATTAAAGTGCTATTTGATATATGAGAAATGTCAGTTAGTTTAAATCTAATTCCTTTAATCTCATTCTTTAAAAAACCTACAGTTAATTCAAGTACTACTTAAAATACTTTAAGAGAAAAGAAGTACTTCTTTATCCTACTACATTTCAAAATATGTTCTAAACTATCTATACCACAGGTACGTAACTAGCTAACGCGAATTTTTCCATTTGACAATATTTGCATAAGGTATTTAATCTATGCAGAACGGAATAATAGGAACAGTTGCTAAATAAAGAATGTTTTGAATTAGTATTTTCACATTTCTGATAAGCCCACATATTAGTCCTCTGCACTTTACAAAAACTAGTTGCATTATACAATTAAAAACTGTTACAGTAAATATATAAATATATGACAACACACAGAAAATATTCCATAAAATGCCATAAACTTCAGGAGTAATTCTAAAGGCTTGCAAAACATTATTTAACCAAACCAAACCAAACAAAAGAAAAACTTTTCAAAAAGTTCATACACATATTATGTTAAAGCTGGCAATAAAATTAATATAATATAAATATTCCTTTTTTCTCTTATCACCCTTAAGATTTACCATAATTATCAGCTGAGTATGACAGCACAGAGTATTTGTAAACACTTTAAAAAAAATCCCACAATCTAAACAGGATTCAAATAAAAATGATCAGTGCATCACCACTTTTACCTCAGTTCTGTTATACTAACATTATTTCTTCATTTGTCCAAATGTATCAATTTTACAACAAATTGGAATTTTCTTGTTTATTTTAAGCTGGTGCTCTCACAGCCAACTTGATAAATTCCCACAATATGTTATGTAACACTAAGCCGATGTCCTGGCCATTTAATCCATTATTTGGCTCTGATTCAAAGCTACTGAGGTAGAAAAGCTGGGCATCACTCTGTCTGATCTTCAATTCTCTCTTGATTTTCTTTGTATTTATTTAACTTGAAGCTGTTCAGTATTTTATCAGTTTAAGAAGAGTTGAGATCATAGCTAAAAGATAATCAGCTGATTAGAATTTTTTAACTAGTTATTATGATATAATCAATTCTGCTGGATTAAACAAGGTTTAGATCCTAATATCGCTAATCAATATTATTTTACAGTATATGGCATGCAAGATGGAGTAATTTGTGATGCCATCAAAATAAAGTGCACAAGTATTTCTGCAGCTTTTTTGCCCATTTGAAATAGTTCAGCAATCTTTTTACTACTTAAAATGACACTCACCAGACCATATTAACCATAAAAAAACTAGATGTGCCAAACAGTGAATTAAAACAAGTTATTTAAAATGTATTTATACAAACTTTTTCCTAAACAAATCTAGGAACCATAGTCCCATCTGATATTCACTGTTGACAAACAAACCCAGGCTATTTTTAGAAACAGTCTTAAATTTCCTTGGACTGGGTTTCTTTCCTGTTTTTCCTATAGTCTTACCTCCAATACAAAGAGCAAGTTAAAGTGGTGTTTCCCATGCACATGCAGGACCCAAAGGAGTCTAACAGGCTTTCTCTGTAACAGTAAGCCAATACACTAATCCACAGCAAATGCATATGGAACAATTTCCTTTCCTTTCATTCAACTGAAGCTGGTGGCACTATCGGCTTACAGCACTACGCCTGCCTAAGCTCTTATTCACTTCAAGGTAGAAGGTCAGGGTGGACAGATTAGAGAAGTGGTGACAGGGTTAGCAAGGATGAGAGCTGCTTTACAGATCAAGATTCTGAAGCTGAATGAGCGCAGAAAAATCAGTGAATGCTGAAAATCTACTAGGAAGGGCACAGCCAGCTCCTGGTGAAATAACAATATGGTGAGCCCCTCTCCTACACAGTTATCAGTTCCACATTTCAGACCAAACTTTCAAATAACAAAAACTTTTACAGACAGCTCAGAGTACAGAACTCTTAATAATGGCACAACAAACTATTCTTAAAATAGTCACACAATACTTTTTGGGCCAAATTCTGCCCTCAGTTACATGGATGTCAAATCCACTGACTACACCAAATTTACATCAGTGTAACTGAGAGCAAAATTTGTCCCATTGTTTGAAGAAACAATCTATTAGGAAGAAAAAACAAATGTGGAAGATAGCGCATTATTTACAGGATGTCTGAGGGAGAAGAAATTATGATATCCCATACATAGATATCTATCTCAAAATTACACAGGCATGCAAGAAGTGTTACCCAAAGGCAACAGGTTACCTTTTACTGAATTCACCTGGAGGTGCTTTTTGTTTATTCTCCTGATTGCTTTTTGTTTAGTAACCTAATGACAAATAAAAATTATTGATCTTGTTTAGTGACTTTCTTGCCTTTCTATAATTTGCTATTTTTATTGCAAATACAAATAAATTGTGATATATGGTATTTTGTGCATCTGTCTCTCTATTTATATACATACATATAAATATGCCCACATACACATATATTGTTCTAAACTGTATATTTCACATTTGAGTGTCTGTACACACACACACACATACACACACACACTTTACAAACATATATAAAAGCAACTATATCGATGAAGTATAATGTATCTTGAGATGAGTAAATCAGTACATCTGATTCATGGGTCATATCCTTCAAAGGACTGACAACTTTTGTGTCAACCAGAATACAAAGAAATATGGGTATTATCATTTGCCCTCCACCTGCTCTAGGAATTTCAGTAATGCTCATGATACTTTTTGTATATTCCTGCAGGAATACAGTTTATGGTATTACATTTTTAAAGTTCCTGTTAACCGATCAAATTATATTTTCCAAATGCAAATAAAGCACACTAAGTAGAAAACTTGCAAACAGTACAAAACTTAAGCTGTCCTGCAGGCTTTCATTATCCAAAGGGACTTAAAATAATTCCAGAAGCCTCGCTGAAATAACTTTCCACATAAAAGAAACCTTCCAACATAATGACATAGTTACATGTAAACAATCTGCATTTTTAAAAAAATGTCATAGTTACATGCTGTGGAGTTACAGTCTTCAGCATTTTTTTCTCTCTTTTTTGCAAACCCAAACATAAAAAAATCAGACTGCTTACTAAAAAGAGGAACTTCATTTTGGCGGGCTTCTGTTCACTTTATGATTTGGCACAGGCAGAGATAGCTGATGGAAGAGTGATTTGAGCCTCAAAAAAAGGAAAAAGTTGTAAAGGACAAATGCTGCAGATCATTCAACCACTCCCACCTCTCATTCTGTCTCTCTCTCTCTCTCTCTCTCTCTCTCTCTCTCACACACACACACACAAACTCTCCCTTTCCCTCCCTGCAACACAGAAAAATCTTGATAGAATGGCAGGAAACACGCACAGAGTGGTCAGGGAAGGATATGATGTCAGCAACCACGAACAATAAAAGGTGTAAAGGTGCTTCCTTCCCTAAACTGTTCCAGAAGTGCAAAATGGGAACCAAAACTCTCCACTTCCTTCTCCGAACAGTACTGTCTGAATCTGTACGGCTGCAACACCCCAGACAGAGTTCTTTGAATAAGTCACAGAAAGGGTAGTAAGGAGTATCTAAATAGGAGAATCAAAATGGTTATTTTATAAACAAGAAGGTGACCCCAGAAAGACTTAGCTGATTAAAGTTTTCATGGTTTCATTACAAAAGAAATAGACTTGCCATAAAGATTTTTCTCTTTTCTTAGGCAGCATGTTTCTTGAGTAGGTTTATTAGATTAAAAATTTAAAAAACAAGCAAACAAACAAAAACAAATAGAGCAGCCTGTATATTATCAAATAAGTAAAGAAATGAGAAATGCGGTAAAAAAAAATCCTTTACCTTTACAGATAAAGGCCTGATCCAAAAGTCCACTGCAATCAATTGGAGTCTTTACATTGACATAATTTATAAGCTTTGCATCAGGCCCTAAAGGAAGAGCTAAATATACCTATAATGCTGAACAATGATGTGTCAGAGAAAAAATTGTTTTCTTTAATTAAAATAATGAGCAAACAAACAAACAAACAAACAACAGTTAATCCCCAGCAGTCCTTATTCAAACAAAACTCCCACTGAAATTTTACCTGTACAAGGACTGGATGATCAGGCACAATGTACAGATAAAAAGAGCTACACCATTTAAAAAATAGATATGCTGGATCAAATAAAGATGCTTTTTGAAGCCCACACCTTGTACTGTTTAGTATTGCAATAAATATAGAACAAGGGCAAAAGTCACTGGGCCAAATTCTGCACTGAGCATATTTGTCTCTGATATAATTCTACCAAGGTCAACAGAGATATCACCAGTGGTAAATTTGGCCCTTAAGATTGTATGTGATTGTGTGAGTGTAACTGAGGGCAGAATTTGGCTTATTAACAGCAACTTTTTATAACAGATTTACATATTTCATGTCATCATCGTTGCAATATATCTGTGATACAGAAATAGTGCACTCTACTGTATGGTTCATTTGGGCAAGAAGCCATGCAACAAATGAATGAGTCATTTTAAGATTTCAAACATCTGTCCACAACACTCTGATTTAGAAATTGAACATAACCTACATTTATGTGTTTTGATCTTATGGTCAGAATACCACATTAAAAGATGTGGGAGGGAATTCATTCTAATCTGCTAAACTTATCTCAGGAGAGCATGCATTTTTCTACAGGAAGCATAAAACAAACATTTAAATCATAACAGTCATAACATATGAATATAGACTACTGAAGTTAGCATATGTAATACTGAAAAAACATTAATCATGATGCATGGACAATTTTATTGATCCTTTCATTTGTTTATCTTATCTGAGGTAAAAAGTCTTTTGTAAAGTAAAACTTAATCAGTTTCAACATATTCTTTACACATTGTTTTGCAAAAAGCTGGCATAATTTTTAAAAAAAGTAAACTACAGAATGCTAGCTGTGCATTCAATAAATGGCAAAATAGTCGCAAGCTCACTAGCTGCAAAATCAATTCTCTCTCATATTTAGATGATTCATTATCATTTTAAGAGAAAACTTTAATAATTTATCTAGATACGCTGATTTTACTAATTTTACTACTGACTTTGAAGGCACCTGCTGAATTTATAAGGTTTTCTTACCTAATTAATATTGTCTTTATTTATTTATTTTAAGGGGGAGCAGAACATGTCTACTTTATTTTCAACAGTTAGTCTCCACTTCAAAAGAAATAGTCTAGTTATTATTCTTATTGATGTCTGACTGTATGTCTGATGTGTTCCTGAATATAGCCATGTTGCCTGGAAAATCCCTCCATTTTACTTTGGACTCCTTATCCCTTATATTTTTGTTGCATTATTCCTCTAGCTGAGAGGGAAGCTGAGCTGCTTTCTTCCTGATCAATACTGTTTTAGAGCCTGCCTAGTCAAAAGTTCATAATACAGTCGCGCTTCCCAAGTTCTAAAAATGATGGAACACATCACCACCAAGCTGCCTCGGAAGTAGAGAAGGGCCAAGCCAGAACCTTGACTCTGACTCTTTCAAATGTTTGGGGTGATTTTTGATCCCTGGATCTAAACTGCTCCCCTTGGTTTCATTCCAAGTCAGATGCCAAACTGGAAGGGGTCTATTTTCAGGTTCCAGTATGAGTGTTGCTGAAATCATATGAGATTAGATGTTCGTTTTCATCCCATTCTGATAGGATTTGAGCCCAAGATGGTGGAAACAGCATGAGAGGAACTAGTACTGTGAAACTGCTGCCATTTGGGGCTGAAAACATGTGAAAACAGGTTGCAGGTAATATTAAATCTGGAGTCTGGCCTAAACTTAATTCATGTTGATACACCGCCTACTGAGCCCAACCTACTAGGTAGTGCAGCAAGTTTCTAAATTTAGGGACAGATTGTGTTCTAAGGATTGGCATAAGAATGGGACCCTCAAATTGTGGATCTCCCTTCTCTGTGCAGAAAGGGATCAGGGGGTTCAGCTATCTCTGTAGCAATTACATTTCTTTCCCCTGGATCCTGTGCAGGGGCTCTGTGTGAATCCAATAATCTGCAACTGGAGAGAGGTGGAATGAACAGGAGATTTGCTGGAATGATAGGGTAGAGGTGAGACAGTCTAGGACTGTATTAACATCACTGACGCACATGCACTGTACTGGTTAACCCCCTGAAGAGGTGTCTCAGGGTGGGCACAGTGGCTGCACTGAAACTGTGCTGCCAGGGAAATGGGGCAAATGGCAGAGACCTGGTACCCCAGAGGATCCTCAAAATCTGAGCAAATCTTGGGAGATCCAGGGGTTCATGAGTGAGAACTGCTTTCTTCCATGGAAGGGCAAATCCTGCACCCACAATGGGGTCCACAAGGGGTCACTGCACAGTTTCCTTCCCCTTCCATTGGTATTTCTCCATAGGGGCACATTATGGTTCCTGTATATTATATATATAATAACTTGTACTTATCTCATTCAACTTGAAAAGTCTAGTATCAGAGGGGTAGCCGTGTTAGTCTGGATCTGTAAAGGCAACAAAGAATCCTGTGGCACCTTATAGACTAACAGACGTTTTGCAGCATGAGCTTTCGTGGGTGAATACCCACTTCTTCAGATGCACTTCTTGCATCTGAAGAAGTGGGTATTCACCCACGAAAGCTCATGCTGCAAAACGTCTGTTAGTCTATAAGGTGCCACAGGATTCTTTGTTGCCTTGAAAAGTCTGATTCTTAAGGAACATATTTTGGTGCTATATTAGATCATTTTTTGCACCAAATACACATCTTTTTTAGATGGCTCCTCCACCCACCCACAGCAACACAGAATCTTCTATATCTCTGACTCATCTCCCAGGACCTGATTCTTCACTAACTGTAGTTTTACACCAACATAACACCACTAATTTCTGTGGAGTTACTTCTCATTTATACTAATGTAAGTGAGAGAAGAATCAGACCCAGAACTATGATTGTTCACAGAAAAAAGAATGTTTTCCTACATCACAGACCTAAAAGACATAACTTTTATCCAGATATTTTTGTTACTTTTTTCCAACAAACTAAGATACCTGGCATATCTTATATGTGGCACTTCCTTTCTTATCAGAGAACAATCAAACAGAAGACTGTCTCATTCCTTCTTTGTATCCAACTCCAGAAACTTGTCTTTTACCATAGTACCTTGGGGTGCCATTGACTTGCATTCGGGAAGAAACGGACGAGGACAAGCCAGACAAAGGTGACAAAGGTGAGGTGACCATAGTACCTGACCCCACTAGTAATGTCAGGTATTAAACTGTGATCTTCCTGAAATATAAAGTAGTCTGCACAATACGGTGGATAGTGTACTGAGATGCAAACTGTTCATTTATTCTATCATCATTGTCATTAACAAGGAAAATCACAAATTGCATTTCGTGCATGGCCCTGATAGTTTATTCTACAGAAGTGTTAATTTGACAAACGTAGCAGGGGTATAAAAACTATGAAGCTTCCAAAACTCAATTATGACAAGGCAACTATCCCCCTCTTCCCAATGACACAACGGCTGAAAATTCTACATTAAGACTTCCATTCCCAAGGACAAAAGGAGATGAAAGGTATGTCAGGTATTTAATAAAGCTAACAGAAAATACTGCTCTGAAAACACCAGCTCTTAGTTAAATAGGGGTGAGAAATCTGCTTCTGTCTGTGAAAAAGGTTCTTTTTACTATGCAGCTCAGAAATTAGGATAGAAAACCTCTTTTAAACAGGTGAAGTATATACAATTGTAATAACACCTGAAGTCAGGTGTCTGTTCCTTTACAAAACAAAAAGCCAAATTCATGCCGATATAACCATTTGATAATAGAGTATTTTTTGATATCCCATTTAAACCTTAGGATATGGGCTATTCTCCATGTGTATGTTATTCAGGATCTGCCTCTACTCCTGAGTTTCTGGGTTGCAGCAGGGTACTGTTCCAGAAGGAGGAAGAGTTTTGGCTGCTGAGAGGCAGGATAAATAGATATACTTGATGGAGTGAGCCCTGCACCGTCCCTTACCTTCCAAAGCTATCTAGTTCCTCTGCATGACTGGCCTCCTGACAAGATTCACCTCCCCCATCAATAGCTCCTGATATCTCCCTCTGTGTGGGTATCAGCAAAGAGGAGATGCATGAAAAGATCTTGCCAGAAGAGGGGAAAAAACAGCCTGGTGTTGGCAGTGGGGGAAAGCAGAAACATGGATGCAGTGACTAAGAAGCAGTGGGCAAGGAGCCTGAGAATGTTGACCTGCTTTGGGGTGGGGACATCTTCTGGTGCTTTGCATTGGGAGTGTGGCTATGGGTATTTTGCGTGGGCAGGAGGAGGAAGGGAGCAAGCAGCAGCTGTGTGGGTGAAAGGCAGAGGTGGAGAAGCTTAAGACATATGTACTTGTCTTCAGAAACTCAATCCAGAACATTGATCATTACACTTCAGTACTCTAAAGGGTTAAAAGAGATATACTTGAGATACCTAAGATCCATCCTGAATCAGTTAAAAAGGCATCAAACAAACACCTAATTTAGCATGCTGCTCAAGCACATCATAGTTCTTATTTAGTCTCGAGAATTACATTAGGTAACTAATTCATACTTTCCATATGAGGATTTGTTCTTCTAATTCTTCATAGAACTGATGTTTAGCAGTTTTCATCTCAAGGCTTGAAGAAGCAAATTTCTACTGGTTCAGAAGGTATTTACCACAAAGGTAAACCCAACATTGTCTGCAAGAATAAAAGCCACTATCTAACATCACAGTCTGTCTACAGATCCCCAGCGGTAACCACTCCATTGCACATATAGCTGGTTACTTTTTTTAACCTCCACCCCCTCACCCTCTCAATCCCCCCCCACCAAAAAAAGCAGGTTTGGCAACATCTAATGCAAAAAGTCAGCATCCCTGACAAATATCATCTGAAGACGGATATACAAAATACACTTCATTTGTACAAGGAAATCTTGCTGTTGTGTTGTTACAGCTTTTAGGCCCAGACCTACAAAGTGACTTAGGCATTGCAACAGCTAGAAAATCACAGGAACAATACTGTGAACCACAAAGCCTGAGTTAGGTGCCTAGGGTTCTATACAACAAAAGGGGAGAGAGGCACCTTAGACAGCAATCCACAAAGGCTGCACACCAGACAGGGAGCCACCTAAGCTAGCCAATGGGACACACCAATGAGGGATGTCTGTGCTAAGCCCTACCCCTCTCTTGGAGATAGGTGTCTCCCTGTACCTTGGATTTAGACACCTATCTCTGCTCATGATCCACGAATTGGAGGAAGATAGGTGTTCAGACACCTAAGTCATGTTTAGGGCCCTCCCACCCAAAAAGCAAAAGGCCAGAGAGTGAAGGAGAACCTTCCTTATAACCGGTAGCTTAGTACTCACCTAGGATGTGAGAGAAATTCAGTTGAAGTCCCCATTCCTCCCAAGGGGAAAAATGGATTTGAAGAGAGATCCACTGCCTCACAGAGCCATTCTAATTCCTTCACTTGCCCAATTAATATTTCTTTATAGTGGAAAGAGTGAGGGAAACCCAACATCAGAATAGCCCAAAGGCCAGTGGGTAAAGCACACACTTGAGAGCCAGCTAATCCCTGTTTAAATTCATTCTTCCCTTCCAGCAGGGGGAGAGAGGGGCAGGGGACTTGAGACAGATCCTAGGGAAGTACAATAACCACTGTGCTAAAGATTATATGGGAGATCACACCCCTCACACACTTTGTGTAAACTCATCTGAGGGACCTAATCCAGTAGACAGCCTCTAAGTTCACTTAACGGATCAGGTCCTCATATGAAATTAAGGCAGCTGAACGCCTATTCCCAGTTTGAGAATTGCTCTGGGGCTTAGATGGACACCTAGCATAAGGCAGTAGTGCACAGGCTCAGGAGGGAAATAGGCACCCAGGAGCCTCAAATGAAGCTGCAGCATGCATGCCGAGAGACAAAAACTTGGGTCCCGAGCAAAGTTAGGGGCCTATGGGGTTAGGTTGCATCCAAGCAGTTCTGTGGATCACAGAGGTGCCTAAAAATGGGATATAGGTGCCTAAGTACCTTTGTGGATTTCATCCTTAGTAACCAAGTGTAGTTTGTTTGCCAATCTCCATTCCATCTGGAAAGAGAATATTTTTCTTAATGGATCATCGTCAACATTGTTCATTTTATTATCATCATAGCAGTAAGCTGAACAAAAACAAAACAAAATCAATAAAAAGATACATTAGCTAATCTTTTTTGTGGCCTTGAATGTACATTATGTTTACTCAGAAAAAAGCACTTTTATAACCATATTGATATACAAAGTCATTTCTGACAAAATAGCCTTAGAAACAGAAAACTGTAGTAAAGCTGAAAGGCAGCACAGTATAGAAGAACATGCCCAAGGCTGACAGGCAGTCACTCCTGACTTCTAATCTTGCAGCTGCCACTAATAAATTAAGTCATCTGGGAATTTGCTTTCAGTTTCCCATCCATAAAATGGGGATAATACCCACCTACCTTATACAAGTGTTCTGAGGAATAATTAGTTAATTTGAATATTTGTCATAAGCTACAGATATGCTTAATATAATTAATAAATAGGTTCTGCAATTTTTCTCTGGCACAGATAATGAAAAAGAGCACAAATATATGAAGTTGTTCCCTAAACTAAAGCAGATAGCAAAAGTTTAATAGTCACAATCTCAAGTCCCAATCATTTAAGATCAAAAAGTTTCTAATTATATTATTTGTCAAAAGCATTTAGATACATATACTATTCTAGCAAAATAACCCTACATGTTAATATGTATCCTCTCAAAATAAAGATATTTGACAGTACTGTCATACATGGCCCAATATGGTACATAGCACATTCATCAATTTCCTGTTTCTCTCTCTTTCTCTCTCTCTCTCTTACAGCATCCTTATCAACCTAATTAAAGCTTTGTTCATTTGAAACCTCAGATGACAATTTATTTAACTCTATCCCACTGTGGTCTTTTTATAAAGAGAATTAAATTTGATCTTCTGACAGCAATTATTAACTGATCCCAACTGGCCCCAATTAAGACACATGGCTCACAGGCCTCAAAATCCAATAAAATGCCAAGTCCTCTCTTTCACTTGTACATCTTTCTTTACCTTGCTTTATTTTCTTAAAGCCAATTAAGCTAGTCTTATCAAGTGGAACTGAATGCTATTGTGTAGACTAACTCAAGACACAATGTATCAATTTACAGTGCAGACACAGTAAAGTATTGACAAGAATTCTGAAGTCATATCCTTCTAAGTCTTCCCTGTTTCAATTCACTTAGATTCCAGCAAAAGAGAAATCCTTAAATGTATTCACTTGTGCTGCATATGACCTACATAGCACTTCCTTTAAAACACGGTATATATTTAAACAACACTGATGAGAGGAAACTATTTAATAGCCATAACATAATTTTTAGATTGTTTACAATGCTATTACAAGAACACTTTCCTCATTTCAATATTTTCCCCTCAGAAATCATCTTAATTTCACAGCTTCAAAGGAACATGGTGCTCATGAGTAACTTCTGAAATTAACCTTTTTACCCTTAATTTCTGCTCTAATTTTTTCACATATGTTCAGTAGTAAGTTGTGAAGCAATGTTCCCATGCCTTCACATAAATGCAGGTAGCCCCAGGATTTGGAACTCATTGATTGTGTGCCACCCCAGGGAAAGGGCTGAATTATAACCAGCCTCATGAGACTGAAGTAGCTTCTATTCACATCTGGCTCTCCTTATTTTAAACTCTAACACCTGCCTCGAAATTTAAGCCCCATCTTTTGCTTTGAAGAAGAAATAGGACAGATTTATCTACAGCCATTTGCTTTAGGTCAAGGCTGAACCATGTGATGTTCTGCTAAATTAATTGCAATGCAATTGACATTGTTTGACACAGTTTTTAAAAGGATGATGTTCAAATCACTTAATGACTAGATTTCTTTCCCTCTGTTTGAATACATGTATTCTTGTATTTCTCTACATGTAACGTACTGTGGATGATAACCTATCAACATGCAATAAATGCTGTATGTTGCAATGCTTGTAATGAATGAATTATAAAAAACTAATAGTACACCTCTACCCCGATATAACGCTGTCCTTGGGAGCCAAAAAAAGTACTGCATTATAGGTGAAACCGTGTTATATCGAACTTGCTTTGATTCGCCGGAGTGTGCAGCCCCCCTCCCCCCGGAGCGCTGCTTTACCGCGTTATATCTGAATTCGTGTTGTATCGGGTCACGTTATATCGGGATAGAGGTGTATTGTCAAATTGTGCCATCACAGTAGTATGTAAAAACTAAAAAAAGCTCAGAGCAAGACTGGTTCCATATCTTTTTAACTCATTAACCATGCTGGAAAATGTGTTTTCTATTTGTTATTCTTTTCATCACATGCTTAACAAATGTAATCACAATAGTACTTAGACATGAAGGAGATACAAAGACATTGAAATTGCAATGCAATCTTTCATTTACTGGTAGGAAGATGTGCAAGGTTATGCAAAACATAATCAGACATATGTTTCCTCTCCAGAAGGGGGAAACAGTTTTCTTAGTGAAAAATCACAAAATAGATACAGTACTTCCCAGTTTTCTAAAAATAAAACAAATCTCAACCCTTGATCTAGTAAATGCAATTGATCAGAAAATAAAATATACTGACTTTAAAACACAGGTACCACTTATGCTCCCACAAATTCTACATGACCCCAATAAATGTTAACTGTAACATAGAGCATGAATAATGATTGATTCTTCATTTCAACCAACTGCACTCAAGTTTCAGTAGAATCAAAACAGATTCTGAATGTATTGTGCTGTAAATGATTTCTCATTGTATTCTGATAATCTTATATAAGACATGATGTTAATTTTAGAACATACTTCTGCTAAAAAGGGCAAACCCAGAAACAGATTTAGTGCAAAGAGCTGAAAATATCCTGTGGAAAAAAATCTGTAGAGAAATCAGACCAACCCAAATCCTGCCATTACTCAGCACTGCAGTGACGTGCAGATGTTTGTAGTGGTTTGAGGAGCCAGCGGGGGCTGGAAACTCTACGTACTCGACTTCAACATGATTGCAATTGAACCTCATCAAAGTAAGAGTTCATAATTTGTCACAGAAAACAGCCAATTAACATATGTTAGCAAAAAGCTCCGTAAAGATAATATATGATTTAAGACCCAATGCAGCTGTCGGAAATCAAAATTCTGCATTGTTAAAAAGCAGTATCAGGCTGGGCTTCACAATATTTAAACTGATAATGGCTACTATGTTTAAAAAATATGAAAACCATAATCATAGTATTTCTTCCAGGTTTGGGGTTACAGCTAGGGCAATCTGGGTACTGAAGCACTATTTACTATTCTTATGTAGTGCTGTAAATAGTTAAGACCTTTGCCAAAACACAGCAGTTATTTTGTTTTAGTGCTATTTTAAAATACAGACCTTCATTGTGAGTGAGGTGGCCTTCAGTGATGCACTTTGTTGTCAAGACATTCCTCTGAAAACACAGCCTGTCCTTTATCTTTACAAAAATACAGTTCCATGAAACTGCACTGCTGCCTCAGGGCCAGGACTGTGATCTCAGTTACACCACAGCAACTCCAGAGTAACTCTACTCAACAGATGAAGTTATTCTGCAGTTACACTGATGAAAATGAGATAAGAATCTGGCCCTCAGCTATCGTTAAAATAAAGATATGCACAACATAAAACAAAATGTGTGTTTTGAATGTGTGTATATATGTGGGAAGTGGAGCTTAGTGCTTTGCTAACACTTTTTACACTGATGGTAATGTAACTGACTCCTATGTTTTCTAAACCGCTTCTTGATAAATATCCATTCTAGGTCCCTTGCATGGATAAACCTTTAGAGTCACAGGCTTTATGGCCAGAAGGGACCACCAGATCATCCAGTCTGATCTCCTGCATATCACAGGCACCAACACCACTCAGCACTAAACCCAACAACTGAAATTAGGCCAAAATATTACAGCCCACTAGACTATTATGGGCCATGGGCACAGAATAGGAGGGACTGATGTAGACAAGTGCCTGAAACCCTCACAGTGTCAGGGATATGATTAAATCAGAGATACCCAGATAATCCTGGTAAGTGATCTACACACAATACTGTGGAGGAAGGCAACCCCTCCCCCCAGGTCACTGCCAATCTGACCTTGGGGAATACTCCTTCCTGACTCCATATATGGCAATCAGTCAGACCCTGAGCATGTGAGCAAGGACTAGCCAGCCAAGCACCTCAGAGTGAGAATACTTGGTGCCACCTCAGAGCCCTGGCCCTCTCCATCCAATGTCCCATCTCCAGCCATGTCCATCACTGATGCTCCAGCAGAAGCAGATGTGGAAAAAGAAACAAACCCATCAGAAGACACTGGGGAAATGGGGTGGGGAATCCTGCCTGACCCCTGTAGGTGTCCAGCTGAATGATTAGCATTTTTTTTTTAGAAAAAAAGTCAGATATTTTTTCTTTTATAATGTTTAGATCACTATGTACCAATCAGTAGCCTCAGTAATTTTAAAATAATCTATTTTACCTAGTTTGTTTATTTGTTTGTGTGTGTGTGTGTGTGTGTGTGTGTGTGTGTGAAGACATAGTATTGGAAAGGGAAATGTTTCCTCACTTTCTTTCTGAAAGAAATCCAATAAAGACAAAGTTTTTAGTTAATTCATTTTAAAATGTGGTTTTAATTTTCAGTAAAAAAACCCCCCAAAAATCTCAAGTTGATTAAAACAGTAAAATTGATAGAATGGAAATACAGAGCTGTCCACAAAAATAGAATGGGCTTGAAAGTGGTCTATTTTCCCACTGATACACTGAAGATTCATCAATGTAGCATCCATTAATGCTTGAGTATGTAGTGTGTGTGTATGTGTTCTTCACTCATCATGGGAAGATCAGACTCTTAAAACATTGCCTATTGCGCTGGGGCTCAACCATCTGTTACAACTAAGCCTTTGCTTCTTAGGTCCCGATTAGAGAGACTTCTGCTCATGCTTAACTTTACACACTGAGAAGTCGCTTAAAGCAAAGCGTGTGTAAGTTTTTTTTGAGAGCAAGATCTAAAATTGCTCAACATTTCTGCCTTTTCTTGCACTGGCCAATTTTTAATCCCATTTATATGGTGTAAAATTTACTAACATCCTCTACAGTGCTTTATTACATTAAATTTAGGCAGAAATGAAACATTACACATATACTTTTTATTAAAATAGCTTGAATAATCTTTGGGTTATGTTGTTTTTTTTCCTCCTCAAGGGTGTGTTCACAGACTCTCAGTAACATTTTTGATTAAGATATCAGCAATAGATGAAAATCCCAAAGCTCTTCTGCAGTTGAAACAGTCACATATCTTTGACTGTCCCCAACTAATGACAGTAAACTATGTAGCCTCTAGCTAAATAGATTAATTTCCATTCTGGAATGAATAGACAAAAAGACCGGACAGAACACGTTAATACTAACAGCATCATTACAGCTAATAACGAAAACACAATTCTGCCCCTAGAGTTTTTTTGAAACAGAAATAATAAAATTGAAGGTGCAATTCAAGTAGTGCTTTATAAATGGTAAAATAAACAAAAGTCAGACAAATACTATATTTTTTTTCCCATTATATTTCCTCTGACAATTTCTTGTGCAACCACACTACAAGGTTTAGAGAACCCAGCTTCCAATTTGCTCTTTATTCTTGAAAATAAAATTGCTTAATAAAATTGCTACCAACCCTAAGAACAGAGTATCAAAAAGCAAGTGTTACCCATACCAAGTAAATACTGTCTGACAGAGTGATTTCCTATTCTGTAAAGTTAACTTTTCTTTCTGTGTAGCTATAATCAGAGACATTTACAATGAAACCAAGAACAAGTAACAGTAAATTTCAATCCATTGCCTTTAAGGAACATGTTTTCCAAGAATGCAGATAATCAGATTTGAGGTGTTGTTTAGTTATCATAATATCTCAAGATGAGAAATCTATACCATGGTCTTTTTTACTTCAGAGTAACAAATTCTATAAAATCAAGTACTTTAAATATGTTCATTTTCCTATCTATTCTTGTTTTAGGCCTTATATTAGGGCCTAATTCAGTGACAATTCAGATCATTCAGTGATGACCTCTGCTAATAAGTGCCACTTATGGCACATTGTAACCTAATTCAGGAAGAAGTTTATAGTTCTTTCTCCAATTATTTTAATAATTAGTTTCTCAAGTTTGAAAACAGGGGCCCTAAGTTAGGGTATCCAATTCTGTGCCATTTGCCTAATGATGTACCTATGCAAGTCAATGTAAATTTTACCAGTGACTTCAGTGGTCTTGGTCTTGGATGCTGAAACTAAATAGACATTTGGGTGCTGAAGGGCCAATTTGAATGTCCAAAAGCACCCTTATGTAGATTCTTGTAGTTTCTCCAGAGTCCTGAGGGTTTTTAAGGTTGATTTTTTTTTCATGGAAGAGGTGGTTTTGGAGTTTTGCAGGAGAAAAGCAGACAAGAGGGTGCAGAGCTTATTATTCTATCTGCAGAGCTTTGCAGCATCATCCTGCTTCAGGAAAGGAAATAGCTTCTGTTGCTGGCCAGTCTTTCTGAAAAATAGGTTGAGCAGCTCTGGAGCCAGAATCCTGACTAACCATGCCATGGAAAGCCATAGATCATCGCATCTGCATAAAGCCTCTATGGTAACAAGGGATTACAAAGATGAAAGGATTGGACTACTATTGTCCTTTTATGATTAAAAAAATACTGATTCTTCAATAGCCCAACATACAAATGTTAACACCAGTAAAAACAAAATATATTGTATCTACTCAGGACGGACAGTTCGGAATTAAGGGCTCAATTCCATAGCCATTCCATGGAATAGGTACAGAACAGGCTGCAAATGTTCTATAATAACTAACTAGAGCTACTTTTCACTTTCTCAGGTAGAAATCTCAGGTCCTTGAAAGCCTAGGATACTTTTAAATCATTTTGAATTATCCAGCATCATTCTGTATTAGCCCAGAGATTTACTTTTCCACACCAGTTGCTGGAGAGAAGCAAAATCTGATTTATAATGATATCACTCTCCTTTTATTAGGAGCTCACTCGTCAGTTGTTTTTTTGGCTCCAGTAGAGGGAAGCAATTCTCTTGCTGTTTTTTCGTGTTTAGTGTGGTTTTGGGACCATTTATAGGCCAGAATCTTTATTTTTATATTTATTGTCTGTTTTGCCTTTGATGTTAGATTCCTAAATAATTTGTTCCAGTTCATGTAGCAGCTTCTTCAGAAGAGAGACACTCACCAGTAAGTCAGTGACCTCTGCTGAAACCTCTCACATTTAGCACAAGAAGTTAAGAGGGTGGATGGCCTGGTTGCATGCCCACAGTAGTTTGTTTTTGGCGGCCTCATTGCAGTCTGATCCTGCAGAGATAACTCTCAATAAGAAAAAAGGGAACTAAAGATTGGTGGTCTGTATGCAAGCCCACATAAATTGATTATTGCAGCCTCATGACATTCTGTTCTGCAGGTAAGAAGCATTGGAGGTAGAAGAGCAGTGACCTGTCCTTTGATGGTCCTAGCCAATATGGTGTTTCAGCTGCCTGACTGAAAATATGGTGGAGAGGAAATGCAACATCCCACCCATAGCAGACAAGTTAAAGAAGATGGAATTTCAGTTTAGATGTAATGGAATATGGAGAAATATGTCTGCAAGCTAATGTGCCAGAGGTCTCTTTGTGCTTCAGATGCATAGAAGCTGACTGATCCCACAAAATAGAAAAAAAAAAGAGCAGATTCTGCGGCTATTTTAGTTTGGAAGGTGCAGTCCAACCTTTGTCATTCCAGAGCAGAAGCAAAGGATCTAAATAAGAGTGTTTAGCCAATGCCCCAGGAGTTCCAATATTACTGCTCCTACTGTGTCTGGAAAAAGGGTTGGGTTCTGTCAAAAGGAAACAGACTTTCAACCTGCTAGAAACAAATCACGCTCCATGTCAAGACAGAATTAGATATAGAAGGATAGTATATTTGCCTCTATTTCTTCAGCCTTATTTCAGTAAGGAACTCCTCTCCCAGGTAAAACTGCAAGATTAGATGCTCATCTTTTTCATGACCTGTCAGCCTCAATTAAACAGGTGTCAATTACTCTTAATCTGAGTGATATATGGGCAGTCCTGTTTAATGCAAGAGACACTTTCCTGACTCCCTTCAGCCATACCATATGTTATGATCTTGTCAGTTCTCACAAGCCAATCAGGGTCAGGCTAGGTCAAATTTGAAGAATGTAAGTTCTTCATAGGTGGGACTGTTTCTTTCCATGTGTTTATATAGCACCTAGCACAATCGGCCCCCATGGCCTCTGGCCATTACTCAATTTAATTAATTAATTAATTGTATTTGAATGAGAGACCTCCAAAAAACAAGTGGTTAATATAGGAAGTGGTGAGTTGCATTCCCATCGAGACACTCTTGAATCAATGGTATTAGAGGACACTATACTGATATAAGAGACAATGCTTCAAATGAAATCTAAAACCAAAAGGTTAAGGATGTTAACTCTGGTGTCCTGGCTAAATTCTAACTTGAGTTACTACATTCTGCTCCCTAAATTCTCATGCAATTGGATAAGACTCTCTTTGCTTCCTGACTTTGACAAATGTAGTGTCTCTGTGTGCTATTAAGCAACTACAATGTTCCACCCTAAGGGTGGTTGCATTTTTAGTGCCAGGGGCACTGATCATTATATACCCATTGCTTATCTCACTGGTAGCTTGGAGGCTTAATTAATTAATATTAATAAAGTGTTTTGAGCTCAGTAGGTACTATACAATTATAAAGCATTTCTATTAATAGCAGATTAGCAATTTCTAAGGTCAACAAGGTCTTTCATCACTCTTTTCAGGAAAAGAACATAGAAAGAGCAAATACTGATAGGACTCCTTTTCAAGTGTATTCCAGAAATGAATGCTTAACTCAAAGAAAAACATTCACATTTCCTCCTCTTCCTCCCTCAACTTACTGGCTGGAACTTTGGGAGTTTTTTGTAGTACCGTCATATTAGTGGAGGGAGCCATAGACCCCATGATGCCATCAAACACTATGAAAAAAAGCCTTTGAGAGTGTATACACTGTATACAACATTCTGCTCCATTTGAGCGCTGCTTCAGTTACAATACAGAACCAAGATTCCACAAAAAGACAAAGGGGTCATGCCTACTTCAGTTTCTCTTTTAGAAATGAGAGCTTATTTTTCATTGTGACACCACTTATGATGTTCTAGAACTCCCTCTTTGGATAAGTTTTGAGAAAAGCATAATAAAAGTACCCTGTCCTATCCCTCACAGTTAACCTGTCAGTTGCAATTCCTCAATATAAGTCTAAACTAACCCATAATTCTAACATCAAGTGATCTAATAATGTTATATTCTGAAAAGACAAGTCCTATATGCCAGAAAATATACAATCTCATTTCCCTGAGTCCAGTGTTTTTGGTCAAAACAGAGATCAATTGCAGACCAAGAAATGTTCCTGTATGAAGGTGTCATGACATACACTTCTATGTGAGCTTTTGGGCTTCACACATACTATCACAGACCTATGGATCCTGGACATTCTCTCTCAGAATTTTTCTTAGCATCCACATTGGTGTGCAGGCAACAATCATTTGTATATTCTCAGAGTTCTGTGGGTGTCTCAGGTGGGCTCACACATGAGTAAAATTACCACTGTCCACACAAAAGAGGTTATAAATCCACTGCTTGCAGACCAAGGGAAGGCAGAATGCCCTTTCCCATTTCAGTCCATTCCTGGTCAGGCGAATAGTCCTGAGATAGACAGACAATGCCTCCACCAAACAGAGAATGGCAAAGGAGGCGCAGAGGTTCCCGATCCAGGCAAATATCAATCTCCTAGGGATTATGGCAATCCATTCCAGTAGCTGAACTGTTGAGTTGCCATGCCAACAAACTCAGTTGCACAAATCTGAGGCAAGGGGAGTTGTGTCCTATATAATTTCTGTTATTAAGTCGGGGGAGAGAGGATCGCAGCAGGGGCACTTCATGACCGTGAGTATGAACTAGAAGGCAGACATGCGCTTCTGAAAATGTAAACAGCCTAAGTGCCTAAGCTTATGTCTTTATTGCTTGGACAGTCAGCCCTACATATATAGTTTAGTCAGTGTATGGCAACTGTCCAGCAAACAGGTGACCTTGAGTCTAACAGTTCCTGACTGGCCCAGGAGGTTATGGTAGCCCAAGTTCATTGTGAGTTCCATACATCTTCTTCCCTGCTGATTGCTCCTGTGAGATGGTTTACTACTATATCATGGACTAATGTTGCATAGCAATCCCAATTATCTGTGTCTGAAAAGGCACATCCAAAATGCCCAATGTTATTACTGCCCTCTTATATTCTCCTTTGTGTTCATATTGTTTCCTTCAATAAAATATATCTGCAAACTGGACCTTGTGGAAAGTCTCAACATTCAAGACATGTCAGATGTTTTATTTTTCAGAATGTGCTAGATAGGGTCTCAATGTTATTACTCTGAAAGTAGAGGCTAAAACTCTCAATAACATGAGAGAGAAACTGTGACGTTGGTCCCTGAGGTAGTCAGATGCCTGATTGATAACTTTTAGCAAATGGTATTTTTCATGTCAGGTCACCATTTCCTCCTTGAGAATTTATTTTAATATTTGGCATTTTTAGAAATCTCCTTCAAAGACTTTTATGGGCATCTCAAAAAGGTTCCTTAACAATGGCATTCCTGGTTCAGTGTTTTCAGCCAGACAGGTAGAAAAGTTGAAAACCCCTTTTGTGCAGCAGGATTTCCTTATCTAGTTTTCCATCCAAACATGTTTCACTTCAAACATGTTACTTACTTTTAACCCAAATTAGGATTCCAATTTCATTTGAACCAGGAGGCATGACTGCCCACTTTGTGTCCACATTCTAACAGCAGGAAGGAAGACAGACTCTATTGTGTGACTGTTAAGCAGGACTAGTGGAATTTACCAGAAAATAACATTTTTGACCAGAAGGTCAGATCAATTATTTGTTCTGTTCAGAAGTCACAAGCAAGAGAAGCCAGTCTCCAAGAGCACAAATTCTCATTGGCACAGGAATGCATTAACAAGAGACATACACAGACCCTGCTAAAGAAGTGGAAGTGAAAATTCACTTTACCCAGTTGGTTTTGACACCATACACAGGGCAGATCAGAAATGTCTCCATTCAAGATATGCAGCAAATGGAGGGGAAGCCTCCCCTTCCTTGGGTGTCTCCCCATATCTTGCATGGGCATTCTGAGAAAGATGAACGCTAGAAGCTGTAATTTCTCGTTAACATGACCACATGTATGTTTGGTACATGAAATCCAATTTCTGTAGGACATGGAGAAACCATATACACAGGTGAGAAATTACCCTTACCAGCCAGTGTTTGCAACAACTTCTTAGAACAGAGGTTCTCAAACTGTAGTCTATGAACCATTAATGATCCACAGAGCTATTGTTAGTGGTCAGTAAAGAGCTGGCTAGTCACATTATGTTCTTCCTTGTTTCCATCTGCTACACTGAAAGAGAACTAAATGCATAATTGGTTATTATTAATTAGTAATATTTCCTAATAGTAATTTGTCACATATGCTACATAGCTATAGTAGCCACAGGGATGTTAATCTATAGCCACTGAGGAGGGAGGTGGCCCACAAAGTCTGACTGTAGATAAGGACAGTAGTTTGCTAGAGATCTATGGTGTTTGCAGGTGGGCTCCAGACTATTCCATAGGAAGGAGATATGGGAAGGAGAGTTGATGGAATTTTCCTCCTCCTTTGCTTCCTCCCATGGATTTTTCCATTTCATCAGAATCAACTGCTTCTTCAGAGTCAATGGAGTAAGCTCTAGAGCACACAACAGTTACGAGCAAAAAGAAATAAAAGTAAATATAAGGTTCAAAATCCACACAATACACTAGATGAAAACCTTCCTGGAGAGGTCGAACACAAGAAGTGTCCAAGATGATACTTTCTAGTTTTGCAGAATTAGGGCATCATGGATTAAGATACAGCAATGGAAGGATTATTGCTCGTTCTTATTACAGTTCACAATGTAGAATCCCACACCAGCGATGCTGAAAAGATAATATCTGAGTGCCACAGATATGAGATAAAAAGAGCAGAAATTGAGAGGAAATAAATCAGAACTACAGCTGTCCACATTTCCCAACACTTCCCCAGATATCTGTCTAGACAATCCTTTATCTGCAAGTCAGGTCAAAGGACTATTCCATAATGTAGCAATGTGCATCTTGAATTTACTGAAGTACTCTGATCACATTTTACAAAATGTCCAAAAGCTTCCCTGAAGTTTAAATATCACAATCTGTCACACAATAGTACCATCCATGGGGTCTGACTCTTGAGCTGTGTTTGTTTGGCACAGGACCCAAAGAGTGGAAGAAGTGCAAAACTGGCTTTATACCGCAATTGCAGCTTCCTGATTCTGGGACCAGCAGAAAAGTCAGAAATATTAACTGTTGGGTAAAAGAATCATACAAAAAGAAGTTGAAAATAATCTGAAGGGTAAAATTTGCACATTAAAGCATACTCAGTCAGTTTAGTTTCCTGATAGCTGCAGAAAATAAACTTCAAAGTCTGAATCAGACTGTATTTTGGTAGCTTGTTTTTCACTTTAACTTCTGAAAATTGGTCAGACTCTTATTTGGCCTCTAATTGCAAACGACAGAAAAAAAGTGGTTAAAGAGGGGACTTGATCACAAGTTTGCACTTCTTAGTACTCTTCAATTTCAAGAGCAAATCCACTTTTTCAAGGCTGAATTTCAAACCATTGCCAACTTGACTTGAACTCTATTATTTAAAGTTTACTGCCATCGATAACTTTTTTTAACCTGACACCATAAACTTATAATTAAACAACTTCATCTTAAGAATTCCAAGATATAATACAATAATAATCTTCACTGATAAGAAATCTGCTAGCACGACCTTGTGGAAGGGTACTTTGGATTCTGAAGGTTGCAATGGTGTTAAATCCAGATGAATACGACAATATGGTAGAAATATTTGCTATGCTGCACTGATTTTAGCTTTTTTTTTTTTAACAGAACCCAATCATGTTTCCATTGAAGTCAATGGAAGATCACTAAGCCCTTAGTGAGAAAATCACTTCACTACACAATTAACATCTTACTATTAGGCCTGATGGAGCTCTCTGCAATAGAGTAATTTTATCTTTAGTAGAGAGACAGATTGAGGTCAATGTAATATTCTGAATTCTGTACATTAAGATTATTGGTTGGTTAATTAGGAGTACTTTACTTTTCTCACACTTGTATTCTGAACTTTGTTCTGTTTTTCTAAAACCAGTATAAATGTCCATCCTTTACATTCTACTGAATTGATATTAACTTTAAACAATCAAACAGCTGTCTACTAATTATGTACTTTTGTATTGTTTGTTACAGAAAATGAGCCCACTGTTCCTGCTCTGGATCTTTTACAACACGATTACACCTCACTCACACTGTGAAATCAAGAGGTGGGCAGGAGACATGTGCATACCATATAGAAATGGTGGCTTTAAGACAAGCTTCCCTCAACAATGCCATGTGCTTGCTGTGTTGTGATATGATTCCTGAGAACTCCCACCTGTTCTGGGAATAATGACAAGAAATATAGTTCCACATTAACTCCCCCAACCCTGGAATAGTAAAAAAGAATCTACTTTGCTCAAGGGTGAGTGAGTACCACCTTTGTTGGGAGGTACAGGAGTTTTTGCAGGATTACTTGTAACATGTCGAATAAGTAACACAGTATCAAAACAGCATACATCCTGCCACTGTCCTCTTCACTAAATCTAACATACATTTTAAATATCTTCTTCAGCATAACCCTTCAGTAAATATGTGCTAGAACTGCAGTGCATTCTGAAGCTCAGATACTGATTATCAACCACTCAGCCTGAGATTATGATAGCAGCAGATTCCCTTGATTGGATTATAGCTTTAAGGCTGTGTTCTGACTTTTTGCATCCAGACATGTGTATCTTGTTTCCCCCCTGCAGTTCTATGCAGTCACATAAATGCATTAGCTATACTATATTCAGCAGTAAAAAAACAAAAACAAACCACAAAACCAAACAACAAAAAGAGGAAAATAAGAAAAGGAAAAAAAAAACCTCCCTCCATAAAACACCATAATGGAAAATGTGCTACCGTGCTCCAATTTGTGCATATGGAGGATCAGAGCAAATCCTGATGTAGACACAAATGTTATACACAGTATCCTACATCAGGTACAGCCTCTATTAGAACCTAAAAACTAATAGGCATTTGTTCTGATAATACAGGATGAGCCTTGATTCAGTCAGCTTACTTATAAATTTATAAGGTGCCTACCACCTTGGTATTTGAACTCATGACAATGGTCATTATGTCACTACCTGTACCTCCACCTTCTCTGTTTGCAGTACAGTGCAGCCTCTAGTGATGAGGCAAAGTTCACACTTTAGCTTTGCATATACTAGAACATGGAAAATAACCATCAATTCCTTCTACTCCATTGAAGTTTAAGTATTCCAGATTAAAGATATCACATGAATGTGACCCCCAAAAATAAAACCCAACAACTGTGGAAACAACCTCTACCCACGCCCTCCACCAAACACCAGTATACTATGAAAGGAATCTAGGGAGACTGAAAAGAGAAAGAGAAAACAGGAGGTTCCTTGCAGTGGCTTCTTTGAATACATTTGTTCAAGATAAAAAAGAAAGGGGAACAACAAAACATGCATGCCTGTTGTTAAAAGGAAAACCTTTTTGTGTCAAATATATTAGAGAAATTGTTCAAGAACAGTTCATCCTTAAACAAAGATTGCTCATGTAATGTTGCCAAGGTCAGGGTCTGCCTGGGTTATCAGCCATGTACAGAAAGTGCCAGACACCCAAGTTAAAGCTGCCTCCGATTCCCTTCCCCCACTGCATAATGGCCCTTTCCTAATTGCATGCTGAGAAATCCAGGTGGGCGAGTAACAATTTCCCACAATTTAGAGAGGAGAGTTGCATTCTGACACACTTCTATTTTAATTGTATAAATTCAGAAATATGTAGGGCACAAATCCCTGCAGAACTGTGTCCTAAGTATTCAATCAAGGGGAAAAAATCATATACAGTATTGTAATTCTTATGGATAATTCTAAGACAATTCATCGTGAACATTTTTTCAAGTATATTAGCATATACTGCATTAAAGCACATCATCTCTTTTAATAAAAAACAGGAATCTTATGCTTTTTATTTATAGCAATCCTTTGGAACATATCATATGGGATGGAATAATTTACTGCTCATCAATGCTTTAAGTTCTGCAGAAGATCTGTTACTTTAATTTATCAATATCCTTTACTGTTAACCTAAGATATAGCATAAGTAATAATGAGTAGCATGTCCATATTGGTTATTCAATCCCTAAACTGTAGCAGAGCTATTGTTTGTGATTAACATACCTCCTTTACAGTTTTGTACCTAGAACGAATAAATCATAAAGCAAAAGAATAAATGATATTCCAGGATGCTACAATAAAACTTACTCATAGGAGTCATTGCTATTAAAAATTGATTATATTCTGTTTTGATGCCAGTTTACCATCTAAAGATTAAGAATATAGCACACTGAAGACTCTCCAGGGAATAAGACTTAACAAATTCCCAATTTAATATTAAAATAATGGGTCAAATCCATCCCTGGTATAACACCATTGCTTCAGTGGAGTTATAATAGACATGATATTCTCTGTTTTTTAAAATTTATTTTAATCCATCAAAACATTACTGAAAATAATATAATTAAAGACATGTGAAAAAGTAACTATAATCTACACCATCTGAGCTGTCCAGACAAGAAAAATATATTAAACCTACATTTAGAAAGAGCTGAATATTGTGGAGTACAGCTTCAGGTATCATGTCAGCTTCCTCCAGTTCCTTCTTTTTGCTTTAAATAGTGCATTTGTAAAACCTGATAAAAACAAGGGTGTTTTCTCTCTGCAGAGCAGAGTGCACCATGTAATAATATTTACAGGTTAGAAAATGTGATCGGAAGTTTGAATGCCATCATCATGTTATTAAGATAAGTCACATTTTACGTAGTACCTTTCATCTCAAAGGATTCCAAAATACTTATAAACATAGGCCTCAAACCTGCAAAAACGTATGCATGTCCTTAGCTTTCCCCATTCAATTCTATTCAAGTCAAGGAACTTCTCACAGTGCGTAAAGTTAAGCACACGGGTAAGTCTTTGCAGGATAGGCTCCAAACATAAAAACACATAAGCATATACTTAACTTTAAGCACTTAAGTGTTCACTGAAGTGTTCACTTAAAATTAAGCACACACATAAGGGTTTGTAGTTCAGGGATCACAGAGGTTTTTCCTGTACTCTTTGTGCACTGAAAATTAGAAATCAATGGTTACATAAGAAATGCAGGACCAGACACGTAACATGTTTTACAAACTACTGGTAGGCATCAAGTTATACACATTTGAAATGTAGGCCCCTCTGGGATGAAAAATGACTGCTGTTTATCAGTGTACACTATGTAATTGTTTAGGGCAGGAAATGGTGAAGAATGTTCCAGCTGAAAGTGCAGGGGGGATGTAGGTAGGCGAAATGTAAATACTAGATCAAAAATTTAGCCAGAACATTGGAATAAACACCCCTACTACTGCACAAAGGTGGTAAGGACTTAACTTGTAAGTCTCTTTAAAAAGTCAGCACTGGTGGCCTTAAAACCAAACTGGAACACCAATCCAGTACAGAATTCTGCCTCCTGAATCACCAAAAGATGAATTTCTGCAGCAGCTATATGTCTCTGAAAAATCTTGCCTCCGTGCATTTATCCAGCCCACTCTGCTTAACTTGTGAGATCTGATGGGACCTAGCTACAGCTAATTTAGGTGCTAGTGAGTTCTGTAGTGAAGGATTGGTGGATCTGTTATGACCATTCTCCAATCAAAGGCACAGGAGCTACAAGATCTGTAGTAGTAGCAGCAGAGTAACCTAAGAAGAGGATCCATTCCCATTTTAAATTCACCTTAGCACAAATTTTAGTGACTTGGGCTGTGCACTGGGGACAAGATTTATCCTTATAAAGAAAGGAATAAAGCCTCAATTAGAGTGATTTTACAAGTTGTCTTTCCTAGGTATTATTATACTAAATTTACACGGGGGGGGCCTAATCCTGCATGCCCCTGCTTCAGTCAGTAGTCCCAATGACTTTACTTGGTGTGCTCACATGAGAAAGGTAAACAGCATCTGGCGTCTAAAACTACTATACAATTAATTATATACCAGTTAATTAATTAATATGCCATTACAGTTGTCTATAATAATCATGTTACTTTTAAAGTCATCCTATTTTCTGCCCTCAAGATCCTCAGAGTGTGGCACAACGTCATAAAAACAATTCTGAGGTACAATAATAAAAAGTAATCAAATAATTCTTCTTACAACCCAAAAGAAACTATTGAGGATGAAGGTAATACCTATGGAGATTATAAGGATTTGAAAATCATCTTTGCGGGAATAAATGTAAAACAGATTTTGTGAGGGAGCCTGATAGCCTAAAGCCCACCATAGCAAAAGACATAACTTGCCAATCAAGATGGTATGATGAGATTCCTAAAAGTTGTGTGGCATCTGAGTGGTGATATCTTGTCAAGATGATGCACAAGAAAGAAGTATTGAAAACAGTCATTATCTTCGCCATTAAGTCCTTAAAAAAAACATCAGGGCCAACTTAATATCAAACCTCTTCTTCGGAGCAGACAATGTAAATGAGTCAATATGGAGGTAAGACTATCACATTTGCTCAAGACAAGGAGTGAATGTGCTGCTGCATTCTGAAGAGGCTGCAAATGACAGAGCTGCACTGCTGAAAGCCTTTTTAGGAGGGAATTACAATAATCCTCTCCCATCACGAGGGCATGTGTTGCTGTTATAAGGTCATCAAAGGATAAATAAGGGTGCAATCTCCATGAACTATACAACTAAAAAAGACACTTTTCTACCTCATTCAGCACATAGATTTCCACAAAGAAGACGTGGATGAATGGGATACCAAGATTCTTAACCTGGCTACTTGTGTTGAAATCCCTTCAATAAGCAGGGACATGCACGAAGAAAAACATCCTCATAAAGATGATCTGCAGCCATTGGCAAAACTTTTGCTTTCTCTGTATTGAGGAAGAGACAGCTGACAATATCATCCAAGCATTCCTTCAGCATGGAGATTGTATTTGCAGAATCCATGGGCAAGAGATATACAGTTGGGTATCATCAGTATTCTGCCAATGGCTTTGCTACTTAGCATTCTTACATTACCTACTGTAAGCACATAAACTATGTGACGTGAATCTGCTGTCTGCCAAGCTAACCTTGAACTTCAGCACCACTCTGAAGCTCAATAAAGTCCTGTTATCATTAATTTGATATTCAGCACAACAAAATAGTTGGCTAATTCAGGCATAAAGCTTGGCATTTGTTAATATAAACCATTTGATTTCCCCACACATGTGCAAACATTTGTATGTATTTATCTGGACTATAAACTGCAAAATGTACTGCAAGTAGTACTTACATGACATACACAAAAACTAGTTGTGGTCATGCATTACATTAAGGCCTTGCATTTCTCTTGATGACTAAAAATGGGTTTACAATTCACCAAATTGAATTAAGGTAAATAAAACATATATTATTTGAGGTTTATACTTCATCATATAAAATCAGAGTCTGATCCTGAAAACATTTTAATTATTCACTTTATCATGACTTAAAGTATTTGAATTTTAACATTTATTGTCTCCATAATGAAAAATAAATTACTTTCTTAAAAAGCAACTGTATGTGACAAACAAATTGTTTGGCAATATTGAGTATCAGAAGTACTAAAAGCAACTCCTTGTATATCTGTGGCCCGACTGGAGTGGTAATACCGACTGGAGAAAAAGTTCAGGATGGAGTAGAGTGAATTAGATAATGAACTTCTGTTAACTGTGGCAGAAACTGCACGAGTAATTTAACATGTTGAAAGTGTGCCCCAAACCCTCCAGGTCTCAGTATATTAAAAGCTGTAATTCTTAAACTACAACAATGATAGTTCTTCAGAAGACTTTGTAAATAATCCAGTTGAGCAGAAGACATGGCCTTCTGAGACTTGAACATACTGGAACAGGAAAATGTATATATGCTTACTCAAATTTTCCTTTATGTCATGTAGAAGAGATCAAAAGATCTCACAGTAGGTCTTCAGTTTGGGGGCAAAACTCAAACATCTTGGTCATTGGTTCAGAGAGAAACCTCCTCTGCTGAAGAGGCTGGCAGTTGAGATAACTTCCACAGCCAGTGGACGATATTGCTTCAAGAGAGGGAATTTTTGGGAAAGCATGGATATACAGTTACCTTATTTTTTAGCACAGTAATGCCAGAGATCCTTCAATGGCATTATATTATAGTGGATAGCAAAGGAAGGAAAACATTAGTCTAATCTACAACTGAAACTGAAATAATGATGCACGTACGCTGTTTCCTGATTTACTAAGGGACTACTGTGTGCAACACCTTTGGCTGAATGCAGCATTGGATGAAGCTTGCATGTCTTTTGTGATAGAAAACATCGAGGATCAGCTTGCTGCCTTGCAAATCTCTATAAAGACCATTATAATCTCTCTGCCCATGAAGCTGCTTCCTGCTTCAGAAGGAAGTGTGGCCTGAGCCCAGAAGAAGGAAACAAGCTCTTTGCCCTGTGTGCCTTGGATATATGCCAAGTGATCCAAGCAGATATGGAAGATATGAAGACCTTTTCCTTTTTACAGCCAAGTGATAAGACTCAAATAATGATGTTTCTTTAGCATCTGTTTTTTTCTCCTTGCAGATGAATACTTTGCGGCGAACTGTATCCATGATCAACTCCATTATTTGGACAGGAATGACCAAACTCTTTATTTATCATGATGTCATGCTCCACCAATTCTTGAGATGCCCATCAGGTCTTGTCTAAGCATGTTTTTAGTTGGGATATATCTTTGGAAGCTAATACTTCAAGTGAATGACTCATTTGAAGAAAGTTACTTATGTGCATAACTATTGTAGGATTGAGTACCTGATTTGTTACCCAATGGTGAGTGGAAACATAAAGAAAGCAGATTGTCAGGGGACCTACAATTCACACTGTTAACAAAATGCTAAAAAAATTATGTTACTCTGTCAAAGGTGCTTTTTCTATTCAATAGAAGTCTTCTGTGTATAGAGGGAGTTGTATTTACTGAATGTATTGTATAATGTTTTTTACTGCTTATATTTCATGATCCATTTTAACAATTAACTTTTTTCATAATCAAAACTGGATTGCTATGACTTTGGAGACACCAAACATACCTACCAGTTACCATGTTACAAATTTTTTTAGACATCAGAAGACGGGAATGGGAACAGCTAGTCATACAGTGTATTTCAAAGCTTAAAAATATTTTAATTTCTAAAATATTAAAATGACATTCAGTATCTTAGGAAGTCTATCATATTAGGTCAGCTTAGTTTTTAAGAAGCCTAGAACTGCCACTACTAAAGAATTACTGTATATACTGGTTCATAAGCCGAATATTTTTGGTAAAAAAGTGACGCATCAAAGAGTGGAGGTCGGCTTATAAATGGGTCTACACCAAGATGTGATGATTTTAAACTCTATGGAATCATTGAATAGAATATCTAATACATTGTTGTTTTGTTTACCTGGAGTGTCACTTCCCGCAGCTCCCATTGGCTGGGAACGGCAAACCATGGCCTCAGGGAGCTGAGGGGCTCCATGCCTGCAGACGCTCCAAGTAAACAAAACATCCCGACATGCCAGCGGCTTACCCTGACGGCCGGGAGCCAAAGTTTGCCAACCCCTGAAATATAGGGTCAGCTTATGAAAGGGTCATACAGTTTTTGCTATTTTTATGTAACCATCTTGGGGGGTCAGCTTATAAGCGAACAGGCTAATGAACGAGTATATATGGTATCTTTTCTGAGCAGCTATATTTCTACCACTAACATTGCAAATATTTTCAAAAAATAAAATTCATATTTTTTTTCAAAAGGCCATCCCCCTCAAACATAATCATTAAAAATGCCATCTGTATTTTTACTTGGAAAAAAAAGTCACAGAAAATGAAATTCCAACAGTACTAATAAGGAAGGGTACCACTCTGACTTTATTGAATACTGAATATAGCATTAAATCAGGAACAAAATCAACTCCTACGTGGCCAAGTATTACATTATATTAATGCATACGACTTCCACTGATGCCAGAGAAGGACCTAGGGCAGTACAGCAGAAATCCCTGTAAGCATATCTCCAACTAGCCACCACTACCCGTGGAAAGAACATGGGTGTGTATTTCATAGGTTCTTCTTGGCAAATACTGTGCAGCTAACACATGTCGATGCAGAAAGAGAAAAAATGATATGTGCATATTTAATTTAAAAAAAAACTCAAATAGAGCCCTTAGTAGATCCTGTACTGGCTGTAAAGGTCCAACCTATCATTACAAGTGTAACAAGTCTCTTTGATGGGTCCTAGTCCATGGATAATACATATTTTGGGACAGTTTCACAAAAATAAACTGTCTCTGCCCAAGAAAGGCCCATGACTAAGCTAACACAGTGAAAGAATTGCCTCTTACCACTAAGGAGGGTGGTCCCTCCACATCGGAAATTGAGGCTATTGGCAAGCCATTGAAAAGTATTTTTAAATGAAAATGCCCACACTGTTCATATCCTGTGGACACCAAGAAAACTGTATTTTTCAGTGTTGTCTTTCCCTTAAGTTTCCAAAGCCTAATCATAGAAAAAGCTAATCTCTTTCACAAATCTCTTCAGATTTTATGAAGTTACAGTTAACTGTACAGAAAGCATGAAAGAAAAATAATAGTTCTATTTTGTCTCATTTTTTTAAAAGTGTTACAAAAGCTTTGCACTGACCTAAGTAATCATTAGATATTGTCAGTTATAAAGATGCAACTTCTGTCTATCTGTTTCAGGTACTTATATGACCCCTATCATCATGGTAGCTGAGCACCTCACAATTTTTAATACACTTATCCCCACAGTATTCCTATCAGGTAAGGTAGTGCTAATATTGCAGGCAAGGTACTAAGGGAGTTGGCCCAAGATTGCACAGAGAGACCGTGGCAGAGCCAGGAATTGACCTGTAGGCCTGTGCAAATGTCCTAACTACTGGCCAATCCTTCCTCTACAGATAGCAATTGAGACTGAGGTCCTCAGTTTATCTACAAAACAAGTATACCATGGGAAGCCTGAGCACAAATCTCTCCACACTGTCATGTCACTATGTTTTGAGGTGCTTGAGACAGAGTCTCTCTGGGTTAGGAAGCTGCTAGCAGGGTATCCATTAGGTGTCTTCAGCTTGGACTCTGTTACCCGCTTTGGTCCATTTGAATCTACTAAGCTTCTGCACATGCTGTAAAGGTTATCTTTGTTCTCAGACATTTGAGAAAGGAGTGGGGTAAGAGACAGGCAGATGTAAGGTTCCTGTGCTTTTTGTTATTGTGATTGAAATGTGATATTGCTTTGTTCTGCAGCAGGTCAATTTGTGGGTTTTAATTTTGCATGGTATAACTAAGGAGAGAGGCGAAAGACATCAAAATAAAAATATAGCCAGATGAGGAAGGGAGTTTCATACTTTTGCCTCTTTAGACTGTCAAAGAGTGCCAATTAGTACCCAGAGATGGTGGCATTTTTTTATGATGTAGACACTGTCCATTGGGAATGAATTAAGATCTCTGACTTATTTCTCAAACTGCTAACAGATAGCAGTAGGAGCTCTCATACTACAGCAATGAGGATCTTATAAGTGCTTATATAAAGACCAACCTTGTAGGATTTGAACTGACTACCTAGCAACAAAGGGAGAACAGTACCATCACAACTCCTCTGAAACAGCAATTTCCTAACAATTCCCTTTTTACTATATGTGTACACTGCAACTATTTAACCTTTATAAGGGGAAATCATGTTCATAACTCCTAATAAAAATTAATTTCTGGACTAATTCAATAAGGTCAAAATCATTTGCATGAAAGTTCAGGAATGACTAAATCTTCATGCAGAATTCTAGCCTGTAGACAAAAACAATAAAAACTACTGTCAAAAAAATCATACTGGAACTAGTTTCTACTGTTCTCTATTCCAACTTATCTATAAAGCCCACAGCAGCAGACAATAGAGCAAGTTACCCAACCTGAAGATCTAGAATAAAGCAAAATTATATGTTGGGATGCTTATTTATATGGTGTCCACACATACAAACAGACAAGTACATACACTGAAAATGCAGAGAATCTAAAAATCATTAATTATATTTCTACTGCAAGATATATTAGGATGACAGGTCCAAATCACCAGCACAGCACTCTCATACAGCATCTCAGTGTACATGTATAAACAGCATCACAGTGTTTATGGATTAATTGTATTTTACACTGTTTAATTGTGGAGAGACAACATGAAGAAAGTTATATTTACAAAGGCTCTACCATGAATTGAGGCATGCAAGCATTTATCTCTGCATATCTCATACAATCATTCCTATGAATGTACGCATGAGCACAGCAACTGATTTTACAGAGAGGCCAGAGCAAGTCTTACTAATGTGGCATTCTAATATTATCTAATAGCTTTTTTTAACATATACACCCTGTCATGAATATAAAATATGAACTTGTATGAGGAACTACACAGTGACGTTTATCTTTATAGCACGAGTAATTTTGAGTTTTAAATTTATAAAGACTCCCCACTCAAAGTAAAATAATATTTTTAAAATCCCTCTAAAAATAGAGATCAAATTTCTTTAAATTTATTTAATTTATGTAAATATATATATATGCAAGCTACTTCAAATGCAGCCAAGTCACTAAGCTCATTAAGTCAGTCTTTGATTTTGGGAATTAATGGAGATTTCCACTGTTGAAGAATTAATTTTTTAGCTATCAAAAAAGCCCAGAGAAATCAACTCCTCTGAACAAAGGGCAATTCAAAGATTCAATGATTAAGAATGAGAATAATAGAATTCTGGGGAACATTAACTTGTAAAACAAATTTGATTCTTTAATAAATGTGTCCATACATTTTTTAATGTTAACTTTTTTTAACAGCTGGAGGCTGTGACCCTTCCTGTCCAATGTGGACTCCACCAAAGTAACTTCCCCCTTCGTAATTGCAAAGCTAGATGACAGCATTGTGCTCAATGCACAGTTATGCCTGCAAAACACCTGTAAGTTTTAGCTGTCGATCAATTCCAAATCGAGCAAGGCATTATGTTAGTGCTTTCTGTTCTGCTCTGGCTACCTATTTGCAAGGTGTTCATTAGTGACAGTCTATAAAGCTGTACCAGTATGAAACAACTTGTGCCTAAAGTTACACACGTGCTTAAGTACCCTGCTGAATCAGGGCCTCAGGGATTGCCATCTCTCTTTATGACCTGTTAACATAATGATCCTCTGTTGTTGGAGCTGAACAGTGGGATCAATGGCAAGGCATTCTTAATGAAGTGCCGTCACTTTTAGAACCTACCTATGCTTCTCTTTCCTCTCACTCTTTAACTGTCAACTCTTTGGAGCAGGGACTATATGTTACTATGTGTCTGTACAGTGCTGTGCACAATGGGGACTTTATCTAAATTGGGACTTCTAGCACTATCAGAAAACAAATGCAATAATAATAATAATTGGAAAAAAAAAGATTTTTCTAGTAGTCATCTGAGCCTGAATATGCCAAAGTTCAGGCTGCTAGGTATAGCTGGTCAGTCTTTTATCGGACCTATGGTCTATTTTAGGGGGAAGACATGCATGTTTTTATACACAGCGCCCTTTTTAGACCCATATTTCATAAATTTTATGTTTATAATTTATTTAATGTAAGGAACCCAGGTTTTTATGTTATAGATGACATTCCTAAATTGGTAAATAGAAAAAAAAATGATAGTACAATCACTTGTGAATAAAAATTTCCTTGTCCTGGGAATATTGTGACATTTATTCAAGAATAGCCTATGGTAGCCAGCATAACTAAAATCCAAGAGGTTTTTTTAAATATTCACTGTTGTATAAAATGGTGATGAATTTCTTTACTAGTTAGTATCAGGTCCATAATCTACAAACTAAGAAGGATTTGCACAAGATAAGTGTATAGTGTCTAACATTTTCTAAACAATTCGTCCTTTAAAACAATGCCTGAGAATGTCATAACAAAGGAGTTGTGACCATCTACCTAGTAAAGCACATATACTAAATGATATATTTTTGACAGAGATATTAGAAACGATAAGAAGAAGACGCGTCTAAAATTTATCCAGATATGTAGGTTTAGGTTCTCTTACATCAACTTTAACATACTTCTAAGGATTTTTCCCACTACTTCCATTTAAGAAATAAGGAAATTAACAGACAAAACAGTAAAATAAACTAACAAATGGGGCATATTTTTGGTCTACTGAACTTTCTTACAAATCTGTATATGGGCCAGATTTTGATGCCTCATGTGGGTGTGCAGGATGGAGAGATGTTCAAGGAGTCGTTCCCTGCCTCCCCTTGCCTCCTGAGGGCCTGTCAGGATTGCAGTTGCTGTATTCCAAGGAGTGCAGTGATGACCCCCTCTGTGCAGCCTTGAGAGTGCAGGTAACCCCAACGGAGTGAGGACCATGGCCACACTCCCTCTGTACCAACCCATGCAACAGCAGAGTGAGTATGTGAACTCCATGAAGAGGTGAGGCAATGAGCATGTACACTCAGGGATTTCAGGGATTCAGTCTGCTTCCCTCATCTCCCACTGGGATAAGTTGGCTCTGCATTGCTCCCAGCATAGGCTAGTATTTAACATATGTGATAAATCCCTATGACAGTACAATAAAAATAAGGTAAGTATATACTCTCTGTTACGCTTTAGAAAAAAGAATCCTGTATAAATGACTATGGCAGCATGTTCTGACACATTCTCTCCATAAACTGAACCCTGTTAGTGACAGCAAAACAGATTGTGTGCATCTGCTGGGAATGAGCCAGATGACAGTGGAAGAAACACACATGGATACCTTGGCACAACAACTAAAGAAGAAATAGAAAAAAATAGACTTGAAGAAACAGAAAGTTCTCAACTTTAATTAAAAGACTAGAGTTATACAATTGCAGACTGTATGCTTTACTTCATAAAATAATTTCCTAACAGAAACTGTATGATAAATATTGTCATGTCTGCTCTCTATGGTATGTACATGATTTCCTTTACCCTAGCTCTGAAAAGCTCAAAACACCCTTAAGAGTTAGGGAAGTACTATTATCACAATTTTACAGATGGGGAACTAATGGACTTGTCAAAGTCACAAAGAAATTCTGTGGGAGGAGCAGAGAATTAATCCCACTTCATCCAAGTCCCAGACTAACATGCTAATCACCACCCCATCCTTCCTCTGCTGTGGTATGCTCTCAGTCAAAAACTTTCTTGTATTATTAAACTGACATTAAGCAAATACCCTGCTATCAATCTAACAATAGTAAAGTAGTGAAGGTTTAGACTGACAGTTTGAACTGACATATCTTTACATTCAAAACTGGTGTGTAAATTGATTTTATTACAACCTCATTACCTCTGATGTTCTAGAGTTGAGGGTGTGTATCTAAGCCTGCAGAGATTCCAGCATTACTGTTGGGACTGCTCTGGAGGGCTCATTGGTTTGCAACCTAACTGCGGGAGTCAAATGTTTAACAATGCAACCTTAATGTTCTCTTCATGTAGTTTTTAATGGAATATTTTATATATTTGCCTTCCAAGAAATGGCAAGCAATCCACCTTGACAGCAATGGTTAACAATGCCCAGTTTTGTAGGTCATGTGCCATGGGGATACTTGTTGCCCTACTTCACAGTGTAACACAATACATCCTCCAACTGCACCGGAGTGGATGCAGCCAGGGCTTGCACTAAAGTTTATGACAGCGTGCCCACATACAAAGGTATTATCTGGCCTCCAATGCTGTTTAAATAACAATTCCAGGGAATAGCCCATCATGGCAACAGGGTTGTTGTACTCCATGTTCAGGAGTGGATTTAGGAATCTTGCTGAGTCTTCTAAAATGAACGTCTCTCATTCTGGGTGCAAGTAATGAAGTTAATTTATTCAACTGTCATTCTCTGAAGTATGATACCAAGATAAGGTCACAGATAGACAAGATATACAAGGAAATTAATAGGCAAAAATGGAAAATTTATGTATATCATCACATAGGACCATTAACATTCAGCTGAGATGAGCATATACATACTCCTACTGCCTCAGCTAGCAAGATGCTCTACTATAGCTCACACTGACTGGGCACCATAAGGATTCATCCCACCTCAAGGGATATGAATGACGCACACATAGCAAGTGCAGTCACAGGATGGGACTCTGCTAACTGTCTAAAAGTCTGTTTGGAATGTTTGACCACTGATTGGCAGTCACAACAGATATCAACACATGCTCCCACAGTGTTTCATACCAGAAGCAGGATCTGGCAGAGAAAGCAAGGGTCATCCTGTTCTGAAATGTTGCATTCCAGTGGTACTGTTGTTTCTACCAAATTTGGACGTAGACTCAGGGTGGAGGTGGGGAAAGCAGGAGGATGTTAATTAACAGAATTAAATGACGATTCTGTATACACAAGAGCTTCTTAGCAGGATATGATGGGACAGATCCTCAGCTGGACCTCAAGTCAATGGAGCTACACCAATTTACATTCAATTACATTCTGTATACTTTTTAAAATACACATATAAATATCTGTGAATGCTGGTCCTCTCCATATTTGTGAAATGGGAAGGAATTTCTCAACTGTAGAAAAAAGTGAAAAAACTCACCATGGCAACACAATATTCCTACCTCATAATCTGTTTCAATTGTAAACAGTTCTTAGATAAATACTGGTTAAGAATGAGTATCTGCACAATTTTTTAACCAGATTTGTTATTCTTCTTCATTTATTCAAGCATAATAATCCATTCAGGAAGTCAGGTTTGGATTTACACCTATGTATGCAGTACAGTAATGTTAACTGTCTCAAAAACTGGCTGAGGAGGCATGCTTGCGAGGCCACAAGATCTTTCCTAACGGACCACCCAGGTCTCCATTGAAGAGGATTGAAATCAGGCATGTAATGACTAGTTTTGAGTTATTTGTTCTCACATTTTGTTCATCAGAAGGTTTATTTAACATTCTTACACAAGGAAGTTTTCTTTAAGCAATTTTTTCCTCCCCTGAAGTGGCACTTCCTGTCTCAAAGAATACATAATCTATTAGTCATTTATAGCACACTCGTTGTCATGGTATCTAATCACCTATGTGAATCTGTAATTCCTATACCTAGAGCTCCGAGTTCTGCTAGCTATGGCATGTGACACTTCTCAAATCAAGAAAAAAATTAGAATGATACAACAGTATTTCTGTAGGGCCTGATCCCACAAGGTGTTGGGCACTATCAACTTCCATTGACTACTGGTAAAATAAGCAGTTGCATATAGATGGGAGGGTCCCTAAGTGAAGTCTGAAAAACAAAACCAAAGGCATTTTCTTTCTTGTCCATTGTACTTGACAGACAAATGAAACAAGAAACACACTTTTCAGGTAATATAAGTAGAAGGGAAAGTGTATTTGGAAAATTAAATTTGTAGACTATGTTGAATCTAGCAGCTCTACATGTCTAATCTAGATAAGAACATATATGGCCACCATTACCATAGTATCTGAACTTCACACCATCATTAATGGTTTAGCCTCCCCACATTCCTTCTGAGATACAGAATTTTTATACCCATTTTACAGATGCGCAATTGAGGCACAGAACAGATTCGGAGAATTGGCCAAAGTGGGTCTGTAGCTGAGTTGGAATTAGATGTTGGTCTTTTGACTCCTAGTCCAACATCCTATCCAGTAGACCATCCTTCTTACCTTACAGGCAGTATATCTTCTAAATAATACCTTTTATTACCTTAAAAGAAATCAATTGTATATGCCCTTTTTTAAGAATGATGGTTATTGAATTAATATGTAAAAGAAAGTTTAGAAGATGTCTGTATTATAAAGTAGTATTGTCCTCCAAAATATGAAGTGTCAGAAATTCTAATTAGGGATGATAGTTTTGTTCTCAACTGCTACTGAAATAAATGAGAATGAGTTGCATGTGACCCTCGGAGACTCTCTCTTCTAGATATGGATGATTTTGCCAAATAAAAGAAACAAATATTAAATATACATTGTGTTTCAGAACTGAAATTAATATATGTTGGTTCACATTTTCAGTGGAAGAGCCAGATTCTAATCTGAGATATCTAGCTTGAATTGACGCATAGCTCAAAATATCTGCAACTCTGGGTATATGCACAATATCGGCTACTCGTTTAACTGTATCTTATACCTAAGATTAAGGTCTGGACCAATATATGAAAACGGAATGCCACATTTCCTTGCTTTGTAAATGTGTCAGTAGGAAGATCTTCACAAATCTGTACTTACCTAGGAGAAGAATGGTTGAGTTCCTATTTGAAATATTTACATTTCATTTTCAAGTGATACCAATCAAATATGGAAGTGCCATTTTTTAGGATAAGATTTAAATTACAGGCCAATCTTCTGATCCAGCAAAGGAAAGGCCCATATGACTTACAGTCAGCAGGAAAGGAGAAGGAAAACACTTTCTCCCCCAATGCCCACACAATTACATTTCCACAGCAATCTGGAACGGCATTATTTCAGGTCCTATCTGTGATAGTCATAGACTTGAATGGTCTCACTATTGACCTAACCTTAGTCCTCAGTGAACAGTCTGTGTTAAAAAATGTGGTAGAACAGAGCGCTAATGCTTTACAGAATAGAATACAGTGACTTGTAGGAATAGTCAGAATCATAAAATCACCACTTGTCTCAAATACGGTGGATAGGATCTGTCAAGAAGAGGCCAGAATAATGAAAAGTGCTGCTCTTCTGAAACAGAACACAGAATATTTCCTTTGTGTCACACCTAACTGCCGTATCATGTATCACTTTACACTGTTATTAAGTAATGTAGAATGATGCTAAGTAAGGAATGCACTTTGAGTGTCCAGTGAATGGATAACAGTGATGTTCTTTCCCATAGGTGCAGAAGCAGAGCATAAAATCACAGGCATTAAAAACACCATGCTAAAGTAATAAATTTACTTCTATCTCTCTCTCTCTTATCTATCTTAGGGATTTCTATCACACCCGTTCACACGGTATCCTCCCTCTAAATACATTTTTTTTTAAAAGTAAACTTCCACAAAGATATCAGTGTGTGAGCTAGAGTGGAAAATGAACTGTGCTACTGATCACCAAAGAGTGTAATATCTGAGCTCAGTGCTGAAAGAACTGTAGGAAGTAGAAAATGACATCTGTGATGGGATATCCAGTACTATATCTGGATGTGCAGACAGGACAAAGCTTTCATTTTGCTGCACCAAACCCCTAGCATTCAAAAGCACAAAAATACACCACGATATTCACCAAAGATGTTATCAGAAATTAAAAAGGTTTATTCTTCTGATTCTATACTACACATAATTATTGCTAAAATCAGGATAAAAAACTCAGGCCCAGATCCTCAGCTGTATTGTTACCTCAGCGGGGCTATGCAAATTTTCACCACCTGAGGATCTAGCCCTACAGTTTCAATATATATAACACGAAGCAGCTTTGTTGAAATTAGGGAGCCAGCCAATCATACTTTCTTTTTGAAAAATCCCTGAATCCTACTTTCTAATTAATGCATTTTCTTTAAAAATATCATTTTAAATTAGTACCCGTGATCCAATAGTCCCAGGTTACAGAATGTTTAAAATGTTTACTCAAAAGTAATTTAATAACATACTGGTTCATTCTATTTAGTTTGAAATGAGTCTACCACTCTGTAGTACCTCATTAACAGTAAGGGTTATATTTCTGATCTCTGGCATTTATGCATGTATATTTTGGATGAGGCTATAAATCTTGTATGCCGCTGCAAGGATGTATTCTCCGGCCCAGTATTCCAACATATAAAATGTGTTGTATAGAGGTTTGGGTATGTGTGCAATTTAACACTTATTTCATGTGTAGTGGATGGGCAATAAACCTATTTTTTAGTCAAACCCATGTGCATAATTTATATCAATTCTTCATCTGCATCTTATACCTAAGAACAAGATAAAAGAAGAAAATCAGACCACTGTCTCAGAACAGTCTGTAGGTAATGCAGGACCTCATCAAGAACTTCTTCAAAGATCAGTTCCTCATATCTATGAAAACACTTTTAAATTATTGTGGTTAAAGATACTGTTGAAACTGTTGCCCTACCGATTCTACATGATTACTGACTGTTCATAGCAGGCCAAATCCTGTGGAAATGTTGTTCTGGTAAGGACTGTGGGATAAGGCTTTACACAGGACTAAAGGCTGTGACCCACTACCAGACACACCAAACCCGCAATAAATAAATAAATAAATAAATAAACTCAGAAACTGGGTTTGTTTTTGGCTCAATTGACTTGTGAGTTGCTAGTTGGCTAGTGTTTGGCTTGTACCTTGTTGCTTCTTTTTTTTTGATAGGCTCCCGGCAAGCAGGGGCAATGGGGGACAAGCAGGGGCAAGCACGGGCAAAGGGGGGAGAGAATCAGGAGTTCACAGCGGGCCCACCACAGTCCCCGATTTCACACCAGGGGGATCTAGTCACATAGAGTGTTGGGGTTTTTAGGGATTGGCTTGTTTTGGCGTTGTTCGGAAATGTAATTAGCTTGATTTTTGGCTTATTGTGAAAGTCAGGGTGTTTATTTACTGTCCTACATGTTGATCCAGATCATGTCACACCTTTAAGATCTTCATGGAAATCCTCCCAACTCCACATATTTCACCCTTACTTGGATGTGACATGCAAAAGATGGGGATGGAGCTGTGGCAGGCCTGTGAAGGTGTGAACCAGACACATTGTCCCCCTCTACCCTTTCAGAACATACCCAGGCTTTATTTACTTTTTTACAGACTCCCCAGTGAAAAGTGCCCTCCTGTGGCTTTTTACGCTAGAGACAATCTGGACCAGGGGTTGGCAACCTTTCAGAAGTGGTGTGCCGAGTCTTCATTTATTGACTCTAATTTAAGGTTTTGCGTGCCAGTAATACATTTAAATGTTTTTAGAAGGTCTCTTTCTATAAGTCTATAATATATAACTAAACTATTGTTGTATGTAAAGTAAATAAGGTTTTTAAAAGGTTGAAGAAGCTTCATTTAAAACTAAATTAAAATGCAGAGCCCTCGGACCGGTGGCCAGGACCTGGGCCTGAGTGCCACTGAAAATCAGCTCGCGTGCCGCCTTCGGCACCCATGCCATAGGTTGCCTACCCCTGATCTGGACCATTTTAATTTTTGTGCTGATCTTTGAAATTTCTTAATGTTATTTAGGTTAGACTAATGCACTATTATTTTACATATAGTCAATAGCTTATTACAAGTAATTTGTTATTAAGAATAATATAATTTATTACAAATTAAAATCAATAAAGCTTCCTTAGTATTTGCATTTTTCTGTCATTATATAGTAATGTTTCCCATGGACAACACGCTGCATTAAGTTTACTCTGTAGATGTCTTTTCCAAGCAATTTCACAATCCTCTGCCATGTCCTGTACAGATTTTGCTAACTGGTATTGGTTGACTGTTTAAAAGCAAATACTGCAAATACTATGTAATGGTTCCACAAATGACATATATCCTTTCTATGTTTATGAAAATAACACAAATAGTGTTATCTCTAATTTGATTTGCCTAACTCTATATCTCTGGATCATGGCATTAGAGATATATGATTAATATGTCTGGGTTCCAGAAACAGCATATATTTTAATACTCATGCCTATAGTTAACTTTGTCTTCTAAATCATACAATCAAAGAAATTAGAATCAGAAAAGACCTGTTAGACTAGAGCTCCAGTTTCACTCAAGCAATTCAAGATGCACCAGGAAACAAGTAGCACGGGCGGGGAGTGGGGGAAGGGGGAAGGAGGACTTCATGCCACCAAGACAATATCACCCCTGATCCTGGGAGCTGCCTCAGTGCTGCCTCAACTTGAGCCAGCAGATAGACAGTGGGTCCCAAAGAGCTGCTCCACTGGTCAGGATCTCTGAATCTCTTCCTTCTCTAGCCCCAATGCTGTTATGCCCCCCTAGCCAACTTGCTGAGCCCTAGCACAGCTTTAAGTCCCCTGTATGACATTGCAATGGCACAAAGTGCCAAGGATCTAGCCCATTGGGTCATCTAGTCTACCCCCTGCCATTACAGGACTGTTCCCTACAGCAGAGTCTCAAAAATTCTCAAGTACTTCATCCAATCCAAATAACTCAGATGATAGGGCTTCTACCATTTCCCTGAGGACATTACTCCACAACCTAAATATGTGTCACTATAAGGAAATATTTATTGACACTCAGTTTAGCTTAATTTCAGCCTAATACTCCTAGATACACCCTCCCCACACTTGAGCTGCCCTAAAAAATTCCTATCTGTGCAACTCTCTTCTTCGGTCTTTCAAATTTACTTTCTCTTTTCAAGGGAAGAAGCAGTGCAACTAGTTCTTGTGGGAGACTTCCATCCCTTTTTGCAATTTGTTTTCCTGGTTGAAGGATGAACCCTCTCTCATACTTTAAAGTGTTTCCAAGATTCAAACAAGTTTGAAGATCTGGGATACTGTCCGATCACAAGTGGCTTAAATAAATGGCAGATCCCAGTACTGTTGAGCCCTAGTTTAAATTATTCATAAACGTGACAGATATGTGAGTGAGGCAGAATACAACCTAAAGACCAGACGCTGCACTTGATTTAAAGCCAAACTACAATTTATTTCAGTGAGAGCTGCATGCATGGATATGTCCATAAGTATTTAATATATGAAAATATATATTTCTATGTAAATATACACCCACACACGTTATATACGCATTGTGAAAAAGTCATTAACTTTTATCAGGTTTTTTAACTGGTAAAGTTCAGATCTGTGAAAGTGTAAGGAGGCTCACTCTCTTTATATCTATTTGTAACTTACATGGTAAGCTAAATATTTATGAAATCCAATGTTTTTCCTCAAAGTGTTAGAGTAACACATTATATTTCTGATGTCACAGTTATGCTATTCTCATACCCTACTGAAAATCTTGTGACATTCAAATTTGCAAAACTGCTGCAAATCCTATTTTCTTCTTCCTCCTTATAAAATTGCACCTGACAGTTCAAATGGAGTCCAGTAAGTTATACTTCATCACAGTAGTTTGCAGGAGCCACAAAAACCCTGGTGCTATACAACTTTTTCGAAAATCAGACCCCTCCCCACTCCAAAAAAAAATCCTCTACTGTCACATGGTATTAATCTAATAAAATCATATTTTTGTTCAAGTATTGGTGAGTTATGTTATAGCCATATCAAACTTGTGGAAATCTAATGCTGTATTTCAGTTTTCACCACTATATACTCTATTCATCTAGATATAAAAGACTTGATTTTCAAAGGTGCTGGTCACCTGCAGCTTTCATTGAAGTCAGTGTGCTGTGGGTGCTCCAAACCTTTAAAAATTAGATTAATACAGTTCTCTTACTTATTCAGACATAAAATACACAGGAATAATTACAGAATGTGACAAAACTTAACAATTATTTTATGCTGCTTTTGGGTTTGAAGTGAGATGGCATGTCTCACAACATTCCTTCTCTTTATTAATTTTATTTGGCTGTGAGGCACTCCAGGATATTTCAAACTTTTCTGCACCTATATTTTCAGGGCCTTAAAATGGAAATGCTAAACTATCAGCATCTTTTTTAAACCCCCTTTGAGCCCTATAATACTTTCAAAAGTTCATATAATGTAAATGGGAAGTAAAAGAGACAGAAAATGCTCTCTATCTGAGATACAAACTTTCCAAAATACAGTTACGCAATGTTAAAGAAAAACTGTAAATGTGTGCATAGTATCCACTGAGATGAAACATCTCATTTACAGGAATTTCCTGTCTGATTTTAATAACACACAAAATTAAACATATAAATATTAATTTTATGTATCACATCAGATGTAGGCAATGAAAAAGTATGTATCACATCAGATGCAGGCAATGAAAAAGCAATGTTTACATTTATGGGTGACTCATTAGTGTTTTATTATGTGAAACACTAGGAGGCATCAGTTGGGTAAAAAAAGGAGTTCTGTTTCAAAAAGGTAAAATTACCAGAACTAGTCATCTATGAAAGTTTGATACTTCCAAATGTTAGTATAGCATATATGTCATAACTTTATTCCCTGCAAAAACAGCCAACACTTTATATTATATTGCCAAATTAGATTGTAGCAAAAGAAAAAAGGTCCACATTTGATTTGCTAATTAATTTGTAAAATATACTGTGATGTCTACGGATGTAACACAAAGTACAGCTGAATATTGTATTTTAAAATATAATGGATTACTACCTGGAACTAAGATAATTTACTTGATGCTTAATGCCACACTTCTGCTAAATTGTAAAATGCGGGTGCTTTTTGCATATGTTCCTAGTAGGATAAGTGCTATGAATTTAGTATAGTCTCAGGCAGTTTCAAGAATGATCTAATTGCTGTTGAAGGATGTATCACCTAACAAATTTTTTTTTAAAAAAAAAGCCCCCAAAACACTATTTCAACAAGTGTTGAATAAACAGTGATTTTCTGAAAGACATGCAACAATGCTCCATGTGAATCACTTTTTATCACGTCATATAAAACCAATCATTTCAAAATTGAATTTTCCCTGCTTTGAATTATATTTAATGACTAAGCAACAGGGTTATAGTATCCTTATATAATAATCAATTGAAATTGACGTGTGCCTTGCCATGCTGCAGCAATCAGCTTTTATCTCTGTCCGATCAAAATGACATGAGAACTGCTTAATCCTTCTTTTGTAAGGCACATAAGACTTTGTTGTCACTGTTGGTTTTGTGAATCGCCTCTATAAGCTGGTCTGATTTCCTAAAGATGACAGATCCCGGTGAACAGCCAAGCTCTACTGCACTGCAGTCAATGCGACTGTGAGATTAAGGTACAGTACTGAAGACACCAGCTTTTAATCACCTGTCCACATGTAACATACTGACCATCAGCTCTCAGAAGATTAGCTTAAATCCTTTCAGAGCATCCAGGCAATTACTATATTCATAAAATGAAAAAAGCATATTTAAAATATTTTGAGTTTTCACTTACAACTTAAATAGTGCATGCTGACCGGAGTTCTTCTGTATATGTTTTAGTTTTGAAATAAGGTGCAAAGGTATACTGTTAACCCTTTCATAGACTAACCTGATATCATTAATCTTAGTGCTAAAGTTTTCTACCTCTTGAGTTACAAATAAACCTGTTTTTAATTTTAGAGGTTTGTCTCTAAATCACCAAATAGACTAAAATGTATATGTAGAAAAAAGTCTGTTTATATTATACTATGGGATTTAAGATGCCTGAAGTGCATTACACAAACAGATACACAAATTATACTGCAAAATATTGCATCAATTAATACAATAAAACTTTTATTTTACTATAGAGTATCTTATTTATGTTATTTCCACAATCAGTGTACTTAAATCAACACCAAACCATCTTTTCTGAATTTTTGGTAAATTAATGTGTAATTTAGAAGTTTGGTCCAACAGGTGAAAATGTAGTTTAGAATCATAAAACATTATTTTATGCATTCGATATCAGGGCATGACTTTTTGCTCAACAAGACACAGAAATACTCTTATGGATGCACTGTACTACTTTACTGATCAGCTGAAATATTAACCTGTTACAAAAAGAGTAAAAGAAAGAAAAACTTAAAATGGCAAAAAAAAAAAAATAATAATTTGAAACTTCTATGCAACTGTCAAGTTTCTACATAGTTATTTAACTATTCCTTCCTATTACAGAGGTACACAAAGAAGTTAAAAACATTTTCAATCAAAAACTTTTAAAGATGAACTTCTAGAAAAAGGCTGGAAAGATTAATTTCTGTTTGTCCACAAGGCACTAAATGTTTTAAACTCACAAGATAAAACTGTTTACATGATCATCTCTCTCTCTCTCCCTCTCTCTTTTCTGTGTGTAATTTACATATACTCAAATAAAAGGACTTTATCAAGCAAAATTATATATGCACTAAAAAAAAAGCTTTAAGAAGAATCTTCAGACTACCATGAAATTGGAAGAAGCTTAAAAAATAAAAAGCGCTTGTCTGATCACTAAGGTACTCTTAAATTGGCAATCCAGACACATCATTTTGAAAGATTTTAATCTCACATATTGTTCATCATTTATTGTTGCATCAACACTGAAAGGCATGTTTAAACTTAAATTGGCTTTTTCTTGGTCAAACAGGCATAAGAGAAAAACTCCGAGAACATGGGATAGTATGTTACAACTGTATTCTTTTATAAGGAAATTTAATGTGGTACTCTACTCTTTCACATCTTACGCCAACTGCTTGACAGACATCTGATTTAGGATCTTCTGTCTGTGGGCCTGTTCCTGAAAATTATTACTCACATGAGTTGTCTATCCTCATACAGGCAGCCCTACCATCATCAGTGGGACTTATTTAAGGACTACTTGCATGAATGAAGGTTTGCATGATCAGGCCCTAGATTTGTCCTTCAGATACTGTCCATAAGATAAACAGTAAAAAATGTATGTCAGATTTTTAAAGCCAAAGGACATGTATTACAGGAATACAGACATTCTGGATTTAGGGCCCAAACCTGAAGTTGTTACTCAGTCAAGTCTTTCAGTGTCTTCAACAAGAGTTAGTATTTGACCCAATATGAAATATGGATTTCATCAAAGTACAGAGAAAATACATATATGATGTCATAGTTCTATATTTATTTAAATAAAATGGCTAAAATAAGAAACACTGTGCGATTTCTGGTCGGTTTTTGTCTCAGAACAATGTTCTAAGCATCTTCTAACAATAATAATTTAGAAAATGACAAATTTCCAAAGTGGCCAACTGCATGAGTGTTTGAAACTGAAATCAGCCAGTACTACAGAGGTTCAAACTGGTTCACAGGTGGTTATATTTCCATGTCCTGCCAAGCCTCTAGGGATTAGAATTATTATACTCCATATAAACATCTTTCCTCTGCGACCACAATACCCTGCAAAGTGCCAGTAAAAAGAAAGCTAGTCACATTTTTTTGTCGAACATAATTGGTCTGCTGGCCACCTTTACACCCCTTTTAAAATAAATCTATGAAATTAGAATATAATTTAAGGCAATTGCCATTAAACTTATCATCAGATATGTGGTAGGAAAGTGCATTTTCTGTCTAGGCAATTCTCCATAGACCTCCAGTAAAATATTGGCAAAGTGCCTTTCTCTGCTTAATTCTTACATCCTAATATTAAGGTATATATTAAGATATTTTATTTTAAAAGACAGGTATTTGCTAATCATAACCACCACATACAACCAATGAGAATAAAAACTTTCTTTAAAAACATATAATAACAGGGCCCTGAAGTGACAGAAATTATTCCGATATAAAGTTTTGCCCTGTGCTATTTACCTTTTCATGTACTTTTGGAGTAAAAGAATAAGTAATATAGTTTTATTCTTGTTCAGTTTTCCAAGATGACAGAACACCATATTAAATTATCTAGAAAATATAAGTATTCCAGTTCCATAATCCACCAATAGTTTCTCTAAATTCCCCCTTTACACCAAACTTTATCTTAGACCTTAAGTAACTTTAATCAAAAGTAAAAAATAGCCAGTTTTGTAAAGGAGATCTAACCTTACTCACTCTTAATATAAAAATTAGTTCAAGTATTATGTGAATACCAGAACTTTCATTCTAACAGAAGAATACACCATATGCCATAATGCAAGATGCCTCTGTGTTTCAAACTTAAGTGTGAAAAAAGGAGATGCAAAAAGGTATACACTTACAGGCATGCTTTAACTAAAACTGAATGCAAGAACTGAAAAGAGCAGTGGCATATGACGTTTAAGAGTGTTTTGCTCCCGTGCCAGACTGTTTCTTCAGTGAACTGTTTGATAAATCAGGGAGCAAGTTCTACAAGGTCATAGCATTTGGTGAAATATTAAAACCAAACAAACTGCACACACTTTACGATATCAAGCACACTAATGACGTGAACTAACTTCATGAAACTTTAAACACTCAAGAGACTGATGGGGACGAGTAATTTGAATAGCTGGTGATTTAACTAAGTTGCTTGACTAAAAAGTTACTTTAAGGCAATTGCTAGTGGATTCATATATTTAAAAAGTATACAACTAACCTCAATCCCAGAACACATACATAGACTGATAACATTCTTAAAAAATGCAATAGGATATGTATATGGGGCTCATATACAATCCCCACTGTATTTTATTTCCATTCTGAATTTCATATATACTTACATTACAAACATTTAGATGAGCAGACTAGTCCTTGAGATATTTTCCTTTCTTAGGAAAAAAAAACAAAAAAAAACACAAAAAAACCCTTTACTTCTTCCAGCCTTTTAAGTGTTCACCACCTGGTTCAACATGCAGCCTCCTTGAACCACACACAAGCCTCAAAGTCAATCCAATAGCAGCCAGAAGATGTCTGATGTGTGTGTGTGTGTGTGTGTGCGCGCGCGCGCGCGTGTGTGTATCTGTGTGTGTGTGTGTATGTGTGAGTGCACAGCGTGGAGGAGGAGAAAGTGGCTGTGCTGCTGGCTGGATTAAAAGTAACCGGACTCGTCCTGAAAGCGTCCAGGAAGGAAGTGACAGAAGGCGAATGGGAAAAAGAGAACAGCTCACAGCCTTTGTAACATCGCGGAGGGGGGAAGGAAGAGGCAAGGAAGGGATTCAAAACTACACGCTTGATGAGGTGTCCTTTTCTGCTTCTCTCCCTTCCTCCCTTCTCTCTGTCTCTCTCTACTTCTCTCTCTCTCTCCCACAATCCCAAACGAATGACTCTCTCCTCCCGAGCTGGAGAAATAATCAGTTTCACTCTTGCAAAAAGGGGGCGGGATCAGATCCCGAAAGCGTTTTAATAAAACAAACATAGAGCAGCAGCAGCCGCAGCAGCTCCTTTCCTTGCCCCTCTAGTCTAAACTAGATTGATAAATTACTCCACTACCCTACTTTAATTATGTATATGGTATGCAGAATAAATCACCGAACATCAGCACCTCAATCAAGCACTTTTTAAATGATAATTGCATCTTGGGTGAATCAATCTCTCCATTCCTGACATTTTGCTAATTTTAGTTTGGCGGTGGGGGTAATGGCATATGCCACACGCAAACCTAATGACAATCCTTTATTATACAACATTAAGGAAATACGGCGAGCTGGTGCATCTCCCCCCCCCGCCCCCCTTCTGGTGAGGTTCAGCAGCAATAGGACACAAGACCACTGCAGGCTCTGGGAGAGAGACACTCTGGGCCAGCTCAGAAACAGCCACGGCAAACGCTGGAATTGCTGCTAATAAAGGGCGCCCAATGTCCTCCAGTGGCAACACTTACACAAAACAATCGCGGCTTGAATGCGAGGAGTTACGGGGATAGGGGTTTAAAAATATTTTAAATGCTGCTATCCTGATATGCCCGTGATCATTCCCATATGTGTTCAAGGGGAAAATATCTGGGCATCAATACATTCCAACGTCTATGTACAAGAAAGCGGAGATAGGTACCCAACTGAAATAGAGGATGCCGGCAATTATTAAAGGAGAATAAGCTGAAAGGGGCGCTGAAATGCAAAGTCTGTGCAAGCGGCAGAGAAGATCCGTATCATCATCATCATCCCAGCAACTGGAGGCTGTCAGGCCAGCAACTTTTTAATCAGTTTCGAAACAGATCCAAACATATCTGTGCAGCAGGCGTGTGTATTTTTAGCCCGCATGACATTTCCTACCCCGTCTCCTTGCACCTTTATTGGCCTCTTTCTTCGGAGCCTTCAGTCTGTAAACCAACCCAACTTCCCAAACGCATTAGACTTCCGTATCCAATTGCTGGTGACTTCACTTACCCTGGGCTGCTTCAGCTGCACAGGAAGCAGGCACGGGGCTAGGAGAGAAACAATCGTGATGCTAACGTTTGAGGGAATGCAAATAAACAGACTCCCTCAGCAAACAGGGTTGCTGGTTAGATAAAGTACTGTTTGCCTCATTGGACAAGTCCTACTGCATGAGATGGTTTTTCTGCAGACTCTTCCACAGAAATGTAGTATTTCCAACACACTATATAATAGGACAGAACCTTCCTCATATGATCATTTACCTTTACAACCAGTACTGAAAGGACTCTTCTGTACACAAATAAAAGTCAAAATTAAGCATATGTAAAACTTGGTGAGTAAAACTACTTTGCAGATTCTTGTTTTAACTTTTATGTAGATAGCCAACTTCTATAATGCTTTGAGAGCAACAGGATACTTTATAAAGGTATAAGCCATAACAGACAGGAGTAAAGGAAACCTGAAGACTATATATAATAACATCAAAGCAGTGAATAAAACAACAGAGAGACTTATTTTGGTTTACTTTATTTTTATTTCAAGGGTCTAACCCTATAATTTTTTTTGCATGTAAATAATCCCATTGGGCCATTGACTGACTTCTAAAATTTCAGTTTAGGTAATTAATAAATGTCTATTTATTTTACTGTATATTCTAAAGCAGGAATGCTCAAAGCATGGCCAGATCTGAATGAAACTGATGGAGTTATAAAATATTGCCCAAGACTGTTCTCAGTTTTGATACTTAGGTGGTGCCTTAACTGACTACAAGTCCCATAACCCTCTACTCCATCATAATCAGATTTGATAATAGTGGGCGGACAATTCTTACTGGACAGATATCCACAAACCACATCCCGTAAAACACAACAACAACAATAATCATAATTAATAATAAATAAACATAAACATTTATATTGCAGTAGCCTCTAGAGGCCTCAGCCAGGTAGACACTGTACAGACATATAAAAAATGACAGTAGTTGGCACACACGTTAGTAGTATCAGCAGAGGGACCAAAACCTGGGAGAACATGAAGTCTGAACTACCCTTTCAGCCCTAGTGGTCTCACCAGGTTTGGAGTGAGGCACTCTGGTAAAGAAATATGGGAAAGTTTGCACTGATCCTATCCTTGCGGTGCGTGTTCTGTAGCTAGAGTTTCATTTTCCCAGCTATCAATATGGTACCAGTCTTTCCAACAGCAATAACTAATATTTTCTTAATTTTTAAAAAAAATGGAGCATTATGCGTTGGGACATCTAGTTTCTAGGCTCACACCTTTGTGCTGTAGATGAAAATGGCTGTAATCTGTTGCATTCTGTGCAAGCTAAATGCATCTTTCAGGCTTTTGTCTAGTTGCTTGAGCAGACCCTTTAGTTGGCAGGATAAAGCTTGGATGGTACTTTAATTCAACATCAAGAAATCAGATAGCAATTACCACAACAAAGTAATATGTACAGTTGCTTAATATGTCTACTATGCCTTCCACATTTTTAGGCTCTGAGGGCCTAATCTTTAAATAGTTGTGACCTTCATATATTAGAGTATCTGTAAACTGTGCCAGGTTTTTGTCAGAGCACAATTCATCAAAGCAATGTAGAGGACACCTCCATCTTAAAACAGAGTTCAAATATTAAGTGGAAAAACAGACAGATGGACAGATCTACAGTAGAGGGCATGCTTCCTCATCAACTCCAGGATTCAATAAAGCATGTATTAGTGCACAAATATGCAGTATCTTTGAAATATGTGTAGAATCTTTCTACCTGTTAGGGTTAATTTTAGAATCTGGAATAATTTTAAACAACGAAAAATCTTTGCTTTGTTATCTGTACCAAGTTTTAAAAACATGCATCATAAATAGCAAATATTTTAGGGGAGAATCCCATTTGGATTTCTTCCAAAATGGTCTAATCTAAGCTATGGTTCCTGTTGTAAACTGGTCATTCATAGGCCTATTGGCAACCTGTACTATGAACAATGTTGCACCTTTTTCCAACGCATCACCTGATATATCTGAATTAAACAATAAAGCATAACATGAGGTGGGATCATTAGAAACTCAGATCCCCAAAGCCTTATCAGAATGAGATATAGCCAAGTGTCTCTTTTCCTTAGAGTGTGATTATCTCATGGTTACCTTAGCGAGCACCCCCCATAAAGGGTCTTAGTAAAGTCCATTTTTAATTTTCTGTACCTGGTGACAACAAAATTCTTAAAAGAAATGAGGCTACCAATTTATATCATTAAGTGACATTTCAACAGAAGATGACTGAGATTAGGACAAAATGACCCACTTACTTTGCATTCTAACCCTGGGGTGGTATAGCTTCTATTTTCTGTGCAGAGTTCTGCCCCACCACACTCCACCCCTTGCTCTTAAAACCACCTCTCTATCTTATAACAGCAGTGTACTAAAGCACTTCTTCCTATGTCTGTCTGCTTTTTAACTTGGCCCATGCTGGGTGTAGCTCTTGAAGTGAGCTTTAAAAAATTATTTTAAAGTGAGCTGGGGCGGTTGCCACAGCAACCCACCCTGAGAGGAATCAAGGCTATAGATTAATCTACCCCACAAGATTATTCAACAGTACTGTATTTGTTCTACAGTCATTCACAATATTCCTTCAATCCATATGCCTTTATAATTGTATACATTCGGAAAATCTCAAAGATAATAGGATATGGATTCCAGGAGCAGAATTTAAATATTTTATAAACCATAGGAAAGAATTGGAATGTATATAATTTCTTGTCAAATGAATTAATTATAAAAGATATTCACAAGGCATGGCTGAGACATGAACTTTAAATAAAATGGTATGCCATTACTAAAATGGTGTAATGCACAGCAAGCAATGATTACAGAAAGCCTTTGTCAATGGTATACCTGCAAGTATACAATACAGCAGAATTTGCTATTAAGGCTTTGCTCTGAGCCTAACATTTGAAATTATAAAAACTACTTAATAATATTAAATGCAATAAATATTAAACACTCACCACATACACCCTCTTTATTGTCAAAATCATCCGCCTCCAATGCTTTACTTAATCTGTTCCATGGTAGTTACTTCACAGTTTACAATTCTTATTCGGCACCTTAGATATTTAAAAGCACAAAAGTAGCATATTATTAAAATGTAGTAGTGGTAGTGAGGCAAATACATTTAAAGAGACGTATGAAAGAAACAGCTTCTGAAAAATACTGTCTTTATTGTTCTGAACTTAATCTCACGATTATATCACTTTTAACTATGTATGATCAAATACCTTTATGTATTAAACAGATGCAGTAAAATCTATCTGAATCCTACTTCGGGGATGCTGAAATATCAATAAAATTGTGAATTGTAATAAAACTATTGATCTGAGATTGTAATAATCTTCTGAGTAGGTATTATATAAAATATTTATGGTTGTCTTCACTGTTTTTTTAAACAGTTCCCTCACTGCTTAATGAAGAGGTGTACTGTACAGAGGTAACAATTAAAATTATTGTGTCAAAAGCTGGAATTTTATGGCAAAGTGTATTCATCAATTTATTTTATTTTTTTAAGAACTATTGGTTATTACACACCAACAACCATCTAAGGAAGGTTCCATAAAGGCCTACGTTTTAGATTGCAAAACTGCCTGTAATCAGAACACTTTTCTTCTTATATTGTTTGTCCGGCCTTCTGTACACTAGTTGCTTGTGAAAATGGTGTTTTCACCCAAATTGTAATGTGCCACCCAGCAAAGTAATCGAGTAAATGGCCAGGTTTATAGCTGTAGACTATTTGAATGATCATTTGGACCATTTCTTATCTGATAGTTTCCTGATATCTTGCCTTTCTATTAATACTTTAAAAAAACTTTCATTTTTATTTGCATATTTGAAATGGCTTAAGAATTACTGCACAAGACAGTGTTTGAGTTTTAGGAGAAGCTTATTATTGTTCATAACTAGGAAGTTAGTGTAACTCTTGAGGTTATTCACAAAACACTGGGATATATACAGGATGCGTCCTGCAAAATCCCCCTCACAGGCACAGTATGCCTGGTTTCCGCTTGCAGCTACAGTGTGGCGGAACTTTAAACTCTTTATATTAGGGGTGGGCTTGATTCCAAAGAGGGGCAGTAAGAGGGGAGGGGGGAGAAAGGGAGGGGGTATTTCTGAGCCTCCCGGAACTAGGGACTGGCCAGCCCTTACCAAACATCCGCAAGCCCACAGCCAAGGGCTGCTTTTGAGTTCAAACAGCCCAAACCCCAGTAGATGATTTTTATGGCCACTCAATCCACTGACACTGCACAGATTACAGACCAATCAAGTACAGTGAAGCAACAGCCGCGCGGTACCCGTCGGATTTCCCCTCCTCTCCTCTCGCTTCAGGCTGTTGCCGGTGTAGTGTAAGAAAAAGAACAGCCAACAAGTGTTACGTGTTGGTACTAGTAGCAAAATGTGTCCGCAGCGGTTTTTGACACTACGGTGTGTGCATGGGCGATGAAATTAATGGACATGGTTTGGGAAGAGAGGGACAAATGTGCGTGCGCACTGAAGACAGGGCAGCAAGTGTCATCTGTGAACATGGAAGAGAGAGAGAGAGTGTGTGTGTGTGCATATACACACATTGGGAGGCGAGAGGCAGATTTCGGGTGCATGGCCCCGGTGTGTGTGTGTGTGGGGGGGGTAACGTGTTGTGGATGTTCGGAGGAAGTGCTGTTCTGCTGGGTGTACCCGGGGAAGGCATGATGGAAACGGGAGGAGTACACGGAGTGTGACCTACGCGTTTGGAGTGGAAGGAGGGTGGAAGAAGTGGGTAGAAGAGGGGGAGGACGGGATCCTACGCGGTGTGTGCCTTTGAGCTGAGTGAAAGAAGACCATCATCTGTGTAATGGATCGCTTGTGCAGAGCCGGGGATGTGCGAGTGTGCTCGCGCGCAATGGGGGAGCGATGCGGTGGGTTTGCTGTAGAGGCGAGCCCCGCTTTATGGCTGGGTGCGCTTTAGGAAGGAGGTGAGAATGCCACGTGTGTGCGCGGACTGTGGCAGGGACGGGTGCCGTGTGTGTGTGTGTGTGTGTGTGTGCGCGCGCACTGGAGGGAGAGTGCCGTGGCTTCTTGTGTGCGCACTGAAATGGGGGGCTGGGGGATTTGTCACTCACAGTGGTGGGGTGGGAGTGGGCTGCAGAATCTGTTTGCTCTGGGACAGCATAGTAACCAAGACTTCTTCCCCTGCCCCCTCCGACTAGAAAAACCCAGAGGAGGCAGAGGAGACGCGCATTAAGGAGGCCCAAACCCCAAAATAAAGCAGAAATGCACTTACATGCTGGACACAGTCTGGATGCCCAAGAGTCACACAGGGCGCTTTATGCCCTGCGTATCAGTCACTCAGCCAGACTAGGCACCACTGCCCAATCTTCCTCGCCTCCTGCCCCCCCGCCGGCCACTGCCCCTTGTTTGGAGACCACAGGGCTGGGGGGGGGGGGCGAAAAAGAAGCAGGAACACGTGGGGGCTGTCTGCCTTGCTGTCATCACAGCGGAGCCATCAGCGCTCCCAGGTCCTCTACTGCCGTTTCCCCCAGTCCCATCTGCACGCGCCGTGTGCGCCTCGGCTGGAGCAGGCTCAGCAGGGGCTGCTGGCAAGGGAGTGCAGCTAAGTCCCCTGCTATTTCTCCAAGGGGATGATATGGAAAGGTGGATGGGGCGGGGGGAATAAGCTGTGTATTTTTAAAACGCGCTATTAAAACATACCAGCATGGATCCCACCTACCCACTTACATCTCACCGTGCAAAGAGGTTTGCTGCAGCCGGTGAGTCCTGCCCAAGGCAGAGATCCATCCTTCTTTCTGTTTGCAGAGCAGCTGCAGCGCTCATGCAAACAAGCAGGATTTGGGAGGTTTTGAAAGCACACATACGCTTTAAAAACAGAATACTGGTCTGGTTGGCTGTGGTAGTGGATTCAGACTGATGGGGTGGTGATTTTTTTTTTGGCAGTATCTTGAATCTTCGTGGAATTATATTTGCATTGTTTGCTGGGTGCAAACTCAGAAGAATAATGTGATAACACCCCTTTTTTGCTTCGGGAGTTTCTCAGCATTTACATTAGACGTCACTTGTTTCAGGAGTTTATTATAACTCAGCTGGGCAAATTCACTGATTACTGAAATAGTCCCAGACCCTCCCACCCCGCCCCCAAGCCCCCTCAACACTGGTGATTGTGGAGCTGCGTCAATTATTTGGGCTAAAAACTTTTATTACAACTTTGTTGTTATTTAAAATAACAGAGAGGGAGAGAGATGCGAATGACAGGAAATTCTAACTCAGGGTTGCATCTGTGAAAGTCTTGCAAATCCCTCAGAAACCTTAACTCTGCTCCGGACTCCACTACGTAGTGAGCTTAGCTGTGCATGAGCCCACGTGACAGAGATATGGCGCCCAATCATTTTACATTTTTGTCTACCTCTCTGTCCTTGGTTGCTACAGCTAGTATTTGCACAGTATAAATAGGTTTATAGTGGAAATCTATTTGCATGTGAGTGTTTATGTCATAGACCACATTGGAAGGAAGAATAAGTATATAGCACATGTAATGGAATGGGAGATAGTCATGAGTGGTTGAGGGAAATATGTAAGTTTGTAATAGAAAACTATATTGTTGATGGGGAAGACAGTTGGTAAAGTTGTTTGATGTAGCTAGTGTGTATGAGGTATAATGTGGTAGATGGCTTATTCTGGGAAGGGGAATTTGACTGTAGGTGTGTGGTTCCTGTGTTGTAAGAATGTAATTTGTATGGGTTGTAGCGGGGGTATGTAGCTCACATTTAGAAATGTATGTAAAGATATATTGAGTGTGTGTCTCTAAGATATATGGGATAGAGCAGAGGTAGGCAACCTATGGCACACGAGCTGATTTTCAGTGGCACTCACACTACCCAGGTCCTGGCCACCGGTCCGCGGGGGCTCTGCATTTTAATTTAATTTTAAATGAAACTTCTTAAACATTTTAAAAACCTTATTTACTTTACATACAACAATAGTTTAGTTATATATTATAGACTTATAGAAAGAGACCTTCTAAAAAGGTTAAAATGTATGACTGGCACGCGAAACTTTAAATTAGAGTGAATAAATGAAGACTCGGCACACCACTTCGGAAAGGTTGCCCACCCCTGGGATAGAGAGAGGGAGCAGTGGTAGGGTTGTTTGTGGTGTATCTCTTTTTTTCCAGACTTTCAAAATTCCTTCCCTCCCCCATAGATGGGTTTTGCTGCTCCCTTATTGATGTTTTCAAGGGTCTTTGCAATAAGGAAGATATAGACTAACTGACTGTACAGGCAAAACAATGAAAATGTGTATACACAAAGTGCCATCAAACAAAGAGAACAAACTGAAAAAAAGAAGGATTTCTTTGCTAACTTCTTTCATTTATAGTAATCTTAGGTGTTACATTGTTATATCAGAAAATGTTCTGAACCTGATCTCCAAGTTGATGCTGTCCCCCTTTAAATATTTCCTAACCTTTTTTTTTTCTGGGAGGAGGGTCTGGGAATTTCCTTAAGGTTTTTTTTCCCCCCAAAGAGTATTTATAAATAAACCAGTGAAATGTGAAAACATTTGTAGATAAATGTTTTCTTTTGATAAAGAGCCTAGACTTTGCTAAAATCATCATAAAATGTAAAAAACAATATTTGTTGTTCAGTGAAATAGTATTTGATTCTAATATTTTGTTCTGAAGCTTCCTATCCTAGGGGTGGTTCCACTAACGGAGTTTACAAACCAGAGATCAGAACAGCTTTTAAACCTGTTGTGATCTTGGAAGAATTTGTAAACTCCCCCCGAGTCTTGATCTTTATAGGTGTAATGTTAGAATTTTTTTTCTATGGACCCAATTCAGGAAGACACTTAATTTCCTTATTTTAAGCATGTGTATAGTCCCATTGACTTCAATGGGGCATGTGTTTTAATACCTTGCTGAATTGGGGCCATTGTATGAATTATCATTTGTGAAGGCTGCAGAGTTGATGTACTATCCATACAAAATCTTCATGGACTTTTGTTGGACTCATGGACCTGATTCAAAGACCATTCAAATCAGTCTTTACATTGACTTCAGTGGGTTTTAGATCAGGCCCTAAAATGGCAGCTCAGACTTTTATAATACCTACATCAAAGATCATCCAACCCTGCTCTCCCAGCACTGGGACCCCATCTCCTGTACCAGACCCTTTCTCTCCCTACCGTATTTAAATATCCACATTATCCTTTGCACCCATTATAATGTTTATTATGTCTGTTTTTAGAAAGGGGGCAACCACTGAAGTCACTGAATTTGCATGGGAGTAATTTAGGGCAAAATATAACCTAAAATCACTAAATAATTCTTTAAGATTTATGGACTCCAAAAATGTACATCTGTGCCTCTGTGCTAATTTTCTATGAAGGAGAAGCGTATGAACAGTTTTGAAGTTCCTAGGCTTTAAACAAAAATCTTTAAGCAAACATCTGCTAGTTTTGTATCAGAAACATAACTCAGACAGGTTCTGTAGTTAATCTTAAATTACCACCCAAAATCTCCTGTGACATAAAAGTATAAATACATGAAATTTCTGTTTGCGCAGATTTACTTTAGCAAAAAATAAAGAAGCAGGTTAAAACTGGGCCTAGAATAGAAACTTGAAATCAATTTGTTTACACATCACTAATGTCTCAGGACAAGGTCTATACATTTCAAAATATTTTTTTTAACAGCTGATTTGTTCATTTGAATTAGTGAAAAAATTATTCATCAGTCTGATTATTTTTGTGTTCATATAATTAAAAAATAATTCAATTTTTTAAAGCAAAAAATTTGGCATGGAATAAATCCATGATACACTGTAATCTGTCTGTCAATTTCATGACTGCTAAAATCTACCTGGATAAGTGAACATCAGAAATACAATGAATTTATTATTAAATAACAAGAGTTTTAACAAAATATATGTAGTGTAGTAATCAACAATTTCAGTCTCTCAAGTAAGTAGTGCATTTTATAAATAGATTAAAAAAAACAGCAGCAACCCACCTACATACATTATGTTCTCCCTGTAAATAATTTGTTTCATCTTACAAATTAACAAGAGGCAGGAGATTCAGACCTAAGTGTGGCATTCTGCCCTTAACTCATGCTATTGTGTTCTGTATTTTTAACTAACAAAAGGAGGCAGCCCTGTTCTCTGTTGTGATCTGACCCCTGCATAGCATGCAGGGGGTGGAGAGCTCTCAGAGACAGCCCCTGGAGAATACTTCCATTGGAAGGTGTCATATATCTGGCATAAAATTTCTGCTCTGGCCCCTTTCTCCTAGTGCAGATGGCATGTTGGGGACTGGAAGGAGCGTACTGGCAAGGGCGTTGGCAAGAGGTCAGAGGGGATGTGGCCAGTGTGTGCTGTGCTCTTGCTATTTCTGCTTTCTCTGGGCCATAAAAATAGCATAAACTAGAGCAGTGAGGCTGCTCTAGGCCAGCTAGACTCCTGACTGCCCCAGAATACAGGGAGTGTGAAGATAGCTTAGAGGCTATTTGCAGAATATCTGTCTTATAAATGATTGTCATATTTATTTTTCAGTGTCTTTCATAACCTGTAGGCCTGACCCAGCAGAGAATAACTAGCTTTCTGGATCATGTCAAGTCCAGAAGGACAAGGCTTCTTCACAGCAGGTTGGCCTCTCCGGGAGAAAGTTCAGTTTGCTGCAGAAGGCTCAAAGAGAGCTAAACAGCAGAACAGCCTCCTGTGAAGTAAGCTGCACAGCTGACAGGGGGAGAAACTCTCATATAAGATAACTTGCCCCCACATCATCCTGCTCCAGATCCACATGACTCTTCACATTTGGTTCCTGTAGCCCGTGAATTGGCTACAATGTAGGATGCAGAAGCCACCGCCTTCCTTTTCTTTCTCCTTGATCTCCATTTCTTTTTGGGAAGGTTTGGTTATTCGGCAGGCTACGCATCTCTTCTCTTTTCCTGAAATGGAGTTGTTGGCCATGTCTTGACTGTCTTCACACTCAAGAGTTTTTTGGTGAAAAACCAACTGGTAGCGTCTCCTTGTTAATACCTTGATACTCTGAGCACTTCATCGCCATTTCTGGTGATACACTAGGGAAGTAGGTAGCCTGAGGTGGTCAGAAAATGCCTAATGAAGCATTCTGTAGCTACTACAGATAGGAGCAGCTTCCGCAACTCTGGAGACAATGAGATCCATGAAATTTCTGAGGGCCAAGAAATGCAGGGGATTGTTTTGGGTAGATCTTAGCCATACCTCAAACAGAATTTCAAACAGAAATGGAACTTTTTTTAAGGTGAGAAAAACCTTGGTTAACTTATTCCCCCATTTCTGAAGGCCATTATATTTCCTGGCTTTGGCTACAAATTCAAATTCCAAGTATCACAAGAAAGGCTGTTGCTGATGTATTTCAAGCTAGAAAGGAAATACCAGAGGTTTTGTGAGGAACCCAGTTCTCATGAGTTTTCCAGACCAAACTTTAGGATACGCTTTAGATAAGCATCCGGACTTTTGGATGTTTCTCTGACCCTTTGCATCTGTTGCAATTTGCTCACCACTTGCTTGAATCAAATTTGGAGTAAATTAAATGGTATTTTAGAAGGGTGTATGCTCACTAGGTTATCAACAGGGTGTATAATATGGTGTCTTGCATATATACTGAGTGTGTACACAGGGTACGGAGGAACTGGACTGGTGTGAGAGGGCCTCTAGATGTCTGACATTCTGCCAGTGGGCATGTGCAAAGACGCTTAAGACACGTATTGCCCAGCTGATGCGTAAGCCCCAATGGGATTCACAAACTAGGTGTTCCCTCACCTATCTTGTTGCCAGGGTCTAATCTGGTAGAGGTGCTCAGAGGCTGCCTGAGAGCACACTTATAGGATCAAGCCCTGCACAAAACAATGGAGGAGGTGGTGGTGGTGCCCTTTTACCCAGTAGCCCATGGGTTAGAGTACTCTTAACATTGGGCTATTGGGGAAAAGAGAACAACCACCATCCTCCTTTCTCTTGAGAAAGGGCTGACCTGGCTTAAGCATCTAACTCCCTTTGAAGGTTTAGGCCACATCCCTCTCCTTTTACTGGCTAGATTGTATGGCTCCCTACTTAATGTGCTGGGTTTTCTGAATCCCTTTCTTAGGTCCTAACGCTCCCCATGCTTTGTATAGGGAGCCTGGATATCTAACCCATGGCTTAGGATTCCATTGGGTGATGTGGCAACTAAATGTAGGTGCTACAATGCTGAGCACTACCATTTCCTTAGTCTTTTTATAGAGAGCTTCTGAAAGTTGAAAACTCTGTTGGATATGTTAGTAGGAGCCGGTAACGCCTATAAGCACAACATTCAACTTCACAACTTTCAGATGTTGTGCTCATGCTACTTATGCTAACATATGTTAAAACATTCATGAGGCCTCTGCTGTGCTGGCATTCATTATAACTCTTCTGTAGAGGCCCTTTTAAAGGTTGTACTTATTGAGATTACAAGGAAAGAGAGGCAGAAGAGATTGTGTTTGGATATAGGTTTAGGTTAATTTTTTGCACCTGAAGTTGGACTGTGGCTGTTGTATAAGCTATGGCAAAAACAGATTCAGTTCTTTGGTTCCAAAATTCACAATTTGTGCTCATGAGATCCGTGGTGGTGGGAATATCATGAGATCAGATAGTCATGGAAGATATTTTCCATCTCAAATAGTGGAAATCTCATGGGAACAAGTTGTCCTGTGAGAATCTGGTTGCATCAAAACTGGAATTTGAAAATAGGCCTCTTCAAATTTTGGATCCAGCTTAAAGCCGAAACTTGGAGTGAATTTGGATCTGGAAATTCTAGTCAGACTTATCTGAAATTTGAAGGGATTCAAGGTTCCACACAGCAGTTTTGGCCTATATCTTGCCATGTCTGAAAATCTTTCATAAGGAAACACAAAGCCAGGCAGATGACATATGACCTTCAGAAATGTCTGAGATACAACATTGTGAATGTCTATATAAGCCAATCAAAGAAAACTAAGCCGGTTCTCTAAGTATGATAGAAATCCTCAGAAATTTAGCTTTTGATAAAGGAGACAGTTGAAATTGTGTTTTAAGTGAGGAACATGTGACAAAAGGCTTTGATTCATGTTCTTTATCTCAAATGAATCTTTTAAATATAAATTGAAAGTTGTTAGATTAACTGGTCCACAAAGACATTACCCTCACCACTTTTAAACTCTTCCTAAAAATTCACTTCTTCCACCATAATCACAAGAAGTGAGTTACTATTCACTAACTTTTATCTTTATCTTCATTATGTTATTAAAAAACCCAAATCTTTACAAAACAACCAAGATGTATACATTCCCAAACTGAGTAACAACAACATGATTACCGCAGTAAGACTTTCCCTCCTTGCCTCTGTCTCTATTAATCACCCAAATTTGTGTCGCCTCTAAAATGTAGGTTAGAAGCTCTTTGGGGCAGGAGCCATGTTTTTCTATTTCTTGTGTGAAACATCTAGAAGCCTTTTGGGTACTATAAAATAATAATAATAATAATCACGGGTCAGATTCTTATCTTGTGTAACTCAGTGTAGCACCATTGACTTTAATGGAGCTATACTGAGTTACATCAGCTAAAGAGCTGGCCCCAGAAGTTTGGGTTTCATTATGAACTTCAAACTTACCATGATTCTCCAAACAGTATGAGCTCTGGACGAGTTTTATTCCTCATTCTCTGGGATTCCCCTCTCCCTAACTAGCCAAGCTCCAGCTTTACCTTTAAATATCTTCAAAGGGCTGAGCGAGAAATGGGGGACACTTGGCTGACCTTCTTAGCCATGAATGGGATGGAAGAGTGAGGAATGGAGAACAGCGACTGAAGTGGAAGGAAGCTGTATGATTTGGTGGCTGTGGTTGTATGGGGAGGACCGATTGGGTGCTGGATATTCATGTTTGGGTTGAAGGTAGATTGAGAAGGGACCCTGACTCGGTGAAGGGATCTGTGAGGAGTATTTCTGGATTAAAGGGGTTTTGGTTAAGGACCAGGTTTTCTCTTCACAGAGGTGGGGGTTTGGGAGCTCTTTTGTCGTTGCCACACTAGAGGTAGGAAGAGGCTCTTTGCCTTAAGCAGGATGCACACCTATTATAACTTGCATGTGTTCCACAGCAAAGATTACAAAACAACCACTGACTTTGGTGAGAGTTATGCATATATGTGGACCACAGGACTAGGCCCTAAAATGTTACCAAAAGTGTAGGGGTAGAGTTCCAAATAATTAACTGGTTGAGATAGAATGCAAAGGACATATAATAAAAATTGAATTAGTGATGGACATACTATTGCAGTCCTTACTCAGGCAAAATTCCCCATTGAACTGAACACAAGTTTTGTCTGAGTGAGACTGCAGGATCAGGCCTGATACTACTACGAACTTTCAAAAGATTCAGGAGCCTCCTGAAGACTGGAAGGACTGAAGGCTGGTTGGTTGATTATTTTAATACTCAAGACTTTTGCTATGGCTTGTGGATTCTTTCTTGATTTTTAGTATTATTACTGCATGATACTAGACCAGGGGTCAGCAACCTTTCCAAAGTGGTGTGCCAAGTCTTCATTTATTCCTCTAATTTAAGGTTTCACGTGCCAGTAATCCATTTTAATGTTTTTAGAAGCTCTCTTTCTATAAGTCTATAAATATAACTAAACTATTGTTGTATGTAAAGTAAATAAGGTTTTTAAAATGTTTAAGAAGCTTCACTTAAAATTAAATTAAAATGCAGAGCCCTCCAGTCCGGTGGCCAGAACCTGGGTAGTGTGAGTGCCACTGAAAATCAGCTTGTGTGCCACCTTTGGCACACATGCCATAGGTTGCCTACCCCTGTACTAGACTTTCTCAAGGATATAACATCTATGGGTAATGATTTCAAATTGGGACAGGTATATGGCTATTAGAGAAAGAGCTGCCGATGGATGTGGATATTGAGTATTACAATGTCCTGCCATCACTTGATAGAATCAAGCAGAAAGAACAAATAGTGCAGACGTAATAAAGCTAGACATTTTTATGATTTTCATATTCTTTAATGCCTTTTTTCTTCAGTCAATAAGGACTTAAAGAGAAGAATTAATGAGGGAAAGAACTGAGTTTTTGAGAGAGCAAAGATTCATAAAGGTTAGTTTTGTTGAACCTGTTGTTTATCAGTTGTTAGACATCTTGGTTGAATTTTATTTTTTTTTCATTGGCAGATGCTGTCATACAGTACAATATATCAACAATATTAATGCTGGGGTCAGCTTCAGATATCAACTGCACAATATGCACACCGTGTATATGTATAAATAGAGAAAGATTGTATCTATGTTTGCCTGAACAAAATGGCCATTGACTATTTTATTCACTCTGTAAAGTTACTTAGGGTGATTCCAGTGAACTGCAACTGTATACTCACCTTTGAATATATGCACTTATCCTTTCCAAGCCGTATATATTGAACTTGAGTTTAGAATCTGCTGCTTTTAGATTTAAACATTGAGCACATTGCACTTTTTAGAAGATGTTTTCTTTTCTAAAGGTTTCTGTTGTTTGTCTTATCATAAATGGAATTTTTGATATTAGTCTTGTCATGCTAGCTGCTTCTCTAGGAATGAATATTAGTATACAAGGCTTGCATTTTGCACTATATATATATATAGGAGAAGAAGAGACAGTGAACAACAGAAATGCTGTATTTCAGCTCAGGGGATGGGGCAGGCAGCAGAGAGGTCACCCAGGAGGCTTTAGTGTCCCATTGTGCACAGTGGAGCCAAACACTATGGCAGCTTTGTGATGGGATTGCATCAGGAAATTGTGGGCAGGTCAGGGGAGAGTAGGGGCATGGTCAGTGTGTCTTCAGTTGTACAGTAGTCCATAGCCACTACTCTAGTCCTGGAGTAGAAGCACCCAAACTAAGCAGCTGCTCTGTGTGGAGCCAACAGACTGACAGGCAGGAGAATTCCATACTCCACCACCCTTTAACATCCATATATCCCCAAGGGTAAAGCTCTTTTATTACAGCTTTAAGTAGAGGAGCAGGATTTGGTCCAGTGTCCTATTAACTCAGTGGGAATTTTTATTAAGAAAAAACTGGAAGATTGGGCTCTACACGTTTACATAGAAAACATTTTAATAGGAGGCTAAGAAGGTACTTTTTCACTAAAGAAAAAAATGCTTTGTAAATGTATTATTTCTGAAATCGTTGACATTTTACATGTGGATAAGTTAAATGTTCATTAATAAAAAAGCCAATTAGACAAAATATAAAGCTACTGGGTTTAATTCTGTTTTCACTTGCACCAGTTTTAGACCAGTATAATTCCATTAACTTCAGTGAACTTCTGATTTACATTAATTCAAATGAGAGGAGAACAAGGCACAAAATACCATCCAACTCTGATTTGAAAAGCTCTGTTGTACTTTTTGCCAAAGCTTTGTGGTTAGAACACATTTATATTTACACGCACTATGGAATAACTAATATAATTGTCTTCCTGACACTAAAGTTTTGGATTTATTGGAAAAGACAAACATATGGTTGAAAGCTGAACTAGTTTGTAGTTTGTAGAAAGATTTTAAAAAATAGCTGCAGAAGAAGCAACAATATTTTACTAAGTAAATAACTCAGGTTGAGGTGAGTGTTGGTTTCTTAGTTGTTAATAAATAGTTGGGACAGTAATAAATGAATGTATTCAATATTCCAGATGGCATGGCCTGATTCTGTTCCTTTGAAGACAATAGAAAAACTTTTATTGATGTTAATGAGAACAGGATTTTTATCACCCAGCATTTAATAACCAAATTACATTTAATAGAAATATTTCAGAATTTCATTTAGTATTGTAACTATGTTTAAATTTGTTGACCGGAGAAATTACAAGCACAATGACCAAAAAAGGATAATTAATTATCCTGAATTTAATTGTATGAATTGTATCTAATCTGAAATATCTGCTTTGCATCGTGTAAAGCTTAATCATCATGCTAAAAAGCGAACTGTTCTCTAGTGAAGTTGTATTTAACAAAAGGGCCTAATTAAAAGATATTTTAAAATGAATTGAGGAACAGACCAACTCTGTTAAACTATGTTATGAGTCTAATGAAATTATCTAGGATTTAGTCACATTAATTGCTGTTACCAGGGCTCTAGGATCAATACAGTGCAGTGCTGAGGAAATGAGAGCCTATCAAAATAAGTTTTAAACCAAAGGTTGTGCACAGTACTTAGCTAGTGTAATATGTACTTATTTCAGATTTATTCCAGGAATTGAATTATAAAAAGTTAAATATATGTAATGAATGTAACAGTACAGGGATTTAATGGATGTATAAGGCATTTAATAGTGAGATTTCTGTATTTTAAAAATATGGTATATGAAAAAGCAATGCTCTACAGATTTATTCTTATTTCAGAGGAACCCCAGAGCTTTGGTATTCAGCAGAAGTTTCTTTTGCTTCTCATAAGTTGTTTCAAATTAATATTGATTTGAAAAAAATATTATTTACATTTATGGTGTTACTAATTATTTTTAAACAAGTATCATACATTCGACAGCCCTTCTGTGTCCATCTAACAAACCACAGAATATTCTTGTCATAATAAAAATTAATTGTTTTTAACACAGCATGGTCCATAAAGTTGCATTGGCTGTGCTGTACCCTTCTTGTGTTCCAAAATGAACAAGACAGACAAAGATTAATGGCCTGATCCAGCTCCATTTGGATCAAAACTCTCATGGAGTTTAACAGTTCAGGATCAGGCTTTGTGTCTGAGGAAATTCACTAATGTGGAATTTTTAAATTTTAGTGTTCCATCCCAGCTTTAGCTCCCCAGCCCTGGTAAATCATTCATATTTTCACACTCAAGTAATCTCCAATGTAGAAGTTATATAATTGTTTATTTAAGCATGCCCCTGTGCTTTTGTTTTACTTTTGTGCCTTTTATGTGCATGTGACTTGTGAATATGGAATTTGGTTGTTTAAATGGTTTCGTATGTTCACCATGTATAATCATCTTCAAGTTTTCTGTTTGCTTACTTCTTAAAATAAATGTTTTCCATTTAATACAACAGTTTGTAAGAATTGCTGTGAAGCAAAGTTAAAAGGATGAGTTCTTGAAATAGAAATTCATAATAAAAACATTTACAAAATGTTTTAACATGTGGACTCATTTCCCCCATGTTTTCACATTAATTAAAATCTTATTGTCGTCGAAAAATATCCCTAGTCCATCCCCTTTCCTCCCAGTCCCCTTCCCCATCGCCCCACACATACATTCAGTTTGTGGTGTCATAAATCTAAACATTGTGCAAACTAACTGTAAATTTAAAAAGCACTGTGCAAAGAAAATACTTCCACAAAGTCTTTGTTTCATGATCTGTCTTCTTACTCCAATGAAATCAACAACTGTTTCGTATGGTTACCCTTTGAATGTAAACTATTTTAAAAAAATATTTCAAGTTTTTTTAATTCACTCTCTTTTTATTGTATAGTTAACCCATCATGGTGTTCCTATGGAGTTTTTAATGTATTTGAATGTCAAATTAAGCTACTAATACAGAGAGACTTCTACAAACAAAAACCATCCTATCTCATTAGAAATCAAAAGGTAATGATTTGTTAAGAAACAATTTGCATTTAGAGAAAACAGTATGAACAGCCATGTTTGCTGGCTGAGAATGTTCCTAAGTAGTTCTGTATGTAATCCTAAAGGTTCTTTGCATTCAGATTTAAGAGAAACAGTTTAAAAGAAATCAACTAAATCTTTCACTTTCAAGAAACCTTTCCTGGACAAAGAAATTACAGTAAAGTACCACATGAAACAGTGTGAAGCATGCTACAGAGCTTATCTATTTTCAGTCAAAAAAGTTTGAAAGTCTGAGCTATGATTCTGGAGGACAGGTATTAGCTCTTTGTAGAGAGCAGATCAGCTTTAAAGACTTAAATTATTTTTTCATTGTTTTGTCTATTAAAACTCACCAGTGCCCTTCTTCTGCTTCTCCAGGAAGTTGTACCCGTCAGCACCTGCTGAGGGCTTCGTTGACCAAACTGACAGGTAAAAAAATTCCTGTAGAATAAAGCCAGACCAGCTGGCTTTGAAGAGAAACCCCCCAGTTTGGGTTGTGTTTGCCTCACTCACCCTCTACTATGAAGACAGAAGCTTTTTCCCTTTTAGTTGTTGACCTGTAAGATGCGTGATCCCTGTGCACAAGTGTCTGGCAGGCCTAGGTGCACCTGCTCCTGTCACTCTAGAGTAAATTTAGCTGTAAAAGGTATCACTGACAACCAGACCTTTGTCAGCGCTGGCAAAAGAACACAGAATTACTGTCCCCCCAAAGTATGCTGCAAGTTCAAATGGAAAATATCAAAATCAGTCATTTCATCCAAAAATCACTCCTTTGAGGAAAAAATGAAATTGCTTTCATATGGCAAAGAAGTTTCCTCTTTTACATAGACGTTAAAATTACATTTCCAAGAATAATCTCAGAACAAGACAAGTTTTTGTTCTATTAATTGTGGCTGGAAGGAAACTTTTTTAATGGAAATACAGCACACATATATTTCAATTCAGGCTATTAAACTGTGTTAAGTATTAAAGTTGATTGCCTTTCTTTTCACTAACTCATTGTGCTTTTTTATCCAAAGAAATATTAGACGGCTAAAAGTTCTCAAATAGGAGGTATTAATCTCACTCCCAAAATTAGAAAGCATATAGTGTTGAGAGACTGGATGTCAAAATTACATGTTCATAACACTTATGCTTTGAGAATCTAGGAACCAACGACTTTTAAAATGGTAGCTAATATACATGGAAAGCCATTAGATTTTGAAGCATTCTAAATTTGGCAGTCTTGTTCTTATTGGATTATGGTAAGGGTATTCATCATTTATATGCACCCTTTACTTTCTTCTTCTTCTTCTTTTTCTTCTTCCTCCTCCCGGAGATGACTTTTGGAGAATTTGGCAGTCTTGTTCTTATTGGATTATGGTAAGGGTATTCCTCATTTATATGCACCCTTTACTTTTTTTCTCTTCTTTCTCCACCCCTCCTCCCCCACCCTTCCCCACCCGAGATGGCTTTTAGAGAATGAAATAGAAAGAGGTAATTTACATTAATATGCCTATCACAGAGTTTTAAAAAGTTGTCAACATAGGTATAGCGGCAGTAGCAGTCGTATACCTAGGTATGCAGCTTCCACTTGAAAAATTATGTAAAGCACTTAAATATAAAGAAAATTGCCAAAATATCTGTTTTACAGTATTGCCATTTAAAAGGGGCAAAATAAAGGGGGTGATGAGCAAAAGTCTGGGTCAGGAGCTTTTTGTAAAATAAACAAGTCCCTGTTTACTTGCTATGTATAAACAGCCACTCACCAAACTGTATTTCTCTGCAGGGGCACCACTTTCAGATAAAAACATGGATCTGATTGGCATCATCCAGTATCCATGGAAACCCTGGTAAGTACCTCTCTCAGTGTGCACTCCTCTTATTCAGGGTTTAAAAGCTGAGTACTGAATAAGTGAGTGTTTTATTTAATAATTATACAGGAGGTACTTTTTAGAAGCTTGCTAACGAGAAACAGATTCTTGTTTTTTGTGTGTGTCATAATAAAGCCCTTATGTTTTCACCATATTTAATAAAATCACGTGTTTCATTTCAAGCCCTCCATCAGATCTCGTTCTGAAATACAAAACAACCTTCTCAATGTCCTAATGAATGGGAATTCAGAACTTTTTGAAGACCCATTAGTGTCTGAAAAATAATGATCATAGTTCTTGTTCCTTTCGTGTTTAAGTACTGCTCTAATTGCAGTAACCCAAGTTGTTTTTCCAACTTAATAGAGGGGAAAATCATTAATAAAAATAGACTTTTTTGTTTTTGTAAATAGTTATAATCATTTATATGGCTGTTTGTTAGGTCACTGAAGTTAGCATCTTAGCAACAAAGTAATAAAGAAGATGATTTAGTTTAGAAGTAAGTCAAAGAATGATTTTTCTATTAACGTGTGCTTGCTGCAGTACTCAGCTTAAAGTACCAAGCTAAAGGACAGTATAAGAAAAGTAATGTTACATCTTCATATTTCCATACAGAGAAAATATTGTAGACATTAACTAAATTTATTTCCAAACCTATTATCCTGCAGAAGGCCTAGATCCAAAATAAAGGGAACAGATTACTTCAAAGTTGCCTCAGCCCAATCTCAGAATTGTTTAGCAAGTCATATATCTGATTTAAGATAAACACATTTCTCAGTACAGTTTGATTTTACTCAAGTATAATTTGATTACCATCCATTGAGTATAATTAACATTTGATAGGTATTTTTAAAAGTGCTAACTCAGTCATGTAAATAAAAAATATATTTTCCCCACCTGAGCCAGCCTGTAGTTCTAAAATGTTCTGTTAATTACAACAATTATCAGAAAACACATTTCTCTCTAGAAAGATCCAGTAGTTGTCACTGAAAGTCAACTGGTTTAGAGTCCTGGTTTTCTTAGTTTTATAGCTCTTCATATTATTTTCATTTACTCCCATTATTTTTTTTTTATTTGCTACCTTGTCTCAGCAACCAAGTCCCTGCTGAGTGCAGATGGCACAAATGATCTCTCTGCTGATTAAGCCAGAGCGACATTTGCAGACACTCCATGTTAAACTCCACTAACTATAATGAAAATTGTTACTTTATCACATACCTAAAACAAGATCTCTGTATCAGTCTGTACATCTATTTATGTACATGTACTTTACAGAAGTGTGACAGTTTTATTTAAATATTATGATTCTAACATAGACTTTATGAACTTGTTTGACTTTCTATTAGAGCCTTGGTAGAAAATCTGTATGTGGGCTGGCCCATTCACTTAGCAGATAGTTCTGTGGCCTGCCACATGACATTTAGGATTGTGATTGCTCTCAGGAACTCTCACTCTTTGAGCCAGCTAGGCATATCAGCGAGGTGAAACTCTCAGCCTCTGGGAAGTATGCAGGGCATACAACAATTTTGTACCTTTCCTCTCCATCATGTGCCTGTCCCTGTCCAAAGGTCAAGGTTGTTGGGGTACGATCGGGAAGTGGAATGAGACAGTAGCGCCACTCCAAAACTTTGTGAATTCAGCCTACATATACACGAAACCTTAACCTTACTCCCCATCTTGAACTATGAAAATGCCATATGTATATTTGAATAACTGGATTTGGGAAGGTTTTCCAGGTAGACCAAGATGTGCATGTGATACATATTGGGCTTGATCCTGTGAATTTGAAATCAATGGGAATTTTACCATTGACTTAATGAGAGCAAAATCAGTTCTTTTATTACTGTTTAATAGAGTACAGTCTGAATCTCCTCAGTCGCAGATCTTGGGCAGGTAAAGGGATCATTTGGACACATAAAGCTTTATCTTAAAGGTATAGTTTTCAGATCTTTGATTTTTAGTCATTAATTCCAGGATACCTTTTATCTAGCATTTGATAGAGAATTGCTTCCAAATGCTAGAAAGGCACCTTGAAGCATATTGCAGTCCCTATTTATCCTACAAAATAGAGATCAAACTTTTGGACCAAATTTCAGCTTTCAGATGCTCAGAAACTATGGCAAAAGTGCTCAGAGAGCATGATAATGGGTATAGTATAAAACTCTGGATGGCTAGATCATCAGCACATGTCCAATTATTACAATTTTATTGTTTTTTATAAATCATTTTGATAGCACCATCAGTTTATCTGACACTTTACAATCACAGATAAAGCCCTGAACACTTTACAGTGCACATAAGACAAATCCTTGTGGGGAAATCGATAGGCTTATAAGTGGACAACAACATGGCAACTGTGCAGAACAAACGTGCTAGACCAAAGCCAACATGGACAGTGGGCCCCCTGCGGCTAACCTACCCCTACTCAGCACATCGGAGACTGAGTCTGAGGAGGAAGACACTACCATGGTGTATCCAGATGAACCAAGGGAGAGTGCCACTTCTTCAGCCCTAAACCCCATGGTGGAAGTATTTAGACCCATTGCTGACACACCCATGCCACCAGTGAGACTGCCCTGTGATGACACATCAAGGTTATTGGACAGTGGAAACATATAGGTGGAAGGTTTCCTGGATGCCTTGGGCCTTCCACTATTAGAATCAGAGATGCAGGGGCCTATGCCAGTAGGCAAGGGATCCTCAAAGCCCAAAAGATGTCCCTCTGCCCCTGCAATGCTCACTCTCAATAGGCGGGACAGGGTTATAATGCCATTAAGCCAGTTAACTTATGATGCATCTGGGCTGGCTAGTGAAGAACCAATACACAGGCTTAATTCACAGGCTTGTGGAAGCCATAGTGGGTATTCTGAGGCTCTTTGAGGGGAACTAATGAATTTGATATAATATGGAGTGTGATCTGTCGGTACAACAAATTCTCGGCTGGGAGGAGGATACAAGCAGAGTCTGAATGAGCTCTCCCCGGCATCTAGTGGTGAGCTATGGGAAAAGACTTCAGGGGCTGATCTCGTTTGAATGGACGCACCCACCCTGCCTAAGTGCTCAATTTTATGGGATTGCTTGCCCATTTGATCACTTGTGGCTGGTGTTGGATCCCCAGTATCTTTGTTATTGTGGCAGGAGTAATAAAGGGTTGTTATCCTTATTGTGTGAACCAAGGGCAGCAGAACTGTACCTGGCATACCCCGATGGAGGGACTCACCCTCAACTGAATGGTACTCCATAGGCAAGGGATGTGGGTTCCAAAGCCCAATGAGTTGAAAAAGGGTGGGGAGAGGTACTTGTACCTGGTGTTGTGGGACCTGTTTAAGGGTCCTATACACCATTTGACCCTTTCTGTCTCCACAGTATAATAAAAGAGCTAATTTAGACTCAATTGAGAGTCTTATTACATGCTGCAGAACTGAAATCACTGATATCTAGTTCTAAATACTGTCTCTGTTGCAAGAGACTGCCCAGTGTGCACCAGCAGTGAGGCTCCCCCACTAACAGCTGAAATCACTGAGAGCTGTGTTAAGTGGGGGGCCTGGTAGACATCTTGGCAAGTGGAGAGGCGTGGCAAGAGGACAGCAGGGTGACTGGTGGAGAGGGCCAGAGCAGAGCCCCGCAGAGAGGCATGGCAATTGGCCGTTGGGGCGATAAGCGAGTGCCCAAGCTGCAGAGCATGTAAGGTGCCTCCTTGCCCCCCTCCCCCCGCACCACAGGGTGGAAGGTGAACTCTGCGGATGAACCTCTGAACTCTGAGACTGCACTGGCCAAGGACAGCAACTGTGAGTGGGGTGCAGAGAAGGGACAGGCACGTTAAAGGGACTTTTGGGTTGCAGGACTTAAGACCCTGACGGGAAAAGGACACTGCCCAACTTACTTGGGGGTGGGTCTTTTGCTCATGGTTTATGTTTATGAACCCTAATTGTGGTGTTTTCCCAAATTAATGCTGAGTAACTTCCCTCCTTATATTAAAATTTTTTGCTACACTCAGACTCTGTGCTTGCGAGAGGGGAAGTATTGCGTCTTAGAGGTGCCCAGCAGGTGGTGTGTAATTGTCCCAGGTCACTGGGTGGTGGCTCGAGCTGATTTTGTGTTGTATTGTTGAAAAAGAACCCCTTGATACTGAACCCAGCCCTTGTTGTTGCTGGCTCCACCTGGCAGAAGGGTCACACTAACATGAAAAGAAAAACAGGACAGCAGTTCAGGCAGTGGGGAGAGTCTGGGGATCATTCATGAGAAGAGGCAAGCAGGAGGGACTGTTTGAAGAGGTAGTTTTTAAGGAGGACAGACATAAGGAGGGTGCAGACGGATGAGAGCAGAGAGAGTGTTGCAAGCAGAGCCTCCTGAATCTGATATTTTGGAGGCTCCAGAAAGAAGAAGGCCCCAAAGGTCTGCCTATTCAGGTACCTGAAACTTGGAACAGAGGGCTAGACAAGAAGCCAGATTGACATGCCAGGCAATCAACTGCAGACCCTCGGTACCTTGCACATTGCTGGGACTGCCCAGAGAGAATTGTGTCTGGAGACAAATAGTGTTTGGGGAAAAGGTGTTGACTGCATGGAGTCCACTGCCATCAATAGGAGGAGACACAATCCTTCTCTTGCTCTTGAAGGAAAGGTGTACAAAGAGCTCAGGGTCCATGGTTCCTAAGGAGAGCCACTGAGGTGAGAGAAAGAAGCTGGCTCTTCCACTCTTGGAGATGGGGAGTTCTCCAGAAGTGGGTTACACAGGTGTAGGCAGCTGAAAGACAGAAGACAAAATATTGGGAAAAGCAACCCGCTGAGTAAAGCACTTTAGCATCTGACTAACTTTAAGCACGTGAGTGGGTCCCATAAACCAATGAGATTATACATATGCTTAAAGTTATGCACAGGCTTTCCCAAATTGGGGCCTAAAGCAGAGGACTGGGAAGAGTGTAAGCAAAGAGAAGAAGAGTAAAAGGAAATGAGAGTAGATATATAAGTGGAGACAAGATTAGGGCCTCACAGGTAGAGATGAGGAATGTTAATTTTATGCAGCAAGATAAGATCAATAGAGAGATATAAAGGTATCAGGAGGGGATGTGGTCAGAGAGGAAAATTACATTAGTAGCAGCATTTTGAACAGTCTTGAGGAGGAAGTGTTGAGTATCAGTATGGCCAGATAAGGGAAAGTTACAGTAGTTAAGATGAGATGGCCAGTTAATCAACAAGAATTTCAGCAATGGCACAGAGAGGAAATGATGGATTTTAGACATTTATAAAGAAAGAAGAGACAGGACTTTGAAGGAGACTGGATGTGAAGGAGGAAGGACAGAGTACAGTCAAAGCTACACAGAGATTACAAACCTGAGACAGGAAGGAGAGTGGAATTGTCAATGCAGACTAAGGTAGGCGGTAAAGGAAACGTCTTAGGAAGAAAGATAAGAAATTTAAGTTGGAGGGCTTCAGTTTGAGATGGTGGCTGCATAGCCAAGAGGAGATTTGGCTAGAAATGCAATACTGGACAAGGAATGGTCAAAGGTAAAAAGATAGACTTGCAAACCACTGGCATAAAAGCAGTGGAAGTTGAAGGCATGGAAGGATATAAGATCTAGGAGAGAGTTAAACTAGAAAGAAAAGGAGAGGAACTGAACCCTCTGGGACACCAAAAATAGGAGAAGAGGATGTACATATCAGAGAGTGGAATTTGACTATATATTAGAGAGGGAATTGGAACAGGTTGCCAAGTCTGCAGCAGTAATATATCTGTACAAGTACATTACATTCCCCAACTTTAGACCATCATTATAAGAAACTGTATGGAACAGTTACTCCTGGTCAGGGGGATGAAGTAACTTCAGACACATACAGGAATACTAGACAGTCACTGTAAATGTGCAGCATGCAAAGTATATGACCTTGAGGAGAGGTGACATGGCAAGCCCCAACATGCATCTTTTTATGGCTCAGCAGGGTCTGTACAATTCAGCGCAGCAGTCAGAGTAGCTTCAGTTACAGTGGGTCCATGTAGCGGGCCTGATGAAGGGACACCATTTTACACCAGCTGAAGATCTGGCTCAGTACGTGGTGCACAAGTGGTCTGCTCAAGAACAAACAAAAGACCTAGCTCTGCAAACCCCCATGCAGGATTAGACTCTTTATGGGTAAAAATACAAAGATTTTCCTGGATTGGCTAATGCCCATGTACCACAGCACTGAAGAAATGAAAACATTGTTAGGGCTATAGACAGAGATTTCCCAAATGGTTATGGGATGCATATCTTCCAGTAATTTAAATTAATGTCTCAAAATCTTATAGGCTAGTTTGAAAATCTCCACTATACTGTGATTGGAGAGAAAAGAGGAAACTTCTTTGGAATGCCTGAGAAATAATTTTATTTAAGTCCCCCAAAATAAGTTGAATATAAGACATTTTACAATAATTAATTTAGTATTAACTTTCTCTTTCAAAACACTGTGATCTGCAAGGTTCTTTTGCTGTGTTATATTGTTTGTTTCATTTATGAATTGTCTAACTTACCAATAGATAAAACATAGATGTGAAAGTAAGTGATTGTTAATTGGGACGTATTTTAAAAAGAAATTATATATATATATATACACACACACACACATATACACTTAGGTGCTTCAAAAACTAAAGAATTTTACTGTAAAGTTAATAACTTGGTGTATTGACAGATTCATTATTTAGGTTTACTTCAGTATTTGAAATAGAAATATTTAGAACAAACATTGTAGGGGCTCCATTTTTATGTAAGTGGAGAATAAAGGATTCCACTAAAATTCCCATTTACAGGCAGAGTTAATTACTTCCTATTCTTGCTAAAAGTCACCCATACTTATTTGTTTTCTCCTAAGTTGCTGCAAGGTCCAGTTTTCTAAATATGCCCTGTTCAGAGTACTAGGGACTTGTTTTGGTTCTGCCCTGTTACTTGAACTAATGGTGCTTACTAATGAACTAGTAAATGGACCTCCTGCTTGTCTTAATATATGATTTTTCATGCTATATGAATAGCTGAGTTGAAAAATATAATTATAGATGGAGCTGGTAGCACAGCCTGTACTTAAGGTTGCTTGACACTTCCCATTATAAGATCCTGTATGCCTAACTTCAACTGTTCAGGCTGAAATTTTCCATGCTGGGTGTCTGCATCAGATTTTTTTTTTTAAAGCTTCAGCTAAAATGGTCCAGCCATTCCCAAGATCGAGATTAGAAAAAAATACTATATTTTGTCCATGTTAAAAAAAATTCTTACAGATGTTTCACTGAGAAGGCCCAGCACCTCCATGGTTTGGAGCAGGGACTTGTCGTTTGCCATGAGTGAGGGTGTCACCCTTGTGTCAGGATTGTGCCTTTTATTGTCTCTGTGAAAATTTACCCAAATTTGGCCAAGCAATAAGCCTCTGAAAAGTAGCTGTCGCACATGCTCTGTAGAGACTGGTTTGACACCCAGGCAGCTAAGAGGAGGAAGTGATTAAAGACTGTATTGTAATCCATATGTACAAGGGGGCATTTTCTAACATTTGAGTGTTTTACTTTGCAAGCTTAGCATTCCTTTACTGTAGTTGTTTTGGGAGTGGGGTTGAGCTGGCTGCTCCGAGTGGGCTCTGGTAGAAGGATTGTGCCTCAGCAGCCAGCCTACTCTCACTCTACATGGTCCCAGATTCCCAGTGCAAAGGAATGAATACACAGGCTGCACTGTCTTTGCCTCTATTTCCCCCACTACATGTACCTCTGGGGCTGGTATGAGGAAGCAGTCCCTGCACATTTCCCCTGGACCTTCCTATGAGTAGGAAGGTGTATTTCATCTTACTCTCCCCCATATACCTCCTTACACCCCGGCAGGCCCCAGGGACAATGTGCCCCTAAATGACATCTCAGAAAAATCTCAGATTGAATTGGTATATTTTGAAATATTGAGACGTTCAATGACCATTTATTTATAGCATGTAATTCCATTTCTCTGAGGGTTGTGTGGTGCTTTTTCATTAATGCACATATTCACTGAGATTGAGACAAAAGTGTTTCCTTTAAGAGCCTCTGATTTGGACAATTATCCAAAATCAGATTATAATAAATGACAGCCTTAAGAATTTTGATTAACCTCTAAATAAATGTTACTTTGGGAAAATCCTGTCGGATGCACTAATGATAAGTTGTGAAGTACTAGTAATTGCAGGCATAGCTTTATAGATAACATAGTTAATTGATACCTCCCTCCCAAACATGTATAAGACATCAGCTGCCATGAAGCTGGAGTGATTGTAACAGTATATACAACAGTTTATATATATTAAATATGACATGTGTAAAACGGAAAGATAGAGTGCTTACCAGGGTCATCTAATCATGGCCATTTGATGCCTGTGGTCAAGTAAATTTTTAATGATACCCAGGCACTACACACCTTTTAGCCTTCTGAAGAGGTAAGTATACATTGATCTGCCCTGGTTAGCCTTTCAGAGAAAATCAGACATCCTAGTAGGAAGAACACTTTATAATAAAGTGAGAGCTTCTTTAGCCGTCAACGCAGCATTGTCCATTGGATGCCAGTATTGTTTCTTCGTTTTTACTTAGCCCATGTTTATTGTTGTCATTGCCTGGCAATGTAGCATTAATGGACAGGGAACAAAGGGTAGGAATTAATGGTAAATTCTCAGAATGGAGAGGGGTAACTAGTGGTGTTCCCCAAGGGTCAGTCCTAGGACCAATCCTATTCAATTTATTCATAAATGATCTGGAGAAAGGGGTAAACAGTGAGGTGGCAAAGTTTGCAGATGATACTAAACTGCTCAAGATAGTTAAGACAAAAGCAGATTGTGAAGAACTTCAAAAAGATCTCACAAAACTAAGTGATTGGGCAACAAAATGGCAAATGAAATTTAATGTGGATAAATGTAAAGTAATGCATATTGGAAAAAATAACCCCAACTATACATACAACATGATGGGGGCTAATTTAGCTACAATGAGTCAGGAGAAAGATCTTGGAGTTATCGTGGATAGTTCTCTGAAGATGTCCACGCAGTGTGCAGAGGCAGTCAAAAAAGCAAACAGGATGTTAGGAATCATTAAAAAGGGGATAGAGAATAAGACTGAGAATATATTATTGCCCTTATATAAATCCATGGTACGCCCACATCTCGAATACTGTGTACAGATGTGGTCTCCTCACCTCAAAAAAGATATTCTAGCACTAGAAAAGGTTCAGAAAAGAGCAACTAAAATGATTAGGGGTTTAGAGAGGGTTCCATATGAGGAAAGATTAAAGAGGCTAGGACTCTTCAGTTTGGAAAAGAGAAGACTAAGGGGGGACATGATAGAGGTATATAAAATCATGAGTGATGTTGAGAAAGTGGATAAGGAAAAGTTATTTACTTATTCCCATAATACAAGAACGAGGGGTCACCAAATGAAATTAATAGGCAGCAGGTTTAAAACAAATAAAAAGAAGTTCTTCTTCACGCAGCGCACAGTCAACTTGTGGAACTCCTTACCTGAGGAGGTTGTGAAGGCTAGGACTATAACAATGTTTAAAAGGGGACTGGATAAATTCATGGTGGCTAAGTCCATAAATGGCTATTAGCCAGGATGGGTAAGAATGGTGTCCCTAGCCTCTGTTCGTCAGAGGATGGAGATGGATGGCAGGAGAGAGATCACTTGATCATTGCCTGTTAGGTTCACTCCCTCAGGGGCACCTGGCATTGGCCACTGTTGGTAGACAGATACTGGGCTAGATGGACCTCTGGTCTGACCCGGTACGGCCTTTCTTATGTTCTTAATGTTGTTACATGAAAAAGTGTGAGCAAAATTCAGACAGGAATCTGATTCTAAAAAATCTTCTGTATTAATGGAAACCTGCTAAAGTGCACATTCCTTCCTTTCATAATGCATTGGGGGCTGACTGCATACCGAAATGCTTGAGAATACACTGGGGCCGTCTCAGCCAGTGGTTCTCAACCTTTCCAGACTACTGTACCCCTTTCAGGAGCCTGATTTGTCTTGCATATCCCAAAGTTAAAAACTAATTGCTTACAAAATCAGGCAAAAATACAAAAGTGTCACAGCACACTATTACTGAAAAAATGCTTACTTCCTCATTTTTGCCATATAACTATTTAAAAAAATTAATTGGAATATAAATATTGTACTTATATTTCAGTGGCATATACAGCAGTATAAAAAAGTCATTGTATGAAATTTTAGTTTGTACTGACTTAGTTAGTGCTTTTTATGTAGTCTGTTGTAAAACTAGGCAAATGTATAGATGAGTTGATGTACCCCCCGGAAGATCTCTGCCTACTCCCAGTGGTACATGTACCCCTGGTTGAGAACCACTGCTCTAAGCAGTTCTACTGAGAAGTGTGATGAGCTGCCTGATTATAAAGATGGCAGAACTATCTTGCCCCTCCCCTCCAAATGTCCCAATGAACAGTTTTCATATCTTGACTAACAAGGATAATGGTATGATTAAGTAATGTTAGTTAAGTTTGAGGGGGGAGGGATAGTTCAGTTGTTTGCACGTTGGCCTGCTAAACCCACAATTGTGAGCTCAATCCTTGAGGGGTGCCACTTAGAGATCTGGAGCAAAAAATCAGTATTTAATCCTGCTAGTAAAGGCAGGGGGCTGGACTCAATGACCTCTCAAGGTCCCTTCCAGTTCTAGGAGATAGGTATATCTCCAATTTATTTTATTATATATATATATATTTAAGTGCACAGCAGTCCTCAGGTAAAGGGTGTTATACTTGTGAAAAGTATTATTAATATTGTTTATTTTATTCAGTATAGGAAAATCTAGTTTATAACATGAGAAATAAACCTGCATTTATTTTTCACTAGTGTGGTCTTGTAAGCACTTCTCTGTCTTTCTTGCTTATTCTGACATGTTTTGGTGGAGGTCTTCAGATTATTTTGTAACCCTCTTTGTGTACCCTATCCCCTCTTTAGTTGTCACTTGTGGCACACCTTTTAAATCTATATTAAGTAGAGAGACCTAATTTTTCATATAAAAGTAATAAGAATGCCCCATAAATAGGCCCTGTCCCCATCTTCTATGATTGTATTCATCCAGTGTCTGATAGGCTGGCTAACTAGCACTGTGACTTGCATTACTGCATTTCCTGCTAGCTTCATATGCCTTATAGAGTTATTCTTCAAGATGACTTTAGATATCATTTATGTCTGGACTCTTCAGAGTCACAAAGGCCCAGATCCACAAAAGGATTCTAGGCATTGAAATGCTGAGCAAATCTGGGCCATAGGAATCTAGGCTTTAGGCACCTAAGTCCCTTTGTGGATCTGGGCCAAAGTCCACAATCAGATACCATGGTAATGACTGTGGTATAAAAATACAGACATTTTTTCTCAGATGTTTTAAGGCAGCTCTTCTGCGGTCACTAACAAAGGTTTTTTCACTACTGCTGCCAAGCCAGCACCTGAAAACAGCAGGTGGGCACAGACACTACATTTTGGTCTGGGAAGTATATCCTTCACTCTCAGCTCTGTACTGCTCACTGTCCTTCCTAAACTAGTTGTCAGAAAGGCCAGAACTATGTCATTTCAAACCCCAAGTAAGTGATCCTTCTTTGCATATACAGACAAATAAACTTAGAGATGTCTCCTCAGTCCAAATAGACCAAATCTCCAAAGGCCTTCAGTTACAGTTGTTCACCATGGCTGAGTAAACTCCATATTCACTCTCTATTCATATTACAGCGTACCAACTGTGATTGGCATGATACCTGTGACCAAAGGGATATCAGTGTCCAAAGGGTTAACTTCAGCTCAGCTTCCTCCCACCCTTGCATTTATAGCCACAGCTATAAGAGTGGCTACCCAAGAAAGGGGTGGGGAAATGCTGCTGGGAAGATAGGGCTTGTATCCAGTGTGGTAGGACTGAGCTGAGCCTCAAGCTGGGGAATTTTCTGTTTACATTTTATTAAATTTACATTATAGACTGTCCCTTGAGAAAAACTCCTTGCAGGCTGCAACCATTTTTCCAGTTGAGTTATTCTACCACCTTAAACCACCCTACTTAAAATATAAAGCCACGAGGTCAGTTTATTACCACCTAGATGTAGGCATTTCTTCTCTCTCCTCAACTGAAAAATGATAGATTCATGCAAATTCAGCAGTTCTGTTAAGGGCAAAATGTCATTGCCATTTGGCCAGTGAATATAGTCAAACAGTGACACAGGCCAAAATCCTGATTTTTTTTTTAATTAGTCCTGAATGGATGTTAGCCAAATACATAGAGAGTTCATCATTTTCAAACAACTTTTTGAAGGAAAATGACACTCTTTCCCCCAAGTAAAAGCTATCTTGTTTCTGAAAAAAAGAAAAAAAATCTTGGTGGGGTGAGGAGAGAAGGAGAGTCCAAGCATTTCATGAAGTGTTATTATTTTGCCAGTTCTAACCATGGTGAAAATTTTACTCCCAGTTGTAAAATAAACATGAAAGAACCTTCTCTAATGTGTAGCAGATTTTTCATACTTAATCATAAGGAAAAAATGTTGAAGGCCAAACTCTTTCATATGATAATAATGCATCACTTCAATTTATGGCTTATTTCTAAAGATATGGTTATATAAATTAGGGCTAGAGTGTACCTGTATGCACCTGAGAGAAATCCTGCTGAGGCACAATTCCTTCTCTGATTGCTCAGTGGGTGGAGTGGGGTAGTAATTTGCTGCAGGGGTTAGGAGTGCTGTGGTTATGACTGCCTGCCGATTAGTCAATAGTGACTCCTGTGGCTGATGAGAGATGATCAATTCTCAGGGCTACAGAAGACACCCATCACTTCCTTGGCTCTATTTGTGTGTGAGGTTACTTATAGGAAATATATTATATGATTCCCTGTACATTTTTCTAGTTTTCCTCTACTCTCAGAGCCTTAGCAACTGTAAATTGACATTACTCCACAATGGAGTGACACCAATTTACACCAGCTGAGGAACTGGATCTTATACTCTGTTACCTTCATACACCTTATGCAATAGTCTTTGAAACTTCAATCAAGATCACTGTTTTTGAAATGGATAAGATCATATAAGCACACTATAACATGGAATAATTTTGCCCGGGGACTTGAATAAAAAATGTTATCTGTGGCTGGTCTGCTATGAGGCACTATCTTCAAGGCCCTGTGTACTCTGTGGCTAGCTTGACCTAAATTATGCTGCAACATTCCCAGTTTTTTGTTGCATCAGGCTGGAAGTTCTGCAATAGCGCCAGGCAAATTATAAATGGAGGTTTTTACTAAATTAATTACAGAAAACAAATAATATGAGTAGTACAGTATCCCTGTGCTATTTATTTTAATATTGCATTCCACTGATTTTACACTACCCAAACATTTTCATTATTGATTGTGCTGCAGACTTTGGTATTGAAACTTGGAGGAAAAGATAGAGGTTTTGGCAGCTAGGTAAAGGAAAGCTGGGGCTTTTATACCTGGGAAGGTATTGTAGGCAGTTGAGGCAGGATAAACTGGATGTTTCTGCAAAAATAAGCAGCTGTGAAATAGTTGACAGTGTTGGCCATTTAAATTATCATTATTATGTTCCAGAGATAATTCAACAGGTGAAATCAGTGGGGCAGTTCACACCTACAAGAGCTATTTTTTTTTAGTTTTCCTGCAAATTCAGGCACACATCAACTCATGAGTTTACATTCAGTTTTCTTTGCAACTATAAGGCTAAAAAAAACCCTTTATTTTGAATAATGAGAGCTGAGATCCTGCAGCAAAATTCTGCAATGGTGTGTGGATTTTTTAGCAAATTCTGTTGCCACAGGCCGCTGGCCATTGCCAAATTGGTTGATAAACACAGTAACTTGTTTTATTAACGTACTTTCTTCAGTTAGTGCTTAAATGCACTGGAAGTGGCCTTTTGGAAAGCATAGGTCATGATACAGCAGTTACTGTTTGTTTATTTAATATTTATTTAACTTGACAATAGGGTAGCTACAGCTTCACAGTTTAGATCATTTATTTTTATGGTTTAAATGTTTGTACAGTAGCAAAATGGTTTAGCATATCTGCAATAGAACAGTGCCTCATGCTGCAGCTGCTTTGGCTTTCTTTAGTTTAGGCTCCATGCAGGGTGGGTTGCTTTAGGAAACTGGCAAACTTTAAAACCACTCTTCTGCTAGCCAGAAGTGGTTTTTTGATTGTTCCAATGTACTGTACCCGCAGCAACAAACCCGTGAAAGCTCATTTTGGGAAGAACCGCCAGTTTGGGCCAAAAGGGTCTGAGGGGGGAGTGCACAGTAATCTTTTTGTTGACAGTGACAGTGAAAAGCTGCCTAGGTCTAATTAAAAACTCTTTAAATTGAAAGGGAAACCTATCTCCTCCATCAGTGTGCAGACAGTGGATTTCTTTTATGTGTTATTCAGCAATATATCAATGAATAGGCTGAAAAAATAGCAAACGATACAAAGCATTTACATTCATTTCAGTACACGTTGAACATCTGTTTAGCTACTTATATAGTGGCCGTCATCACCGTAATATTTATGTGGGGCTCAGTTATTACTGCATTTATCCCACAGCACCCTTGTAACATAGGGTAGGTGTTATCATCCTTATCCTCATTGATATTATTATCCTCAAGGATGATAAACTGAAGCATAGCAAGATTAAATGACTGTCTTAAGGTCTCCCTTCTGCTTCTATCAGCATGGGTAAGGAGACCAGAAAAGAGATCTGGCAGTGGGAGGCACGGTAGGGGAAAGAGCTGGGAAGCCCCTCAGGAGTGGAGGTGGTCTGAGGGGATCTGGATCCATGTAATGGGGCAGGGCTGAGAGCTGGCTTCACCTCACTGGATTCTTCCATCCCCACAACCCTGAAGGAGAAACTCAAGCAATTCACTGCAGACAGAGTCTGATGGAATTTGTGCAGGTTCTCCCTCTCTGTCATGAAACCCCACCCCATCCTAGGGGGGAAAGTCTGAGGGCAGTCACAGCTAAGTGGTAAGGAGCTATGCAGAGGGAGCCAACAGTCTAAAAGTGCATGGGAAAGGGGTTTCTGTTTGGCAGCCTTGCTGCTATAGGCCCAAGAGATCAATATGGATTTTGTGATATCATTGGGTTTAGGACGTCTGCCTCTTCCCTGGCAGGAGGGTGCATTCCACTCCTCCAGCAAAAAAATGAAGAGGAAGCTACAGTTTCCCACACTTATAATGCAGGTGAAACCCAAATAGGAGGAGATGGGGCCCTATGCAATGTACAAAAAAGGAGGTAAGATTTTGGTTCCATATATCTAAATAACATTACTGAGTTTTAGAGATAAAAGTATTTGGGACAGTAGAGAAAAGTTAAAAAGAAATCAATTGATTTACAGTTTCTAAACCAGATTCTGATGCCCTCATGCTGGATTATACTTTATTCCACTGGAGTTCATGGGACACAGTGTCAGTAAAAGTATCAGAGTCTAGCCTTGAGTAAACTTTCACTTACTGAAAATTCATCAAGAGCTTCAGCTCCTACACATATGTATGCATGCAAAAAAACAGGTCTGATTTTGTTCAGTTACAATGTGTATTGTATTTTTCTCCTCTACAAGCTCCATAAGATTGGCATTATCCTGTAGTAGTGTCACAGCCTGCAGTCGTTTAATGCCACTTCTTCTGAGGCCAGGATTCCACGCCCAAGTGCATTTAGTAGGTCAGTACAGTAATTTTAAATGTCTTTCTTTCAATCTTTTGCCATCTTCAATTATACCTTTCCACCCTACTATTTGTGTAATTTTCTTCTGTCTGAAGTCTCTTTACTGTTGTTCTCTATTGCACAGCATGACAAATTACCCATCAAGCCATATCTTTTCAGCCCAGAAATGCGCAATAACACAGAGTCATGGCATTATCACATGTTGTGCACTTTATTTCCTCACAGTTCATTCAAGTGTGTCACTTTATTTTCTGCTTCCTTTTGTCATCACAAAGATTAACCATTTTATCCTTCCTAAACTTTAGAAACAATTAGAATTTCACTGTATTGTAAGCTGAGTGAATACCTATTCAAGCTTCTATAAAGTATACTTTTCCTATTATATGTAGCAAAATTATGTCCATGTATCCTGAGTCTATGTAGAAGCAAAAGCTTTAGTCCTTATTATACAGCTGACTAACCTTGGCTATGGACAAGAGAATTATTTGTAGCCCCTGGCCACTAAACAAATTAACCGAAAGACACCATTCAGTTTGACAGTGAGTGCAAGATTCTCTTGGGAGTTATGAAACTCTCTGAACCAGATGTGTGCAATACATATAGTTCTTTCCCTTTCTTTAGCTCAAGATAAATACCAATAATTGTACATCTTGTACTGAGATATCTCACAGACATTGCAAGTATGTGTTAGAAAAATCAATCAGAATAGCTGAGATAGCAGGGCTGCAGCTGATATGTAGAAGGAATCTTTAGAAGTTGTGATTAAGATGATATAGAGAAAGTTCCTTCTTAAATGCCTCATTTAGTTCACTGATCATAACTTATTAGTATTCTGCCGGAACAGTATGCAAGTTACGTGCCCAGTGACTCCTGAAGGGTCTGCAGTATTAATTTACAGATTGAAGTGAATGGCTGGAGCAAATTCAAAGCTCTCTTGCTAATGCATCCAGTGTTTGAGATGGGATACCGTTAGAGAGAGGTGGCTTAACATTTTGCTTCAGCATCACAAATTCTTTTACAGATCACTATTGAAAGAATGGAGGAGTAAGGAAGAGGAAGATTTTTTTTTTGAAAGCCAAGGTTGAAAGGGGATGCGATGAGATATTATGTGACCAGATACAGCGTTGATGGGCATGGTATAAGAAAGTAGGCTAGATAGGCAGACAGACAAAACCTCACATATTATCATATTGTTATTAAGAAAATGTCTATACTTCATGTATATAGAATCAATAAACAGCCCAAATAGCAGTGGGAATATGACAAAAGGGTTTTTTGCTTGTTTGTTTATTTGTTTTAAATCTAAGTATCTAGGAAAGGATGAGAAGAGGAATTGCTGGGAGTATTGTATTTTGGGACTGAGGGGCATTGGCAGACCTGTGTGAGAGATCCTACAATTTGAATAGTAGGAGGAGCTAAGAGATCGGATTTGAGGTGCATTGGCAGAACTGTGTGGGGCTCAGGACTTGCAGGGGGAGCTGTAGGTTAGGTGTGAGCTACTAATCCATAGCAAGGATTCAGTCCCACCCTCTGATACACATCCCCATGTATTTGGAAGACATGTGCTTACTGTACAAGTGCTGTAACTGATTTGCTAGGATATCAGATAGCAGAACTGAGCCCTTAGTGTTGGCATTTGGAAATCCAACCTTCTAATTACCACTACACGGAGGTTGAATTCTGAAAGGTTTTCTGAATCATTATTTCCTCACAGGTACCATGGCAGGGTTAATGTAAAAGGAAAAGGAAAAGAATTTTCTAAAAATTGTGGGTTTTCAGGGAAAGGGGAAATCTTTGGACTTCTATTTTTTGTAACAAATCTGCTAGAACTCTTGAAATGACTCCAGCTGAGTGTTGGAAACCCACACTGCTGTAATTCATTAATTTATGTATTTTTCGTAATTCATTCATTTTTCTTTTGTATATCAGGCAGAAGCAGGTAACATAAAATGCAGCTCCAGCACATTTCTGCATATTTCCCCCTTTATGGAAATTTGTTACTACAGCTGATAAACAGAACGATACCAGCTTTGCCACACAAATCACATTATTAAAGGTTCCAAAAACTTGACAACGTTGACAGTTGTTTTCAGCAAATGGTCGCTTCGCTGTAGTACTGTCAATGTTGATGTCCTTGTGCACATGTAAAAGAGCAATGTGATTAAGGCAAGCTTGTCCATGCTAGATATGAGCCAAGTTTTCAATCTCCTTGTGGCACCGAAAGATTGCTCAGCTGTTGCAGATAAGGCAAGAATAGATAGTAGATTTCGGCCATTTTTTAAAAATATCCTTCGCTCTGGACATGCATTCTGTAGGAATTTACCTACATCTGCTGCTGACCTAATGTTCTGGATAAGAACAGTTCATATTTGCCGTTCTCATTGGTATTGGTCAATATAGATGACACATTTCCTAGGGGAATAGTGAGGTGTCTTTGTAAAAGAAGATTTATCTGGATGAGACTAAACATATTATATACTTTTACATGCATTCTCACCATTCCTCCAGCCCCAGCCTGTCCTTGTAGTTTCTGCCCACCATATGTTGAATTTAATTTCCACAAACAATTTATGTAGTCTTTTAACCTGAGAATATTTCATGCGGATGCTTGAAAAACAATGCTAAGGAAATTACTCCTGCATCTGTTTCTACTTAGGGCATTGATTATCCCTTCCATTTTTTTCCCTCGCAGAGCAGATGAAAGAAGTGAAAAAACTGCTTCTTTAGCCAGAATTTTGTCATAGGAAAAGGGGCTGAGCTAACACAGTAACATCCTTCATCCCCGTGACCCTGTGTATGATGTCAATGTATGATAAGCCTATGAGGCTCAGCAGTTTCACTGGCATGGCTGGGTGTGAAAGGAGAGAGAGCAAGCCAATGTCCACAGCATCATCTCCTAACAAACCCACAGGGATTTTCTTATGTAAGTTAATACAACCTCTGTCCAGTGATGAGCTGCCAAAATCTTAACAACCGGTTCCCTATAAAAAGTTCTGATTTAAGGGGGGCCAGGGGAGACATCCTCGTGGGGCTGGAGGCCCCTGCAGGGCCTGGGCCAATTGCCCCACTTGCCCCCTCCCCTCCCCTCTGGCCAGCCCTGGAGCTTGCAGCAGCCCCACACACACACACACCTTGCTGGGCCATTCAAAAAGTGGCAGCAGGACGTCTCTGGAGCTCAGCTGAGCTGCCCAGCTGATGCCCGCGGCTGGCCACGCTGCAGCTGGGGGGAAGCGGGGGAAGGGCCGGGAGAGCCTCAGCCTCCCCAGCTGGGAATCCTGGGAGCAACAGGATGGTCCGGCCCGTGGACCAGAGTTCTTTGCCCACCTCCTGGCCCTTTAACAACCGGTTCTCCACGGAGGTCTAATTTTAGCAACCGGTTCTTGAGAACCTGTGGGAACCTGCTCCAGCTCACCACTGCCTCTGTCAGTACCAATTTACTCAGACTTCCACTTTGTGTCTCTTAAACTCTACTGGAAAGCTTTTGGGTCTGTGAGGGTGATTTTTGAGTTGTCTCAGCACCGGGGAATGAATGCGGGACGAGGTCTGGGAAGTAACTTGGAGACATGAAGCATTTATATTGACATACTGCAAATGTCCTGAGTCCTGGGCATGGTACTGCAGGTCTCGGGATATCATGACTTGGAAGAAACTGTCAATTGAAATTCACTGTAGGTTGGGCTTTAAGATGTGCTCTATGCCATCCTAACTCTGCTCCTATTAAAGTCAATGGTTTCCCATTGCTCGCTGTAATCCACCTGTGCATTTTTTGTACACAGAGCAGAGGTGACTAGCATGTCGGGTGGCCATGATTTGGCCCACTGGGATTTTGATGAGTCAGGAGAATTATATGCTTGAAGGACGTGCACTTTTAATAGCATACTTTAACACTGCCTACTTGGATTCTATTCTTAATCTGAGAAACTAATAAACTATCTGTGTAATTAAATACTACATACAAAAATTACTTTAAAAGAATGTTATTTTTGCCACTGGACCCTAATCTCATTCAATACACAGGGTGAGCAGTGTATGCTGAATGTGTCCTATCTCTATTTTGGTTTATCCATATTGTTCAATGTGTGGGCCCTACACTTTATACACTGTACACCATTTAAACCCTGCTCTTAATAACTATTAATTTCCTCATAGGCTTTCCTATTGCACTCATCACTATAGTATCCAAGTGCTTCAAAAATTTATAAAATTATTTTCACAACACCCCTGTGAGATGAAGGGGTAGCATTATCTCCATTTTACAGATGAGCAACTGAAGCATAGAGCAATGAAGGACAAAAGTCTCCACTCATTTTGAATGCTTTGAGATGCCCTGGGCCTTATTTTTCAGAGTACTTAGCATTATATAACATTTTATATCTTCAAAACTCAGCTCTCATTTACTTCAGTTGCAGCTGAGAATACATAGCTTCTGCAAGTCAGACCCCTTGATCTCAAGTTGGCCACACAATTAATGACCACCTTTGAAAGTCTGGTTGAAGTGACTTGTTCAGCATCACATAGGAACTCTGTGGCAGAGGCAAGAATAGAATCCAGTTCTCCAGGACAGCATTCAGCTGTCTTAACTAGGAGACCTCCCCTTTCTCTTCCTGCAGTCCCCTGCCACTCTCACTACATACCTTCTAACTTCTGCAACAAATGAGACGGATCCTACAGACAGCCTCCTTCACTACCCAGTCTTGATTCATCCCCAGAGCACGATCCATCCTTATGCACTGAATGAGGCAGAGGTCCTGTGGAAAAAATTGTATGTAATTAAGGAGTGCATCAGAATGCATACTAATGGGGAGAGGGCAGATTCTGGTTGTGCAAGCAAGCTAAATAATGGTGGTGTTTTACTTTTGGGTGCTAGACTTTGCAACCTTAGTGTTCTCTTAAGATAGGTTTTCTGTGTGGATTTTCCTAGTTGTTTTTTAAATAGTCATAAAAAACAGATATTTCATCCTGTGAAAGCATATTGACACCCACGTGTCAATGGGTCATCAGCTGGCAAAGTGCAGACTTCTGCCAGTGGAATTAATTGAGCAAATGAAAGCAGTCATCCTATATGTGGCTTAGGGACTGGAAAGGGATGAGACACACACTCGGCCAGTTTCATAGATATCTGTGGACAGCAGAGAAATATTGAGGCTCAGGAATCTTGGGTTCCAGTCCAGGTTCTGGAGGGGAGTGTGCTCAAGTGGTCACATACCCTTCTATCCCTGTCCCCTCCAGTCTGTCCCTGTCCCAGTCCTGGTTCTATCCCGCCCCAGTTTCTCATCTCAACCCCAGTCTCCTTGCCCAGCCAGTCCAATTTTCCACCCTAAGGGATCCTCAACCCAGTGCCATTCTGCACCCCCAGACTTCCAATTTGAGTCCCTGTCTCCCTCTATGCTCCTTGTCCCAGTCCGCCCATTCCCAGGCTCCTCATCAGTGCTTTCCCTCCTCCCCATCCCTCTGACTCCTAGTCCAATCTATTAATTCCTTTGCCAAACCCCCTGATCTGGTTCATGTACCCTCTGCATTTGAGTCATCTGCTTCCTTCTCCTTAATGCCTGGGCACCAGCAGGGGAAGCATTGAGAACCAAGGAAATATAATCTCCCTGCTTTCAGTTCCTATGTCCGGTTCCACAGAAGTCCACAGCAGAGAAAGTCCTTCTCAGTCCATAAAGCTGTGGCATGGAGCATGCTCAGTTGCTCTGTGGGGATGGCACATGCACAGTCTGGGTAGCACTGATAGCTATGAGAGGATAAACCTGCTCAGCACAGATGGACTTTTCAGAGAATTTAGCTGATAAACTCTAACAAATCTCTACTGAGCATGTATGAACTGCAATTTTTCAAAGGCTCATAACTTGGCCAAATTTGGCCATTTTTTTCATGGGGATACTAAAAACTACATCCTTGACCTCTGGGTTTTAAGCAACTGAAAACAGGATATTATGCAGGGAGGTGTCAGACAACCTTAACTATAGGTGGTACCTACAAGCCATGTCATGTGTTACAAGTAGGACCCTCTCCTGGCCCTACAGAAGCCAATATTAGTTTTTCATTGGGCTTTGATGGAGTAAATCAGGTCCTACAATGCAAAATAAATTCAAGAAAGAAGATACGTTCATTTACATAACACCTTGTCAAATAAACTTCTTCTTGCTAAGAAGCAAACATAAGAGCTCTCATTCAAGATGCTCTTGAATTCAGAGAATTGTCCTCTCATTCACATTCTTTGAAACTCACATTCTCCCTGTTTGAAACTCTAAATCTCATAAGGACAAGCCTGAGAGTTGTGTTTATCAACTAGTAAATCTTTATATCAGTGATTATTTTTTAAGGCCAATTAACTCAAGAACATTTTCAATCAGGATGTGTTATCAGAGCAAATCATTCATGCAGAATTGATGACATGGGAGTATTTGTTACTCCACTGTTCTATTCTCTGCTTTCTCTGTTCTCATAATACAGCTGTGTGCATTACTTTGAAAATCTTAAACCGCATTCTTTAGAACAGTTGCTTCGTGTTGGTCAGATATCTCTGTGGCCCTTTCTTCCATTTAGAGAAGCCATCAGCCAATAATGCTGACGCATAGTTTCCAGGAATTTTAGCATGTCTTCTGATTTCTGAATTCCAAATATTTCTTAAGAGACTAACATATAACCAGATAGTCTTTGGATTGGAAATCTCCAAGAAGCAAATTAGAATCCACCTCTGAACAAGTCATTATATCATTTTATGTTAGTTTGGTGCCTTTACTGTAAATGTATTTTCATTGTTACATTTGAAATATTCACAAGGTCTGAGGAGACTATAAAACCCTACTGATGCTTGTACTAATAATAGCTTTTCTTGGTCTGTAAGTGATATTGCATACTTATTAATTTAAAAAGGAATAGTGTACTTGGAAAAATAAAAGATGAATGGAAAACAAAACCCCCAAACCCATAAAGAGCTGTTGCCTTTTCCAAACAATTCTCTTCTTTTCTGACCTAGATCTACTTTTTTCCTTCTACGAGCATCTTTTAGATTATGTACTAAAAATACAAGCATTCAAAGTTCGAACTTTAAGTCCAAAATTACTGCCTTTCAGATCCTTTATTATCCTTTCAGGCATCTAAAAAAATAGGTCAAAGCAACACTGCATAATTTGGAAAGCTAACAAAATGTTGCTAATGGAAAGAAAATGTAAGTAGATGTAATTACAATAACCTTTAAACGCTTTGTCTCCCTTCTATTGTCAATTAAGCATGTTAAAGAACTGAAGTTCTATACACAAATTCTTGCCAAACCAGAATATTTTCCAGAAGAGAGAAAGCTAGTTTCAAAACATTTGATATCAAGTCCACACAGCTGAATTGGCATCCTTCCAGTGACTTCAGTGGGCTATGGATCAGACCCTAGATTTGCTCTCTGATCAAGTACCTCATTCACAACATGGTGCCTAGAAAGCATAAGGAAGTGTGAATATGGAAGAACAAAATATAGTAATTATAGATATAAAAAGGCCCTGATCTAGCAAGTTGCTTTGCACAGGTAGATCTCTATTCTTGCAGAGCCTCTTTGTAGTAATAACATATTGGCACTGGTTTTAACTTTCTAAATATTCAAGGCTAACAGGCATGGCTATAACTAACAGGCTGCAGCTAACAGACATAATATTGATAACACTTCCTACAGGGAAATATTGTGATAAAAGGAGGGAAATGATCTTATTTTCTTAACTTGGGTGATGGTACTGAAGACAAAACATTCAAGAATACACATGCACAATTGATAACCAAAAGACCTAAACTCCTCTTTAATTTTATACATACTATCTGTTGGTTGGTCTGGGTTTGTCTCATCCTCGGGACAAATCTCTTAGTCCTGGATAGGATCATTACTCTGCAACATAAAACAGTCAAAAGCAGAGTCCTAGGATGTGTCTGCATGAGGCTTGTTTTATGAGAAAAGTTCTACTACTGCTAACACAGATACAAGACCATTGGTGATAGCAAGAGTGTGATTGCTAGAGTAGAAATGACTCCAGACAACTGCTGCCATGTTAAGCACGATGTTGTCTAAACTTTCCACAAGCAGCAGAAAATATGCTGATGACCAGTGTCACCTTGTCTAAACACTGCCATCACCAGTGGACCTGCACCTGTAATAGCAACAGTGGAGAATTTTCCAGAAAAAAACTAGTATAGACAATACTTAGGGGCCAGTAGGAGGGAAGCCTTGATCATAGTCATCCAAAGGGAAGTCTTTTATTTGAGACATTTAAAACCAGAATAATCCTGCATTGGCAGGAATCTGGATTAGTTGGTGTAATTTACTCTTAATGTATTTGATTCTGTGATTGATTCATCTGGGTTCTGTTTAATGGCTCGTCTCCCTAAGGAATGTTATGCAGAGGAGTAAGCAGGGTCAGGAGGAAGGAGTGGAGAGAATAATCCACCCCCAGACCTAGGGCTGCCACATAGTTCCCTGGGGCTGCAGATTCACTCTATCAACTGAAATAGTGATCTCTCCCCCAGCCTGTCCCCAGTATTTCCTTCTCTGTTCCACCTATTTTGAGCTGGTGTGGAGGCCACCACTACAGCAGTGAGGCAGTGAGTGCACCATGTCACACAACGCCTTGTGTGTGCCTTCTGCAATGGGTTGCACTTTGACTTCAGTGCACATCTTTATTGCCCTACCTACTTGCAAGCACCCAAAATCTGCCAAATCAGACAGATTGTTGGGTGTACATTTTATTATTTTGCCCTCAGATAAGCAAAATGTGTGTTTCTATCCCAGTGAGCAAAATTTTAAATAAACCACTCTTCCAAGAGCTGCAGACATTCCAGCCGGCTGCTAATGACGAGATTAAGGAAGGCCCCCTCTTCTGCAGTATCAGTGTTTTAACTATTACAAATATGTAAGACAACCAGCCTCTCTGATATTCTATCAGACAGAATATCTGTCAGATATCTTATACAAGTTATTCTGGGTACATTGGTAAATCTATTCCCAGGATAAATTGTTCTTGAAATGTTGCCATTCAACAGCATCCATTCATGGGGAAAAAAGTGTGTTTAAACAAAATGCAGCCAGAATGAGCACCTCCTAATGAGTGGACCCATATATACTTATATATTTGCATAATACAGGCTTTTTAAAGGAGCAAGAGGGCTGGAACAAGTTTTCCAAGACATTTCATAATGGGAGTGGGATATTGATGCATGTTGTTGAAAATAATTTAAAAAACTGGAAAATTTAGAAGACAGGAGTTTTAGGGTTAGATATTTAATAGTAGGATTTTCCAACACAAGAAAGGAAATTTGAGACTGGCCCACAGCATGCTGAGGTGTTTCACGGCTGAATGCTTTAAATATTGATGGACTAGCTCACTGGTAAGCATCAACATTGTACAAAGCGTTTACATGTCCTCCTGACAATTGGCTGGTAGATCACTGCCATGAAGAATGACTGGCCGCTGGCTCACTACCATGTGAATTTGAGGAGCAATAGACTAATCATCCATTTGGCATAAAATTAAGGAAAAGGCAGCAGGCTTATAGGATGCTCTTAGAGGACCAGAAGAAGCAGCCCAATGACTCCCTGTCAGACCAAAGACCAGATGCTACAAAGGTGTAGCAGAGTATTTTCTCCCAATATCTGTCTCCAAATAAATAGCATATGTGTGTCTGTTGCTGGTGGAAATAAGGAGATGTGGAGACCATTTGAAATATCCTCAGTTTTCTTTAGGTGAGAGGTGGAGGTAAGGGTCACTCTCCCAAATTTTTCAGAAGCTCAAAAAGGTTTGTTTGGGGTTTGAGCTTTGGGCCATGTTCCAGGGTTTGTCTTGCTCTTTCTGTATTGGTTCGTCTGTCCCTACTTACAACTTTATTATCTACTTAAGAAGGATAATGGCAGTTAATATCTGAAAATCTTATGCTCTGTAAAAGCACTGTTGCAGGTCTTGAAAATGTATGTACAGGCCACATGGAGATGTTTACAGCTGCAGTGAAGGATTAAATTCTTGAAGCAAGAATGGAATAATTTGAAAACAAGGCTAAGGTTAAAAATTGGGAATTTTAAGTATTCCAGAGCAAACTGAATTCACTAAATTGTGTGTGAACGTGTTTATTTTAGTTTAATGGATGCATGATTTCTTTGGCTCTGTTCTGCCTCGAGAGCTAATTATGCTTGAAATAGTGAGGTTACTCACAAGAATGTCTTTACAAGATTTTCCCCCCCTCCAATATCTCTCTTGTACTGTTCTCCAAAATTTATAATACAATTCCAAAACAATTACATAGTATAATACAATGGATAAGCTTGAACTTGCTGGTGCCAGGTCCATATATCGTGTTTGCGCTCAGGCATTATTAAGGAGAAGACACTGCTTTGCTCCAATTAATGAATGATAGAGAGTGCTGGAGCAGAAGCTAACTGTGTGTTTACCCAGCAAAATATCTCCTGGAAGGGGTGAAAAGACAGCTACATTTCAGACTGTGAGAGGCCGCTGTATTTGTGATAAGCAGAGTACTTCATACCTTGGGAAAGTAAAATGAGAGAGCTTCTGTGGGCAATAACTATAAAATACTGTCCTCCATGCCTTATTGTCTATTCTATGGTGTTTGTGTGTGAGAGGCTGGGTTACACTGAAATGGGGCCCAAGTAGGAATTCTGACTGCCACCTTCTGGGGATTTAGGGGTGCACTAGCTTGTGGGGCAGGTCCTCCATCCTTTCGGAGGTACACTGCGTATTTGTCCCGCCCCAGCCCAGCTTTGGTCTTGTCCTTCCCTGCTGGCTCCCTCTGTGATGTTAGCCTTGAGCAGTCCCTATACTGAGGTTGTGGCTGGCTTCTGAGTAGGCCCTGAAGGTGACGGAATGCCTCTTGCGTGTTCCGCAGGCCAGCCATGGTCTGACACCATGTGTTTTATTTCAGAAACCATCTCTCTGTCTGTGCCCTGCTGCATCTGTAGGGCTAGGAAGGAATGTTTCATCAGTCTGCTACAAGGACAGTATTCACCGTTGTCTGGGGTAGGACATTCTTAGTGGCAGTCTCTCACCTCTGGAGCTCAGCCTTGCTGGAAATACATCCATGCCTGAACCTAGCCATATTTAGGGCAGGAGGCAAGAACATCATTTCATTCAGCCTACTAGCTAATAGCAGGTTCTGGAATGCTCTGATACTGAATCCCTTGACATTAAGTCTACTGGATGCAATCAATTCTCTCTGGTCCTCTAAAGGAAATTGAGCCAGCGGCTGCACATAGTCATGGAGCATATGTTCTGCCCACTCATGCAAAGTTGTTTGGTACTTTCTTAATCTGTGTAAAGTGAGCTTCAACACAAAAGAGTTAACTGCATTATAAATGCCTGAAATATTAATAATAATGTGTGTGCTTTTTTTTATGAGTTAATAGATGTGTGGGTAATAGGTATTATAAGGATTATTGTAGAACACTACGCTATACTTAACCATCTCACTGTGATCTCTGAAAAAGAGATTGCATACATACAGTATTTAATTCCTTTTTTGTTCTAGATCCAGCAGATAGTAGCTAACACTTATTTATGGGTTTGGATGTGTTTTGCTGTTTAGGATAAGCATTCTGCAAAATGTGATTGTTTTGCTTTGTAGTGATTGTTGTTTTTGTTTTGATCCTGATGAGCTGGACCAAAGCTTCACTTTGAGATTAGGTTAAAACCTGCCCCAAAACTCAGTGGAACTCAGTAAAATTTCTTGTGTGCCCTGGAAGGCTCTATGAACTACTAGGGGACTGGTAGCATTACTACATCACATATACCAAGAAATAAAATCTGATTGAGATGGGACAGGATTTGTGTTTGGGCTGTTTAAAATGCATGGCTGTTAGTTATTTTTTGCTAACATTAGCAGCCTACAAACTCATGTGAAAAAAGTGGTTTTTTTTAGAAATTTCAAGACCCGTGCCTTTCAATTAAGGTGTGAAAGAGCTCTTAGCCCACATGTCTGAAACCTCCAATAAGTCCTCTAGCAAAATTAGGGAAAACCAGACATGACATTCCCAATATGTGTAAGTTAAATAAATAAATAAACAAACAGAAGAACCCATTGCCCCTCACTATTTTTTTTAACTTAGAAAAGGCCTTTCAGGGGATCTGTATACATCATAAATCTATTGTTTCCTTTGCAGGTAACTTTTAAGAGTAATACATATATTTACTGTCTTAACACTTGATGCATACCCCACAGAAGTCTATGGAAGGACTTCCGTTGACTTCACTGGGTTTTGGTTAGTAAGAATCCTGTGCCGAAAGGCTATATTACAGCTCCATAGTGTAACCTATCCCTTAACTTTAATAGAAGCTTTATAAGCATGCAGTATTGTGTTTTATTAGCATGTTCTAATGTATTCTATTGATCACAGTGCAAATTAAAATGCCTATTGTTAAGATAAATATTCAAATAGATATGCAATGTTAAAGACCTGATTAAAAAAAAGCAACACCAACAAACCTTGTGTACGTTTTACATATAAGGGTACATCTCATTTAAATTAGATAAATCTGTGACAGAGGGCTGATTATAGGAAGAACCAGGTGAATGTACTTTTGTTAAATCTTTTACTCTGTATAAATCAGGCACACTTCTGAAAGGTCAGAAAATGACAACCTAGTGGCCCGATCCTGCAAATGTGCATATGAGTAAATTCTTCATTTGCTCAAGGGCACTACTTGGTTCACTAAATTTACTGAATTGTATAAGCATTTTTGGTATTGGGCCCTGCAAATCAATTTAGTTTGTTTGTCTCTTTTAAAGATTTTATAATAAAATTGAGATTGGAAGGTCTTCACCTAGCAGAAAAACAGTGACAATGTTCCTTGTTTCCTCCAATCTCTACTCATGTAAAAACAGAGTTTTAAAATAAAACCATGCAAACTATTGCCAGTTAAATTGTTTAAAATCCACCACATCCATCCCTTTAAACAAAATCCTCAAAAGGTTCATTATAATTTAAACAACAGCCTTGTTGTTCAATTACATCCCAACTTAGCCTCTGCAGCCAGTCTGAGAATGTAGAGACTAAATGTTCTTAGAAATGTGTACGATATAGTGCCTCTGAATAGTTCTTTGCTACTAGTCGGTGCCAGCTCTGTGTTTTTCACTATTAGAACAGTTTGACTAGATTGTCTTACAGAATAGGTTTCCTTCCATCCTGGACTACTGATTATGGGGACGGTGTTTTTGGAAATGCCACTAGACAGAAAATCATAACAAGGCACAGATGTGGTGTTTGAGATATGGACGTGGGAACATTTACCCAAAGTAAACTTGGTGTAATGAGGTGACAATGAAACTTATAAAGCTAAAAGGGATGCTGCTTTGCGAGTCACATTAGGCCCCACAGACTTGGTTAAGATTTCAGTGGCAAGGGTTGAGGTGGGGAGATGTGGGAGCAGCAGCATGGACTTACAAACTAATCAGCTGAGGCACTCATCACAGTGGTAAAAAACTTTGCAGTAGTCTGGAGAGGCGGCAGTCTATCACAGGGGATAATTTTACTGCTGCAGAATACAGAAGCTTTTTGTTGTTTTGTTTCTCAGAGCAGGAATGAAGGGGTTCATTTTAAGCCTGATGCACAGGGAGTTGTTAGTTGGAAAACTCTGTGTAACACGTGACGCAAAGTATGGAGAATCTATCCTGAAGTGTGAGCCAGTAACAGGAAACCTTTATCTTTGGTTCAAATGTGAACACAATAACTCATTAAACAAAATCTTGGCTTTTTACGTTTACCTTCATTTAGGGAGAAAACACAGATTTGTTTCTTTAGTTATCTACAGACCAGCTTAGGGTTTTTTTGGGTTTTTTTTAAAGTGGGTTCTTTTGCCTCTTGAAAAATACATCAAAGTAACATTTATATTAGCTACATTTTTAAATGGACTCTTACATTGGCAATACTATTAATCCCTAGCAGTAATCAGAATCTGTGTTATAGAGCCATTATGATGCTTAGCAGTTGAAAGAAGAAAAACCAGGCTACATTGTGTGCCAGTTCTGTTATCTTCTGTTAAAGCTCACCTTGGGCCAGTCAGCAAAGTCTGAAATTCACCAGAATCTCAAGAAGGCAGACTGCTTGAGATCATTTGGGGCACTCCTGGCAGCTCCGAGAGCATTCCTGGGTTTACTGGCCCTACATGATATTTCAGGCAGCTCTTGTTTCCGTGGGTATGACCTGTTGCTGAGAGTCAAGCCACTATGTAAACAAGAACGACTTCAAACTCACAGTGTGCTGCTTTCCCAAGAAAGTGGTCATTTGTTCCAGTTTCCCATGACCACATTGCTGCTTGGGTTTGCTGTTCAGAACTATATTATTTTCGGCATTAGTGTTAGACAAAATAGGGGATGGATTAATATATGCTATATTAAGTGTGCTAACAAGATAATATTATCCATTATTGTATCCCTTTTCAGCATTTGAAATCATCTCATTTAAAAATAATTACTCAGATATTCAAACTTATGTAGCCAACATCCAACTTGGGAAATACATTCCTTATCTATTAGCAACATTATGTGATTTTTAAACTCAAGGAGTGTTACCAATTTCTGTATCACTTCCATTCAAAATAACTTCTTTTTTATTGCATTTAGAACTCTGCAACTGAAAGGCAGTAGGGAAAGGCAGTATCAGAGAGTGGTTCACATTATGCTGAATTTTATAATACCTTGACATTGTCAATGAACCTTTGGGATCTTTGAAAAGAAAATCAAGGGAAAGTCAGTTTCTAATGTGCCGAGGAAAATATTCTGACGTGGTGATAAGTGACGTGAGTTCCATAATCATGGCTTGAAAATGTTCTCAATGACTGCTATTTCAGCTGTCCCAATCCACAGACTGGTATTAAAGCAGACTGGTAGTAAAAAGAACTGACAGGCTTTTTGTACCAGAGAACCGTAGGACTCTCACTAGGTAACAGTTACAGTGAAATAGTTGTGGACAGTTCCAATCGTACATATTATTAGAAGTTTCATTTTTGCAGACTAAGAGATTTTTATTTAGTATAAACTGGAGGCCAGTTTTAATCTGTGACACATATATAAATCCAGAGCAACTACACTGTAATTAGTGGAGTTACTCCTGATTTACATCAGTGTAACTGAAATCATAATCTGCCTCTAAGTATGTGGATCTCCTGGAATTATACAGTTTGGTGATTTATAAGCCACATTACCCACCCTGATAAACTTGCATTCATGGAAATAGCATAAACAAGTATGTGCTAAGTTTTATTTTAAGACATTTTTAAAACCTTCTTTAAATGTGAACATGCCATAGATTTTAAGAGTCTGACTGTTGGCTTCCATCAGAACTGATGAGGTGAAGGTTCCTTTCCCTCTTTCTGAAGAACCTTTAAGCTTAACCTTTTTTAAAACATGGGATCTGTTTTTCTGTTTTCAAGCAGGACACATTTAAAAGAACTTTGTTATTTAAATTTTAAAATGTAACATCCTCATGTTAAATTATCAATGAGACATCTGCAAGGTACTTTGTATTTGTGGTAGTTGGGATAGCTTTGACTCCAGCATCATACTTTACATGCATACATAAAGGATGTAGATATCTGATATGAGGGCCATGTCCTGGATCCATTAAAATTAGTGGGAGGCTTTCCATTGACTTCAGTGGTCTTTGTGTCAAGCCTCAAATTCATACTTTACTATGTGCTGTTGCTTGGCACAGAGTTCTGTGTGCAAGAGCAGTGGTTCTCAACCTTTCCAGACCACTGTATCCCTTTCAGGAGTCTGATTTGTCTTGTATACACCCAAGTTTCACCTCACTTAAAAACTACTTGCTTAAAAATCAGACATAGAAATACAAAAATGTCACAGCACTCTATTACTGACAAATTGCTTACTTTCTCATTTTGTCTTATGAAATTTTAGTTTGTACTGACTTTGCTAATGCTTTTTATGTAGCCTGTTATAAAATTAGGCAACTATCTAGATGAGTTGATGTACTCCCTGGAAGACCTCTGTTGTACCCCCAGGGGTACACGTACCCCTGGTTGAGAACCACTGTGTTAGAGAAAACTCCCCTCCTAACAGTAGCATCATTTTAAGCACAATTTTATCCCTACCTTCTCCCCTTGCTCTGACTAGGACAGGAGACAATACAACCATTCTATGCCCTAAACTAAGCACACTCCCAGCCAGTGTAATATGTTAACTACAAAGTTGTTGACAATTTCCTTCCTGTTTAATTACCCCTCCCCATAGCGATATGCCAAGAGTAAATCTCAGTGGGGGAAGGGAATGTTTCATTCACTGAGGGATTGCACCGACATAAATTCACCAAAGTATACTCATACAGAGCCAGTAATCATAGTAGCCAAGCGGTCCAGGCCTAGCAATTAAATATAAAAGCCTGTCTTTATACAAAGAGACTGTCTATATTTTGGAAATTTCCACCACACTTCCTTCTGAACTACTACTTTGCTCAAAACATCGGTGCTGGCATGGCAGCATGATCAGTAATAGTTATGCTGGCAAAAGGGTGGCCATATTTTTTTTAAGTACATCAGATGCAGGAAGACTGCCAAACAATCAGTGGGCCCCCTGGACGCTCAAGGTGCTAAGGGAGCACTCAAGGAAGGCCAAACTGTTGCAGAGAAGCTAAATGAATTCTTTGCTTCAGTCTTCACTGCAGAGGATGTGAGGGAGATTCCTATCCAGGAGCCATACTTTTTAGGCAAAGTTGAGGAGCTCTCCCAGATTGAGAACAAATTGATAAACAGTAATAAGTTACCAGGACCAGATGTTATTCACTCAAGAGTTCTAAAGAAACTCAACTATGAAACTGCAGAACTACTAACTGTGGCATGTAACCTATTGCATAAAATTAGCTTCTGTATCAGAACTCAGGTGGATAGCTAATGTAACACCGATTTTTAAAAAAGGCTCCAAAGACAATTCTGGCAATTACAGACCAGCAAGCCTAACTTTAGTACCAGGCAAATTGACTGAAGCTATAATAGAAACAGAATTATCAGACACCTAGATGAACATGATATGTTTGGGAAGAGTCAACATGGTTTTTGTAAAGGGAAATCATGCTTCACTAAATCTATTAGAATTCTTTGAGGGGGTCAATGAACTTGTGGACAACCGTGATCTAGTGGATATAGAATACTTGGATTTTCAGAAAACTTTTGACAAGGTCCCTCACCAGAGGCTCCTAAGCAGAGTAAGTACTCATGGGATAAGTGGGAAGGTCCTCTGGTGGATTGATAACTGGTTAAAAGATAGAAAACAAAAGATAGGAATAAATGGTCAGTTTTCAGAATGGAGAGAGGTAAATAGTGGTGTCCCTCAGGGGTCTGTACTGGGCCCAGTCCTATTCAACATATTCATAAATGATCTGGAAAAAGGGGTAAACTGTGAGGTGGCAGATGATTTGCAGATGATACAAAACTACTCAGACTGCGAAGAGCTACAAAAGGATCTCTGAAAACTAGGCAACTGGGCAACAAAATGGCAGATGAAATTCAATGTTGATAAATGCAAGGTAATGCACATTGGAAAACATAATCTCAATTATACATATAAAATGATGGGGTCTAAATTAGCTGTTACCACTCAAGAAGAGATCTTGGAGTCATTGTGGATCGATCTCTGAAAACATTTGCTCAATGTGCAGAGGCAGTCAAAAAAGTTAACCAAATATTAGCAATCATTCAGAAAGGTATAGATAATAAGAGTAAATATCATAATGCCTCTATATAAATCCATTGTACTCCCATACCTTGAATATTACATGCAGTTCTGGTCACCCCATCTCAAAAAAGATATATTAGAATTAGAAGTAATTCTAGTAAGTAAACAGAAGGGCAGCAAAAGTGACTAGAGTTATGGAACAGCTTCCATATGAGGAGAGATTAAAAAGACTGGGACCGTTCAGGTTGGAAAAGACTACGGGGGGCAATATAATAGCGGTCTATAAAATTGTGAATGGTGTCGAATGAATAAAGAAGTGTTATTTATCCCTTCACATAACAGAGGAATCAGGGGTCACGTAATGAAATTAAAAGGCAGCGAGAAGTACTTCTTCACTCAATCAACCTGTGGAACTCATTACCAGGGAATGTTGTGAAGGTCAAAAGTATAACTGGGTTCAAAAGAGAATTAGAAAAGTTCAGGGAGGACAGGTTCATCAATGGCTATTAGGCAAGATGGGCAGGGATGCAACTCCGTGGTCTGGGTGTCTCACTGCCAGAAGCTGGGACTGGACAACAGATGATGGATCACTCAATAAATTACACTTTTCTCTTCATTCGCTCTGAAGCATCTGGCACCAGCCCCTGTCAGAAGACAGGATACTGGGTTAGATGAACCACTGGTCTGACCCAGTATGCCCATTCTTATGTTCTCATGTTAAATTAATCCACCCTGAAGAACTACAGGCTATTAAGTCAACATGAGTGAGCTGTCACTTTCAATTTTTTTTCCAAGTCTTTTAATCACCTGCTTCCACCAGAGTTTTCATTCTCTATTAGAGATCAGCTATGTGAGCAAAAGTCTGATAGTCAATACAGTGGTCATGGGTGGTATAGCCAGCATTTCATGGTCCCTGGTGTTACTTGAAATCTGAGAAACTTTAGCCTTTCAGATGCTGGAGCTTTTCATTTGGGTTTTGTCAGGCATTTCAAGAATAGCATGGATCTTCCAGTACTGCTCCTGAAACTTGGGGTGGGGGGAAGAGACCCAGTAGTTTCACAGCAAATATTGTTATGGTATTAGCAGTGTTGCAAACCCCAGGTTTTCAAAACTCGTAAGTGAGGCCACCAAAGGTGAGATTTAAAAGTTTTAAAAACTTTGAGATTTTAAAAAATGAGTTACTTCCTAGCCCTGTTGAAGTCTATGCCATTGGATTTCACCCAATATATTTTTAGTTCTTTTTATTCTCTTTCTGACTTTTGAGCATTTTGGTGTCAATTTTTCAAGATTTTCTCTATAATTAGGTAGTCTAGAAATGGTTTTTGTAATGAAAGCTGACAGTCATGTAATCCCGGGATTCCAGGAGCTGAATCTTTAAGAAAAATGTCAAATATATTGAGACTTGTGATAAAATTACAAGAATTGGCAACGCTGAGTGGGACAGGCTTTTTTTATTTTATCTCAATAAAAATAATTCAATATGCATCACTGTTGCATATTAGTGCAGTAGATTATTTTAAAAAAAACTTTTTCAAATCCACAAGGATCTCATTTAAGATATGACAAGCAATATCTTCTACCATAAAAAAGAAACAAATAGTGAATAAAATTATGTTAATGCAATGTTAAAATTGCAGAACTGAAATGAATAAAGGCAAAAGATGTAAAAGCTGTTTCCTAAAGTCCAATAACATTAACTTAGCCACATTGAGTGATTTCTATTTTGTGGCATCTATTTAAAACATAGTTCTTGGTTCTGCAAAGACTTATACATGTTCTTAACCATACACACTCTCAGTAGTACCATTGAAGTCACATAAACATTAGTATATTGAGGCCGGTGTGCAAAAAATGGAGGGTCAGGACCTCAAGTTAGTTGAAAAAGCACGAATTACAATAATTACATATCTGCAATATGGCTGAGTAAAAGTTGCCTTAGAAGAATTCACTTTTAAAGTTCTACCCCAAGGAGTTCAGTCACAAATTTAATTACGCATTCTTTTTTTAATGAGCGTCATCAGCATGGAAGCATGTCCTCTGGAATGGTGGCCAAAGCATGAAGGAGCACACAAATGTTTAGCATATCTGGCACGTAACTACGTTGCAATGCCGGTTACAAACATGCCATGCCACTGCCTGTTCTCACTTTCTGGTGACATTGTAAATAAGAAGAGTGCAACATGATTTCCTGTAAATGTAAACAAACTTGTTTGTGTTAGCGAATGGCTAAACGAGAAGTAAGACTGAGTGGACTTGTAGGCTCTGAAGTTTTACATTGTTTTGTGTTTGAGTGTAGTTATGAAACAAAAAAAAATCTACATTTGTAAGTTGCACTTTCATGGCAAAAAGATTGTACTATAGTACTTGTATGAGGTGAATTGAAAAATACTTCCTTTTGTTTATCATTTTTACAATGCAAATATTTGTAACAAAATAATATACACTTTGATTTTAATTACAACACAGAATACAATATATGTGACAATGTAGAAAAACATCTAAAATATTTAATAAATTTCAATTGGTATTCTATTTAACAGTGCAGTAAAAACTGCTATTAATCGTGATTAATTTTTTTAAACGTGATTCATTTTTTGAGTTAATTGCATGAGTTAACTGCGATTAATTGACAGCATATATATATATATACACACACACATGCTATGATTGTGATTATATATATTTATTATTATTTTTATATATAAAATCATAATTTTGTATTTAACTTCCTACATTTTAAAAGGGGAAAATAAGATGGGGGGAATTAAATTAACTTGAGTGCACGCTTCTTGAGTGCAGGTATAGGTAAAGCCTGATCCCCAATGCTGTCTACCCCAGCTTTATGCCATACAGGGCTTTCCCTGTGTGATAGGAATCAGCTGGCTGGTTAAGCGAAGCCACAGCAATCATGAATGTAAAAACATATGTTACAAAAATATTTGTTATTCATAGGGCAGAAGGGACCATTCTGATCATCTAGTCTGACCTCCTGTATAATAGGCCATAGAACTTCCCTCAAATAATTCCTTTTGAACTAGATCTTATCTTTTAAAGCACATTCAATCTTGTTTTAAAAATTACCAGTGGTGGAGAAGCTACCAAAATCCTCAGTAAATTGTTCCAATGATTAATCACCCTCACTGTTAAAAATATGTGCCTTATTTCCAGTCTTAATTTGTCTAGCTTCATCTTGTAGCCCTTGGACTTTGTTATACCTTTTTCTGCTAGATGGAAGAGTCCATTATCAAACATTTGTTCCTCATGTAGGTACTTATAAACTGGGATCAATTCACCTCTTAACCTCCTTTGTGTTAAGCTACATAGATTGAGTGCCTTGACTCTATCGCTGTATGTTTTGTAATCCTTTAATCATTCTTGTGGCTCTCCTCTGAACCCTCTCCAATTTGTCAGTATCCTTCTTGAATTATAGCATTTTTATTACCACCATAATAACACTTTGCATTTCTATAACACCTTTCATTCAAGGATTTTAAAGCACTATACCAACACTAATTAATAATAATCATGTGATCTTGACATTATCTCCATTTTACAGATGGGGAATCAGAGAAAGTGAGGTGAAATGGTGTGTTCGGACCCCTGTCTGCAGTAGAGTATTTTGATGTTGTAGCCACCATGGGAACCCCTCAGCATTCCTGTAAAATATCTCATGTCCTCACAAAATATCTTACCACCATGCACAGGTGTTAACACCACCCTGTGACTGCAGTTGGTGTGAGCAAGGCTTAAGCACTCTCCTGCATCCTACAGCTGCTCACTCTGGCTATTTGCTGGGCACAGGAAATGCCAACGTTGTTGTTGCAGTGGTGCAATTAGTTCTCCCAGCACAACCCCACTGTGCTCCTATCTATCCTTCAGTGTCCAGCTCTGCCATCCGTCAGATTGGTCCAGAACACAGACAAACCACCAGCCTGTAGTGCTGCGAGAAAGAGACTGAGAACATTCAAAATAAAACTTGGTTAGCAGCATTAAAACAGAGAAAGCACAAAGAAAAATGTGAGGTTTCAGAGTAGCAGCCATGTTAGTCTGTATCCGCAAAAAGAACAGGAGTACTTGTGGCACCTTAGAGACTAACAAATTTATTTCAGCATGAGCTTTCGTGAGCTACAGAAGTGAGCTGTAGCTCACGAAAGCTCATGCTGAAATAAATTTGTTAGTCTCTAAGGTGCCACAAGTACTCCTTTTTAAAGAAAAATGTGGTCAACAGACACGCTTCCACCCACATAATGTACTTTGTTGGGGGGTCAATATGGCAGTCGGTGCATTGCCTCAAGAGCACTTCCCACACTTCTGAGTTCTGAAAAAGAAAAGAGTTGCTAATGAATTGATATATAGCAAGGCTGCTTTCTCTACTTTAGGGCAAAGGTTTAGCTAATGTGGGTGAGTTTCCCTTAAACGTCCAAATGTTTGAACTGACCTCTGAATATTTTGAGTTCCTCCCCCTCACTATTTCATGTATGAACCCAAGTGGGTAGAGCATGCACCCCACAACAAAGGATGCTTCCACATGAGAATGCCATTTTACTACTGATCATTTGATATTTGTTTACAGATGTCAGCAATGTTTATTTGGTTATAAAAAGAGAATTCACACATGCACTGCCAGTCCCTTCCCACTGAGGAATATCTCCGACATAGGGATAGAAGCGGGTAATAGTAAGAAAGACAGTGGCTGGGGCAGTCCTGATCTCAAGGCTGCAGGTCTGGCTGTTTGGGGGTCAGGAAGAAATTTTTTCTCCCAGGAACCAATTAGCAGAGGACCAGGGAGATTTTTGCCTTCCTCACACCACCTTCAGGCCACAGAGGGTTAAGTAGGAATGTTTTTAGTACCTAACTGGTTGAGTTGTTAATTCATCTCAACTTATGGCTGATTTCCAGTGTGATTAAAAATCTCATGGCTGCCCCAGCATGCTCCAGGAGCCAGTAGGCCCCAGTAGCTCCTGAATAGATAGGCACAAGCCACTTTCCCTCTGTCTCTGCATTGGAGCTTGTGCAGATGTGATATTGAATCTGGCCTTCTGTCACAGGAGTCCAAACCTAAGTCATGAATGGTCCTGGAAAAGCTGCTTGTCCTAGCGGAGAGCATAAATGCAGAAAGCACAAAATACATGCCTCAGTCTATGGAAGAAAATTCAGTCTGCCAGCATCTACAGTATCTCCTTTTATAGATTGTGACAGGGTGTCCACACAGAATTGACTTAAGGCAATGGAATTTAAAAGTTGGTTTTCCTAGGTGAGCTCTGAATCCTAGATATATCACCAGCTCTTTGGGCACATATCACTGAAGCTGACTACTGTGACACTTTTCCTCTATTTCTGTGGTTTGAGAGTATAAAAAAAACCACACTGCTAGTGTTGGTGACCTACAGTTTTTAAGGCCAGAAGCTGAAACCGTAGTTTCTCTAAATTAAAAAATGTTTCATAGGCTAATACCACAGCAGTGTCCCTATTGCATCTCTCTGAACATGTGAAAAAAAATGCTTTCAGCATTAAATTACTTGATAATAGAAATAGCATTTTCTCACTTAGATGTTTAAGTGAGACTCATGAAAGAGATGACTATTAAGCCAAACATTTGTTTGGCTTTGCTGCAGCAGTCTGCAGGAATGTAAACTCTTTTTTTCAATGACTTCAGCTCCTAATTTAAAAGCTAGGATTTTTAGCAGTGAGCAAGAGACTATATTTGGCAAAAAAATTCCACTGGCTTGACTTAGTTACTCGGCATATTCAAAACAATACTTCTTTATCAAAAAACAATAGTCTGTTTTATTCACAGCACATGTGGAAGTTGGACCATCCACCAAATTCCACTTTCTTCCCTAGCAATATGTCTGTAACCAGCTAATGAGCTGTGACAGTGCCTGTGCTTCATTTTCAGCAAATTAAGTTTCTGCCTCACAGGAATTGTGGTCTGGCTATGGCACTGCTCCTAGGTATGGGTGGGGCTTGTTTCTTCTACCAGTTGTAGGTTAACCACATGGGTACGTGCTGTCGCACCACACAACAACATCTCCTCTATAATAACTAGTCTAAGTAGCCATTTACCCCACAAAAGTCAATCCCATTTAATTTACTTTGTGTTTACAGCACTCCCTTTCAAATCGCATCGTTGGCACAGATGGATATTTATACAACTTTTATTTTAAACTATTTATTTAGAGTTGAGACTTCAGTAACACTCACTGTCAGATTTATAGTGCATTTTTAAAACCAGGATTCTAAAAATGTAATATTTCAAAGAGAAGGAGGCAGACAATGAATTTGTACACGTGGGAGTCTATTCTCCTTTCTTGAAGTATACATAACTTCCATTAACATAAATGTGAGTTTTGCACATTGTTGATGAGAGAATCAACCGTACTGAGTAGACTGTATACATACGTATTTATACAATAGTTGATCAAACAGCTTGGATAACATGCACTGTCTTCAAGCTTCATGCAAATACAGCACATTGCTGAGGATGTGTTTTAAATAACATTTTTTAAATTGCCAGGCTCTATTGGTAGTGGCAATCCTTTCAAATTATATGGAATATTCCATCCCTTACTAGACCTCTCACAAATCAGGTGCACATGGCAGAGAGAGAGAAAAACAAAACAAGAAACCGACTCTTATTCAACCACTGAAATTAGGCCTAGTCTAAAAATGTCTTTCAAAAAAAGAAGTCTGATCCCTCAAACCCAGCCGGGGAAGAAATCACCTTCCACATCTCAATTGGAGCTTTTTACATGTGGCCGAATTGTCAGCCTTCCTAGTCATGGTGGAAAGACTTATTTGGCTGGATGGGTGAATGGATGGAAAATCTCTTCATGAAAATGCTGAACATTTATTTCCAGCAACCCACTGTCTTGTACTCCATAGATATCAGATGAATGTATGGCAATATGGACATAGATACACCTGTCACAAAGAGCTCTTTCCTCTAAAGGAAAAAAGTTAAGGTTGATCAAGCCTAAATTTGACCTAATACATTTTCTCCATCTCTTTGCAAAGCCCATGTTGTTATATGTTACTGACAAGCAGACTGGTATCAAGCTAACCCCTTTATTGTGAACATGACTATGTACAGCAATGAAGTAACAACATTTTCTACGCCTCGGTGTAGCTGCAGTCTGCCACTACCTGTCTTGCTTCTTTATTTTTTCTGCCCCAGTAAGAAGTATGTCCCAGGAAACAAAACACTGCATCTACTGTGTACGTCTAAACTTCCTGGAAGACTTACTCCGTAGACACATGTAATTGCTTCTGGATTTGTCCTTTAAAGCACCATTTCAAAGCTTATTTTAAGAGCAGCTCCTGATGCCTGCAACTCAGCAATGATGAGCAACCCTACAATAACTAAACATTGTGCAAAAATAGCATGAGGAAAATGTTTCTTAATTAAACAGCCTGAATTGTTGAGTGTCTGACAGATTATAATAATAATCACCACCACAAAAACACTTTGCAAGTATCTGCTGCCTTTCATTTCAAAGTGCTTAAAAACTTTAATTTTCAGACATCACTGTGAGATAGTTAGTGTTGTTATCCTATTTTACAGATGGGAAAATAGAGACACAGAGAGGTGAAATGACTTATCCAAAGTCACACAGCAATTAAGAGGCAGTGCCAACAATAGATTTCAGGGTTTCTGATTCCCAGTCCTGTGCATTAACCGCAAGGGCCCTGATTCTAAAGGCTGTAAAGACATTCACTCATGCTTAACATTATGCATTGTGAGTAATTCCAATTAAGTCAGTGGCACTACTCACACTGAGTAAAGTTAAACATGTGTTGTAAATCTTAATGAGATTGAGACCTAAATCAGGCACCTTTCTGTACTCTCAAGTTACAAATAAATGCAAACAGTATGTTGTAAAATTGTTAAATTCCACAAACATAATAAGCAAGAAACATTGCTTTTTAAAGCTGTTCATAAACCTAATTGCATCTGGGGCTACATCCTGCTGCCCATTCTCAAGTGAGTAATTCCCTTAACTTCAACAGGACTACTCACATGAGTAAAGCAAATAGAATTTGGATACACAAAGTCAGCTAGTAAACAAACGATGCTTTCAAAAGGCTTGATCCTGCAAACTTTTATAATTGGACATAGTGTTTATTATCCTGAATGTGTTCATAATGTGAGAGTAGAACAAAGCAGTATAAGTGGTCTGCAGGCTTTAGAGCTAGCAGGCTTCTCTGCAGAGTGAGTGGGAAGCTCACCCATAGATGGACTGCACTAGTCCCTCTGCCCCCAGGCAAGACTCCATTCAACAGGAGTACCACTTTATCCATATTTGCTGGGGCAGAGGGGTCATACCAAGGGGCTTCCAGTAGTGGAGGGGTACCATTCTAACCAGTAGGATGAAACAGAGGACACACAGGTGCTGTGTTGCAGCCCTGAGTCCTGCCTGTAAATGGTATGTGTGTGGTGAATTCCATTCCTCAACCTTAGTAATGGTGCTTTCTGGGGGAAAGGGGAAATTTCACCCCAGAGAATATGCTGTTACAGATGATAGTGCAATATTATCATCCCCACCCACTGACAAGTTGGTGAAGGGACTATGATACATACCTCCCTCGGGAACCTCTTGGGAGTTATATGCAATACATTCCTGCCTCACAGTTAATACTTGCTTACCTCACCTGAGTGCTAAAAGTCTGAATTAGTTTTTGTTTCCACAGATCTTTGAAAACATAAAGTGCTCTTGTAAGTGCAAAATGTTGTTATTATTTTATTGTCATCTCATTATAATTTTTCCTCTTGCTTTGGACCCAGTGAGGGTAAAATTACAGCCACACATTGCATTGCATAGTGCTTATGCTACAGCATTTTTCAATGTTATCTTTATCTAATTATCAGAAGTGGTTAAGTTTTTGTTCACTTCCTCCCGCTGCATGCAGTCCATTTCTGTGTCTGTGTGTTGGCTATCTAGGAAACATCTGTAGGATGGAATTTGATTGTCAGAGGTGTGGGTAGAGTTTCAAGTGATTGTAGACAAGTGCAGGTGGCCAACACCTAAAAAAGTGTCATTATCAAGCATTTGCCTTATTTATAAGTGGTACAAGAGAACTATTATAGGGCCCAGTACTACAAGTTTTACTCCCACAAAGTGGGACTGCTACTGTAAGGACTACTCACAGAAGTAAGGGTTTCATAATTAAGTGCATAGTTGAACAGATTTTGAGGAAATGAATTGTGCACTGGTCGGAGATTCAGTTCTGAATACTGTGAAGAAGGATTTTGTTTTTAATAAAAATGATGCAAATGAAAGTTGTAAACTTATTCATAACAATATAGAAAATAAAAATATGTATATGTTGATGTTATTTTCAGCTACTATGGCTTCACTCTTCTCCACCTAATATGTACTGTATATGTAAAATTAAATTGTGTGTGTATGAAGCCTATATTTTTATAGTGATTTTATTGGAGATTATGTACAGCTTAAAGCGGAGCTTTTCAGCAGAAATGGGGCAGAGTTGGCTCTCTCTCAAAAATAATAGGAAGCTGAATTGCCATTTTTGCTTTCATTGCCCTGTGTGATATAGTATACAATTTAGGACGTTGACATCTAAAAATAGAGCTGGGCTCTTTGCCCAAGAGAGCCAGAAAGTAGTACCCCTGTTAAAATGCCTTTCTTAAATACATGGTAGAAGTAAACATTCAAGCAGAGCTCTTTGTACATAGATATTTTCTAGTAAAGCCTAATAGATTTTTTGTCCCACAATGTCAAAAAAGTGAAAATGTGGATAGATTTTGTTTCTAGTATCATTATAAGTTTTGTATCCGTGCTTTTAGTTAGGTTCAGTATTTATTTAAAAGCTTGTGAACATTAATTTTAAAGATATTGTTGATGGAATATTACAAAAAAATACATAATTAAATTCATTTTATGCCAAAAATTGGGAAAGGAAATACTTCTAAATTTAGAGCTTTGGAATTCAGAGCTTTTTTGTCAGCTAAATAAAAATTTTCAGACGCTCTAGAATTGAGAGTACTATAGTAACAGCTCTACAAGCTGATTCTTCATTACAGTTACCCATTGAGAGCGTCGCTGAAGACATTTCCTCTGGGATCACAGAGACTAAAAATCAATTCTGATAACATTAGAGCAAATTTAAAGAGCAAAAAGCCTCAGAAAGCATGTGATGAATAAATGGGGAGATCTTTATTCCCTGTGTAATTTTTTATTTAACTGAAATACCAGTACTTTACTTCCCAGGCTGGATTATCTACTAGCTTTTTATTCTTCTTCCAAAAGCTTTTGTAAAACTTGTGCTGAAATGATTCATGGTAGAGGTAGAGATGATACACAGGTATTTAAGTTCCTGAATGCATTAAGTGTTTACAAAATTGACAGTTATGGAATGTGAAAAGCTCAAGAATGAAAATATTAATAAAATGTTATTAATCATTTTATGATTTTTATAACCCCCTGTGATTTGCATTATCCCCCGTCCAACTGCCCATTGCTGAGGTACAGTAGAATGGATTATCTACCTTCTGGACATGACTGGAGGTTATGAAAATAAATAGAGCACATTTAACTGAAGTATTAGACAGTCATCCTTTTATGTGCCAGAAATCTTCATATAAAATTTGTATTTATAATCTTTAAGGAGAGAAGTTTATTTTAGGTACCTTTGCCATGAAGTTCAGCTGACGGTTTATACTGTGCACAGAATTTATCCTGTGGCTTAGGGTGTCAGCCATAATTCTAGGCTGATAGTTTGTAAAGGGAAGATTCCATTTTGTACTGTTTATAAAATGTGATTCTGCAGATTCATGCTCCAAGACTAACAAAGTCTATCCAAGTATAGTCAAGCGCTTCAGTTTAACTTATTGCATTCATTAAACTAGGCTTAGATTGTCCTAATTATATGTTATCAACAATTAAGAAATGTATCACATGCCGCAGACTGGCTAAAACATTCTGCGTTCTTGGATAAATGCCAACAGAGGTGTCAAGTTCCATACTACCTTGTCATCAGCTGCAGCTCTCATTTTGCAGTACAGGCAGCAGCTGTGCTAGACAAAATAATCTAAATTCTCATATGTACTTTTCCTTTAGGAAACAGCTCACACTGAATTGCATTTCTGGTGGTGAACAGTGCTACACCTGAGTGAGCTTGTGCTGAAAACGTATTTTATGCAAATAAAATGTTAACTCATAATCTTTCATGACTTTCAGATGTACTTTTTCATCTTATCATGAGGATAAGCTTGATATTTATGCTAAAAGAATTACTAACTAGACCTGTGAACAGTAAAGTGCTGCATGTGTGTTTAACAGTGATTTCCTATACCTCAGATCACATATTTTTTTCTTATAGAGTCTCTATTTCAAAAACATATAGTACATATAGTGTGCTGAAAAAAAAAGGCCTCCACCACCAAGAGCATGCAAACTGAACAGTCAACATAGATCTAAATGATAGCAGGTGGGCAGAAAGGAAAAGGTAAGTGATTGAGCACTTATTTTATTAGTTCCATGGTTTTTCTCTGCTTGACCTTTTCCAATTTCATTGACTCTTATTTGAAAGAAGAACTAGAGTTTATAATCTCCTAGAAGAAGTGTGTTTTAATTAATAAAGGGCTTGAAGTAGTTGTGGATGGAGGTGTGTTGGATTGGCAGGGCCGGCCCACAACATTTTGGCACCTGAGGTGGGGAGCTCAAATGACACCCCCCATACCCCCTCACTTGGGCCAAAACTTTGAAAAGTCACAATTCTGCCTTCTTCCTGTTCTACTCCTCTCATGGTACTGCTCTGCTACCTACCCCAATAAAGAAGAACAACTTAAATGCCTTGTTCAAAAATTATAAGTAACACTTAACTTTCAAATGCCTGAACTGCAAGTGCAACTTTTCTTGTCTGCATAGTAAACACTGGCATTTTATCTTGAATAATCAAAGTGGTGCTTTCCGTGCCTTCTTGGTTGCAAAGATCCTGAAGGTCCACAATCTGGGCCAGCTCGTGCTCTATTGAGATGGTTGCAAAGCCGAACAGCTTCTCCTGTGTCATTGTGGAGCGTAGATGTGTTTTTATTAACTTCAGCTTGGAGAAGCTGCGTTCTCCACTGGCAACTGTTACAGGAAGTGTTAGAAGTATGCGCAGAGCAACAAAAGCATTTGGAAAGAGGGTGGTCATCTTATTTGTGCACATACATTCCAGAACAGCCTTTGGAGTTGGTCCTGCTGAAATGTATCTTGAAAGGGCTTTCAGTTCATCACCTAAATCACTCGCATTAATATCGCGCATGTCATCATGTGTCAACACTGTCTCTAGTGCCCTGCATTGCTGGTGTAGGTCTTCTTCAGGTATAGTGAGGAGTTTTGGAATATCATGCAACATCCAAATATACTGCTGTGTTCCTTGAGCTGCATGAAACGTTCTTCAGCTGACTGTATTGCACAATTTAGCACCTGGTTAAAAAATTCAACTTTGAATTGTTGTTTGGGTTCTATGGGATTATCCCGTGCCTCGTAATCAAAACGTCTTCTTCTTCGGTGACTCTTGTATTCTTGAATGGCTGGGAAAATAGCTTCCATGTGAAGTTCCTCTGCCAACTTCTGTGCACTCTTCAGAACGTTTTGAGATCCCTCATCTGACCGGTAAGACTGTAAGTATGACTTTGCTTTGTCCAGTTGTTCCATTGCTCCAGATATATCAAGGTGAACACCTTGGAGTTTCTTGCTTACAACATTTATTTCAGACAGTATGTCATGCCACAACACTAAGCCACACAGAAATTTGAAGTTATGTATCTTTCTGGTGATTCCATTTCTCTCTGCCACTGTTCTTCTACGAACAGTTCCTGTCATAGCGTTATCCTCCATAATGGCAACTATGTCATTATCTATCTTTCCAATTTGGTGTTTGATAGGCTTTATAGCCTCCACTCGACTTTCCCATTGTGTGGCACTCAGAGGTTTCAGTGTCAAAGAGGATGTTCCCTGATGTTGCTTCAAAATTTGCCACTGATGAGTTGATGCAGAGAAAAATACATAGATTCTTTGAATTACATTTAAAAATTCAGCAGCCTCACTAGAAGCTGATGCTGCATCACTGACCACCAAGTTCAATTAATAAGAACTGCATAGGACAAAAAAAGCTTGAAGGTTTAACTCTCAGATCCGTGTCTGCACTTCTCTGTTCTTTCCTCTCATGTTGGCACCATTATCGTAGCCATGACCTCTCATGTCAGCTATCGCAATTCCCATATCTTCCAGCTTTTTAAGAAGCAGATTTGTCATACCAGCTCCTGTAGTATCATCAATGTCCATAAATTCTAGAAAATGCTCTCTGATAGTCACCATTGCAGGGACATTTTTATTAGGTTCTGTTGTTATTACAAAACACACTATTAAAGTCATTTCTTCCATATGGTTGATGTCAGGTGTGCAGCCCAGAATAACAGAGTATTATCTTGCTGACTTCAGATCTGCCACAATCTTCTGTTTGATTTTTGTTGCCAGTAACTGTATGATCTCATTTTGAATTGTTTTTGCAAAGTAGTTATGTGTGTACATTTCTTGGGTGGTGACTCTTGTTAGATGCTCCTGGAGTACAGCATCAAACTCAGCCATCAGCTCCACAATTTTAAGGAAGTTTCCATTGTTTGGCACATACAGCTGATCTGAAGTGCCATGCAGTACTAGGTTTTGGGTAGCAAGCATTCTCACAATGGCAATGAGCCTTTTCAGAACATTTTGCCAGTAAAGAGACTCTGATGCAATCTTCTCTTGATGCTGATAATCTATGGTGGCCTTTAACCTTAGTCTCATCTCAAGCTCTTTCCACCTATAGAATGCTCTCTGGTGATTTGCTGCCCATCTCATGGCATGCCAGATTTCTAGCCAGATTTTTCCAGTCCTTTGTTCCTTTAGAACCCAATGTGTCTGAACATTAGACTGGAAGAGTTTGCAACAAAAACAGTATGCAGCATTCTGGGTTTTTGAGTACATAAGCCATGGCCTCTCCACTTTGTCACCATTGGGGATTTCACGCCAGTAATTTGTTAGATGGAAACTTCTGTTTTCATTGTCTTTGGGGAGAATGAAGTTTTTCACTTGCTGTGGCCCATGCAGTACAAGGAAATCCCTCAAGCTACTGCTCAAGTGGGTCCACAGTCCGGGATCTTCTAGACTTAAGGAACTAAACTCAGCAGCAGCTGTTTCTTGAGCCTCCACCACACTCTTCTCTGATCTACACTTTTCTTCAGGAACGTGCATAGACTTTAGACTTTAAGGTTAGAAGGGACCATTATGATCATCTAGTCTGATCTCCATTTGAGATGGAAATATGGATGCTGCAGTAGCTGCCAGGTCACCTGCACTCTAACTAACTGGAAAATCAGGCATCCCCTCACCACTCACATCCTCACTGGGGCCGGAAGGCTCACCGTGAACATTTGTGTCTATGTATCTCAGGAGAGTTCCTTCCTGCTTAGATAGAAAAGCTTCCTTTCTTTTTGTGAATGCTGCCTCAAAGGGGCGTTTTCTTCTTTCACTCATGACTGCTGTTCTGTGCCAGCTATAGTGGCTCTCAACACTCAATTGAAGGGGACAAATAAGCAGGCTGGTAGCAGGGCCTGAGTGAGGGAAGATATCAGCATCTTAAGGGCCTAACTGGCTCCTACTACTTCAGTTGACTGCCTGTTCTCCTCAAGTGGGTTCAGGGAAGCAGCAGGAAACAGGAAGGTCCCTGAGAAGTTAGTGTTAATCAGTCCAGGCTCCTGGAGGTGCTAGAAAGGTACATAAGAGGCTCCTCTTCCTCTCTCTCCCTGCAGCTCCTACTGCTTTCTGTTATTCCCTCTAACCTTTTCTCCTGCCTGCCTCTTATGTCTCTTGTGACCTCCTTCCTCCAGCACAGCACTCCACCATCTCTGTGCATGTAGAGCAGAGAGAATACATATGCACCAGCAGCAGACACAATTTTCTACACTCTGGGTTCTAGTGGCACCCTCCCACACACAGTCTGGCACCTGAGGTGGCCGCTTCAGTTTGCCTCATGGTAAGGCCAGCCCTGTGGACTGGCTCAGGGACAAGGTTCTGACTATGAGAGGCCACATAGATCAGAACTGGTACATGCAATACTGTATATACATCTGACATGAGAATTATGGACTATGGGATCAATCAACTCCCACTGTAGTTAATGGGAAAATTGCCATTGCCTTCAAAGGAAGAACAGTCGAGCCCTTTATCCTTATGTGGCAGAAATCCACATGCGACTCTTAACTCAAATAATCAGTGTATACCAACAGGGTAATGGCAGCCTACTACGTCATATATCTGTTAGGCAGGGTCTGATGGTTACGGCTGTCTCACTAGCCTGGCTTTCCAGAGCCACATTCTCTCTTGTCAGGAGTTAACCAGAATCTAGTCTGCTGTGAAGAGCTGAATTTGTGTGTGCATTGCTGATACAAAATCCTGGGACTCAAAAGCAAACTAAGAGCTCTCATATGACATTGCACCCTGCCTCATCTCAGTGTACAGATTATCACCCTATCTAGCACAAACCAGCTTTGTGGCGTAGATAGCTATTTGTATAGTTAAATAGCAGTGTCAAGGAGCATCTGATATCCAACATCATTATGAAGCCCTGTTATTATTCTTATTCTTATTTTATTATTACATTAATTAATTAGTATTTGCGTATATGCATGGCTCTGTGCATAGTGGCTATGGACATGGTCCCTATCAAGAAGAATCTAAGGTAGAGGGAATGGATGGAGGAGGAAATAAACAGGATATGATTATAGGGTTGCTGGGGTGCTATTATGCATGTTCTTAGTTGTCTGTTGTTCTTTAAAAGCATGTTTTTTGCGCGATTTAAAGAAAATTCATTAGATCATTATTGTGAGTAATCAGAGGCAGCAAACCAGGGTGCCTAGGAACTGCTCAGACTGTGGCCACCACGCAGCAGTTCTCCCAAATTGGTAGAGAAAGTGGCCAGCGAAGCTCTAACCCACAAAGGGGCCCACTCATAAAACTTTAGATTAGGGGAGATATCCAGCCCCACTGATTGGCTGGGATGCACTACTTAAATCAGAAAGAGGCAGAGGAAGTTTTCTGAGCAACTAGGTGAATATCAGTCTAGCTGTTGCTATGGTCCCTGCCTCCTGAGCCCTGCCTCCCAACCTGTTCCTGGTTCCTGCTTCCCGGATCCCGGACACCCCCATCTGTTCCCAATTCCTACCTTACTCCAGGATCTTGCTCCTACACCCTACCCTTGACATGTGAACTCAGTTCTGACCCTTGGCTTGGCACCTGACTCTGGCTCTGACCTGTGGCTCCAGTTCCAGACTCCTGACGCAAACCATTAGGCATGACTATTCGTGTCCCCATCCCTACAGTTATTCTTATAGGAAAAAGCAAGTTTTGAGAAGGGATTTTGAAGGAGGGGAGGCAACTTGTGTGGCATGTAAAATCAAGGAGAATATTCCAGACATATAGGGCAGCACAGGAGGAACATGGTTGCACTTGTGGGAGGTGAGAATAAAGGGAGAGTGAAGAAGGTAGAAATGGCAGACCACTGAGTTCCATCAGGAAAAATGGTGGGTGCCCAATGATGAGATGTAGACAGAGGCAGGGCTATGCAGAGCCTTGGAAGTGATAGTGAAGCATTTGAAACTAATGGATGCAGAGCCAGTGAAACTGATGGATATGTGCCAGGAAGATGAGTTTGGAGAAAGTCTTCTGGATAGATCCTTAGGAATTGAAGTAGATGTCAGAAGGCCAGAGAGAAGGAGATTCCAATAGATCAGGCAGGAGGAGATTATCAAAGCAAGGGCAAGAATTTTAACAGTAACAATAATAAGAAGATATGGATTCTCGATTTGTTGTAAAGGAAAAATCATCAGGATTTAGGGCTAAAAAGTGAGAGATGCCAGGGATGATGCTGATGTTGCAGACCAAAGGAAGAATAATTAAATTATCTACCATGATAAAAAAAGAGAAGAGGAAAATGTAAGAGAGGAAAATAGGGAGTTTGGTTTTGCTATGTTGAATTTGCTAATGGAGGGACATCCAGGAAGTGTTGTGTAAGAAATAATATCAGATATAAAATAGAACAGAGTAGGAAAGGTCATGGGTCAAGAGACAAATTTGAGAGTTATTAATGTAGAGTTGAAACCACGAAAGTGTATGAGATCAGCTAGGGATAAGCTGTAGAGAGAGAAGTGGCCAACCACCTGACAACCATGTTACTGCACATGTAGTCTGGTGGTTAGACAAAGACATTGAGAGGAAGGAGACCTGAAATTTGTTCCTAACTCTGCCATTTACACTCTGAGATGTCCTGTAGGGAGATGATAATATATGCCAATTTTTGTACAGCACTTTGAGATCCTCAGATGTATTGATCTCTATAAGTGCAAGGTATTGTTGTTAAGAAAAAGACATAACCTAATAAGATCTCAAAATAGGGAACGTAACAACAGTATAGGATTATCCATATGGTATGGATAATCAACACCAGCAGTATAAACCCAAGTACAGGACACAAAATATTAGTGATACTTTACACTTATATAATAATGCTTTGCACTTCTATAATATCTTCTATCTGAGGACCTCAAAGCACTTTATACATTTTATTAATGAATGAAGCCTCAAAATACTCACATAAGTACAGTAAATGTGATGTTTACTTTGCAGATGAGGAAAATGAAATATAAGAGCTGAATTCTAGCCCAGGTCACACAACTTAATAGCAGAATCAGTATGAGAACTCAGGAGTTCCTAGCTTAGAATCTCCCCTTTATTTCTCTCAACTAAACTGCATTTTCTCACAGCAGCCTAGTAACGTAGTTAAGAACTATTGTAATATATATTTTGCTGAAGGGCAAACTAAAAAAGGTTCAGTGACAGTAAGAGACTTCCCAGAGTCATGCAGTCAGTCTGTAATGACCATGTAGCATGTGTCAGCTTTACTACAACAAAATTGGGATACACAGAAATGGGGCACAATATACCACACATCTTCTAAATAAAGGAACACTTTATTTCCACTTGTCCACTTGGCATAACATCAAGCACTGCAGAAGACAAATATCTCTAACTCTAGAGACAAGATTGGGGAGGTAATATCTTTTAATGGACCAACTTCTGTTGGTAAAAGAGAAAAGCTTTCGAGCTACAAAAAGCTTTTTAGGTATGTGAGTGAATATATACATGTGGGAGAGGACACAGATGAAGTTTGTCACATGCCCCGATTGAAGCAAAAATTGTTAGTGTATTTGATAGAGTTCCCTCACAAACTATGTTCTACATTGTTACAATAGTCAGCCTAGTGTCCCCATTTAGCTCCTCAATGAGCTGTGAATATTTCAATGGTGATGCATAGTCAGTTCTCACTGGTGTTTCATCTATGTTTCATCATGCTGGAAGAAATGAGTCTTTGGACATTTCTGAGTACTGCTGTGAAGAGCACAGGCAAATTTCCCTATGACTTTTATAAAGAGTGATGAACAGCCTTCTTTAAACATTATTAGCATATGGAACAGAGCATTAGAGAAAATTATTTCAAAACAACAAACAACCCACATATATATTTAATCTCATCTAATCTTAGGCTTTACTACAAGCTAAATCAGATTGGCTTCCCTCTTGGGTTATAGGAAAAGAACAGACCCAACTAGCATTTTTTTAGGAAGCTATGTGGCTCCTGAAACCCAGCTTGGTCTCAATTTTCCTTGTAAAGAGTGTGTCCCCCAGTCTGCTCCCCATCTCTCAGGGAGATTGCCTCTTCTCTAAGCCCCGCCCTGCCTCTGTATGCCTGAGCCCAATTATCATATAGCTCACATTGGTTCATTACAAGGCCTAAGGGTGAAATTTTCCTTTTGCCACGGGGTTTTTTCCCCCAGTTTGCCAGCCAGGCCATTTAAGAGCATACTCCATGATGGTTGTGCCATTTTTTGACAGGTAGACCCATTCAGCCTCACTGGCTTGCAATCACAGGCCTTGTAGCTGTGGGGGAGTGTGATGACACTGCTCCCCAGACATTTTAACACATCACCTCATAAATATTATGAATAAAACTCATTTTGGGATACAGGTTGGGATTCATGACTGAGCATCCACATATTCATCACAACCCCTCCTTGGATGAAAAGAGGATGCGTTGCGCAAAGACTGCAGAAATCTATTAATGGGAATGCTCGGGAAAGCCATATTCCTTATTGCAATAAGGTACGGTGAGTTATTTGCCACATATCTCGCACCCCCTTAGCAGATCTTAAGAGAGGATATAACTATGTTTTTCCCTTATGTGTTCCACAGAAAACACAGGTTATGTAAAATCATATTGTGCCTTAGTCTTACTGTGTCTCTAACTTACCATTGTGAGAAGAATTACTTGCTGTCATGTAGTTTAATGCAATTTATCAACTGGGGTTAAAAGAGGATACCTATTCTTTAGGTAAAGATTAAGGAACAATCCTGTACTGGTATGTGAATGGACTAGATTTCCTAATACTGTAGCTTTTCTCCACCTTCACCCAGTGTGATTAATGTTTTATATGCTGCAGGTAAAATTTTGAGGAAGAGGAGATTTTACCTGAATAAATCTATGACTGGGGTGCTAATGGCGTACTGCAACATGATTTCCTCTGGGGTGGGACTCACAGGAGTCTGGAACAGGCAGGAAGGGAAGATTCTAAACACTGCCCAGGCCAGAGATCCCTGGGGATAGATACCTCGTATCTGTCAGATATCTGTCCAATTGCATGGAATAAGTACCCCCAATGCACACTTCCCAGCCTCTCTCTCTCTAAAGCAATGATAGCACACACATTTCTTGGCCATTGACTCCCTGGCACACCATCAGTGTTCCAAGTAGCATTAATTTACATGTATATTCATTTACATTTCTCTCTTAGGAGTAAGTTACATGGTTCTGAATGGGGAACAGATTGTTCCCCAGCTCTTCCATCTTACAACTGAACAAGCTTTTCCTGTTTGTGTATGTTAGCTCAGACATGTATATTACATATATGGAGAGGTTGCCAATAGTCATGAGATATGTTCATATCCCTTAGCTGCTTTCCCCTTCACTTATTGTGCTATTGTGACTCTTAAGATGGTAAGTATCCTGATTTTTGGAGTGGAAGTGGTAAAAACCCCAAAGTATCAGGACATTAATCTGAGTGTTGCCTTTGAGATTTAGGAAACCCCACTCAGTCTGTCAGCTGGCTGGTATTGCGGGAGTACAGTTGAACTTTCTACTTTCAGGCCAGTACAGACATTTAACTACCATGGAAAGGCTAGTATTTTTTTATGGAGCAAATGCTGTTTCCCACATTCAATGCACAAGTAAACAGGCTTTCTACAAAAAGGATTTATTAGGACACACTGCACACACGGTTTTCTGGGAGTGTTGGTGTGAGGTTTGAGGACCCACATAGTCACAGAACCACTAGCCACACCATACCATATCAATCTTTCCCCAAGACCAGCCCCTCTGCTGTGGAAAGAAGAGCAAGCAGGGGTTCAGAGCTTCCCTGAACAGGCTCTTCATGACAGCCTATCCTGAAGTCCAGAGAAACTATAGTGGTTCAGCTCTGTTTGGGCCTTCTGTCCCAGCACAGGAGATGTGTGTGTGTGGTGGTGGGGGAACAATCTAAAGCAGCACTTTGGTTGTAGCCAGTGTTGGTTTGGTGGTGTTTTGCCCTTTGTTTGTTTGTTTTTGCATCTGAAGATGGTGGCCTAAAGATGGTGCATTAATCACAGTTAATTCACATACTTTGACAGAACTCTGTTTATGATCAGGAGGTTTTTGGTACAGTTTTGCAACATCAGTCATATAGATAGATAGTTGAAAGAATCTAATTGCACTTTAGCATTCATCTAGCCATAATTAACTCTGTGCAGTGTGTTAAAGTTGTATGGAATGATTTAAAGCTAAAGGTCACCTGTGTGCTGTGTAGCAATAGGAAAGTGGGGTTGCCACTGGAATAAGAGGCAAAATAATAGATGTGCATTGTATCTCTTGCTGTTGGAAATTTTACAGTCACCTCAAATTAAGGGTTTTTCTATGCCAATGGAATTATTCTGTGAGATAAACATGGATTAACTCGGATAATGGATTCAGAATTTTGAGTAGCCAAAATAAAGACACAAGAAAACACCTTGTGGCAGTTTAAAACAGCTTGGCCAGCCAAAGCCTAGTCAACATTAAAAAATGAGAGCGAGGCTGATTGCTCTGAAAACTTTAACAAGGTTTCATCTTAAAGTACTTACATACAGATTCTGTGGCGTGCCAAAAATTTGCTTAGATTATATGAAATGTATTTGGTGTAATACCTACCGCTTCCTCTTTTTACTTTGAGGCTATAGAGGAAGGCGCGGGTGAGAGAAAATATTGCAAGATAAAATCTTGCAGAAAAGTCAAAGCTCAGAAAGAAGCTGCTGCTTTGTGTACCATTCAGTCTAAATTCTACACAGCTGACAGCTGAACTAGCCAACCTTACTGTACGCTTAAAGCTTAGCTCATATACTGCCTGTGTTTGTGCAGGAACTGTATGAAAATTACGGGAGGTTTTTTTTTTAATTATAGAGGTAAAATGAACATGTCCAACATTTTGTTGAAGCTGGCAGCTATGAAAAGAAGAGCATGGTCAGATCCTGGAAGACAGAACACCAACTATAGAACTTTGTTAACATATTGGATACTGAGTCACAAGATATCCATTCTCCTTAGTATATCTCTTGGATGATAATCTGGAAAATGCCAGTATTTGAAATGTTAACTTACAATATTTAGAAAATCATTATTAAAGATGATCTTATCCATTATCTGTACCACAATACGCTCTGGTCCAGATCTTGATTCCCCTACTCACATTGAATAGTTTTTTACCCTATGACTAGCCCCACTGAATTCAATACTTCTGGAATAAAGTACTATTGAAATTTATTAAGCATACCAGAATCTGTCCCACAATGATTCGTCCTTCTACTTTGGATCAGAGTTAGGAAAACCTGTAGGACTGATGATTTTCACAAAGCCTAAATTTATTGTGAAAAATACTTCAGACCTTTTTTAAAATAAAACATTTATTTTAGGGTTGTCAAATGAATTAAAAAATTGCAATTAATCGCCGGATTAAAAAAATAATCACAGTTTTAATCACACTGTTAAACAAGAATAGAATACCAATTTAAATGTATTATAAATATTTTGAATGTTTTTCTGCATTTTCAAATATATTCATTTCAATTACAACACACAATACAAAGTGTACAGTGCAAATATTTGTAACAAAAATAATAATATAAAGTGAGCATTAATTTTTAATCTAGTTAATTTGTTTTGCATTAATCACATGCATTAACTGTGATTGACAGTCCTAATTTTTTCCCTATGAAATTGACCCTATGATTTTTTTTAAGTAAAGAGATATAGCTTACAGCTTCTTACAGAATAAATAAGCAAAAATAGAACACAATATTGTCAGATAAAATCTTGCAGAAAAGTCAAAGCTTCTTTCTACTGCTTCGTGTACCATTTGGCCTAAATATTATATATTTATATATATTCATGCAACCCTCCTCCCACAATTAACTTAAAATTTCAAATTAAACAAAAATATTTAGTTTCATTTGAAATGTTAAGTTAATTTAGGGTTGGGGGGATTGCATGAATATTTTCATTTTGTTTTGGTAGAAGAAAAACACACTCTGTCACTCTTTTCCCCACTAAAATGAACCAGTTTTTGTTCTGATTTTTTTTTTATTATTGTTGAAAGAGAAAAACGTCAATGAAAATGAAAAATTTCATTTTGGTACAAAAGGTGTTTTCTGTCAGAAAAAAGTTGTGACAGGAAATTTGGACAAGCTATACTGCTTAATCAGACTATTGATGTAAGTTCATCTGTGTGAAATTCCCATTGAGTCAAATTCTGCTTCCACTGAAGTCCATTACAAAACTACTATTGATTCAATGGCTTCAGTATTAGGCCCACTGGGCGGGCTTTTCAAAGTGTCTTTCAGTGTGAGTTGTGCTCTTCGGTCACTGAGGAACATTTCTAAAACTCATCTATTAAGATCTGTATTATTCTCTGAAGTAAGGTTACTCACCACTGTGAATTTCTTTTTTTAAAATTTTTTGGTAGGATCAGAGCCTAGATTTCGATGTGTGATTAATTTTATTCTTCTGTAGTGTTTTAATAATGCTTATCGATTTTGGTAAGCATTGTTTTAAAACAACTGAGATGATTTGTCAACAAATCTCTTGATCAGAAATACGGATTTTGGAAGACTCTAAAATAAATGGTTAAAAGTCTATTAATTTTAATTACCAAAAATTAAAAATAACATCTTAATGTAAACACTAATTTGGTGTGCTGCCAAGTCAAACAAAAATGAATGAAGCATATTAAAAATGAGCATGTTTTTTATTTTCATTGGTTACGTGACCATCTTTCTCACTACATACATCAGTTAGCAAAATGTGCTTTCAGCAGTGGAAATTTCATTATCGCTTTTAATTCTGGTTTAGTAGCATATTTAAGTTTCCAATAGCTAATAACTCTGGTTTCTTTCTATTCAGGTTTACTTTTCATGAAAGCACAGGGACGAGGAGGAAAGAAATGACAGTAAGACTGAATTATGAACTTTGAGAAGTTGAGAACAAGTAACTATTTGTATTGTGAAAGCTAAATCCACTGGTCTTGATTAACAGTCAACAATAGCAGTCAGTAGTGATCACACGTGTAATATGGAAACAAAGATTGTTAGAGCAGATGTAGTGTGTAAATCATTTATGCAGGTTGGAATTGACAAAAGAAAAGCATTTATTTCAATTTTCACAAACACAATTTTAATAAAATGTATCAGTTATTTGAAAACTAGTTCTAGACCGTCTCATCTGCAACTTTTTCCAATTAAAGTCACCTTATATGGCTAGCCGTGAGGCCATGGTATCCCAGACTTCGTTGCCAATATTAAGCATTCATCTTTCAAGTTCTGTATGACTCAGAATACTTGTAACACCTGGCCTACCAAAGCTTTTTGCTTAGTTATTTTAGGTCCAGCTTTTTGACACTTTCTGTCAGCAGCTCAGTTCATTTTGCTGATGTTACTGTGGTAGCGTGTGTCTAGTGGTTAAAGCAGTCAGAATGTCCAGATTTCATTCTGAGTTCTGCCACTGACTGTGGTTTACCCATTTGTAAAATGGGTGTAATAATATTTCACGAAGGTGTTTCAAAGCTTAATTAATTAAAGTTTGTTAAGTGTTTTGAGATCTCCTGGGAAGAAGTGTGATATACATGCAAAGTACTGTAGTAAAGTAACAGTAATGTAGATAGTAGAGGTGATAGGTAGGGCTTTTATCTCTAAGTTAATCTTTCAGCCTGTGGTTTTTCTCCTTCTTTCCTTGTTTGTCAGAACAGATGCTGTTTGTTTTTCTTTAGTAAAAAGGTTGATATTTGATCCCAGAGAGTTGATAGTGGCAAGCTACATTTAGTCTGTCATCTTGAACCTCCCCTACTTTCAAGGTGATGTGATCCATGACATTAGAAGGATCTGTAATCATAGTCTGCTGTCACTTTGAATAATGTCTAGATACCATGTGATAGGTGGGATAAGACCACACAAGAATCAGTGTCTTCCCAGCACAGTTACCGAGGCTGGAAGACTGATGGTGATACAGCATTATGTGAGATGCAAAGGATATAGCAAGAGACTACTGAGATCATGGGAATGTATTAACAACAATTCAGTACTTTACCAAGTTTGCCTCCTTCTTAGTTTGCAAGGAAAAAGGAATTCCAGGCCAATATTTAGGTACAAATAACAGAATATATCATTGCAATGTTCCTATATAACATGAATGGTATTTCTGTGGTAGTGCTGCTATTTGCCTCTTCCTGTTTATTATCAGTCTACCCTACAAGCAATTCTCAGGATAGTGTGAGTATAGTGTGGAATTTTGAAATCTGAAAAACTGCTGAGAACTTCAGCTTGTCAGCTTGAAATTCTACAATAGTGACAATTAAGGGCCCTATTCTGCCAGTCTTATATTGAGTAGCAATTTACCCTATCAGAAGTGCCTTTAAAATTACCGTGAGTAAGGGTGTCAGATCTGGGCTTTACCTTTGCTCAGTACGACCTATGCCCCAATCCCCCACAGCTTCCACCCCCTGCCAAGGCATTCAGCATGCACCACAACAGAGTAAAAAACCGTAAAACAAGTGAATACTATAAAACAATAAGAATGCAGACATTTAAACAAATAAGGGGGGTGGAAGGGATTGGCTTGGTTCAATTCCCTTAGTGATGACGCATAATTGCCCATTATTATGGACTGAGACATATCTTCTAGGGATGACTTCAACCACTGAATATCACCTTCACACCAATGACATCCCTAAAGTCAATCATATGAGAAGCAACTGAGGGATCCAGCATGATCAAAATGGTCAGCTGACTGATCTAGCAGGAGCTCATTCGGGACACTGATAAATGTGGTCAGAGGAAAAGGGAAAGCCAGACTAGGACTGAGGACTGGCCTACACTGGGAAATTATGTTGGCATAGCTAAATCTCTCAGGGTTGTGAGAGATTATAACCCCTTAGAAATGTAGCTATAACAACCTAACCCTCAGTGTAAACACCACTAGGTCAACAGAAGAATTCTTCTGTGTTGGGGAGGAGGATTACCTGTGCTGCCAGGAGAACTCCTCTTGTTGGCATAGGTAGTGTCTACACTGAAGCACTACAGCGGCGCAGGTACAGTACTGCAGCTGTGCTGCTGTAGCGGTTTAAGTGTAGACGTATGCTTACACAGGATGTCTCTGGTAATCTCTGTGATTAAAATCAATACAGCCTCGACAAAGCTGGAGTGCAAACAATGTTCAAAAGTGAAAATGAGTGAAGAGATTGAATTTTGTGAGTTTCAAAATTAAAATTGGTTTGATCAACTATATTAAAGAGGCATTGTCAACTCCCTAAACATCAGCACCAAAAGTGAAGCGATAAAAATGTTTTGTTTCATTTTTTGCTATTTACCAACTGATCACATGCACTGCTAATGCAAATCTGTAATACTCTAGTACTACGATTTGTCTTCCAGATCAAAATGTATAGCACACAGGGATAACTGGAATACTGTTGCTGGGATGGTTCCTGGGGCAGAACGCAGCAAAACCATTGACAGGTACAGGCACCTGTTATGGCGATTATTAAAGTTAGAGTTCAGTGGTCTGGAAGGTGAATGCAAGGTATAGCGATTTAGTTTAACGTATGGTTGATTTTGTTTTACTTGTTTTCAGTTGGTTAACTCAGTTCCCTTAATTAGGATATTTAACATATCTTTGGCAGCCACAGTGGTCATTTTATGGGTCACTCTGTGGGTTGTCAGTGCAGGGTTGTTTTTTGTGTTTGTTCTTGTTTGAATTTTGTAAATCAGCGCCTGTTTGCTAAGGACTGTAGGTGCTATATAAATCATGAGGTGGTGTCAGCGGGTTCTAGGGTAATGCTTACCAGTGCAAAGTAACTTATTCCATTATTCAGTACTTTTACACATACAGTGGTTATTTATAAAAATCCTATAGTTCACAGGAAATTGTTTGGATTTGGGAACAGTCTGACAGTTCTGTAATAGAAAGCTGGCTAGCAAGCAGAAGCAACTTTTTTTCTCATGAAGAAAGCTCTCCAAATTAGTCCATGTATTTATTATTAATCATACTAATCATGTTTATTATGCCAGTGCCTACAAGCCAACCAAAAATAGAGTTCCATTGTGCTAGGCGTCGTACAAACACGGTAGTTGATGATCCCTGCCCCGAAGACTTTACAGTCTAAATAGCCAAGACCACAGACCCAGGGTGGGGGAAGGGTTAGAGCACATGAGCAGAGTGAACAATGTGATGGCAGAAAAGGGTATGTTAGCACCACAGTTTTTTGTGGGAGGGGGAGGGTGGGATTAATTTGGAGGAGATAAGCTACATGGAAAACAAATGTGGGATGAGGGGGGATCAGGACAGGGGAAAAGAGGGGCAAGTGTGGAGTGAAACTGAGATGAAGAGACTCTGAAGAGAGAGGAGGGTTGGAGTAAACGGCCACTCACAGGACAGAGAAAGTCCAGCCAAAACTGTAGAAAGTTCTCTGAATGTCCAAAGGCCCCTGCTTTGGCTGCTTCTGCTCCTACCAGCTGGAGTCTCTGACTGATTCCTCTCTGAAATTTACCCCTAAGGCCATATGACTGGTGGCAGGGTGAGGAAGGGATCCTAGCTCCCCACCTCCCCAAATGTGGGTGTTTTGGGGGGAGGGGTAGCCTGGCTGGGCTCCATTTTACTCTCTCTTCCAGTGCGGAAGTCGCTGTTTTGGCTGCTTTTGCCTACCAGCTGGACTCTCTGTTTCACTAGCCTGTACAATAACTAGATTCTGATATTGTTACTCATGTTGAAGGGTACCACTGGGACTGCTCCTAGAGTAAGGTATTATTACATGTATCTGAGTATACTAGAATCTGGCCCTAAACAGATTAAAGAAACAGTTCAAACCAATGCACCAGTCTTTTAAGGATTTAGGCACATGCTAAGTTGATTTTACCACTGTTGGCTGGATTCTCCGGTCCACTGAGGCTGTTTTATGCCACATAAACAGCAGAAAGTGGCTTTAAAGCATCCAGGTAATCCCAGTGGATATTTCCCTCTGTGCAGGAGAATTCTCCACTGGTGTAAAGATAGCAGAGACATTCCTACCAACTACTGCCCCCGCCAACCCTCCACACCCTTGGGGTAAAGGAGAGAAGCAGTGTGAAAGGGTGTCCATGGGGTATGGTGTGACATGGTCAGGTATACAGGATTCTCTGCTTGTGTCAAGGCCAGCAGCCTTGAATCAGGGAGCTGTAATGGACTCTCTGCAACCCCTCTTTCCACTTCATCAAAGCTGCTCCCAGACAGAGTGGAGAGTGAACCTGTGAATAGTTCCATTGCCCTCAGTGAGGATTACTCAGTGTGTAAAATGAAACATGTGCATAAGTTTGAAGGATTGGGGCCTTACTGCTATTGGCAGGCTTTGTAAAGTCTGCACACCCCCCCCCACTGTAAACAGACTCACAGCTGGTGTTTACAGTAGATCCTCAGAGTTAAAACACCTCCCTGGGAATGGAAGTTGTTCGTAACGCCGAAATGTTTGTAACTCTAAACAAAATGTTATAGTTGTTCTTTCAAAAGTTTACAAATGAACATTGACTGAATACAGCTTTAAAACTTTGCTATGAAGAAGAAAAAGGCTGCTTTTCCTTTATTTTTTAGTAGTTTACGTTTAACACAGTACTGTACTGTATTTGCTTTTTTTTTTTCCCCGTCTCTGCTGCTGCTTGATTGCATACTTCCAGTTCCAAATGAGGTATGTGGTTGACTGGTCAGTCTGTAACTCTGGTGTTCGTAACTCTGAGATTCTACTGTAGTTAGATTTCTCCTAAATCTGAGTTAAGGAAATATAAGTATTTGTACTGTAAGAAATTCTGTAAGAAAAAGTTAATACCCAGACAAACATCCCTATTTAAAGAATACAATCTGTGAGTATCCACAAAATAAAGTGGTTAAAGTCATTTTATTTTGTAGAATTAAAAAAACAATTAATCAACTGTACAGAGTGATCCTGTTGTGCAAATTGCTGTTGTCATATATGTAGGAGCAGTGTTTGGGTTTCATTTCAAAACGAACACTTAAAGGGTGTTTCTTAGAAGCCAAAAATCATGAGGGGGGTCGACTGCCTGCCTTGGTGTTTTTATATATTGCTTCCTAGTGAGGTTTCTGATGCATTTGTACACTTTATTTTTCTTGACAGCCAGTTTCCACTAAAAATCTAAAAGCTTTCCCTTTTCTTCCCTGCACTTTATTTGCTTTTATACCATCACATGAGAGGTGGAGCTGACTTTTTAACTTCAGAGATCAGTATGACAGGAGGGCAGTGAAAATCAAGCATAACTTCAAAAACACTAGGGCAGAAAGGCACCCATAAAACTGGGTATTCAGGTCCAAAACTAGATGGGTGGCCAACCTAAGCCCAGACAGTCCATCAACAGCTTAACCACAGAACAAACCAGAGGTAATTCCAAAGTAGCTAACGCTGTTCTGTCATGTTCACCAAGAAACCAGATAGTGGTGCTTAAAGAATTTCCTCAACAGGAAATGCCTTTTGATGGAAAGAAGGGGGTCAATCCACTTGGGAAAATGTACCCGTCTTCCACCTAATTATAAACCCTTCATTACAAAATGTAAAACCAACCTATGTTCTTGATTTTGTAAATAGTAATAATGTGGAAATTATGCTGGTGGGCCATTCCAAATCGGCATTAATTTTCCTTATCTTTGAAGCAAGGAAGTTTTAAAATAATCACATAAAAATTTTACTGAATACGCTCATATGGGCTTTTACTAGTTCAGTTCCTTGCCCAGTTAATAGACATTATAATCATCCAACATGTTACCATTTGAATTTTGCCTGCTAAAGTAATTTTTTTCATGAATTATTTCTGTTCTTGGAATCCAGACATTTCTGTTTGACTTCATTTCATTGGTGTTTTGTAGAAGACCCTACATATGTTTGGAGAGTGAAATACAGAAGGGGTATTATTATTATTATTATTTTAATTATTTATATTACCTAGCACCTAGAGGCAAGGAACCCATTATGGCCCTAAGTACTGTACAAACATAAAGAGTCCCTGCTCAGAGAGCTCGCAATCTAAGTGGACAAAAGATGGATAAAAACAATCATATATTTAGTGCAAAGTGATGTTTAACTTTGACATCAGTTGTATGATATAGGAGATTTAGGCTCAGATTTTCAAAGTCTTCTAGCCTGATGGACCCTGTCATCTGTATGGATCCCCACTGAAGTCAATGGGGTTCTCCCTGGCACAGGAGTCTGCCCAGGTGGAAGCAGTTGCAGAATTATGCCCCCAAGATTGTGCAGAATTGTTGCCCTGAAGAGCTTTTCAGGGCAGGGAATTTGTCTAACACTCTTTGTAGAGCACCTAGCATAAAGCGGGTCTGAGCATTACGGGAGCCATTGGCCACTAATGTACTGTAAGTAATAATTTAGTTAAACATGGCCCACAAATGCATAACAGGGGGCAACACATGGTACTATAATGTCAGAATTCCTTAGCCAACTTATTTTATTATGATTCAGCAAATCTATACAGTATTTTAGTTTTTCAAATTCATGAATGGTCATGAAGGGTTAACAGCAGTCTCGGCTAATTATCTGATTTCATATCCATGTTTTAAAGAGAATTCCACAAAACTTCCAAGTGCAGTGCTGAAAAAGTGAGTACCTGGTCTCTCTTGCCTTTCACTAAATGTTTGATATGTAGCCCTTCCTGCCTAGTTATGCTTCTGTCTATTAAACAGAAATGGCTGGTTTTGCAATAAGAAAAAGTGTGATTTCTAGTTCTTGATCCAATTTCTTATTAAAAGATTTTGAATACATAGGAACTTGGGAAAGATGTGGTTGTAAGAAAACAGCATGGAAAACCGGCTTAAAACAAAGATTTTCCATTAATATTTTCAAGTTTTCCAGGTAAATAATGGGTTAGGCTCTATAAAGGGGAGTTGTCCCTCCATATGGTGGGCTATATGCAAGGGCATAAAGTGGAGGAGTACCTCATACTTTTGTGTAATTGGTTTTCAGGTAAGCTGTGTAGTAGATCTTTGATTTATATGGGTCTGCAGTTTTCCATTGACCCAGCTATGCATTCTATAGTCATAAAGTTTCTTTGGTGCTTATTGTCTAGAACCAAGCAGACAAACTTGTTTTTAAAGAACAAAGTGAAATTCTGTATCAATGTATAATGTTTTGTTTCCAGTTCTCCCCACATTAATGTACAATACTGGGGATTTATATACAACAAGAAACATTTCAAGATTTTCACATTTTGTAATTCTTGTGTCTGCAGCATTGTGAGCTGGAAATGGAATATAATCTAAAAATATTGTGTATCATAAAGATTGAGACTTGTAGCATTAATCTCATGCAAGTCATTTCATATCTTGTATTCCAACTATCAGAACTGGATAAGGAATCAGTACAAGTCAAATTGAACATCAAAACTTTGCAGGTAGTGGGACTTTTCCTGGTCCTCAGCTCCTCTCACTGAGCCAGATTATGCCCCTTAGATCAATGCATGGATAGGACCTCATGAGCACAGACCTTAACCCTTCTGAGGATGTCACCGTCCATCAGGACCCTTCGGAAGTCTTGCCTCACAGTCTGGGGTCTCTGTTGGAGGAAAGAGCAGAAGCAGGGCAATCCAGTGGGATGACTAGGCCAGTGAAGGGAAGAATGGTCCAGGGGTTAGGGCACTAGCCTGGGATTTAGGAGATCTGAGTTCTGTTCACTAATTTGCCCCTGACTTCTTTTGTAAACTTGGGCATGTCACATAGTCTCTTTGAGTCTCAGTTCTCTGTCTGTAACATGGTGATAAAAGTGTGATTTGGAGACTCTATCTGTACAATTTATAAATTCTGTGTGAGATTATGAACTCTCAGTACGTGTCAGACTTCAAATCCCAGTTTGACTGTAAATCTGCTTTTGCCTTCCTGGTAGGGTGACCAGATAGCAAGTGTGAAAAATCAGGGGGGGAGGGGGAGGGCGGTAACAGGTGCCTATATAAGACAAAGCCCCAAATATTGGGGCTGTCCCTATAAAATCAGGACATTTGGTAACCCTACTTCCTGGGGTCTTTTTACCTTCATGTTAGACTGAAATTCCAATGGGTACAGGGGTACATTCAAATGGAGCACCTTCGACAAAGAGATGGTTGCTGTCCAGGGTACACCAGGTTTTCAGATCAGAACTCTGGAGGTGAGGTAACTAAGCAATAGATCACCTGGTGAGGGACTTTGGTCACCTGATGACACTGAACTCAGTCACCAGACAGAGCGGGACTGGAAAATAATAAAAGGGCAGGAGATATCCCATTCAGGGCTTCCCTGGCCATTTTTCACTAGCTCAGGCTGAAAGAAGCTGCATATAGAAGCCTGATGAGACAATCAGAGCTCTCTTTTCTGAACGCAAGTGGGTTCCCAAGGGAATGGTGAGCTAGTCAGGAGCATTGCATTTATGATGTTTGTTGTTTTCCAAATGGGCTGTATGTGAGACTTGGCAGCTCATGGTGATAGCTCATGCCGAAGCTGTAGGCCAATTCACTTGTGTATTAGTATAGAGCAAAGTGACTGTTAAATGTATTAAGAGTGTATTCGGTGTTTAAACTTAATGAAAACTAGTGGGATGCTACTTGCATTGTTTTCACTTATCTGTATCCTGTTATAATAGCAAACATTTACATTGTGTATATATCCCTATAACTAAATAACTGATCAAAAAGCCATAAAATGAGAAAGAAGCCTTGTAGAATGTAAATGAAAAACTTTAACGGAAAAGTGCTACTTTCAAAGCAAGTGGTCATTGAAGTCAAAGACTCAAAGTGCATTCTTCACTCTCCGTCATCAAAGGAAAAGCCCATGTTGGTAGTGACACTGGCAGCTTGTTTTTTGTCACAAGAAGCTATAAGTATGGATTCAAGGAAAGATCCTTCAACTCTGGACTGTTTGTACTCTTACATGGAAGTATACCGGATGCAAAATGGAGATAGACAATCTGGGAACCCTGAAAATACTTTTGGGAAACTGGCAGTTTATTAAATCACTGCCACCATTTGGAACTACAAACTGACTCACCTATACATATATTTTACCTGCTTTAACCTCTCAATAACTCTTGCTTCCTTTTCTTAGCTAATAAACCTTTAGTTAGTTTACTATAGAATTGGCTGCCAGCGTTGTCTTTGTAAGATCTAAAGTGTCAATTGATCTGGAGTAAGCGACTGGTCTCTTGGGACTGGGAGGAATCTGATGTTGTGATTTTTGGTTTAATTGATTTTTTTAATCACGAAGTCCGGTTTGTCTGAGTGGTAAGATAGACTGGAGAATCTAAGGGGACTGTCTGTGACTCCATGATAAGACTAGTGCAGTGATCCAGGAGTTCACATTTGTTACTGGCTTGGTGAAATCTAATGATAGAACACACCACCAGTTTAGGGTGTCTGCCGTTTTCTGACAATCTGCCTTCAGGCAGGCATTCACGTGAGCCACTCCAGACAGCGCGACACTGTACTTTCTTGTTCTTTATCTGTTAAGTAAAAGAGCAAAGTGCAAATCCTGTGCAAAGTGTTTTTGTGTTATGTATAGGGCCCTATCAAATTCATAGCCATGAAAAATGCATCACAGACTGTGAAATCTAGTCTCCCCCATGAAATCTAGCTATTATAGGGGGGTCCCGGTATTGCCACCCTTACTTCTGCGTGGCCTTCAGAGCTAGATGGCCAGCGAGTGGCGGCTGCTGTGTGGGTGCCCAGCTTTGAAGGTAGCACCACTGCCAGCAGCAAAGCAGAAGTGAGAATGGCATGGTATGGTGGGGGAGGTTGTCACTTTTCGGGGAAGCAGGGCTGGCCTTATGGATGGGCGCTGTGGGTGACTGCCCAGGGCAGCATGGTCAGGGGGGTGCCATGGTCATCCCCCCACATACACACAGCCATCTCAAGGCCCCTTTAACCCTGAGCTGCCAGGGAGGGGCAGGGCTGGGGTCGCCCTGGCCGGTGGTTCCTATCGTGCACCAGGCTCAAGCAACTCTCCTGGCCAGGCAGGTACGGGACTTCCTCTTTCCAACATGGGTTGCTCTCAGAGCGGGGTCAGATCGAGGAAGCTCTGTGACTACTGGCTGGGAGCCCAGCTCTGAAGGCAGTGCCACCGCCAGCAGCAGCACAGAAGTAAGGGTAGCAATATTGTGATCCCCTCTACAATACCCTTATGACCCCTCCCACAACTCCTTTTTGGGTCTGCACCCTCACAGTTACAACAGCGTGAAATTGCAGATTTAAATATCTGAAACCGTGACATTTCAGATTTTTAAAATCCTGTCATGAAATTTACCAAAATGAACCGTGAATTTGGTAGGGACCTAGCTATATACCACTCTTACCATGTAGCCCCCTAGAGAGCAATGCAGAAGTCTCACACCTTCAGTGGGATTGTGGGAGAGGGTGTGTTTATGTTACTGGGGTGTCTTGGGAATCAGCATGGTCCTGGGGGTAAGTAGGTGGGCTGAGGGGCTCCATTTCCATGAAGGAGTAACAGACTGAGACTCTACCTCACAGGGCTGTTGTGTGGATGGATGCACTGAAAATTTTGAGGTGCTCAGATACTGTGGTAATGGGGACCATGTGTAGATAATGGGCACAGCAGGGGAAAGGAGAGTAGAACCTGCATATTATATTCTTTCCAGGCCTGTGGAAGTCAGTCAGAAAAGATCAAACGGCCTCAGCGGTATTATCTTTTCCACCGTTTACCACCGAGAGGCCCTTGCAATCAGGGCCACATTGGTTCTTCTAAGTTCAGGACCTTCTGAAGCCACTGGGTGGATGGGCAGGCAGGATTTGCCCCTATCTTATGTGACAGGTGGCTGAGTGGCATTTCTACACACATTCAAGGGAAGAGCTAACTAAGCCTCCCCCCACCCTTCTCTCTCTCAATTATGCAAAATTCTATGAGTTACTGAGGGTGTATGTCAGGGCCGACTAAGAGCACTTGAAGTTTGCAAATATGCATTTACAAATTAGCATGCTGCCAAAGTCATTTGTAATTGTAATACCTCCAGTGCTCTTAAGCTCAAAAGCCGTGCTATGGGTGAACCTGAAAGGCAGCGGTAGTATTTCTATACTAATATGCTATAAAATGTCTTAGCAAAATCAGAAAGTCCTGCTGCAGTGGTGTTTATTTTCACTGATGTGATTTAGGTGAGTCTTATGTGACAATCTTTTGTGTTGTATTTCCAAAATGATCACTACTAGAATAGCACACTATTATAATACTTTACGATATAAAGTTGCTTGAGCAGCAGAAAGCTCCTAATATAGTGCTACACAGTGGAGCACTTAAACAATTTAATATAACTTTCATGTCCAGTATTTTAAAGAATCGCTGTGAGCCCTGTTAGCAGTGGTTTTGGGAAAGCAGGGTGTAATATTGAAGAGAAAGTTCCTTACCAGAGAGCTTCCTGGCACTAAACCCTTGTGCTGCTGTTCAAGCAGAGTCAGGTGGGAACATTTTCAAGGAAATGTCGAATACTACTCCTTTTGCCCAGAAACGGCAGAGCTATTTTTAGGAATATTTTCCATTGGGCTGAAGTACATTTCAGTTACTATAGTATGATGGGGTATGTCATATTATATGTTATGTTGCATTGGGAAAATGACTATATTGCATCATTTTTGTAGGCAGCATTGAAGGATGCTGAGATATTCAGATTTCCCTGTACATGTGCCAATTTGCATGTAATCCAGATATAGCATAAATAGCACAGATATAATGGAGGATCTAATTCTGCACTCACACCAGTGTCAATCAGGTATAACTACACTATAATATGTTATTTTACACCAGTGTAAAAGCTATGCAAGTGAGATCAGAATCAGGCTCAGAGTATTTTGGTCATATGCTGCGTATGATACTTAAAATAAGACAGTTGTTTTGGAAGAAGTTGTTTTTCAGAGATAGTTGTGATCTAAAGCTATGGGCTGTGTCTCTGTAGACTTGTGAGGCTCAAAAATATAACTGTCTGAAATCCAGCCATCCTTTTTTAGGACCTCTTCAAATTAGGGAGGTATCTATTAATACCTTCCAGCCCTGCATGTGAAATCCCCAGATAGCTGGAAAGGAGTAGTACAGATATCCCAGATTACACAGGGCCAGTTTCTTGGCTCAGGGAAGAGGGCTGTCTGGGACCCAGGTTTGGCTCCATGATTCTGAAACTGCTTTGGCCCCCAACATAAGGTAAAACGGCTGAGAGGGACAATATACCAATCCACTTCTTCCCTCTCCTGGAACACCCCTTTGTCAGGGTGTACAATTGGAGAAGAGCCAGCTTTGCTGGCATTATGCCATTGGAGAGTTTCCCTCAGACTGGCAGCTGCAACCAGATTCCGGCTTCTTCCCACTGAAACAGGGGCAGAGAATCTGCTCCAAGATTCCTCGAAGATGCTCTTCTTCCCCAGACTCTATATCAAAGTAGCAACATTTTACAGGGGAAGAGCCCTATTGGACCCTCTGTTTTCATCTAAGTAAAAGAAATCAAACTCATGCCCCTGACAGAAAATTTATTTTATTTTGGATAGTTTATACAGCTCTCTTAAAAAAAAAAAAGAGGAGGATTGGAGGTATAAAATTTGCAATCCTCTAGGGAATTGATTTCTTAGAGAGAGAAGGTTCCTCACTGATGGTTATCTGTCTCAGGCAGTTTGACTAAGTCAGCAGGCTGTATTTATGTGTCGAGCTGACATGGGAACTGCATTACCAGTCAGCCCGAAATATTGTCATTGGCAGGGTAACGGAGGTACCCTATGCTTGTACGGTAGCTGTCTGCCCTGTACCTAGCCTTTGGATAAACAGAGGATTTGCAAGGCTGTCACTATTTCAACCTTTAGGTACACACGTCTCTATTCCTTCAGAAAACTGTATGTCTTTTATATGCAGACCTCAGCAATAACCAAGAAAAGTCTTTCTGGTTTAAATCAGAAAGATCAGCTAGCTGAACTGGGCAAACTGAACTGCATGTTGAAGTCACATTTAGGAGACCCATCTCCCTCACAATATTTGTTCACTCCATGAGAGTAAGTTAAAAATGCAGTTGTTTTCTATGTTATTTAGATAAAATTCTAAATAAATTAAATAGTTTTGAGAACACCATTGTAGAAATGATATTTTAAAGGGTTTGGGGAAATTAGCCAAAAGAATACATTTATGCACTCCAATCCGTTGCAGTAAAGAAAAACTTTCAATAAACAATTCTATGAACCGTTACCCTGGAGGAAAGTGGGGCAAATGCCCAGTCCACAGCAAGTTGGTTATTAGAAAGAATGGGTGAAAACCTGGCCCCACTGAAGTCAATGGAAGTTTTTCCATTGACTTCAACAGGGCCAGGATTTCACCCAATATATTGGTACAAGTTGACCTTTAGACTTTAACCCTGTAGTCCAGAGGTTCTCAAACTGTGGTCTGTGGACCACCAGTGGTCCACGAGCTCCATTCAGGTGGTTCATAGATAGTTCCCTCTAAGGTGTGCGCAGGTGTGGCTCCACAAATTAGTTGCCTGTACCCTGGAGAAGATGCACATGTAAGTTGAGGTGGTGGCCTTTGGGGGTGGTGGTGGTGGGAGGGGCCAGTGGGGTGAGAAGGGGGGTGGGGTGCAGGGCTGTGGTTCCAGAGAAAGAGGAGACTTTCCCCAGCTCCAGGGCTGTGGCTGCTGGGGAGAGACAGCCCCTCCTTCCCAGCCTCAGCTCTGTGGCAGCTGTGGCGGGGGATAAAGAGAGAGACCCCTCTCCTTCCCAGCCCCAGCTCAGGGGCTGCTGCGGCAGGGGAGAGAGGACACATCCATCGCATTAGAAAGGTAAGATTACTGATATTAAAATCTGAGTTGTGTGCTTTTATTTGTAGAACAAAAAAAGTTAATTGTTAATTTTTTTATATAGAATTTTTATCCAAAGTGCTTTACAATAGTTAACTAATGGTACAAACAACAATTGGAAAGATCATTAAGTGGTCCGCCGAGACCCTCAGCAATTTTCAAGTGGTCTGTGAAAAAAAAAAGGTTGAGAACCACTGCTGCAGTCCATTTTATCCAGCTGGTCATGAGATGATTTTTACACTTCATGAGGAGTGAATGATCATCTTGTGGGCATGGAAGATGACTATATGATGCTCAATATCATCACACAGCTTCTGTTGTTGTATGGTGTGTTGTCACATCTTTAAAAGAGAAAATACAAAAGCCATATTTTTCTTTTTATTTCTTATCTTTTCACATGCAAACTCTGACATAAAGTAGTATCACTGCTTATAACTATCACACTTAATTATGCTTCATGTGCTGAATTAGAGATGTGAATGTCACTCAAGTGATTCTTGCACACTTTATGATAGATATTTAATCCAAAAAACCTGAAGAAAACAGATCATTTAATTTTCTAATCAGTTTACCAAATACAGAATGTGAGGCATGGAAATATTGTGAGCATTTTCTATGTTTTTTAATGAAGTGTTATTACAATGGGAGGCGGATGTTGCAGCCCAGCTGTTGCAGTGCGCAGGAGTGGCTGTTGTGTTCTGCACAGAACTTTGTGTGTCAGCTTGTGGCAAAACTGCAGCCCTCCAACCAAGAACATCTGACAACAAACTGCTGTTCGAGATATAAGTTGTTTTTTTCCTCCAATGGATAAACACCTCAAAAATTTCAGAGTGATAGTTTGAATATTTCTAGGGGGAAAAAATGCAGTGTTGTTTGTTTTCTTTCTTTCTTATGTTGTTTTACAAAGGTGTAAATCTTATTTTTTTTCAGTTGTGGCTCTCTGTGCTTCTTGAACAGCAAGCTCTATGTATGGAGGGCATGTAACAAAATCTGTTTTCACTAGAGTATGTTTGCCTCCTTAACAATTCTACCATTTGGGTTGTTTATTCCTCCCTTAAAGTTAATCTCTTAAATTGATAATATTCTGTGGAGATGTAAGTTTTATGTTTTCCCTGAAAGTTGGAACATGTTCTTGCTTTCAGTGTGTAGCATCTAAGGTAACAAGGAACATGCCATTAACAGTTATGCAAATGTATGTGTCAAATCCCCAGAGGAACAGATACATGCAATATTTACTCCAGACATCTAAAATCCAGCACCATTGTTCATTCAATCTGTTTTTGAACCAAAGGAAAGTGTACAAAGATCGTTCTGCATTAGGATGAAAAGGTATGTGAAGCAATAAGAGTCAAACTTTACATTTGGACAGTTGGATTACATGACATTGGGTAGATGTTCATCTTTTGTCATGGACTCCAGGTAATCAAGTCTGGTTACCTACATTTCATTTATAGTCTTATTAATCAAGTAAACATATAAATATTTGAAGAACATGCATGCTTTCTTTCCCCAAATTATAGCATTATAGCATTGTTGACAAATGGCAGAGTGAGTGAAGCAGTTAATCAGCTCTTTGAAAATTAAGATAAATATCCCACCTTAGAAAGGCATATATATACTTATATCTTAGGAACAGAGCATGTACTAATTCTTTAGAGCTGTTTCTATTTGAAGTGAAAATGAGAGTTTGTGTGTAGAATGTTGGGACATGAAGTTAGAATTGTAACGCACTAAAGACAGCTACAGGACTTAGAAATTGCTTTGGGCCAGCTCATGCTCTATTGAGATGGTTGCAAGACCGCCCAGCCTCTCCTGTGTCATTGTGGAACGTAGATGTGTTTTTATTAACTTCAGCTTGGAGAAGCTGCGTTCTCCACTGTCCACTATTACAGGAAGCGTTAGAAGTATGCGCAGAGCAACAAAAGCATTTGGAAAGAGGGTGGTCATCTTATTTGTGCACATATATTCCAGAACAGCATTTGGAGTTGGTCCTGCTGAAATGTATCTTGAAAGGGCTTTCAGTTCATCATCTAAATCACTTGCATCAATATTGTGCATGTCATCATGTGTCAGCACTGTCTCTAGTGCCCTGCATTGCTGGTGTAGGTCTTCTTCGGGTATAGTGAGGAGTTTTGGAATATCATACAACATCTCAAATATACTGCTGTGTTCCTTGAGCTGCATGAAACGTTCTTCAACTGACTGTATTGCACAATCTAGCACCTGGTTAAAGAGTTCAACTTTGAATTGTTGTTTGGGGTCTCTCATGGGATTATCCCGTGCCTCGTAATCAAAATGTCTTCTTCTTCGGTGACTCTTGTATTCTTGAATGGCTGGGAAAATAGCTTCCGTGTGAAGTTCCTCTGCCAACTTCTGTGCGCTCTTCAGAATGTTTTGAGATCCCTCATCTGACCGGTAAGACTGTAGGTATGACTTTGCTTTGTCCAGTTGTTCCATTGCTCCAGATATATCAAGGTCAACACCTTGGAGTTTCTTGCTTACAACATTTATTTCAGACAGTATGTCATGCCACAACACTAAGCCACACAGTAAATTGAAGTTTTGTATCTTTCTGGTGATTCCATTTCTCTCTGCCACTGTTCTCCCACGAACAGTTCCTCTTATAGCATTATCCTCCATAATGGCAACTATGTCATTATCTATCTTCCCAATTTGGTGTTTGATAGGCTTTATCGACTCCACTCAACTTTCCCATCATGTGGCACTCAGAGGTTTCAGTGTCAAAGAGGATGTTCCCAGATGTTGCTTCAAAATTTGCCATCGATGAGTTGATGCAGAGAAAAAATAGATGCTTTGAATTACATTTAAAAATTCAGCAGCCTCACTAGAAGCTGATGCTGCGTCACTGAGCACCAAGTTCAATGAATGAGAACTGCATGGGACAAAAAAGGCTTAACGGTTCAACTCTCAGATCCGTGTCTGCACTCCTCTGTTCTTTCCTTTCATGTTGGCACCATTATCGTAGCCCTGACCTCTCATGTCAGCTATCGCAATTCCCGTATCTTCCAGCTTTTTAAGAAGCAGATTTGTCATACCAGCTCCTGTAGTATCATCAATGTCAATAAATTCTAGAAAATGGTCTCTGACAGTCACCATTGCAGGGACATTTTCATTAGGTTCTGTTGTTATTACAAAACACACTATTAAAGTCATTTCTTCCATATGGTTGATGTCAGGTGTGCAGCCCAGAATAACAGAGTATTATCTTGCTGACTTCAGATCTGCCACAATCTTCTGTTTGATTTTTTGTTGCCAGTAACTGTATGATCTCATTTTGAATTGTTTTTACAAGGTAGTTATGTGTGTACCTGTCTAGGGTGGTGACTCTTCTTAGATGCTCCTAGAGTACAGCATCAAACTTAGCCAGCAGCTCCACAATTTTAAGGAAGTTTCCATTGTTTGGCACATACAACTGATCTGAAGTGCCACGCAGTACTAGGTTTTGGGTAGCAAGCAATCTCACAATGGCAATGAGCCTTTTCAGAACATTTTGCCAGTAAAGAGACTCTGATGCAATCTTCTCTTGATGCTGATCCTCTATGGTGGCCTTTAACCTTAGTCTCATCTCAAGCTCTTTCCACCTATAGAATGCACTCTGGTGATTTGCTCCCTTGTCATGGCATGCCAGATTTCTAGCCAGATTTTTCCAGTCCTTTGTTCCTGTAGAACCCAATGTGTCTGAACATTAGACTGGAAGAGTTTGCAACAAAAACAGTATGCAGCATTCTGGGTTTTTGAGTACATAATGCACTTTATCACCATTGGAGATTTCACGCCAGAAATGTCTTGGATGGAAACTTCTATTTTCATTGTCTTTGGGGAGAATGAAGTTTTTCACTTGCTGTGGCCCATGCAGTACAAGGAAATCCCTCAAGCTACTGCTCAAGTGGGTCCACAGTCCGGGATCATCTAGACTTAAGGAACTAAACTCAGCAGCAGCTGTTTCTTGAGCCTCCACCACACTCTTCTCTGATCTACACTTTTCTTCAGGAATGTGCATGGTTACATCCATTTGAGATAGAGATATGGATGCTGCAGTAGCTGCCAGGTCACCGGCACTCTGACTAACTGGAAGATCAGGCATGTCCTCACCACTCACATCCTCACTGGGGCCAGAAGGCTCTCTGTGAACATTTTTGTCTATGTATCTCAGGAGAGCTCCTTCCTGCTTAGATAGAAAAGCTTCCTTTGCTTTATTTCTTTTTCTGAATGCTGCCCTAGAGGGGTGTTTTCTTCTTTCACTTATGACTGCTGTTCTGTGCCAGCTATAGTGGCTCTCAACCAGGGGCGGCTCTAGACATTTCGCCGCCCCAAGCACGGCGTCATGCCGCGGGGGGCGCTCTGCCGGTTGCCGGCTCCGGTGGACCTCCCGCAGGCGTGCCTGAGGAGGGTCCGCTGGTCCCGCGACTTTGGTGGAGCCGTGGGACCAGCGGACCCTCCGCAGACATGCCTGCGGGAGGTCCACCGAAGCCGCGGGACCAGCGGACCATCCACCAGCACGTCGCCGAAGGCACCCTGCCTGCCGCCCTCCCAGCGAAGGCAGAGCACCCCCTGCAGCATGCCGCCCCAAGCACGTGCTTGGCATGCTGGGGCCTGGAGCCGCCCCTGCTCTCAACACTCAATTGAAAGGAACAAATAAGCAGGCTGGTAGCAGGGCCTGAGTGAGGGAAGATATCAGCGTCTTAAGGGCCTAACTGGCTCCTACCACTTCAGTTGACTGCCTGTTCTCCTCAAGTGGGTTCAGGGAAGCAGCAGGAAACAGGAAGCTCCCTGTGAAGCTGGTGTTAATAAGTCCAGGCTCCTGGGGGTGCTAGAGAGGTACATAAGAGGCTCCCCTTCCTCTCTCTCCCTGCAGCTCCTGTTGCTTTCTGTTATTCCCTCTCAATTTTTCTTCTTCCTGCCTGTTATGTCTTTTGTGCCCAGCACAGCACTCCACCATCTCTGTGGATCTAGAGCAGAGAGAATACATATGCACCAGCAGCAGACACAATTTTCTACACCCTGGGTCCTAGTGGCAGCTCCCCTTCCCCCCACCCCCCCGCAGTCTGGTACCTGAGCCGCCCACCTTATTTCGTGGCACAGCCCTGAGAATGGGGCTGGGAAGAGCAGAGAGTGATATCTCCTGTATTTGGAATCAAACTCAGGGTTCCTAACATGGTACTTCACAAAATGTCTGAAATAACAATAGGACTTTTTACTGCTTAATCCAATTATTCAAAATTTAGGGATGGGGAGATATTTTGTTAGGAGTGAGTTTTATATTGGGACAAGCTCATCAAACTTATAGTGGGTGGATTTTATTTTATCTTTCTTTTAAAAATTATTTATTTTATTTATGTTTAACTGAATGACTATCTGGAATTCTTATCATTATCCTTTAGATCAAAATCTTTGTCCAGAGCCTCACAGCTCACACTAGAGTCAGAGGGAGCTGTGCACATATAATAATTGGGCTTCTGAAATTGTGCCAAGTAGTTCAATTGACAATTACTAAAATTATTTATTGAAACTGACATTTCATCAGTTTTGAATATTTTTGATGTAGGGTTCAATTTCTATAAATATAGACACTCTCACAGCTTCTAGAAGTATGCTCTGATATGTACTGTACATGCCCAGGAATGCTATTACTTTGTTAATATTCAAAGTCTGAAAATAATGATCACTGAATTGTTTTATATTTTGCTGAAATTGGGTTCAGTCACACACAATGATATTAATGTCCAGTGTTTGCTAATCCAGTATTTGGGAATTTAGCAGGCCAAGAAATCAGTAAGAACCATGTGATTTTCAACCAGAAGTAAAATAACAAACCAAGAATCTCTCAGTACTGCACAGGACTCTAATTAAAAGAACAGAGCTCTTAACACATTTGCATTATTTTTCTCTCTCTAGGTAAGTCAGGTGTTCCGTAATCTAAAATGCCTAGACCTGCATTTAGTCTTTGTGCATCTCATCTGGACAGAGACTAATTGCATAACTAATTATTTTTCATAATTAACCTGCTTGCACTGTAGCTGGCTCATTTGTTTTTCAGATGTTAATAATATTGTTGGCCAGAGAAATTGATGCAATCTGGATCTTTGCTACCACTGGAGTGGTTCAAAGCAGTCTAAGTGTACCAGTTTGTCTGGTGCTGCATTTATAAATGAATCTTCTCTAATATGAAAATATATGTAAGAAAAACTAAATCACATATGCCCAATCCTACACTGGAATCTATTTATAAAATCCTCTGCAGCTATGTTGGAGTCCCATTAACTTCAGTGGGAGTCCACATGGCACAGTGAACCACAGTAGTGGATTCCTATGCAGGATTATTGTACAACTGTACAGTTATTATTTCCTACGAGCGTGGGTTTCCATTAGATTCCTCTTTAGATAGAATTTTCAAAAGTACACACCATTGGCCTACCGGCTGTTATTGAAATCAGCCATTAACTTCAATAGAAGCAGAATAGAAGCAGCACGAAGCATGTTTGAAAATCCCATCCTGCATGTGTAAAATGTTTTTCAAGGTAATACATAGGACATCTTGCTATTAGAATTCATGAGAGAGTTTCCTGGGTTATGGCAGCATTTGCACTCATGTCTATTCATGTCTTCCGTGAAAATTGCATTAAAGCAAATAAATATTTGTTTAGCTGTATATAGCACTTCACATTTCAGAGCAGGTATATATATTAAAAGAATCCACAACATTCCTTATTTTGATCTGATAAAGAAGTAGTTCACAATTTTATGTAATTATTTGTTTTGCAGAGGTGTTTTCCCTCCTTCCCTCCACCAATGAGGCAGCTACCACTGGTGTAGAATGCATAAGAACTGCCTGGATTCATGAGAGAAAAACTGCCTCAGCACTAGGGTGACCAGACAGCAAGTGTGAAAAATCGGGACAGGGGGTGGGAGGTAATAGGAGCCTATATAAGAAAAAAGACCCAAAAATCATGACTGTCCCTATAAAATCGGGACATCTGGTCACCCTACTCAGCACAGTGGGCTCATGGCAGATGCTCCTAATGCTGCAAAAAACTAGTCAGCTCCATATTCTCTGCTTCTGGCACTAATGCACACTCTTGTAAAATACAAGTAGAGACATATTCTGGATCTTCAGCTAGCTAGTGAAGATGCTAATCTACTGAAAAGAGGAGAAAAAAACCAAAATATTACCACATGTTCTGTAACTCTAAAGACTAGCTGTAGCTTTGTTTAAAAAAATGACATGGGAGTGGAACAAGATTTTTTACTGTAGCAGGAAATGCAGTGAATGACACTCAGCATAGTGATTCTCAGTTGCTCAAAGCAGCTCCCAGTAGTGCTTCAATTGGAGTAAAGAACATGAAATGCTCTGCTCCTTTTCTAAGTTAAACCAAAAAATCTGAATTATTTTACAGTTTTGGATTTTCTTTTTTCTTACACTCAGAGGAAATGTTTAGGGCCATACGTATTAGATGCATGGGATGCAGAATGGATTTGAGACCAAAAAGTTTTCCAGGAAGGAGGGGAAGAAAACTGAGAGAAAGCAGTGGAGGGACAGGAATTGGTAGGTGATGGAAAAGGAGAAGCTTGGAAAGGGTATGAAGAAGTCATATACCAGGGAACTTGGAAAAGCAGAGAAAACAAAGTAATTACTGTTAATAAACCTAAAATATTTCACTACATGTTTGTTTACATCACTTTAATTTCCAACTATTTTATTGATGTAAAATTTGTTAACCCACAGGTTATTCAGTGTTATTCTCCCCCCTCAATAATATAGCTGCAGGGCATTTTAAAATCTCAGTAAGACACTTCAATGTGTCTCAAACATTTACAACATCTTCTTGAGTGACCGTGGTACTTGGCCTTCAGTTTCCAACCTCACAACCCAAGGTGTGGCACGATCCCAGCATGCTGTCCTGTCTTATTGCTTAACTGCACCCACTTCTAAAATTACCACACCACCATTGGGGGTGAATGAATGCAAGATAACAATTACAGTTTGGCAGTTGTAAAGGAAATGGCGTAGGGATTTAATTAGACCCTCTTCTTTGATTCCTAGAGAGATTTTCATTCTAACAGAAGCAGATGTGAAATATAGTGTCAGAGTTAGGGTTGTTTTGCATGCTTATATGGATAATTTCAGATACAGTAAAACAGACAGTAGTTAGAGGTCTAAACTGCAAACCAAATGACAGACTAGTTCAGGAATTGTCTGCATTATCTCTCCACAGTCTTCTGATACAATAGATATATTAAAATGACAATCAGAATACTGTTAAATGGCTATCAGGCTGAACAGAAGAGTCATAGCTATGTGACATAGTTTTCATCTCTGTGGGAACAGGCTTACTGAATTGTATTGAAAGAATATTAGATGCTTCAGCCTTGTTCTGAAGACCTACAGTTTCTACAAGATTGAAAGGAAGACAACCCATGTTATCTGTGTTGGTTATCTGGCACTTATAATGAATGAGAAGTATGAAAACTTTCTTGGGATCTGCAGGAAATTGATGATGTTCACATAAAGAGATGGTGAAATGCTGAACTTGTATTGTACATATACTGAAAGATAGGCTTCTCCAATCATGGGGTTGACCCACAACTAACAATATGAGAGTCAAACACTAAAAGGACTAGATTAAGTTGGAATGGAGTCTGATGGTGACAAATGGCCCATAAAAATGGACTGCTTCATAAAGGGAGGGTGTTACTCCAAAGCATTCTCCTCTAACTGGAAGGATAAAAGTAAAGTGACCACAATTCTGAGAAAATATTTGTCACAAGCACACAGTTCCCAAGGACATGGAGCTCAATCTGAATTTTGACTCCTGGATCCAAATTTGTGACAAATACAGGTTTCTCAGCTTGAATTCTATGTGGTGTTGCCTGCTGAAGTTGTAGGGATGCTGGTGGAGCTGTGATTTATCACTAATGAGTTACATCCAATGGGGGATTGCTGAGGCCATTATTGGAATGGACTGTTAATGCCTTCCCTAGGGAGAGCTTGAGGTTGGCTTTCCTTAAGGAAGCAATTATTGATACCTTGCTCTGGAAAGTATCTCTTGACACTGAAAAATCCTCCAGTTATTGTTTTGAATTACTGATATTTAAGAAAGATTACTAAGGAGCTTGTGGCAGGGCAGCTTCAGTAACAGCCATGTTCCTCAGGACTTTTTGACACCCCTCTGCCCCACCTCAGCTATTTTAGCATAGATCTGGGTGTGGGACAGTGATTGCACTGGTTTTATTTGTTGATCACCCCCTTCTGGTGATGGATAATGATACAGCATTCAAGAAGATTCTTTTAGATCTGTCTTTGATACCGTTGACAAATCTGCAGACCCTTGCAGGATTATATAGAGTTGAACGGCACCATTCCAGAAAGTAGCATGGGACAGTTGGTTATTTGGCCATGGGGGCTCCAGTGTGGAGTTCCACATGGGTCCCTACTGTCATTCTTCCTGTTCAGGCTGTATATGATATCCTTGAGAGAGTCAGGATGGGTTGCAGAGTTTTCTGTATGCTTATAGTCACTCAGTTCTATATCTCCAGTCTATCTAATTCCCTCTCTGACTCAGTCTGAGGCCTTGGGCAAATAATTGGTGTTTTCTCCCTTAGCTGTCAAATCTTTTAAATGAGGATATTTATGCTTCTAGATGTCACAGGGGTATTGTAAGTAATCTGTTAATGTCTATAAATTTTGAAAATATAGGACCAAATTATTTTAAAAGGGAAGTCATCTTGCATACACAAGATGTTGTATGTAATTGTGCACTTGCATTTGAATGCACAGTTATTATAATTATTCACACAAATAGTTAATTAGGCAATTCACTAAACATTTATGCTCACAATCAACTGCTTTACATGTGCAATTAAAATATATGCAAACATCAGTGAACATATACAGTTGTGAAAACCTCCTGTTGAAAGAACTTCACCCATAAAGTACAAAATACGGTAAATGTACATTTTTTCTGTGACTTAGGTAGAACATAGTGCATGGGTTAATCAACTCATAAGTCTTTCCCATATTTAGTACATTTGTCTACAGTACGTAGTAATAAAGTACAATGAAGAACAACATATAAAGTAGATCTAAAATGTCATCTCAAAAAGCCTTAGTGTTCTTAACCTCTTTTGAAGGCTCCTTTCCTTTCTGTATAGGTCCTTATATTGCCCTCAACACTGTAGTATCTGAGCACCTGCCAACAGTTCATTAAGTTACGTGACTAATGCCTGTTACAGTGGTCCATTTTCTTCTTCATCTCCCCAAGGGAAGCACTTTGTGCACTGTAGTGTTTTGTCTTAGAAGGGTATTGTTTTGGGTGGTGTTCTTTTTAAATCTTTGCTATGTGATTGCAAGGGAATTGGATCATTTGCAAGGTCAGGGTCATTTATTTTTCCTGGCGTTGGCTAGAAAGTGGATTTGTACAAAACTTAAAGGTGTAGATATGCACAATGCTTCACTGTCAAGTCAATAACAATGTGCTAGCAAATCACCTTGAAACATGTTAGTAGAAGTACCAAGTCCATCACCATTTTCCTTCTCTAAAAAATCTGCCCTTGGTGCATTGTGAAAAGATGCTTTGTTATGGGATGCCATAATGACTGAAAATGAGAAATATTTTCTAAAACTGTCAAAAAAAATCTCCCTATTCAAAGAAACCTTTATTTTGTGGTGTCTCAAAAAAGTGAAACATTTCAGGGTTTCCCTCAGACTGGTGACTTCCCACATCAACAAACCACTCAGCTGTGAAAATTGCAACTTTATTTAAAAAAATGCAACTTTGTTGCCTGTGGAAATCTCTGTTTTTTTTCTCATTTAGAAAAATGTTTATCTTCCCGGTGAAAAGCTTTGTTCCTTAGTGGAAATGCCCACATCCCAACCTGGAGCAAACCTCAGATTTTGCACTCCTCAAATGTGCAGTTTTTAATAGCTTCAACTCCCAGCTTATTTTAACCCTTTGCTTTGTTCATTATTCTTACATTTGCTGAAAGATTTCAGCTTTCCATGGACTAGCTCAGAGAATAGGTGGTTTTCATTGTCTCTGCAACATGCTGGAGTTCATTGCTTTCACAAATGGCTTCAAGGAAGTGGACTATATCCTCATGCAGTAAGCTATCACATCAAATCTTCCTGTCTTTGCAATTCTGATCAGTTCTCTCTTGGGGTGGGATGTGGCAGGTGCAGGGGTGGAGGTGTGTGGGGGTAGGGCCTCCAAGCCTCACTTAGATCCTCAGAATACACTCTTTATCCTGCGTCTAACGAAGTGGGTATGCACCCACGAACGCTTATGCTCCAGTACTTCTGTTAGTCTATAAGGTGCCACAGGATTCTTTGTCAATTTTTACAGATCCAGACTGACACAGCTACCCCTCTGATACTTGACTCTTTATACTGTGCCATTTATACACCATCACCTTCTCAAAGTCATCACAATGGTCATCCCAAAATTCATCTTGCCCTAGAACCAATTAGTGTGTACGTTTAAGGGGGCTGCTAAAGAGGAACACATGGCTAAGAACGGGGCTAAAGACATCTCCTCTGGCCCATGAGCAAAGGACCTGAATAAAGTTGATTGAAAATGTTGAATCCTGAAATTATTCGACAAAATAAAAGGGACTCTTTTTCCCCCCCAAAATATCACAAAAATATTCCTCTTTTTTATATAAAATTTGGATTTTCTTTTGTAAACAGTGGTAGTCACTGTTAAAAAGTCAACATAATTAGCTGGTGCATTGTTATGGAAAATTTTAACTTGTCATAAAACTGAAAACTCAAAATTTTAACTGAAAACTTAAAAAAAAATAGACAAACTGAAAATCCAAAGCTTTTTGGACAAAAACTGCTAAAAATTGTAAAATAATTTAGTTTTTGATGAGATTTTTCATTTTGGAGGTTTTCATTTTTCTGATGAAAACTTGAAAATTGTAGAGGAAAGCAGGCACTTTTTGTGAAACTGTTCAATTTGTTGAAGACCCAATTTCCAAAGGAAAATTTTTAATGGAAATTTTTCAGCCACCTCTAGCAATATCCCTACACTTGGTATCTCCTATACCACTGTGAGGTAACTGTGGGCTAATATTTACAGTATTTGCATTCACACAACATTATTTTTTTCCCCATTCACTAACAAGGCAAGAAACTATTTAATGACTGTGGCAAAGTAATCACATGTTCTGTCTATATCACCATCGTAAAAAGCATTGATGTGATTCCTTGCTTTGATATATTGGGCAGACTGAAGTCTGCATTATATCCACTTCATCCCATTCTCCTTCCAAACCGGGACTATCAACAAAACATGGCTTTGTGAACGTTTCTTTTTAGGCATTCACTAATTTAATATAGAGAGGTAGAAAAGAGTTAGGGCAAGATACCATTCTTATGAAGAATTGATCTGACAAATCTCTGTAGAATAAAAGAAATATCAGAAAATTTAGTCTGTTCAAAGCAATTTACTTGGAAAAAAAGATTGAAAATTGTGAATGAAAAGAATCAATAGCCATATGGAGGAATACAAAACAAAAACCATTTCTTAAAATCTTGCCATTTATCTGACTATAGGTTTTCATAAGTTAAATGTATTAGATTGAATCTAGGTAAATTTGACAAGAATTGAAGGCATTTCTCAAAATGGTAATGCACTGCTATTTAGACAGATTGCTTTTTCCTTTTGTAAAGGAAAAAGTTCTTTGTAAGAACTAAGTGCTTAATTTTGCCTTTTACATACAGGTGCTGATCCAAAATCCATTAAAGTCTTTCCACTGGCTTCAATGGGCTTTGGATCAGTCCCACGGCCCATAATAAGAGACAGTACAGAGCCACTTCGCTCCCACAGCTCCTGGGCACATCCAGCACCTACATCCCTTTATAGGAGTTATCCTGCCCCATAGGTGATACATAAGGAGAAAAGCCATGGTCCTGCTTCCTCTCCACCTATCTCTGACCCCTTTGAAATATCATGCAACTGCAGGAGAGTAAAGAGGCAACTGCCCCTGTATTCCTCAAGTCACACAGACTGTGACTCTGCTCTTATGCTACTCTACTCTGCACACCCATGCAAGGGCCAGGCAGAATCTGATCTGCTCAGTTTTAAAGGCAAAGCTTAATTTGTTAGCTGTGTCTCTTCCATATCATCCCATACAATCACCAGCTAAACCATACGGGCTGCTTTCAGTATTGACACGTTCCTTCTCCATTAACATGGTCTTGATATTTCCCGAGGTCATCATTCCCATGGCTGAATCTCTCCCTGCAAACGAAGGATTCTCTTCAATCCTTTCTTCTGGCCTAAATACTTTAATAGAGTTTCTGGCTTTCCTCCTATGGAATTTGATTGGTTTGCTACCTTCAGTCCTGCCCTCATATCTGCCCTTGGTGCTGGGGGAGTGGAGTGCTGAGCTGAAGTTAACCCATTACTTGATGGTGGCTAGGTAGTGCCCATGTCTCATTATCACAGAAGGGGAAAAAATAACTTACACACAGTATTTACAGATAATATATTTGTCCTTCTATCATGAGTGAAACCTGCAATTAAAGATATTGTGATAAAAAGGTCATTTTTGTTGCTAATGAGGCAAAAAGTTCATCAGGATGGTGGGACGAACACATTGGTGGCTGCAGTTCTTCAGGGAGTAGCAGAACATCATTGCTATTTCTAGGTTTCCATTCAGAAATATGAATGATTGCATTTTGCATTGCTTTCTATTGTCATAAAAGCTTATAAAGTTACATATTAAAACAAAGATCCTTAAATGCAGGGGAAATGGAAAATACAGTTGGTTTGGAAGTTTGGTTTCAGTTAAGGTTTCCAGTAATTGGAGTTGGATTTTAACAGTCTACTGAAGAGATCTCAATGAACATTTTTTTGTGGTGAACCAATGATCACCTAGTTAATTGCATCAGTTGTCTCTGCATTGGATCAATAGAACCACTTGTCTCATTATTTCCATAAGATTAATTTTTGCTCATCACTTTATAGTAAAAACTTGCTGTTTCCCCACCACTGTAGAATGACAAAGGGGAATTATAAGAAGTAGAGAGCATAATGATTGCCATTTAAAGAATGAACCTTGGGAAGTGTTGTCAAACATTGACTTTTAAAAGTAACCATGGTATGCTGAAGAACTGCTAAGTTTGTAATTGAAGAATGACAGCATTTGTCTCCATACAGCATTTGTCACAATTAGAAACACATTTTTAATAATTTACAATTGTCAGAGTTGACAGAAATGTGTGATTTACAAGGTTGAGCACAGGACATGGAGCCTGGAACTTCTATGGTCTCATCCAAGCTCTAACAACAACTTCTCATCCAAGAGCAAATAATTTTTACCTATATGCCTTCATTACTTCTTTTGTGAAATAAGAATGATAATAATTCACTGGGATGTGAGAAGGAGGAGTTAGTGGATCTGAAAGTGGACTGAAGATGTACTAGTAATAGTACTATATAAGTGCTGGTAATTATTATTATTGGTAAGCTACTACTGGCATAGAAGTTCAGCATACTGATATAGCTGAAGTAGCAAATAGCACAAATTATGTCTATGAGCATAAAGAAATATCATAACTGGAGGGAATATATTCATAAGGTGATTGTGTGATTTTACTTGGATCAGAGATATTCCATCTGAGAGTGTGGGTCCCAGAGACCTCTACCAGTAACAGTGTTCATTTTGTAAACACCAAACTGTCCCTGCCCACAGGTATATGGGATCTTGGGGAGCAATTACCACACAGGTGGGGTGCCAATTAATTTCTTTATTAAAGGAAAAAGGAAGCGGTGGGAATTTAACAATGAAATACGATGGGATGGGGTGTATAGGGTGTTTACAATAGACAATGATGGGGGGAGTTCTTCTTATTGAACAGTGTAGGGAGTTCTAACAGTGGGGTACAGTAAGTGGGGTTCAGCACAATGGGATACAGTACAGTCAATAAGCAACTCAACTTTATATAGGTTTTGCAGCATGAGCTTTCGTTGGGTGAATACCCACTTCTTCGGATGCATCCCACGAAAGCTCATGCTGCAAAACGTCTGTTAGTCTATAAGGTGCCACAGGATTCTTTGCTGCTTCTACAGAACCAGACTAACACGGCTACCCCTCTGATACTTAACTTTATATAGGAACAACTTTAGATACAGTGTGGAATGCAAAATGTACCCAAAAGAAATGCAAAGTAAAATGGTAGTTTCAATGCAAATACAAAGTATATCAGGAAAGTGGAGGCAACCAAAGGGGTGTTATAACCACAAGTAAAATGTGAATCACAGTGCAATGATACAATATGGGTGATAAGTGAAATTATGCAATGTAACAGTATAAAAGAAAATTAATGACTTAATCTGTGAGGCTGTGATAGCAGATAATCTGCAAGAGTGTACCTAAAGGCTGGGTCGAGAAACAGGAGTGTGGGGGGGATGAATGATCAGTGGCAACTGATGAGAGGAGAGTACAGCTGCAAGCAGCGAGAGACTCTGAAGCCCTGCGGGGTGAAGCCCAGAGCAGTCTTCAGGAGCCTGCGGGCTGGATGTACGGGAGACAAGAGCAGCTGGAGCGCACTTAAGGGGAGTCTGGGAGCAGCAAGAGGGGAGGGCGCTGAACGTGCAAACGATGGGAAGGCACGTGGAGAATGGGGGAGACAGCTGAGGGAAGAAACAGGTTGCAGCAGTGGAGAGCACTTCAGGGAAGCTGTGGAGCAGCGGGGTGAAGACAAACGGAGCAGTGTGATGGTGATCTTCGGTAGGGGAGGGGCAGCGGAGAAGCGGAAGCACGAACACAGGGGATACAGGGAGAGGCAGCAGAGAAGTGTAAAGAAGGGCTAGAGGGAGGTTTAAGCAACAAGCGGACACCCCACAAAAAAAAAAAGGAAAGACGCAGCAAAGGGTTTGGGAAGTTACACAGGAGGAGAAGCAGCAAGGGGTTTGGGAAGTTCGGAGGGTGATGCATATGCGGGGGAAAAAGCAGCAAAGAGTTGGGAAGTTCGGGGAGAGTGCAGATACAGGGGAAAAAGCAGCAAAGGGTTACAAAAGGGAGACACGGAGAAGTACACAGAGGGGGAGATTGGAGCGGGGGAAAAACAGACACGGGAAAGATCAGGGAGAGATCGGGACAGCGGGAAGACGAATTCAAACTGCAAAAACCTTATCTATCGTCTAACTTAATCAAACTTTTATAAAATGACAAGCAGCTTATACAAAGTAACAAAACAGGTACAGAATACAACCAGGCAATGGCTTTTTTAAATCTATCTTAACCAAGGACTAGGCAAAACAACAAATATCACAATTCTAAGCAAAACTATAACAAACAACTATACAGAGCAACAAAACAGCAAACTATAGCAAGGCAGGTGAAACTTACAAGTGCTACAATCTTAGCAAACTATGACTTATTAGACTAAAAAGCAAAACCTATGGTGCACCTTATGCTATGGGGAAGTTACAGAGGGCAGAGTGGTATGTGCCCAGGATACAGCTCCCAAGGCAGCCCCCAAGGAAGCCAAGGGATGGTGGCTGCAGCAGTGGATACGGCTGAAAGCAGTGAGCCCCGAAGCAAAGCCCACTGGAGCAGAGCTTAGAGGCGGCACAAACTTATTTTTAGCGGCAAAGCGCCGCGGAGTTTAAGAGAGGTTTTAAGACACAGACCAAGGTTTAGCTTGAGTCTGTGTGCTGGGGAAACAGAGTCAGCTGCTAAAATAATAAAATAAAAGTATAGAAAGTTTCACAGAGGGATTCTTACCAGTCCCCAAGGCAGCAGCAAAGGCAGAAGCAGCAACAACATCAGAAGAAGCAAGGAGGACACGGTATGGTCTCGATAATTAGGAGGTCTCTCAGGCAGCAATTCGTTCTTCGGGGGGAGGGTTAAAAATGGGGGTACGCTCAAAAATAAAACGAGAGCAGAGAAAGGACCCCCCAGAACCTCTGGCTGATCAGACCAGGCAGCAATGCAGGAACCTTTCTGATGTTTGTTTCAAAATGCCTGTTTTTTAAAGATAAACTCAGGCAGTTTCCCGCCAGTAATCCTGATAGGCTCCCTCTGTCACAGGGGAGGAGACACAGGGAAAAACTGCAGGTGAGCACAGAGACTTGCCTGGGCAGAGTCCTGGACAATAGGTGTGAGTTCACACCTCAGGACTCAAAAGCACATGAGGCCTATGACTCATGCCCAGGATCTCAAAAACACATTAGGTCTTGCAGCTCTGGACATTGCCTACCCTACACAAAGCCCAGGTTTAACAAGGTGATAACAGGACCAACCCTTTGAACAGGGCAGTGGTCCCACTTAGCACGCAGCACAAGTGGCCATTCCTTTGAGAAGGGCAATGACTCTTGGTAAACGACTTAAGGGGCCCTCCCTTTGAGAAGGGCAGTGGCCCTGGTAAACAACTTAACAGCCAGCAACTTAACAGGGAGGGGCGGCCACAGGAGGAGAACAAAAACAAAATGGAATAGGGGGAAAGCTGTAACAGACACAAACCTGGGTTAGAAAACAAGTCAAGAGAATATCATTTAGTGAGTTTCTCTATATGCTAAAGGGGCCCATTTTATTTTGTGAGGGAAATCCATAGGAGTGTTAAAGCTTCTTGTATCTTGTTCTCTGGAAAGAGAGAACTGTGCAGACATTCCTAACCATGAGAACCACACAAAGAGGACATTGTCTGCTCCTTTGTCTCTCCAGTTATATTTGGGCTCAGAAAGCTGCCATGAGAGGGTGTTTCACTCTTTCTTCCACAGTGACTGAAAGGGATTTGCTAAAGTCACCTTTAGCTAGCTCTTTCTCTCTGTACAGGACACTTTTTTTCTACCCTCTGGAAGACTTCTTGGTGTAATGCTTTGCAAGTTGCCATTGTTTTACTAAATGTTGTCTTTGTCAAAGGAAGCTCCTTCCTGACTGGAGTTACTGGATGCAGTCCTCTCTGGTCAAACAGAAAGGCTTCTGGCAGCAAAGTGATTTTAAATGATTTTCTGGACACTTTAAGGTTTTATTTCTTCTCTTCAAATTAGTCACACAATCTGCTACTAAGATATGATTCTAGATTTTATAACGTAAGGTCGTTTGATATCCCTCACCACATGGGGTAATCATGCCAAATGGGGTATGGGGCTTTTTCATTCTAAGGCCTCAAAGAGCTTAGTCAGTGCAGAGGTCGTCAATAGACCCCATGGTGTCACGCCTTGCAGTTCACTGCCCTATAATGGCCTACATGCAGCTGACTACTAGAGTGTGAAATCTACGGTCAAACTTTCATGGTGAAAGGACCTCTCAAGAAATTATAGAAATACATCTCTGAAGAAAGGCCAGCAGAAGTTATTTTGTGAGCAGTTTTTATTATTTTGTGTTATTAATATAGGCAGATCTGGCTGGGGCAACCCAGAAGGACTGCATCATCTTCCCCACCTTCTCCCAACCCCATAGAAGCCCTTCTCTGAGTATAGCAAATTTCCACAGGTAGGGAGAAAGCGGGGTCATGAGGGTCAGCTGCTTTCCTCAGCATTGTCCCGCACAATGCAAACTCCCTGCTCTCTCCCCACTGTAGGGGAGGGGTTGTGGCCTGGAGGACGGGCACCTGAAGAAGCCCTGTTGGGAAGCAGAGTGGTGGTATCGGGATTTCATGTGGGTTTCTCTGGCCTCATCTGATCTCAGAGGTTTTGCAGGTTTAGGGAGTTAAGTCCCCTGTTATTTCTGTGTGGGGACTCACCCTGGTCCATCGCCCAACAGAATAAAGTGTCAGAAACTCTAAATCGGAACTCATGTCAGCTCTTGTCCCCTGTGAGGTGTTTTCTGGATAAGGGATGACTTGTCTATTATTCCTTATCTCTTCAATTGTCACTGTTTGACAAGGACAATGTACAGGGACCCAATGAATAGCTTCACTTGGCTCCTCTTGTCCAAGGAGGAAAGCGAACTACTTTCTTCAGTAGCAGGAATTGTTTTCATCCTATTTTCCTTAGAGGGAAACTGCCCTTTCCTTTCCTTGGAGGAAAACTGCCCTTCATGTTTTTTGCTACCATTCATGGGGTGATAAATGGGACAACTGAGTTAATGCGGTTCTGAAGTAGGCCTTCAATCCTCTTAAGTCAGAAATGAAAAGGAGTTTGGTAATCACAGACTAAGGGCCTGTCCTACTCCCACCATCACAAAACTACCATACAGCTTGTCAAAAATCAACACAACTGATAGTTTTAAAGAATAAAATAACTGGTTTTATGCCTAATTACAACTGGTAGCCCACTAACTCTCCTTTGTCCTATGACTGATGAGGTGTTAATTGCCCACTTCATTTTGAATGGTTTCTTGCAACATGTGTTAATTCCTTATGTGAGACAATCGGTTCCACCTTATATTTAGCTATGACACTCTGATTACCTTTTCCAGACCTCAAGAGGAGCTGAAAGATCCCAACACTCTTCATAAACTATGCACAAAAAACAGGAATAAACTATGCACAAAAAACCATTGCAATGCAGCCACCTCTGATGTGGAACAGAGCAGCTGTTAAATTCAGCAAACAACATTGCATGATAACAAAGTGAAGGCTGAACCGCATGCCGAATTTAAGTATACTATATGGAATACTCTGCTCGGGCATTAGATCAGTACTGATTCATTGGGAAGAGTGCCATCTGATGAATCACCAAAACAACTTCAAGCAACACCTTCAGTTTTTTATAGTGGACTGAAATCACAACTCCAAGTCTTGGCTGCCAAAAGTAAGCCTTTCATCTGGATATGCAAGGTTGCTACAGACTCACTTCCAGGATGGGATTTAGGTGCATTGGCAGAGTTGTTTGTACACTTTGATAGCACTCAACTTGCTAGGAACAGGCCCCTAAAATTATTTCTTACAAAAGTAAAATTATTCTGTCCAAGCCTGCCCTTGATATTATATGCACAATTTCCACTACCTTCAAAGACAATTCTTCTATGTTTGTGGGAGCAGAATTTGGCCTCTTGTGCAAACAATGCACATTGAAACGGTTTTGGTACACTTATGTGGCCACTTGGCTCTTTCCTAGTGTGAGCTCTATTGACAGTGTTAACCAAACACATTTTAAGGATATTTTCAGGTGAATATAAAAGTTACTGGAAGCTAATGCTGAACCAAGCTTGAAGCTAAGTAGAATCAAGGTCATGATTACCCAGTAAGATCAAATGTAGACGAGTATACAAACTTTGAGAAAGAACTTAAATTCTGCATATTTAAATAGTTATTGCCCTACAAGTTGCATTGAGACTCTCTATAAAATACAGCTCCCTTTGCCAGTAAATCAAGCTTATAAAAATGATAATTGTGAAGTGCAGTTGCTAACCATATCAAGAGAAAAGGGATTTTGCATGTAATAGAGATTCTTTTCAATGATAAATTTTCTAGCTCCTGGCTATCGTGTATGAGCTCTATTAACTGCCAATAAATTGCTCATCATTAAATTTAGTTCACTCTTCTTAATTAGGCCAGGGTTTTTTTCTAAACCTCCCCCCTGCCCACACACGCACACACACCTTAATATGGAAAGATATTTGAAATCCCAATGATCCTAGCAGCTGCTTCAGATGCACTACAATGGTGTCACTTTTGGAGTGACACTGCACAGCCACAAATGATTGAAAAGACTATGCATAAAACAAGATCAGGAATTGAACCACGAAATGGAAGGGTCGAGTTTTAGCCAAGGAAAGTATAATATCAACTATTAAACTCTTGCAGAGGCTCTGTAGTTTAGTTTAGTTAAGTAAAAAAAAATGTATGCAATGAAAGGTGCATTTGAAGGAACTAAATTAGGCACCTAACTGGACTCTGGATCTCCCTCATCAGTACTCTAACTGCCAGGCTATTGAGTCACTCTCATTTTTTTTCTCTATTCCAATGACTCCCTAAGTATTTATTTAAAGTGGAACAGGGAGCCCCGTATTAGAATATCCCATAGGTCAGTGGTTAGAGTAGGAGACCCCTGTTCAAATCTTTTTGCCCCTAAGGCAGAGGAGGGAATTGAACCTGTGTCCTCCTGTGAAGGTCTAAGGGATACCGTTTGACTGAGGTCAGAGGTTAGCAGCTGGCTGGCTGATTAGCCCTGACTGTTGCACCTGGGAAAAGATCTGCAACTTAATTGGCTGATCCTTATAACATGGAGAGGAGGAGTTTCAATATCTGCCAGAGGCTGCAGCTACAGGTGGGAGGTATTGTTCCCAGAAACAAAAATGGATGGAAGGGAGACTGTGGGGAAGTCCCATATCAAAAGGCTCTGAGGTAAAAGCCAGGAACTTTGGATTGAGGAATTTATGGTGCGTGAGGGACAGACCTGGGCAAGTTTTAATCTTGTTTGTTGAAGAGACTTGAAATAAAAGAAACCACAACTCCTGGCCCTGCTTGAAACTACCTTTCCTGGGGTCTGATTCAGTAGGTAGCCTCCAAGCACACTTACCTGATGAGGCCTCAAAGATGAGTTAGATTTTCCAGAATGTGTCTTCCCTTGATTCGTGGATTTCCCTGGGGCTTAGGTGGGATAGGCATCTGGATGCTTAGAGTGAGGCAGCAGTGAGAGTGGCCAGAGGCAGAACTGTAGGCAAGTAGGGAACTTTTACTTTGAAATTTTAAGCACCTGGAGGGTTAGGCAGATGCTGAGTGGTGGTATTGTGTAGTGTAGTGGTACCTAAATCTGGGGTTTAGGCACTGTGATGTTTTGGGGCTCACCCTGGCCAGTAAGAGGTTCAATCACTGTCTGCCTTGTAACCCTGGGTATCTTGTGGCTGTGCAGCTTAGTCCAGAACTCCTACCCCAACAGCCTGCCATCAGCCCACAAGCCTCAGCCTTGCTTTACCCAAGCAAGTGGGGAAGGGATAGCTCAGTGGTTTGAGCATTGGCCTGCTAAACCCAGCATTGTGAGTTCAATCCTTGAGGGGGCCATTTAGGGGCCTGGAGCAAAAATCAGTACTTGGTCCTGCTAGTGAAGGCAGGGGGCTGGACCCAATGACCCTTTAGGGTCCCTTCCAGTTCTAGGAGATAGGTGTATCTCCATTATATAAGTCAATTACCCCTTGCAGGCTGACCTTAGTATCTTCCAGTCCCAAATCATCCTACTGCAGGGAACAGTCCCTCTCACTGGAGTCTCCAAGAGATAGTGTTAGGTTTGCTACCTTTACAGAGACAGTAAAACACTCCAACTTGTTAGCTTTCTATGAGTGCACATTTTCCAAAATTTACACAGCACTGATGATTTATAATGAAAGCAAGACAAGCTTATTAACAAAAGAACATGGATTAACTGATACTAAGGGCTTGGCTACACTTACAAATTTGCAGCGCTGCAGCAGGGTGTGAAAACACACCCTCTGCAGCGCTGCAAATTGCGGCGCTACAAAGCGCCAGTGTAGTCAAAGCTCCCAGCGCTGTCCATTATTCCCCACAGGGAGATGGAGTACGGACAGCGCTGGGAGAGCTTTCTCCCAGCGCTGGTGCTTTGACTACACTTAGCGCTTTGAAGTGTAAGTGTAGCCAAAGCCTAAGTAAAAGATAGAAAGTAGAGATGGTCAGAACCCATCACAGGGATTAAATCCCTTGGTTCCTTTGACTCCTAAATTAAAGGCTAAAGATGGAGTCTCTCTTTGTTCCCCACCAGGATGTCTTTGTCTTACTAGTCAGGAAGGCTGTTACCTGTCAGCTCTGTGTTCTTGGGGAACCAGGGTGCAAAATCAAGCCTGTCTGACTCACAAAGGACCCCCACCCCCAGCCTCTGCTTGAACCAAAACGGATCAGAAGAAAGACTTACAAAAAGCAAGAAAAGGCAGTGGGAGACGCACCTAAACCCCTCCGGACAAGGGTGACAGGATTAAGGCAACTCCCTCAGCCTCATTTGCATCAAAGGTGGGACAGGGAAGCATTTCCATTAGCATACAGAATGGAGAACCGAGATTCCAAGGCAAGAACTGCACTGAACTCTGGGACCAGAAAAGCAGGGAAGCACTGCATGATGGGGGATCTCTGCTCCAGATGTTAATAAACCCAGGCCTGCACACACCCAGCTCAGTAGTTATCAGACCAATTCTAGTAATAAATCCTTTATTGGCATCCAAAATACTGAAGCTGCCTAATTGCATTGTGAGCTCCCTTGAAGGAACATTGCCCATAGCCGGAATGATCAGCTCCCATTGTCTAGCCTGAACAAAACAAATCTAGTGTTCTCCCTTGAACCGTTGTTGTTTCCCTACAAAAACCCCGATCTACGCTCAAGTCAGTGTTCTGATGCCTGGATCCAAAATCTACATCAGTTCCATCGGGACTTCATCTTCTCCTGACTGATTGTACTGGGGGCTCTGCCTGTCTCCAGCAGTCTGGACCGTCAGCTACTACCACCACCTGGGAACCTTTCCCGGTTCAACCTTCACAGAGTGGTGAGAACCCAACTTTCTCTCTCTCTCTCTGTTTGTTTTTCTTTTCTAAGTATAGTTTCTAACCCTGACTTGTGTGATCATGTATAATTTTCTAAACCTGACTTCTGTAATCAAATTAAAGCTAGATTTAATATTGTAACTGTTTTGTTTGTTTGGCTCTCCTTGCATGGTTATTACCTGGCAATAATTAACTTTTATGGTTAAGTTGGTTGCTTCCCTCCCTCCCGCTCTCTCTCTTTTGTGTTTTTGGCTTCCCCATTTGTTCTGCAGCAACACTCCTCTTACCTAAGCTAAAGATCCCAGTAGTACCCAAAAATTTTGTGGGGTTTGCTTATCCAGTGGGTTACTACCCAAACATCTGTAATGTGAAATTGGGGATGGGGAGGTGCTGAACCTGTGGCATAGGAGGGTGGCAGCTTGAAAGCGCTGCTCGACCCAACCTGCTGAGTCCAGGGGCATATAAGGGATTGGCTTGGGAGTGCTGATTGACCCGGTCCACTCAGACATGCTCTGTTAACGTGTGTGTGTGTGTTCATCAGATTCTGGGGCTGGATGAACCCAGCACTAGGGAACCTAGGTCCTGCAGGATAGCTCCACTGGGAGGGAACTATCAGAAGGGAGAAGTAGAGTGCCGTATGAAAACACAAGTGACACAAGCAGTACATTGATAGAATTTCAGAACCCCCACCCAGAAGAGTAACCCTAATACATGAGTAACGGGCCAGTCTGATAACAAGGCTTACTGAGATTCAGTCTCCTGTATCCCCCTGGGGCATGAGACAGGTGATAATTCTGCCTCTCGAGTTCAGGCGCACGATAACCCCCACCAGTTTAGTTCAATGGCTTTATTTACTGCTAATATGTAAATTGTGGTAAACACATGCTTTTGGTTAGGACAGACCTTTACCTGGGCTAGGCTGTCTGGTCTTAAATGTCTTCTAGTAACATCCTACAGAGGGAATTCATAACTTCACTTATGATGTTAACTCATGCATTTAATAGTGATATTAATAACCAATGTTGTTAGCATTCATATTATACTTCAGAAGACAAATTCTACAAATATTATTGCAGTAGTGTCTAGGGCGTGAATACAGGGGTGCCTAGGGTCACAGCCCCCTAAATACCTTTGTGTTTCTGGGCAAAAGCACATAGTATTATGTTAGAGACAAGGTTGGTAATACCTTTTATTGGACCAGCCTCTTTTGATGGAAAAGACAAGCTTTCAAGCTTCACATAGTTCTTCTTCAGGTCTGATAAAGGACCAGAAGGTCACAGCTAAATAACAACACTCCAAATAGTATTATGTTTTCATTTAACAGTGCATCACCTCCTGACAAAAAGCCACATTTACCCCTAATGTAACTTGACAGATTCCAGTGTAGTTGCACCAGAGAGGAAATTGTCAATATGTACATTTTATATTTCAAAATAATAAATGTATTGAATAATGTTCAGAAAAGATAATTATGATCCATGGGTACTGGCTCTTAATTGTTGAATAGCTTTGAACCTGCTCTATTATTAGGCATGGGTCTCATACAATAGGGCAAATACAGGTGCATTTGATGTATGCATTATCACTCACTTTGCATTGCTAACAGGCTCTCCTGATACCATTTAGGGTTCAGACCTAATCAGTCAGCACATTTCACACGTCTCCTGCAAGATGTGAATTTTTCCAGAGGAGAACACAGTGCTCCAGCACTGGACTGTACAGCAATTGTGATTGCAGGGATTCCCAATTGTCAGTGCTGGAGGCTATCAAACCATGTGACTTTTCCCATGGGGTATAGTTAGCAAGCCTTCCTGACAGAGGCTGGAGGCATGAAGAAATCAGATTCTTCAGAGCTAAAATTTTTGCATATGCATAAAGATAGTTTCCACCTATCTGCTGAATAATTAAGAACACGTAGTTTAAAAATGTTTCATACCTCCTGTGAGTGCTCTCTGCTTCTATTTGGCCTGATCCTGCACAGTTAATCAATGGGAGTTTTCTCAGTGACTTCAGTGGGAGTTGAGCCTGCTCAGTGCCTTGTGTTTCTGGGACTTGTATGAGCAGGTGAAAAAAAATGCAGTAATGATTGCAGTTTACAGTATTGTTTACAGCAGCTGCTCCATGACAACATGGCTCTGATGGTAGAACTAGTGTTATATGTACTGCTTTTTCAGCTGAACATCCCGCCACTTCTACCAAGCTAATAGTTCTAGAAAACTTTAAACAGCCCCTTCAAAATGTTTCATTTCAGAGATTGTGGAAGTGTTTTGTTATCTTTAGATTACGTGTGTGTGTGTGTGTGTGCTTGTCTATGTATATATACACAAAAAATGAACACTTGAGTCCAGAATATAAGATGTATAATGTGGAATAGAAAAAGTGTTGCATAAAGAAAACAAGTAATATCAAATATTTTCTAATCTTTTCTCCATATTTTTGAGATGTGTGTGGGGGTTCAGAATGTCTTAAGTTTACTCCCGACGCCCCAGCTTAAATTTTATATATAAAATCATAATAAAATAGATTCTACATGATTCTTGTCCAAATATACTTTAATTATTCAGTATTTGGTTCCACAGTAATTTTTTCTGGAGAAATATATTTTATATTTAGAAGAGCTATATTACATAGTTAGAGGAGTACCCTAGCTTGTTTATAACTATAGCAGGATTATAAAAAGGATGCCTTTCCATGTGTCTTGAGGGGCTGATAAAGCCAAAGAGGGAGAAGAAACTAGGGAGTAGTTACTGTCTGAGTCATCTTCCACTTGAATCTGGACAGATTTGTTACTGGAAATTTGCACCCAATGTAATATTAGTTGATCTATCTGTAACTCCCTTTCTGTGGCTACAATATCTCACCCCAAATGCAGACTCAGAGCTAGGACCACTTGCTTCCTGGGAAGAATAATGCTACTGTTGGAAAGAGAGAAGCTGGAGGAGTTTTGCCAAGTCTCCTTCTCTCTGATAGTGGGTGTTCCACAGGGCCGGTGCAACCATTAGGCGGTCGCCTAGGGTGCTAGGATTTGGGGGGCGCCATTTTCTTCGGCAGCGACCACGGTGGCCGGATCTTCGGCCTCCCTGGTCGCCGCTGGCATTTAGGCAGAAGGAGCTAGGGCAGGGGAGCGGGGGGAGGGCTGCCTCCAGCAAGTAACGGGGGGGGGGGCGGCACGCAGGGGAACTCCCCGCCCCAGCTCACCCCTACCCCGCCTCCTCCACGAGCACGCCGTGGCTGCTTCACTTCTCCCACCTCCCAGGCTTGCGGCACCAATCAGCTTAGGCACCGCAAGCCTGGGAGGCGGGAGAAGTGAAGCAGCAACGGCATGCTCGGGGTGGAGATGGAGCAGGGGTAAGCTGGGGCAGGGGGTGTGTGCCTCAGGGCGGAGGGTGGGGAGCTGCCGCAAGGGGGGCGCCTCAGGGCAGAGCAGGGGAGCGCCTCAGGTTGAGGGGGGGGAAGGGCGCAAGGTGGAAGTTTTTGGCTAGGGCGCGAAACATCCTTGCACCGGCCCTGGTGGTCCAAGATCCATGTCAGTTCAGACACAGGGGTGAATTTTCCAATGGACACATGGGTCTAGGGTGTTGACCCCATGTCAGTGAACTCCTGGATTAAAGAATTAGGAGGAAACTAAGTATACATCTCAGTGGTCCCTATAGCAAGTTTTGTTCACCCCCTCCCCCCACATAGAGGAGCACATGACTCACTGCGTGGAAACACTCTATAACACCAGAAAGACAAAGCCCTGGAATCTGAATATATATTATAAAGCAAATGTCTATTTATATAAATATACGGTATATATTTTTAAATATATAGAAAAGGAGCTCCTCTCAACAAGGACAATGGAACAGCCATTGAACATACCATTACATGAAGGATTTCTTTTCCAAAAAGTGGTGTCCAAATTCTTTAAACTATTTTAATAACAGTGTTCCAATTGGTGATTGTTAGCCAAAGAATCTTTTTGTAGTACCACTTATATGAACACACTTTTGATTAATCTCATTCTCTTATTTCTCCCTCTGGACACTGCAAGACATATTTCTCCTTCTGGGCCTTACTGATTTTCCTGGGAGCTCTTGTACACATCCCTCCCAATAAAACAACTGCAAAATATGGCTTTTAAATGGTCAACTGAAATCATATTGCTTCACCGTGCTTGTCTCTTCTTTCAAAAACTAGATGCCCTCCAGGTCTTATTTCTTCCCATCAATGTTTTGTCTCAATGGGTTACAGCAGCATAATAATCAATAGCTAGCTTTCTCACTTCTAAAATCTCCTGTGATATATTGGGTTGTTTGATGGAATATTAGGCATATTGAAAAAGTGTCTAAAAATCAGAAAGGAATTGCTTTGGATTTTAAATTGTATCTAGGAGACAAATTGAAGTTCATTCCTCTTTTTGGTTTACACATTCCACATGCAGTCTGACTTTTCAGTATTTATCTTGTTTTTTCACTTTAATGATCAAAATATCCCCAGAAGATTAGCAGTGATATTTAAATTGAAGCTAAAATTCAGAATTAAATTTACACTTACTCCACCGACAAGTCAATGTTAATCACCAAGCAAAGAGTCTAGCTGTGAATCAAAAGGCATAAAAATTGTCCTAAATTTGTCAATAGATTCATTATTTTTCCCACTGAGGTTTTGATAAGGCATAATCCCCTGCATGTTGCAATTTAACAGCACAATAAAAGGCTCATTTCTCACACATCATTAGTGTCCAAGAAAACAGTAATGCATGGAAATGGAAAACATATTAGAATTTTGAGCCATCCCCACTTCGTTTCCCCTTCCAGGTAATCTTAAATAAATCACAAATGTGGTTGAACACTTGACTAAAGGAAGCTATTGTGGGTTTTATGAATAACCTTTGCCAAGTCAGGATCAGGAAAATTCAGTGCTTGGGCCCCAAAAATGTAACAATCTTTCAATGTGCTGAACAACTTTGCATCCCACTGAAACCAGTGAATGTTTAGGGGACTTGGCCTTTGTCAGGATGCACAGAGCACCTTTTAGGAATAGGCCTCCCAGCTGTAACTGAGATTTATAATCATATTTAGTTTACTTTGCTTCCTTTCTGACTGCAGCAATGGCTGTAGTTTTCAAACAGTTGGGTGTATGTGCTGTAAAGAATTGCGCCTGCTGTGTTCTAAAGGATAAAGTTGCAAGAGAAAAAATAAAGTTTTAGATGTCATGTTCAAGTCTCATGTTCAAGTTTCATGTCTTCAGTCTTTCATCTTTATGTGTAAATGATGTCTTAGGCCTTTTATGAATAATTAGTGCACAGTAGTTAATTGACAAAGGAACTATGGATGAAAGTTTACTTTGCTGTAATTAAATGAAGCTAAAAATGTCAACAGTGGCTGTACCACTAAATAGGCTCTGACTAGACTTTTTTTTGGGCAAAACAGGTTTGATCAGAAATACTAGCATGGCTGAAGTTCAGGATTTCTTTCTGCTCCAGCAGCTGGGGAGAGCTAGAGCATAGGGGCACTGCAACCCTTCATCCTTTTTACCTATCCACACCCACTGCTCCAGAGGCCAAAGTGGGATAGGAGATGCCACAATGACTCTACTCCACCCAGCAATTTCTTTACATAGGGGGAAATGGATCTTCTGCTGGTCAGTTAAACCAGATTTTGGGCTCCCTTGTTCATACCTTCCCCTCCCCCTATCTTTCTCAACCTTGCCTACTGCGTCTGGCCTGCCCGGTATCTACCTGCTCTCCTAGGATCTGTGTAGTGCCTTCCTGGCAGTTTGGGGGATGGGGAAGATGGTGGCACAGAGACAGATGACCACTCCTCCCACACACACTTCTGAATGGGAAGGTTGAGTTTCACCCACAGATGGTCCCTTCCATGCATGGATCACAAAGAGATGATCCTAGCTTATATCACTTCAATTTTTCAAATATTTTGTGAGGTATGCATGTGTGCTCTGTATCTCAGTGAGTCTGATTTCCCTGCTCATGCCCATAGGTGAATAGTATAACCTCAGTCTCCAAACTGTCAGAAATCATGGAAAAGACAAAAAGACAAGAGAAAGTTTGGCACAGTTATGGGTGTATAAATAAAAGGTTTGTCAGGTTCAGATACTAAACCTGAAATAGAGAGGTTCCATTGCCACCTCTGCCCTGATATTGTCCTATGGCTGTCCCTGATCAGAAGACCATTAACAACTGCATAATGCCAGTTCTGGTATTAATATAGTAATACCATATTAAACTGTGCCAATAGCAGCTCTGGAAGCTTACTGCCTCCTCTGCCTTCCCTTCCTTCTCTGTCACTGAGCTGTTGATTTACTTTTGTATATACAGCAAAGAGTCCTGCGGCACCTTATAGACTAACAGACGTATTGGAGCATGAGCTTTCGTGGGTGAATACCCACTTCTTAGGATGCATGTAGTGGAAATTTCCAGCTATATTTTGTATATAGTTGTTATAACTATAAAGGGAAGGGAAACAACTCTCCTGTATACAATACTGTAAAATTCCTTCTAGCCAGAGGCACCAAAATCCTTTTACCTGTAAAGGGTTAAGAAGCTTAGGTAACTTGGCTGACACCTGACCCAAAGGACCAATAAGGGGACAAGATACTTTTAAATCTTGGGGGGGGGATATTTTGGGGGAAGAGGGACTCCAAGTGGTCCTTTCCCTGTTTCTTGTTAAATCACTTGGTGGTAGCAGCATACCAGGTTTTAACCTAAACTGGTAGAAATAAGCTTAGGGGGCTTTCATGGGGGTCCCCACATCTGTACCCTAGAGTTCAGAGTGGGGAAGGAACCCTGACAATAGTGCTGTATGTTTAAAAGTATAATGGATGCAAATGATCTACTACAGCATTTTGCTGCTACCACTTGATCAGTCACATGAAAGCTGCCATTTTGGATTCTCTAAGAAGGAATCCTCATGGTTCCTTTCTATTTTGTTTTTAAAGGGAAAAAACTCCATTCAAGCATTTTCACCTGGACATTGTGGCCTTGTAGATAAGGTACTATACAATACCAGGATTGGAAGGGACCTCAGGGAGTCATCTAGTCCCACCCCCCAAACAGCTTTTTGCCCTAGATGGCTCCCTTAAGGATTGAACTCATAACGCTGGGTTTAGAAGACCAATGCTCAAACCACTGAACTATCCCTCCCCCTATCATGTAGCTGAGTTCAATTGCTCACTCTCTGGCCTAGCTGGGACTGTGCAACGTCAGGTGCTCAACTCCTGGGAGGGAATGCTGTGTGGTGACCCATGTGGTCTACAGGGCAGTGCTGACACACTGCAAAAACTAGAAAAATGTTTACCAGAGGGCAGAAGTTTGTCTAAGATGTTAATGAAACTTGCCAGCTTTCAAAGACAAACCCCATGTCTTCCACAACAAGCTCCTCATTTAATTCTTCTTGTCACCACTTCACCAGCAGGTGTTGGCTCTTATACCTTTTGGACTTGGTAAGCATCTCCTTCAAGGAGAGGATGGAAGCTTATAACCTTATTCCATTTATGTAGGGTACTCTTTGGGAAGATTCTCATCCTTTAGTGGCACCTGGTTGGTAGGTGGGGCAGTTGTCACTCTGGAACTTCCATGTTATCTATAGCTCAAGAACAAGAGAGGCTCCAATTTTCAATGGTAGAACAGACAAGGATCCAAAGGGCTTGTTTATGCTGGATAAGTAAATTTACCTTAATCTTATTTAAATCAACATCTTATGGAATCTACTGCATCACCATTGCCGAAGAATGGGAAGTGTATTTCATGCAGTAGAAAGGCAGAAGTCCTTTGTCACCGTGCAAATCCACATAACATGTCTAAGAGCCTGAGTCTGAAAATGAGATGCTAGAAAAATGTTGTTTAGCCCTTTGAAGAAGAAGTTTGTGCTTGGTCTTATGAAAAAAATTGTTTGCATTTCATCATGGAAAATTCCTTAAAAGTTTGCATCAACCTGTGGAATTTATTTATCATGCTAGTTATCTCCAGCACCATTTAGTGTCTTTGCAATAAACTAACCTCAACAAGCCTAGAAACTACTGACAGATTGGCATTAAAGAACCATGCATGCAAGCAGAGCAGCTGTCTGTTAGTGGCTGTCATTCTATAGAATTAAAAAAAAGATGATGGGGCTGAACAGCATGAGGGGACACTGTCCCCAGGCCCACTTTCACTTCACTGAATGAGCTGCAAAAAGACCTAGAACTACTATAGAGCTACAAAGCTATAAAGAACTGGCACCAGATGGGACCTCTTGTCTCCATCTATCTCTAGCCCAAACAATCTGCTACAGAATTTTGAGAAAAAGGGTGGAGAAGCTAATAATGCCTCAAAGTCGAAAAGATAGAAGGAACAGTGACTCTGGCTCGAGCACCACCAGCCTGTTCTGGAGGAGGATTATTATTATTAAGTGTGCCAAAGGATATGGCCATTTTCCTTTCTCACTCTCTCTTTGCAACAAACATTTTGGCTACTATTAGCCAGCTGGCAAAAATAAATGAAACACCATGTACCACTTACACAGTACTGTAAGTGCCAGTCCACATTGCACCGCTTGTACAGTGGTGTGACTGCCAGTGCACACTCTAGCATGTGCTTTATGTCTGCTTCCATATTTTAGAATGGGTGCAGAACGTTGTGGGAAAATCTGTTAGAGACAGAAAGTCCATAACCCAGTTCCAAAACATCTTTTTGGAGAAGGAGGCCAATATCTCTCTAGTAGAAAATGGTGGACTGACTGTGCACCCTAAAAATACATTCCACCTTACTTGTTTATCATAAACTCACTCATCAGTGACTACACAAAAGATATGCAGAAATTCTGAAAGTATATCTGCATAGATCAATGCTGACACCTAATGAGAAAATAGATCCCTGGAAGAAAGCTGGTATTAACATGCAGCAGGCCATGAGCCAAATCCTGCTCTCAATTATTCCTATGCAATCCCTGTCTGTGAGGCTGCCTGGGTGGAACTGAGCACAGGGTCTGGCCTCATTGTTTCTCCTCCTCCCTTCAGCATGTTATTCTCACTCCCTTCCTTTTTTTTCTTCTATTTTTCTTGTCTTTCTGATTTTATCTCATGCTGTGGTGGTCATGTTGAAGACCAACAAAATCATTTTTGATCCATTTTCCATTTGATGTCATTTTCCAGACCATTTTTTTAGGTATAGGACACCAGACACTTTATTTTTTCAGTTGCCAGGTAATCACCTGATGAACTGTATATTTATTTTGACGCTATCATGACAAGCCAGGTATTTTAATACACCTCTAATTGCCTCCTATCAGAGATAGTATTCCAGACTTGAATACTTGCTCTTGGAACAAACAATGCCGTGTGATATCATAGACTTGTTCCCAAAGAATTTACAGCAAAACTAAGTAGCTATTTACTTTAAATATGCCAATTAAGTGTTACTAATGTACAGTACATTTCTAGGTTAAGGATGATTGATAGTAGCATGCAGTGAAATGTTCTTAAACTGCAGTCAGAAAATGTAAATGTACAAAATTGGAAAAAAAACAAAAACCCCAAACCACCGACTGACAGCACTATTTACATGTTTCAAAACAACACTTACAAATTGTTCTTTTATTGTTCTTTCAAGCTTTGTCTGCTCTGTACTTCAGCTGAATGGTAGCCATTGTAGTAGTAGCAAAAGTCCCTAAAGACAATAAAATAATTCAGCAGCCCCTTCCCCAAAATGGCTGTATTCCTGCTCTCATTAGTCAGTGGCAAAACTAATTAGTGGGAGTAGGACTGGGTCTAGTGATGGCAATTAGGGCTGGCGAATACAATTTCACTAAATTTGAGGTTTTAATATTTGCTTTCATTCTGCATTGGAACAAACACTAGAGCTTTCAAAGAGACCCCCCCCCGCTCACTGCCACCTCTGTCCCCCACAGGAATAACCAAGTGATTAGGGCACATACCAGAAATGTGGGGGAACCCTGCGGTGCCTAATTTGGATGAGGGACTTGATCCTGGGTCATCTATATCCCCTGTGAGTGTCCTAAACACAGGCTAGTTTAGTTCTGTCCAGGAATCCCCTTCTCTATCAGAGAACCTTCCCTGAAGAAATTTTCATTGAAACCAATGCATTTTCCATGAAAAGTTTTGGTTTTTACATATTGGCATTTTCTGACAAAAAACATTTTGTCCAAAAAATGCCTGACCAGCTGTATTGAAGATTCACCTTGTAAGTACATCAGTCATCAAACTGTCTGCCTCTTTTAGAGGGAAAATAATCCAATAATACCATATTAAGTAGGAGAATTCAAAGGCATGGCACTGTGAAATCCAAATAGGGTATTACAGCATACTGTACTAAGGGCCCAATCCTGAGAGATGCTTGGTCCTTTCATTTCCATTGGCTGATGGGGCTTGATCCAAATCAAGAGAGTGTTTTCATCGATGTTAATGGGTTTTGGATCATGCTGTAAGACTATAACCACAACAATGAGAATATGTCACAAAGAATTTCCTTAGAAGAATGCCTATTTTACCTGATATATTTAGCCTGGGTAATTTGACAGCAATGGAATATGTACACTTGAGCCATATACTGTCATTTCATACTAACAACATTCAGTGGCTTTTTGCAGCCGTGTTAATAAGCACATTTCAGTTTCAAAGACATCACCTGCATTAGTCCTTTGGATTCCAGCAGGTACTGCAAATAGACACTTGTTTGTGATGGAAAGATCTTGACTCATTAAATCTTCAATACAAAGTAACTTCAACTTTTCTATTTTATAGAAAGACCCTTTGGTCCTTGCCTAGAGTATCAAAGTACAGTAACTACATCTCTGGGAAAAAAAAATAATTGTTTGAACTCAGTGTGCAGCCTTCAAAATTCAGACCTTTCATTTCCATGCTTAAGATTTTCTTCCTTATTTAAAAAAATGTATTTATAACTTCCCTTATTTTCTCTTCACACTAGAATCTTTTCAGTCCTTGCCAACTTTCATGCCAGCTAACAAAGCAAAGCAGCTCCAATACCTTCTCTCTGGATTTTCTTTTCCTTTCCAGGCTTGAGTATTAAAAAGAACAACCTTCAGGCCAAATGTATCGAGGTCAAGAAACTTGACATTCACGAAATGTGCTCTTCAACTCAGCCTATAGAACTGAGATCAAACTCCGGTGCTCAGTATCAGCAGCCCTAAACTGTTTAGGCACCATACTAGCCAGAATTGTTGCCAGTAACATAGAAGTGCCAGAATTATTTGGAATGCAAATATCACTGGGCCAGATGCTGAACAGTACTTTACATCATGAGTTGTACCACTGAAGTAATTGCAGCTGCTTGGTTAGTGAGAAGCTGTTAAACCAGACTAAGGATATGAGAATCAAGGTTTTTTTTGGGGGGGGGAGGGGTTTGGCGGTGGGGGGGCATAGCCTAAATTCATGTATTAAATTACAGTATTTCACTTTTACAGTATTTCAAATAGTATTGGAAAGAACAAAAATAGTTTTTAACAAGTATTTGAGCTGTACCTCTGATGTTAGCATAGTGATGTCTTTTAGTACTGCTACAGTTACGGATCTGTTGACATATATATTCCTTTATACTACTAATGCCATTTTTCAGGGAAAAGTCAATCATTTACTTCATATCGTACTAAAAAAACTTAGACTACCAGGGCTCAGCCCAGAGGCAGCTTTCTGTTTCAATTTGATTCTAATTACTATAGTCACTTTCCATTTTGATAAATGCAATAAAATAAGCCATGTGTTGTCTTCCCCTATGATGTTTCTTTGTGTGGCTGGAAGATGGAAGAACCCCCACATTTTCCCAGTAGAGGGAGAGAGATGGGGCAGGAGTGAAGAGCTCTATGGAGCTCTTCCACCATCCCCAGCATTCCAAATTCCCACCTCCTTCCCAGCAACTGGACTAGGGGGAAGAAACCCTTTCAGTGTCTCAGGGGGATACAGGCAAAAATGCTTCTAGCTCCTGTCAGGGTAGAGAGAAAAAGAGGCAGAGTAGGGGGAGGAGAAGGAAGCAAAGCAGTTGGAGGTTATAGGTGATAAAGGCTGAGGGAGGATTTTTCCTCCCATTTCTCCCTTGTAGAAGACAACTAATACTTCCTTGCTCGTGTATAACCTAGAACAATTTTAAAAAAAAGGGATTTATGATTTCAGATGCCTCATTTTTTGGATGTTCGATCTGAGACACTTTAAAGGCTCACCTTTAAGGTGCCTCTAGTTGGACATCCAAAAACAGAGGCAATCAAGATGACTAGTCACTTTAGAAAATCTTGGGCCTGGTTGTAAAGAGCAAACATGTTTTGCGGTGCATCAGACTGCACCAAAAAGCATGTGTTTTCAAAACCTTTCACTCAGTAGGATATGTTTGGGCCTACCTACAAGAAAGTAATGACTCAAGCAAACTCTGGTGTATGTGTGGTAACTTAGGGTATGTCTATGTTGCAATCAAAAGTATGACAGCAGCATGTGTAGATGTGCTTGAGCTAGCTTTATTTAGTAGCACAGGTGCCAGTAGCAGTGAAGCCGTGGCAGCATGGGCTGTACAAGTCCTCCTGGGACCCAGAGTACTTACATGGGCAACTAGCCCACACCAATATCCATGCTGTCATGGCTTCATTGTTATAGTCATTCAAGTTAGCTAAATCTAAGCTAGCTCAGGTATGTCTACACGTGCTGCAATTACACCACCAATTGCACCACAGACATACTCTTAAAGAGAAAAAGAATGTGGGAGGGAGTTGATATAACATGCCAAGATGCCATTCTCAAAGAATGTGGTGCCTGGGACAGGAATTTAGCTCTTTGGCTAAAAGTTGGTGAGTAGTAGATGAAATAATTCTATATTTGGAAATTACCGAAGAGACAGAACAAAATACTTTTTTTCTCTTTGGCTTTAATATTTTAAAGATTTATGTGGGTCAAATAGTTCAGAGTTCAAATGCTGGTCTTTGGGAACTATGTGTTCCATTTTCAGACTTGGGAAACGAACAAGGTATTTCACTGTTTTTTTTATTATTATTACATTGAAATGCACTGCAACATTGAGAATCCTAAAAAAATTAGTCAATGTTTAGGCCCAAAACTTGACCTACTATTTTTATTACCAGATGCAGAAAGTCCTGTGTAGTGTAAATATCTAGGTTGTTTATAGTGTAGCATAACATTGCTGAAAAAAAATTTGTAAGCTAACCACAGTGTTTTTTATAGGACCTACAAGAAACAACAATTGGTGCTCCTTCTGCTGTCTTTGCAGGAATAACCAATTTATGAACAATCCCACAGCTGCAATGACATCATCATAAATTCAAATGTAAAAATAAACTGTTTTGATAATGATAAAGTGCTTTCTACTGGCAAATGGGAGCTGTTAAACAAAAATGAGCATATTAATTTTAGTTCCATTTAAAACACGGGGGAGGGGGAGAAATCAATGTTTGCCAAATTAATTTTAATTGACTGTCAAATAAACTCATTAGCCAGCATTAATAGAGTGCAGTGATCACATTAGGGCCATGAAATCTTAAAGGATCTCTGATAGAAAAGGTCACTGGGAATGTATGGTTTAAGTGACTAAAGAGTTAGTTGACTTTGCTTTTAACAGCAATGAATTCAAACACAGACAAGATTTTAGCTCTAGAAGTCACTGTCTACGTTGGTGTAGCCACCAAGGTAGAGCAGAGGCAATCTTGACTAAATATATTGAACTATGGTGATTATGGCTACTGCAGTTGAAAGCTTCTGCAGATATTGATCCTGATGCTGAATTGTCTCTTCATTTCCTCTACATACAGATAAAATGAGGGAGGAAAACAAGTACAAAATTCTTAGAATATTTTTCTGCATATGTAAGAAAAAATATTAACTATGTTTCTATCATCTCTCTACTGTTTATATAAATAATGTTTCACTGGTATGCGGGAGGCGGTGTGGGCTCTGGGGGGGGCACTTACCTCAGTTGGCTTCCGGAAGCAACCAGCATGTCCAGGTCCTAGGCAGAGGGGCCAGGGGCCTCTGCGCACTGCCAGTGCCCACAGGCACCACTCCCACAACTCTCATTAGCCACGGTTCCCGTCCAATGGGAGCTGTGGAGCTGGCGCTTAGGGTGGGGTCAGCGCATGGATCCCCGTGGCCACCCCTGTGCCTAGGAGCTGGCTGCTTCTGGGAGCTGCGTGGAGTCAGGGCAGGCAGGGAGGGTCCCTTTTCAACCAGGTGTTCCGATTGAAAACCGGATGTCTGGCAACCTTACCTCTTACCCAAGTCTTAGATCAGATTACTTATATTCTCCTCCTTAGTTGAATCCCTTCACTATCTTACATTTCTCATAATACTGATCCTACTAGCAGTGCCACAAAAAGTCAACATCTTCTCTAGTACATATTATTCCTCACTAGTGAGTGCTCTGCATGGAGTCACTTTTATCAGAGCCCTGATCTATACCATACTTTATGTACTCACTGAAAAACAAAGGAGGAAACAGGCAATTCAGGCATTATAACTATGGTGCGATGTCATCCTAGTCATCAGCCAAATCAAATATTTTGCTTTCCGTCTCTGGATGATCCTCCAACTTTTAAATGGCAATATAGTAGAGCTTATAACAAGAGAACAACAACAGAGTGGAGTTCCTTTTGGGTTTAATGCATTGTCACACCTCATCAGCAAAATGTATGTCACTATAAGTCAGCAGTTGTATTACTTCAGTGCCACCTAAAAATGAGTGTTTTCCCCAGGCATGGGAAAAGACAATTTAATCTACCTGATCACTTTTGGAAAAAGCTTTGGTAAAGTTATTCACTTTAGCACCAGAGAGATGTGGGGGAGTAGATTATCTGTACTCTAGAGAACCTTAAATAAGATTCTTATAACTTAACCAATTATATGACCTTGTAAGAAGGTTAAATGATTGTGTATTTTAGAGGCACCCTAACACTTATGAATTTTGCAATATAGAGGACATTGATTTAAGATTATTTCATTTCTTGTTTATGGAGAACTAGCAGTGTGCTTGGTACTATGATTATGGATCAAGTTCATAGACTTTGCTTTGAGAAAAGCTTGTGATCATGGATGAGGGACTGAGTCATTCACAGTATTATATCCTTAGACTGTAAATTTGCTTTAAGTGCCCAATGGATACAAATTCCATCTTGCATCCCAGTCCATTTAAAAGAAAATCCAAGCTTTGACCCAGTGGTACTCAAGATTTGAAACTGAACATTTTCTCAATTAACATCAGTTGCATGAAAGAGAGTCAGCAAGTCTTTTTTTAAAGAACAGTGGTACTGACCAAAATAGGGTCATTAACTATTGCAGGAAAATAATAAACATGGGTTCCTTCCTTCTTCTCATTAGTGATGACTGGAACTCAAAAGGCTTCATTTGGATAAGCCTGCACAATTTGTTCTGCTTAATCAAATTCTCAGAACCTCTTAAGGTCTGAAAATTTGATTGTGAATCTCTCAAAATAAGAACAAGCTTTCTGGCTAGATTTTTGGTACATTCTGCTTCTGGTCATGCTAGAAGTTCTCTGAGAACTGCCTGCATTGGAGTATTTCAGAATGGGTGCCAACATGCCAATGCACACAAAGTGAAAAAATGGTGTGGGGGACATACCCCTTTCAAATCTCTGAAAAGGTTTGTGGTTAGATGGAACTTTGGGTGAAGGCTCAGGCTGCTTTTCTAACTGATCAGTTGTTATCCCTGATTGACATTCACAAACTTTAAAATATATATGCTATATTTTAAACCAATTGAAAAGTATGTCCTTCACGCAGATAGCTATCCGTATCAGTGTCAGAACCAGGGGCTGCGGGGGACGTGCTCATCTTCAAAAATTCTCCTGGCTAAAATATAATAAATAGAGTTAAGGACTTTAGATGATTTTAATTTCTCCAAATCAGAGGTCTCATACCCAGCATGAGTCTCATGCAAGTGGATGGAGCACTGGACTGGGATTTTGAAGACCTGGGTTTTATACCTAGCTTGCTATTAGCCTCCTGGGTAACCCTGGGCAAGTCACTTCACCTATGTACCTCAGTTTCCCATTCTCTAAAAAGGGAATGATACCTCCTTTGTAAAGTGCTTTGAAATTTACTGAGGAAAAAGCACTATGTACAAGTGAATTTCAGTGAGATTTGGGTGCCTAAGATTCCTTTGAAAACCTGAACTTTGGTAGACAAAATTACATAGCCCACCACCCTCTTGAGGATGAAACTGTTGCTGCCCCATAATCTCCCAGCAGGGTGGAGATTAATTCTATCCACTACAAACCCCAATGATTCCATGCACCAAGACCCAAGGTTTGAGCAGGGAAGGTTGAAATTGAACCAAGAGGTTCCTCTCTACTTTGTATAAAGCCATGAGCAATGTGCACAAAATTATAAAATATTAGAAATCTAAGTTCATGAAAACAGAGCATTAGAAAAAGTTTTTTAAAAAAGAGAAATGGGGTTGAAACAACAGAAAATAGGTTCATACAGATAAGAGTTGGGATAGCACATATGCATCTGTCTGTCATAAAAAATATTTTTGCAATGGGTGTATGATATCATTTGTTAAAAAATAATAGCAAAACCTATGTGCAAAGTATGGGCAAGGAGAAGCATCCGTTCTCCATATGATGTGACAGTGCAGTGTTGTACAGACTTTCTGGAAGGGTTTTTGAATCAACTAGTGCTCTGCTCAGAACAACACTCATTCATTCCTAAAATTGATCAACTTTTATAGGCATTATAGCAATACTTTATAATTCAACATCATGCAGATGCCTTAGTACCACTACTGGAGCTTGCTAACAAACTTATTATGATGTCTTAGACTGTCAAATAAACCTTGGATCGATGAACCTCATTTGAGAACTTAATTTGGTTCATAATCATCATGCAGAACTTAAACTGATTTGAAGAAAAATGGGCACCAGTTGATGTTTCAGCCCCCTTCCCCCTAAGCAAAAGATAGGTTTCCTATTTCCTTATTCTTATGAGTGAGGATAAATATATTAGACACTCCTCCAGAAGCTTGTTGAGGTTGCTCCAAAGGAAAATGTTGTCGAGTAAATATTATTTAATTAAAAAAACTGATAGCAAGAGGTATTAACTATCTGCCCACTGGTAATAATTAAAACATAGCAGCTATTGAAGGTTTATGGAAATCAAATAGAGGGTTCACATGGGAGAGTTGGGAGTTGGATCTTGTAGTAAATACTAAATGGAGTGTTGTAAACACTAAACAGAGAAGTCATGAAAAGGGTATGTCCAGGAATGAGATCGCAACATCAGGATATGCTGCTCTGCCAAACCTCTAACATCTCTCAGACTGTGCTCACAGATATAGGTGACTCTCCCAGGAATAGTATGAAGAATGTAGTAGATCTCTCTGGCTTAGGTTGATGGGCACTAATGAATACTTGTAACAATAACATACCATTGAATAAAAATTTCCCCTTGTTCAGTCAATCTTTAAAATGAGCTGGATTCAGTGTTTGTAAAGATACAAAACTACAGGTACAAAGAATTCTTTGCTAGTTTTCTAATATGGGTATAGGGATTCATAAAGGAAAACTGTTTTACTAAATTTGGAGTGATTTCCTTTGAATATAGCAAAGAATCCTGTGGCACCTTATAGACTAACAGATGTTTTGCAGCATGAGCTTTCGTGGGTGAATACCCACTTCTTCAGATGCAAGTGGTGGAAATTTCCAGGGGCAGGTTTATATATGCAAGCAAGAAGCAAGCTAAAGATAACGAGGTTAGTTCAATCAGGGAGGATGAGGCCCTGTTCTAGCAGTTGAATGAAAACCAAGAGAGGAGAAACTGGTTCTGTAGTTGGCAAGCCATTCACAGTCTTTGTTTAATCCTGAGCTGATGGTGTCAAATTTGCAGATGAACTGGAGCTCAGCAGTTTCTCTTTGAAGTCTGGTCCTGAAGTTTTTTTGCTGCAGGACGGCCACCTTCAGATCTGCTATTGTGTGGCCAGGGAGGTTGAAGTGTTCTCCTACAGGTTTTTGTATATTGCCATTCCTAATATCTGATTTGTGTCCATTTATCCTTTTCCTTAGAGACTGTCCAGTTTGGCCGATGTACATAGCAGAGGGGCATTGCTGGCATATAATGGCATATATTACATTGGTGGACGTGCAGGTGAATGAACCGGTGATGGTGTGGCTGATCTGGTTAGGTCCTGTGATGGTGTTGCTGGTGTAGATATGTGGGCAGAGTTGGCATCGAGGTTTGTTGCATGGATTGGTTCCTGAGCTAGAGTTACTATGGTGCAGGGTGCAGTTACTGGTGAGAATATGCTTCAGATTGGCAGGTTGTCTGTGGGCGAGGACTGGCCTGCCACCCAAGGCCTGTGAAAGTGTGGGATCATTCTCCAGGATGGGTTGTAGATCCCTGATGATGCGCTGGAGGGGTTTTAGCTGGGGACTGTATGTGATGGCCAGTGGAGTCCTGTTGGTTTCTTTCTTGGGTTTGTCTTGCAGTAGGAGGCTTCTGGGTACACGTCTGGCTCTGTTGATCTGTCTCCTTATTTCCTCGTGCGGGTACTGTAGTTTTGAGAATGCTTGGTGGAGATTTTGTAGGTGTTGGTCTCTGTCTGTGGGGTTAGAGCAGATGCGGTTGTACCTCAGTGCTTGGCTGTAGACAATGGATCTTGTGGTGTGCCCGGGATGGAAGCTGGAGGCATGAAGGTAGGCATAGTGGTCGGTAGGTTTTCGGTATAGGGTGGTGTTTATGTGACCATCAATTATTTGCACCGTAGTGTCTAGGAATGCAAATAATTGATGGTCACATAAACACCACCCTATACCGAAAACCTACCGACCACTATGCCTACCTTCATGCCTCCAGCTTCCATCCCGGGCACACCACAAGATCCATTGTCTACAGCCAAGCACTGAGGTACAACCGCATCTGCTCTAACCCCACAGACAGAGACCAACACCTACAAAATCTCCACCAAGCATTCTCAAAACTACAGTACCCGCACGAGGAAATAAGGAGACAGATCAACAGAGCCAGACGTGTACCCAGAAGCCTCCTACTGCAAGACAAACCCAAGAAAGAAACCAACAGGACTCCACTGGCCATCACATACAGTCCCCAGCTAAAACCCCTCCAGCGCATCATCAGGGATCTACAACCCATCCTGGAGAATGATCCCACACTTTCACAGGCCTTGGGTGGCAGGCCAGTCCTCGCCCACAGACAACCTGCCAACCTGAAGCATATTCTCACCAGTAACTGCACCCTGCACCATAGTAACTCTAGCTCAGGAACCAATCCATGCAACAAACCTCGATGCCAACTCTGCCCACATATCTACACCAGCAACACCATCACAGGACCTAACCAGATCAGCCACACCATCACCGGTTCATTCACCTGCACGTCCACCAATGTAATATATGCCATTATATGCCAGCAATGCCCCTCTGCTATGTACATCGGCCAAACTGGACAGTCTCTAAGGAAAAGGATAAATGGACACAAATCAGATATTAGGAATGGCAATATACAAAAACCTGTAGGAGAACACTTCAACCTCCCTGGCCACACAATAGCAGATCTGAAGGTGGCCGTCCTGCAGCAAAAAAACTTCAGGACCAGACTTCAAAGAGAAACTGCTGAGCTCCAGTTCATCTGCAAATTTGACACCATCAGCTCAGGATTAAACAAAGACTGTGAATGGCTTGCCAACTACAGAACCAGTTTCTCCTCTCTTGGTTTTCATTCAACTGCTAGAACAGGGCCTCATCCTCCCTGATTGAACTAACCTCGTTATCTTTAGCTTGCTTCTTGCTTGCATATATAAACCTGCCCCTGGAAATTTCCACCACTTGCATCTGAAGAAGTGGGTATTCACCCACGAAAGCTCATGCTGCAAAACATCTGTTAGTCTATAAGGTGCCACAGGATTCTTTGCTGCTTTTACAGATCCAGACTAACACGGCTATCCCTCTGGCCTTTGAATATATGATATGTTGGCCAGATGTGCCTTACGTCCTACCTGAATCACTTCTCATCTATCTATCATCAATTTTAACACAGGATACAGCATGACTGGCAGACAATCTGGAATCAATCTGATTATCTTTAAAAAGCTGCTGAGAAGATTCAGAAGTTGCAAGGTCCTGGACTGTAAAGAAAATCTTGGAACTAACAACAAAGAAGAATTACAAAGAAAGACTAACTTCAGAGTCTGCTATCCGGATCCTGTTGTGCAGGGTGTTATGTAGATGCCATCTTTCTGAAGCTGTTTGAATGGAAGAATGTCTGAATTGTTTGTTAGCACAACAAAACATCATTGCAGTTTTTAATTATCATTGTAATTTTCAAGAAGTAAGAAGTGGTTGCTTTATGGGCTTCATATGCAGCTCAGAAGGGGCTCTAAAAACAGCTACATTTGTTCATTGTATACCCCTAGTTTTTTGAGGATGTATCAGAGATTCTGTATGTACTTCTCTAAAAGCCTGTGATAAAGGACTCATGCACCACAGCTGGGGTAATAAAGACACAAATTTAGTGTAAAGTAGTCCTGTGCTGTGAGGCTCTCAGATTCAGGCTGTCTCTCAGTGCATGCATGCTAGGTGAAACCAATGACTGTGAAAGCAGCAAAGAGTCCTGTGGCACCTTATAGACTAACAGACGTATTGGAGCATGAGCTTTCGTGGGTGAATACCCACTTCGTTGGATGCATCCAACGAAGTGGGTATTCACCCACGAAAGCTCATGCTCCAATACGTCTGTTAGTCTATAAGGTGCCACAGGACTCTTTGCTGCTTTTACAGACCCAGACTAACACGGCTACCCCTCTGATACAATGACTGTGGAATCTTTGGGATTTCCATTGTCAACCAGAGGCCACTTCTTAATCAGAACAAAGTAAATGTGACCCAAATGAATGTTTTGTTAGAGAGGGGGCAAGAAAAAAACCATCAAACCTTTTGTGTCACACTTGTTCAGTATTGTTGTTATCCATATCAGAAGTAAAAATTCTTGCATCCTATAGGTCTTCCATCCAAGGATCTCAAAGTGCTTTTCCAACATCAGTAAGCTAAGTCTTAAAACACTTTTGAGAGGCAGTGTTCTATCTACGTACGTCAGGGTTTTCTGTAGTTCCTGTCACTGTAATTCTTCCCATACAAATTAGAACAACATAGCAAGGTTGGTAGTGGACCCCATGGAGTCTTCTGCTTTCCTGGTGAAGCAAGTTTGACTTGGGGTATTAATATTTTTAAACATATCATTCTGGTTACAGTCAATCAGATTATCAAAAAGAATGGTCTTAAAAGTGTTAAGACTAATTAGCTTCAATCCTATTGTTCTTTTTCATACTGATTGTTAACATAACTCATAAGTGAATATTTGACTACCTAAAATTAAGCACCTAATAAAGGGCATGATTTTTAAGAGGTAAAGAGCACCTACGGCGCTCATTGACTTCAACAGGAGTTGCAATGTAACTGAGAGCAGGATTTGACCATAGGTGATTCATGCATAGGTGCTGTTATTGCTCTCAGATCTTGTGGACTGTGAATACAAGATAGTAGATCTGTTTAGTGGCTAGTTTGAGGCCTCTTTGAAAATTTGGCCTTCTAAGTTCAGCTTTCCCACAAAAGTTAAACACTGTTTCTCTGGAGAGTCAAAGTTTTCTATATTTCTTTCAATTTAAAATGGAAAGGGTGTAGGACCAAAAGTTGACTTACCTTTTAAAAAAATATTGCAAAGGACATGGGAGGAACTAGGGGCACAGACTCTTTTCTTTGTCACTTGCTTCATTGTGATCCAGTGATATACTGATGATAGGTAATAAGTAAAAGTCTCAGGATTTTGTCTCATACATATTAATTACATTTGTTATAATCCTTTAACCCATCTTAAAGAATTAAAGGTATGTAAGAGTTAAAACTGATCTCAGAATAGGTTGCTGGCTCAGTTTCCAAAAATGCCATAATTTCCTCATGGTCACAAGAAACTTTTCACTAAAGTTCTAATAGCTTGGTTCAATGTTTTGGCTGATAAGGACAAGCCAGAATCCTTGACTAGACCCCATGACTTGGCTATAACTGTATATTGTATGCCTTGTCTGACCTTACGGCCTGATCCTGTGAAATTTTGAGTATTTCTGACTCCCACTGAAATCATCTGAAACATCTTTGTTCAAAGTGTCCAATACTTTGAAGGATCAGACACTTAGCAAATATCCTCAGAAGAATGTACTGTGGAAAGTACTGCCTTTTTGTACCAGAAACTCATTATTAGATTGGGAACTGTGGAAGAAATTGGACCACTTAACATACTTTGAACTGCTAGCTCCCATTTTACTTGCTCATTATAGCAATACTTTAGAGGCTGTTTTTTCACAGGTTTAGCATCAATTTCACTAGAAATGCACCAAACTTCTCTCCCCTCAACTAAACATCATAACCCGAGTCAGAAACCAAAAAATGGTTAAATATCAAGTTAAAATGTCCTTTTTCTAGTTTTTCAAACACTTCTCTTTTTGTCCATTGTTATTACTATGGCTCAGTAAAATCCCTTTCTGCCCTTTAGCAAGGGAACTCACAGCAACTCCATAGCAAGGTGCCACTTCAGCAAGGTACGTAAGTACATGCCTAACTTAAAGCACATGAGTACTCTTAAGTCAATGGGACTACTCAATGGGCTTTAAGTTAGGTGCATGATTAAATCCCTTGCTGAATTCTGGCCTAAAACATGTTGACTAACACCACTGAGGATTTTTCTCTTTTTGGTGCTTCCTTTGAAGCACCAGTAAGAAATCTTATGTGTGAAAATATAAATTAAATTAAAACAGTAAGAAACTGAAGTGAGTATTTTTCCCCCCCAAAAGCAAATAAAAAAAGTCTTTCATGGAAGGTTATAAGCCCCATATTATTTGCCTGAGAGACTTTTCCAATCACTTGGGTAAACACAGAAGGTAGACTTGTGTAAATACATATTTGGCTAAACATTGAAGCATTTTAAAGGCATATTTACCAAGTTAAATATATATTTTTGGTACCTGTAGTATACGTATTTTGGTATGCTCCTGCAGAGTCATTACAGCCTATTGAGTAAACATGGCAGTTTGCAAATGCACATTGGAAAAAAAATCTAATCAACCAAGGACAAGCATTTAGACAGCTTATGAAAGCTAGAGGTTTAGCCAATTGACCATAATTCTTTCTTAGTTCAATGTTATCAGACCTCATACATTTGACAGATTCTTAAACACCATTAGCGGCTAATATTCATTTGGATGCTGCCCATAGCAATAAGTTGATGTTATTAAAATGACTGAGTTATTTCATTCATAATAAGGAAGTTGTATTTTTATTGTTCTGAAATCCAAATGGTAGATCAGTGGCCTGCAAAATTTCATTTTAAATAAAGTCAGCTGGGGTGATGAGTTTAAAAATGAAGACCTGTAACCACCCTCTTGTTACTGCAAAAATCTGAGTCTAGAACAAGAAACATGTCAGTGCAGAAGAAAATCTGAAATACTATGTAAAACTAAAATGAATTCTTCAGGTTCTCTTTAAAATGCATTATCATGCATACTGGAGGCTTATTTATGGTAAACCCCACCCTATTTAAAACACCTTTTTTGGGAGACAAATCTTTGGGATCATTACAGGGCCATGTTCTACAATACAAATTGTGGCGGGGGGGGAATGATTAAAACATTGTTTATCCTTTTAATGTTTGACAACTGCAGCTTAACAGAGAAGCTACCAGAGGGGCTGGTAAAATCAAATAAAGATCTCAGGGAAAGACAAGACAGGGAGGTATGTTAAAAATCACAAGGGACAGCAATGGTTTCAAATTCCAAGCTGGCACTTCCCCGCTCTGACTATGTCAGCTGCCCCTTTTATATCAAGTTAACATTAACACAGAACAGTTTTTACCTAAAATAAGGGAGTGATAATATATAGAAACACTGAACCAGTCTCAGTTTGATGAGTATGAATGGCACCACTGCAAATACTGCTGGTATGAACAAGTGAAATCTGAAAACAGAGAGGCACCTCTAAACTAAACTAAACTAAACTAAACAGATACCTCATTTTCTTTGCTGTTTAGCAGTAGATAGTCACTAATACTTTTTAATTACAATTTTTTATTAGTTTTATCCCATCCTTATTTTATTCTGTGGCTAAGCTCCTTCTTTCCATGTAAACTTCCTCTGGGAACACAAACTGCTGACTCCACATCTACTGACAGAAATGCCACAACATAAATTAAGTCAGGAAAATGATGGTTTTTGGAGGGTGCTGAGCTAGATAAAAAGCCACTGTGCTCCTGCACAGTGTAAAACTGTCCAGCTGAGCACTGATAAAATTTATCACAGGGGCACATATGAGTAGGCAGCTTAGAGAAGCTGTCTGTGGTAAAACGTGTAACAGCAAAATAGCTAATGGAGCATTATTACTTAATAATAAAACCATGACCAAAAGAAAAATAGCTGATAGGTTTACAGGCCGATTTTCTCCTTTGGACTTAGCAGGCTGTCAGCTGCTCTTTTATTCACAGACAAGGAACAGTGAACAGTTCACCAAAGTTGTGAATTCTGCCTAATGGGCCCTCAAGGAACCAGTTTGTTTACATTTATCATGAATATTAGTGAAGAGCCAGACAGATTCAGACGCCAACCCAAGCCTTTGCCCAGAACTTGAAACAATCTGAATCTGAATCTCCCTTGTGGCTGAAAAAGTTCAATTCACTCTTTCTTTTGTTATTTACATGTTTGTGAATTTCAGGACTTGGTTTGCTGTACAAGTGGAAATTCTGCAACAATAAATGGTTTCAGAGTATTTCTGACACAGCCAAACCCAAATGTAGTTGAAATCTCACAAGAAAGTCTGATCGTGTGAGCTCTGCAGACCAAAGAGATTTGGATAAATTCAGATAAGCTTAAAAATAAGCAGACTATTGAGTTTTCCGAATCAAACAAATGCATGGTTCAGGTTTATCCTTCCCGCCATAGCAGCGGTTGCTATTTAGAAGAGGCACATGCTACACCTGGATACCTGGATGATGTATGTTTTAACTTAGTTCTCCGAAGTCTGGAATATGTAATACAAATCAAAATGACACATCCGGTGTCTGAAAAAAAGTCTGGATTAAAGGAACTCTTGGAAACAATAGTAAACTGCAAAACTAAGCAGTCGCATGTGATAGTTTGTGATGGATCAGGAAGGATCAATAACTCACTCGAGTCTGTTCACTCTATCATGCAGTACTGATCCCACTAGGCAGTCTGCTGATTCACTCTGTGACGGCCAGATTCTCCTCTCTCTTCTGCCACCATTTATACATGAGCAAAGTGACTGCAAAGTCAGTGTAAAACTCTACTAACTCAGAAAGGTAGCATTATACACCTGTATTGCACATGTGTAAATTACTACATGAGGTGTAAGGCCCAGAGAGTTGAAATGAAAAGGAACAGAGGATTCATAAAAGCATACAAACTAAAGACCATTGCCAACATGCATATAGAAGAAAAAAAGACAGAGAGAGAGGAAAAGTTAAAGGAAGCAAGAGAAAAAAATAGAACAAATCAGTTTTACAGCAAAGAGGAAGATAGAAAATACGTGAATTAGAAGGAAAAAACAAGAAGTCTTTTCTCTCACATAGTGACGCTGTCCTCAAATGCTGCAGAAAAGCCTTCAGAAATAAAAGTGATGATTAATAATATGATAGCAGAGGAGAAAATATCCCTCCTCCCTTGACAGAAGAGTAAAAGCTGAAAGAAAAACATTTTAATGCAAAAGGTAACAGGAAAAACATCAACCCAGCCCTTAAACATAGAGGGAATAACCCTTCAGGTGTATCATTTGAAGGCAGATGTGAAAAAGAATTAAAATATTTAACATGCTCAGAAAAGTCATTTTGGGACTTGCCCCCAAATTTTACTCTGCATGCCGTTTGTGAGCCAGGCACAGTTCTAAGAGGAGTGGCCATCCCTGCATTTCAAGTGGTACAGGCCAATGTTTCTTCACACAAAATGATAAACTCCTGCACAGTGGCTATGTGGCCAGCACTAAGCACATTTGCAGTGAAGTCTGTCATTCAGCATGTGTTCTATAGGGCCTAGATTCCCCTAAACTGGTGCAGAATAATGTAATTGACATCTCAGTGCTCCATAGGGAGATGCAGCCCCATCCCAAACAGTTTACAATCTAAAAAAGTAGAAACTGTGCTGAATAAGGCTTTCATTTTCTCAGTATAACTCACGTGAAAACAAATTGTGCTTCAGGACAGCTACTCCTGTATGTCTGTAAGCCAACGCTATGTGACACATTGTCCTTGCTTTCTAAAGTAGGCCTCATCTCACTTTTAATGTGTGAAAGGAGAGATTATTCAACACAGTGGTAGACACATTTCTGTTCTCAAGAACACTGTGATATCATTAATCTTCTGGCAAGTCTGCAAAGGCAGGTTATGTGACTGCAAGTATTTTGCAAGGCTATAAATAAAGTTTAAAGAGAGAAAGAGACAGAAAGAAAACATGTTTTCCTAGAGCTTCTATTGCTACAATACGGCCCACATTAACTGTGCAATAACTTACTAGTCATAACACTTTTAAAATCCTCCTTATGGCTTTTCAACATCTGTCCAGAAAAATGGGGCATAAAACAGAATTCTAAGCCTGTTACACAAATGTTCTAATACAGTTTAAAACATACACTTTATCAAATGATATAGAAAGCAGAATTATCATATTCAGTTTGTGTGTGTGTGTGTGTGTGTATTTATTTAAAAAAAAATAATTGCAGATACACCAATTTCCTAGAATTGGAAGGGACTTTGAAAGGTCATGGAGTCTAGCCCCCTACCTTTGCTAGCAGGACCAATTTTTGCCCTAGATCCCTAAGTGGCCCCTTCAAGGATTGAACGCACAACCCTGGGTTTAGTAGGCCAATGCTCAAACCACTGAGCTATCCCTCCCCCCTTGTTTAAAAAGAAAACAATAGTGTGCTGTGGTATGAAAGTTTTATCAGCAAGAGTTTGTGATAGCCACATTGTTAGTCACAAGTGAAGAAGATACAAGGTCATCTTAAATGGGTGCCTATAGTATCTTTATACCTCCCCATCAAGTATTCTGTATATGCCACATACATTTTAAATAACCTCTTTTGGAAATCATAGAAATGAAGGGCTGGAAGAGACCTCCAGAGGTCATCAAGTCTAGCCCCCTCCACTGAGACAGGGCCAAATAAACCTAGATCATCCCTGAGAGGTGTTTGTCCAACTTGTTCTTAAAAATCTCCAACAATGGGGATTCCACAACCTCCCTGGGAAGCCTATTCCAAAACATAAATACCCTTATAGGTAGAAAGTTGTTCCTAAAATCAAACCTAAATCTCCCTTGCTGCAGATTAAGCCCATTACTTCTTATCCTGTCTTCAGTGGACATGAAGAAACACCATTCTTTTTGTAACAGCTCTTAGCATATTTGAAGACTATTATCAGGTCCTTCCTCGGTCTTCTTTTCTCAAGTCTAATCATGCCCATTTTTTTTAACAATTCCTTATGGGTCAGGTTTTCAAAAAACTTACATTTTTGTTGCTCTTCTCTTGACTCTCTCCAGTTGGTCCACATCTTTCCTAAATTTTGATGCCCAAAACTGGACCCAGTACTCCATCTTAGGCCTCACCAGTGCCAAGTAGAGCAGGATAATTACCAACCATGTCTCACATATGACTCCTGTTAATACAGGAGTTCAAAAGAGTTTTTTTAAAAAGTCAAAACTGTTTTTGTATCTTTTCCCCAGTAAAACCAGGGGCCTTAGTTATTATAAGTCTGGTGATTCAGGGCTTAGAAGGAGCCATAAACATTCCTCTTCAAAAGGGCCTTTCCACCATAAGAATGACACTCACAAGACTGACACCCCCTTCTAGCCAAAAAAAGCCCCAATTACCCTATTCCCCAAACATCTAAAAAAATTAGAAACACAAATCCTACATCAAGCAGAGCTTTTATCCCCAAAAGGGGTAATTCTGAGAGACACCATACAATCCACTCAGGACATGGCTACTGCTTTCAATTATATATAGAAGATAGAAAGATAAAAACTAATAAAAATAATGTGAAATAGTTTATCTGTGTCTGAGAAGGTAATGATTTTAAATATTGGTGACCTGGACACTTCAAGGGCTATCAATCAGGGATGGGTTTTATTGGGAGGCTGAATCTCCCTTTTCCCAAATGGATAAAGCCCCAATTTCTAACTGTACAAGGTTGTGATGTATCAGATTTTAAAGCTACAAATGTTCCCGTATTGAACATTGCCTGCCCTTGGCTGGGGGCAGGGTAATTTTGGGAGGAAAATTCCACACTTGGAAGAAAGAAGGAAAGAGTTTCTGACATTTGCTTAAAAATGCAAGTGGTGGCTGTTTGAAGCAGTTAAGAGATAAAAAATGGTAGAAGTAATTCCAGTGAAGATAGATTAGTGGACAGCTTGCCAGAGCCAGGTGGTGAAGTGGTCAAAGGTGTATGATAAGTTGCCAAACCACGTGATATGTTTTATTTATCACATGATTTTTTCTATTTATCACATGGATATCATTATCAGTGATGCGGCTTTTGAAAATTGGATATTTGTTGCTTGTCTCAACAATATTGTACCTCACATTTCTCTTATGCAATTTACTGATTGGGGATCATTTCGTACAAAATAGAATTTCCTTCTCTATGGAGCTGCAGGGGCTTGCAGCAAAAGTGGTTAACTTGCCATAGCTTATTGTTTAAAACTATTTTTATTCCAACCTGTAGAGTTAAAGAGACTTGTTTGAATTATTTTTTCTAATTTTTCAGGTCAGATTTTTGTCCTGCCCTCAGTGAATGCTCAAAGGGAGGAGAAGAGCCAGAATCCTGTTCCCTATGGTATAAAATTCTATGCTCTGTGAACACAGGCATCAGAGAAGCGGTAGCTATTTCAGCAGCACCAGCCACCCGGAAGCAGGTTGGGCCATGTAAGGTGAAGAGTGGAACTGGAGAATAAGGATAGGATTTCAGGAGAGTTCTAGATTTGTTTGTGAATGGCCAGAAGCTCAGCAATGAACTCAGCCCTCAGTTTGTAAAACTGGCCTCTTAGCAGATTTAGTAACACTCTTTCTTAGATCTCTGCCTTCTTGCTACATCACACTTATCCACAACGGGTTGCAAACTGAAGCCTACACTGGGAAAGTGCCCAGGCCACTCATTTCCTAATCCCCTGCACTGTGAAGGCATTCTGTCTGCATCTCTGCTCCACAAGCAGAATGCCTTTGGGATCTGCTCTACACAGCTGCCTTGGGAAGCCTTTTTCAACTGCAGTTTTTGGTAGTTCAATAACAAAAAGCATCAGATTGAAAAACCACAGTTAAATGATAGAATTAATAGTTACGCGAATACAATCATATTCAGGTGTGTAGCTATGTGGGGGCTTTTCGGAGTCTTTGTCCCTCCCACATAGTTTTTAATGCCACATGATGATGCTGAGTGCCTGCTGTTGGTTTGGCCTCAACAATAGACAAGTTTGTGGCTGAGTATGCTGATGTGAAGTAGACCAGAGGCTTCGAGTCCAGCCGTTTCTCTGTAATAGGAAGTGTGGTTTTGGAGTTAGGCTAAAAAGTGAGGCCACCAGGCCACATTGCTAATGTAAGTGAGTAGAGGTCAGAGACACTATTCAGAGCAACATCTGAATCTCCATACAAACAAGACACTTCTTCCCATGCTAACTTCCCCACTGTTATCTCTCTGCTGCCTCACCTAGATAGGTGCTAAGGTCCTCAGCTTCTATAAAGTGTCATAGCACCTTAGTCAATGGAGATAGTCAATGAAGCTGTGACAATTTACCCCAGCTGAGAATCTACCCCTGAGAATAGGCCATCCCAATTTTCTTGTGGCAGTAGCAGCAGAGTATTTCCCTTATGACTGCCCTGCATGCACCAACTACATCACACTGGATGACCTGCACCTAGCTTCTGGAGGTGAACATGCAAAAGAGAGACAGAGACTTAAAGATAGGTTAGGTTTGGGGAGCCGGCTTTTTTGGTGGTGTTTTTGGTTTTCTTCTCATGGCATCGCTATAGGGCAGAGTGTAGGTTGTTTGGGTGCCTTAACTATGCATTTCTGTGTCTGGACATGCTTGTATTTCTTTTGTGTTACCTTAACCCTGAAATTCTTGGCTTTGTAATACTTTTATTGGGAATAATTCTGACATCCATATACTGTTTTTCCTTTAAATTACTGACAGTTACTTTCAGACTTCACTCCAACTTAATGTAGTTTTACCTGGGACTATTTAATTGAAACACCACATATATAATATACATATCATTGTACAGATAATATTCTTCTCTTTGGGGCAGGAGACCGGTTATATGTATTGCTCTATGCGAAGACATTACTGTGAAAATATGTGTTGTCATCTTAAATAAAGTGAACTCTAGCAAGATTTCATTGAACAGCACCGAATTTGCCCCAAGATCCTATTTTACATATTTGTATAGTTGTATTTACATTTTTTACACTGTTACAAATATGTCATTTCTAAATGCCCATGTCAAGGGATCTCCTTTGGAAAATGTTATGTGGTCTCATTATACATACCCCATCCTATTGGAATTGCTTCTACTATAATGCTGTCTGACAAATAGGAGATGTGTCTTGACTTCTACAATCATTTCCCATTAAACAGGGCGGAGTGTATCTTAACGAAGCCTCCAATATATGCAATAATTAATTTTAAAGAGTATCTGCAGAGTGATTAGATTTTATTTGTATATGTTACTTCAGATTTCATCTAAACTGAAGTGTTTTTTTAGGCTGTTTTGCAGCTGTGCTTGCTTTCCAGCCCTAATAGTCATTCAGATCTGTCCTTGTGCTCTTGTAACCTGCTGTTAGCCCATTATTTGCAATCTGTGGAAGGAGGAGACAAATTTTGTCACTATTCTTTATCAAAAGACCACACAGTTGTTTGCCACTTTGACTCCATGATGGATAGTTATCTTGAGATGTGACAGGTGTGAGACTGGAAATTTAGAAGGAAACAATGCAGGAGCCCAGTTGCATTTTGTTATTGACACTTGCTTTATAACATAGGGTTAATCAATCTCTTATGTTGTACTTAACCTCTTTTCTTTTTGTGTGCAAAATGCAGTTTTTCTCATCCAACCGACACCGCAGGAAAAGGTTCAAGGAGATAACAGACAACATTTTTTCCTTTACCACATTCTGGATACTCATCAAATTGTATGAGAACCCTAACTCTGAATGTTTCATTTGACTAATCCTTTTAAAAACTGGGATACACAACTGGAAAAAGTACAATTAAAACTCTCAAAACATCCAAGAGTAAAAAAATCTACCATACTGAGGAGAATGGTCTTTTTAAGCTGGATTTTTGTTGTCAACAAGCATTCTTTCAACCTGTGATTTCTATAAAATAATTAGCCATATCTTGTCTCCCATTGATTGGACTGAAATAAAACTGCTTCAGATTAGGAACAGTAGCACATTAGAAATTAAATAACCATATTTGTTTTTAAATTTTTCCAGTTCAAGGAAGTACAGATTTCAGTGCATTTTCTGCCAGTATACTAGATCCCATTTAGGCATTATCTTGACATTCAGAAAAGAGAGCACAGTTACCAACGGATACATCAATTTTGTAAATGTTATATGCAGTGTTCGTTATTATATTGTGCCGAACAGTGTGACAAGATATATAAACTGAGGTTCTCAGTAAATGAGGATCTACTTTAAAAGCCAGAGAATGATGATTATTTTTTGTAGAGTTACAGTAATATCTAGAAGCCTCAACAGAGCTTAGGATCCCAGTGTACATACGCATAGTAAGTCCCCAGCATGACAGACAGTACTAATCCAAATAGACAAGGGAAAAGGTGGGAGAAAGGGACTAGTATTATTCTCATTTTACAAGGAGGGAACGGAGTCATATATATCCACACACACATACACAAAGATTTTCCTGAGGTCAGGCAGGAAATCTCTGGCTGAGCTGGGAATTGAACCTAGCTCTCGAAAGTCCCAGTCTAGCACCTAAACCTTAATTTACCTTGGTTTCAAATGTATTTTACTGTTCTATTTCTTTGTCCCCCTTTTTTTTCTGCTGTGAAACATGACTTGTAAGCAAAATTTTCTGCTGAATGCATAAGGGACATTTTAAGTGGTTTGGTGACCTATTGAGGCTTCTAGACAGTTCAGGCACAGCTAATTCATACTGTGTGTGTTACAGTGAAAATGTAAAGTTGTTGCCTTATATTTGGTTAGCTAAAGAAAGTTTAAATAGCAAATGGAGAACTATTTTGTAGAAAATAATTCCTGCCCATGGAAGTATAAGCAGCAGGGCTAAAGTTACCTAGAAAAAAACCAGCAGCCTTGAGGCTTAGAAGCTTTCCTCTGCATCATGCAAACCAGCAGCCTTGAGGCTTTCCTCTGCATCATGCACTTAGGCAGCAGATTTGACCACCCATGGATCCTTAGTGTGATCAGGTGGTGTGACTTGGCTAACACTTGGATGTCCCAGAACCCATGGGGCAATACCTCCCAGGCATTCTTGGAGGGCTGAAGGATCCATATCATGGCCAAGATCCCCCAGGCTGCTCCCTGTCTCCTTGTTCCCTGTGACAAAATGCTCAAGCAGTAGAAGTTCCTATGAGTCAGAGCTGATGGTATCATCATTTACTTACTCAGAGAAATCCCAGTGTGTTTCTAGGGACATTATGTGGATAATGGCTTTCCATTGGCCATGTCTCATCCCCACCAAGCCATCCCTCCCTGACAAAGCTCACTTAAGCTTGACTGTATACATTTTGAACAAAGTGGCTTTTGCAGGGTCAGAAGCAGGCATCTTCGTACTGCAATACCTCAGCTTATTCCCTCTGAAAGATTTTGGCACAAAGCCCTTTCATTCCCTCTGTGGGAAATATTGGACGGGATGAGATTTCTCTAAGACTCTGAAATGTCTCTATTGGATTTCCATATTAGCCTGCTTTCCCCACTCATTTCGTTTTGCCTTCTGAACTTTAGTTATTACAAATGAAAGCTTGAAAAGCATCTCATATGAAGTTCATGTCAGTTAGAACCAGAAGAAAATGTACCAAGGAAATTTCATATGTGAGATTTGGGGAACAGGTTTCCATCTACTTTTACTGTCCATTCTACTCATGTTTTCATGTCACATCTTTTCTAAGCAAAGAAGTGGTTTGTGTGGTTTATTGCTGTCACATGGCTGACATTGTTATTCCATAACCTTAAGGCACTTGTTCTTTTGCTCCATGCCCCTAAACCTTGGCTCTTGCATGCTTTCCTTTCTCTCACCCTAACACTGCAACAGCTGAAATACTTAAATGCCAAATAGCAACAGGAATTCCTAAACAGAAGTAGTAATAAAATAACATACCTCCAACATCAAGGAGATACACATGTGACTGACATGGTTCAAGTGGCAGGTTTTAGCTAATGACAATTGCTGCCACAATGGATCAAATTCCATATTTTAAAAAACAATAAGTATTAAGGATTAAGTCAGTTAAATTGATAGGCTTTGTAAGGAAAACATTTAAGAGCCATTGACCGGAAGGATGTTCTTATGGTTAAATATGGTTAAAGCATTGGTCGAGGGATCTTTGTTCAATTCCTGACTTGGCTGCAGACTTTCTGTGTGACCTTGAATAAATAACTTTATGCTTCATCATTTCACCTGCAAAATAAAGATTATGATGATTTTTCATTTTTCTGTTTGGATTGTAAACTCTTAAAAGGAGGGGATGTCTCAGACTATCTATGTACGGGGCTTATCAAAATGGGGCTCTCATAATAATTAATAAATAACTTAAAGAAGTCAAAGTAGGAGCAAGGACAAAATATAAAATACTCTTTCATATTTGTAAAAATGATGATCTCTATTGATCTAGGTTTAAGATAGTGGAAATGTCAAGCAGTTGAAGAACAAATAAGTGTAAAGAGTATAAGATGTGTTGTTAAGAGAGAGAAAGCTTTGATTTGTTCTTAATGGTGTTAAACACACTGTTAAGTTAAAAAAAAAGGCATCATAAGAAAACATTCCATGTTAGACTCTAATAATTCTTACTGAGGAACTCGTGAAGGGAAAAATATACTCAATATAGTGCAATGATTTTTTCTGTTCAATCAATAGAGGATTTGGATGAAATCAAATATGAATTGATAATATGTCCTGTCATGCTTGCCTTCTAAAAACATGTCTTTCTAGTCTGTTGAAGTACTCATATCATATAGAGAGACCTGAAAGTTTTAAACATTTTGATTTACTGCCAAGACAGATGTTTTATCAGTAGCATGTACAGATGCCAATATATACCATAGGCACAGAGTGAACAAGAGCACTGGACTTCAATTTCCTTTGACAATAAGACAGTGGTTGAGATTCTGTGCTGTGCCTTGAAGCAATTCCATGAGATGGAGTCCCAGGCAAGAGGCCTTTCCCAGGGCCTAGCGTGACCACAGTGTAAAGTAGTTCTATCTTACGTACTTTTATGCCCCTATTACTGAGTATCACAACGACTCTGAGTGATGGAAGTGCTATTTATCCCCATTTACAAATTGGGAAAAGAGGCACGGAAAGATTAAGAGTCAGATATTTAGGCACCTAAATACGCATCTAGTGGGATTTAGAAAAGCACCTAGTTCCCATTAAAATCAGGCCCTAAAAGACTTACTTAGCATCACACACAAAGTCTGTACCAGAGCAGAGACTTGACGCCAGGTCTCCTAAATTCCGAGCTGGTAGTCTAACCCCTGAACCATTTTTTCTCTCTAAATGCCATCAAGTTGGATGTGTGTCCTTAGAATGTGAGTTCCTCAGCTTTGCGACTGTTGTTGATTGATTGAAAAGCTCGGAGCATATAGACAATTTGTGTTACAATTAATAAACAATAATCACCCTGCTCTACTACCTATAAATTTTATTTAATTAAATTCTTAACTGGGAGTAATATTATCTGATGTGCCTTAATATTTCTGCTGAATAACCAGGATCTAAATAGAGAAACTGCAAATGAGAACACTAACAGATATCTAGAGTTTCCTCTCCACTTGAATCAACCCCAAATACTTGTGCGAAGAGATAGGCCTTATACTGTGCCCCAAAGGGTAACAAATTTGGGCTATGGAGGATCTAAGCCCATGTTTGCTTAGTAAGAAATCCTTGTTTGGTCCAATCAAAGCACATATGCAGTCTACTGAATAGTATTATGAGGAGGAGCTTCTAAGAGATCTTTCTGTGACTCTATATAATAGTAAATTTATTTCTATTTCAATCATTAAAACTACACCAATACAAGACTCTAGGTGCCCTAATGTGCCCTACCACATAATTAGTATTCTAACAACACCCTGGAAACATTAAAATAATAATTCAGATAGGAACTCTACTAACCAGGGCTAAAAAAAAAGCTCCTTTCCACCTCTTCATCACTCAGGAAGCATCCCATGCTCCCTCCCCAAAAACCCTATCAAACAGATAGCTGCTAGCAAGACTAGCTCTTTTGTTCTGGTATGCATTATTAACCAATGGCATATATTAAAAATACAATTTTTTTTAAAATTTAAAAATGGAAAAAATCCCATCTGCTTTTAGAGCTAGCTGGCAAGTATTGTTCCAAAATGGTTTTTGCCTGCTTTATGCATTTTTCCAGCAGCCCTTCCCCTTCCTCACCTATTCTCAAATTAGACTTATGTGTACAGCCATCAAATCAATATTTTGGGTTTGTTCAGGCAACTTTGGTATTATAATTTCTAATGAAAAAGAGAATGTTGATGTTTTCATAGGGCACAGAGCCTTACCTGTGGGCAATTTATTTATTTATTTTGCCTGCCTCTGCAGTGCGTAGCATGGGTCACTTGCTGGTTTGAACTAGAGTAAATGGTGGATTCTCTGTAACTTGAAGTCTTTAAATAATGATTTGAGGACTTCAGTAACTCAGCCAGAGGATATAGGTCTATTACAGGAGCATGTGGGTGAGATTCTGTTGCCTGCAATGTGCAAGAGGTCAATATAGATGGTCACAATGGTCCCTTCTGGCCTTAAAGTCTATGAGTTTATAACCATCGGCTCTCGTGGACCATGTAGCTAATTCAGTCACCCATGGAAGAACTTGTTCTTTCAATTGAGAGGACAGGAAGCTACTGCCTCCCCTCACATCAAGCTCCAGCAGTACCATAGGAAGTGGGGATGGATATTCATATAACATTACTTCACAGGGTCTCCCCTCAATATACATGTATGCATATTCCATTTTAGAGCTCAGTTTCACGGCAGAGCAGCTAAAGACTCTGCTGATGAGATGGCTTGAACCAGGAGTTGTCCCTCTTTCTTAGTTGTCTGAGAGTACTTGTGGTAGTGTCATTCTTCAAAAGTAATTTCTGGAGGCATAACAGTCTTGTCAATGGCTGCCACATTGGACTCCAATTTGACAATTATTTTTTTCTCAGTTACTCCTGCGGGGAATTTCACATCTTGATAAAGTCTTTTCTTCCCTTTGGCAATCAGGCTAAAATTTCCAAACAAGCTCAAGAGAGGTGGGGGGCTGGGGGGAGGGAGGAGAAGAGAGAGAGAGAGAGGGTCAGCGATGTCACTGGAACCTTAGGGTAAACTTGTTTAGGCTGTGAAAGGTTACCAGTGTTATCATTCGGTGTGTTTTGAATGTCAGCTGGATCAAAGACTGCAGGCAGCTGTCGAATGAAATAACTGTTTTAAAAAAATCATACAAAATAGGAAAAATGAAATAAAATTTAAATTACAACCCATAGAAATGCAAGTGACTGCACAAGCACCACCCAAGAGGGCTAGGGTAATTTGCTGTGATAGGATTAACTCACAATTGGTTTGGGGGAGTTTAAGTCCTCAACACTAACATTTGTTTCTGTGGTATTTGCTTATTTATCGTTTGTTTTTAAAATGGAAATTGAACAGGCCTTGACATTTTGAAGTGGTAACTAGGGGCCTGATCCAACTACCTTTGAAGTCAATGAGAAGGCTGCTATTAACTTCAATGGGAGTTGGATCAGGCCCTATAATTACCACTAGAGTATTTTGCTGGTAACAACTGTTTGAATGTACAGTAGCATCATTTGTGACACTAACAGTACAAGTTCAGTGTAAACCAGTTTCCATTCTGGTTTAATAGTAGCTTAACTATTTAAACAGAAGGTTTTGAGGTTCAGCTTTTTCCTTCATATATTGACATGCAGTAACTCCCACTGATACTTCTGGAGAAAGGAATGGACACTATATTTACTCAGAAATGTTGCTACATTTCTCTAATGGATTTCTGTATGTTTGAACCTAAAATGAAAGCAAGATGAAGTCTTTGGAATCCCCCACCTGTGATGGGATAGATAGGCCCCATACTGGCAGGGTGGGGATTAATGAGGGCCTGTGGACACAATCGGCGCTGCCCTACTACACCTGCAGCAATTGTCAGAGCGCAGAGAGGAGTTAAAAGGAAGAGGCCCAGCTTAGTTAGGGGCTGACCAGGAAGGAGAATAGAGCTCTGCTGATTCCTTGAAGATGGAAACCTGGTTCTAGCCAAGAGCTTGAGACAGCTTGATACCTAGACTGGCCTCCTGGTGGATGGATGGTGGCATGGAGACAAACCCTGAGTAGAAGTGTGGGGTCCTACCTGACAAATCCTTGGATGACCTTGGGTTTGAGTTCACTGTTTTTCTTTTTAGTGTGGGTTCTAATACTCCAGAAGAGGTGGGATTCAAGTGTGCCATAGACTGACAGCTCGGACACCATGATATCAAACCTCTGGGGACAACATCTGATTGTTGGGCACTCACATCTGGGTGAGTTGTGCCCTGATGGGCCTGTAGCGGGGAAGTTACCCACTCTGGCTCAGCAAGTGTTAATAGCCAGCCCTTGGAGAGGGCTGGGACTGAGAATGAATTAGAAAAGGCTGAGATGTAGCCAATCAGGGCCCTATAAAAGGGCTGCAGGGTCAGATGGCAGTCAGTCTCTCTCTAGCTTTGGAGAGAGATGGACCTAGCTGCCTGAAGGAGTGAAGGGTACTGTGGACAGAGCAGTGTTGGGGAAGGGGTAGGCTGAGCTGGGGAGCTCAGGCCTGGTGACCCCCCAGGCTGTGGCCTGACAAGAAGGCCTAGAGAGGTACTGGGCTGCAGGGAAAGGCAGCAGGTCTAACCCCCCCCTTGCTAATGATGAGTGGCCATTATACTGCAGTCTGCCCCAGTGAACAGTAGCTAGCTGATGACTGGCAGTAACCACTGAGGCAAGGTGGGCTTAGAGGGTTGGGGGTTCCCCTGGGAGGGGAGACCCAGAATGTGGTGGGGTATTGCAGGGGCAGAACCCTGTAGTAAAGGGCACCGCGGTCCAGGAGGGATATGGGGGCCAGTGGCAGGCGAGTGCTCTGAGTGCTGGAGAGTTAATTCCCAAGACAACCAGGAGGACGTGTCGCACCAGTGGGTCTCACTTGGCTACAGGCCACAAAGGCAACTCGGTTACAATTCCACTAGTGTCACAGATGGTAGTTTTCTGGAAGATGGCTGTTTTTTACATCTTTGTTTAAGATGGCTGCCACCAGCACAAGTTTTAGAAAAATGCCAATTGTAAAATCAAGCCCTTATTTGCCATTACACTTCACAGTTTACATGCTGTGTTCTTACTGTGTAATGCTCAGATTGCTGCACTGAGCAAAGTGAAGGCAGATTTCTTTGAAATGCTTTGAGGCTTTACAACAGTCTTGCAAGAGAGAGTGGGGGGCTCAGAGCATGACAATAAAAATAGAGAGTGAATGGTTTTACTGGGATCGAAAAGCCATTTGGATTTGGGGTTCTGGCATACCCTGTCAACATCAGCTCAGGCACCTAAGTGTCTGGTGTACTTGGGTTGATAATATTTGCATGATTCCCATCTTTTGACCCCTTAAGCACTCAGAGAGTTCTTGCTGAGGGAAGAACTGGCACAAGGGGTACCAGGGAGGGAGGTATAAAGTAAGAGTAGAAGATGGAGGTAGGAAATGGCAGATATAGATGACTAACTTTACATGTTTGTTCACCCAATTTGCACACAGAAGTGCATAAACCAGGCCTGAAACTGTGTGTATTTGTCCCTGGTGCTTGGGACTTCCCTTTAAAAAATATTTGCCCCAAAGAATCTTTCAAAACCTTTTTTTAAGAGATTAGCCTGTTCTGAGGTCAGAGGCAGATAAAACTAATTTGAGTGACAGTATGGTTATTTTTCACATGTGAGGAGATTTCCTTTCACAAAAGGTGCCAGGCAAACATATGATGGGTGCAATGTGGACACAGAAGACAAGATGACCTGACAGTGGAGGACCTTGCATTACCATTTCGCATGCTGTACCACTTTTGGGAAAAACAGCAGACTCCAGTCTTCAGAGCTGTCAGTTCAGTACCTTCACCCCATTCCCTTGTTGTCTCAGGTATCCATTCAGAGTTCTTCTAGGTGTTATCCACTGACTCTTTGGACTCATTTATGGATTAGTGGGTGTTGTCCAGAATTCTTCGCTCAGTGTCCTCAACTAGTTCCCTCATTTTATACCTTGACACCTTCTCCTATTCCATTTTTTTCCCACTATCCCAAGCATTCAATTGTTTCTCAGTCCTGTGGCCCCTCCTTTGCCTGAGGGGGCAGGCCTTTTAGTTCCTGGTGGGCTTTACACACCTTTTCTGGATTCAGCTAGGTTAGTACCTTCACCAGTGTTAAATTCTCTCTCTCTCTCTCTCACTCTCTCATATACACACACACACAAACACATCAATTTCATTTACCAAGAGCACTAGTCTAGCATAAATTCACCCTTATGAATCACCTGTTCTTTACCGATGTGGTTTATGTCATACACAGAGCCCCTGGATGGAATGATTTCCTTGTTACACTGCAGTCCATCTATTACTTGGTATATTGAACCAGTCAGTTGGCTTGTTTATGACATGCTTAATGTTTTGTGAATCTAGCCTTTTGATTCACTTCAAGTACTTTTTAATTACAGTATATTCCTTGAAAACAGATGCTTTTAATATTCAGCCTGAGTGTTTTATAAGCTATATAAATATTTTGTTTGCGGTATTTTTCTGGTGCTCACAGCCAAAATATGCAAGTCAGCTTTTCAGAACACCATTTTATTATGCTGGAACCTGAGGTGTTTCAGTTTCTGAAAAGTTATTTTTTTCCCTGCATTATACTACAGTGGCTATGTTCTCAGTTCTCTCTCCACCCAATAAATGAGGGTAAGATTTTTTTTTTATTTGTTGCTCTGTATATGACGTCTGATAACATTTTGGGGGTTTTAACTAAAATATGGGATGTACTTTTTCCTTGCTGCAGCCTTTTTTTCCTGCTGTTTGGTGGTCACCAAGTGGGGTATTTTCAAAGCAGTGTTAAAGGGGTGGGTGAGTTACCATGTTGTTCCTCTCCCTCCCCACCACCCCCTGGTCTACATGTGGAAAGTGGTCTTCCATGCATTAATCTCCTCCTTTCTAATCTGGTCCAAGAATTAAAGGGGAAGTGTGATTTTTTGTGTTTGTATGTGTCGTGGGGTGGGGGGTGGATGCTTATGAAAGCTCAAGTAATAAAATGTCAATAGCAGCCATCTGGAATGTTTTCATCTGTGACATAGCAGATATTTTATATTGGAAATGTTTGCTGTAATTGTACTGAGACATTGAGCTGTGGAAAGCCTGGAAGTCCTTGTTGGCACCAAGTATCTACACTCATCTATGACATTTTGAAGCAATACGTTCACCACAGTCAGCAGAGAGCTGCCAGCCTTAGCAAACCAACAGTGACACCATTCAGCAACATTTTCCTTTCTCCCTTTTCTATTTAGTGAGCTATTAAATGACCAGTGCCAAAAAGCTGTGGAAGTGCCAACAAGATGAACTAAATAATTTGGAACATAGAAATGCAATCAAAACAATCTATCCTCCACCCAGAGTATCCAGTTGTGAAGGAGAAGCTGTCCTCTTGCTTAAGCATTGGATCTTATATGGATGAAATATTTTTTTTCTGCCAGCAAAATAAATAATTTCCTGCTCAAACAAGATGTGGGGGGTGACCCTATGAGAAGCTGGCAATAGAGGTGGTAAATAAAACATCATTGTGTCAGTTAAGTGCAGTTGTGTGTGTGACATTGCAGATCCAGCTGCAGAATACACTTGGCTTGCTAGTTGTTTCACAAGGTACAGTAGGAGGGATAAAAGTTAGAAAGCGAGTCTACAGCTTAATTAAGAAATGAGATGGGATGAACTGAGATTCTGAACTGCAAATCCTGGTGCATGTCAGCGCTGGTTGTGCAGCATGCTTTGACTATGAGCTGCCCTATTGACAAAAGCATCTCTAGAAATTCTTTAAAAGCGATGCTATCAGGAATGACAATTGCTCTGGAGTACCATGGACTGGTCGTATTGGCAGAGGGGTAATTCAGAGATTGGATGGTGGGTGGAAATTTATATTTTTGAGCTATGAAACACTTAAGCTCCACCCCCACCCCATCCCCCACAAACACATGCCATTATTTAAATGAACTCTTTAAGAATAAAATCCTCAGACTCACAGAAATTAGAGATGGAAGAAATGTATTAGTCCATTTTCCTGACAATGCAGGCTTGTTTCTTACAGTGTATTTTCTAGTGTTTGGTCCATTCTAGTGTTCAGGGCCAAATTTTCCAAAATGGAGTCCTGAATTCAGCTTTAAAAAAGTGCTAAATGTGTAGAGTGCATTTTTAACATTACAGGCAAATTATTAGGTGTCTATGTAGGTTTCTGCATACACCCAGACACAGAGTTGAAGTAATTGCACACAGTTGTAACTGTACTCTTGTACCAAGCCTTATTTTACATCCACATTCTGAAAAGCTCCTGCCACTTCCCTTGGGAAACCATTCCCCTCCCTCATACAGTAGAGATCACAATCAAGAATTTTTCCTTTTCTCAATTTCATCTACTTCTAGTTATACCCATGTGCCCCAGCCACCTAAACAATTTTTGTCTCCTTGATGTTTATGCCCTTCAAATTGTATATGGCTATCATATTACCCATCCCAGGGTTAGATTGTGATTGACCCTTGAGTAGGTGCCAAGCTGGGGAGGAGAGGCAGGGGCTATGCAAGAAGTCACTGCCCTTACAAGGCCAATACAGAAGTTGATCACAATAGCTGCCCCTGTGAACAGGCACTACTCATCCCCTCTCTCATCCAGTGAGCAGGAAGAAATTCCCCCCCCCCCGCCATGTTTTTTTAAAAAATATCTCCTTCTTCTGAAGTATCAGGGATGGCCCTGGCTGGAGATGGGACACTGGATTGGGTAGGCCAACGCTTTGAGGTAACATCAAGCATTCCCTCTCTCAGGCTGGCTGGTCCTTGCTTATATGTTCAGGGTCTGACTGCCATATGTGAGGTTGGGAAGGAATTTTCCCCCAGGATGACCCAGGGTATTTTTGCCTTCCTCTGCAGCATGTGGGTGCAGGTCACCTGCCAGGATTATCTGGGTATAGGCCATTTACCTTCACTGCCGGGGCCTCAGGCACTGGTAGACCTCAGTCCCTCCTATTCTTTATTATGTTCCACAGGCAATCTAGTCTCCTGTGGGCTGTAATACTTTGGGATAATTTCAGTTGTTGGGTTTAATGTGTAAGTGCTGCACGGTGTTGGTGGCCTATGATATGCAGGAGGTCAGATTGGATGATCTGGTGGTCCCTTCTGGCCTTAATCTTTATGAGCAAATTATGTAAAAGTATGGTGGATGAGGGTGATGTCCATGTTCTCCTTCAACTCCATGCTAGTCTGCAAAGCAGGGACAATGTACCAAGGGGAGCAATCTTCACCATCCTGATTGATGGTAGACAATGCACGTGGTGCTCCAAGGGACTTTGGGGAAAATTGCACGTTCTGAGAAGCAATCTTTCCTTGTTACCCCAGGGACAATGTTGCTCAACACTGATTCCCTCAGAGGTCTCTGTGTATATCCCAAAATCTAGTCCTTAGCTGTTGCTTTGCCATGCTGTCTCTCTCTCCATGGGGCATCCCTGGATACATATGTGTGTGTGTGTGTTCTCTGAATTTCCTCTAATTCTCAATATTTACTGGAAATGTGGTCTCAGAGATGAACACAATGTTCCAGGTGTGGTCTCACCATAGCTGAGCAGAGAGGAGTATTATCTTCTTGTTCTATGAAATGATGTCTCTGCATATTCAGCCAAAAATTATACAAACCATTTTGGCTGCTATATTGCATTATAGACTCATGTCTAAATTGCTCTCCACTTCATCCCTTGGTCATTTTGAGTATTGCTGTTACCCACATTTCTCTCTGTCATTAAGTGTTTTCAATTATGTTTCCCTAAATGTATTAGCTTGCATTTGCAAGTTGAAACTTATGCATTGTGGCCCATCTTCATCAAAGCATCCTTATTCAGAAAAGAGTATTCTGCACCCGCTTGAGTCCTACTGAAATCAATAGAACTTAAGTATGTGCTGAAGAGCCTTCCTGAATCAGACTGTGTGTGTGTAACAATGTTAGGTAAAATGGATATGCATTTAAATGTTTTCTCTTGTCTGTGATATGCCCTTTCAGCTTTGCATATTAGGAACATATTATGATCATTCTGAAAATAAAACTCTCTTGTTTGAGAACAAAGCAGGAACACACATTTTGAATCACCAACCATGCTTTTCATTTAGAGGTGAAGGAGCAGACACTGTGTGATCCTTTAAAGTGGTTTTATATAGTTGTAGATAGTTGACATGCATGACTGCACCCACAGCTCAACATGCACCCACAGCTCAGCATTAAGGACTAGTTTCAGAAGAATTAGAATCAGTGAGGTTTTGCTCACTTCTGTCAAGCCGCCTTTTACCTTCTTTGGTAGGAAAGAATGCTGTTTCTCAGAAGAAGTTTAGATGGCAGGTTCAGATTTATCCCACAAACTTTTCTTTTTCCCCAGCTTTGCACTGTGGTTGGGAAGTTGCCAGCAGAGTTTTTTAAGTTTGTTTTATGATTTGGCTAAATATCCACAAAAACTTTTTTTGAAACCTGCTAAGTCACTGCTCAGTGTCCCATGATTCTACAACAAAATTGTATGCAATAAAAATAGATTACATCCATTCCTGCTGTTAATTACTGTGAAAGATACAAGAGCATTTACAGTATACTGAATGGGAAAATGTCTTCCCCCGCCATCCCTAATAAAGTGCGTTACTGCAGCGTCACTTCCTAATAGGTGTTATTTCCTCTATTTTAATAAAGGTATTTTAACACCTGTATTCCATGCCAGACAGTATTGTCATTTTTACTACCGACTGACTTAACTGAATGCCAGGGGCCCTGAACAGTGGCACTCTTCAAACACCACTGCTTAATGCCAAACACAACTAACATGCACAAGGAGGAAGCCAGAGAAAACAGTCACCTCCCGTAATTAGAACCAGCCAACTTCCAGTCCAGTTAGGAACTTTTAAGATGGAAAGAGGTCAGGAAGCCCATCTAGGTCAGTCCGTCCCTGCATTTGAATTGGCGCTTGTGCTCCCCCTCCTCGTCTCCACAAGAGCTCACACAGACAAGATATTTTTGGTCTCCAAATACTTATCCAGTGTCTATTCAAGATGACTTATATTTGTTAGGTCTGCCTCTGTCCTTAGTGTTTTTATGCAGAGTGATGACCTTTGCTAAATTAGAGCTCAGGCATTCAGTGCATGGGAACCCCTCCAACTTCAATGGAAGTTCTGCTAACAGAAGGCTTGCAGGCTCTGTCCCTTAGTGTGGAAGATCTCCACATGTCCAAGTTTCCATGTATTTCATGGAAATCTCAGCATGTGATGTTACCCCCATCACATATGACATTCATTGGATTACGATGTGTTGCACAGGTTCTATCAAGTGATGTTATCACAAGCGAGTCACTCAATTTGATGGATAGCAACTGAAGAAATGCAAGAGCAGCTTGGTTTTGCAGGGTTTGGGTGAACATTTTCCTCAGTGTCAATCCATGTGGGTTTATGCTGATTTTCTCTGTGAGTGTCAGGTTCAAATGATCCAAGGATACAAAGCCAAACTTTAAAAATGTGGGTCACAGGAGGCAAATCTGATCAGGAAACAGACAAATCCGCCATAAGAAAAAAAATGACATTCTCCTAAGCTGTATCAGATTTTTTTAATAAATTGCAAGTAACTCTATTTTTGCCTTAACTGTCCAGGATGTAAAGTACACCTTTAACAGTAAGATGCAGAACCCAAAAGATCAGATCCAGTTTCTATACATAATAATTGGTCATAATTATAAAAAAGCATAAGTGCTACCATGCCATCATAAAACCCGAGCTGTGATATGCCCTTTGTAATAGTTATTTTAGTATATCTAACTATAAAAGGACCCATCAATAATTCTGTTATCGTTAAACATGTCTACCTATTTATTGGTATTTCTACAATGCTCAACTCTACAATGTCTCACAGAGGCACCCTAGTCGTACATTCCTTTGCCCATACAAAATTCACATTAGCTTTAGTTTGGGATGAGCAAGCGATGCAGGACCATGGCTGATCAGGATGGCTTTAGTTCAATCATAAGTTATTGGTCATAAATTACTGGGCTTGATTCAGGAATTACTATTTGAGATTCTATGGCCTATGTTAGCAGGAGGTCAGACAAGTTGATCATAATGGTCTCTTCTAGCCTTAAAAATCTGTGAATAAATCTAATAATCACATTTAGGCAGTAGGAGAATTGGTGCACACTATTCTCACAATAATAGTTCTATCAGTTCTAACGTGAAATAGTACATGAATCAAATATTTAAAAAGCATTTTGTACAGTAGGTAGGAGATCTATAAGACTTGTGGATAATGTGATACCAGCACATCTCTACCTTAAAAAAGCTCTGGAAGGAAGAAAAAAACATTTTAAACATCAAAGAGACTGATGAATAGGGATGCCAGTATATTCAAATACATTTAGAGACAGTATTGTCAAGGCTTGTTTTCTGAGCTAGGATACTAAAGATAGTAGGAACCAGCAAAGAAAAGAACACTGTAGAAATGCAAATCTGCTAAGTGTTGAATCTATTAATCCATAGCACACTTTCTTCTGAATCATACTTATTGAGATATACAGGCAACAAAAAGTATTTATAATATTTGCATAATTTCAAACACTCAGTTCATAAATTATTTATTGGTTGTGGTCAAATGAGTGTTAGCTCTTCCATAATTATCTTTTGTGTAAAAGGTTGCATAGTTTACGTAGATATTTCAATGGCAGTTGAATATCTATAACTTCCCATAATATTAGAAAGAAGAAAAGGAACATAATTGTAGAGCTACTATACATTTTGCTCTGTAAGAGTAGCAAAACTAAGAGTTTTGCATTTAATTTAGAGTTATATTTAAATGAATACTTACATTAGAGTAGAGACCTACTACAGTACCTTAGGGCTTTATGTTCTTAAGACTGACAAAAGCCTTACCTCAAAATTTACCATCTATAGGATAGGTAATACAATTGACACATAGGTCAATTGCAGTCTGGGCTGCAGGTGTAGGAGGATAAAATTCTTGTAGAGCCAGGAGTGAGGGCTGATTGGCCAGGGGGGCTGACAGTCACTTAGAGAGACAGGGGAAGGGTTTCCTTTCCTCACAAAGGATTCTGGGCAGGGAAGACCTCTATAAAACTCCCTGGTTTCTAGTGGGTAGTCAGAGTTGTGAGAGGAAAGATCACCTGGAGGAACCTGGATCTGTTGGAGTTACAGATGGTATTCTTTTTTTTTAAATGTATAAAAATAAGTATTGATGTTATTTTTAAAAAAAAATCCTCAGAATTGGGTCTTGGTACTGTATTGGACTACTTTGCTGCTGCACTCCAGTTTGGTACCAGAAGTAAGGAATTTTGTTCTAGTTTACAGAATTACTTGTCTCTGGCTGCTGTAGTTGAGATTCTTAAAGAGATGGAGAGTGCCTACACCAGTTAGAGTAAGTGACTTCTAAATGAATTGGTGTTACTTGTTTTAGAAGTTTTCCCCCTACCTTGTACACAGATGTTTAGTAATGAGATAAAGCTGGCTTATTTAGACTTTGTTGTTTAGGAGGGGATGGTTTCTGTATCAGAGCAAAACAGGAAAAGAAAAAGCTTATGAACTCTGAATAACTACAAAAAAATAAGTAGCTACCCTGTTTCTACTTACGATTTTGCATTTATTACAGTGCCTAGACACAAAGATGATAGACTCTGTGGCTAGGGAATGGGTTTGTGAAACCAGAGGTGAGCAAAGTAGAGGCATTAAGACATGCCCTCCTTCCTCCCACCCCATTCTTAGAACTAACAGGAAGTGCAGTCTGTGTGTCTAGGGCTCCTCCACAGCTCTGTATGGTACTTGGAGGGCCATGCATGGAGGGAAGACATTTAATTATTTGTTTAGCTTTTATAAAAAGAGATGAGAATAACTGATCTCCATTAATGGCCAAACGTTTGGGTTCAGTCATGTGGGATATTCCCATCTGATCCTGACAGATGATCACTATTCAGGACTGCAGACAGGACTGGATTAAGGCAATCTGGGGCTCAAGTCACACTGTAATACAAGACTCCTCAGGTTCCATCCCACACCTGAAGTGTTGTGTGTGTTGTGGGGGTGAGGGTGGTGAGAGTCAGGAACTGTGGTATGAAGCCTCATTTATCTTCCCAGAGCAGCAGCAGCGGGGTCCTGTCTGCTCCTGGAGAGGCAGAGTTGGCAGCAGGGAGCCTTCAGCATCCACCCAGTTGCCAGAGTGTATTTGCTTGGATGGGTGAGTGGGCCAGGACCATTGCACTTCTTTCTCTGCTGGAGTAGTATTGGTGCGGGAAGGGGGGAAGGAGAGCAGAGCAGTGGCTCTTGGAGTTAACACCCTACAGAGATGCACAAGTGCTTCATGCCTCTCAAAGTTTTTGTTTCAGGCTGTCTGCTGATTCAGACAGACAACCCTGCATTAATTGTTCTCAGGTCATGTTTTCAAGCTCTTCTTCCCAGCCAAGAGGCTATATACTTTCTCTTTTAATGAAAGCTGAGGTTCTGGTGTCGTCCAAAGAGTCAAGAGCAGATACCTTCATCTGCTCCTCTGGAAGAAGGAACCAATAAAATTAAACCAAGGAGATTCCTTGGAAACCTACCAACCCAAGATTTGAATAGTTGGTTCAATGTGCATATAAACTAAATGTGACATAGGAATGAGGGCCAGATTTCATTGCACACCAAATATGTGATATGCAACTAGACATTTATAGCATGTTGTTCATAAATAGATTACAATGCATCCAGATATTTCCCCTGTGATATGAAATGCAAAAACATATATTCAACAGAGTGCAATATGAAGCTCTCATCACACATTACTCAAATCTGCCCTCAGCGATTCCACACCTGTGTCAAAATTGGAAAGGGAAGGTGAAAAATGAACTAGTGGCTTGGTTACATTCCAAATGGCAACTCAATAAAAAGGGCCTTGTCTAAAACTCAGTAAAGTTAATGGGAGACTTTCCATTGACTTTAGTGGGTAATGGATGAGGCCCAAGACAGCTACCTGTTGATTAGCAGCCAGATGGCATTGCAACCTTCACAACAAATTGGCTGGGAGCCTGAGAACAAAATGCAAGTGTAAAATACCAAGTAGGACAGAAATTTGAACTGGAATAAACACGATTTGTATGTGTACACAGGGAGGATGCTTTTTCACAGTACCTATTAGGGCGGGCTACTATAGATGACTCATAGCATCAGGTCTGGTGGTGATTTAGTTATTAACTAAAGGAATAAAAAGGCATATTTATTGCCTGCATGTGACATATCCGGTTTGCACTATCGGACAAGCTATGCTTAGTTACACTGTTGTACAGCAGAATTTTATTTCTGTTTATTTGTATTTAATAACTATTTTAATTTTCAAGTCCAGTTTGTTGAAATCACTTACTGAAAAACATAGCTAGTTTTAGAACATGCATATGCATTTTTTCTTTTCTTGTATGTGCAGTATCCTATGTATTTTACACCAAACTGTACAATTAATTTGAACACTTGGCAGGAAATATCTTTTTTTTCTGTATGGGACTTGATTGAGTAATGCAACGAACATGGCATTTGAGTCAGACCTTTGCAAATGAATTAAGATGCTTCCCGCTAGTTTCCAGCAGGAGAAAGCAGTGTCCATTAATATTTTATAAGAATGATTATTTTAAACAGTTTGGAATGATAAAACCATTCACCAGAGGCTGAATGAACATCCTGGCACATCCTATCAATGGATTTGCTGTCAATGGAGAACTCAACAGAAGGTTTTCTTCACCACCACTCAAAGCAAAATGACTCATTCAGCTAGCTTAACCAGATTTGTAAATCTTCATGGATAGAGATGCTGGAATTTTGCAGCCCTCTCATAAAAGTAGGTAGGTGCTGATCCTGCCTCTCCTATGGTGAAGATGCTTGAATGGGGAGACTAACTAGCTGGCTGAACCAAAGATCCATGACAAATGTCTTTCTTCCCAGTTGAAGACATTGGAGGTGTGGTGAATAAAGGCCACTGGCTTTTCCGAATCAGAATATGATCATATGTAAGAGGGAAGCCAAAAGTTTTGGAAGGTGCCTGTGTGAGTGTGTCCCAGCTCAGTCCTTCTGTGTCTGAGCTGGGAGATGCCAGGAACCTTCTGGAGAAAGGAAGAGATTTTTGGTTTGGGTGGAAATCATGCTTAAATTCTATGGTTTCAGCTGGGTTCACTTTGAGTTTTCATTTTTACCAGTGATTGAAAGCAGAATTCAGATGGGTGAACCCAGATGAACCAAACAAATCAAATAAAGAAGTCACCAACCTCCAAATTCAGGAAGACATGGGAGATTACACCAGCTCTAGTACAAAATGTCTGATATTATCCTGCACTTTTAAAATTAAATTATCATTTATAGGGATGCAAATCTTCTTGAGTATAGAACAGCCGTGTGAGGACCAAAATGCAGTGGAACAGTGTGATGGTGATGAGGAGGATTGAAAACGCCTAGGAAGGGAACTGTGCAATCCATAACCCTTCAGAGCATATTTCCTTAGCTAAATTGTCAGTAGATTGATGGAGGTGTGGCCAGTGGCTCTGAGACTATACATGGGGACTTGGGCCAGTGAAGCTGCAAAAGCTATGAATATGACTAAAGCTCTGATGCGGTGGCCATGGAATGGATGCACAGGAACTCTTCATTCTGATCCCCTATTACTGAATTGCACCCCTTTCACCATCTGTATAGTTTCCCTGGAGTTACCGCCATCTTTAAAAAGCAACAAAGAGTCCTGCGGCACCTTATAGACTAACAGACATATTGGAGCATAAGCTTTCGGGGGTGAATACCCACTTCATCAGACACATGTGTATTCACCCACAAAAGCTTATGCTCCAATATGTCTGTTAGTCTTTAAGGTGCCACAGGACTCTTTGTCGCTTTTTACAGATCCAGACTAACACGGCTACTCCTCTGATACTTGACCTCCATCTTTGAAACTTTAAGGGCTCCTTTAGTTACAGTCAAAAGCAGTAATTCCTCCAGGCTGTCCTGGGACAAAGTGGGTCTGATATCTAACAACCAAAGTTTATTCTGGATTATTTGAAGAACCAGTCATAATGATCAGCTATGTCTTACTACACTCATACTGACCCCTCTGCAACTAAAGCTGCTGGACTCTTAAAATGAAAGTAGGTTAATTTAGATTATTTTCCCCCAGGCCTTTTGAAAAAGGAAGACTTATCCTGCCATTTAAATAAGCCAGAAGCAAAACTTCAATAGTTAAGCCAAACTTCACTATTAAAAAAATTGCCTGAAAATAGTTATGTAAATCTGGAGTAAAATCCAGAAATGTTCCCCAACTTTATCATCTTTCCCACAGAGCTGCCATCGGCAATCCTTCTTTGACTTTTCCCCACTGCAGGTGCCTAATCCCCTGGCTATACCTGGTTGAGAAAAAAATTGTGTCTGACTTAAAGCTCAAGTTTTTTCAGGTCTCATTTCATTTTCTCATATCACTTTTGCTTGATAGTTCAGACAGCACTAGCCTTCCAACAGGATCAGCTTCATCCTTTTCTTCATTTGGCTAATATCACAGAAGTGTCCATCAGCAAACAGGTCTCGTCAGAGTTTTCCTTATCCAAATCAGCTAGCAGGGGGCTGTCATGGTTGCAGGATGACAGACGCGCCTCACCCCAATCCTTGAAATAAAGAATATCATCTCCAGAGTGCTTCTAGCTCAAGATAATAGACCAAAGAGTCAAGGACCAAGTGCAAAATTCTAATCGGATGCAGTAGATCACTGTATAATTTACTTCCACTAGGATGGTCCAGATTACTCTGGTTGGTTTATCTGGCGATGAGATGTACAATAGCACTTGAAGAAAACACATGTGTATATTGGTGATTTCATTTGTCCTTTTCAGCTGAAATCTATTATATCCCCACCAGTCCATATCATCTTCTGAGCCTCGAATAACACTGTACCTTTAAATATTCGGAATCGACCCATATCAGTCTCTGAATGGAGAAATTATATTTGTCTCATAACCTCTCAAGTTCCCATCAATGGTTTGAAGTCAAGGCATCAGTTCTATTAAAAAGCTGCCCATAGCAGGGTGTGGGAAGTAGATGCATATGTGTACCCTTCACATGTCCATTCAGCTACTGACAAGGTACCATGCTCTTGACATCAGTTCACTTGCTGAGCCCAAATTTGTTTCTGAAAACTCCAATTTATCTGTTCTTTAAAAAGCTAATTAGTTAAAATTTAAGATTCCGAAACTATCTGAAAATGTTTTAATCCTTTAATACAAAGGGATACACAAGTGGTGTGTAAGAAGTTAACAGGTAAAACCCATTACTTATTAAAAGGGTTTATTGGTATTTTTTCTGCACATCTTGGTAAAAATCAATCCCACAAGCTAATGGGCTCTCAGTTAAATAGTAAGTCTGAACTATAGAATTGTTTAACAAATTGAGCATAAGTACCTGACTATTTGTACAGCACTTTGAAGATGTACAGTTCTAAGTTTCATTAATAGTAGCAGCAAACAGAGGCATATGTGAAAGTGAAAGCAAATGACACTGTTTGAATATAGACTGTATGTGTATTGTCTGGAAAGTGGTGAACAGATATGTTTACATTACACTAGTCTTTCCATTGACTTCAGTGTGCTTGGGTCAGGTCTTCATTTAAGAATGCAGAGATATGAAACTGAGTGATGGTGCACTCAAATGCACTCAAATGTACACTTGCAGGAAAATTGTTTTCATTTTCACAATGCATTTCTCCATTCTGAATTAAATCCTCACATCCACTGTGAGGTTGCTTTAACTATTCTGACGTTAGCCATTTAATGATCCATTAAGCATTGCCTAACCCATTTTGTAACTATAGATTGTGTCTTGTTAACTAAGCTTAACTCACTCAGGACCTGATCCAAAATCCACTGAAGCCAATAGAACGCCTCTCATTAACTTCAACAGTCTTTGGATCAGGCACTTTGCTTAGATAGGAAAAAAAACCTGAAAACCATGCAGATATTGGGCCTGATTCTCAAAGTCAGTTATGGCTGTAATCAAGCCACAAATATCAGGACAGAAGTTTCCCGCTGTGGGCTGCAGCCAAGTCCTGCACCTTCACCTCAAATTCTACCCCAAAGGGCATGTTGGGATAGATGAAGCAGGGCAGGGACAGTCAAGTACATGTTGTAGGCAGGCAGGAGGCATGCCAAAGCTCCATTCTTACCACAGCAGTGCTCCACTGGCTTAAGGCCCATTGAAGACCCGCTCAAAGCATTACTGGATCTGGCCTGGCCTTGAGACTCAGGGAATCATAACTAGCTCCTTAATAACCTCCCTCTCTGTGCTGAACAGAGCTCTGGCACAAGAGAGAAATTGCGTCATTGAATTAATTGTTTTATTAAATGATTTTATTTCTATAGCAATACTTGGAGCCATGGCAGCTCATGAATTTTTTGACCAGTGAGGCACAAGTCACAAAATAGTTGTTTCCACCCCCTGCCCAATGTATAATTTAGTAGCTATTAAAAGAGTACCTTATTTTTAGCGAAGAAGCAGCAGGTGGAACCAGCAGCTGGAGCTGCCACAACCACCACTGCTATCCTGGATGGATGGGGGGAGGAAGGGGAGCACGAGGTAGGCCCGGGGCTTGGTGGCGGCTCACTGAGCACATGCATAGGGTCTGTCCCTTGAAAACCTCCTACAGCCTGGGCACATGACATTCTTCAAATTTTCTGGCATTTCGTTTCTCGGGTGGAGAGAGTGAGTTGTGACATTTAAATCAAATCATAATTTGTCCTTAAATTAATGTTATCAATTAAATAAAAAATATGCAAAATGTATTTTGTAGCTTTTGGGAATCCTTGGTTTGGCTGTGCCTCACTTGCCTGAGCTGACGAGCTACCCCAGGAGTCAATGATTTTGTGTATGGGTGGCAACCCTTCCTTTAAGACTGCTACACCATGCTCAGCTATTCTTGGTGGACCAGGTCTGGCTTTCAGTCAGACCTATGTTATAGTAGGATGGTTGCCTGAATGTAACTGAATGTAACTGAATGTAACAGTTTGGGCTAATCTACCTACACTGCAGAGGTCTCAGAGTGCATGGTTTTAAGCAGCCACATTTGCCTAAGCAATACAGCCTGAGTATCTATTCATTTTGAATATATTTGCTCTTGCTGTTTTAATTCAGATGCTTAATTCTAATCTAGTATTTATAATCTTGTGGCTCCTTTACTGAGACCCTTCCTGCAGAATTTTCCTCATGAGTGTTTCAAGTAAGAGCATAGATTTTTTTTGTGTGTGTGTGTCAGCCCTAATTTATTTCTATGGGGTACATTTGTCTGTTTTCTGTCCAGGGATCCATTAAACATTTTTCTCTCTCTAAAAAGTAGAGAGACAGTATTGAGTACCCACAGTGTCATTTCTGTGTTGCCATTATCGATAGTTGCCATTATCGATAGAACTAGCTTAGTTGTTAGCTCAGGGCAGGTCTACACTACAGCTGGGATCGACACTCTGAGATCAATCCACTGGTGGTCAATTTAGTGGGTCTAGTAAAGACCCACCAAATCAACTGCAGATCGCTCTCCAGTCAACCCCTGTACTCAACCCCCAACGAGAAGAGTAAGGTAAGCCAATGGGAGATTTTCTTCCATTGACCCCACCGCGGTGTAGACCCTGCAGTAACTTGACTTAAGTTACATCGACTCCAGCTACATTATTCACATAGCTGGTGTTACATAGCGTGGGTCGAACTAGCACAGTAGTGCAGACATAGTCTCAGACTCCTTCTCCATCTCTCCTATAAGTAGTTACAGCCCCACCCACTTCTGTCTTGCATATGAAGCTGGCCTGTAACTGTGGCGCAGAATTACAGGTGAGGGAAAAATATGAAGGCCTAACCAGTTACTGTAGGGAAATCCAGATACAAAATGTATAAAAAGAAATATGAGACTCAGTCCTCAGCTGCACTGATACTAGGCACAGACAAGAATTGGGTTAAAAAGCTGGTCTACACCATATTTTCATGCTCCCAATCATGAGTCAGTGGGGGGAGGGGGCAATATGACCCTTTGTGTTTCTTAGAACAGCTTCAGGGCATAGCCAGTTCTTACGGATCTGGCTGAGTACTGTGTGCTCCACCTGTCCCTTTCTGTGACAGTATGCCACCTTCCCCCCTGCACCCTTTGTTCTCCAATGACAGGGAGAATCCTCAGCAGCCCTTTAGGATAGCTTTCTTTATGTTTGCACTGCCTCAGCTGTGCAAAGAAGCTGGACCCAGGATTGAGACCACAGTAGTGAGAGGCTCTTCCCAAGTGAAGAGCACAGGGGCTTTGTTGCATTGCTGTTGTTTTCTTCCTTGAGGATTGTTTAATCTGGAACACACGAAGTATAACACAGAAATATTTTCAATGATAACCTGGAAACATTGTATTCCCCCGGCCCTTATCTGTATTTTTTTCAGGTTAGAGAAATGCAATTGAAGCTGATAGTAGAAATGGAAATGATTGAATAAATGTTATCACTAAATAAAATAAAGATTTGAGAATGTTGAAAATTGTCCTTTAGATTCTTACTTGGGTTGGCGTTGACAGTTTGGAGACGAAGAAGTTTTCAGGCAATTATCAGGGAACTATCTAGGCCATTTCTGTATCAGGACCCTAAACCTGGATAACAAGTGCCATTCCTCTTCTGTGCCAGCTGGCCTCGGTCTCATGTTTTTAGAAGCTAAATTTCCTTCTGAAGCCACTGTGTTCAAACAAAAAAAGGCCAAATGATTATTTAGGCACTGATAACTTCATCCAGTGTTGTAGTTGGTTTCAAGGCCTTAGTTTTATATTAAGTTGCTTTGATGTCCTATGTAGGGCCCTCTGGGTTTTCAAACCCATATACCAGTTCTATGACATTCCCATACGTTTACTAATTTTTAAAGAATCTAATGGTAAACTCTCAGACCAGATATAGGAAGCTTCTTGACACCAAAAAACATTGAATTTAAAAATTGTCTGTCTATTAGTGTCAGAGGCTAAAATTGCTGCTGAAAAAGTCTAAAATATGAAGAGACTTCTTCAGCAGTAAGTCTGTCAGTTACCTGGGCTTGATGCAGAAATTGAGTGAAATTCTGTGGCCTGTGTTATGCTGGATGTCAGACAGGATGATCATAATGGTCCCTTTTGCCTTACGAAACGTACGAGTCTACAAACTCTCCATGGGGAAAATATCGGGCTATAAGAGGGGCCTGTGTTCAAAATGTAATACCATTGTTGCCTAGTTTGAGCACAAATAGTACTTCCTTTATGTATTGTAATACTTTGGGCCCTGTCCTACTTCCTCTGAATTAAATGACAGCCCCCCACCCAGTGATTTCAGTTACAGCAAAATCAGGCCCCTAAGGGGATCACTGCCTCTTTTAAAACTGTCTGTATGATGCTTTTATATTTTCCTATAAGATATGTACAATCTGGAAAATTTCTTGGAAGTTTTCAGGTTTTCCTTGACTTTCTAAGCTACAAACATTCAAAAGCCACGAAGAAGAGTTCTGATAGCTGAGAAGCTTATGTCTTTCACCAACAGAAGTTGGTCCAGTAAAAGTATTACCTCATGCACATTGTCTCAAATATTCAAGACACATTTGAGACTTCAAAGTTCAGAAACCAAAGAAATGCTCTCTACATGCTATAGTTACAGGAATGCACAATGTAACGATTATGCTGTCATTACTGGATGATCATCCTGTTACGGTCACAGAACTTATCTTCACCCCACATGTATGACACTCTTATGTTCATACATGTGGGGTGAAGATAAGTTCTGTGACCACCAATCTTTTGCATAACTGCCTTAAACTCCATATAGTTCCACACCACCTCACTGTGCTGCCAGTATTTCCACCATAAAAGTCCTGGAACTATGTCATGAGAAGTGATAAATGGTGTCTGAGCTGCAAAGTTCAAATATGGATTACAAGTTCAAGAGGGCTTGGATATGGTATTCTACTTTGGCCTTGTCTCTTTGTTAAAAACAAACCATTCCATAGCTAATGTACCAGTGGACATCATAAACAATTTGACACTTACTATAGATTTCTCTAGACGTCTCTAGGGAACTGTTTTTTTTTAACTTAATGCTGCCTATCGATTATGTTATAGATTTTAAATTGTAAAATAATACTGAGATTCAATTTAAGCACTAGGATTTGGAAAGCTATCTTTAGTCCTCAGATATGTTAGATTTGTCTTTGTTTCTTAGTATAGTTTCCACAGATAATCAAAGATTATGAAAAATTGGCTTGTTAAAGGAATGAAATAAAGATGGATAGAGATCTGACTGGAGTCCAATATACTTTTGAAAGACAGGAATCTTTGACTACAGCAAAATGTCATTTCACTTATAAACACAAGGTTGCTGTGAGAAATGAAGATGTCCAAGGTTACATGTGTACATGTACAGTTGGACTCTTGTTGTATTTGGTCAATAGCTGCTCTGTGGCAGTGGAAGAAGGGAGGGAGGTACATGAAGATTCACTTGATACTTGTGTCCAATAGCTGCATTTTTAATAAGCAAGGAATATCACTGAAAACTAATAGCTAGTTTTTACTGAAGTGAAAATAATTTGACTGGCTCATCATGTGTATCAGAATTAGTGCATCTGTGGGGATGCAAAGTTAGAACACTCCCTTATCTACTTCCCCAGTGCTGGGGACTGCCAGGGGTTGATTCCCTCTGATATGAATTGGAGTAACCCCAGAAGTGCTCTAACTTATGCTACCTAGAACAGACACTGTGGATTGTTCCTTCAGCTTTTGATCACCAAAGCACAGTGTGATTAGACACTTTCTTCCTGCACCTCTCTGACATATCCCCTATGCCACTGAGATTCCCCTGTGTCAAGGGAATATCTATTGGTCACATTAGGGTAGCTTTAAGCAACATTTGTGTTGCTGTAGCAGTGCAAAGGGAACTTAGCCTGGGATGGGGATCTGGCTTAAGCTCTTCATTTCTCAAATAGAACATGTAAAGAAAGCAAGGGGTTACTTTATTGAAATGTCATAGTTATGTAAAGAGTAGGATTGCCCCATATTTGTCAACACTCAGGGCTATATTCTTTCCTCCATGTATATGTGTACCTCCCATTGCCATCAGTCCATTTTGTTCACACAGCTAACAAACAAGTCTGAAATCAGTGGGAGTTGCAGCATGTATTGCCACTATCAGAACTGGCCTTAAATTAGCAGTTTTTTCAACCCTGGGTTTAACACAGCAATTATTCTTGAAGACTGAATGGGTATAATAGATTGGCATATTCATTTTTGATCTTAAGAAAAAGGCTTTTAACTCTGAAATAGTGGGGAGATTTTAAAAGGTAAACACTCTTCATTTACTGGAATATTAATTTATATTACAACAGATAAAAGTAGATGGTCATTGTTCTCTAATACCTCTTATTTTCTAGGAAAAAGGTCTAGTTTTAGAATGTGATCTAAAATTACTCTGGATTAGACCTGAAATATTATACCTATCTGAGTTGTTTTTCTCCACTTGTTACAGTTACAGTTTGTCATGGGTTTAGAATTAGTGTGCTGGTATTTAAAATAAGTAAATGTTTGAATAAATTCTAGTGCTGGAGAAAGATGCTGGATCACCATAATCAAAGACTGAAGTCCTCAATCTGCAGAAATAAAAGCATGGAAAGTAGTGGAATAAGCCTTGAAAATGTGCCTGAACTCTGTTTTGGAAAATGTATAGGGTGGTAAGGGAGCTCACTTCCTATGCTGATTCATTCCTTGAGCTCTCTCTGCTGATAAGAATGGTACTTTGTACCAATTCTGATCATGGCAGTTGTGAAGTACTTAGAGCATTGCTTTGAACATATGGTCTGGAAAATAATCAATTTAAGTAATGTTTTTTGGCCTTGGTAACTTTAAATTGTAGTTATATTTGTCCTCATGACCAAATATTTGGAGCCTAACCTGCATTCTTTGTACACATAAAAGTCCCATTGAAGTTTGGGTGGGAGGTTTGCATGTGCAAGGAATGTATTAGATATTAAACTTGTTACTGCAGGATTCTTTGGGAAAGGAAACTAAGTCCCTATTGAAATGAAGAGATTATATACTCAAATATTAGCATGGAAGAAGAACTCTATTATACAGTTCAGTTATAACAGATCTCTTGCAACTGCCAGCTGAGTTAGTTACTAGTCCTCCTTAACTAACATTGCCGATGTCAGTTCAGACTCCTCCAGAATTATTCAGAGCATACAGACCACATACAAACATCTGTGACATCATAAATATTTCAGCTGTTTACTCACCACTTCCTATGACCTGACCCATGGAAAGTTTGCTCTGTTTTCATAGCATCTAAATATAAAAAACCCTGCAAGCATATAAGGGAGAATCTTAATAGCAGCTGACCAGAATAAATATGCTTGGTTTCTTCTTCAGTGGCTACATGGCTACTGTCTGCCTAGTGGCATTGTTGTTTCTAGTAATGGCATTTGGAAGAAGATCAACATTTAAGAAAACATAATCTAGCTTCTCCCTTTCTAGCCATAAACTTTGATGATTTTCTGTGAACTTGAATTTCCAAGTGGTATTTACTAAATCTTGTAATGTTCAGCACACATCTAATCTGTTTAAGGCTGACTGAAGAACTCACAATGCATAAAATAGCTAATACATTCAAAGAATTTGCAATGGTTATATTAATCCCTTTGAGAGCATTCAGCAATATTTTTGTATTTTTTTTTAACTCTAGAGATTAATTACCAATAGTTCTCTGTATTACATTATTTGAATAGTGTTGGTTGGTTGTAAGTGGCATATGCCATGTAATAATATTTCTGTTCCCTGACTGGATGAATGCATAAGCACATCCCACATGAGAACTAAATACAAGTTTCATATTTAAATTCCACTTAGACTCTTTCATGTGATTTGAAGTTTATTTTCCTTGGGCCTTTTTGCCAGTAAAACCTGATTGCATGAATGTTCATGTATGAACACAAGGGAGGAAAAATTATGGTCAAAGTAAATTCATATTAATCAGATATATAATACAACTTAGTGGGCTTTGGAGCAGGCCTCCCAAATCAAGTCTTTCCATTGACTTCATTGGGCTTTGGTTGAGATCTACAGTTCAAAATATCATCCTCCCCTTTCCCTCTGCCCCCATGGTAAGTCTCAAGGATAGATCCATTCACACTCATCTAAGTAAATTATTAAGTATCACTACCACTGTGACAAGGGAAGCTTGTCCTACCTCTATTTTGAGAATGAGAAGAAACCTACAGTATCATGAGAAATTACATTTCAGCAGAGTATGACATGATAGTTCCATCCAAAACTTGCAAGACCATGCACAACTGTTTGTTAATTTGATTCATTCACAAAAATTTCAAGTTCCCTATTACACAGATAAACTCTCCTACATTGCTTTCCAGCTGAATTAAAGCTCTTATTTTCAAGTTTTATGCTACTTGATCCGTAATAACATATTTAGGGTAAGGTTTCTAGTAGGGGGAAAAAATCAAACATGATTAGTTTAATGCAAAGTTAAATTATGCTTTTCCTACAATTCTGTATATGGAAAAATATATTACATATGACTCTAACCACGTTTGCCAGATTTTTCTCTTACATCCTCTGTCAGTCTTGCGTATAATTGTGTTTAAGATGGACAGATATTGTACATGATGTTTGGACTGCAATTGTTTGACAGGGAAAATAATGCTTTGGAAAGTTTATTGTGGATATTCCTTTAACACAGGAAGTACTAGCACTTATAGTAGGGAGTTTTTGATCAGTATTGTATACAGTACAGATAAAAAGGAGCCATGAAAAATGAAATATTATCTTAGTAGAGAAAACAGAATTAGCAAATGACTAGTTCTGTGATTTTATTTTTTATTTTTTTTAAAAGCTCTCTTGGCAATCTCATGTACTGTTCAGTTTTAGATAGGAGGGCAGTACATGGTATGGGGGACCAGGAGTGGAGAATAGGCTGGTTGCTTTTGATCATGCTAATCCAAGGGTGAGATGGCTGCAGAGTGGCAGTTTGCCAATGGTAGATACCTAGCTATCAAATTGGGAATGATTTACATTTAGCATTTTTATGGCATGTAGTTCTTTAAAGCTTCAATGTTAGAAAAACTATCAAAAGTGGAAAGCTTTACGTAGCAATGGCTGAAGTTTCTCACATGAAAAACTTCTGTGAAAAATACCCTTAAAAAACACTGCAGCATTTTAGACATCTAAACTTTCTGCTTTTTCTGTGAAATTTTTTACCAAAACTTTTACAAATATTTTTCAAAATTGTTCTCAATCATTCATTTACCAAAAAACGAAACAAAAAATCCCAACCCATATCTTCTTACTTAAAACCAATTATTTTGTAAATGAAATATTAATGGGTAAGCCTTCAAACTTTGTGAAATGGAAGTAACCCCAATTTTTTTTGTGAAATAGTTTTCTTGATTTTTGACCAGCTTTTCTTTTCAGCTTGAAATAAGAAATGAAATAATCCAACCCTGGTCCAGATCAGACTGATTCAGAATTATCCTGAGCTCATGGCTATAAGTTAAATTGATTTGCTGATCATACACCTCAGCAAACTGGACTGTGGACTGCTTGACAAAACCCCTCATGCTGACCAAAACTGGACAGTTTTGGGGTTGGTTTTTTTAAAGTGATTCAGGTAACAAGAAACTGAAATTTCTTTTCCCTTCACAAAGAGATCTGGCCAGGGTAAAAATAAGTTGAGTTGGCAGAATAGGGTGAAGCATACTGCATTTTTAGCACCAGCCTGTAATATATTGTTTTGGTAAAACTAAATAATTAGAGTGGACTCTGTCCCTCCAACTAATATTGGTGTTTCCACATAACCCTCAGAAGCCAAAGAAAGAACAAGAAAGCATGATAAATTACAGTCCAGTTATATCTGATGTTATCCCATCACAAATCATGAGTCAACAGGGAAGAATGTACTTGACAATTTATAGCTTCCTGTGAGTATAAAGAAGGATTCTGCCTCAGAGTTGCTACTGGTGGTGGAGTGTGGGAATTGCCCTTGCTCGTTAGCTTCAAACACAAAGGATGACAGTCTTATTAGATATCAATCTCTACCACACTGAACAGTGATTTACCAAATGGCCTGATACTGTGAATGTAGGCTCCCATTTAATTCAAATGGAAATAAATACCAACAGAACAAGCCCTTTATGATGTGCCACATGTGCACAGCATAGAGACCCCCATTCAGTCACCTGAAGTCAATGGAAAGATGTCCTTTTATCATCCAATGGGCTTTGGATCAGACCCAGGCTGAGCTGGCCAAAATGTTTTCACAAGCCCCTGGAAACTTATTATAGTTAACAATATACATATAAATATAAATTTAACGTGTATGGTAGAAACTATATCCACAGACACAAATATGGGAACAGATTCAGGACTCTCTATCTCTGGGTCCTCAGCACTGCAGTGATTTTTAGGATCAAATTCTGATGTTCTTACATAGCTCAAGGAGTAAAGTACTACTCAATCTTATTGCCTTCAGTGGGACTACTCATGGAATAATGCACTACACACTAAGTCAGGGGTCGGCAACCTTTCAGAAGTGGTGTGCCGAGTCTTCATTTATTCACTCTAATTTAAGGTTTCACGTGCCGGTAATACATTTTAACATTTTCAGAAGGTCTCTTTCTATAAGTCTATAACATATAACTAAACTATTGTTGTATGTAAAGTAAATAAGGGTTTTAAAATGTTTAAGAAGCTTCATTTAAAGTTAAATTAAAATGCAGAGCCCCCCGGACCGGTGGCCAGGACCCAGGCAGTGTGAGTGCCACTGAAAATCAGCTCACGTGCTGCCTTTGGCATGCGTGCCAGAGGTTGCCTACCCCTACTCTAAGTAATAGAGTAGTAGTCTATTAAGTTTGGTCTTTCAAGACTGAATATGCTTGAGAGTAGTGAAAAGTTATTCACAGAACACCTTTCCATTTTCCCACTGAACCTAGATCATAGAAGGAAGCTAATTTAAAGTTAAACACATACGTGCACATTGCACACAATCTTTTTTTGGGAGTGGGCTGGGTGGGGAGGGGGAATCACTCTGCTTGTGGAGCCATTGTGGAAGACCTGTCCTCAAGCATAAGTAAAGAACAGGCTTCATGGTCTTACCTCATTCTCAAATGGCCAAGTGGCTGAAACCATAGCCTGGAGACTAGTAGGGGGTCACCAGACAAATCCCCAGACCTGGCAGGAGGCAGGGATGTCTGTATAGGTGACTCTACACCAGAGAATTCTTCCTTGCCCTTACACGGGAAATGGGGCGATCCTCCCTGGGCTGGTGAAGCCAGTTCTAAGACCAGATCCTGCTGGTGTGGTGTATAGCAGCTGTACTGCATCCGGTAATCTGTCCCATATAGTTAATCACAGGAGTGAGGGTGAATAAGAGTTCAAATAACAGCCCCAAAAGAATACCCAAGAAAAATTATGATCACTCTTCAGTTTCTGATTTAACCTGGATCATTGGCCCAAATGAAGAATCTCAGGCTCACCCTTTTCCTCACCTTATTTTTGGTGAAAGGCCAATCTTGGAGACATGGGCATAGAGTCAAAGGGACCCTCAAACATACTGTCACGCAAATCTCATATCAGATGGCTACTAAACAACATGGGCTCAATGGAATAGAAGTCAGTTACTAGAATTTCTGTAAAAAGCAGCTAGTAATTATTGTCATAAATGTTTTAAAATGTTGATCAGAATATTGTAATACTTTCTGGAATAAATGAAGCATAATTCTTTGCAGTTGAAGGATAGCTGGAAAGAGAATTGTGTTCTTGAAGGGCAAATCAAGTCCAGGAAAAACTAGGTAAAATATCAATTGACTTCCATTTAAGCAAACTCAGTGTCCTTTGGAAAGTGGAGGAGAAAGTCTACTTATTGTAACTGTTTAAACTCAAGGGTCAGATGACTGATAGAGTGCATTGTCTGGAGACTTTCACAGTTCAGGTTAATGCTATCAAACCCTTTAATTACACCAATATACAGCTGATAAGAGACCCTAATGGGCCTTTCATATCTGTATGGTAACTAGGACATACACCATGTATGGGTGTAAGATTGATACCTATAAGGCTTCATTCTGATAGCTTGACTTCCTGTCAAATGATGCATTGCAGAAACTCCTCATCCCTTTTTAGACTTTTAGCTTTATGCTGTTCAGAAAAAATCCACTTCTTTAAGAGTTCCATTAAAAATAATTTAGCCAACAACTCTCATCTGGATTTTTAAAAATTGTAGCCCTTTGAAAATGTATTTTTCAGCAACATACTCACTTGTAATTCCTTTTTGAGGCATTATCCAGGCTCTTACATGTTTGTTTAGACTTTCCCTATTAGAACAAGATCTGAACAGTAGTGTTCTAGTTTAAAAAATTCTTTAAAAGTTTCAGTTGACCTCAATGACAGCAGCAATAGTACAGAAATCATTGTCAGTGTGTACCACACTGTTAGAGAAGTATTACTTTCTGAATGCAGGAGACTGGCTCTCTAAACTTAATTTGCATTAGTTGTGTTGCCCCAGTTGCATTCCAGGCAAACTTGCAAAAATAGTTTCAGTTTTTTCTTCAGACTCATTTTTTTCCCAACTTGGAAGAGCACTGGGAACAAAAAAATAACTGGATTAAAATATATTGTATGTGCAGAAAGATGTTAAATACGATATCCAGAGTTTATTTTATCCCAAATATATGGGTCTGTACATTGACACGAGACACAGTGGTACACACCACAGATCAAATTCAGACCTAGCATTAGTGGGGTCCGCGCCACTGAGGTAGTAAAACACTACCTTCTCAAACCACGTCTGAATTTGGCCCATAAACTTTAGAGAACAAAAGTATGTACTTCTGTGAAGTGCAGTTGTCTATGTGAATAGTGTATATACTGTGTGCAAATAATAGCTGCGGGGTCTTAATAGTTTTTTTAGGAAGCACTAATTTTGCTGCTTATGGCACACTGGCCATGAAAAGGCACTTACAATGTTACAGTAGCCTATCTTGGACTTTTAGACCCTAATCTAGCAAAGCACTCAAGCATGTGCTTAACTTTAAACATGGGCATACTCATGTGCTTCTAGTTAAGCATTTGCTGAAGTGCTTTGCTAGATCCGGGCCTTAACAACAACTGTATTAGCAAAGATGGCACAATGAGTTTGCTTAGACACAGAGAAAACATCAATATAGAGACAAACAAAATGGAAGACTTCATCTTCAGCTGAATGACAGTAATTATATTTGCTGGTTAGGGAAGTGGTATGAAAAGCTGCTGGTGTGCACATGTAAAAAAAATTATTGTATTAAATATTACTTTTCCCAAAACATTTGTTTCTCATCTGGCATCAAATGAAGTTTAATTGCAAGTTGTTTTATGTATCTCTCAAAAAGATGCACAGGAGGTTCCTAAACTTCTTATGTATACACATCTCATTATTTCTCAGTAGGGTTTGTGTCTGTACCACCTGCTCAAAATTGGGAACACTTATCCTAATGTCTCTGTAACAGACTTTAGCACGGGCTTCTTTTGACAAGACCATTTTAATTTTCAGTGCATTGCTATGTAAGACATTTCCAAAGGGTTACATATGGTGTCAAGAGAAACACGTAAATCTCAATGTTTTCTTTGATTTTTTTTAAATAGGCAAAAATAATAGGTTTTTTTTCCCAACAGCAATAGAAGTGATGTTATCGGATTCAAATCTGAATTACAGTTGGCGAACAGCTGTTTACAAACTGAACAGCAGAAGCGTAGTAAAAACATTATATATGGATAGAATTTCATAGAGGGGCTGGCTGCCTCACTTGTGAATACTTGTTTCTACCCCTAATATTAGAGGATATATTCCTTGTGTTTTTTCAGACAGCTTTGGATACTATGTATGTTAATAATTTTAGGATTGGTGTCTGTTTAGCCCATTTACTGTATATTGCCAGCATTGCTTATTTGCCTCTGGCCAGAAAACTGAGGTTAAAGTCCCACATCAGGATTTGGGCTCAGACCCAATGCTAATACTGGAGTGTAATACTAGGAGAGCTGCACTGTTAGGAGTTGTGCTGTGGCTAAGATGTTAAACTGAGATCCCTTCTGCCTGGCTCTGGTGACTATCCAAGTGGAAGTTAAAGATCTCACTCTTTCTGAAAAGTGCTGTGAAGGATAGCCCCTTTGCCCTGGCCAACATGCCCACCCACAGAAAATCAGTCTCTTTTTTCCAAGGTGTAGGAGTTCTCCCTGAATGTATACTGGCTGCTGTGTGTGCCTACACGTCGACTGCACTAACATATGGCATACAAAAAATGTTAAACGAATATTATTTAGGTGGCAAACATTCAAAAGTTAAGTAATGCCAGATTTATAGTTGCTCATGCAACCTTAATTTCTACTCCCTTGTGCACTGAATGACGCAGAGGTCCTGTGAGGAAAAAATAGGATATGATTATATAATTGAAGACTATCATGCACATGCCCAAGCATTTGGGGAGCCTGGAACGTTTCTCCCCCCAACTTTCTGGTGTGTGTGTGTGGGGGGGGGGGTAACTCCTCCCCTGTGTGTGGCCCCAGGGCAGGATCTCTTCCAGTTACCCCAGGAAGTGTGGGAAATGTGTGTGGGGGGGAGAATATGCCAGGTCTGGGCAGCAGTGTAGCCAGAAGGGCCACAAGGCCACCTCAGCTCTCCCCTCCTTCCCTACCTTGCTCCCATAGTGCTATGTAGCTCCATGCATTCCCAGTGCAGTATGTGGTGCGGCTGCTATTGCTTTGGTGGCAGTGTGGGCCTGGCGTAAGATTAGAATATTCATGTTCAGTTGTTGTTTTGATATGCTGCCAAAATTTTCTTGAGGCAGGCAAGCCACAGCAAGGTAAAGGGTGATTTTTAACAACTTATGTCTCAGGCAAACCGAACAGAATTTCATGGGAGAAAGAAACTTTCTAGTCCAAATGCTTTCTCCCTGCTGAATTTCAAAGGCCTGCTGCAAACAATGGAGGTGTTGGAGCTTCTCAAAAAAGGTCACAAGGATCTTTCATACTGGAAAGTGTTAGACAACCTAAATATAGAAGTTGCTATTCGCTGCCCCTATAACTTCAACAAAGTTATCTTAGACATATTGCCCTGGATCTTGCAAACCTTATTCATTGGAGTAGCCCTATTAAAGTCAACAACGCTACCTGTGTGTGTGAAAGGCTTGGGGATTAGGCCTATTGAATATGAAACACACTATATAAACTAAATTTTATTTGACTCTGTTTCAACTGTCCATCTGTAAATCCACCTCTAAATAAAACCTTCTGAAGGCTGCTGTTAAAATACCTAGAACAACAGTAAAATAGGATTTTTTTGGTGAGTCTTGCCTTTGAATCTTGTTATAGACATATTATAGGGTTCATATCTCTTTCTATATATATATTTCATAGCGTGGATCACAGTTGAATGCAGAACTGTCTCATGGACCACCTCCTCATCCATCTGTGATCCAGAGCAACACATCCTCTCCCGTTTGTGATCATTTGACATCCCTGTGGTAACTCCAGCAATTGGTTACATGGAAAAATTATTTGAGGAAAGCATTCTGTGTAGTTTCAGCTGCCTTTGAATGCAATTTAACAGCTAGGAATGAGGGGAGTCAGTACCCTGTTACCAACCAACTCTCTGCAGACCACCAGCAATTGCTCTGTGGACCACCAGTGACTCACAGACCACTGTTTGAGAGCCTCTGTATTAGATGAAATCCTTAGTGCCTCAAGGGGCTTTATGCGAGACTGAAACTAGTAACTGGATGCTGTTAAGAGTCAGAAAGGCACTGTGAAGTCCATTCTCTCTAACAAGGTTATCCCAGTTTCTTTTCCTGATTCCGTCTTTAACATGAACTGTGCAGTCACAAGTTCTGTTGGATTCTTCTAGTAAAGGAAATTGCACTGTACTGTCCTTTATTAAAGAAAGGAATGGTGCCCAAAGTTCATGCAGAAAGTTGGTTTATATTTTTGTGTCATGCTATCAGCCCTCATTATTGTCACCAGAGTTATCTGCATGGCTCATGCATTTGTTTATTCTCTCCCTCCCCCATCCACTTGATACTGTAGCCGTTGCCTATCACCCTTCTTCAAGTGAGGAGTAAGTGGTTAGCATTCTGTGACAAGCTGGCAGGGATCAGAAGAAAAGTGCACCAGTCTTCCTAGTTACCCAGTGGAAACTATTTAGGTTATTTCATCTCAGAGGTGCTATTTGATTTTAAAGTTGTATATTCACAGTCATGTGTGTTTAAAAAAATTAATTGCAACATAAAAACTAATTGTAAATGAATTGCAGTCTAAAATGCACATCAGTCAAGTAAGTTTGCGGATGGACAAGTCTCTCTTAAGCATTTTCTTAAATAGCACTGTTATATTTATTTGGACATAAACAGTTCAAAACAAATCTGAGTCTTGGTTTTTTATCTGTAATACAGTGTGATGCATGTCTGTAAGGAGGGGGTGAACTGGTTTGAATGAGTTAAGCAATCATCTGAACCTCTACCCAAACTTCATAACAAATTTGAACACAATTTTTGGGGCTCTGAAAAAAAAGTGGATAACTTCTTTTTGTAGATGCCTCTGCACTTACTGTGTCTAGTCAGGACTGGAAGGAAAAATGCTAAACTACCATAAAGAAGGGAGACTCTTACGGTATTTTTATCCCAAAGGAAGTAGAAAGTTCCAGAAAAGTAATGGGAGCCCATGTTGGTGACTATTCAAGTGGAAGCTAGAGAATTCATCGCATGATGAGATTTCTAACTCAAGCAGTTCAATACAGAAATTCTGGGTTCTTATCCAAACTGGACCTTAGACCCCCAAATATTATCCACCACTGACTACAGACACCACAACTGAACTATATAAACTATTGGCCATATCCTGAGTACTAAACCAATCCTTACTAATGCAAAACTACTACTGAAGTCAAGTTGTATAGGCCCTATTTCAATAGTGCACTGAAGCATGTGCTTAGCTTTAACTCCCATTGACTACCAGTGTTAAAGTTAACCATGTCCTGAAATGCATTGAATGGGGATTATAGCAAATTCAGAAAACATAACCACTGCAAAAGAGCTACTTGTATATGATTCATGCTTTTGTGTGATATCTGCTTAAAAAACATATCTTTGCTTAGAAACTTACTGTCTCCTATCCACTTCCATGCTTCTTTCCTGTAGTACAGCTAAAAATCACCTTGTTAGAGCTACAGAAAGAGACTACAAATTAGACTTAAAGAACCAATCAGCTCTCTGTAAGCATGGTCTTCTAATTTCAGATAAATTATAGGCAAAGTGAATATGCTCATAACCCCTACAGTTTGGTTAGAAATCTCTTCAGTGTCAGTGATAGTTGTAAGCCAAGCTTGGTTGACTGGTTTGGTCTAGGGAATTAAACTGTGTTCTCTCATGTTTTTAGAAGTGGGGCTCTGAACACCACCAAAGTCAGCATTGAGGATCTGGATTTTTATCTAAAATATGAAAATGATTTATACCCGATATCTGAACCAAAAATCTCCCCAAAACAACTGTTTTCTTGAGATGTCTTTCCTAAATATGTTCCCTCCTCCTGATCCCACACAGATGCAGCCTCCCTTTGCCCCATTTGCTCAATTAGGGCCTGATCCAAAACCCACTGAAGTCAGTGGGAATCTTTTCACTGATTTTAGGGGGCTGGGAATTAGGCCTTGACAGAAACCTTCAAGGATGGGGCTTTCCAGCTGCTCCTCCATCTCCTATCTTCTAGAGCAGTGGTTCCCAAACTTGTTCTGCCACTTCTGCAGGGAAATCCCCTGGCAGGCTGGGCCGGTTTGTTTACCATCTGTGTCCGCAGGTTCAGCCAATCACGGCTCCCAGTGGCCGCAGTTTGCTGCTCCAGGCCAATGGGAGCTGCTGGAAGCAGCACGGGCTGAGGGGCGTACTGGCCACTGCTTTTAGCAGCTCCCATTGGCCTTGAGCTGCGATCAGCCAAACCTGCGGACACAGCAGGTAAACAAACTGGCCTGGCCCGCCAGGGGCTTTCCCTGCACAAGCGGTGGAACAAGTTTGGGAACCACTGCTCTAGAGACTGGCTGCTCAAGGCTTCAACCCTGTATCCATTATATGGTAATTTCTTGGGGAGTGGTAGCTGACTCACCCATCTTCCTGCTTGTGCCATCAGGCACAGACCCAACATCTCTTTGATCTATAAAAGATCAAATGATTTTGGCTTAATCCCTTTCACTAATTTTCTTCACATTGACCTTTATAGAAAGTAAGAACATCCACAGTTTTTGAAACTTGGATGACTTTCAGATCCCAGGATATGGCTACACAGCAGTTAGACATCTGCCTCTGGCCTATGCCAACTGACCCAGGCTCACGGGGCTTGGGTTAGGGGCTGTTTAATTGCAGTGTAGATGTTTGAGCTGGGACCCTCCCCCCTTGCAGGATTCAAGAGCCCAGGCTACAACCTAAGCCCAAACATTTACACCACAATTAAGCAGCTGCTTAGCCTGAGCCTGAATCAGCTAGCATGGGCCAGCCTCAGGTTTTTAATTGCAATATAAACATACCCCCAAGATACTTCGCTTGGAGAGAAGGGTGCTCAGCCTTTCTGAAATTCAGGCAAATACAGACTTCCATCCTGAGACTGGGGATGGGAAACAAACTCTTCAGCACTTGAAAAATATGGGCTGATTTTATAATACAACACTTCAAAAACTATGACCCAGAAATTGAATTGTCTAGCTTCTCACACCAAGGTATGTTGTTTGAGGAAGCCCAGTCTTCATCTATAGTACATCACATTTAATATAAAATTGATAAACTTAATCCAACCCAATGGATGGCACAATAACATTATGAGCAACTTATACCTTGCTGCCATGGTAACAAAATAATTTATTAAGTTACAAGCCTGGGTAGACAGCTAAGACTTACATCATGCCATGAAGATGGACAAAATCAGAGTCTCATAGATTATGCAGAGGGAATAGATTCCATAGCTCTAAATTTTCTATTGAGGAAATGCTCTCCTGGTCCTAGACAGCTGAATTTCAAAACTGATAAGAAGAGCATTTGAGAAGATCTTAACAACTGTGAGGGGGACATAGAGAACACATTAGACTAGATTCACAAAAGGACTTAGGTGCCCAACTGCCACTTGAGGTGCCTAAATACTAGAATCTGGCCTCCTTGGCATTCACAAAACCTCTGCTCATCAGCCATCTAACTCTGTAGGTGGCTGATCTCTCTGGGTGCCTATGTTTTTGCCTCTGAGCATGTACACTGTAGCTCCATACTTAGTGTCCGGACTCCTAAGCCCCAGAATGACTCATGAGCTGGGGAAAATGTGTTCCTCCACCTAAATTGCTGGAGGCAATCAAGCCAATAGATCTCTGAATTTACCTATGAGATTGGGCCCTTATATGTGAAATTAAACAAAACAGCCAGAAGCCCTCCCTTATAACTTTTAGCACAGTAGTTAGGGTACTCATCTGGGATGTGGGGCACCTCTGATTCAAATTCCCCTCTATCTGAGTAAGAGAGGGGATTTGAACAAGGATCTTTCACTGCCTTAACCACTGGGCTATGGGATATTCTGATGCGGGGTGTGTGGAGGGGGAGTGTTTCCTGTCTGAAGGTGTTCCACTATGGCTAAATTAAATTAAAAACATCATTGAAGCAGGGATCTTGGTTCTCCCACCCCTCCCCCAGGTGAGTGCTCTAATGACCAGGCTGCAGCTTCATTCCCCTGCTTGCTTGCTTGCTTACTCTCTCTCTGAGCCAATGAGTCTTTTATTTAGTCATAGTGGAACAGGTTCAACAGGATAAATTAAGGGAACCTGTAGCGGAGTGGTCACCCCTCATGCCCTGAAGGGCTTAAAACAGCCCTGGGAGGGGCTGGGGTGGGGGAAGCCAGGCTGATTGAGGGAAACAGCCACAGGTGGGGCCCTGCCCCAGTCATGGCTGGCCCTATAAGAGGGCTGAGGGCCAGAGGCTGGAGAACACACACTCTCTCTCTCTAGCTTCCTGAGAGAGAAGGACTGGGCTATCTGGTAGCTGAGATGGGTACCTGAGGTAGAGCAGTGCTGGGGAAGGACAGAGGGAGCTGAGGAGCTCCAGCCTAGTAAAACCCAAGGCTGCAGACCTTGCTAAGAAGGCCAAAAAGGTACTGGGTCTGCAGGGAGGCAGCCCAGAGACAGGCAAAGGCAGCAGGTCCTAACTCCCCTTGCTGATGAGGAGTGGTATACAGACTGCAGTCTGCCCCAGTGAGCGGGGGCTAGATGGAGACTAGCAGTAGCCACTGAGGCAAAGTGGGGATAGAGGGTTGGGGGTTCCCCTGAGTGGGGAGACACAAATTGTGGTTACTGCTGGGGACGTAACCCTGATGTAGAGGGGCACTGGGGTCTGGGAGGGACACGGGGCCAGCGGCAGGTGAGATGCCAGCTGGCAGAGGATGCTCTGGGCTGGAAAAAATAATTCCCAGGATGACCAGCAGGTGGCGCCGTGCTGGAGAGCTGTTGCCCTGCCACAGAACCCCATGTCAGAATATCACTTAGCCTAGTGGCTAAAAACCACACCTCTGAGGTAGCAAATCCCTGTTCCTTCAGAAGATGGGGGATGTGAACTGGGGGCTGGGTGTGTGTGTGTGTGTGGGGTCCCTCCTACATCCAGGTGAAGATAAATGGTATTAACACCTAACCCTAAGAGAGAGTTTGGCTAAGAATCCCAAGGAGATTGAGATACTTCCCTGCAACCTGGATTTAGGTGCCTGTCTGTAAGAGAAAGGTAGGGCTTAGCACACACACCTGGGCTTGGTACCTCCTGCTAGCTTAGGCAAGGAGCCACCCATTCTAGGAGCCACCTAAGGGACACAAGTTCATTAGAGCTGTTTGCAGTTGTAGGGGGAAATGAAATGAACCTGTGAATGTGATTAAAAAAACCCAAAACCTTTCACATAAAACCTTTTTGCACAGATCTGCTAGAGATTTGGTACCTGGGCTTTAGATTTCTTTCTTTTTAATAAGAAGCATAATATTTCCATAACTTACATTTGGACTCATTCCTGGTTTTTAGAAGCAAATTATTAAAATTGAGCATATGGAGGTCTTAAAGTAGAACCTTATGGGAAGGGGGGGAAAGCCAAACAGTTGATCAATTCTATTTTCTAGCATCTTAAAATAAAATGAAAAGCTTGAAAACTCCTCTGGAACACTTCTCCATCTTACATTTTCAAACTTGTTTCCCTCAGTAAGTTGAAAATTGCACTAAAACTCAACTCTTTTACCATGTATCATATTAAACAAGATTATTGCATTTGTTGCTGTTTCTTTCTTGTTTTAGTTTAGGGTGAGGGGGATTTGAGTAATTTTGTATGACATTCAGAGATACCTCTTGCGAGATGATGATGATATACAATTCATGTATTTTTCCCTTAAGACAAAGCAGGCAACTCTATTAACCACCTGCAAGACTCTCGTTGCTTTCAATGGTCTTTGGATCAGGCCATAACAGCTCTCATTAGTTTTAAGAGTTGTGTGTTTGGATCCACTCTCATGGGGTAAATTGTAGGAACCAAAATACAATGGGTATGAGTGCTTTACAAATGCCTCAAATAAACACTCTAGCTCTTTTTTTCTTGCAAACTGTAATACAATAATCTAATGCTGTGTGACCATAACTGTAATGGCAGACTAGGGAAAATAAACATCTGCTTCCAAAGCTCAAACATGCTCTTCCTTCCCCCACTTCCCCCTCTCTGCAAACCACAAGGTGTATTCAAGCTTGGATGTGCCAGTTAGATGTATATTCATTGTAAACTCAAAGTAAACAACTTCAAAAACAGAATGTTCTTCATTCCAAATCTTATTTCACCTGTACTACAACAGGGTCACTTATGATTTATTAAACTTGAGCAGCACTTATATTGTATAAGCACTTGATAAGGAAAGACACTTTCTTTTATGTTATTCTCCTCCCCTTTCCTCCACCCCATGGGGAAAAAAAACCCCCACATAGGCCTGAGTTTCACAAACTGTGGCCTTCAAAGCTTTGTTTTTCTGTTATTTGTGGATTTCTAGTTAATTCAATGTCACATCATGACTGGGTTCCTTGAGATACTGAACACTCTTGTAACTCTGTTGCCCCTCTTCATGTGTAATATAAACCACCTTGTTTTGCTCTAGTTATCAAGCTAACGTGGTGAAATGGTAGTATGGCAACAAAAACAATTTGAGCCTGATCTTCAGCTGGTGTAAATAAGTGTATCTCCACTTACTTCAATGGTGCGCACCAACTTACATCAGCTGAGATCTGGCCTACATGTTTATCTTATTTGATCATTCATCTTCATGATCATTTGCTGGAAGGGGGAACAGACTGAATTTCTTGTCTAATCTAAATTTCACATGAATTAGTGGAAGATTTGAGTGTGCAAAGAATCCAGGAACAGGATCATAATGTGTGCCTTAACCGAATATTTATATTACAAGTGCATAACTGCACTGTATGGCTTATTCATACCTTATTTTTTTTAAATTCCTGTATAAAAGAAACATGAATCTGACATGGGAATGTGTCAGACTATCCACCTATGTCCCTCTATTTTTGGAATAAAATCCTTGTGCCATATTTAGGAATGACATTGTCAGTTAAGCACTTAACTATCTAAATCTTGGATACATTTTAATTGTAGATTTATAATTCAGTGAGTAACCAGATGTGGCACACTTCTTTCTCTCAGATTGTACCTAAATGAAATTCAATGTTTTCTTAAAACATCTTTTTATGAAATAGATATCACAGCAATCAGACAAATATGATAGTGCTTCAGCTAGGGTCATTGCTTGCTGGAGTTTTTAAAAATGACTTTTAGAGTAGTTAGAAGAACATGTGGGAATTCTGAACGACTTTTAATATTGTATGGAATAAAACTTGTTCAACCTTTCTGAGTGTTGGCATTTAATGAACATTATTAAAACATAAAATAATAATTATGGATACAGGAAGAAATTAGGAGCTAAGTAGCCCACTGACACTGCCCCACTTTGCTGACCCTGCAGCAGTTTTCATCTGGAATTTACCTTCTCCTGGATGCAGAAACAGAACAGCTGTGAGGTCAGAAAGACAAAGCCCTGGAAATAGATGATGTCCTGAAGTAGTTACCAAAGGAACCTGGTTGTGCAGTTTCTAGTCTATGTTCCTTGAATAATGTGACTATTATTCTAAAAGCATCTGCAATACCACAGTGTTTAAGGATGATACTTTTTTTTAGGATTTCTTTCTTTAATATAAACTATTCTTATTTTACACCCTCAAATACCTTACAGTGTTACATTTGCCCTCAAAATTTATTTCAAACTATCCAATCTATCATACTCTAGTGTGTCCCTTAAGCTGTTTTAAATAGTGATACCAGCCATTTTCCAATCCACAAAGGTTTCTCCTAAATTGAGTAAACATGTAAAAATGTCTATTAAATCTTATCACATTTTCTCCAATTTTCAGCCAACTTCTTCGTGCATTCAGGGGCATAATTTATATAGACCTTTTAAGAGCCCTTAACCTTTTAATAATCTTTTCTCTTGTTAGCTTCACAGTTTCTAATTCATCATCTGTCGTATTCTGTAATCAGATCCCTGGTTTCGAGACACAAACATTGGAATATGTATATTGTCTAACCAGTTGAAAATAGATATGCTAAATAAAACCCATTATTTCTGTAAACAATGATACATGCTATTACTTCTCACTGTCTCATTGTCACAGCTATGTTACAACCATTGTCATTCTTTTCTTGCTGTTCTATTTATACACTAAATGAAAATTATTATTTTAAAATATATTGGCATTAATGTTAATTTCATGTATTTTTCATATGATTTTTTTTCTAATATGATCCATAGCTTCCTGTTACAATATTATTAGATTTGATGAGACATGAAAATAGTTCCCACCCTACTCCCTATTTCTGCACATCACAAAACTACAAAACTATTTGGCACAATTCTGCATGATTGTTAGTATGGCCCAAGAATATATCAGGACTGGAATAGCAAGGGCATTGTGGAGGGCACGATGGTGGGTCACTGGCAGAACTGTGTTGGGACACTGATAGTGTCTGCCCATTGTGTACTTGGCATGATACCCTGCATCTCACTTGTGCACTAAAATTGTTCAATTTTTTAAAATTGTGATGCTTTTTACCAATAGGCAGAAAAGGCAGGTATACCATATGAAGTGGGGTAGAAATGTAGCATTTAGGAATGGAATATTTGTATAGTTCTTGTGACCCAGGCAGTTTTTGTTGTCAACTGGCAGCAGGCATAAGGAGTGTATAAGGGTTACAGGAACCCCTTGCATGTGATATTTACATTCTTGTTCACTGAATTGTGTCGTGTGAGGTCTCTAATGAAAGCCTGTATCACACTTGAGGAGTTATGTATCTTTACAAAAAAATATTCTTAAGGTCTGTGTCTAGTGACTGGTCACCAGCAAAGAGGAAAAGCAGGTTTTCTTTCAGGCAAGATAGCTGTGTGTACATGTAAATTAAGTACTGTATGGTTCACAACTGGCACCCATTCTCAGCTCAGACTTGTGAGCAAAGGACTGTGAAATCTTCAAAAAGAGAGCATTAATAGGAAAAGGTAACAAGCCAGAAATTATCCTGTTTAGGGGTAAGAGAACACTTTTGAAACTCTATCTGGGGTACAGATAAACCCCTAGGTATTCCTTCAGTCTGTAAGGATAAGCTGTCAGTGGGCTTCATCTTATGAGAAGAGGTCTCAACCAAACTTGTTGAAAATGGTAGGAAAAGAATTTGGGCTGAGCTTTCTTGAAGGAGATAGGAGAATGCTTTGTTAGTCAGGTTTAGTCTCCAGAGAGCATATTATGGTTTTATTTTATATGTATACTGATTTGCTAAGAATGACGGTTGATAATTTGTTTGGCCCTTCAAATAGTCATTGGTAATGTTCCTTACAAGAGTATATTAAGCAAATGAAGTAGTCATGGGTAGTGAGGCCCTAGATTAAAAACTGTCTTAGGATCAGAAAACAATGAGGTGGGATAATGGTCAGTTTTCACCATAGGAAAAGTTAACAATGGGGTGCCACAAGGTTCCCTATTATAAATGGTGGTTTTTTAAATATTTCATAAGGATCTGTGGAAAATGGGATGAATAGTAAGATAACTCAACACCAGAAAATATTTGATGTGCAGTCAAAAAAGCAAACAAAATGTCAAGATGCATAAAGATTGGGATAGAAAATATTGATGACTATATTACAATGAATTAAATGAATTGATGATATCCTCTCTGGAGTACTGAGATTGATTCTGATTATCCAACCTCAAAAATAGATAAAGCAGAAAGGGTCTAGAGTTGGTGATGAATAAGTACAGGTCCAGAATGATTTTAGTAGGTGGTTTAGTTCAGAGAGGAGTTAAGTAAAAGAGGCTTTGACAGAGGTACACAAAACAAAGAATGGCAAAGAGAAGGTAAAAGAGGCAATACTATTTATTCTTTCTCATAATATACAGTCTTAAAAGGACACTAAATAAAACTGAAAGGCAACAACTTTCAAAATGATAAAGTAAATAGGGTTTTTCACACACATGGCTGTCTTGTGAAACTCATGGCAACAAGATATCATTGCTTAGTTGGAGTAAAAAAATAAACAGATGCATAATAGGAATACCACACATTCACATGCACACAGCCTTTGGGCTGTTCAAAGTCTATTGTATACCAGCTGCAGTGACACCTTAAGTACCATTTTCTTAGCCCAGGCTATTGGGAGCATGGCATACTTGGGCCACAATTCCATCTGTTGTCAGAATGCCCCCTGTAATTATGGGGGTCCAGATCGTGTGGCATAGGGTGAGTTAAGCCAGCTTTAGGCACTTTGGGGAATCATCTGTGCAAAGGAAATCCCAAGCTGGCTGTTTAAGCAAATTTTCACTCCTTTGCACTCCTGGGACAGAACAAAGGAGATGATCTAGGGCCAAAGATGTGGCCTAACATCTTTTGCCTAGAAGCTGTAGAACTGCATTAAGGGCCAGTTACTGATCTCAATTACGTATGTGTAAACCATGAATAATTTCATTTATTTCAATGAATCTGATCCTATGGGTGTCTATCTACTTGTTGATATGGACTATAGCACCCGGAAGCTGGTCAATTCTATCTTTGACAAACCACTTAGGGCATTTAAATATTGAAATACAAATAACCAAATAACTAATGGTGTAATTATTTTAGTGAAATTAAAATGGTTGTCTTTCCCCTTAGTGTAGCCTTAAAATAGAACTAATCATTGGTTAAATTTTAATGGAACAATCAAAGAGTAGTTAATTCCACAGCATGAGGTACCCGTTGTGTGCAATTATAGGGTTAGGAATGTTCAGTCTTTACAGTGACCTGATTGGCTGAATGTCCCTAGATGGTTTGTAATTTTTGTTAAATTGGCTATATTCTGTATCTGGATTTACCCAATTAGCCAAAAATAAAAGAGGAGATAGTTGCCAGTTTTAACTTTCATATGTTGTGATCAGCATGGGTTTTTCATAAAAAAAAAATCAGTGTTTTGGAGGTTAATCTCTGTGATCATCATCTTCTACTCACGCTTATTCTTATCAGTTATATTTAGTGGCAGATTGCGAGCTTTCCTTATTATCTTGTTAAATCAGTAGGTGAAAGCCTTTCAAGGCATCTCTTTATAAACATCTTTTATTAATGTTAATATGCCAGATGGGAGAAATAAAATGGTTCTGTTCTTCATGCTGCCACTACCCACAGTTTTACCATATCATTTGCCGGTTAAGGAAGCATATGAAAATCATAGGTACAGAACGCCTGTAATAAAAGTTCAGAAAGTGCTGGTCTCCCTGGCTAGAAAAATGTTTCGTCATTTGGATAAAAGGCTCAGCCGTTTCTGAAAGAGCCATGCTGATATGACTGTAGCTGAGAAGTTCAAGTTTATTCTGATCAGCACAATGAGACAATGTATCCTTATTTTGTCACATGCCCTCCTTTCTGTTCAGGTCAGTGCCAGGAGAAACCTCAAAGCTCAAATGCTTCTCTCCTAGCATCCATTGATTTAATTTTGGGCTTTGTAGCAGGCCCCTATTCCAGAAGGTCCTCCTGAGTGCTGTTACTCCCCCTGATTTTATTGGTGGAGGAGGTTGCTCAGTACTTTGAAGAAGAGCAATTTTAGTGTAACAGCCACATCCCTGTGTGAGTCAGCAGCAGGGATCAAACCTAGGATCTCAAGGCATGAGTGTCAATTGCCTGGTCTAAGACCCAGATCTCTTAGCTAAGGCTCATAAATCTCTAGTTGGCCTAACCACCACTAGAGAGGGACAAATTGCCACACCAAGCTGTCATGGCTTGTGCAAACCATCATTATGTGACTAGATCGGGGGTTATCAAACTTCACTGCACTACAACCCCAGGAGAGGTGACCAAAGCCTGAGCCTGCCCAAGCTTTGCCACCCTGGGTGGTAGGGTGTGTGTCACAGTCCAAGGAATTCAGCCCCAGGTAGGGGCCTGTAACCTGAGCCTTGCCACCCCGGGCAGTGAGGCTCGGGCTTTGGCCCCAGGCACCAACATGTCTAATGCCAGCCCTGGTGATTAGTCTCACTGAATTTACTTAGACTGTAAGCTCTTTGGGGAAGCGACCTTCTTTTTGTACTGTTTGTATAGTGTTTAGCAGAATGGGGTCCTAATCCCTGACTGGGGCCCAGAGTCTCTATGGCAATATGGCTACTACTACCGCAAACAGCAATGGGACTACTTATATGAGTAAAAACTGCTCCCACATGGGCTGATTTTGTCAATTGTACTCATGCGGAGTAACACCATGCTCTGAAAGCAGTCCCATTCAGTGGGACTAATCACCAGGGCTGGCATTAGACATGGCCAAAGCCCGAGCCTCACTGCCCAGGGTGGCAAGGCTCAGGTTACAGAGACCTCTTATTGTGAGGGTGGCAAGATCAGGCCCTTAGATTCTTCCTTTTTTCTCACTCTGCCATGGTCCCGTCCTCATCCTGTTGGGAAACAATGCTCAGGACATTGGTTTCCTTTAGTTAACACAAGGGAGATCAGGAAATGCTTTCCATTATGATCCCAAATTCAAATGGTGACATAAGCAACAAAACCACAATCTTAGGGCTGAATAAAGTCTGTGGGCCTTTGTTTGACAAAGATATAGATGCTCAGGTATTCCTTGTCAAGAGTCAACTCACCAAATTTCCCTCACTTGTTCAAATTTTGCTAAGACAGAATCTGGTGAGTTAAGGAGACAACATTGTAAATGTACATCTGCAAAGACCATAGAGAAAAGAGCTCATTTTGTGAAGGGAGTGAAGATAGTGTCTAGGGATTAACTATTCATCTAATTTCACTATAAATCTACTTTTAATATTAAAACAACTCAGTCTCTTTATCTCTCAGTACCAGCTAGAAGGACTTCAGTTTTCTCTATGCAGCGGTACTTCAGACTGTGTACTGAATCTGATGTGCATGAAAATCACTTAGCATGAATATAATAGAAAATTAAAGTATTGCTGAACTATACTTAACTACTAGAATTCAAGAAAACAGAGTTAGGATTTGTCCATTTAAAATATATATGCATTTTATGCCTTGCAATAAACAGTTTGTATTCTGACATCACCACCATACTCATGGTCAACTTATACTCTTACAATTTTAGGGCTGGTTTTTGGTCCCCCTTCCCCTGCCCTTTTCAGTCTGCTTTGTTATGGAGAAAGAGAGAAACTTCTAGAAGTGTTACCATGGAAGATAAATCTGTGATGTGAATAATGCTGTCATCTTCATTATGGGAGATGGGGAGGGGGCTAATTCATAGGGAGCAAATCCTGGCCCAGCCCTCAGTGGTTGCAAGAAGCCACGTTTGCAAGTGAATAGATGTAGGTCTTATGGGGAAGCTGGCGATGGTGCAAGATTCTGTGGGAGTCACATCTTTTAGTGGTAAATACTTTGGAATTGGGGACTGGAGCATGGGCAGCTGCCCAGAAGAGGAAAAGGGACAGATCTTGGAAGTACCACCTATTCCTTCTATACTGACATCAGCCATTGGGGACAGAAGACTCCTCCAACCCATAACATAGAGAGAGACTTTTGCTGGGGGCAGCATCCCTTCACACAGCCTGCCTACTCAGACTGGACATGGACCAGAATTTATCACTAAGCATTTTTCAGAGCAGGCCACATACCAAATACCAATTGTTTAAGATTTTTGACTAATATATATATGAAATCACAAATCTCAGAGACCTTTACTCTTGAATCCTAGGCACCAATTTTCCTGGTTACTACAAGTTGGTTAAAATAAGACTGCATGTCATGTAAAATATAGGGGCATAGAACTTAGAACCTTTATAGAACTCCAGAGTATATTAGAACTCATAAATGAGGATGAGAGAACTGTTCTGGATAAAAATACAAAGTGTCCCAAACATCTGCCCAGAACTTAGATTAAAGCAGCATGGCAGTTTTTGAGGTTCGAAAAGGGCCAGTTAACTTTTTTTCATTATTGCCTATATTTGTATACCTCTGTTCTCTTGCAGGGACCAAAATCAAAATTTGTAAAATACTAAAACTAGATTATTCTTGCCATTTGATCCATCTAGGTTCAGCAGTGACAAGAAATCTCATGGGAATTTCAGGCCAGTGTTTCCAATTCAAGAGGTTAATAAATATATTCTGAAATACAACTACTCTGGTAGAAGCCAAGGGCTGATGGAAACATTGTCATAATCATTAAAGGATCTTCATGGTTTATTCTGGGGGGAAAAAGAGGCTAAAATAATTCTTTAGGCCAATTTCTGCTAGTGATCATGATGTCTACATAGTAAACATATATAAAAGTTGATCCAATGCAGTACGTATTAATAGATTAATAGATTTTAAGGCCAGAAGCAACAATTATGAGCATGTAGTCTGACCTCTTCCTGTATGACCAAAGTAATAGAATTTCTTGGAAAATATCTTAGAAAAGTGCTTCCTGTATCAAGCTCATAACATCTAGCTGAGTTAGAAATTTTCATTGCGCCACAACCTGCTTCTGACAACTAAAATTACTTCACAACCCCAGTGGGGGGGACTGAAGCCAGAGTCTGCCCAAGCTCCACCACCTCAGACCGGGGGCCTGTAACCTGAGCCCCGTTGCCCAGGGCTTTAGCCCTCAGGCTTCGGCCCTGGGTGGTGGGGCTCAGGCTTTGGCCCCAGGCCCCAGCAAGTCTAACACCAGCCCTGGCAACCCCATTAAAATGGGGTCACAATGCCCCACAGTTTGCAAACCCCTGAGTTAGAATATCCCTTTTAAAAAGACATCCAATTTTGTTTTAAAGACTTAATGTGATGGAGAATACACCACATCCCTTGTAAATTGTTCCAATGGATAATTACCTTCACTGTAAAAAATATGTGCCTTATTTCTTGTCTGAACTTGTCTAGCTTCAGCTTTCAGCTATTAGATCACATTATGTCTGCGCTAGATTAAAGAGCCCTCCACTCTCAGAAATATTATCCCTATATAGGTACATATAGATTGTGATAAAGTCACTTCTTAACCTTCACTTTGTTAAGTTAAATAGTCTGAGCTTCTTTAATCTCTCACTGTAAGGCGGGTCTCTATATATTTATTTCTAAATGACAGCTCCACAACAAGAATGAGTGTTTCTGTTTGGAACCCTCTCACTTAGGCAGACAATCCAGAATTCAGAGCTTCAGTGACATGAGTACTATGACAGTACAGATGACTTAGCGTGTTGCTGTCTGAAAAGCCCATCTTAATTAAGATATAAATTGCCTAAATATTGAGTACATGTATGAGAATATATTAAGTCAGTGACTAATACATGCTTTTGAAAGCCTGGATAAATGTTTAAAATATTTCTTCAATTAAAGTCAGCACAAAGATTTGAAACTATAAATAAAATGATTAGGATGGATCAGCTTTATTTGGTGTGCTAATATTTTCCTCTGTCAATTACAATGACCTGACACTGTGCATAGGACTGTAGCTTTAGAAGACACAGGCATGTAACAGCAAGGATCAGTGATACGCTGCATCAGGCAGATTTCCTTGAGACAGTGAGCCTGGTGAAAACTCAGGGGGGGTAAAAATGTCTCCAGATAGATCAGGTCCTGTAGATGTGTGAAGTACGCAGGTGTACATGGTGCCCCTCGCCCAGTCCCGCGGCTTTGGCACCGGAGCCGCAGGACCAGTGGACCCTCTGCAGGCACACCTGCGGGAGGTCCACCGGAGCCACCTGCCGCCCTCCCGGCGACTGGCAGAGCACCCCCCGCGGCATGCCGCCCCAAGCACGCACTTGGCGTGCTGGGGCCTGGAGCCGCCCCTGCTGGCTCTGCTGCATTGGGCTAGTCATTTCACTCCATTTCTTCTTCCACGTTTTGTCAGTCTTTACGGGTGGAACCTGGGCCCCATTAAAGAAGTGGTGTGCCAAGTTTTCATTTATTCACTCTAATTTAAGGTTTCACGTGCCAATAATACATTTTAACGTTTTTAGAAGGTCTCTTTCTATAAGTCTATAATATATAGCTAAACTATTGTTGCATGAAAAGTAAATAAGGTTTTTAAAATGTTTAAGAAGCTTCATTTAAAATTACATTAAAATGCAGAGCCCCCAGACTGCTGGCCAGGACCTGGGCAGTGTGAGTGCCACTGAAAACCAGCTTGCGTGCTGCCTTTGGCACGCATGCCATAGGTTGCCTACCCTTGCTCCAGGCAACCTCTTCTAAGATAGGTAAGATCAGGATTGCTTGGAAAGTACATGCAAGAACAGAAATGGAAACAGCTTTGTGTTTTTCAAGAGTGCACCCACTCATTGGCCTGGGACATCCAACACCTTCAAACGCTAGTGGAGCTATCACCATGTTCCTCACACATGCACACAGGTGCAGGTGCACACACAGACACCTCCCGCAGCCCCTATGGGGTGTCTAGTACTGCTGGTGCTGCTATGATCCACCCAATTTGTACACAGAGATTAATGGAATTCCGTCTGTCCCCTGCACAGGAACCCTCAGGCAAGGAGAGGCTACCTGGTTACTCTGCCCATGGCTTGTGCATCTGTGCAATAGGAGCAACCTATAGCTCATAGCATTACTTATGATGACATGGTCATACTAGTAAGATACTGTTCAAACCTGTGTGAATCTTCCCCCCCCCCACCAGTTTTGGTTCATACTCCGAGTTTCATTTTGAGCTTCAAATGAGCTAAGAAACTCAAAGCAAAACTCAGCTGAAACGGCCTTTGACCGGAAAGTATGCAAAGCCAGAAATATACGTGATTTCCACCCAAACCTATAACTTGGCCCAGGTTTGCATTATATTTAGCTCAAATCAAAATTTGGCTGACGTGCATTGTAAAGCCTGCAGCCTTTCAGTGAATCTGGTCTGAGCTTGCTTGAGTTTCATTGTGGAAGCGCTAATGATGACCTATATCACCCATATATACTTAAAATGTTCTTCCATAGGTTTAGACAACTTATATAATATTGCTGAGTGAGGAAATAGCAGCTATTTGGGAGTGGTTCTTTAATTAAATTAAAGGGTTAATTTCATGTAGAGTTCAAGCATAGAGTAAATAAGACAAATTCACGTCTGGTATTACTCCACAGGCTTTGACGCATCATGTTCACTTTTAGGAATTACACCCATTTCTTTGTTCTGACTTCTGTCCCATGAGAAGATGCATTTCCTCATGCAGAAAATCCAGAAGGAACACAAACTTCCATCATCTGATTGTGTATAGAGCGTTTCTGTGGCATGAATATGAATATGTCACGAATCATTCTAATACTGCCAGCCTGCAGGATTCACACAGCAAGGTTGGAACAAAAGGTTGCTATGCTCCTACTACTTTGATGACTTTGAAAGGCAACCTAATTGATTTATTACTTACTTATTGATTATGGTGAAAAGTAATTATATTAGATGGACATAATATACACATAAAGCTTTGGTGTACTGAGATATTATAGCTTGACTTGCTGCAAACACTACTCTAATTAAGGGTTTGTTAACATTTGTATATTAAACCTTCTTTTCCAGGCATTTATAATGCGACATTAAAACCTCACTCTCCGTTGAAAGTTGGCATTCAAGATCTCAGCTAGAAAGCAATTTTCTTACACACATTTTTTCCAAAAATATTTTGTCCATTGTGATGTTTTTATATAAAAATGCTTAAAGCTTTGCTAATACATAAAATTAATTCTCCAGTTTCTGATTCAGGTCTAAATTCAGATTGATGTCAATGGAATTCACTTTTACACCACTGTAAAATGTAATTGAGAATGAAATCTGGCCCAGTGTGTTTGCACAGCAGCTACTTTGGCACTCAAACAGGGAATAAAATAATCCAGAGAGTAGATTTGATTATAATGTATGTACATCCCTAAAGACAAGAAAAAGTCTCACAAAATATGGCTATGTACATTTGTGTAATGGTTTTCTAATTGCCATCCTTTTATCTTGTTCTCCTGATTCTTCCTATAAGTTAGATGTTTATTACTAGAACTTTTAGCAGTGCTTTTTCCACAGTCTGTCCCTCAGGTTAGTGTTATTAACTTTAAAAACAAAAGAAGAAGGAGAAAGACAAATTATTGCTTCTTGAAAATCAAATTCAGAGAGAAAGAAAAGATCATCCTTTACTGTTCTCTCATGGTTGTGTGAGAGGTGTTTGTTTTCCTTGTTTATTTTTACATTAAAATGTCAGGACCTGTTTTACCTCTTTTGTTCCTGAATGAAAATTGTCAATTTTGGGAGGACCTGGCTGACATCATAGCCAAAGGGTGTAATCTAAAATGCAGCTCTCCTAATCCAGACTTTATGGAGGAAAGGAAAATGCAGCAAGGTTGGAGTAAGGCACAAGCACTAGTGGGCCCTTGCTCCTCAAGTCGTATGATTACATCAGAAATACAGCATCATTAACATTTTTTTCTAGTCCTCATGGCTGCAAAGAAAACCAAACCTGCCTTGAAATGCTGATACCCCGCACCCCAAGTAATTAGCGCAGTGGTGTCTGCTTGAGTCTGCAGGCAGCCTGAAACATTAGCTCCGAGAGATGTGAACTGCCCCATACATCTCAAAAGGATACTGACTTCAAGACCCACTATTCAAGGGGACCATGCCTACACCACCCCAGCAAAGACTCTATGTAAATCACAAGAGAAGAAAAATGTAGTGGGCCTGGCCCCTTACTTGTGTACTAGGACCTAGACCAGCCCCTGGCAGTATAAAACTGACCTGTTTGTTTGTTAAAGGTATCATTCATCCCTCCCAGGATACTGTGTGTAAATTTCATTTTTTCTTGTATATAAATAAATGTGTCTAGTTTGTGGGTGTAATGGCGACATTGCCCAGTAAAGGAGCTGAATTCAGGTACCATGCTGACTCCCAAGTTGGCAAGTGTTGGGAGCCTGTGAGAACAGCACATTTAGCATCTGCTGGAGAAAGTGTATCACTCTTGAATGACTTGCCCTAGCTAGCAGTAGGAGCAGCATTGGCAAAGGAGTCATATGCAGTCAGACCTTCAGTGTGCATGTGTACACATGTATTAGAATTAAAGGTTGACGGGATCCAATAAACCCAAATAATCAATATCCATTAATCTTTCATTTCCTTACCTGCTGATATAGTAGCAGAGATATCTCAAGAAACTGCTTACCACATGCATTCATTAGGAATTCAAAGATTTAGTAGCTGGTGTTGATGTTAGGGTAATTAGCAGCAACATTTTTTTTTGGAAGAAATGTATGTTGCTATAGCAACATGTTCATGATCTACAGCATAAACACCCAGATTAATTTACAAGACACCAGGTAGATATCTGGATGGCTGACTGGGATACTCACAGACATCACCTTATTTGTTTTTATTAAGGCTTAATCATCGAGAACAAAGCTTTCAAGATATGTGTGTTATCACTGTCAATCATACAGAAAAGTGTATGTTTTTAGGGGCAAATTCACCAATGCTGCTCTGCTCCATGAGGAAAAATCCTTTTCCCAGGCAGGAATGCTGAAGCTACTGGAGCAGCAGTATCCCCTGTCGACAATACGTTCTGACAACATGCTCTCAGTGAAGGAGGACTGCTTTCTGTGGGATATTCTAAGTTGCATGCTGAATGAGGCAGGAGCCCCGCCTTGTTCAATGAATGGAAAAGCACACTGGATGAAGTAGCCAAGGATGTCATCAGGCCATTGCCTCATTGAAAAAGTGGCACACCTGCCTCTGCATATTCTAAAGCTCTCATTCAGAGCACAAAACTGCACATGAGACAGGGCTTCAGTGGACGTGTGATATGGTTGAATCTGGTTGACAGGTACCCTTATGCTTCAGAGTAGCAAGCCAAAGAATCATGTGGAGAAGCAGCTGGTAAGAGGTCCAGCATACAAGTGCTATAGCCTGATTTTCAAAGTAGAACTGTCCCTCTGCAGCTTTGTTGTAGTTTTACCATCTTAGTTCAATGTGAACAGGACTTGTGTACATATTATGAATAAAACAGACTAGAAGAAATATCTTGTATCTTTGTGTCAGTGATTTCTCCACCAGTGAGTAACTGGTCAGTTTCAGCATCCCAAACACATGCTACCACATGGCGGGAGGGACAGCACTTGCATGCTCATGCTCTATTTCCAATATTGCTCCTATTCTGTTTTCATGATAGCTGTCTCATTCCGGGGTGCAATCCATACCAGTGAGAGGTTGTCACCACCTGACCCATAACTCTGGGTGCCTCACAATGCTTTGCTGTTGTAGCTCCCAACCTGGGCCACTCACAATCAGCCTAGCAGCATGCAGGTCACACCCTGAGTGCCTGTGTATAGCTACAGTCCTGGCCCAGCAGCTTTGACCGCAGCAGCCTGCCAGCAACTTTCTGGTTTCCACCAGCCTTGGTTACTTCTTGCCCCAACATATTCCGAATCCCAATTTCCCCCCAAAATTCTGACCAGGCTGGACAGTTGGGCAGTTCAGATATTAGAAGTCTGTTGCCCCTGCAAGAGGTCTATTTGCAACAGTTTGCTAATTTAATTGGAATTACTCAAACAGTTCAGTTTAAACATGACACTGGATTAGTTTTGATTAAAAAATAAAACAAGTTAATTTAACTACAAAGAGAGATTTTAAGTGAATACAAGTATAAAGTATTAAAGACAGAAATGGTGATGAGAAATAAAGATAAAACACTTTCTAGTAGCTAAAATGTAAGAAGCCAGACTTGGGTCAAGGTAAAATCCTTACCACGTGTTCCCAGCAACATGGCTGACCTAATTCTCAGGTCAGGATCCCCTCATCCTCCACCAAAATCAAAGGTCTGGTTCCTTTGTCATCTTTGAGGTAAACACAAATTCCTTTGTTTAGGGTAGAACTGTTTAACAACTTTTGCCTAGTCAGGGCTGATGGGTTTGACCTGGTGCTCCCAACATCATACAGGGGCATTTCATAACATATAATGTTGCTACATACATTTCACCATGATATTATTGACCATCAAGTTATCAGTTTTCAGATGATACTCACAAGGCATACTTTGTACAAAGATAATTACACTAGTGTGTAGGGTATAAATACAGGGGTACTTTCAGTCACAGTGGTGTCCCCTGATTCCACTCTACCTTTTACTTAATAATCACTTAACACTATAAATGTCAAGCTGTTTTCACCAACTCCATACTTTTTTGCCATCTTGTGGTATGGCTACTATGCAGTATTTCTTAAGACACACAAAACACTCTCTGATTTCATTATTAGCCTGGTGAGAGCTCAGAGTTTGATGCCAGGGTAAAATCCTGGCCTTGTTGAATTTGGGGAGTGTATTACCATTGACTTCAGTGTGGCCAGTATTTCATCCCAAAGATGATAGTGCTTGGTCAGGTTTCCTAGCAGAGCTTAGAAAGGGCAAAAGCAGAAACCCAACTGGAAAAGCAATAGAGTTGGCAGGCCTGCTGTGATCATCTTACCTAACTCAGAACCATTACTATGTCTTAAACGCTTCAACCAACATAAAGCACCATCCCCACCGTAGCTGTTCAAAAATCTGCCATATGCACATTTTACAGAAATCTGTAAACTGTCTTATCTCCATAGCATATGAATTTAGGCTGCCTTATGTTGGCCACAGTTTACTTTGACTGTCAATATATTGTGTAGTACGCACTGGATTCCTTTTTTTCCTGGCTATTCTGAATTAAATAAACCAAGACTCAACACATGTCTTAAAACCACAATAGTTTATTTATAAAAAGAAAGACAGCCCATCAAACTTTCCACAGGAATTAAAAAAATTCATCAGGGACTCAAAGCCTTTACTTTGTTTCCATTCATATAATTTTGGTTTTGGCTTACCACAATATTCAGTTCAAAAGAATATCCTTTGCATTTAGAGTAAACAATGATTGTTATACAAAGACTTTTAATTTTTCTTCTCCTGCCCTTTACCACTTTCTTTCCTTATTCCAATGAGCTGCTCAGCTCATATTATGTCTACTTGATACAAGGTACAGTATCTGCTTTTCTAATTCATCTTTTTTCATACAATCCCGATCAAGTTATTACATTTTCAGTTACTTAACCTCTAAAGTTTCCTGAATGTTCTACTTTTTTTTTTTAATGAAGCCTTAAAATTAGATAGAAAGCAGGAGAAAACAATACAATTAAACTGAAATGTGCCCTGGTTTGAAAAAAAGAAACACAATGAATACAGATAATAGGAAATAGAAAAGCCTTTGCTTCTGGATTGCTGGTTCTGATCCAAGGCAAAGTCACACTCATGAAAGTGTGTTTGATGGGCTTAGCCTAATTAATAGTAGAATTTTGTCCATAACACAAAAACCACTGTATAATCTGGGAACATTCTACTTAGTTCTCATTTAGCACTTCACAAACTTTGGGTCAATTTCATGCCTGGGGTAAATCCATTGAAGCCCATGAATTTGGCCAAATGTCTAATTAATTGGCAAGTATACAAGTGTTTGGCAAGAATATATATATATATATATATATATATATATATATATATATTCAAGAAACAGTATTCAGCAGTGCTATGCATGTGATAAATTGCAGAATTATGTGACAAATTGCCTTTATCAGGGACTTTTATTATGCCAATAAAATATTTTAAAAGTTTTTTAAATAAACTTGCTTTAAAATATACGGCTTCTGGAGAATTCTTGACAGAGTTGTCTGATACAAAGGTATTATTGGCTTTTGGATTGACTTGCTTAACTCAGTCATGGCTTTCCCATTCATATGTAGTGTGGTCATTGCATACTCAGTCTGATAGAACATTTATACCACACTACCATGTGTTCTAGATCTAGCTACACAGTTATGCCTGATCCAATTCCCATAAAAGTCAATAAAAAGACTTCAGTTGGAGTTGTATCAGGCCCTAATTGTATTGATAAAATAATTTATTATATATTCCTGTACTGGCACTGGGAACTGAGTAGACCTTCATTATTGCAACCTAAAGAACTACTACTAAGATATTTACATATTTCTATTGATAAAAAGAGTATTAGTTACAAATGGAGTAAAAAGGGGAAGTTTGGTCAGACTACCACTTATAGAATTGCATGATGCACTATTATTCCTCCTACCCCACATCCAAACACACACAGAATTAGATATTTTAGCATGTCCTCTATGTTTGCTTTAAGGCCCAGATCCTGCAGCAGACTGTGTGGGTGGATCCCAGCATCTGCACACAGCCCCACTGAAGTCAATGGGATTCCAGTGAGCTGGTGGGCTGAAGGAGCAGGCCTGCATTTGCACAATAGTGTGTGAGTGAGGTTGTAAAAGAAAATGAAAAGCTGCCATTTGCCTCATCATACTAAACCTACACTTTCTATGTTTCTCCTGTGTGATTAGATATTGTAAAACCCAGTACTAATGCAAATTGCCATGTTGCATCATGAATTGGGAGGAAAGACACGCGCCTTTCCTGAAAATGGCAGCTACAGAACAGCAATCTTCAGAAACGAAACACTAGTAGAAACAATGATGGAAACCCCTTCAAAATTATAGATATTCATAAACATACTGTACGCATGCTGCATCTAGGCTGACTACATAGTCTGTGGTTAAAATGATATGATGGGAATCTTCACTTTGGACCTATAACAATGCCCATTGAACTTGATGGAAGTCTTTCCATTGACTTCAGTGGGCTTTGGATGAGATCCTTTCTGCACTAAAAGACAAATATTTCACCACCAGCCTCCACAAGTAACCAAGCTGGGGCCCTGATAGATATGTGGAAAATCTGAAAGCAGAGCAATACTTGTCCCTAGGTCTCACAGTGACTACAGAGCTGTTGCACAGAGCCTACTGTAGCCCAATGCCGAAACAGCTTCCTGTTAGAAAGCATCTAATCACACAGATTATTATTATGCAGCTCTGTGAGTGGGGACAAGCCCCTGCCTAGCAGTTAGTCTGTGGTGGCCTCCCTGCCTAGTGGTTAGAGTCTATGCTGGAGGTAGAGGAACATGGGCCCTCTCACACTACACAGGGGCCCTTTCAGGTACCACAAGGAAGGAGTCTGCTACATGCAGTGCAGCTAACAAACTCCTGGGTCTTGAGATGTGTCGTGGCTTGTGGTTGTCCCTTGAAACATGGCCCATGGTACTCTGCTGCATGAAGCTGGGACTCCTCAGCCTGAAGTTCTCCTCCTGGGGATACTCTCATGGCATAACCCATCCATAGCTATGAGTGCAGGTCTGTCTCTTTTTGCCCACCACCCTGCTGTGCTGAAGAGACTCCCTTTTAAGGCCCTCCTACAACTGGAGCATGCCCAGCAGACTTGTCAGGGCAGGGCTTCCCCAGGCTCAGAGTTGTTCCTGCACACCTATCTCACCAGTGTGGTGTTTATCCACCCCATCGCACACACATATTTGGTGTTGGGAGGTCCAAGTGCAAGTCTTGCAGTGCCCCACACCAGGAAAAGAAATCTTCATTTTGGTGTTTGTCCCCCAGCATGTGGGTCACCTGGATGACATAGTGTAGTAAGGTCAAATACCATCTCATAATCCAGGGGTCAGTGTCTTTTATAGAATTTAGCCAGTGGAGGGATACATGGTCAGTTATCAAAAGGAAGGGGTTTCCCAGTAGGTAATGCTATAACGCAGTGGTTCCCAAACTTGTTCCGCTGCTTGTGCAGGGAAAGCCCCTGGCGGGCCGGGCCGGTTTGTTTACCTGCCGCGTCCGCAGGTTCGGCCGATTGTGGCTCCCACTGCCCACGGTTTGCTGCTCCAGGCCAATGGGAGCTCCTGGAAGCGGCAGCTAGCACATCTCTCGGCCCGCGCCGCTTCCAGCTGCTCCCATTGACCTGGAGCAACAAACCACGGCCACTGGGAACCACGATCAGCCTAACCTGTGGACACAGCAGGTAAACAAACCGGCCTGCCCGCCGGGGGCTTTCCCTGCACAAGCGGCAGGACAAGTTTGGGAACCACTGCTATAATGCTTCTAAGGCCCACTTCACCATCAAGGGATCTTGCTCTACAGTCAAGTAGACCTTCTGCGGGAGATATAGTTTCTGGCTGATATAGAGGATTGGATGCTCTGCCCCATCAAAGTGTTGGGATAGCACCAACCCTTAGCCACACATCCAAAGCATCTGTGTGGAGCATGAACTGTTGCGTGAAGTCACGGTGGAAGAAGACTGGTTCTTTGCTCAAAAGGTCTTTCAAAGTCCTGCATCACAGACCTTAGACCTGGCAACCTTCTTAGGGCTAAAGTTCTTCACTAAATCAGAGAGAGGTGCCACTATCTTTGTGAAGCTAGGTATCACTCATCTATAGTAGCCGGCCAGACCTAAAATTTAATTTGTTTCTTTGTCATTGGAATAGGGCTATCAGTTAAGGCCTGGACCTTCCCAATCAGAGGTCTAAGCTTCCCCTTTCCTGTGGTGTATCTCAGGTATATTACTGTATGAAACCCCAGCCCACACTTGATCAGCTTCATGAGGGCTCTTAGGATTACTGATATGCGCTCAGGTGTTTCGATCACAAATGTAAACAACTATACCATCTATGTAGGCTGCTGCATACTGGCCATGTGGTTGCAAGACCACGACCTTCAGCCATTGGAAAATGCTCACAGCTCTTTGATGGCCAAAGGGCATGGTCTTGAAATGGTATAGACCAAAGGGCAGGAGACGGTAACTCGCACAGACCTTCTGGCTTGGATCCATCATAAAGTGGTGACAAATCAGCTGGGTTTGTCTGGGTGGTGATGAGAATATGGAAGGGGAAGATCAGACCACTTGGAATATCTGAGCCCGATGGGGTGACTAAAGCCATTCCCCAATGGAATCATGTCTGAGTTCTGAGGTAATGGAACCTGGGGGCCCAACTCTGGATCAGGGGGAAGGTTGTTATGAATACTCTCACATGGTCTTGCCAGGCCTTCAGAAGGTTTATGTGGTAAATCTGGGTCCCTTTCTTCTTCCCAGGTTGCAGGATCTCATAATCCACTGCTCCTACCAGCATACTATCTTAGATGGCCCATGCCACCTAGCCATTAGTTTTGACTCTGAGCTGGACAACAACAGCAGAACCCTGTTGCTGGGCTGAAATTTGTGTGGGCAGGTGTCCCTATTATAAGCTTGGGCTTGATACTCCTGGGCTTTTAAGAGGTTTTCCTTTGTGAAAGCTCTTAGTGTCTTGAGTTTCTCTTGTAGCTGGAGAATGTACTGCACTACTCCAGTGCCTCTGGGCTCTTCCTCCTCCCTGGTTTCCTGAACTAATTTGAGGATGCCCTGAGGTTGTCTCACATATAACAACTTGAAGAACTCCATCAAGGCCTGAGGGACCTCTCTCACAGAACCAAATGTGAAAGCCAAAATAACTCCCTTCAAAAGGGATAGGGTACCAGAAATTGGGCCCAAACCAAATTGGTCTGGTGGCCATATACCAAACTGTAGAGTTGTTCCTCTCTCAGTTCGAAGCATAGACATTGTTTTAGTTTCTATCTGTTGATTACCATCCCATTGACAGTGACCAGCTGTTCATATGCCTTTCATAAGCTGAGGGTCTCCTTGCTGTTCCCCTCTGAAATCCCTGTTTTGGGTCAGCTATTCCGTATTCAAATGGTCTTGAGTTTGCTGGTCCTGATGATCCCTCAGGGGCCCTTTCACAGGTTGTGAAGTCCCTTCCCCTAGGTCTTCTCATATTCCTCCATCAGCTAGCTCAATGGATCCAGCCCCTTCTCCAACCTTACAGATGTGATCATCACTCCTGGCTGGTGGCTTCTCCTACAGCTGCAAAAGCTTGCCAAAGTACTTCCAGTTGTGTCCCAGGACTACTGGGTAGGTGAAAGAGGCCACCATCTGCACATGGAGAGTCTCAGTGTGGGTCCCCACTGAAAGCTATATCACCTTTATGGGTACCGTCACACGTCTCTGTGTTTATATTGAAGGAAAATTGTAGCAGTTGGCATCCCATGGGTCTTAATCAACTTTTTCCTTACAGTGGTCTGGCTATCCCCATAATCTATTAAGCCCATCACTTAAAACCTGTAGAACTTCACTGGGAATCCCATCTTGACTGTCCGTTGTTAGCAGGCTCTGCTCGCAGCTGTCCAAGCTTGTCTATTGCTATAATGCATGAAGAGGTAGTCATACTGAAAATGGCCATGCTGCCCAGATTTGAAGGAACTGTTTGCCTTTGGGGGCTGCTGTCTTTCCCTCCTCCACTGGGGGGTGTCACTACTGGAGAAGCATTAGCTTCTGTACTTGCCATCTCCCTAGGCCTCTGCATCCTGAGGCACTCATGCTAGGCCTCTAAGTCTCTGCTGCAGAAGAAACCCAGGCCTCGCTCTAGCCAGTGGTCTCCTGTGCCCTGTTCCCTCTGCTGCGATGGGCCTTCTTTGTTCAGTGATGGCCTATCCCCTGGGGCCTCTAAGGAGGTGCCTCTCTGACAGTGTAGCTAGCCAGTATCTCTGTACCCACTCCCATCCCATGACCAAGAGAACCTGGATAAATTGCTCAAGCACAATATCCTCCGCAACATGCACCTCAGTTTTCCCATCTGGGACTAGCCAATAATCTTTCAGGTTCTGGGTCTGCTACATGAGGGTGGTATTTTTCTCTCTGGAAACACTGTAGGCATGTATCAGGGGAGATGTGAAAATAGTTTAAAATGGCAGTATTGACCTTATGGTGATCTTGGGCATGCATGGGATCTAGTGCCCTAGAGAGTGCCTGGGCTGGCTTGATGATGTATGCAGCCAGAAAATTGGCCCAATGATTTGGCAGGCATGCTGTCATAGTGGCCATACATTCAAATATCACCAAGAAGGCTTTTGGGTGGTCTTCATCAGCTTAATCAGGATCCATAGTGTTGGGACCCTCTCAGAGAACCCTGGACCTAGGTTAGCATCAGCTCCTGGGGGTTGTAGAAGCACCACCATCTGCTGGACCAGGTGTTGTTGCTGCTCTTGGTGATGGGTGGCCAGCTCTCACATGAATTGCTGCTGTTGCTGTTGAGCCACTTGCTGTTGGTGTTGTGTGGCCAGCTGCTGCAGTAATTGAAGCTGTTGCTTCTGTACCTGGGTTCCTGTTGTTGTTGGCTCTCCATCACCCACTTCAGCAGATTCTCCACATCTATTTTACCCTTTTGTGTTCTTCATTTGTTTGTTTTGCTGGCCTTCCTTATGTCCTTCAGTAGGACTGGGCCATCATGCTTGCATTCTCCACCAATCAGAAACGGGGGCAGCTGCCCCACCTAGCAGTTACAGGCTGTGGTGGCTGCTCACTTAGCAGCCAGAGGCTGTGGCAGCCACTGTGCCTAGTGGTAGGGGGTAGGGAAACCTGGCCCCTACCATTCCACTGGGTTCCAGTCCAGGGGCAGTAATGGGTGCTGTAAGGAAGGTGTCTGCTATTGGTGGTCCAACTAACAGCCTCCCCTGGGTCTCTTCCTACCACCTCTTTGGAGCATGTCTTGTCTCCTGGTTGTCCCTTGCAACACAGGACTCTGCAGGCTGAGGAATCCCAACTTCATGCAGCAGTCCTCCTCCTGGGGATACTCTCATGACAGAACCCCTCCATAGCAGTGAGTGCAGATTGATCAGTTGGTTGGTCTGTCTGTCTCTGCTCACCACCCAGCTGTGCTGAAGAGACTCCCTTTTAAGTCCATCGTCCAATTGAGACATGCTCAGCAGACGTGCTGGGGCAGGTCTTCCTGGGCCCAGTGCTGTTCCTGCACCCCTTTCTCTCCAAGTAGGATTTATCCACCCCATCACAAGCTTCCATTGGGCAGGGAAGACAAGAAGACACATGTAGCAGTGGATTCTTTGGCTTCCTCATACCTTTTGCATGTTTCTGTGTGGAGAACTCCTAAAAAGCCTCCATGTATGGCCCCTGGCATCCAGCTCTGTCCCACCATTGCCGAGTGGACCCACATTGCTTCTGCTGCCAAGTAGCCCTCCATGACTGCAAAAGAGGTGGCTGAATAAATCAGCCCAGAGCCACTGGCCCACACAAAGATGTGATGAATTTGGGAATCTGCCTGCACAATTAATGAATTCTGTGTGAGATTATGAACTCTTTGAATGTATTTTTACTAATCTGCAAACTCCATTTTAAATGTAGGGTCTAATTGTCTTCTCTTGTGTACTTTTGTTTGCCTCCATGTTGGACTGAAATTTTAAAGGTGGGTGGCAAATGGCTAAGAAAAGAGGGTCATTTAGTTATATGCACAACCACAGAAAAGTAATCGCTCTAAGCAAAAATCTGGTCCCTGCCCAGAGGAACTGGTTGAGCAGGAAAGAAGTTGCCTAGCAATGAGTTCACCTATTGGGACTGATCAGGAGGTCACTTGATAGAGGGTCTGGAAGTTTACAAATGGTCAGGAGCTGATCTGTTCAGGCTCTTTGGCCATTTTCACCTGCTCAAGTTGAGAGGAGTTGCATGTATGAGTCTGATGAGGCAGAAGGGAATACTCCTTCATGAACACTGATGGGCTCCCAAGGATGCCCAAGACAAGGGTGAGATAATGAGGGGCATTGCATTTTGGATGTTTGTTGTTTTCTAAATGAGCTGTACTTTCTTGTTCTTTATCTGTAAAGGAAAAGAGCAATGATGTTCAAATTCTGTGCAAATCCTGTCAATATGTGTGTTTCACGCTTTACATCTAGCACATGCTCTTTGAGAGAGTTAATGTGTAATCCAGAAGGCTCACACCTGTGAGCCTGGAAGATTCTGGAAGAAGGTGTGTTTTAGTTAGTGGGCTATCTTGGGGGCCAGCACTGGTACTGGGGACCTAAGGCAGGCAGTCTGGGAGGCTCCATTTCTGTAAGGGGTACCAGAGAGAGCCAGTGACCAGGAAATGTGCCAGAGAGGCAAAGGAAGGCTCTCCTATGCTCTTAGGGTAGAATTCATACTGGCACAATTTAAGAACTGTGCTGGGATTACATGACTATTGGCTTTGCCATGACCCTTGAATAAGAGGCAGTGAATAGATGCACTGCCCCAAAAGCAGACCAGGAACCAAACACATTGACTCACAATTTGGTTCCTGGTTCCCCCTTTGCTTGAGTGGGATATTGAGGGGAAGTCATTTATGCCAGCCCTATATGTGCTAAATTGCTTCCTATACTTGGCTGGCTCAACTATCCTGGCCAGTGTTTAGGAAGCAGAGCCAATGTGCCACTCATTCCCCAGCCCAATAGCTGACTCCTTGTCTGCCCTTGGGCAGAAGAAGTAGTAGCCACAGAGGCTGTGCTCCCCACCACACTGCTAGTCATGATACGGGTAAGCAGTGTAGGAGAATAAGAGTGCACAGCATCTCCCCTTACTCTCCTACACGGATACAAAGGGCAAGTGACAGTCTCATGCTAAATACCAAAAAATTTCTAAATTCTATTTACACAATACATTTTATGTGCAATAAGGCATTAAAAAGCAGAGTCCAGTTCTCAAGTTTGTGCTTTGTTCTTTTTCTCCAACTAGCTAATTATTAAAATGTTTATCTGTAGAGAGACAAAAACTTCCTGACTCAATCGCAGCTTATCTTTTTCTACTTGCTGACTGAAGCCTTAATTCCATGTTTGCAGGTATAACTATTCACCTACAGTAAGTACAGATTGTGATACTGTAAAATAATTTGAAAAATAATAACAGAGTAGAAAGATTGCAAGTTATTTAGGGCAGGTAACACCACTTTATATTTGTCTGTATAGTACCTAGCTGACTCTGGAGCACCACAAATAAAATTAAAGATGATAATAATATCAATAATTTAATAAAAGTTTCCTTATGCATAGACATTGGTATTTTGAATTTAGAAAGGAAGCAAGAATACATCCTTTTGCAGTTTGCACTTATATTATTTTCTATGTGCAGTCCTATTTTGACAATAAAGTACCTTTAATCAGTGTGTACATAGCCCTGTTTTCAGTGAGTGACTCACTGCATTACATTTTTCAAAAACTAAAGACAAATAAAAATGTTCAAAGACTTAAGATATCTTTTCAAAATGGTGCATGGAAGGCACACACAAATCCCATTCCCAAGTAATGTGATTTGTGCCTGTATTGTACCTCCCATGTATAATTTTGAACAAAAAACCCAACATCTTAAGCCTTAAGTACCTTATTTTGCTTCTTTCTTTCCTTTGACATTTTCCTACAGCTTACATTAAAGTTAATGTATGAGAAATGAAAGAGCACTGAGATTTTTTCTCATGTACAAGGTTCATCTTTATCAGATCAGCCACAATTGAGCATTCAGGTCTCACACTGCTTTTGTAATATGTTTATGCTGAATCCAAGTTAAAGCCTTGTAGGCAAACTTATTCAGAAAGGCAAGGGGAAATTTAAGACATTCATTCATCTATAGAATCATCAGCACCCCCGGCAAAGCCAGGCTACTGAGTAATATGGACTTTTGCAAACAGGCAGGTAAAGAATCTCATGTATTCCTGGCTGCATTGTCAACGCTTCCTAGGCCCTGGAACAGTTATGTGTACTAGTGTGTGTATGTAGACTTGCTTGTATTTAGTTTATTCTACTTTAGTTCTAGAATGATGCTTACTTTTCAGGCTGTAAACACATACATCCTGTTTCAGAAACAAAGCTTTGTTTCAATCAGCCCATTATTTATTTATTTATTTTAGCTCTTATCCACACTTGGGGTAATGGTTCATCAGTTTGTACCAGCAATGATGGGCCTTAGGTTAATGCAAATTGAATGTTAACTGCTTCCATCCTGGACCTGTTTTCAGTAGCTAGTATTCATGCCTCATGGGCAAAACTCTGGATAGGGAGATCTATGACATCAAAGTATTTTAAAAATATACAGCAGGGAGGACTAGATAGCCCTGGGGACTTGTAATAGTGAAAGACTCTGTATCCTATTACCAGTTCCTTGACCAAGCTAAGAGGACACCCTCCAGGGCTGTCATTTTGGCACCTCTCATTGACATAAAATTTTAAAAAAAGAATCCATGTATTAGAAATATAAGGCCAAGATGACCAAATTACCTAATTTTAGAACATTTGCCTAAACTGATCAGGAAGGCTCTCCCTAGGAAACTAGTCCATTAAAAAATACACTGAATGTGGAGATGATCAACAGCTCTTTGTAGATTTCATGCATGATTCACCAAAGCATCAAAAGAGTTTTCAAAATGATATTTTATAATAAAAGTCTCTCTGCAAACAGAGCCTGGGACAAATTCCAAGAGGCTATAAGTTAAGACAGCTCTGTTGTCTTTGATGGAGCTGCCCCAGTTTACTTAAGCAGAGAATTTGGCCCGTTGTTAGCCAAAGCTGCAGAGCTGCAAAAGAGTAGAGACCATTCACAGTCCTGACAGAGTCCTAGCCACTTTTGTTATCAGAGGAAAAGGCACAGAAGATGGGCTTACTCCTGCTTGAGCATGTCCAAATGCTGTCTTTTCTATTTCACTGTGGAAATGGTTGAGAAAAGCTGTAGAGAAACAGAGATGCCAGGGCTGTCAATCTAGCATGTTTCACAAGTGCTCTATTCAGTTTAAAAATTTAGAAAAAAAATAATAATGAAAAGAACAGAAGCCTTGGGAGAACTGTTGAAATTTTTATCTGAGCTTTGCAGTATTTTTCCCTGTAATGTCCATAACAAGCAGGCATAAAGGATATTTACATCAGCCTGTGAAATATGATATTTATTAACATACCATATGATGGGTATCAGATTGGGTGAATCAACAGCAAATAACTTGTCCCATACCTTTGATGAGTTAAAAAGATAGCTTAAACTGTTAAATATTTTTCTAAAGATAGATAATTACTGTATTAACAAATTAAGAAAAAAGATTGAGAAAGTGGGGGGAGGGGAAAATGGAAAGCTATTTTTGCAGTCTGTAAAAGAAAACTGAATAGAACAACTGCAAGCACTGCTGGCATGTGAAAAGGAAGCATTTCTTAACAGGAAACAGTGTAAAAGTCAGTGAGTCAGAAACTTTGTCATGGGATTTAGGTTTTGCATATATATCATTATTTTGTATGTAAAACAGTCTTGTAAAGGACCATGATATACCCACAGTTTCACCTTGTAAGTCACAAGTTTACTCAAATCATGCGTTATCTCAGTGACTGGTTTTTAGTACCTCAAAAATCAGTGAGCATCATTACCTCAAATTACTATAAAAGGTCCTAAATGAAATGATTTTGATCTGTTATGCTCATTCCAAACTGGATTTCTGTTCACGTTACATAATCACTGTGCATTTGGCACAGTACCAGCCATAGTCTTTGAAAAAGTCTAAGGATTAAAGAAGTCTGAAGACTGCATTGCTCATAAAAATATAAAAAGAGCACTAGAAATATATTTCCAGGATAATATGAAATCTTCCCCTCCTCCACTGTGAGCTCAAGTCTGACACAGAGCTAGATGTTTATTAGCTAGGATGGAAAACGAAGCAATTGGCAGAGATTTTCCATTTGACGTTGACACCGTGGCTGGCTCGATACTCTGAAAAAGTGAACTGCTCCAAGTAGGGTAGCTGAAAAGTCAATTTGTCAAATTTTGCCTTGTGCACAAAGCCCATTGATTTCGGTAGATTCTGTACACATGTTTCTAAGGCCCAAATCTGGTCTAAAACTTACCCAAATGTGTTAAATCCACAGGAGCTGTAGTAAACACACAGAGGGTTGGTGGGAGAATTTTCCAAAAATATTTCTTACCAAAAAAAGATTGTAAAAAGAGAAACCAATGAATAAATATAGTGGTGATGGGAGGTAGAAAACAGTGATTTTAACTTAACTCATTGTCTTCAGCCTCCGCAGCTTCCACAGCAGCCCCCAGATACAGAAATGGGGGAGAAGGCATTGGGTAGAGATAAGAGGGCAATGGAGCAGAGACTGAGGACAGCAAGAATTGCATGGACGTGGGCAGAGAGGCTGTGCATGGTTGTGTGAGAGTTCACAGCTGGTCCTAGGGGTGCACCAGATGAGTGGTAAGGAGGTGCTGTGTGTAGGAAGAGCTGAATGGTGGGTAAGTGAAGGGTTTCAATTAGTGGTTCTGCCATCATTCTTAGGTAGTGATACTCCTCTAGGTATTTCCCACATTTAATGGGGGAATTGGCTTTAACCCCACTGAAGAGCTTCTGTGGCGGATGTAACCTATGAAGGGACCATTTTCCGCTTTTTAAGCCCCACCAGATGGGACCTGCAAGCACTGGTCTTTCTCTGCTCATGGGAGCAGATGAGCCATTTGTAGGACATCGGTTGCAGGGCTTTCAAACAAGCTCATTTGTACTTTCTCCCACGCTGCCCCTCCTGCTTTGGAGGAGCTCACTGCAAAGCATTCTCATTGCCTTCCTTCAAATACCATGGTAAAACTCTCCTTTGCTATGATGTCTATGAAAAAACTTGATAACGGTTAGGCAGCTTGTGTGCTGAGAGCACAGTCTGCCATGCTGACCAATATTGTCTCATTGTTTCCTTGTCCTCCCCATCTTTCTGTCTGTATCTACCTGTTGTCTCTTTTCTTCCACTTAGATTGTAAACTCTTTGTTCTACTGCACCTGCCACAGTGGGGTTCTGGGCCATCACGGGCACTACCACAATACAAATATAAAATAAGATTAAGAAAAGGCCTCAGCTGTGTTGACCTCCACACCCTGATGTTGAATCCTTACCAATTGAAGCTATATGAAATAAGAGAATAACACTGAATATTTATTATAGGGTTACGCAATTTATGCATGGGTCCCTGTAGCAGCTACATTACCTACATCTATGATTGTTATTGATTGATTGATTAATTGATTTCCCTTAGTGCTCAAGTGCTTTCCAAAAAGAAAAAAGATGGCTTGCTCACAATCTCAAAACTGACAGACAGAGGTAGAGAAAAGGGCTATAGCATACCAGTGAAGTGGTTGACCATGGCTTGGTAATAAAAGTTTAATTTTACACAATTAAAACAAAATCAATGGCATAAGTAAGTTATACCCATCAAACTTTTCATTATAAGTCATCTGGTTTCCCTGTAGAAGGGAATTACCTTTGTTAGTCACATTGATATTGTCACCAGTGACTGAAGTGGGAGGGAGATGCTGGCTCCTAGAGGAATCTAGTCTAGTTATAGTGGGTTACATTCTTGCTGGCCCTTACCCGGGAGTGTAGAGGTTGGTGGGGAGGAATAAGAAGCTTCCTCGCCCCTTGCAGAAGTCACATAAGGGCTGACCAGAACTACAGTGCCTGTGCTTGTGAAGCTCAGGGCAGCTACTGAGATGCTCCTCCTGAATGGAAGACTGTTCCTATCCGGTAGGATCCAGTCCAACTTACTTCATATCCCCTTGCCATGTGTTCATTTGTCTCCACATCTCTCCACAGCTAGTTGCATATCAAAACAAACCAGAATCTTTCATCACAGTTGCAAAAGGGGAGACGTGCCTAACAGAACAATTACAACTGAACAAATAAATTGTTTTCAAGGGTAAATATTTGTTCCCAGTTTGCATAGTTGTTATTTACTTCAGATTTTCTTAAAAATTAGAACAAAGCAAAAATTCACACCCCGTGGAGAAACGGGTGTAAATCCACTGTAAACAGCTTGCAGATAGTGTGGATGCAAGGAGCTAAATATAGAAGAACTGAACTCTGACTCAGTCTCATCCTCTGCTTCTCCGTCCTTATAGATTAATGGCCGTGAGACTGCAATATTCTCTTTCACTCTCTCCAGTGTGGGCCTGATTCTGCCATTCTTACTCATGTTAAGTAGAACCTTACTCAACAAGTAGCCACATTATTTTTTTTAAATGATTGACTGCAATGTGGCTATGATGAGCTATATATAATTCCTGTATAGGAAAACTTTGTAATAGTACTGCTGACAAGACAGGTCAATTTTTTAGCCAAAGAGCCTTGACAGTGTGCCTATATGACTTAGAAAATTCAAGGCACCTTTGGGGTCTTTCACTCACCAGAGAAATCCTCTTCTGCTCCTACAACCTGATTCTGCCTGGTTGCTATTCACATTGTTGCTTACTGGGAGCCTGATCCAAACCTCATGGAAGTCAGTGGAAAGGCTCCCACTGATTGCAAAGGGATTTGGATCAGGCTGTATGTGAATAATGAATAGAACAGGGTGAGAGAATAGGGCTCTAAGAGAAACTAAAGGTTTGATTGTGCCATTGAGGCACAACCCTGTAATTGGGGTGTACGGCTGTTCCAATCTAGAGGGTGCACCGGGGGAACGGTATGTAGGATGCACACTGCTATATCCTGGCAAGGCATGCAACATACTCATTTCCTGTTCAGCCAACCAGCTCCACTGATTGGCATGTGACTGGCACAGAGACATGGCTTCACCCACTCTCAGCTCCTTCCTGGCCTTCCTATCCTTGTGTGGGTGCTCACTGTGTGTGGACTGTGCTGCGCTGCAATTTTCCCGGTCCTGATAAACCCATGAAAAGGAGTAGGAAAGCTCTCTGTTCCCCACTTGCATCCTGTACAGCCACATCAGGACCAGGCAGAATGAAGTTCAAATAGAAGAGGGTTTCTTTGATGAGTGAAAGAATCCAAACATATCGTGTTTATTCCCTCCCCCCATCTATATGGATACACTGTCAAGGGTCATAGTCTAAAAAATGGTCTTACCTTGTTGGTTGTACTGTACTGAAGATCTCCCATACAGGAACCCCACCATAAATTCCTATTTCCAATACATTCATATTGCAAACACTATTTTTCTTAAATAAAGCTGTTGTGCAGCTTGCGTCAGTAAATAAATAAGTGCACAGGGTAAAAATTTCCAAAAAGCCTGTATGTGTACATAGCCTGCAGCAATGAGCCTCACAGCTTGGTTCAACAAATTTGGGTTAGTGAGGCTCACACTAGTGCTCTAAAAATAGCTGTGTAGACAGCACTTGGAAGTTGCAGCTCAGACTAGAGCTTGGGCTCTGGAGCCCAGCCCCAGGGCTCCAGAGCCCAAGCTCCGGTTGTTGACCCTGGCTAGAAGACTCGCTGCTGTGGACTGTGTAGACATACTCAAGTGACTTAGAAGCACCACTTACGCTAATGCTTCAGGAGAATTCAGTGAAGTCTTTGTGAGAATTGTGTACAGGCTAGGTCTAGTAGGTTGGTATCTAGAATAAGTTCAGAAGAAGAGACAGGGTAGAAAGGACAGATGGATGCCGACCAGGGCTCGTATTATTCCTTCCTCCAGTATACGGATAACTGCCATTGAAATTAGTGGGTATTACCCTTATCCTGCAGAGGAAGAATGGAAACAAGGAGATGACCTGGATCCAAATCTGTCAAATTTACATATGTTGAGTTTAACCCTACTCTGCAAGTAGCCTAATTTACTTAAATAGGGCTATTCATGATAATACTTAACATAAGAGTGGCAGAATCTGGCCCTGTATTGAATAGTATGTGCATTCTTAGGGACACAGAAACCCAGGAATTGCCGTATCAGTCCTGCTCCTATTAAATCCAATAGGAGTTTTGCCATTGACTTCAGTGGGATCAGGATTGGGGTCCCAGCGAAACTGTTCCTTGGAAGCAGAGTTAAAGGGACCGTAGCATTTTAGAGTGCCAAGGTCAAATATCAGTAATATAAAATCTTTCTAGCTGAGGGGCTCTGAGAGTTTTCATCTTATAACATTGTTGAACTGTAGGTAGCAGTTGCAATCAGCTGGGGCTGGTGGGCTCTCATCAGCTGGGACTGTTGGGCTCTCAATCCTTAGGTTTATTCAGCACTTAGCCCTGAGGCAGATCTTTCTTGCTTGATACTCTTCAGTTGTAGAAATGTATCCTGGAGAAGAGCCACTGGAATGTCTCAGTTACTGTGATCAGGGCCTGGTGTTGGTCTCATTTATTTCAGCTGGCCTATTTTACCACTTCCCCCTACTCACTGTTATATTGCCTAACATTTTTGTGTTCTCCTTTTCTCTTATTTCTTAGTGGTGGGGTGGCTTGCTTGGTGACTATCCATGTGTCATAATGTTTGTCATTGTCTGACTATGCATCGGCTAGTTCCTTTGTAATTTTTTTCTCTTGTGTTTTGTTCTTATTGTACCATACATAGATACCTTGCCATAGCCAATTTAAAACTAGAATAAATAAGCAAATATTCCTAAAGTATAAAATATGGATCAACAAACCAGTTCAGATGAATTAAGAACTGAGGCAAACCATCAACTAAACTTGAAGTGAACCTTAAATGATGTTTCAAAATGTTTTGTTAACCCTTTTCTTGATTTTTATTCATTTTTCAGGATTCAGATAAATGCTGTAGTACCATAATAAGATGCCACAGGTTGATCTCTCAGTAATACCAAAAGCCTTGCAAGAAAATCTGTTCTCATGAGATTTCCAGCCCTCTTCTGCAGAACCAAGTAATTGAGATTATTCAGCTAAGAATCTGAGTTTGTAGATGCTTATCTGAATGGAACTTGCACTCAAAAACTTTTACACCTTTCACTGATAATAACGTTGATGTTCAGGAAAATGAAAATAAACAATGAACAGTTATCTTAAGTCAAACAAAATGTACGTATCTCAGCTTCCTACTTCCCCTTTGTATCAAATGCCTAAATTTGGTACAAACCAAAATCTATAATGCGTTCAGTTCACCATGTTGGTACTCCAGTTTTATGCCAACATACCTTCATTCATATCAGTGGAGTTTACTAGTGTTAAACTGCAGCAACACAATGGTGAACCAGGCCCAGTTTGCTTGGCTGTTATTTTACAACTAAACTCCTGTGCCACAATGCTAGTAAGATTTCCTGAAGAAATCTCCACAAAGAAAATGTTTTTATTAATTGAGCTTGAATAACATAATTTTGTGTAATCATTTGTTTTAAACAGAACTGAAAACTAATTTCTTCTTTTAAGAAGGTACATTATGTATAGGTCAACATAAAAGCTGCTGTCAAACTTTGTGAAAACCTAATTCTTTGTCAGTCAGACTCCATTCATGCTAAGAATAGAATACTAATCGTTTTTGCCTGCAGAGACGCTTGAGGATTTGGTATTTAATGAAAACTAGACCTTAAAAAAGCTAAAATCAGACTCCTGCCTTTCTTCACTTAGCTCAAGATCTCTCTTTCAGATTTAGGGTCCAATGTGGCTTAAAACAAAGCAAAACAAAAAAACTAAATTTTTTATTCATATTTTATTAAATTACAAAACCAAGATTAACTTGCCTCTTACAATACATATGGAACAACAGAATTCTGTTTGAGGTAGGACACTCCCCAAATCCCTGGAATAAAGGGAGAGAAATTTTGGTGTTACATCACTTAAGGGGTTCAGCTTATTTGCCAGTCCCATTCTATAGGCCAGTCAGCAGAGCGGGGATTGCGGAGCAAGACTGTCCCCTCATCCTTACTGCCTCCTTTGTGGCAATGTGCATGCCTGAGGCAGAAGAGAGCGCACAGTTTCTTCCCTGCCTTGAATACAGGGACTACAATTGTGCCAGGCCCTTAGGTGGGCTGAACAAAGGGGAGGACTCCTTGTACCCTCTCCAGAACTCATTTAGCCTTATTGCACACCTACAGAAGGGCAAATGTGGTGAAGCAAGATGGGCTTGTGGTTAAGCCCCTGGATGGGGATGCAGGAGACCTAGATTTAGTTCTCTGGTCAGCAACCAGCTTCCTGAGTGACCTTGGGCAAGTCTTTTAATTTCTTTCTGCCTCAGTTACCCATCTGTAAAACTGGGATATGAAATTTCCATTCTCCCATCCATTGTATTTCCTGTCTATTTTAATAAGTTTTGGAGACAGGATCTGTGTCTTGCGATGTTTATACAATGCCTAGTGCAATGATACCCGAATCTCAGTTGGGGCTTTTAGGTGCTACCGTATTATAAATAATAACTATCTGCCCCCAAATATGTATTATTGGGACTTCAACGGCCCCATATATTTATATTATTATTGCGGGTGCTTATCGCCTCTGAGGATTTGTCTTCTGTTCTCCTACTCTAAAGCCTATTAAAAGAGAGCTTGTAATATGTTTGTAACTGTAGCATACAAATGATCCAATCTGGCCTTTTGAAAGAATAATAAATACTGCTAATAAGTCTGAACATATAAACTGCCTCCCCATAGAGGCACTGCGGGTTGCTGCACAATAAAACATTATAAAAGAAACCCAACAAAAATATTTTAATAAAAACCATCCTCTTCAAACAAAAAGAACAAAATCCATATGTCAGCCACATTTATGTCTTACTGCTTGTATACATTTGTCTCTTCAACAAGTTTAAGCCAGGGCTTGAGTTTGCTCCCATGGAAGTCTAAGTTACTGCAGGCTCCTGTGCTGCATGGGAATCTTCACAGTGCTATGTGCAGCCCCACTCTGGACATAGGCCTCCAACCCCCAGCACACCCTGTACACCAAGAGTTGCAAAGACTTCTTGGAACACAGCCTGGGGCTATCTTCTGTGGCCAAGGAAATCCTCCCTCAGCCGGAACCAGGGCTTTTCAGGCACTTTTATTGCACTCTTGATCTTTGACATTATGTAAAGAGCCTTGGTATCTTAATTTGGAGCTATCTCTCATATGAATCTGTTCTTGAGCATTCTCTGCTTATTACATTTTCAATGAATAACACATTAATTCCTACTCTGCTAAGTAAAACACACTCAAAACCACAAACAGTTGATTTCTAACCCTTGCATTAGCATACAGCAGGGTTGCTGGGTTTTTTAGCAGACACTAAGGTGCTGTTGAACAATGACTGATGAGCTTTTTGCAACTGATGTTGCACTGTATTTGTAAACATATGCCTCAACAAGCACAATTGATTAGAAGGGACCAGGAAAGTGGGGGAGGGAATTTTGTTATTTTTATAAAATGAACTTCCAACAAAAGTGTACTCCAAAATAATCAACAGTGTCAATCTACAAGTGCCTATGTTATAAACAGAAAGCTTGAAAAGTATTATTTCTTAGTGCCTTTATTTTATCTAGCTAAAATCAAAACAGCACTTACTATAAAAAATTAGACATCTGCTTAGGAGGCTGGTAATAAGTCTATAAGGAAGTTAACATTATTTTTGTGATAGGTTTGAAAAGTAAATTATAGTACCTAGTGTCAACACAAATGACCAAAGTGGCATGGATGCTTCTACACAGGCAGTGGATTTGTAGAGACCATGGCCTGCATTTCCCACTCTTAGAAAGCCAACCAGTGTGAAAGGTGTTTGCTGGTGGAATCTCTCAGGAAGTAGGTGACAGAGCCATAGGAGGAGGTGACTAAGCTGAGGAGCATCCATGCCCACGAGGAATTCATTGAGAGTATTCATATGGAGTCCAAGGCTGAGGAAGCTATCTAGGTAGAGACGACTGCTGTCATGCCACTGAGGGAAGAGGATATGGCTCTGGCACAGGGAGGACACTGGCTGCTGGGTAGGTTGGGAGTAGGCAATGCTCTACCCCTACTCCCAACCTACCCACCATAATGATGAAGAACTTTTATGCTGCCCTGGCAATGAGGAATCACCTCCAAAGGTAGAGGAGGAGAAGTTCTGTACTCCCAAGGCTGGGAGGATCACAGCTACCACTCCCAGGAGGAAACTTAGGGTAGTGGTGGTTGGTGACTCTTTTCTTAGGGGGATGGAGGCACCCATCTGTCGGCCTGACATGGCATTCTGTCTGGCAGGGGCCCATATCTGAGATATTACAGAGGGATTGTCGAGGATTATTTGGCCCTATAACTATTACCTCATGCTACTCTCCATGTAGGCACTAGTGATACTGCGAGGTATGACCCTGAGCAAATCAGAAGTGGCCATAGGGCTCTGGCAGTAAGGGTGAATGAGCTGGGAGCACAGGTGGTGTTCTCTTCAATTCTTCTGGTCAAAGGTAGGGGCCCAGGCAAAGACAGATGCATCCTGGATATGAATGCCTGGCTGTGAGGATGGTGTCACCTGGAGGGCTTTGGCTTCCTTGACCACAGGATGCTGTTCTGGGAAGAAGGACTGCTAAGCAGAGATGAAGTCCACCAATCGAGGAAGGGGAAGAGCATATTTGGATACAGACTGGCTAATATAGTGAGGAGGGCTTTAAACTAGGTTCCACAGGGACAGGTGACAAAAGACCACATATAAGTTAAAAACCTGGAGACCTGGGAGAAGGGCCAGAATCTGGTGGGAGCTTGGGCTGTTACAGCAGGGATAAGGGAGAGAAAAGAATGAACACAGGGAAAAATCAAATCAGTATCCTAGATGTCTGTATACTAATGCGAGAAGTATGGGCAATAAGCAGGAAGAACTTGAAATGCTAGTTAATAAACACAACTATGACATAGTTGGTACCACAGAGACTTGGTGAGATAATACACATGACTGGAATATTAGTATAGAAGGATACAGCTTGCTCAGGAAGGACAGGCAAGGAAAAAAGGGAGGAGGTGTTGCCTTATATATTAAAAATGTATACTCTTGGATTGAGGTTGAGATGGAAACAGGAGACAGACTGGTTGAAAAACAAAGGTAAAAAACAAGGTGATGTCATGGTAGGGGTCTACTACAGACCACCTAACCAGGAAGAAGATATGGATGAGACTTTTTTAAAACAACTAACAAAATCATCCAAAGCACAGAGCTTGGTGGTGATGGGTGTCTTCAACTATCCAGACAGCTATTGGGAAAATAATACAGCAGGGCACAAATTATCCAACAAGTTTTTGGAATGTATTGGAGACAATTTTTTATTTCAGAAGGTGGCAAAAGCTACTAGGGGAGAGGCTGATCTAGATTTGATTTTGACAAATAGGGAGAAACTGGTTGAGAATTTGAAAGTGGAAGGCAGCTTAGGTGAAAGTGATCATGAAATGGTAGAGTTCATGATTCTAAGGAATGGTAGGAGGGAAAACAGCACAATAAAAATAATGGATCTCAGAAAGACAGACTTCAGCAAACTCAGGGAGTTGATAGGTAAGCTCGCATGGGAAGCAACTCCAAGGGAAAAAACAGTTCAAGAGAGTTTTTCAATAAAGCCATTATTACGATTTGGGGCAAGAGTCCACCCTGACTTAACCAGGATATCTTCAATGATCTGAAACTCAAAAAAGAGTCTCACAAAAAGTGGAAACTAGGTAAAATTACAAAGGATGAATATAAACAAAAACACAAGTATGAAGGGACAAAAATAAAAAAGCCAAGGCACAAAATGAGATTAAACTAGCTAGAGACATAAAGGGTAACAAGAAAACATTCTGCAAATACATTACAAGCAAGAGGAAGACCAAGGACAAGCGAGGCGCATTATTCAATGAGTACGGGAAAACAATAACAGAAAATGTGGAAATGGCAGAAGTGTTAAATGACTTTTTTGTTTTTGTTTCCACCAAAAAGGTGAGTAGCAATTAGATGATTATCATAGTGAATGCCCATGATAATGAGGTAGGGTCAGAGGCTAATAGGGAAAGAATTACTTAGACAAGTTAGATGTCTTCAAGTCACCAGGGCCTGATGAAATACATCCTAGAATACCCAAGGAGATGACTGAGGAGATATCTGAGCCATTAGTGATTATCTTTGAAAAGTCATGGAAGATGGAGTTTCCAAAGGACTGGAAAAGGGCAAATATAGTGCAAATCTATAAAAAAGGGAAATAAGGACAGCCTCTGGAATTACAGACTTAACTTCAGTACCCGGGAAGATAATAGAGCAAATAATTAAGAAATCAGTTTGCAAATACCTATAAGATAATAAGTAACAGTCAACAATGGGCTTAAACTGCAGCAAGGGAGGTTTAGGTTGGACATTAGAAAAAAAATCCTAACTGTCAGGATGGTTAAGCACTGGAATAAATTGCCTAGGGAGGTTGTGGAATCTCCATTGAGGAGATTTTTAAGATCAGGTTAGACAAACACCTGTCAGGGATGGTCTAGATAATACTTCGTCCTCTCAGAAGTGTAAACGACTGGACTAGATGACCTCTTGAGGTCCCATCCGGTCCTATGATTCTATGATTAATAGCAGAGGCAAGATAGCACAACTCTAACCCTTTTGGCAACAAGGTACCACCACATTTTCTTTAATTGTACAGTAAGAACTTACACATGATGTTTTAACAACTGTTCTTAGGGATACTGGTCAATGGTGACCAAATCCTATAAGGTGCTAAGCCTCCTGAGCATCATGAACTATATCTGACCCATCACAAGATCTGCCCCATAATGAGCCTAGGAAATCATAATAAAAGGGAGTTCTTGAGAACCACAGATACAAAGAAAATTAGCTTCTCTACCTGCAAAGAAAATTAGCCACCCTACCTGGAAAAGTGAGGTGGTGCTAGACAAAGCTCACCAGAATCACACAGTACTCCTGAACAAAAGGAGTAGGAAGAAGATTTGGGGCAAGGGACATACCCCAGCTTTGTATGAGCAGATTGAGGCAGGAATAGGAGCAGGTTGGAGGAACCTGCTAATGCACAGATCTTCATGCCCTCCTTTTTGTGGAGATGGGATCATATAAGGGGCCTTCGAGACTATGGGAATAGCCTCTGTGAAGTGGCCTTGGAGCTGTTCCATGACTTAGAGGGAGGACCCCTATGCTGTACACCAGTCCTGCATCCTAGCTAAGCATTCAGCAGAGTATTTGCCATTGAATGTGTAATACCCTCAATGTCCATTGTGATGATGTCAATCCTCATCAGGTAAGGCTGACCTCTGCCTTCCACTGAAATTTGGAAAAAGGGTACTATATAGGTTTCCTCAGTGATTTGCTTTTTGCTTTTACAGGGTCTCTGATGGTGAACCCTTGAAGAAGTTGTCTGGAAGTTGTTCCTTGCTGCTTCTGACAGGAAGAATTCTCTGTTCAGGAAGAAATGTTTGAAAGAAGGTGTGATTGTGGTCAAAGCTGAGACTACACTAAGGCCTCTCCCCATAGAGGTGACTAAAAACACAAGCTGAAGAACACCTGGTTTGTTGTGCTCTCTAGTTTTGCTTTCTACATCTCCTTTATTGAGAATATCTGGCCACCATCTTTCAGTCTCTATTTACGTTTTTATTTCAGGCCAAGTTCGTACCTCAAATACATGAGTCTTCTGCCAGATTAGAAGAAAGGAGAAGGAAAAGAAAAAGGGTTGCTACATTTGTCTGAGTAGGAAGTGAAATATAACAAGGCTAAAAGCCTAATTATGATTTGACTTAAAAAGGGAAAATGGCAGCACCATTTAAACCCACATCCTGTACCATGATGGGAGTTTTTGTGAACAAGGAAAAGGAAACTGACTGAGAAACTGCTTTACACAGAAGCAACAGTTCAGCTTGTGTTAATGTGTGTTGGTTTGTCTGCTATGATTGAAGGGGGAAAAAGGGTTTGAGTAAGTGCTATAGAAGCCTGAACCAGAACCAAGGGAGGCAATCCCACTAGAGGTAGGTGAGGGGAAGCAATTCCTAGAACCAAGCTCTACCTGTTTGTGTCCTAAGCCTATTCTGGGGAATGATGGTTTCTTATTTAATTAGGGATTTTTTCTTTTTTGGATAGTTTGTGTTTGATTTGTTTGCTAAATTGATAGTTTTAAAGGGGCACCACTGAGATAAGGATTGTGGATCAAGGCAGGAGCAGTAATAGGCAGCAGCAGCTGCTTTGTTGATAGGTTTTCTTCCAGAAAAGGTTGGGATACATGTGCTCGGCGTCTGTTTCAGCCCTGACAGAAGGAAATCAAAAGACTTTACATCTTGTTAAATTATAGTCAGCCAATAGTTTTTCTTTCCAAAATATTATTAGATATTATTACAGAATGTTCAGACTTTACATTCCTGACAAACAGGAAATATATGCTACACTAATAGGATGTCAATCAGAAAGATAACACCAATTTTGTGGCTTCCAAATCATCCCCACCACCTGCTGAGCCTTTGATCATCCCAAACAATTAATTTAAGAGATACATGATTAAGAAATAAATACTTCCCAGTAAAGCTGTGAGCTGCAGTATATATCAGCTAGCTCTGATCCTGCCTTCACAGAAGCCCATGGAAAATCCATTAGATTCAGAGGAAGCAGTAGCAGGCTGCAAATAAATAGAATCCACTGGTCAAGGGAATTTCTTCCATAATAGTGGAATGAATAAAAATATGTTTCTGTATATTAGCAGTTGGTTGGAAGGAAGGTCCCTACACTGTAGGGCAGGGGTAGGCAACCTATGGCACGCGTGCCGAAGGTGGCATGCAAGCTGATTTTCAATGGCACTCTCACTGCCTGGGTCCCGGTCACCGGTCTGGGGGGGGGCTCTTCATTTTAATTTAATTTTAAATGAAAGTTCTTAAACATTTAAAAAACCTTATTTACTTTACATACAACAATAATTTAGTTATACATTATAGACATAGAAAAAGACCTTCTAAAAATGTTAAAATGTATTACTGGCATGCAAAACCTTAAATTAGAGTGAATAAATGAAGACTTGGCACACCACTTCTGAAAAGGTTGCTGACCTCTGCTGTAGGGTATTATTTTTATTTAGAAAAATAGGTAGAATGGTGGGGGATTAATCATATTTATTAGAGTTGGTCAGAAACTAGAGTTCCTGTTCTGCAGGAAATTCTGAAATTTCATTTTGAATCAGAAAAAACGTTCAAAATTTCCCATGAAGCAGGAATTCCCAAATTTTGTTTTGGAAAATGTCATTTCAACTTTAGCAACTTGAATCTTTTATATTATTGTATAGTATAGCATATTTAACAAAATAAAATACAATATAAAGTTGAAACTCTGCCAAACTATAACCATTTGGGCTGAAATTCTTCCATGTCAGGTGTCTGCATAAGGCTGAATTTTTTTGAAAGCTTCAGCAGAAATGGTTCAACTGTTTCTCAGAACAAAGTTAGGAAACAAATATGTTGTTTTGGACATGTTTGAAAAATTCTTACAACTGGTTAGTTGAGATACTCAGGGAGCAGAGATTTTTGTAATTTGGCAGAAGGGTTCCCTCATGGCAATGATGTGCCTTTTGTCATCCCTGTGAAAATCCACCCAAGTGTGGTCAAGTTTTAAGCCTCTGAAATCACAGTTCGGAACATTCTCAGTACATGCAAATTCACATTCAGAATTCACTATCCCCACTGAGCAACTGAGCATGCTCCATCCCAGGACTGCAGAAGCTGAGCAGGATTTTCCCTGAAATTGTTCCTCCCAGCTTCTGGGACCCTGGGCACCTGAACCAAGAAGAAGGAGATTGTCTCTTCTGTGCTCTCGGTGCCTACCGTGCTGGTACCCCAAGGGAGTGAGGAATGGGGGCTGGAGAGGGTAGTAATAAAGATACAAATCTTTATATAAAGTACATTTATTATCATTTCAAAACTACCTATTTGAACTGAGGCCTATCTTTTCCTTTTTACTTCTGGTGTAGAAGCAATACCATGGAATATTGCCAAATAGTGATGAGCAAACCTCAGAAGTTCAGAAGTTCACTTTGGATACCCACCCTGAAGTTTAGATGTTAATTGAAACTTATCAAAACCTCTACAGTAGAAATGAATAGAAAATCTCAGTCTTTTGGAAAGATTTCTGCTACTTCCTTATTCCATCTAATTTGAAAATCCTGTCAGAAAAGAATTTCTCATGCTGTTTTGGCTGTTCTGATTCCTGTGCCTGTTCAAATGAGGATGTGGAGGGGGTAAATCCTTATTTTATCTGAATCAACTTATCCTTTTCTAATCTCAGTTTTCACAATAGTTCTATATATAATACAATTTACATGTACTAATTTCTGCATCCATATTACAAACTATTAGAATTTTACCATAAAGCTAACACAGTCCAATCCTGTGAGGTACTGAGCACCCTCAACTTCCACTAAAGTTAATGGGTATTTTGAGTGCTCAGCATCTTTCAGGAGTGGGCCCTTAAAAAATCCAAGAACATACAGTTTTGAAGATGGCTGATTCCGTATTTGTTTTAGCCTCTTTACAGTCCATAAATGAATATAAAGACATCCATCTACTGAACTTATGTTTTGCTGGAACAGTCCTCTTGTTAAAATATACCTAAGTTTATAAAGACTCAAACGCTGTTTGTATTTGACCGTTTACAACATATGCAGGAAGAGAGGGTGGTGAGGCTATAAACTTACCAAATGCTTTTCACTCTGCTCCTTCTCTACCTGCTCATGAATAATTTTGTGCCTGCAATAGGAATACTGAAATGATTTTAAGTCAGTAGCATATTTCAACTTGATGCAAAAAGAGATCACTAGGAGGATGTTCTCTTGAATGAGCAGCTGAAAGCCATGACATAGCCCATTCACCTAAAAATCAAAATGCTTGTAATTTCTCTTCCATGCTTCCTTTATACCAGGGGCGGCTCTACCTTTTTGGCCGCCCCAAGCAGTCATGCGCGGGAGGCGCCCCGGAGCCCTGGGACGACCGGACCTCCCACGGGCATGACTGCGGAGGGTCCGCTGGTCGCGCGGCTCGGCTGGACCTCCCGCAGCTGCGGACGGTTCACAGGTCCGGCAGCTCTGCTTGAGCTGCCGCAGGCGTGCCTGCGGGAGGTCCAGCCGAGCCGCGGGACCAGCGAACCGTCCGCAGTCATGCCTGCGGCAGGTCCGGTCGTCCCGGGGCTCCGGTGGACCTCCCGCAGGCATGACTGCGGCAGGTCCGCCGGCCCAGCCTGCCGCCCCCCCGGGAAAGGGCCGCCCCACGCGCATGCTTGCCGCGCTGGGCTCTGGAGCCGGCCCTGTTTATACCTCATCCTTTGCAGTGTTGTTGGATACTGATTAAACAATACATGATACTAAAGCTGGTCAAAAATTTTCCATGGTAACTTTTTTCCCCCAAGAAAGATATTTTCCCTGTTTTGGGGTAAACTTGATAAAACTCCAGCCTGTTATTTTTCCAGCGCTTTCAGAGAGTCACTGAAAAACTCTGGTGTGTAAGCTTTTCCTACAGATATTTCAAGGTTTCAGTTCTTACTAATCTTTAGCAGAACTGATTTTGCTTTCTCTATGGGTTTATGTTATTAGGTCTCACTATATCTCAGGCCTTCCTACCCCACCCCACCCCACACCAAAAGTTTCCTCTCAGATCCATACAGCTGAACTTGACTCTCATATACCAATGCCTGCTTACAAAAATCTCTCACTGATGTCAGTAAAGGTGCTGCACACTTTTGGGGGAGTGGAATATTCCACACATGGATATGAGAAAATATTGTACTAAGGCCGAGGGCTTTCTTAGAAGAGACTTGAGTCAGAGTAGTGTTTATTGTTCAAATTCATGTCATAAATGCAAAGGACTCAGAGCACAATGTTTGCTGCTCTCTGCACTTAATGCTGTGGCATGATATGCTTTCATAACTGCCTAAACATATTGATTTTCTGTTAAAAGGCTTTTAACATAAATTATGAGTGATTTATGGAACACATTGCAAAGAAACTATTGCTGAGAATGTGAGGATAGTTTTTAAACAATGTCTTTTTTAAATGTAGACTTTAGCTAGGCAGTTTCAACCACCACTTATTTTGCTGTACTTTTATTTGATAAGTAGAACCCAGCAGAAGAGCATATGGACACACAGGAACTGAAATAGTTTGTCTTCATTATCTGGTAGACCTGTGCAAGGCTGGAGCCCCAGACAAAAACCACAAGACTGTACAAACTGGCAACTGTGGGTTTGTCTGTTCTCTATTGATTCTATTTCTGGAAAAAAACATGAACCAATGTGTGAATCATGTGACTGGTGAACTGAAGAAGTACCATCAGCAGAAAAAACCTGCTCTGAGACCTTTTGTAGCCCCGTTTTGGTTAGAACCTCAAAACCCTTTTCTGTTTGTTTCTTAACCATTTGCTTTTATCTTTTCACTTTGAGGCTGGATGGTGCAAAAAAGCCAACTCATGATCTGAAGAGTTTTTCCAAATTATAAATGTAATTTCTAGAATTACTAAGGTTTAATATTCTGTTTCTTTGTTTGAATATGTATAAGACTCCTCTGCTTGTCTCTTTTGGGCATTATAAAGTGCTCTCATTAGCAATGCCAACTGCAATGAGTTGATCAAATAACCATGAAGAGAACTTTCTAATGCTAGACAGACTGAGAACAGGAGACAATTATGGGATAAAGTTTCAAAGGGTCCTTGGCTCAGCTTCTGTTTCTGTACACAAAAATCACTCAATGTACAGTTTTTGCACTCTATCATTTGTGCATATAAATGCTGGAATGTATATAGGCAAAACCCATTTGCACTCAATTTGTATTTGATTTGTTTGTAAAAATAGAGTTTAGTGGATGCCATCATTGCTGTTACTATACAGTGGCTAATCCAGAATTCTACAAAGGACTTTTCAATTCAGCAAAGTCTTTCTAATATATAAACATCAAAAAGTTGCTTCTAACAGGAATGGAACAATGAAATCCTTTAATCAACTATAGACTCTATTTGAAGTCTTTGATGAGTGCACAACAAAGATAAATAATCCCTGACTAATTTTTTAAGCATTTTTCTAAAAGATCCACCATGATCTGCCAGCTCCTTCTTCCTCTCCACACCAATCTCTTCCCGACACTGTTGCCAATGCTAAGACTTCTTGTGCCATAATCCCCATTCTCTTCCACTTCATGACCTTCCTTGTCTCTGTTCTCACTCCTCCTTGACTCTCCTCCTTAATCTCTTACTTTCTTCCCCTCACAGTGTGTTCTCACCTCTCCTGTCTTGAGAAACACTTGAGCTGACACACCTATCCAACTACTGCTCTATTTACCTTCCCCGTCTTTGTCTCCAAACATAACAAGTGTGTCATCTAAACTGATGGCTTCCATTTCTTACTTCTGACTCCATCATGAATCCCCTCCAAACTAGCACCCATCCTCTGCACTTTACTAAAGTGGCTCACACCAAGGTCTCCAGTAGTCTCTCTGTGGCTAACTTCCATGGCCTATACCCCATCTGTACTTGGTCCTGTGGCTGCTTCTGCTGCAGTAAATAATAACCTGCTTCTTGAAAAATTGTCCTCTCTTTGCTTTCATACCACCTTCCACATCTGGTTCTTATCCCAACTCTCTGCTCATTCCTTCAAAGTCACATCTGGTGAGTCCTCTTCCTGTCTATGTGTGTTTCAGTTATATAAGGACTCACAAGCAAATGGGTCTTCGCAGAACTGTAGATAGGATGGGGATTTTGATTATAGATGGGTGCAGCAGTTCAGATGAGATAACCTCCACCCACTGAAACTCTTCACCAAAATCTCAATTCAGAACTTTATCAGTTCTTGTAATAGGCATTATTTTTTATTTTCATGTAACTCAGATAGGGACAGTGCTATGTTTTGCAGCAACATGTTTTATGGAAACATAATTGTGTTCAGGTGATAACATTTGTAAAGGTCAGTGGGACCTTGATAAATTGGCAGGAAACTATATATATATATATTTGCCATCTTCTGTTGCATGAAGCGTAGTTTGCTCGTTAGGATCCTCTGGGTATAACTCACCTAATCAGTTCCCTGCCATTGGTGCACCATTGGTCATTGGTGGTACTTTGGTCTCTCCTGTTGTCTGCCTGTAGTGCACAACAGTTTGCCTTGTGCGGACTGAAATGCTTCAGCCAGACACAAATTATTGGTCTCCATTCAGGGGTTATTGGGTAAAATGTAATGGCCTGGTTATACAGGAGGTCAGACTAGATGATCTAATGTTCCCCTCTTGCCTTAAACTCTATGAAACTGTGACATTACTGTGTGAAAATACTGATTCACAGTTTCATAATCCTCATGTGTATATATAGTCTTCTGGAGGGGTTATAGCAGCTATGTGGGTATTTTTGGTTGCCTGTGGGTAGATATGATTAATGGATAATAAAATTCCTTCACATTTCTAGGAGTTCCTGTTTCACACATCAATGTTTCTTGTGATTCTTCAAAGTCCTGTGCCTTTGTGCATCTAATTTCTCCTTGATAGTGGTTCGAAACCTTAAACAGAGACAGTCAGCAAGAGGGCAGAACGTGCACATATCCATGAAACAGAGAAAAATAGTGTAGTCTACACTGTTGCTTTACACATGCTTCAGATATCACAGGTTTCTCTGCCATTCAGTTAAAATAAAAAAAAATTACCTTAAAAACATCTTTTTCACATGTACTGTCCTTAAGGCTGTCAGTCAGCAGAAGGATATACATATGTCTCAAGAGTACTTTTGTGCTTCACACAATTTTATCAAGGGAAAATATGTTGCATGTTCTCATGACTTTCCCAGATTTTCAAATGCAATTCATTCTAGTTTATTCTTGTTTCAAAATTCTCATTTTCTATGTTTTTTTCCAATTCACAATATAGTAATTTTCATAAATGGAAAAAAAAGAAAAGATTGATTGATGAAATATTGGAATTGTGCATGGGTGCAAAAATATAGTCTGCTGATTTGTACATATTTATATTATATGAAGGTAGTGAAGCTGTCTAAGTTCCATCACTTTGTGACCTCTTTGGCAAAAGCAACTAAGAAGAGGAGTGAATAAAGCCTTATGTAACTACAACCAGTTAATAATGACTAGCCATTGTACAGGTTAAGTTCTTGTTAAAACAAGCTAAAAATTGAAGTAAAAAGATGATAACTTCAGTGCACGGGAAGCAAAAGGGGTCTGTTCCTTTCTTTTTAGCAGAAAACATGATCATGTTGATTATCATACAGGTTTGGCAGGAAGTGGGTCTGAGGGTGTTTGCTGGACTTTCTACTTTTTTCCATAGTAAGAGTCACTTTTGAGTGAGAACAGCTTCTTTTCATTGCAATATAGCAAAACTCATTATAGCTGACTCCAGAACAATACACATTTACTGGTTCATAACTTCAAAGGAGTTTAAACAAGTATCCAAATATAAAAAAAAGATCATTTGAAATGAAAATACTGGTGATAGAGCATACCTCTACAATGTGAATAAAAATTAGATTAACAAACTGGGTTTAAATGTGCAACCTAACTGTGTAAACACTGAAATAACATCAGATGTGTATTGAGAAGCTGAAATGAGCTACAGACAAACATGATTTATACATCATATTATATTCTATATGCACGCATACTGTCATTTACGATGGTAGGGGTTTTTAGAAATTTAAATGCATGCTTTACTTCACTACTGTTAACAAATCACGGGTGAAATCCTGGCCTCTCTGAAGTCCAATGGGAGTCTGGCTTTTAACTTCAGTGGGGTCAGAGTATGACCCCTAGATCTTTATAGATCCAATGTGGCACTTTGGTATAGAAAATTATTAAATATACATGCCTAGTTGCATTAATTGCACATGTAAATTAGACAGACAAATGTATGCAGTAACAAAGGGACTGTCCCCTTATGTGGAGTAAGGACTAGTGGTCAATCAACACTTGATCCATGGTATGTCCCTTTAACTCCTGGGACTTTTTAGAGTGGATGAAGACCTAAGGAAGGGCAGAGGTAGGTGTTGAGAGAGAAGAATATAGTCCCAGGGGAATAGTTTAGGCTTGGGGAAACTCTGCTACTGTTTCCTTAAGGTCCTGGAACCAGTACCCTTGTAGAGTGGCTGGGCAAGGCTCCCCCCTCTCTCCCAGCCAGTTGGGACAAGCTCTAGGAAGAAGACACTATATATCCTTCCTCAGAACACAAGAGATACCAGCAGGAGAAAGTTTGTCTTCTGAACCTTCTTAGCCTGAGGGTAAAAGGACTGATTGGGTAAAAGGGCCAGCTGCATAGGAAGCTAGCTGGCCTAAATTACAACTCTAACTTTAGCATGAGAGCTGGGGGCTTGAGCAGAGAGCAGACTCCAAGAGAGAAGAAGACTCCAGCCAGGTAGGGCTGGGAAAGATGAAGTTTGGACTCTGAGGATTTTATTTTGATTGGAACAGATTATGGTAATAAACCAGGGTTTAACTAAAACAACGAGGAGTCCGGTGATACAGTCTAACATGGCTACCCCTCTGATACAGGTATTACTGGAAGAGAAAAGCCTCTGTATAGTTTTTAAGGTGTCCAAGAAAGGAAACTGAGGCAGGGTGCTGCTGAGCCATGCTTGGTGATAAGGGGGTGCTATAAAGCAAGCATGCTCTTTGGTAGGCACACAAATTGTGCATTCAGTTCTGTCCCTAAATGTTTTGTATACCTGACTCTCATACAACATGGCATAACCTCTAGACTTCAACTTGAGTTTTCAGTTAAGAAGGAAAGGCCAGTTCCCCAGCAGGTGTAAATCTGCATAGTTTCATTGGAGTTCTGTCAATTTACACCAACTGAGGATGTGGTCTAAACTTTCTTTCCTTGTAAACTGGTCACATTGGATATGTAAATCATGGAGACACAACCAGCATTGATTCCCATATTGCCAGTTTTACAGATATTGTTTAAAAGTACAATCATATTTTAAATTGGAAGAAGAAGTTACTCCAGAGTAGAGATGGAAGAGATTTCAAGAGACATCAAAGGCCCAAGAGCCTGCTTTTGCTCCTGTGCTACAATACAACTATGTAGCAAGCCACAGGCTCCACTATTACTTGAACTATCTGGCTGAAGGAATTTGTAAACTTAGGCTCAAGCAGGAGCATGATGACTGCTAAGACTTATTTTTGATGGACACTTTTCATATTCAACAATAAAAAAGAAAAAACTAAAGTTATTTTTAATCAGTCCTTTAAAAACAGTACTGCATGGTATTGGCATTAGTCATGTACTATTTCACATGTTTCATAAGTATATGTACATAACATGCTTAAAAGTACAGTAGAACCTCAGAGTAATGAACACCAGAGTTAGGAACTGACCAATCAACCATACACCTCATTTGGAACCAGAAGTATGCAATCAGGCAGCAGCAGACACACACACACACAAAAGCTAAGAAAACTATTTCTGTCCTTGTTTCATTTAAATTAAAACAGTTAAAAGCAGCATTTTTTTCTGCATAGTAAAGTTTCAAAGCTGTAGTAAGTCAATGTTCATTTGCAAACTTTTGAAAGAATAACCATAACGTTTTGTTCATAGATACAAACATGTCAGGGGTATGAGCAACCTCCATTCCCGAGGTGTTCATAACTCTGAGATTCTACTATATTTGAAAATGTCCTACTGCATCACTCAGTAGTTTGTTACTTAACAGTTGTATGCCTGCCATATAGGTGAGGAGGAGGTTGTCTGAACACGCCTCACTGAGTTCAATCAACATAGCCTTAAGAGCCTTTTTTGTCCCCACAGAGTAGCAAAAAACCTAGATCTTAACAATGGGGCATATGATAGTTTGCAGCAAGAGTGTTTGTATCATCTTAATACAGCATTAAATACCTTGTAAAAGATCAACGTGTTGTCAAAGGTTTGAAGCATATCACAGGGAAGAACTGGATTATTTCAGTATAATGTGAGAGGGTTTGAACCATCTCAGGCCTTGATCTCCATTATTGCAGTATCTAAGCACCTGGATCAATTCTGTGCTGAATTTAAGAGCTATAGCCACCCTTCCATGAAACATTTAAAAAGCTTAGGTCATTTTAATATAGTATCTAAAAGCTTGATCACCTTACTGCTGCCTCAGAGTGGTTGGATTACCTCAGTGCAGTATCAAAGGTTTGGATCTGAATATGCCAGCAGTGATAGCAGGTGTTATTTTTTAAAATACATTCCTACTATAAATTCATTTCCAGCTTTTTCTGGCCAATTATTTCCAGTTTCTATATCTACAGAACAAGTGAGTTGTGCATGTAGCAACAATGGAGTATTCTGATCAGCCGTTACTAAAGTTTCTTCCAAAAATATTTTAATGACTTAGTTTGTAAACTGTAAGTTGAAAGATAAGTGATTTGTGATCATTGTAATCTTCTTTGTCTCTCTCTCTGTCTCCCATCCTTTCCTGTGAGAGCCTTTTATGTGCACAGGGGCCCTAAAGTAGAAGAGGTGGGGGAGTGAGGGATGGCTATTTATGTCAGATGTGACACTCAATGAAATTTAGAGCCTTAATAGGAGCACCATTTTTGTGAGATTGTGAAAGGGCAGAAACAGGCTGCTGTAATAGAAACAACAAGGGCAGTCGCACAAACAGCAGCAGCCTGAGGTTAGTAGCTCCCAGACAAGAGGATATTCAACCAACAGCAAAGAGGGAAAACAACAGCTGGCATAAGCCATCATCATATGTCTTGATCTTCACCAGGGACAGGTGGTCAAAACAATTCCAGACTTTTCTCTCCATACAACGTTTTGGAGCCTGACATAACTATCTATGGTTGAAATGTTTTAATATGTGGTTCCTTAGACCTTTGTGTTGTATGAATGCACATTTCCCACAACCTCCAGAACCGTTTGGAGTTGCATCAGCCCAGCATGCAAATATGTGGATTCATATGCATGAAGATCAGGGCTTTATGGATGGGATGCTCTCTGCCTCCACTGAGAGTGTATCGTGCATTTCACTTTGGTATCTCCTAACAGCTGGCCACAGAGCAACACTGTAGTCTTAGTGGAGTTTGCTTACTTTATCAACCTCAAGATGAGTGCACTGATTGCAGCTGCTGCTGAAAGGGCGGGAGAATGGGATTATGAAGGGAGACAAATGTGGTCCGGATGGAAGGAGTGGATTCATTTTTAGGGCAGCTATATTTATGTTGCAGTTACTGTCTTGCAGAGGTAAGAGCCCCAGTGGAATATGCCTCCCTGTGGGTCAAAAAGACAAGTGTCTCCACGTGCTTGGAAGGTTAAGGCCCAGTCATCACTACATTTTTTAAATAAAAATCATAAACTGCAAATTAGAGAACTTCACATAATAAAGACCTGACCTGTCTTCTAAACTCAGAATTTGCTTGGACAACTTTCTCAGTTTAGCTATGATTTTCCTCATTGAACACAGACATGTAGATATCCTATGTGGGATAAATACCAAAAAGCCATCAGAAAAATATAATTACACAATTATATTTGTGAGAGGAAAACCCCTCTATAAATGCTTGTCAAACGAGTAACCATTTTCTTTGGTAAAGTTTCTTTCTTTTCTTCAGGTAGGATCATATGATTTCCAAACACCATGGCAAGACAGCCTGCAATGGTCATAGTGCAGAGAAGTTATTCTCTTTCAGCATGCACAAGCATGCATGGTATCACTTAAAGGGAATAATTGAGATTTACAAAAGAGGAACAATAGATTTTTGGAACCCATAATTGTGGTTATTGGGCAATGTTGTCTAGCCCGTAGCTCAAAACTTGACACTTACTGACTTTAATAAGGTTGTGTAATGCATAGCTATGCAAATTAAAACCCTGCTGAAAACTGATGGACAGTACTTTACATGTACATGAGCAAGTGATGATTGTCCAAATGCATTTTTTTAGGTTTCATGCTATCAGATAGGATTATTCCCCTTCTATGCTCAATACAAATCTTGAGTGAAATCCTTGCACCACTGAAGTCAATGGAAGTTTTGGCATTAACTACAGCAGGGCCAGGATTTCACTCCTAGCACTGATAAAATTTTTAATAAAGGCTTTTAAACAACACATGTATTGAGCATAGAAAATGTTAAGTGACTGAAGGAGGCCAAGAAGCCAATTATGATCTGTTTTCCTGGTTTCGCTTTAGCAGTTTGTCTCCCACATGTTCAGCTTTGTCTAACTAAAACTCAGACAAAACAGTGCAATATTACAAAAGGAACAATATGTACAAAACCTCAAAGCATAATTCATAAGTCTGCAGTAGTATATATATTTAGTCAAATCCATAACTGGTTTAACTCAGTTTACACCAGCTGACGATCTGGCCTCTTTATTTTAATTACATCCGTCAAATTCTGCCATTAGATAAATGCTCTTATGGTCTTGGATGTGCTGAAGCAACTCTAAGAGTAATTTGGTCCCTGACATGATCCCCACTAATGTATATCTAAGTATTCAGATAAAAATGTAGATGGATTGAAAATGTCATAGAATGATGTTCAGAAAAAAAATAACTCATTCTTTTCCTTCAAAGATGTCAATGTGCTTTTCAAAGGAAGTAAATATCACTATCCTTTTTTTTTGTTTGTTTGTTTTGTTTAAGGCACAATGATCACTAGCAGAACCAGGAAAAGAACCCACGTCTTCTTAGACCTAGTCTAGTGCCCTATCCTCTTCAGACTCTGCCTTTTCTGAGCAGAAAACATTGTGATCTATATTCATTTTCAGCCACTATGCCTAAAGATTTATTGCTTTACTTTCTCTTATAGTGAAGTAACTAGAACATCCATCTAGGAGTCAAACATAGGTATAAGAATCTAAGCCTCTTCTGAGGCCTTATGAAATGCAGAGCCAGAATCTCCATCAGTCCAGAATAAATCATGTAATCTGGAAGGAATTACTAGACAACATGGTCCAGATAATCACATAGGTGAGGCCCCAGAACTGGAGCTGAGTCCATTCAGTCATCAAAAATATCTTGGGCAGGTCCCAGGATGATGGGAAGCTTACATATCCACAATGGATAGAGAAGAAGAAATCTGTCAGATCATGTAGAGATAAGATAGTGACTTTTCTAAATGAAGAGAGTAGGAAAATAGCCCAATTATTTCTATGACTAATCAATACAGTATACATTTCTGTCATGTAAGATAAAATATTAGAGATTGTCAACAATACCCATTTTTCTCGAGATTTTTTCAGAATTTCCAGCAAAAACAAATTCAGTTTTTTTAATGAAAAACCATAACTTAACACAGAAAAATTGTCTGCTTTTTAAAATTATATTTTTGGTAATTTTCTAATTTTGATAAAATTTTCAGTATTCAAAAGCTTTTTTTTTCCCCCAAACACCAATATTTTTTAATGCTTGGTTTCCATTATTTCATCAATACTTTCATTTTGGTCTTTGTCAAACTGTTCACGCACACACACACATGCTCGCACGCTATGTCACAAACTCACTGCAAGCGGTTAATGATGAATCCATGAATAAATCGAAATATGAGGGCAAAATGTGTGTAAATTCAAACAAAAAAGGAAATTATTATCTATTTTTGGCCATTCCATGAGCAAAGAAGGACTATGTTCACTGAACAAAGCATACAGTGCAGATTATCCATTCGTCTCTACTCCTAGTCTGTCACTTTCATCGAGGAAGTGACGGGGCAGACCGTCTCCTCTTCCGCATTCTCTCAGTCCCCAACTCCACTGAATATGCATTTCCATGCAACCACAAAACTATGTTATTGTAGTGCTGAAATCCCACTAGGCAGAGATGGCTAATTGAGCCAAATACTTTGGTGGATTTCTTTGTTTTTGTTTGTTGCAGCAGATAAATGTTCAATAAAGAGCAAGCAGAGGCTCTTAAACTAATTTTACTTGAGCCCAAACCTCAAGAAGTAATGCATTAGTTTATGGCTAATTCAACTAACCACTTTAAAATTTCACAGTAATTTCTCAGAAGCCAGGACTAGCTTCACTTGGAATGCCTAACAGAGTCATCCAAAAAGGAATCTCTAATTTTTCAAGGTAGCCAAAGGTAAAGAGATGGAATTTTTGTTTCTCTCTCTGATCTAGGATAGACATGGTTGGTTTGTGTGCCTGCTGGCTGCAATGGGAAAAGATAACTGCAGTGAAGTGTTTTTTGTCAGTGGCCACAGGCCATGGTTTAGTGTGCTTGAATGGCTTTCTCAAGTCACATCCAGATGGAAAAAAAAAGCTCAGATCATCTAGCAGTTCAGAAGTTCCACAAATGGATGGAACTTTCTGCAGCTCAGAGTCCAACATATAAGCAAGGTAGGAACATATCCAATCTGCAACTCTAACCTTCCCAGCCCTCTTTCTTCTTCCCTGCTCTCCCCCGGTAATGAGTCAAATTATGCTCTCATTTATGCTGGTGAAATCTGGAATAATTTCATCCAAGCAAACAAAATCACAGCTGTCATGAACTGCGGTGAGTTCAGAATCAGGCTCAGTCTGTTTACATCCTCCATTATGAAACAATGCTCTTGAGACCAGAGTAGTAACAAGTACCCACAGCTGCTTCACAAAAGTGTTCACAGTAGATATCAAAATATAGCTTCCAAGGAGGCCTAAAAATCCTTTGAAAGTATTTTCAAAGCCATCCCCTCTAGAGCTTCCCACTCCACCCCATCAAAAGTCTTTTCAACAGCTGCTGTTATGACAGTCTTGTAAGGAAAATGTTGTTCTGTATGTTCTATTGTAGTTGCGAGCAAGTGAGTATTATCTGGTAAATAGCCTGAAGTACTAAACCAAGAGGAACTGGATTTAATATTGTTTCCATTATTCAACTTCAGCAACAGAGTTTATAGTAATGACTAAGGAGGGAGATGGAACAATCTGATGTTCAATCACATGAATTCTGCCCTGCTTTAAGAAATACCCCAAAGCATCAGATAATCAGAGGGTTTGGATTATCAGAAGTACTATCCTCAGCATACCAGGGAGCTGGAAAAGCCCAAGGAAAGGAGGATAAAGAGTAGCCTGAGAGAAGAAAACAGTAGCAAATGAGGAGCCAAGAGCCAGGGAGAAGATCAAGATAATTGAAATGCTGTAGCTAAATTCATCTATTTAAAATGCTTTACAACTGGACCTTACCTAAAGTGCTTTAGTTAGGATATGTTTACCAGTAGCTAAGGTGCTTTGGCCAAATAAACCCTCTCTGTGTGGGCTTTCTCACTGCCAGATAATAGGAAAACTGGCTATTAGTCTTCACTGATTACTACAGCAAGCTGTGGCAGAGAATGCTGAGAACACTGCTTGAGAATTTCTGAGCAAGTCCTAGAACAGACAAGGAGCTTACTCAGCTGCTTTTGGCTGTGCTTGAAAAAATTTGAGCAATGCCTTGCACCTGTGCACACACAAAAAAAGACAAGATATGGAAACATTTCAATAATAGTATTTACTGGGGGATGGGAAGCCTGTATCATCCCTATAACAAAAGCAGCAGTAATGATTTTCATGCATGAGTGTTTTCTACAGTTTGTTTTTTAAACACTAGTAGCTCAGATGACTCTAAACTACTGAAGGGAAAAGAGTGCAAACCTTCCATAATTCATGAGTCTTGAAATAAAGGAAGTAGTTTCTGAAGAATATAACGTTTGGAAATATAGTCATTTCCTGCTTGTGAAGCGCTTTGAGTGGTAGGTCTTCAACAGTGGAGATCTGAAAGATAAAAAGGGAGACAGGATTAGCCAACAATAACATTAAGACTAATTTAACAGTAATCAGGAAAAGTATAACCCTTACTAAATCTCATTCACTTTACCAGAATGTGATGTTCTTCCATGCACTTTCCTGATATCTGTCCTCCTAGTATAGGTGTTACTTGAGTGGTCTCAGAGATGAATTTGGTAAGCGGGTATCTGGGCTAAAACACCCAGGGAGAGTCAGACAATACTTTAGGAGATACAACCTGCTAAAAGAAGAACACACACACACAAAGAAATTAATTAGGGTACTCCTTACACCTCGTGCAATTACTTTGGTGCAAAGTACAAAGAGAATGTAAAATGCTAAACCAGAACGGTAACATTTCATACCCATTTTGCACACATGTGAGTGACCACACAAAGTGAAAGGCACTGTGGAATCAGGTCCTTAGTGAATCCAACACAAAACCAGAGTCATATGCTGCAGCCCTCTGTCAGTGAAAACTCCCATGACCTCCACAAACCCTAGCATATTAAGTTTAATAATGTGCAGATGAGCCTGATTCGCCACTCTATTATACCATTTTATGCCAGGGTAGCTCTGAAGTCCTTGGACTTACACTGGTAAAAAAAAGGTGTAAGGGTGGACAAGTAAATGCAGTGTATACAACACATTAGGAATTTCACAAGCGACTTACCTCTTCTGACACTACAGCGCAGATGTCTGTCTTTCCTTTAGTTAGATGCTGGCTGCCTAATACAGAGACACTGCAGCCTCTAGTAGCCATTTTTTCTCCTTTTGTAGTGAAGTGGTATTACCAGGACCCAAGACACATATGCAGCTCTTTGGGGAGTCAGAACCAATTTGTGGAACTGGCTATTGGATATGTAAGCAATCTAGAATCAACAGCGCCACTGCATGGTGCCTTGCTGTAATGCACATTTCTAGTCCCCTCAAAACACGGGAAAACTTAAATTGGACAACCTTACCTTATAAAGAGACAACCTTCTCTTAGGGTGAAGGGAACTTTAGGAAGTCAAAAAATGTAATAGGGCAAGAGCTTTCTCAAACACAATTCATGATCTAGACTGAAGAAACTCCATCTTGTGGTGGTAACCTGAGGCATAGATTTGTCTGTACATAGAGAGTTGTGTGTGATTTTAGTTTTCTTGCTTCTTCATGTTTTGGAAGCTAGGTAATCAAGGAGCTTGAGCTTTGCTATGTTGAAGGTGTTGAAGGTGACATCAGCGATTTCAGAATCACCATAGCCACGTGTGGCGTAGAATGCTGGTCAGGCCGCAGATTGGTAAGAGCAGTGCTCAACCTGCATATAATCCCCTCACAGGGCAAGCACCCCTAGCTCAACAGGAGAGCCTTCAACATAGCAAAGCTCAAGCACACTGATTATCAGGTGCAGGTTCAGCAGTTACTTTGATGACAAGCTTTTTCTATGCCCACTATTCACTGGCAAGCCAACATTAAAAATGGAACCAGTTCAAAGATGCGATTATTGACACAGCTAAATCAGTGCTGGGCCCAAAGAATAGGAGTGGGAACAGGAAAAGGAGGGAGAAGGGGTGGAATGGAGCAGGAAGAGGCGGGCGGGGGCAGAGCAGGGGTGGGAAGAGGCAATGCCTGGGGCAAAGCGGGGGTCGAGCACTCCCCCAGGCACTCCAGAAGTTAGTGCCTAAGATCAAGGAGCTACCTCGTGACAGTACATCATTGCCTGTGAATTCCCTTTAATAGAGTTTGAGTTATCTTAAGGTGATATATTAACTATGAAAGTGTTATACCTTTCTGTTGGCAGAGTATTGTCCCTTTAAATCTCAAAGGACTCTATCTGAAGATATGGGCAGCCATTTTGTGTTCATTCAATCAGAAGACTAGCAGAAGAGACCCTTTATATACTCTCTCATGGAGACTTTACTTATGTTCTTTCTTGTTTTGTTGTTCCCTTAATCTAAAATAATTGCCATTCTTACAGAAAGTATTTTCTCTTTGTGTATGAAAACACTTAATTCAAATACTAATCATATTCAGAAATAGCTTGTCCCCACCATTACTCCTGCCTATTTGCTCTTGACCCTGACATCATAGACAGATACCCTACTAAACCAGATATTATGGTTATCATGATAGTCTCAAACAGATGTCCTGGGGAAATTTAAAAGAGTGTATTAGACGAGGGCAACGTACAGAAAAAACAATAAAAAAGTGTTGGGTATTTTTTTTTTATTTTTATTTATTTTCTGGGAGGGAGACTCTTATGATACACTTTTTATTGACTTTTTTTTGAAGAAGTTATTCCCAAGCTGAGTGCTTGTTTGCCAGGATATAGGCTGGAGCAAATTTTTCTGACTAAGTTATAACTGCCCGAAAAATAGGGTTTACAATGAAAGTGTTGATACAATTTTAACTACAAAGATACCCATAGTGCCTCTGAATATATAATATTTCATGTATATAGCATCTTTCATCATTAAGGTTCCCAAACTGCTTTGAAGACTCCAAACCCTGGATCTACAGACCTTTCAATGTTCAGAGGTTTATAGTCTGAATTGAGGACTGAAGTTTCCATGTCAGATTCATATCCCTTCAAAAATCACCGTTTTGAGCCCCCTCAGTAAAACTCTTCATGAACCTATGTAGTCTACGAATTTAGTTTCCCCCTAAAAGGTCCTGACTCCCAACTCCTTTTCTTTATATGTCTTTTGGAGGAGGCTGAATGATTTTCTTTCCCCTTCCATGTCTTTGAGGAAAGTTGATTGCTCTTCAGTGATGGCCAGCACAAATTTGCATGAAGTGAACCTCAAAAGGTTCCAGTGATTTGATTTAACAAATCTCAAAATAAACTCAAGGGATTTGAGAGGTAGTGGAGAGGCCAGTAGATTAGGAAGGAGGAGATCTAGAATCTATTCCCAGACTTGCCCCTGTCCTGATATATGAGTATGGGCAAATCACTTCACCTCCCCGTGTCTCTGTTTTTACCTGCTCTTTGTGTGTTTTGTCTGTGCAGAATGTAAACTCTTTGGAATAGATTGTTTCCTACTCTATGTTTATATGGCACCAAGAAAAATGGGTCCCTGATTTTGATTGAAATCTCTAGGTAGCACTGTAATATATCTACTACTACTACTACTACTAATTAACCTTTGGAGCTAGGGCAAATTAAATCCTACATATTTGGTTTGCTAGGGTAAGGTAAACAGAAATGGTCAGGTTTTGCACAGCCATAAATGCAGGAGTTTATGGGGTCAAACACTACAGTTTTTAACAGTGCATAACAATACTACTTGAGATAGGTCAAAATTTTGAGGCTGATATGTGGAGGTGGAGTCTAATCTGAATTTTGCCAGCTCTAATGTTCTGGTTCTGGCCCATCTATGCACAGTACAGTTTAAGACTGGAAGTGAAGAATATCATAGCCAGTCAACACATCAATAGAAAAATCTAACAAAACTGTTTTTTTCATCCAAAAGACAGGTTTACTGCAATATGGAAATATACTGTAAAAATTCCATTTGATATTTTTTCACATCCAGAGGTTGGAAACTGAGCCACTCTGTTTATGAAATACAATTTATTGGTGTGGTAATAGTTTTTTGAAGTGGTTATCATGGTTATCATGTTCAGCTGGACATAGGCAGTCAAAGCACAGTTTCTGATTTCCTATGCACATTATTGTGAAATAGTATATAGGAGATTGTAGAAGGTATTTAATAAGAGTAGAATATAGCAAGACTTTCATCAAAATAAAAGGGAAGGAAATATTAAGGGTTTTCTGACATGAGGCACAGGATACTTTGGGGGCAGTTAAACTAAAAGCATTTCAGCACTGTAAATGAATATTTCCTGGATAGACATGATCCATTCCTGACGGAAGGGTCTGTTGCATCTGAAAAATTCTATATGCCAGTTACGAGTAAACTGATGCCACATATTGTCCATTCTCAGAGGAAGTTCATTTGCAGTCAGTGCAATAAAATGATACTATATCAGTAATCTCAGCTCTGATTATCCTCATAAATATATGAGAAGAACAATGAAACGGTTAAATTTGACAGATACTTGAAGTACGTTGCTCTTGTCACCGTTATTTCAGACATCTATTTATAAATCAGTATGTAACTATAGAGGCATGTTAACAAATCCATTCTGTTTTTTATTAAATTCTTCCTGCTTGGTGTGTTAGGAGGTTTAAACTTTTCAGGAAAGCTAAACACTGAAAGAGAGAAAAACAAACAGGAGGAGAAAGGAGAAGGGCAACTTGGAAGCCAACAGTACAAAAGTTGAACGTTATACGCATTAATTACATAGTCTGGTATAGTTTAAGTTGAGTAGTGGATATCATACATTATAAACTGCACAGTTTTGTGAGGTCATGATGGCAACCAATTTTGGAGAACCACTTGTAATTTGCACTCCTGTTGTTCATACCTCTTGGAGATTGAGAGCTTGATATTTATTTATTCCTCTGCTTTCACAGCTGACACACAGTTACACCCTGAAACAAAGAGTGAGCATATTCCATAGACTGATGTACACTGTACCCTACACTACTGTCAAGTTCTGTTCCTATCCTTTCTAAAAACAATACCAGTAATGCAAGCAGAGCGCAGTGAAAAATCCCTTTTTATCGTCTTTCTTTGATTCCTCTCCACCCCCTGCCCAGCCATTGTATTAAATAGGTTAAGTACATTTAGGTTTGGCCTTAAAATAAACTTTTAGGCAAGGCCTTTACAGTCGCAAAGCTCAGCGGTTAAACCGGACCCAAGAATCTACACTCTATAAAGACTTTTACACTAGACAGAATGTTATTTGATCAGATCATTTTACAAACTACAAACTGATATGAGCAGGGAGAGTACAAGGCTGGTTTTCCGTTCTGTAATGTCTGCACGAAAGGAGAGTATGGTTAAAAACATTGGCGGCAGCCGGTTACAGGAATAGCTGGCACTTCCAGGAATGAGAGCATTCCTAATGAATTTGTGGACGCTGCATTTACCGCAACAGCAGGTTTTCTCACATTCACGCTAGACAGCATCAGAATTTGCTTGTTTTATTGACCTTCTGTAAACACTGATGGTGGAACAGGGTTGCCAGAAATTGCAAGGCCAAAGAGCAATCCGAAATATCATCTTGGAATAGCCTCTGAAAGAATATTTCTGTGTTCAGGAGACACAGTTCTTCCACTTGCCAAAGGTAATTTTGTTAAAGGATTCAAGGAGTGCAAAAATATAGTCTCTAATGACATAGACATGCAACACCTTCCAAAACTAACAATATCCACAGAGAATCCTAATTTCCTCCCATGTCTGCTTTAGTTTCTTGATTGCAGTAAAAACATACAAACTGCACTGGGTTTTGTTTCATTGCTCATTTACCAGCTTTTATAATCTTCTTGTGGATTAACACTAATTCTAGTGTGCACAGTATCTTTCCACAGGAAGTAATCTTCTTAAAGACTGACTAGTTTTGGCCCATGCCAAAAGTTGGAAAGATAGTACAGGCTTCCTCAGACTTCCACATCTGGGTAGAAACTATGGAAAAAAACATCATCAAGGCAAACTAGCTACCTTATTTTGTTACTAAACGTTGCACACTTAAAAGCCATTAGTTCTGCGAACCCATCTGGTTCTCTAACTAGTGATTGCTTTAAAAATATTTAGGAAGAGATTTTAGCATTGCCTATGTAATCCATTATTGCCTAAATCAAAACAAAAGTTCACTGTAGCTATTTAAAAGTCACCTCTGACTATAAAACAAGTTTAACCATGTTCTGAACATTAAGGGATAAATTATCCTAAAGTAACTGCATTGAATTAGATGGGGAGCATTTGACCCTACACTTTTATTTGAGGCAACAAATTACATACACTGTATGAATATTTGATCATATTAAAGATTCTTCCACTGGGAGAAGGATAGCTTAATTCGTCCCCATCAAGGAACAGGGAAATGTTTGCCTGCTTTCCTAAATGTTTGCAACTGAGAGTACTGAGCTCCTCAGACATGTGTTAAACCAAGAGCTATCCTGCTTTGTGAACAATAAATACCTGTGGATATGTCAGTACATATTCCCTGGGTAGATTGCTCACACCTGTCACCACCGCTTTCTCCTCTTCCCCCATCTTGAGTGCAGATTGATACAATGCTGTCAGAATGTATTTGCAATCAGGCATTCATTCTCAAACAACCACTCTGTATAGAGATCTTCAATAACTAAATTATATAACTGCAATGAATACATATTTATCATTTCACTGTACCACTGGTGTTACTGAGTCAGTTTAAGACCACAAACAGTAAAGCCCTGTTTTAATGACCAACTCCAAACATAAAATTTATGCTGTTCTGGCTGCTTGTGGTTGCTGTTCTAGCTACTGAATAAATGTCTCTATCTTCAAAAGATTTAGTTGACCTGCTGATTTGAAACCGCTTCCCAACAGCAGTTAACAGTAGACCCCCAACTGAGATCAAAAGATGGCCCTGTCTGAGTTGAAAAGAGGCTTTTCTAACAGGCAGAATGCAATAGCATCTCTGCTCTGGAATGGGAACTTAAAAGTATCCAAATAGCTCATATTTAGCAGTAATCAATTCGGCTCTGATCCAACAACCACTGAGGTCAATGGGAGTCCTTCTATTGACTTCCAGGGGCATTGTATCTGCCACTTAGTACTGCCTGCTGCATCTTCCCTTTAAAACAGAGAGTGCTCCTTTAAAATATATGTAAGCAACACCACGTATTTTAGGTACATTAATTTACTAAGAACCTTGAATGACAATGCTCTATCAGATGAGCCTTTTTGGGGGGGAGAGTTAGGAGATGGAGGAAGTTCCCTTAAATGCCAGGTGTCCTCCAATTCTCACAACTGTCATCTGTCTTCTGTGGAACAAATCCCTCCTCTCCGAGGCTGGATAGAACTAAATCTGGATCCTCAGTGGCAGAGCTGAAATTTAACTCTATGCCTTTCATGAGGGCTTTGGCCTGTGTGTAACTTTTCTTTTTCTAGCATACCTTGCATCAGTACAACTATCTTCCAGTCAGGGAGGCTTTTTTTGTGAGTTCAGTTAATTCTGATTTTGATGAGTCAGGATATGTTTCTGTAGAAGAGAAATAGTGGAGACAATTGTGGGTGAAATTTGTTTGAAAAGTTTCATGAAAAAAATTGTTGACATTTTGAATTTTTGACATTTTTTTAAACATTGAAATTTCCAATCACCCCATAAAATATGTAGAAATTAAAAACACAAAAACAAAAAAATATCCCAGCCAATTTTAGTGTCAGGATACTAAAATAATCCTCCATCCAAAAAAATAAAATAAAAAAGAGCCTTCTACCTCTGCAATAGAGGTTAGAAATGACTGGGAGAGTCTGGTATATGTACCTAAGTTTTCCACTTGGTAGAAAACAACTGGTGCAAAATCTGTGTGTATCCAGTGTCTAAACCTTCATTTTTTAGTGGCAATACCCTGTTTCCATTTTTTGGCAGCCTTTGAACATTGGTATGAATTAGTGGGGGGGAGGAAAGGGGAGGGAAGAGTATTTTAAATTATATAGATTCCAATCCCAAGGTTTACCACAACTGACTTTGAGAGGGTTAACTCAGTAAACCCCACATTTGGATATGTGAAGAAGCCGACTTCAGAAGAAAAGTCATATTTCCTACTCCATCTCAGGATTAAGGGTGTCAACCATAAATAAATATCAATGCATGCAATATACCCATACCCACTTCTAAAGTTGCCACTGAACCACTGAGCTGATTTACTTTCAAGTGGTGTTTATTTTTATTTCATGATCATTGTGGAATGCTATAAATATATTAGAGAGACAAGATATGTGAGCAAATGCCTTTTATTGTACCAGCTTCTATTGGTGGAAGGTATGAGCCCTGCATTGCTTGATAGCTTGTGCCTTTCACCAACAGAACATAAGACTGGCCATCCCGCATCAGACCAATGGTCCATCTAACCCAATATCATGACAGTGGCTTATGCCAGATGCTTCAAAGAGAATGAAAAGAACAGAGCAATTATCAAATGATCTATCTCCTGTCATCCAGTCCCAGAATCTGGAAGTGAGAGGCTTAGGGACACCCAGAGTCCGGGGTTGTATCCCTGACCATCTTAGCTTGATGGACCTATCCTCCGTGAACGTAGTTATTTTTTTTTTAACCCAGTTACGCTTTTGGCCTTCACAACATCCCCCGACAATGAGTTCCACAGGTAGACTGTGTGTTGTGTGAAGAAGTGCTTCCTTTTGTAAGTCTATAAACTGTTGCCTATTAATTTCATAGGGTGAGCATCGGTGTTGTGTGTGTGGGGGTAAATAACACTTTCTAACTCACTTTCTCTACACCATTCATGATTTTTACACCTCTATCATCTCCCCATTTAGTCATCTCTTTTTCCAAGTTGAACAGTCACAGTCTTTTTAATTTCTCCTCATATGAAAGCTGTTCAATACCCTTAATCATTTTTGTTGCCCTTCTCTGTACCTTTTCCATTTCTAATATATCTTTTAGAGATGGGGCAACAATAACTCTCTGCAGTACTCAAGGTATGGGCATACCATGGATGTGTAAAGTAGCATTATAATATTTATAATACTAATAATATATAATCTATATCTCTTTCCTTATGGTTCCTAACATTCTGTTCACTTTTTTGACTGCAGATGTTTTCAGAGAACTATCCACGGTGACTCCAAGATCTCTTGGTAAAAGCTAATTTAGACCCCATCATTTTGTATATATAGTTGGGATTATGTTTTCCAATATGCATTATTTTGCATTTATCAACACTGAATTTCATCTGTCAATTTGTTGCCCAGTCATCCAGGTTTGTGACATCCCTTTGAAACAATTTGCAGTTAGCTTTGGACTTACTTATCTTGAGTAATTTTGTTTCATCTGTAAATGTTGCCATCTCATTGTTTACCCTTTTCCCCAACCATTTATGAATATGTTGAATAGGACTGGGCCCAGTACTGATCCCTGGCAGACACCACTATTTACCTCTCTCCATTCTGAAAACTTACCATTTATTCCTACCTTTTGTTTCCTGTCTTTTTACCAGTTACTTAAAAAAAATATACCTAGCTCATAGCATTGGAATGGACCCCAAAAGGTCCTTGAGTCTAGAGCCCTGCTGTCACTAGCAGGACCAAGTACTGATTTTGCTGAGATCCTTAAGTGGGCCCCTCCAGGACTGAACTCACACCCCTGAGTTTAGCAGGCTAATGCTCAAACCACTGAGCTATCCCTCCCCTCCTTGACCTATGAGGGGACCTTCCCTCTTATCCCATGACTGTTTGCTTTGCTTAAAAGCCTTTAGTGAGGGACCGGTCAAGGGCTTTTTGAAAGTCCAAGTACACTATATCCATTGGATCACCCTTGTCCACATTTGTTTGAACCCCTCAAAGAATTCTAATAGACTGGCGAGAAATGATTTCCCTTTAGAAAACCTTTTTGATTCTTCCCCGATAAATCGTGTTCATCTGTGTGTTCGATTATTCTGTTCTTTACTTTAGTTTCAACCAATTTGCCTATGGAGATGATGTAATTAAATTAGCCTTGTCATAAACAGATAGTTAAGGGTTAAGGTCTCTTTTACCTGTAAAGGGTTAACATGTAGTACCTGGTGACCACCTGACCAGAGGACCAATCAGAGATAAGATTTTTTCAAATCTCTGTGGAGGGAAGCCTTTGTCTGTGTGAGAACTGGTTTTGGTTTTAACAGAAGACAGTCATGTCTCCAAGTTCTCCTGGAGTAGTTTCTACTAATTAATAGTGAGTATTAATTAGAAAGGCGAATTAGTCTTATGATTTGATTTCTATATTTGCAATTGTGTGTTTGCTAAAGGAAATGCTTTATTCCTTTTTGCTGATATTGCTTTTACTGAGAAAAGGGGGAGAGGGGATTCTCTCCAGAGATTGATGAGGTTATACCCTATGAGTGTCCAGCTTGGGCTCATAGAGATTCTGTATTTTTCTTTTTATTCTTTAATAAATTCCTTTCTTTTCTTTGGACTTGGTTAATTCCTTCCCTTGGGGAAATTCAGGGGAAGGGGAGGGGAAGTGGGCTGCTTCCCTGTGTGTGTGAGATTCAAGGCGTTTGAATCCAGGCACCTCTGTCTCCAGAGCAGGCTGGAGAGATGGGGGGAGGTGGGGGAAGGTTCCTCCTCTGTGAATTGATCTGTGTTCCCAAGGGGGGAAACAGGGGTGTCCTCGGCCCACGTAAATCGAACCGAGTGGTGGCAGCTTGAAGGAGACCTACCCTAGATTTTGGGGTGGGGGGAAGACATGCGGGTCCTCACTTTGAAACCGCCCAGTTTCAAGTGAGGGTAGACCCCTGACATGGTGGCAGTGGTGTTTCGGACCCAGAGAGAGAGGCAAGGCTTTTCTACCAGAGGCACTCTGAGGCAGTTTTCAGGGTTACAAGTATTTTCAGTTTTTTGCAGGGCTTTCTGTTACAGTACTTGCGTCCATTGTGATACGAGGTACCACTCAGGATTCCTGAGGTGGGGGGAAGTGCTCGCCAAAGTACATTCCCATCCAACAGGAAAAACAGGTTTGGGGGGGGAAGAGACAAACCCTCCAGCCAGGTTTTTTTTTCTCCCTGTGTCTTTTGAAAGGATCAGAAGACAGGACAACACAAATCCCTAAGGAATAGACCAGATTTTTCTCAGGGGTATTGTTAGCAGCAGCCTTTCAGCTGGGCTGCTGAGTACAGCAACTCAGAGCACAGGCAGTTTACAGTTTCAGCCAGGTTGGCTGGAGGCAATTTAGTTTCCAACAGGCTTTGTTGGAAGCAGTTTTCTTCTGTTTGCTTGAGGCAGCTTGAGGAAAAGGCAGTTTCAAGCAGTTTTCAGGGTTAGGAGGTTTTTTTCTCTGCTGGCTATGCTGAGGAAAAACTCTTCCCTAGAGGTGTGTCCTTCCTTTGTGATATCAGGTATCACTCAGGATTCCTAAGGTGGGGGGAAGTGCTCGACAAAGTACATTCCCATCCAACAGGGAAAACAGGTTTGGGGGGGGAAGACAGAAACCCTCCAGCCAGATTTTTTTTTTCCCTGTGTCTTTTGAAATCCTCTGGAGCCAGGGAAATACAAATCTCTGAGAGGATTTACTACACTTTTCTGCAGGTACTAAGTAGCACCAGCCGGTCAGCTGGGCTTATTAGGAAGATTGTTTTTTTGTAAACAGATTTTCAGCTGGGTTTAGCTGAGGCATAAGGTTTCTAACAGGCTGTGTTAGAAAAGGATTTTTTTCCTTCTTCTTTTCTTTTTCTCCTTTTTTTCTTTCTGTCTGCTTAGAAACAGCTAGGAAAGAGGTGCAAGTTTTTCTAGGAGGCTTGTTAGAAAGAACCCCCACTGTGAGGTACTTAGCAAGTGCTAGAAACAGGACAAACCAGTTTTTTTTTTGGTCTTCTCAGTATATCAGCAAACAGCAACTACACAATTTGCAAATGAAAAGGTTTTGTGTCTTTTCTATTCAGTCTCTCGGGAATAGAAAGGGTTAGGAATTGGAGAAACCAGTTCACTTACTGCAGAGGGGTGTGGCCAGCACCAAAAAGCAACACCAGCAAGCCACACATAAAATTCACTGACTGCAGAGGGGTGTGGCCAGCACCAGAAGGCACTGTTCCCCATCCCAAGAAATTTCCCACCTACATGGCAGGTGAGGACACTGAGGCCTTCTTCAAAAAGGTTAAAAGGAACCTGCCATGGGTACAGCATCCCTGAAGACCAGTACAAGGACTGGTCAGGAAAAAGGACTTTTGCTGTCTATTACAATTATTCCATCCCCAGCTACTGGGGGAAGACTTGGCCAACCATGTGCAGCTGGCCAAGAGGGGGGGAGTGGTCACCCGCGGCCAGGCCAAACAAGCAGGCACTCCCATCCCTGTTCTGAGCCATCCACCAGGACCCTGTCTGTGTTACCAGAGACCCAGACAGAGGTGGTGGAACCGGATCCCATGCCAACAACTACAGCAGCCATAGTACATCCATCCCAGGACCGGAACTGGAAGAGCAACCAGCGGCACAACCAGCGCCAGCACTGACGCCAGCGCTTGCAACTCCACCGCCAGGGGGCGCCAACGGGCCTAAACTGGCAGAAGCAGCAGACAACTCTACCCAAGAGGCTCAGCCAGAGCCTGAAATATCACCTTGTGCACCAGCAGAAAGCGGTCCACAGTCAATGGAAACAACCTCATCACCTACATCGCTCCCAGAGGAACTGGTGTCTCCCGCCTCAAGGGAACAGTTCCAGACAGAGCAGGAAGCCGATGACAGCCTTAAGAAAGCTTGGGCGGCGGCACGCAGCAACCCACCGCCTCTCAGCTCTTCTACCCCAATTCCAGTTTGTTGTAAAACAAGGACTTTTATATAAGGACATTCTTTCTGGTGGACACCAGGAAGGCCAGCATCCTCAAAGACAGTTGGTAGTTCCAACTAAGTACTGGGGACAAAGCTCTTAAGCTTGGGCCCTGACATCCCAGTGGGCATTCTGGGGTCAACAAAGCAAAAACAGGTTAAAAACATTCCTTCCACTGGGAGGGGATGGGCAAGGACAATGCCAAGTATGTCCGCTCAAATGCATACAAAGTGTTCTTCAGTGTCAAATATCTTGTTGTTTACATACTTAGTAGTATATGTAATAGTGCATGTGTTTTGTTTACCTGTTTATGTTACAAGTGCTAGGAGGAAATCACCACCAGTAGTTCCCACTGTTGGCGATTTGGGGGGCGTGTCATAAAACAGATAGTTAAGGGTTAAGGTCTCTTTTACCTGTAAAGGGTTAACATGTAGTACCTGGTGACCACCTGACCAGAGGACCAATCAGAGATAAGATTTTTTCAAATCTCTGTGGAGGGAAGCCTTTGTCTGTGTGAGAACTGGTTTTGGTTTTAACAGAAGACAGTCATGTCTCCAAGTTCTCCTGGAGTAGTTTTCTACTAATTAATAGTGAGTATTTAATTAGAAAGGCGAATTAGTCTTATGATTTTTTCTATATTTGCAATTGTGTGTTTGCTAAAGGAAATGCTTTATTCCTGTTTGCTGATATTGCTTTTACTGAGAAAAGGGGGAGAGGGGATTCTCTCCCAGAGATTGATAAGGTTATACCCTATGAGTGTCCAGCTTGGGCTCATAGAGATTCTGTATTTTTCTTTTTTATTCTTTAATAAATTCTTTTCTTTTCTTTGGACTTGGTTAATTCCTTCCCTTGGGGAAATTCAGGGAAGGGGGAGGGGGAAGTGGGCTGCTTCCCTGTGTGTGTGAGATTCAAGGCGTTTGAATCCAGGCACCTCTGTCTCCAGAGCAGGCTGGAGAGAGGGGGGAGGGGGAAGGTTCCTCCTCTGTGAATTGATCTGTGTTCCCAAGGGGGGAAACAGGGGTGTCTCGGCCCACGTAATCGACCGAGTGGTGGCAGCTTGAAGGAGACCTACCCTAGGATTTTGGGGTGGGGGGAAGACATGCGGGTCCTCACTTTGAAACCGCCCAGTTTCAAGTGAGGGTAGACTCCTGACAAGCCTCTTTTTCATTTAACTGTTTCTCTTCAGTTCCTACCTGTATTTTATCAACTTCTATCCTTCCTCTTTACTAGAATATAGCGAATTCCTGTTAATAGATCCTCCCCCTGGAGGGGTAACCTCAGTGCAAGAGGATACCACGACATCATCTGGAAGGAGGGTCCCAACTATGTGATTGTTTCTCTCCACTCGAGTTTGATGTTCTCCTTCACCGAGACTTTCATCTTCCTCAACAGCACAGGGGCTGTCAGACTGGGGAATGGGACTCTTGTACTGTGTCCCAGAAAGTCTCATCTACGTACCTCTCTGTCTCTCTTAGCTCCTCCACTGAGCCACTCTGGTCTCCATCGCCCATACTCTGTCTCTGAGGGCCATGAGCTTCTTGTACCAAATGCACAAATATGCCACCTGCCCACAAGGCAGGTAATCATACATACTGCATTCAATGCAATAAACTGGATAGCCCCCACTCTGCTGCGGGACTTCTGCCTGCATCATTTTTGTTTGTTTGTTTGTTTGTTTTGGGGAGGGGGGAGATATTGACTAGCCTAAGTTTAGAGAATGTTAGGTGTATCTGGACCTTATGTTTCCTCTCAAAACCGCCCCATCTGCTGCTCCTGTTCACTAGTTCCTATGGTCTCTTAGGAGCTGGCCTGTTCTCCCTGAGTAGCCCTGCACCCTGGTTAACATTTAACAGATCCTAAAGGTATCAGGACTAAAAGCCTAATTAAGAAGCCTTCAGCTTCTCCTCGCAGGCTCAGCACAGATCCTCAGCATAGATCCTCAAATAGATCACACTATATGGTACAGTCAAGCAGCAAGCACACAAGCAAGCAAACAAACAAACCGACAACAAACTCACCCCAAGAGTCCTCGCTCCTCCTTCACCCGGAGAACTCCCTTGCAAAACTCCCCTGTTGGCTGCTCCTGTTCACACCTTTCACCAACAGAAGTTGATCCAGTAAAAGATATTACCTCACCTACCTTGTCTCTCTGGTATCCTGGGATCAACACTGCTTACTGCTGCTTACAAACAGGGAAGAATTGATAGGGAAAGTAGAAGTGGGTGGAACCTGGGCAGCAGCGACCATGAGATGGTTGAGTTCAGGATCCTCACAAAAGAAAGAAAGGAGAGTAGCAAAATATGGACCCCAGACTTCAGAAAAGAAGACTTTGCCTTCCTTAGGGAACTGATGGGCAGGATTCCCTAGAAGGCTAATATGAGGGGGAAAGGAGTCCAGGAAAACCGGCTGTATTTTAAAGAAGCCTTATTGAGGGCACAGGAACAAACCATCCCAATGTGCAGAAAGAATTGCAAATATGGCAGGTGACCAGCTTGGCATAACAGTAAAATCTTTGGTGAGCTTAAACACAAAAAAGAAGCTTACAAGAAGTGGAAACTTGGTCAGATGACCAGGGAGGAGTATAAAAATATTGCTCAAGCGTGCAGGGGTGTAATCAGAAAGGCCAAAACACAACTGGAGTTGCAGCTGGGATGGGAAGGGTAACAAGAAGGGTTTCTAGAGGTATGTTAGTAACAAGGAAAAGGTCAGGGAAAGTGTGGCACTCTTAATGAATGGGGGAGGCAACCTAGTGACAGATGATGTGGAAAAAGCTGAAGTACTCAATGCTTTTTTTGCCTTGGTCTTCACAGACAAGGTCAGCTCCCAGACTGCTGTCCTGGGCAACACAGTATGGGGAGGAGGTGAGCAGGCCTCAATGGTGAAAGAACAGGTTAAGGACTATTTAGAAAAGCTAGACATACACAAGTCCATGGATCCAGATCTAATGCATCTGAGGGTGCTGAGGGAATTGGCTGATGTGATTGCAGAGCAATTGGCCATTATCTTTGAAAACTTGTGGCGATCTGGGGAGGTCCGGGATGATTGGAAAAAGGCAAATATAGTGCCCATCTTTAAAAAAGGGAAGAAGGAGAACCCGGGGAACTACAGACCGGTCAGCCTCACTTCAGTCCTTGGGAAAATCCTGGAGCAGGTCCTCAAGGAAACCATTTTGAAGCACTTGGAGGAGAGGAAGGTGATCAGGAACAGTCAACATGGATTCACCAAGGGCAAGTCATGCCTGACCAACCTGATTGCCTTCTGTGATGAGATAACTATCTCTGTGGATATGGGGAAAGCAGTGGACATGATATATTTTGACTTATCAAAGCTTTTGATACGGTCTCCCACAGTATTCTTGCCAGCAAGTTAAAGAAGTATGGATTGGATGAATGGATTATAAGGTGGATAGAAAGCTGGCTAAATTGTCAGGCTCAACAGATAGCGATCAACGGCTCAATGTCTAGTTGACAGTGGTATCAAATGGAGTGCCCCAGGGCCGGTTTTAGTCAACATCTTTATTAATGATCTGGAGGATGGGATAGATGGCACCCTCAGCAAGTTTGCGGATGGCATTAAGCTGGGAGGAGAGGTAGATACACTGGAGGGTAGGGATAGGGTCCAGAGTGACCTAGGCAAATTGGAGGATTGGGCCAGAATAAATCTGATGAGGTTCAACAAGGACAAGTGCAGAGACTTGCACTTAGGACAGAAGAATCCCATGCACCACTACAGGCTGGGGACTGACTGGATAAGCAGCAGTTCTGCAGAAAGGACCTGGGGATTACAGTGGATGAGAAGCTGGATATGAGTCAGTAGTGTGCCCTTGTTACCAAGAAGACTATCAGCATATTGGGCTGCATTAGTAGGAGCATTGCCGGCAGATCAAGGGAAGTGATTATTCCCCCCTATTCGGCACTGGTGAGGCCACATCTGGAGTACTGCATCCACTTTTGGGCCCACCCACTACAGAAAGGATGTGGGCAAATAGGAGAGAGTCCAACAGAGGACAATGAAAATTATCAGGGAGCTGGGTCACATGACTTATGAGGAGAGGCTGAAGGAACTGGGCTTGTTTAGTCTGCAGAAAAGAAGTGTGAAGGGGGGATTTGATAGCAGCCTTCAACTACCTGAAGGGGGGTTCCAAAGAGGATACAGCTCGGCTGGTGGCAGATGACAGAACAAGGAGCAACGGTCTCAAGTTGCAGTGGTGAAGATCTAGATTGGATATAGGAAGGAAGTGAAGCACTGGAATGGCTTACCTAGGGAGGTGGTGGAATCTCCATCCTTAGAGCTTTTTAAGGCCCAGCTTGACAAAACCGTGGCTGGGATGATTTAGTTGGTATTGGTCCTGCTTTGAGCAGGGGGTTGGACTAGATGACCTCCTGAGGTCTCTTCCAACCCTAATCTTCTATGATTCTATGAACACAGCTACAACAGCACTTCAAATAAATATATTAGTTCAAATATAATTTGTTTTTAAATAAATCGTATAATTAAGTTTTTTTCAAAGTTTTTGCATTGTTTTATAAAATTTTAAGAACTTAGGTAGCCATGGGACTTCTATTCAAAGGGAGCCTAAAGTAAACCATATTGTAAAACTTGTTCTTTGGGGAGACTAGAATGTAGGACTTATTGGCATCATAGCTGACCATCTCAGAAAAGAAGTGATAGATTACATAGGGGTAATCAATTGGTTGGTAGCAATGATAATTTCCAGGAGGTGTCTGAGCAGCTTTGTTTCTGGATGAAGCTGGTATATCAGAGGACTTCAGCAAAGAGGGAAATGGGGGTTGAAATGATGGATGAGAATTCTTCCAAGGAAAGAAGAAGAGGAGATGACCAGAAAACATAGAAAGCCTGCCTCTGGAAGTCCTCCATTTCCTTCCTCTATGTGGAAGAAATGTCATCCATCGTTCAACCCTCCCCATCTCCTTGTCAGATTTTAAACACCAAAATGGTTCCTGATGTATTGTTTCTTTGGCCCAGACTTTCTCAATGGTGAGTCCCACATCCAAATTGGATGTATGGAGGATCAGAACTGCATCCACTCTCTGCATTCCCCAGGGGTGGAGGAAACGATGGTGCTTATCTATGTATATAGTCGGACTACATTAGAGCAGACATCCTTTTGCACAGAAAAAGGTATGCATATAAATATGAAGTGAGTGAAAATGGCCATGGTGATGCAGTTTCCAATCTTCCAAAATGGAAATTCTATGGGGAGAAAATGTGGGTTGCCATTGTTCTCACATGATATACCTCTCAAGGGGAATGACACTTGCCTGCTTCTTATTGTAAGGTTGTATTGTAAGGGATTCAAAGTGCCCAGAACTATTAACACCAGTAAGTGGAAGAAATGAGAATAGAATACATGGAGTGAAATCCTGGTCCCACTGAAATCAGTGGAGATTTTGCCTTTTACTTCTATTGGACCAGGATTTCACCTATGGACTTCTGTTGGCACTTTGCTCAATATCAAAAGGATTGCTTCATTATTAAATTCATGCCCTCCTACTGACTGGAAATCTAGCCTGGGCCAACCATATGGAGGCTCACTGGGGTATTGGAACATGTTCAGAACAATTTGCCTGTAGAATAGAATAGGGCTGAATAGAACAAAATGTAGAATAGAATAGCTCTTCAAGGCTGGAGCATTCTTAGTACAGATGGAATGTTCAGAGATTTTAGCAGCAGACCTCTAACAACCTCTACTGGGAATGTGGAAATGGTGGTTTGCAGAGGATTATGATTCAGATAAATCTGGGTTGATTTTCCTGGGGCACCTCTGTAACACCAGGACCACCCTGCCTAATTTCAAGTTTCCCCTCCAAATACAGTAGGTGCTAAGCTCTTCAGTGAAAGAACTGGTGGGGCAGAGGGGGAATTAACGTTGGCAAAACTCTCTTTTTTCCCCTAACTTCATTCTCAGAAATGGCTCTACAGTTTTTGGTGAAACTTTTAAATATACATGAAAATAGTTATAAGCAACCAAAAATAGATGCTTTTAATGGAAAGTATTAGGCAACCTTCACTATTAGGAGTCACTACCAGTTCCTCCAAGAATAAGTGCTTATTTGATCATGTATATTCTCCTTTCTTAGGAGGGCATCAGTTAGCAGCATGCTCTGAAGATCCCAGACTTCTGGGCTTCTGTTGGACCAGTAAGGGAATTAATTCGGAATTTAGAATGCCCTACTGAAAATGCCCTGCCTCTACCCTCATAGTGCCAACTAGTCAGCATTTTATGTTGCTGGGATTTCATCCTGGTAAAATTATTTTTGGGGGAAAAGATTAAAGGGAAGGTACTTTTGGAATGGCATCCAAAATCTCCATTGGTTTAATAGATTCTATTGTATATATTTTATTATATATAGTATCTGAGCACCTTCCAGTAATGCATTAAGAAATGTGACTACACATCTGTTCAGTGCTCTTTGTTTTCTCATCTTCTCTTTAAGGGGAGAAGCATGTGCAGTGGACTTTCTAGTTTTGGTAGAGTGTATTTTTTGTGGTTATTAAATATACGTGGTACTATGTATTTATGTGAGAGAAAGCAAGGTCAACGAAATACACCTTTCACTTGGAGCAGAAAGTGGGGACCTTTGTCATGGTCCTTAGTTCCTGGGGGAGTTAATTCCACAATCTCAGACTGGCCCATAAGAAAGTTCTATCTCTCGCAGACAAGTGTGATCTTTACTGTAGAGAGTTCCATTGCATCAGATGAGTTTAATTGTTGACCGTTGTCTTTGTCACTGAGCTTTACATGATCTTTCAGAACTTCTGGGCTCATGGAATGCTTTAAAGATAAAGGGCTGAGACCTTGAACTTGATTCAAAATTCTATGTGAAGCTAATGTAGAAAGGTCTGATATGCTTCTAGTAACTTGTGTTGCTGAGGAGTTGTGCTGCAGTGTTCTGTACTAGTTGAGATGGCTTCATGCCCAGGTATATTGCATTGCTGGAGAAGTGACAAAGATGTAGATAATTGAGACCAAATCATCACGGACCAGGATGGGATGGAGTCTCTTAGCTAACCAGAGATGATAATAGAATTACTAATGGAGGATGTAATGTGAGACCTTGTGGTCAGTAAGGAATCCAAGAGCAGTACTAAACTATGCACTGACCTGACCAATTGTAAGTGTGTACCTTCAACCAAAATCACTGCACTGTGACTGAAAACTATTCAGAATATTTTCCTCTGTCCACCAGCATTACTTCTGTCTTGCTTGGATTCAGTTTCAGTCAGTTGCTCTTCAGTTGAATTTATCCATGCACTGGGCTATTTTGATGGTAGTGATGTAGTGTATGTGATAGAGGATAGGGAGAGTGTGTCATCTCCATAGTGCTGGAATGAGTATCCATGTTAGCTAACCAGTTCACCTAGTTGTTGTAAAAAGGACCAGAAAGAGGACTGATCCTTGTAGGAGTCCACAAGTGAGGGATCTCATGGTGAAGGTACAATTTCTTATCACTGCAGAGATAATACTCCTGTGAGGTGAATCTATTTGCCACTAGGACTATTTTTACTATGCACCCATTTATGTGTTCTATTTTCAATGTTGATAAGGTGCTCATTGCACAATATTCACCACATTCCTCAGAAAAACTGCCTACAGAGGGGGAACTGAGACAGAGAGAGATTGTGACCCAAGGTCAATGAGGAAGTCTGAGGTGGAGCCAAGACCTGAATCTATCTCCCTTAAATCCAGAGTCTTAACTACTAGATAAATTTATCATCCTGAGTTATCAAAGGCAATACTGGAAAGTGCTTAAGCATGACCAGTGTAGAGGGAACTAGTTCATCTGAATTTACTTTTCATCCAGAGTGTAGTATAATATAAAGCTCCTCCATAATTCTACCCGAGGCTACTGAAGGATATCCTTTTACTTGCAATTTCAAAGCAATTTCTTCAAGTCTTTTCAAGAATCATGATGAATATTTCAGAAAATATACTTACAGCTCTGCCACTCTGTTTCTGTGACTCAGCTCCAAAGAGCTAACAAGTTCAGGTCTCCTTTCAATGGAACACTGGCTCCCAACATTTCAACAATGGGAATGTACATGTATTATACTGAAAGTCAGAGCTATCATCATTCAAACTTTTCCTTATACAACAGCACTACCTCAGCTTCTCATAAATCTGTTTGAGAAGGGAGGTAATGGAGCAATAGCCATGTTCTACTACTTTGGATAGTTTGCTAATAGCATGAATATATGGCATTTCTGCTACCTACTAGAATACACATCATACTCTACTATCAACAAATCTTTGGATTTGCTCAACTATTTTATAAAAGCATCTTCAATTAAATAACATGGAATGAAATGAAGCTCACAAAAGCATTCGGAGTAACATGAAAGTATCAAGATAAATCAGCACTGACATTTTCTAGCTCAAGTTTTTTTGTCTAATGAAGCATACTTGGAACTCTCATGACCCAGAAGCATTTCTAATCAATAATTTAAAAAAAAACAAGGATTACACACACATTGGAAAGGTGTATTTCCTACTAAATCCTTCATACCTTTGACATTATATTTGCATTTGAAATGAATTCAGGTTTTTTTTAAGCCTGGAGCAGGATGAAGTTTCTGTCTGGGTACACACAGCCCCACATGGTAGAAATAATTCTGTACATTGTTTTTCTAAATTTTCTCTTTGTTTATACATTATTTCTTAACCCCTCAAATTTGTTTCTCTTGCATGTAGACTTGCAATACTGCTAAACTGTGCCCAGTTGCATGGCATGTTGTGGAGTAACATGCAGTGGCCAAAATTCTAGGTCTAGGCATAGACCACGGCAAGGGATCTATACTGATAGAAAGTCCATAGGAAAAATGTGGCTACAACATCTCCTTTACTGTGAAGCCTGCAGCTGGCACAACCTCAAAAGAGTGTGATTCTGCCTGGGGAACATGGTGGCTATGGCAACCAAGGGGGATTCACTGGTTAAGTGCATCTCCTCAGGAGCCTCTACTGTTAAGGAGCCTGCTGTTGGAGTGGAAATCTGTTCTCTCCCAGGCATTCTGCTGAGGAAGAGCAAAAGTGATTTGACCCAATAACTGTACATGTCCATGTGAAGCTATATTGCAGTCATACACAATTTCCTTGTGACCCAAGTCATACTTGGACTTAGGTTTTATGTATCTATCTGTGAGTGCAGGAGAATCTCTCACCTCGTCCCCTTGTTATTCTCCTCTCCACCATTCAAAGGGCAGGGGAATAGAAAATGTTCTGGAACAGATGCCACATAATCCATTATACATAAAGAATACCCACTTACTACAAAAATGTGTTGCCTGTGATCAGAGCAGAATGGAATATAAATCCAAAGTTGTAACAAAGGAGGCGATAAAAGAGGAGTCACCCCATGTTTAATTTTTGTCATAAAACAAATACTTGTAATTAAACTGAGACACTGCAAATGAGATCAAAACATAGTTTGAGGTAAAGAACCAAAATGTCCTTGCCAAATAATTGTTTTTTTTTCAATGTGGTGCATGATGATGTGGGGTTGTTGAGCTCCTAAAGTTGGGTGTTGCTATTAAGCAGGGTCTCAGATGCTGGTAAGCTGAGAGACTTGTCTGTCAGTCATTTACCATCTGGAACTACTTCATGACTTCATTATTCAAAACAGATCAAACATATTGCCCTTTTTTGGTGATATTCATTGTACATTTACTAAATTCAGAGATTTTAGACTTAAGGGACTAATTTTTTAGGGCTGTTTTAACATCCCTAAAAGACAGCTCCGTGGACATTTCTCTAAAAAACATCCACAGTGCAGTTACAAAAAAGACTTAATATGATCTCTAGGGCAGGGTCCTGAGATATCATATATTACATAATAACATGAGGACTCCATGTCTCTAAAATTAAATTATCTGTTTATTAAGAAAAGTGTTAATGCTATAACTGCCACTGGCATTCCAACTATGTGCAAGCAGACTGACTTCTTGGAACCTCCTTCAAACTCTTCCTTCCTGAAACCTTTGCTCCTCCCTCCTAGTTCCATGCAGGTTGCTACAATGACCACTTGGGGAAAATTTTAAATGACTGCTGAATAAAAAGTTTGGGTTTATTACCTTTTGTAGTTGTCACCATAGTTCTATCATTTAGATTTTTTAAAAGTATTTTAAAAAGGTGTTAAACAGAAATTAGTCACGGTGGGGAAAAATAGTATGTGATCATACAGTTAAGGACTGCAACATAATATATATGCACATGGAGGTTGAATTAATTCTGGCATTTCTTAACTTTGAAGTGCTTGACTTTGCAGCCTTAATTGTTTTAATGTAGTTGTGTGTGTGTGTGTGTGTGTGTGTGTGTGTTATAATTATAGGTAGATAGATACACACACAATGAATAAGGAGCTACATTGTGATATATTGGTATTATTGATATCATCTAGGGAAGCCTGCAATACTCTTCGATAGATGACTGAGGGTATGTGGACACTTACCTCTGGAACGATCGATCCAGCTCTTCCGTCAACTCCGGTACTCCACCGGAGCAAGAAGTGTAAGCGGAGTTGACGAGGAGGCATCAGGAGTCGACCTACTGCAGTGAAGACACCATGGTAAGTAGCTCTAAATATGTCGACTTCAGCTACACTATTTTTGTAGCTGAAATTGCGTAACTTAGACTGACTTAGCTTGCCCCTCCCCGCCCCCAGTGTAGACCAGGCCTTAGTTATACAGGTAATCCCAAGCATATACCCATAAAGCCTTTATTTTACACCTCACTGTCATGTATTTTATATATGCCATGTATTTTACAGAAAATTATTTTAGAAATGTTTTAAAGAATTGTAAAAAATGTTGGTACTGATTTTTCTACCTTCTCTGTAAGGCTATGTCCCTTCCTATAAGTCCAACTTCGCAGGCCTCAGAGAGAAAGGAAAACTATGAGTAATAAATCTTAAAAACATCTACAAATAACTTAAAATAGACTTTGATTTCAAAATAATGCTGTGATTTTAAGCTTCTTTGCGTCTAAACATCTACATAAAGAAAAAATACATTTTTCAGAGATAACACCAATTAATGGATGCGTCCGGGCTATTGCCATTTTTGCAGGTTGTACAACAGCATATTTGTACATTTTCACAAGTAACTTTATTACTAGTGCCCTTTTTGTGTTAATGGGAATAAGTGTGCCCTAGATTTTACTTTCTTCCTAATACAAACATCATCTAAAGTTACAGTTTCATTTTATGCTGTTGTTCTTAAAGGCCGTCTAAAAACTAGCCTGCTTTACTGAAGCATATCAATTACTAGTGCTTACTACAATTTGCAATAATTACAGTTTGTTTAGTGAGCTGGTTCTTAATTGCAGACACCGCTGAAAGAACAATTCAATGAAAAATAAAGTACAATTTCTGCAATCATTCTTTTTAGGCTAGAGGAAATAAACTGGTGGGGAAGAAATTGGTTTAGATAAGTTATCCTGGAGCATTTTCAAAACAGCTGGAACAAAGGCACCAAAGTGCTTTATTGTCCTGGTATAAATCAGTAGTAACCCCCTGCAGCTGATGGAGTTACACTAGTGTAAAGCCAGTGTAAACTGGAATAAACTCAGACGCATTGTGTCCAGTTCAAGAGACCACAAGTCAAGTTATTTGCTAACTTACATCCCATGCAATCCTATTGAAGGAAATGAGACTGCACTTAGAATGAATTAGGGCTAAATTGGTCCTAATGTCCTGAGAATTTCTGCCTTCCTGCAGAGTAGTAATAAGGTAATTTCAATGTGAGTAAGCGCGGCATCTGGCCCTAAATTAATTTAAATGTTGTGTTTGTTTGATTTCCATGCATATAAAACTGACAGAATATACTGCTAGTAACACTCATAGAAAAATTGAATATTGGATAATATTCATAAAATGTGAATATTGAATTTGTAAACGATGTCATTGTAAACCTGATTCTAACAGTTATGCTCATTTGTCAATGAATAGAACAAGCCATGTGACTTATGTATCTAATAAAAATGACCAACACAGATCATTTTTCAAATATCAGGTACTTGGAATGAATTCTGCATGACCAATCTACCTGCCAAGAGTTATCTGCAGGAATTAATGAGCGGCAGAATCTGTTCACTTTACTCTGAATGATCAGCCTTTTACTCTCACTGAAGTTACTTGTTGCAACTTCTGGTTTAATTCCAAGATCTTTCAAAACAATTTTTTGCAATAAAACATAAATGAGAGAATGTGTCATCCCATCCTGGACCTAAGAAAACTTCCCAACAAAAAATTAATCAAAATTGGTACATTTTGTTTAAAAATTCCCAACTAGCTCTAGAATTCAATGTAAGTAAGGCTGTTAGAAACTGGCCTTCAATAAATTGTTGCCTGACAATCTGTGAAAAAACAAACAAACAAAAAAGTCAAATAGATCATTCTTTAGGAATTATTAATCTATCTATATATTTTACATTTTCTCATCAATGTAGCTCTTGACCTGAAAAAATAAATGCAACACTGTGTTTAGATACATAAATCCTTATAATGGTAACATCTTTTTTTAAAAGCGCATCTAGTGCTCATGAAAGGTGCCCGACTGGCAGCCTCGGAAATTCTTGCAGTTAAACTCTATCCACAACATAGGTACAGCATGGGTAGTGGTGGTGAAACCACCTTACCGTGTCCTGCCACTATACCGCAACCCTGACTGGGAGGGGATCACCACTCAGAATGAAAGGGTAGTTCAGTTTCCAAGTCCTTGGTCTCTCTAGTACAGCTACCAGTTACTGCAATTATAATGTGGGCACCTGCCAACTTAGAAGTGAACTATGGAGACCTCCAACTCATTTCAGATACACAATTAAGGAGCCAGCAAATGGCAATGACATTTGGTCACTATCAACCTGAGCTAGGTTTAAAGTATTGCCCTATTGGGGAAAGGATCTATGTTCAATTATTCATCTTCTAAACTATCCAATCACAATTTAAATATAGTAACTTTACAAATATGGGATGTTGCCAGTTTACACCTAGATTTGGCCTTATATAGTTTGTTCACTGTTAAACTGTATTTAAAAATATTTTAGTATGGTATACTTTTAAATTGAAAATATAATAAATGGTTCATTAATTAAGGTAGCAACTTATTAGTAACTTCACAGATAGGAAGTGTATCCAAACCTGTCCCTGCAGTGCATTCCAGCACATCTAGAAATATAACAAGAACAAGCACTTTTTTGGAGAAGGAAGACTGCAGAGTGTTACACAGGCACTTCCAAGAATATGAGAATTTAGAAAGAATCCCAGCTCTTCAGAAAAAAATAAGTTGAATTGCAGCTGACAGGTAGCTGCAAAGCCACTGCTCACCAGTGATCTATTTCTGGGGGACAAAGTAGGGGGAAATCTCCCCTTCTAAAATACTGTTTTCCCTGGTTCTAAACAGTCAATAACTTCAAATCTAGAAAATGTATTTTTACCCTTCAACTGCATATTCCATGGTTCCATTTGTGAAATGTGGGCCAAATTCTGATCCCCTCACTCATTCTGAGTAGCACCTTACTCCACAACCAATCCCACAAAGTTCAATGAGACTGCCTCAGAAGTAAGGCACTACTCACTCTGAGTAGTAGTAAAGATTACCCAATCTGGTTCTGTATTTTGACACACTATTTGCCCCAGAAAACCTTTGTGTGGCTTTCCCTCCACTGGGAATTTTGCAAATAAATCACTACTGATCACCAACTTCCATATAGTAAATTGATAAAGTCTGACTCAAGACTATTAATGGAAGGGAGGTTTCTAATGTCATTGCAAAGTGTCTGCATGACTATAAGAGAACGTCTTATCCACTGATGTATTATCAGGCTTCTCTGAGGAATTGTACTGGAGTACAGAAATTCAGATACATAAGATACAGGATTTGTTAGTTTAAATTCTTTTATCCTTATCTGTTGAAATTGCTTGTATGCAATTTTCAGTAATCATGAAAGAAAATCTAAGACTGGGGGAAAAAAATAAAAAGCCCAATATTGTTGTGTAGGTGGTTTTGATTACCGTTGGCAGCAATTTAAAATGAGATGCATTTTCCAGAAGTAAAGACCATTTTACTCAGGGGAAATACATGTGATACAAGAATAAGACCTTTGACTAATGATGGGCAAATATACTTAAAAATTTGGGTGCTTATTACAAGCATCTCCAAACCTTTTGAGGTCTCCCTTATGCTTCACTTCTCCAACATAATAGTCATCCCTTTACGTACTTCCTCCTCAGAGATTGCCTGGGGGTTTTCAGATGGGTCTGCAAAGTATTTTTTTTTCTGTCCCTCCTTTCCCCACAACATCACTGACTTCTGGCCCTCATTTATACCACCCTTCTTAGAGACAGCCTGAGGCTTTTGAGAAGGTTAGAGAAATGATTTTGCAGGGACAGCATCTCTCTTGCCGTAAAAAAGTGTGCTAGGGGCAGGGGACTTTAAGTCTTGTCCCTAGCTTCTTGCTGTCGTAGTGAAATCCCTGATATCTCTGCTGGGGTCTCTGCATGTTTAAAATGTTTTGAAAGGGATGACAGGCCAAATAAGGTAATACTTTAGGAACTTGTAGATCCTCAGATGATAGAGGGTATTGTTCATGTTCTAGGGAATTTTAGCCCATACATAGTACTTTACCCCCTCCATTATGAATTAACTATTATTATTTTATTTTTAAATCACTGATTGTGTGCTTGACACTGTCCAAATACATGAATAAAGACAGAGGACCAAAAATCTCTTGGTCAAATTCAGTGGTGACCTAAACAGTGCTATATGTTACCGTCTGGGTCAGATGCTCAGCTGTTGTACATCCGTGTAATTCTATTAGCATCAATTGAAGATCTGACCTTTTGGGAGTAAGCGGTTCAGAATATTGATCTAAATGTCAAAGTAGATTAATTTGCAGTTTTCTGGCATTCAGTGGATGTGCAAAGCTTGTGTAACTTTCCAAATGACCCTCCCATTGGCTGCTTTTCTTCCTTTGGTTCAAGGAATATAAGTTGCACTCATTTTGCACTCCCACTAAATACCAAAGTCAAACAGCTTTGCACTTACAACTGCACACTCCTGTGTCTTGACCCAGTAATACTGGTGTGTAATTTACACCATTTCACATCACTGCTGAATTTAGCCCCATGTTTTGTATTTATTTTTCTCTTTTAAAAAGATACAGCATGTCGAAGTGTAATGGCATCTTCTCATCTACACTGGTGTCAGTGGCTACAGTCTGTGCTCTCAGGAGTTTCCAACCTATGATTCTGATCCTGCAATCCAAGTGGTTAGACCCTAGCATTACAGGATTGGGTCCTAAAGGTATACAGGTCTAATAAACGCTGTTCTGATCCTATAAGAATCTAGAAAAGTGAAACCCATATAAATGGATTGTATATAATTATTTTGCATGTGGTCTTACTATTTTGTTTATTTTGTGTGTTACAGTCCTTACTGTTTCCTGTTTAGATGGGAATAAACTATCTGGAATAACTCAGAGTAATCTGTGTTGGTAATAATCTTCCAGTCAAGGTAGCTTTCAGCGATGGAGGATTGCAGAACATGGGAAGGATTTGGTGTTTGTGCATGCATAGAGTTACAGTAGTTTTTGATGTCGAGGATAAAGTCAACTGATAAATTTCAGCTTGCAGTCCTGAGGTAATAGCCAGGAAAATGGACTCTCACTCTACAAACCATTATAAAAGCTTCGTAAGGTATGATATAAAATATGCACATCTGAAATGGCAACATATATGTCTTAGGTCAGATTGGGTCACTAAGGCACTGGCCTAAATAGGGGTGAGGCAGAGTTGCCCAACCCCATTCTGGTTGACCCAAAAACCTAGATCTGAACATTCCTGAACTGCAGGTGGGGTGAGTGAAGATTCTCATTTCAGATTTAAATTTTGCAGCTCAGGCTTATCTCTACTTATAGCTACAAATGGAGCTATTTTGGATTGGTCCAGTTATGGAGCCCTCACAAAAGCTATCTCAGCTGTTACAGCCTTTCATCTTTCTCTGACTTCTGGGCACCCACTTAGCTTAGGTATTTCTAGGAAGTATTAGTTAGATATAGATATAGATATGTTTCTTTATTAAATGGTTTTAAATACATGATACTGTTTTAAATAACCCTGGCTGATCACAGTTGTCATGATTGGAGAAGCATCATCTTGAAGATATGCTTAGCGTTTACTGTAAGCCTATAATATCAAGAAAGGATCTCAACGGGAAGTTTTAAGAATACTTCATCTATCAGCATGGCACCTTCATTAACAAGATCAAATACACTTTATAGGACATTAATGCAGTCATCATAGTATTACCCCTTTTGCACTGAGTGGTTATCCCCTACTTGGAGTTGTTTTTGTTAGGAGGAAAAATTGATGATCAGTCAGGTATTTCTTTGATGCAATCCAGTTTATTTATAAAGCATGCACACAAAGAACTGTTTCACTGAACACAGTAGGAATCAAACAGCAGGAGACATTTTATTTGCTCAATATTCAAAGCCCAAAAGCAATGCTTCTTAGCTTTCTCTCAGGGTCATACTACAAGTGCTTCTCTGGCTGTCCTTGGCTTTCTGCTGCCTTCTGTCTGCTTCTGAAGTATTTCTGACTGCATCTCGCACAGCTCCATCAAAAAGTGACAAAGAGTCCTGTGGCACCTTATAGACTAACAGAAGTTTTTTACAGATCCAGACTAACACGGCTACCCCTCTGATACTTAGCTCCATCAAACAACACCTAGTGAAAACCCTCCACCCACATTGCTCAATTGTTGACTGGCCTTTCATATGACCTGTGGTTAGGGTGTTGGCTCCTATTATTTAGCTCCTATTGTTGTTCTATCGGCTATCTTACTCCAAAAGGAGCTTAACTTCATCTTACATTTACCTTGAATGATGGGCAGCTGTTATGATAACCAGCTTCAGTGAAGTATCACCTAACCCCAACCACAGTAATATTCTAGTTTTTCCATTTGCAGACAGGCATACAATATAAAGAAATCCAGATAGATTCTAAGGGCTGGTCCCTGAAGTGTGCCTGAGTGCTCTCCCAGTAAGGGGAGATATTAGTGGCTTTTCACCCTGCTTGCCCGCAAACCTGGGGATAGCCATGGGGCCAGTTTGGCCCTTGGCACAATTTAGAGCAGTCACAACACATTTCTAACCTGCAGCAGCTAAAATGGCTTAACAAAGAACTGTTTTGCCCATCAGTAGTAGCAGAGCACAGCACATTCCCCACTTGGGTCCTCTCACCATGGTAGGCCCCCTATTCCAAGGGAGGCAATATGGAGGTGCTATAGGATTGGCTATACCAGCTTCACACCACCTGGGGATTTCCCTGTATGAGGGGAATTCCCAACTGGCTGAATAAGCCTGCTTTCTGTCCCCTTTCTGCTGGCCTAAATATCTAAACCATGTTTCAAAACCTTTTACGCATTTAACATTTAGAAGCATTTTGCTCCCAAACAGTCTAATCCAGGCAAGTCCCATTTGCTAGTACTTTCTGAAAAATAGTAGTGGAACTGACTAAGCTATTTCATGCTTTTTCATACAGGGATATTTCAGTCAAACAATGATTCAGCTCTTGAGCCCCCTGGAAATAGAACACCAGAGGTATAAAATTAAACACAAAAATAAATACAGAGATTGGCTAGGAACAATAAAGATTTCTGAAAACTCTGTGAAAGAAATAGTATGGTTCATAAGATCATTGGGCCAAATTGACTGCTTGCTTAAGCTGCTGAGACTCATGCTATAGTATAGAAGGTATATCTGTTGGAGCAGAATTACCATGGTGGTTCAGTGAGTGTTTCTTGCCATACACACACAGAGACCCCAAAGACTGTAGCTCCTCCCCTATGGGAAGGAATCCTGGATCAGGAAGTAATTCTGAGAAGTTCAGCCATGTAGTTACTCTTCCTGCCACTGGGAGAGATGGCAACTGAATGTGATGGTAAAACCAACAGCGTGAGGGGCACCAAGGAACAGACCACATTAAATAAATATATGGCAAGGTTGTTATTGCAGGGAGTGTGTCTGCTTGTGCTACTGACTACCTACCCTGGTGAGGGGGGGGGCGATGTTCTTTCTTGTCCAAGAGCTAAGGCAATAGTAGGAAACAAGAAGGGCTCAGGAAATCCTAAGACATGAAGCAGCTAATGGAGGCATTATACTTATTGGGGGGCTAACACAAGGGATTGTTTAGTTCAGTAAATTACAAAGACTTTAAAGAAATTACAAATGACCTCTCCTGCTGCTGGTTAGGCTGTTATAAGTTCAGTCGAGTTCAGTTCAATGAGACGTGGCATGACAAACTATATAAGAGTTGCCAATGTGAAAAAACACACGGACTCTGTCAGGGATAGTTATCCATTCAGGACAGGGCTACGCGTCATGTTGGAGCTGTGAGCCCTCTCTCCATTTGTTAATAGTGTTTATTCCTGATCCAGTGATGTCTTTCTTTTTCCACAGCTAAGCACAATTTTTCCTTGTTAAATTATGTTAGTTTCCCCTCACACTCAGATACAGAAAGAACAGACAAACAGAACATCCTTTCAGAATAACTGCCTGAACTAGGGTCCTTTCCCTATGGGAGGAGCTAATTCCTTTAAAGACTGTGACTGTGCCAAGAAATTCTCACTCACTCACCGAGCACAGTAGCCCTGCTACAATTCACAGGATAGAAGAGATCCAGAGAGTAGATCAGAAAAGAGAATGTTGTCCCATTTTGTTACACTTGTCTTGATTTTAAATCCACTCACTGTTACAGTTGTTGGTAGCTCTAGTCCCACGTTCTCCTGATCACGTCTACCACAGGAGAAGAATGGAACAGAAAAATAGATAAATATATGTTTTTAATTCTTGTCATGAAAGAGAAAGCATGATATTATGACTTTATGTTATTCCTGTGCAATGCTTGCCCAAGATCCTGTGCCACAAATTAATGACTAAGTCAGGACAACGTAACTTTAGGATTCTTTGACTGACCTGTTAGCAGTGAACTATAAAGAATAGGATCACTAAAAATCATGACTGTCCTTTGAAAACTGCGACAGGTGGTAATTCCATATGGGAAACAAAGCATAATAATAATACTTTGCACTAACTTAGAATTTTAAATCTGAGCATCTCAGTGCACTTTATAAAACATAATTAAGCCTTGATGGGATAATTGTATCACTCATTTTATAGATGAGTAAACTGGGGCAGAAAGGTGACTTGGCAGGCTCCTGGTCACACAGTAAATCAGTGGCACAGCTGAAATATAAAATCCCATGCTCTGGCAATTGGATCGGACTCATAAAAGATGTATATAAAAGGAATCAGAAGCAAGAGAATCTTTAACTGCATTGTGTCTATCGGTGGTCTACATATCTCAAAGGTGTGTGTATTAAAATTATTCTCTTTCCTTTGTAAAGTCACACAATTTTGAGATTTCCCTTCTAGTGCTTTGTTTGTGCTACTGTGCTTTGCTTGCAATATCATAACTAAACAGATTCTTATGCAAAATAAAACAGAGAGAGCAATCCGATAAGCTATTTAAACCAGACAAAACAGTTGAAGGAATAACAAAACATTCCAAGTTCATTTTTGAATGGGAGCCTTCCAGACTAACATCTATGATTAGCCCAAAGAGTTTTGTGGAGCATTCTAGCTAACTTTTTTTGCACCTCAAAAATGTCCCAGTAGAGCTGTTTCCTCCCCCAACATATCCTTGTGGTTCGCCGACCTCTCTAGTGGAATATTATGAGCTTCGAGGAAGCAGAAACGAAATGCAGTAAAATTAAAATGTACAAAATGCTGCCTTTTTTTAACAGAACATTATCTTTAACAAGAAAGACTTACCCCCCCACACACACACACATACACCAAGCATTTCCTACACTAGTAGGACAGCTCACTCACTGGAAATAATTTCATTCTCATCTTTCGTATGAAGATTCTTTTGAATCTGGTGTGATGGAAAAGCATTAACTTACCTTCACACCACAGGTTTAACACCTCACAGAACCGAACCCCAGCAGTAGCTCATTCATCGTTCCAAAATATTTTTTTATATATTTGTCAGATGCTTCAATTTCAAGCTCCGCTTTCTAGAAACCATATTGTTAAGTGACCTTCTAGATCAATATACCTTCACTAGTGACCTTCTAGATCAATATACCTTCACTAGCCTGGCTTGGGACTAACTGAAGACATGCCATTCTGAACAAAAAGGAGAAACGTTTTCAAAACCAGGGTCTTTTTCATTCCAGCTGCATAGGGAAAATATGTTTCTCGCTTAGAACCAAAGAGCAAACTGTGGAAAAACCATACTTTGGTTACCATGCTCTGTCTAGACACAGACCAAATTGAATATAATAGATAATCATTTCAGAGTTGACATAGACTTAGCAATTAGGCAGACTGAAAAGCATGTCTATCATTTAGGGCAAGCCTTGTACGTTTTGCTGACTACTAAAACCAATTCCTGGTTTAAGGATGATAAAGCATGGACTCATTCTGTAAATGAACAAATGTCATAAAAGCAGAATGGGAGTAATAGATTCCTGTTTGAAAGGCACTTCACAAATTATATACTGTCTGAGTTTGAGAAAGGCAGTTTCATGACCTACCTCCCCAACCTGATCATATATCTCAGAATTCTAATCAAGTACAGAATCTAAAAGGATGGGAATTGTTACATAAAAACTCATAAGGGTCATCTCCCAAGCCTAAGCAGCCGGGCTTGGGCACAGGGTTCATCAGAGGTTAGTGAAGGAAGGCATCCTACCATCTAAATCATGTGCTTTTATAGTTCTGAGTCTGCTCCTATATTCCAGTTCTACAGGGAACAATGGTTGATGAATATGTGTAGCAATAGATCCACTAGATTCATCCTTGCTTTTCCCGTCACCTGACTATGACTTTTGCCAAATGCCATTGTGTGGGGAGGTATAGGGATTACCTGGGGACCACCTTCTCTACAGGTTCCTCAGATGCTGCTTTCACCACAGAATTGGACTAGTTCCACTGTGTCTGTGGAACTCTGTGGCTGAAGCAAATGATCCTAAGAATATTGTTTGATCATGAATGTTTATTTCTCAGCTTAGTGTCAGTATTAAATTGAATATATATTGGTCTGTTTCTCTAGGTAATTATAAAGCCAATAAGCATTGCAAATAGATGTGAAGCAATAATTTAGGACCACAAACAGATTTTTATGTAGCAGACTGTACTATTACCTTTGAGATATTTTTCATGCTTTTTCTCTTCCTTTATTTTTCTCTCTTCCTCCACACTCTTTTTTTCTACTTTCTACCCTATTTTCATCTGTTCATGAGAGTCAAGTGCTCTTTATCCCTCTCATGGTGGGAAAGCCTTGATTAAGAGGTGGGTCTTACATCAAACTCTGAAGATGATTAGGCCTGGATTTATCCTGATTGCCTAATTAAGCTTTCAGAGCCTTAAAGATTGGGTCCTGGCCCTAGAATTATTGGTTTTAATATTCTTCTCTGAAGGGAGATGTAGGGTTTAGAGCTTCGCAAAACAAATGTCTTTTGAAATTGGATCACTGCTTTAACGATTGGTGTGCAGATGATCTCTTGGCACTTCCGTCTTGCCTCAGTTGCTCTTTATCCACATGCATTGTGACATGTGAATGATGGACTTGCCTGTATCTGCTGAGAAGAAGAAGGCTTCCTTTTCATGTTGAAAATGAGAGTATATAAGACAGATCCCATCAGTTCTCTACATATGATTATGAGTGCTCTTGTGGAAGAAAAGCGATTGCTCATTAAAATGGTCAGGTACTTGTCATAGAGAAATGAATGAAGCCAAATTTAGTACCACAGGATCCACCTGCTAGGTGTATGTGATACAGCAGCATGCTGTGATTGGTGGGGGTGAAGACAACTGCATACATTCAGTAGCAGTACCAAGAGGATGATAGTTTAAGCATGGAAGTTTGTCCGTGGTCCATGGCTATAAGGAGGTCAGCCATCAGTGTTACCAGAGGCATATTTCCATCATGTCCTGGGTTTAGAGGTCTAGAGTTATGCCAGCAGACAAATGATATTGGGAATTTGGTTACCAACATCAACTCTGTTAACTTGTCTTGGAAATGGAAATTTGACACTGCATGGTAGTCAGAAAGACCGATGACATTAAGGGATAGTTTCTTAAGGAATGATCTTTTAATTGCCTATTTCAAGATCTTTGGTATATTGCCTTATTTGAAGGAGATGTAGGGCAGTAGATATTCCAAGCATTGCTCACACGTTTTCACTAGCCGGTAGGGCTAGAAATCTATTTCACTGGTGGTGTTCCAGATCTGCCTTATCACCTCCAGCACTTCATTTAGTTTGTGTGGATTCAGGCCATGTCTACATTACGGGACTATAATAGCATTGCTACAGCTCCATAGCTATGTCAGTGTAACCCCATGTAGATGCAGCCTACAGCAACTGAAAGGAGTCTCTCCATTGTTGTATCGCATCACTTTCCCGAGTGACCGTAGCTAGGTTGACAGAAGCATTCTTCCATCGACCTAGCCATATCTATACTGGGAGTTAGGTCGGCATAGCGACAATACTCAGGGGAGTAGATTTTTCAGACCCCTGAGTGCCATAGCTACGTCATCCTAACTTTTAAGTATAGACCAAACCTCTATTAGTGCCAGAGAAGTGGAATGCTTGAGACTTTCCCATATTTGTTTGATCTTGTCATCAAAATAGGACAAGACCTCTTTGATATAGGTTAGTTCAAGGCAGTTGATTAGCTGGTTGACCAGTCAAAATAGTTGTGAGGACTTGATCTTCCTGGGTCTGTGGCAGCTGAGCAGAAAATTAATTTAGTTTTCCCCCTTGGTAGCAGTTCATGTTTGTCAGAATTCCTTGAGTTGCTGTTGATATAATTCAGAGCAACTTTTGTGTCACCACTGTTCCAGGCCAGTGTCTTAATGCTCCATTAGAGAGACAAGGTGGGTGAGGTCATATCTTTTATTGGACCAACATCTGTTGGTGAGGGAGACAAGCTTTGAAGCTTACACATTGCTCTTCTTCAGGTTTGAAGGCAGTTCATCTCTGAACTATGGTGATTTGCAGAGTTGTGGAGAAGGAGGAGGCATTTGGGGACCAAAGAATCAAGAGCTGGGGAGAGCAGATGGCTGCAAATTAGTGCTATCATTCACTTTACATAAAGGGCAAAATTTACATTTTTTGGTTCTGTTTTTATCTTTCAGCAATTTAAATTGTGCAGTCACTGACAAATTTTGATCTGCAATCACCAGGTAGTGCCGAGTCCAAGTTTCTGATTGAGTGGTCAGATCTGAAATCATTATTATTTTGCAGTGAAAGACTGTTGCTGTGATAGTACATTTCATCCACTGCACACCCATCCCAGAAAAACTCAAAATTTTCAGTTAGCTAGGAGTTTTTAAACAGGAAATGTAAGGTTTGCCATACTGGATCAGACCATTGGTCCATCGGATCCTGTCTTTGGCAGTGACTAGAGGAAAGAGAAAAACTCACATAGTACACCTACCTAGTTATGAAATACTGTCTAGGGAAAAGTGAAATCTTTTCTGACCCTTTTACACCTTGGAAAAAGAGGTTGCCTTATCTTAGCATGTACAGGTTTAGATGTTGTTATTTACCAAAAAGTTATTCAATCTTGATTTAAATCCAGCCAGGGTACTTGACTTTATGAACTGTTGTGACAGTAAATTTTATAGGTCAAGATCTTGTCTAGACTAAAAATAAAGGTGAGTTGTTGTTTTTTTCAAATCAAGCTAACTTAATTTAATTGAGAAACCTATTAACACCAGTACAGACTCGGACCTTGTCTTCACTTAAAAACAGTGTGCTCTTTATTTGAGTTAAAATCCTAGTGAAGACAAGACAGTTTGTCGTTTTCACACAAATTAGCAAATTGAGTTATAGCCTAAGGAGGTTATAATTTGAGCTCCTAAAAACCAACATGGAGATGTTAAGCTGTGTCTACAATAGTGTTAAGTGGGGTTTCAGCTGACTTAAGCTAGCTTGATTGTCCTAACTTGATTGAAAAATGCACCTTTCTTCCCTCTTCAAAGGACCTGAGAGCTCAAGCAATGAGTTTGCAGTTCTCATTGTGCCTAGCACTGAAAAACTTCCATCTTGTAAAAAGAGGATATGCACTTTACTTGTACTGGTGAACAAAAAGCTATCTGCAGCATTTCCACACATGATTAGCCACATTTGTTCATATGGGTGCCATATTTTCTATTATTTTTCTTTTCTTGTTTGTTGGTATATGAAGCTCTTTTTGATCTCAAGGTGAACACAGAGTTTGATTTGCTACGTAGGAATTTTTTCTTCATCATACTTAGTGGTGGCCTTGTATGCAATACAATTTAGATTAAAATGAAATAAGTCATATTAATTTCATTTTGCTTCTGATTGGTACCTATTCGAGTAAAGAGAGAAAATGGAACTGGCTTAAATTAACCAGAAAGTAACTCTCTTTCAATCTTTGTACGCTGTTCATTCATTCTAAGCCCCATTGGATGTGCTACATTTCATTTCAAACCAGGTTCCCATCTGGCTAGAAGACTGAAGTTTAAAGGATCCTATTACCATGTGAGGCTGAACTATTACTTATCCTGTTGATTTCAGGCAGAGGGTAGGAAGGGGTAAATAGAGCAGATGAAGTGGAGAACAGAAAATAGCCTTTTACACATTTGAACTGAAGAGTAAGTATAGAGGGCTGCAAGCAATGTTACTGGGATACCTCAAACAATATATGAAATTAGGTGTTTGGTCTCAATTCAATGAAAGATAATGAAGGGGTTTGATATGATAATCCCACTTAAATGATTATAGATGTTGTGTGTGTATGGGGCTGGGGGGAGGGGTGTTACAATAAGCTAGCCAGCCAGTTCTGCTCTCAGCAAAGTGTCAGATCGGCTGTTTTGCTAAAGATAAATTTTTCATGTTCCAAATATTCTGAGAGAAAATAAACTATACTAATAGCAAGATGTGTAGTGATTTGCACATTATCCAACCCATTGAGTTATTCCTGACTGTCCCTATTCTAGTTCTTGATTTGCAGGCCAGCTACGCTCTGCAGCTGGAGCAAATTATATCAACAGAAGTGCTGATGTGACCACAAGTTGACAAAAGGACATGATTTCTAGTAGCAGAAAAGCAACTAGATTTTATGAAATTGTATCTAATAATGTTGTTCAACTCATGGATACTGCATCTGACGTCTACTTTTTATCCAGTCCTTTCAGCAGCCCTTTGTTAACAATCACTCAGAAGAGGAAATAAAATGTAGCCATTGAAATAAAAATTGCTCTACTCTTTTTAATAGCTCAGCTGCAAGCTCTATTGTTTTATTTAATGGATTGTATAACTGAAGTCTTTCCTCATAACTATACTCATTTGGCTTCCTACTTTCTAAACTAAACTACAGTATCTTGGGGTTCCAAAGTAAGGGAGTTTGAGAGAGATGAAAGAGAAGAATGGTCTCTGTGTTTGCAGAATACAACTACTAGTAGACACAGTGTAGTCTAGTGGTCAGAGCAGGGGACTGGGAGTCAGGAGTTCTGGATTTTGTTTCTAGCTCTGTCTTTGATTTGCTCTGTAACCTGGGGTGTTAAACTCAATCTTTCTGTGTCTTGATTTACCTATCTTCAAATGGGCATAATGATAGTTATCCACCTCACAAGTGTGTTGTGACTAATGTTTGCACTTTCAGATTCTCAGCTGAACTACTATAGGAGAGTAAAGTATTATTTAATTTTTTTAAAAATCCTAAATCATGCAGGAAAAAACTCTCTCATCTCACCCAATATTTTGTTGATTCAGTGGTGTTATTCAAATAAACAACATCTAAAGGAATGGTTTGTTATAATGAAACATCAGCAAAATCATAGGCATAACAAGTACAAGGAGCTCTGTTGTCTAATGGATAGGACACTGGGTTAGAACTCAGAAAATGTGAGTTCTGGTTTGTCATGGCCTTATTGTGTTATACTGACACCTTGTACTACCTTTTTCTCCCCCTCCTATTTCTATCTATTAAGATGGCTAGCTTTTCAGGGCAGAAGTGGTTTCTTACTATGTGAACAGAGCCAAGCACAATGGGAACTCAGTTTCACGGGACTCCTCAGCACTACTACAAGTAAAACAAAATTGTAATGATAAAAGTTTAGCAGGGGTAGCACGTGAAGAAGGAATGGAACTTCTATCAGTTTGTGAGACTGTGTGAGAAGTAAGATCAACTGTTAATAGGGCTGTAGCCTTAGTTAATCCAATACAATTCTGCATCAATTCTCAAAAGAGTGGAATGGCTGCTTCATGAGTTAAATGTACAGTTCATTCTTATAGAGAAATTAAAATGACATGCACTTACCCAACATTTGTAAAATAATTTTCAGGCAAGTAAAACAAAGAAGCCTAAAATGTAATTGACAGATAAAAAGAATTTTAGGTGAAGGTAAAGTAAATTAACCTGAGAGAATCAGTCATCACACCCTTGTCTTCAAATATCTTAGGTACCCTGAGATTTTTTTCAGGTTTATCTGTCCTTTATAGACTGTTATACATAAGGCATCTTGCACATGCTTTTTAAAGAATTTAGGAAAAGCTTTCATTTCGCTGCTGTCCCAAATGCACTTGTGCCTTCCAGGCATGTTCTGTGTAATGGAAAAAGGGGCTTATTAAATCATCAAGTGCTAAGAAGGCTTTCAGGTGTGGAAGATACGCAATGTACAATGCAGTTGAAACAAATCATACAGTATAACCTGTTAAGGATGTAATTGAGATACATGTAATCATTAACCTTGGAACAGACTGGGAATCAGTTAATGAATCAAATCAATATCTCTCCACTGATCCATAATAATATGAAAGAAATGAAAAATTTAACAGTTGCTGTATGTGAGGTTATCATGGGCTGCAATTAGCTAGCCTCCGGGAGATTATGTTACCTAGTTACCAGAGGGTAAGTGTAATTTCCGTAGATCTTTTGGAGAGATTGTTATAACGACAGGTGCCAGACAATGAAATGGGTCAGAAACAGACTTTAGACACAGGCTATAGCAGGGGTAGGCAACCTATGGCATGGGTGCTGAAGGAGGCACACGAGCTGATTTTCAGTGGCACTCACACTGCCTGGGTCCTGGCCACCGGTCCAGGGGGCTCTGCACTTTAATTTAATTTTAAATGAAGCTTCTTAAACATTCTGAAACCTTATTTACTTTACATACAACAATAGTTTAGTTATATATTATAGACTTATAGAAAGAGACCTTCTAAAAACGTTAAAATGTATTACTGGCACGTGAAACCTTAAATTAAAGTGAATAAATGAAGACTCGGCACACCACTTCTGAAAGGCTGCTGACCCCTGGGCTATAGCAATATCAGCTTTCTGCCCCCTCAAGCAGCATATCTTTCCTGAGACATTTTGCACTCATGGTTAATTCTAAAGTATGATGAAGACATTTCAATAGACTCACGAATCGAGTGTGGCTATTTAAAAAAATAATAAAAATTCACCTTCATTTTATGTGCTGTTACCTATCCATAAGGCACTATTTTATTCTTGTTTCATGGGCAAAATGATAGATACACTGTGTGTTAGAAGCAGGACAGTTTTCCAATAGGCATGGAGTAAAAGCTGTTTGTTTTCTGGGTCTGTGAATCAGATGCACTGGCCAAGGGAATAAATGTAAATGAAAAATAAGTTTCAAAAATGCATGTGAAATATTATATGTGCGTAGATGGCAAATATTAAAGAACCTATTTTATAACACCAAATGGGGTAGGGAAAAACTGCTATTTCCTTCCACAGCATGTACTCAGCGATACTCGTGCACAGTAGGATAGTTAGTTAGCTACCACATGCAAAGCAGAAAGCAGATGGTATGGTTGATATAGATCACAGGAACATGAGTGTCTGTAAGTGTGCATGTCTGTGTATGCTCGTGTGTAAATCAGCAAGGAATTTGACATTGACATACTCCATCAAGCCTAGTTTATAAGGAACAAGTAGTGCAACATTCTGTGCATCTGGCAACATAACTAGCTCTGTCAATCTGTGGATACTGCTGACATTGTACTATTAGCATCACTTCCATCTGTGTTGTTTATATAGGGCTTGATTTACTTTCACCATGTGAATTGGTAGTGGCTAGAAAGGTTCAAAAGACACTGATTCCATTTAATTTTTCAGTGCCTCAAGTCACACAAGGTTATATCACACATGGCTATGGCTGTGCACATTGCAAGAATCATTACCTGATTCTGTCTATAGATAGTGCCAAAACACCCACAGTACTGTATAAAGAAGGAAATTGTTTTTAAAGAAGTATTTTTAATAATATAACTGTGTGCTCAACACTTGGTCCCTGCTTATTCTGTCCTAAAGGATCAACCAAATATTATCTGACACAGGGGAATCTTCTGGTGGTGCAAAACCAGAGTAGTCAGTCTTTTGCAACCTGTCTCCCCCTCTTTTCTCATAATGGATTTTTGGGGGATTCTGAAGCCTCTGTAAATCACTGGGAGGCATTTTGGCCCTCAGATAACCTTCTTTTTGCCCCTTGCCAGGACTGTGGGAGTAGAAAGATTGTATCGAACCACCTTTTACCACTCCCTCTGCTTCACACAGCGTAAATAATATTATTATAGCATTTTACATCCTGAAAGATATACCTATAAATGAAACAAAGGGGTCACTACATCCACTACTGAAATCAGCCACCTCCTGGATGAACCACAGCGACGGTCGAACATCATACAGAAACAGCAGACATCGGTTTAGGACAGAAATTGAAGAATGTCTTAATCAACTGGGGAAGTTAGATGGGCAAGTTGTAATATTATCCTACTTGGCATCTCTCCAGGAAACAAAACAACCCTACCCTTACAAAGTCATTGGACCTTTTCCCACCACAGATAGCCAGAACCTTGCTTTAAATCTCATAATCCCAGAATATAAAGCCAGAAGGGACCACTGTGATCACCAAGTCTGATGGTTAATTTATAACTTAGGGGGAATAGTGCCATTACTGTACCACTAATGCCACTTCCCGTGTCACCAATTGTTCTTTGAGGACTACCATCCTCAAATTCTAGACCCAGTCCATTCTCAGTTTGTTAGCAATGATAGGATCAAAGAACAAAGTGGCTACGGGAAACACCTAAAAGTCTCTCTCATCCCAACACTAGGAATTACGGCAGAAGAATACAACAGTCTTAGTCTCTTGCTAATGAAGTCAAGGTCAGGTATCACCAAAATCAGCACAATTCATAATCTTATTTTGTACCAGGCTGACTTTGCTTCGCAAGACTTGGGTTGCTGCCACTTCAGCTGTATTCTACCCCAGCTATTGCCTATGGACACAATACATCACAAACCAAGAAAATTTCATCAAGGCAAAACAAAAAACAAAAACAAAACAAAACAGAAAGAAGCAGGCTATCAGTTTGATTTGCAAGACAGAGGACAAGAGGAACCTGGGTCTCCTAATGGTCTACAGATCTTTAGACAAAATTCTGTGGGTTTCCTAGAGAATCTAAAGGGCCTTTTAAACAACACAGCACTGGCATGCCTCCAGTTCATTGCTTTTGGTGAGCTCAGTTTCCATACAGGCAATACCAAGTGTAGCCTAGCATTTCCTGTCCCACATGCTAACCATGGATTTTATCCAAACCACCTCCAGACTCACACAATCACGTGGCACACACTGGATCTCTTCTTCATCCTAGGAGCAGTTATTAGGGACATCATAAACGTTCTGCTGTCTCAGTCTGACAACCTCATCCAGGCAAAGATCATGGCCTTCCCTCTGTTCCATTAGGGAAATGAACCAACCAAACCGGTTCACCTGTGAAAAGCAGAATGCCAAATTACAAGGTCAAAATGATGATATGTTGCAAGAATGGTGTTGAAGCTATTGACTACTGAGTGAGCTATGTTTCCAGATGAATCAAAACATTACTTTGTAAAAAGATATACCACAATAAAAATAAAAGAAGAAGCCCGTTGAACATTGGCTGTCAGTTCCTAGTTCAATTTTAGTTTTTGGTAAGTTTTCAAGCTAAGGCCCTAATGACAGTGACAAATCACATTCCTGGAACTTAAATACATTGTGTAATGCAATTTGCTGACCAAACAGGAAATGATACATTAAATACAGGAAGCCTAAAATGTGTGGGGCTTAGCTATCAAAACAAGATTTAACTTATTCAAAACGTTTAATTTGCTGATTCCTGTGTTTGAAGGCACCCAGAGCTCCTACTGTCTAGATTTCATGCAGTTCAACAGAGTGTGACATGATAGGGACAGCCTTTCCTTCTGGCTGTCAGGTATCACACCAGGCAGGAGTCTAATTTCCTCAGATTTCTTCATTTAGTCATTATTTCACTTCAGCTATTTACAGAAACAGTTCAGTAGCAAACACAATCTTTATGCTGACTGTCAGGGCATAACATTTGCACTCCTCATCATTCTACTGTGTCATGTGGTGAGTATGGGAGAGCTCCCCTCTTTATTTTATGATAGTCACATTACCAGCACCTGAAGAATGAGAGGGAGAGAAAGTCTTCCTTCCAGAGGCAGGGGTAGAGGTCTTCAAACATCCCAGCAGATAGAAGGATAGGGAAATGAAAATGGAAGAAACCAGAGCAAATGCACGGCCATATGAGAGACCATGCTTTGATATTTTCTGATGGCCCCATATAACATCAGGCTGTCCCTGTATAGCGGTATGAAAAAAGAAAGTTAACCAAATGTGTTCTCATCTCCAAAGCAGGTTTAATTTGAGAGATATATGAAGGTTTGGGTAGATGAATTTTATTTTACAAAGCTGTCTGGCTCATCATCTCTGATTTCAGTATTAATTCACTGTCGTGAGCCCACACGCCTGGCTAAGGACTGTCATTGGTAGAGCCAAATTTTTAAACACCTGTCCAGCAGGTAGCCACTTGAAATGGACACCCACTGGTTAGGTCCACAAAAATCTTCCATTCTCATGGATTAACCAGGTAACTGCACAGACAAAGGGTGTAGTTGCAATATGCAGCTACATGATTTGTGCATAAGGAAACTCATGTATGGACATAAATGTGGGATTTTGTAGGTGCACCTGCATGTTGTGTAGCTCACCCATTTCATGGGCCTTTGAAAATTTGTCTAGTAGAATCCACTGGACTCAAGAACCAGTTCAATGCTGATTTCTTGACTGGAAAGTTAGTAACGTGGGTACATATAGAATGTGTAGAGAATAATAGTCATTCCACATATATATAAGAAGGAAGCCTCTTTACTAGTAGTTAGCCTGTGAGAAAGTGGAAACAGCCTTGAAGTAGCAACCTGACACCAATTAGTAGATTATTCATCTTCCGTAGTTGCATGGATTTTCACTAGTCAAGGGTAAACATTTCGGTTTTTCACTCAAAGATAGCATTGCACAAAATCTAAGGGCCAAACTGCACTCCTGAACACATATGTAAGTAGAATGTGTGGTTCCCTTTACAATGCATATTCCAGGGCAGAAGTTGGCCATAAACTGGTATTTTTTCAACATGTCCCCCCTCCCCTGACAAAAAAAAATCTATATACTTACCACTTCTTGCATCCATATTCATTTACTTCAAACTTTGCTGCCTGGGATAGTCTTACTCATTTGTGTGTATAGCAGTCATATGTTACTCATACAGCATGAACAATACAGCTCATGACACAAACTAAACCAGCAGATAAGAACACTGAGCAGTAATGGATAGTCCAAATCAATATAAACAAAATAAAAACAGCCTTTGTGTTTAAAAAAAATAAACTTCTGGGCCACAGAGCAACATATGATACAAATGAAACAATTTTCACATTAAAACAAAGCAAAACATCCCAACTTGCACAGATCCTTTTCTCTGTACCAAGAAGAGGAAAATATGAATAGCAACTTAATACGTTACATTGCATGAGGTGCATTTGGTTATAAAAAAGTAAATCAAGCATCTTAGGGGGAAAAAAGCTTTTATTAAATGTTATTCTGCTTTATTGAGCTGTGCCTAAGGGGAAATAAAGAAAAAAAAGTTAATGGTGAGGTCATGCATTGAATTATTTCCCAGCACGTAAAGGGATGTTCCCCCATAAAGCAAGCCTAATATCATACACTAAGCATGCATTAAACTTAGGGTCTGAAGCTAGTGCTGATGTACCATCTTGGTAATTATATTACTATGCATGGATAGATCTGCCTGTTATCAAGACAGGGAGACAAGAGACCTGAGCCAAATTTTTCATATGTGGTCACTGATTTAAATCCCTGTTTTTTTATACCTAAGTTAAACATCTAAGGCCTGATGTTTTTCAGAGGTGCTGAAAACCCACACAGGTTCCGAGCACTTCCTGAAAATCAGTCTGCGAGTGTCTCAATTTATGATATAGAAATAGATGCACCCCAAATTAGTGGCAATATTGACAATTTTTGCTTTCACAATACCATGCCTTGGTTTACCCATCTTTAAAATAGTAAAAGTAATAAATACCCTCACAGGCCTGTTGGTTGACTTAACTCACTAATAATGTCAGCAAAGCAGCTTGAGATCCTAAGATAAATGGTGATATAAAGTAAGACATAATACTTCTTATTTTACTGTTTTTTTATTACATAGTACAGCCAAAATAAGCATTTGTAGTCTATCCTAAGTAAAACAAGCACAGTATTATTATTTTTCATCATTTAAAAAAGAGGTTGTAGAGAATATGGCCAAAAAAGGCAAGGGAAACAGGTTTTATAAAAATAGAGCACTGTAAATCCAAATTGTTGAGTGTGTTGAAGAGATACATGCAGCCTTGTGGTTTCTGAACATAAATAGGTACCAGGAACTCCTGAATTTTAATCATCCCTCTGATACATACCCTATCTGTGAGCTTCAACAAGTTACTTAACCTCTTTGCCTTCACTCCTGTATAAACACAGGGGCAGCACTGGATGGAATTATTACCCCTGTCCCCCTCAGAGACACTCAGTACAGAGAGAAGACGCTCTCTTGCATGCAACTGTTTCTCTTTGCCTGCAGAGAAGAGGAGAAGGAGTCGGCCTCCTCCTCATCCAGACAGGGTAGTCTGATGGTCAGAGTGAGCATTCTGGGACAAGAAGCTGCCAAAAGGGACTATTTTGGGAAGCCCACTGGGGGCCAGAGCAGCTATGTAGACACAGGAGCCATATACAGACAGCCCTGGCTTCCCATGGATCCCTGGGATCTGCCTGGTTTCTGGGCAGGCATGTGGGTAAACCTGGCCCCCTCCCCGTTGGAAAGGTAATCCATAAGGGGAGATTTCCTCTGCTTCGGTCCCTTTTGTGAGGGTATGTCTACACTACAAGAGTAGTTCGATTCAACTTAAGTCGAATTTGTGGAATCGACCTTACAAAGTCGAATTTGTGTATCCACACTAAGGACAGTAATTCGACTTTGTGAGTCCACACTAACGGGGCAAGCGTCGACTTTGGAAGCGGTGCACTGTGGGCAGCTATCCCACAGTTCCCGCAGTCCCCGCTGCCCATTGGAATGCTGCCCAATGCTTGCTGGGGGAAAAAATGTGTCGAGGGTGGTTTTGGGTAACTGTCATCATTCAACCGTCACTCCCGCCCTCCCTCCCTCCCTGAAAGCGCCGGCGGGAAATCTGTTCGCACACTTTTCTGGTCAGTGACAGCGCGGATGCCACAGCACTGTGAGCATGGAGCCCGCTGCGATCATCGCTGCACTTATGGCCATTGTCAACTCCTCGCACCTTATTGTCCACCTCTTCCACAGTCAGACGCTGAGAAATCAGGCAAGGAGGCTCCGGAAGCACGGTGAGGACATGAAGTCTCAGAGTGGCACAGACCTCTCACAAAGCACGGGATCCCGCGCCGTGGACATCATGGTGGCAATGGGTCATGTTCATGCTGCGGAACGGCGATTCTGGGCCCGGGAAACAAGCATGGACTGGTGGGACTGCATAGTGCTGCAGGTCTGGGATGAATCACAGTGGCTGCAAAACTTCAGGATGCGTAAGGGCACTTTCCTTGAACTGTGTGACTTGCTGTCCCCTGCCCTGAAGCACCAGGACACCCGTATGCAAGCAGCCCTGACTGTGCAGAAGCGAGTGGCCATAGCCCTCTGGAAACTTGCAACGTCAGACAGCTACCGGTCAGTAGCGAACCACTTTGGTGTGGGCAAATCTACCGTGGGGGTTGCTGTGATGCAAGTAGCCCACGCAATCGTTGCGCTCCTGCTCTCAAAGGTAGTGACCCTGGGAAACGTCCAGGTCGTCATAGATGGCTTCGCCGCGATGGGATTCCCAAACTGCGGTGGGGCTATAGATGGAACTCACATCCCTATCCTGGCACCGGACCACCAGGCCAGCCAGTATATTAACCGAAAGGGCTACTTTTCAATGGTGCTGCAAGCACTGGTGGACCATAGGGGACACTTTACCAACATCAACGTCGGGTGGCCGGGCAAGGTTCATGATGCGCGTGTTTTCAGGAACTCTGGTCTGTTTACATGCCTGCAGGAAGGTAGTTTCTTCCCGGACCACAAAATAACTGTTGGGGATGTGCAGATGCCTATAGTGATCCTCGGGGACCCAGCCTACCCGCTAATGCCCTGGCTCATGAAGCCCTATACAGGCACCTTGGACAGTGACAAGGAACTCTTCAACTACCGGCTGAGCAAGTGCAGAATGGTGGTGGAGTGTGCTTTCGGACGTCTCAAGGGGAGATGGCGATGCTTACTGACTCGCTCGGATATCAGCGAAACCAATATCCCGATTGTTATTGTAGCTTGCTGTGTGCTCCACAATCTCTGTGAGAGCAAGGGGGAGACCTTTGTGGCGGGATGGGAGGTTGAAGCAAATCGCCTGGCTGCTGATTACGCTCAGCCAGACACCCGTGCGATTAGAAGAGCCCAGCGGGAAGCGCTGTGCATCCGGGAGGCTTTGAAAGCTAGGTTCCTCAGCGAGCAGCGTGACCTGTGACTGTTCAGTTTCTTTACAGAGAAGCTGAACCTGCCCCAGTTTCTTTACCCATTTACTGTTGACTATCCTCTGCAGTTGCATACCCCATTCACCCCGTTTCCCCCCTTCCAACACATGTGTAAAAATAAAATACATGTTCCATTGTTACTTAACAAAGGTTTCTTTATTAATGACTTTGCGTTAAAGGGTTGAAACTGGGACGCAGACTGTGCTGGGTAGGGTGTGCAGTGATGTAAACACCGCCTCTAAACTCGAGGAATGACAGGCTCCTGCTCCTAGAGCGGTCCGCAGTGCCGGACTGGTTGTTTCAATGGAGCCTGCCATCCCTCCTTCTTGGGACTCTGTGTGCGGGGGCTATGTGACCTTGTTGCGGAGGAGGACGGTTACAGATTCCTCTGCTGCGTGGCTCTGTGGTCCAGGACAAGGACCACTGCATAAGATCTGTAACCGCCCTCCCCTGCTACAAAGTCATGTACCCCCCCACCCACACAGAACATGGAAACCACCTCCCATACCGACCAGGGTGCCTACTGACTGCACTGTGTGTGTGTGAGACCTGCTGCTGATCCTGCCCCCATGTCTGTACCCTGGTAAAGGTGACTGTCCTATGCAATTACCAACCCCCTTCCCCACCCCCCCGCTTCAAACACAGTCTTCTGTACAAAAAAATGACGGAAACAGTAATTAACAGCAAAGTATTTTTAATAATCAGCTAGACAGTTAGGGGATGAAACTGGGATTGGGGCTTGGGTGAGTCAGGAAGGGAAGGACTTCTCAAAATTTAGGGAATGGGTGCTTTTGGGTACTTGAGCACTCTGCTGGAGTGCGGTGACAATTTCACGGCCCCTGGCGCCCCTCCTTCTTGTTATTTTGGGTGAGGGGGGTATGGGACTTTGTGGCGGGGGAGGGCGGTTGCAGATACACTGCAGGGGGGCTCTGTCCTCCTGCCTGCGGTCCTGCAGAACATCCACAAGGCGCCGGAGCGTGTCCGTTTGCTCCTTCATTAGTCCAAGCAGCGTTTGAGTCGCCTGCTTGTCTTCCTCACGCCACCTCTCCTCCCGTTCGCTGTGTGAGCGCTGGTACTGAGAGAGGTTCTCCCTCCACTGGCTCTGCTGGGCCGCCTCGGCTCGGGAGCAGCCCATAAGTTCAGCGAACATCTCGTCCCGTGTCTTTTTCTTTCGCCGCCTAATCTGCGCCAGCCTCTGTGAGGAGGATGCTGGGGCAGGTCTGGAGACAGTCGAAGCTGTGTGATGGGAAAAAGGGAGTGAATTCCTTGCAAAGATACATTTTTGCGAACAATGAACACAGTCTAGTCTGTCTCTGTGAACAAGACCATGCACAGCACCTATCTCATGCGCACTCAGGACAAGTTCGAATTTTCGGCCTTCGCTTTCATTGCCTAGGGTCTTGCACTAAAGATCAGACAAGCGGTTCAGGACAGCAGAATCCGTGGAGCAGCCAGGCATGGTAAGCCGTAGACTTTAGGCTGCTTAAAACTTAATGTATAGCAGTGCCCTCCTGCTGCAGGCAATCCGGAAAGCATAAACTCTGCCCCTGTTCCACCCCCTCGCGGCTGTCCCCAGGAAAGATCCCTGTATGCTGCCCCTCTGCAGCCTCCATCACGTGGCTGTAAACCGATGCTTATTGTTATGCAAAGGAAAAGTGAAGCATTCCCAATACTAACATTACACTAATTCCCCTAATTAAATGGAGGAGTCGCCGAGCGAGATCACCCTGAGCAGGGTCACTGAGGCAGAAAGAGAGCGCATGCTGCGTGAAAGCCAGCACAAACCAGGGGCCTATGCTGCCATGCTCGTAGAGGCAATGCTCCCAGAATACCTGATGACAGCCTGGCGCGGAAAGTGTGCTACCACGGAGCACCCAATAAGGCAGCTCTCCCCAGGAACCTCATGCGTAGGCTTTTCGATTACCTCCAGGAGAGCTTCGTGGAGATCTCCCAAGATGATTTCTGTTCTATCCCCATATACATTGACCTTCTTTTCACATAGTTAACATTCCTGTTCTTTCAAAAATAAATGTTTACATGTTTATAGCACTTACCGACTGATCCTTCCCCTGATTCAGGGTCCAGGTTAACGGCCGGGGAGGGTTGGTAGGGGATCTCCGTGAGGGTGATGAAGAGATCCTGGCTGTCGGGGAAATCAGCGCTGTAAGCGCTGTCGCCTGCCTTGTCCTCCTCAAACCCTTCCTCATCTTCCCCGTCCGCGAACATCGCCGAGGAACTGCCCGTCGACACTATCCCATCGTCAGAGTCCACGGTCACTGGTGGGGCAGTGGTGGCAGACCCACCGAGAATGGCATGCAGTGCCTCGTAGAAGCGGCATTTCTGGGGTTGGGCTCCGGAGAGTCCGTTTGCCGCTTTGATTTTTTGGTAGCCTTGTCTCAGGTCCTTGATTTTCACGCGGCACTGCATTGTATCCCGGCTGTATCCTCTGTCTGCCATGGCTTTGGAGACCTTCTTGTAGGTCTTTGCATTCCGTTTTTTGGAGTGCAGCTCCGAAAGCACAGACTCATCGCCCCACACAGCGATCAGATCCAAGACTTCCCGGTCAGTCCATGCTGGGGCCCTCTTTCTACTCTGAGATTGCATGAACTCCTCTGCTGGAGAGCTCTGCATCGTTGCCGGTGCTGCTGAGCTCGCCACGATGTCCAAACAGGAAATGAGATTCAAACTGGCCAGACAGGAAAAGGAATTCAAATTTTCCTGGGGCTTTTCCTGTGTGGCTCGTCAGAACAGCCAAGCTTGGACTGCTGTCCAGATCGTCAACAGAGTGGTGCACTGTGGGATAGCTCCCGGAGCTACTAAGGTCGATTTCCGTCCACACATAGCCTAATTCGACATGGCCATGTCGAATTTAGCGCTACTCCCCTCGTCGGGGAGGAGTACAGAATTCGAACTAAAGAGCCCTCTAGGTCGAACTAATTAGCTTCCTGGTGTGGACGGGTGCACGGTTAAGTCGAATTAACGCTGCTAAATTCGACATAAACTCCTAGTGTAGACCAGGCCTGAGATAGTAAGATCTAAGCCATTGTACTTATTTACTCCATGGCTGTTAGTTGAAGTTTGTACAACATTATGAAATTAAGTGCAAAGTATTATTATTACTAAAATAGTAATGATCCACTTCTTCCTGAATGTGTAGTCTGTGTAGCAGATATTCTGAGGTATTAGGGTGGATCCTGGGGTTTCTGAATGTATTTATATGAGGAAGTATAACTGAGTGGATAGGGCAGGCGCTTATGTCATGGGAGACTCAGGTTCAGTTCTCTGCTTCATCACAGACTCCTTGTGTGACTGTGAATGAGTCATTAGGGCCCAGATCCACAAAGATACTTAGGCACCAAAGTCCCAGTTTTGGGAACCACAGTGATCCACAAAACCCCTGTTCAGCATCTGCTCAACCCTATAGGTGCCTAAATTCACACAATGCCTAAATTTCCAGAGTAAAAGTTCTCTAGACACCTATGTTTCTTTCTTTGCCTCCAGATACCTATTTCTTACTTTAGCCCCAGAGTGATCCACAAACTGGGGCAAGGGCAGTGGAGAAGCGTCTATCTGACATATGGGGCATGATTCGGTAGGTGTACCCAGAGGCCAGATTGGGTTCCATTCAAACATCTGGCACATAGGAGACCCAGGCTGAATACCTCTATCTGCCTCACAGGTAGAAGGGATCCAAACAGGGGTCTCCAATCTCTCAGGATAGCACACTGATTGTTGACCTATGGAATATCCGAAGTGAGGCTTCTTTGATCTATGCTGTTAAAGCTGTTCTATTTTTGATTTAATACTATACTTAAAGAATCATTCGGGTTCTGGGGGTGGGGGAGAGAGGAACCCTGTAGCCTAGTGTGGGGGGGTACTGACCCTGGGTCTCCCGCATCCTAGGTGACTGCCCTAAGTTACAAGGTTGGCTTTGTCTCCTCCTCTGGACATTTTATATGTAGAGTGAGGCAGGCCTGTAACATTCCGACAAGAAACAGCTCAGGTGCCTACACTGCCTGGCTCCAGGAGAGGGTTTCCTGGCTACAGATTGCTAGCAGAGAAAGGTACCTCCCTTCAATCTGGACTAAGGCACCAAACTAAATCCCTTTGTGGATCTAGATGTTAGCTTTTCTGTGCCTCAATTCCCCATCTGTAAAATTATACTGATTGGGGTGTTTTAAGGATAAATCATTCAAGACTGCGAGGTGCTCAGATGCTATGGGGATGGGGGCCAGATAAGTACCTTAGCTAGATATTTGAATGTGCTAAGTACTTACCCGAAATATTCAAATGGGAATTAATTCAGGGAAGTCCTATGACCTGTGTTATACAGGAGGGCAGATTAGATGTTTTCAGTGCTCCCTTCTGGCCTTAGAATCCGTGAAGAAGTATGTTAGTAATATCCTTAGTTCTGCAATCCATTTAACATCGCACTATTGTCAACCATGTTTCGTGCTATACCCTCAAACCTCATTAATTCATAGATTTGTGAATCCTACAGCAAAATGCAGCAAATATCTTCAGTTGTGTTGTCTTTAAAAAGAAAATCCAAATAAAATCGAGTTTGCAAATTGATTCAGATTTATCCAGATCTGGACTATACATAAGTATGTTAAGGTTGACTTTGATTATTCATTTGGATGTGACCATATGTTTCATTCATAGATCATAGATCTGCATTATCTCTCTCTCTCTCTCTCTCTCTCTCTCTCTCTCTCTCTCTCTCTCTCTCTCACACACACACACACACACACACACAATATTAAACTCCAGGACACACACACACACACAAAATTAAACTCCAAGCCAAGGAAAGGTGAGAGAACAGGAGAGGTACATAGCAGGTTTTAATTAGAGTTCCTAGTTTTTAGATAATGGAACTGAGAAGTTACCAACAGGTCTCTCAACTCAGACACAGTATGGTTGTGTGATGAATTTAAGCTTCCTATGGTTTAAAAAACTCCATTTTATCTCACCATTACTGTGACATTATTGCATTATGTTGTTGGTTGCAATTTTGTTCTTATCATTTGTTACTCTAGGTGAACCTAAATGAAGGTGAATACTATGTGTTCCTTATAGGTGTGGGTCATTAGTTCACTTACTGTATGTTTCATAACAGCAGACCATCCCCTCCTCCATTTGTTTAAAAGCCTCTCAAAGAACAATAATGGGCAGACTTTTCCAAGGCTTTCTAAGTGTTTCCCACTGAAAAAAAGCCAAGTTTGCACTATTAGTAAAAGCATCACCCATGAGCCCTGGTATCTTCTGATCAGATTGTTTCCTTTTTGAAACAAAAGATTTATTTCTGCATGTTCTTTTGTTGTTGTTTGCTGTTAATTTTGGAATGTATCCTATTTTATCAAACCTTCACAAAAGTTATATTTAGCTTTTGCATGTGCTTGAAGCTTTGGCTTTAGCTTAGTCTCAGATGCCTGTAGTATTTGACTACCATGGACTCTCACATTTAAAATTCCTTGGGGACGGAGGGTGTGGGAGTATCTAATGTTAAGATGAGAATATATAGTTTTCAACTTCATTAATGCAATGACTAATTAATGCCAGGCGAGAACATGAGGAATTTTAGAGGATTTCTTTCATTAAAACAAAACCTGAATAGTTATGATATTTTAATTCTTGATCAAATCATGGGCTATATTCTGATACTTGTATTCACAATGGATAGTGCTTTACTGCAAGAATATGCCCACTGAAGTAAATAGGGCTTCTTATGGATTAAGGTACTATTCAATGGGTGAAATCTTGACCTCACTGAAGTCAATAGGAATTTTGCCATTGATTTCAGTGGGCCAGGATTTTGTCCAGTGTGAATATGGGTATTGTATATTATTCAGGCAGAGCAGTGAACATCCAATATATTAACTCTATTGTAAATAAATTTGGGGAGTTATGAAAATACTTTATGTTCCCTCTATCCATTTCACTAGGGTTCATCTTGATTTGGGGTTGTATTCTCCTCTCAAAGCAAACAGTATTGATAGTACAATAATACAAGAACTAGGGGTCACCAAATGAAATTAATAGGTAGCAGGTTTAAAACAAATAAAAGGAAGTTCTTCTTCACACAGCGCACAGTCAACTTGTGGAACTCCTTACCTGAGGAGGTTGTGAAGGCTAGGACTATAACAGCGTTTAAAAGAGAACTGGATAACTTCATGGAGGTTAAGTCCGTTAATGGCTATTAGCCAGGATGGGGTAAGGAATGGTGTCCCTAGCCTCTGTTTGTCAGAGGGTGTAGATGGCAGGAGAGAGATCACTTGATCATTACCTGTTAGGTTCACTCCTTCTGGGGCACCTGGCATTGGCCACTTTCGGTAGACAGGATACTGGGCTAGATGGACCTTTGGTCTGACCCAGTACTGCCGTTCTTATGTTATTTTAATAAATTCCCATTGAGTGAAATGGCAACTAATATACCCCTTTTCTCTTCAAGTTCTAATTTTGACTTATTTGCAAATATAGGTAAAAATATATAGACCATGTGATGGGATATCCAGCTCAGTCAAAGAATTTACTGGGTCATTCTCCCATTGTTCACGGTGTTCATGGACAGGATACTGAACCACCCCATTGGCATATGTTAGAGGAGTGCAGCTAAAGCAAAAATAAACATGTATAAAAAAAGAAAATTAAAGTAGGGCTCCTGGTATATCCTACACTACTAAGATACATGTTTACACCCTTTATGTTCTACATCATGGACTTCTAACGTATTCAAAAAGAGTGTGTGTCATATGACCATGAGCTACTTCTCACCCACCCACTCATACTTCCTTCCTCGTAGCAAGTTGTTCCAAAATATCTTGTCAGCAGACCCTTCTTGCTGCTTCAAGAAGAACATGGATCCATGGTCCATTGCTTCATTATAGCCAAAGAAATAAAATTGTTTATTTTGTCTTCCTGAGGTTACAGCTACATCCTCTTTGTGAATGAAATGCTCATCAGTACATTACCGTGTGAGCTCATCAACACAATGTAGTGCGACTCCATGCAGAAGCAGCCACAGCGGGGACATCTGGGCATTCATAGAACTTATGACAGTTTTGACTGAACTTTCTCTGCCCTGTACTGATTGGCTGTTTGCGCCAACCCTCTCCCTCCTTCACAGTCTCTTCATCTCAGCATCATTCCTTTTATATCACTCCCTACCCACCTCACCTGGTCCCTGCAATGTCCCCTCTCCCTTCACTTTTCTTTCCTTTAGCTGAGCCCTTCCTAAGTAGAGTCACTTAAAAAAATGAGGCATTAATATGCCATTTGCCACCGTCACATTGTTCACTCTGCACGTGTGCTCTACCCCTTCCCCCACACTGTGACTGTCTTGTCTATTTAGACTGTCAGCTCTTCAGGACAGAGATTGTCTGCTACCCTATGCTTCTACAGGCCTTGCACAGCTTGCTACAGCCCTATTCTTGGCTGGCCGTTAGGCACTATTGCAATAAACATGATTAAGAATAATAATTACTATCAGCTCTGTTGTTAATGTTCTGTTAACATAGTCAGGCAGTTAATGGAACTGAGTCTCAGCATTCGTCTAAGTCTGAATTTTCTAACAATGAAATGAACATATTTGCTCAGACATTAATTTTATACAAATTATGCACTGTAGTCTGTGATTTTTGCTCTAAAGCCAGACTACTAAAATGAACCAGTTTCCAACTGTACCTTAGGTAGCAGCTTCCACTACAAATATCATGTGCCAATATATTCCATTAATTTGGCTTTCTAAACTAATTACCTAAGGTGCCAGCTGGTTGAATTTAGTGGTGAGTGCTGTGATCACCATTTGCACTTTCTGATTTGTCAATTTTCTCTTTTAATAGGGGATATATTAGAATTGTCTTTGACAGCTGAACAGAGATCTGATATTGGAAAATCTTACATTGGGAAAATTCTTCCTGTTAATTTATTCTTTCTTTTCACCATGCCAGTTCATAGTGTAGGCCTTTTGACAATTAATTTAAGGTCCAGTCCTGCCTCTTTAATAAGGATTGCTTTTAATAGGATTTTGCCCTAATAAAGTTGGCCCTAATATTGACAAAACAATGCACTGATACATTGTTTAGCAGTGAAAAACCACAAATTTTGTCCTGTCTCCTCCACTCACATGCTCTTTCACAAATTTGATATTGATTTTCACCATTTCTTTTTCATTTAATTGCCAGGAATGGTTCCCAGTGAAATAACTGCTCATAGATAAATAAATAAAAAGCTTGGTTTTGTTTTTATAAAATCATTTTGTACTCTGGATGCTGTTTTGTGACTTTGAGCCAAAAGCCCTTTTCATAGATATAAATGTGAAAAACATTCTCAAACTCTTTAGTATATTTTTGCAAGCTATATGCACAACAGAAAATTCCATACTTATATTACTGGCATCAAAAACACTTTCTATATTTTTTAGGTACAGTTGAATAAAAGATCTCAGGACATATTCAGTTACATCTATCAACCTGAGTCTCAGGGCTTTTAAAACTCGTGAAAAATGGATAACTTTTCAGTTTAATTAATGTTAAAGGTTTCACTCCTAATGAAATGGGGTCATCTCATTAGAAGAACGAATACTGAGCAGACTGATTTGTTTCTCATATATACTCATCACATTATTGAAATCCTGGAATCAGAGAAAGATATTACACTTTGTTTTTACTGGAGTCTATTCTAAAGAAGCTTCAGCATTGTGATTAACTGGGTTCCACTCCTGATGGACCTATGCTTCAGTTTTAATGGTAAATACATACATTCATTCAAATGATTTACTTCAAGATGTACATGAGACAACTGGGCAAAAGGGCAAACACATTGTTTCAATTTACCTACTATATCTGGCAGTTTTAAAAGAGTATGGGGCCAGATATTCAGCTGTATTGGTTCTGACTTTGGCACAATCGAGGTGACGATGATGGCCCATCCATTCACTTTGAATTGCATGTGGTTGCAACAGCCTCAAGGGGCAATCCTGGCAGACAGGAATCAGCAGAACACAGCAACAGTCTGAACTCACCCCTTGACACACCTCCTATTCCTGCAGCTGGAAGGGTGATGGCATATAAGCGGGATGGTAAATGGTTTTCCTACCCCAGGAGAATTTCCCATCTTTCAAAACAATTTTCATGTCCCAACTTGAGAAAAAAAGTCAAAATCTCACATTTTCATGAACTGAAAATCCAAAATAATAATAATTTTTGAAACGTTTAAGCTTTGTTTTATTTTTGATCTTTTGATTTTTAAATTTTTTAAAAGTCTCAGTGAAATTGAATTTTGAAATAAAAAGTATTTATTTTATTGATAGCTCAGTGGTTTGAGCATTAGCCTGCTAAACCCAGGGTTGTGAGTTCAATCCTTGAGGGGGCCACTTAGGGATCTGGGGCAAAAATTGGTCCTGCTAGTGAAGGCAGGGGACTGGACTCGATGACCTTTCAAGGTCCCTTCCAGTTCTAGGAGATTGGTGTATCTCCACTTATTAATTAAAAGTAATTTTCACAGAAAAAAGGAACTTTTTTCAAAATTATCAAAACATCTTTTTATTTCCAAATTTTTTTCAAAGCAGGACATTCATCAGTGTCGGTTTCAACAAACTTGCATTTTTCTGATGAAAAACAGGTCAAAAAATTCCTGACCAGCTGTAGTTGCGTACTGCTGCTGCACAGGCACTACATCACCTGACCCCCTTTATAGACAGGAAATCCTGGGCAGCTGGTTACACCAGCTTTCTGGTTGCTTTGAGCAGCACTGCCAGTGGCTTTTGTTCCATGATAGGACCACGTGCTGGAAAGAAAGAATGTGAAGAGCCAACAGCCAGGTTCTCTGGGCTGCAAATCTCACTTTACAGAAATGAAGATCATTTAGGCTCCACTTGTAGCTCTGTCCTCCCCACACCCTCATCACACACGTACGCTACACAAGCCACAAAGTGTCTGTGGCACCTTATAGACTAACAAACGTATTGGAGTATGAGCTTTCGTGAGTGAATACCCACTTCATCGGATGCATGTAGTGGAAAAAAATCCACAAAAATACACAAGCCAGTGTCACCATTGCATATTGTGTATTGTGTCACAATACAGTGACATCATTCATATACCTTTATCTGAATGGGTTTCTTCATACTAGTGTTAGCTCATCAGGCAAGGTACATGTGGATGTTAATGACCATATTGCTTACAGACTTACCATTCCTATACTTTTGTGCTTTTTCTTGGTACCATACTCATCTTCCATTCATTAAGAAAGCAAGCAGCACAGTAGGAAATGATACCCAGTGGTAGTAGCATGCACTGAAATCCAAAATAGCTTCTACCCAATCATTTTACAATATGATGTATTTGGGTTATGATAAGTTATTAATATATCTTGTTTTTTCTCTCCTATTTTTATGCCTATTTTGCTGCTGCTGCTGCTATATAACTTGTTAATCCCCTTACAGATGATCTTTGTTCCTGTGATAAGCACATCATCACAAGAGAGAGGCAGCCGACGTGAATGCTGGTCTCCTTGCACCTTCCTTGATTTGCTACTGAGCTCATTCTGGGTCTGTCTGGGAGTTATAAAGAAATGTTTGTGAGCAAGGACTAACAGGACAAGTACGACACAGACTCACATTATTTTCTTTCCTCCCTCTTGAGATGTAAACAATCTTCAAATTACGAAGACAAATGGCCTGGCCTGCCTTGCGTGAGTGAGATCCAGAAATCTATTGCAGCATTTGTTTGAATTTGAGCCCTTAAGGCTAGACTGATGCTTCTGTCAGTGAGCTCTCTCTTACAGAAGGGCCATGGAAAAGGGAAGGCACCAATCAATTAAAAAAAAAAACTCGAGACATTCTGCTATACAGTTTTGCAGTATAAGCAGTTTGGCCATGCAAATATTCCTTGAAGAACAAAGCCTTGTCCACCCTTCCCTGAGCACTTACCCCCTGATAGAGAAAAGATTTGGTACAGCTACATCGTGTTCAATGGGTGAAGGATATGGGGAATCCGCACAGGGGGGCTCGAGGTCCCAGGCAGTCTGGAGCTCTACTACACAATGTGAGCCCCATGCAGTTAGAGAAAAATGGACAAAGTCAGCTTGGGGAGGGGTGAGAACAGTTTAGGATGCAGTAGCTGTTTTATGCAGGTAACTCACTGGACTGGACTGAGCCATGAGAATGCTGCTTGAAGTGTCCGTTACACAAAACAACTTCAGAGTTTATAATAGAGGAAGCTGCTCTCATTTGCTGTTACTGTTTTGGTCAAAGATTGATGAGCAAGTAAAATAAAAAGGAAAGAGCTTTGGGCTTAGTGCCATAAAACAGGATCTTAAAAAAACATTTTTAAAGGAGAAAAAATATATTGCAGGTTGTGTGTCTGTGTGGGAAATCTCAGTACATTTTAAATCACAGCAAAATAGAGACCAACTTAGACATCCTATCAGCTGCGTCATTAACAAATCTATGAAATTAAAATTTGTGTTTAATGAGCTATGTGTGGAGCAAATTCAGTCATTTAACTAGTTCATTCTGATCCTAACTCCTAATTTGGGGTCCTTAAACGTTCTTACTCTGCTCTTTCTCTGTCTCCTTAGAAACTGGCAAAAGCATGTAAAAAGTACAAGTAGAGAGCTAAACTTAGATTAAATAGCTAGCTCCTGAGTGCTTCTCATCAGTGTAAGACTCAGGTCAGCGAAACTGACAAGTAGCTCTCCATGACAGCTAAGGACTTTGAAAATGACAAAAAAAAAAAGTCATTTAGTGTGCTTCTCTTTTGATGTAAACAGGAGAGGTCATGTCTTTCTAACTGATATGGTATTCATTCTGGCTATGATTTCAGCTATGAAAGGATTACAGAGACGTATATATGGATAAGAATTCTCAACCTGTCTTCAGGGGTACTGGAATAGTTGAGCTTACATTTGACCTTTTTCTACCCATCAGACTTCATACTTCTGATCTATGTCATGTCACATCACAATATCATTATATGTAAACTATCTTAGCAATTCAGCTTATCTGTCCCTACCTGTCCACTCCTGCCCATCCCATCCCCAAAAGAAAATCTTTCCAGAAGTGCCATGGGCTGAAGTTTCCTTGGGCAATTATTATAAACAAAATTGCAACAAAAATAGCTCCTGAGCTGATGTACTGGCTTTCTCTGGGGTGGGAGCTAACCTGCCCCTTCCTGCAGTGCTCTCTGCAGGCTGACACTGCTTCCATAGTCTTTGTGGTGTTGTTCCTGGCCTTTGATGCAGGTTTTGCTGTAACAAATGTGGAATGTGTATACTAATTCTTATAAAAAACTCTGTGGCCACTTTCCCTAGCAGAATGCTGCATGAGCATGGGGGAGGCAGGCCACTACCTTGCTGAATAATGACTCAGTCAGCCCACAGCTAATCTCCCTCAGGCATCATTTGTAACATTCCCTCTGCACAGATAAGGTATAAGGCCCAGGCCAGAGCCCATCCATTTTATGAACATAATAACTACCAAATAGTGACTATTATTTATCTGCTTCCTCAGATATGAAACTTTTAATGTGACTATTCCCCAGTTTGGGGATTATACTGACAATCAATACCTCCTCGCCCCGACACTTTCCTAAATTATTAACCTGTGCGTGGAGCAAGCTATCATCGAAATGAAAACATAACTACCTATCTATGGGAATAGAATGGCAAGGGGTGAAAGAATTAGAACTGAGCAAATAATTCACTCAACAAATGTAGACCTTTTTCCTATTCACAGAATAGCTGCCAGGAGAGCACGAATCTGAATTTGCTACTGTTATTATTGGTGAGGTTACACTCCAGTCCTTACGTAATCATATCGCTTAGATGCTGCATATTATACCTGTGCTCCAGAGAATCCACTCACTTCTAACTAACTTTTGGGTGCAGTTCAAGGTGTTTGTTTTGATCTATAGTACAACCTCTCGTGGTCTGGGTCCCAAGGATCGTAGAGACCACCTCCATCCTCATGTTTTAAGTTAGCAACTGGAATCAGCTGGAACACTTGAGTTTAGCTTTCTTCATTGGGGAGCTGGTGCAGCATGTTCTCCATGGAAGGCTCCTGATTTGGGAGTTTCCTTCCTTCCTTGGGCTGAAAGATCCATAATTTGTTGACAGTCATGACACATTACTTGTCTATTTGCCCAGACTTTTTTTAAGAGGGTGGGTGGAGTAAGCTGAGTGAGGGGCATGTCAGTTATTTTAAGATGGTGAGTTGTTGTTGTTGTACTGGCAATTAGATTAACTTGAATTATTTTGTGATTTGTGATTTTAATGTGTGAATTGTTCCTACACATGGGGGATAGGTACATTGTACAAGGCCAAATAAACAAACAAATAAATATACACATCCCGTGGGGGTTTTCATAAGAATGGCTCTTTGCCCCAATTTCTGTGGTTGCAATTTTTCTTCACTATATGATTGTGCAGGGAATCTCACTCCTTCTTTCCTTCCAGAGCATGTATTGCATGTACCGTATGTAGCTAGTAAAACACGTTGGGATCATTTTGGATGAATGGCACTGTACAAAATATAGAATATTAGTATTATTAATTACAGGCTCAGTGATCCAGAATGAGGTGGTTCTCAGGATACCCAGGACTGCGAATCACCTTGTTACCACCTTGCCTTCAGCAAGAGAGAGACTTGCTTGTGCTTAACTGGTTGTCGGCTCCAGGGGCGGCTCTAGACATTTCGCCGCCCCAAGCACGGCGGCATGCCGCGGGGGGCGCTCTGCCGGTCGCCGGTCCCGCGGCTCCAGTGAACCTCCCACAAGTGTGCCTGCGGAGGGTCCGCTGGTCCCATGGCTTTGGTGGATCTCCCGTAGGCGTGCCTGTGGAGGGTCCGCTGGTCCCGCGGCTTTGGACCCTCTGCAGACATGCCGCCGAAGGCACCCTGCCTGCCGCCCCCCCGGCAACCGGCAGAGTGCCCCCCGCGGCATGCCACCCCAACCACGCGCTTGGCGTGCTGGGGTCTAGCGCTGCCCCTGGTCGGCCCACTGACACCACCAGCCTGTTAGCCTTCCATACACTCTGCACTATGCCAGGCCTTACTTGGCTTTGCAGGTTAACAATAGGTGCACCCTAACCCCCGAGCCCTTTTAAACATTTCCCTCTAATGTGCAGCCCTTTATCCTGCACCTAGAAAGGAAACAAATAGTGCATTTACATTAATGAAATCGGGATCCCAACCAGCCTAATGTGCCTGTGGCAAGAGGTCACATAGTGATTCACATTTCTGGGTGGCCCAAGAACCATCACACAGAGACACAATGAGAGAGGTGCAGTGGAGTCATGATGCAGCCAGAACCCCCAGGAAACATCCAGGGTCTGCATATCAGCAATACAGCTTACGCTCCCCTTTAAGGCAGGCCAGACTTACTGCCTAAGGTGGAGAAAAGGCAGGGTTATGACCTCAGCTCCTTGTGCACCCTTTCAGGTAGTGAGCACCAGCATGAGCAGTAGAGGGAGGAGGCCCTATATGCCCCAGTCGGATGGCATCTAGTCCTTATTCAAGGATGGAATATTCTCATGGCATGTCATTGTCATCCATTTTATGATATGGTATGATGATAGGCTCTTAATCTGATCACTGGATTGCTAGTCTTTATATGTAAATCTATCCCCTATAGTACATTAGTGGATCTATCTATCCATCTATCTGGGTACAGTGCTGCCATCATTGTGGTAGCTGAGCACTAGTAAATGGCCATATCCATTTCTAGTGGAACTCTACTACAGCAAGGATGGATTTACCTCTGTGTGTATACTGCACAATGGATCTGACAACGCGGATACACATCTGAGACTGCAAGATTCTCTTCTGCTTTCCAGAACAATCTTATAAAAAGAAAGGGTAAAGTATACTCTGACCCCAGAGTAGGGTATGCAGTAGAATATCACATACTCTATTAGCTTTAAGCTAGTATGCACTGAATTTAGAGTATACCTGCTGCCTTATTTTTTTTGTCTTTGTTTTCTATTCTTTCTCACCATAACTATCTTTAGTAAACATAGAAAATGGGGTTCATTATATTGCATAATAGATTTATTTTATTCCTTGTCTGTTAGGCTTTCTGTATTTATGGCTCTATCACAAAATGCAGCCAAGAATAGAAATGGTTTCCTCTCATTGAGGAGTGAATCTGCCAAAAGTTATTGCTATAGGAAATCTAAGTCACGTTGGATTACCACCTGGCACTATCAAAGCTAGAGCACTGTCAACTTTAAAGGAAGAAAAAAATGATCAGATTAGTATCAGCTTATAAAATATATTGCGGACTGTTTTCACTGAGAAAGCATTTACTTTCCTTCTTGTAATAAAAAGAGATATATTAATGAATAAATAAAATGATGATAAAATAAAGTTCAAATCTGCACTTTAAATAGGGATTTCTTGAATAACTGAATATCTCATAATCAGAAAATAGTTGGAGCTAGAAAGCTGCAGAGAAAGGACCTGAATCTCAAAGCTCAAGAGTGCCTGGATTTGAGATTTTGGTTCATTTCCTTATAGAGATGGGCCACCAGATACGTATTAGGACTCCAGTGTACATTTTCCAAAATGTAGGTCTTTTGATCTGGGCTGATTTCTCCAGCTGATGAGAATTTGCAAGGTGAGCTGAATCAACTTGGAAAATTCTGAGTCACTAAACATGAAAGGTACCCTTGTAAAGGAGAGGTCTCTGAGATATGGGGGAATGCTCATAAAATCCATGGTGGAATCTGAGCTCTTTTAACATATTCTTTATGGATACTTCACTTATTTAGATTTTGATTTGTTGAGAAATATTAATGCATCAAAATGACAATCCAATATATATATAGTAGCCATGAGTGTTGAAAGTAATTACTTACAATTGGTGGCAAGTTTTTAAACAACCACCAAATCATGTGCTCATCACAGATTAATTCCTGCAGTTTCGTCAAGATGTCTGCACTTGACTGAAACTGAGGACCAGTGTCTGCATTCTCTAGATGCTCAGCATGCCCTTTGTTTATTTGGACCTTGTCTTCCTGGCAGACAGACAAGCTGTTTGAGCTATTTGGGGAATTTAAGAAAGGAACGTTTGTGTGGGTGTTTCAGTGCATTCTGGGAGCTTACGTAGTTCAAAGGCTAGAGACGGTTGCTGTTGTGAGGATACTCATAACCCAGGTTCTTGCTACCTTATAGGCTGATAGGAATGCCTTTATAACTGACATTTGCTTTGTTTTCCACTCATTGGTTCTCCATGGTTTTCCTCTGAGCAATACAAGCACTACTTCTCTTAGTCCTAACAATTTTGGCTCTCATGCAGTGATTTTCCCAACTGTAGAATTGGATTTTAAGAAGTCTTCTCTACCGTACTGGAAACCCACCTCTATTATGATGCACTGGAGCATGGGAGAATTGTTTCCTTATTTTTTTCTCCTATGGGATCCTCCAAATAGAATTGTAAACTGCTTGAATAGTTTTCAGAGAGAACATGTTGAAACTATGGGAGTTGTAGCTATTCTCTTTATGTTAAAGGCTGATGTGTTTATTGTTTATTTTAAATAACCCCTGGAGGCTGATCAGCAGGTATATTTAAATAAATGGCAAAAGTAATTAGCAGGCAGCTGTATTCTGTACTAACTACAGATACTGAGTGCCCTTCTAGGGTAGTCCCTCATAGTCTGCACTGAACCAGCGCAATCTGGTGAAATGCAGCTACAGAACATTTTTCACTCATTAGCCCAAATTCATCTCCAATAAAACTCAGATGAAATCAGTGGAGTTACACAACAGGTAGATGTGGTCCATTGATGTGCCCAATTATGCTGAGGTCAAAGGTATTGTCATTGCTCCTAAATGTTTATTGGCGGCTACTACTATTGGCTGTCTTAGCTGCGCCACTGTAAACCTGGAGTAACTCCTCTAAAGTAACTAGTAAGTGAAGCCACTCCAGATTTATAGAAGTGTAACTGAGATTGAAATGTGTTTCATAATAATTTGGGTGAGGAGAGCTATGTACTGCAAATCACATATTTATTATTACTATATATTTGTGCTAAGAATACTTACTGGGTGTTCACGTAAGTTTTGAAACAGCAAAAGTTGTAAAGAAGCCTATGTTTTTTTCTGGACTGGGGAGAACAAGAAGGAAAAACAATGTGTGAAAACTATGACCAGATTTAAAATTGGCTCTTTACAGATCAAGAATAATTTCCCCAAGGCTCAGGATGTTAGGACCATTTCCTTTTTATTAGATTCTCTGCCTTCCCAGAGAAGAAAAACTTATCCTCTTCCCGTGGGTACAAAACTTTGAGGACACTCTGGTTGACAGTGTCCTTCAACATTGTTACCCCCCCCCCCACTCTGTGCCAGTTTTTGTTAAACCCTTCAGATTAATAAAGTGTTAATTTAGCCATTAAAGTGATGATTGTGCTGAGCCACTGGGCTTGTGATGTTACTGAGCCATAATAAAAATCTATAGTCCTATTTTTTTGTATTTATTTTATCTACTGTAATCTTGACAGCATGAGTAGAGATTAGATTCATTGCTAACAATATCAGATGAGCAAAAATAGTTACTGTAGGTGGGTTCTGTTATGTTTAAGTGGAATGTGTGTGGTCACAGTATCTCTAGTTCTAATTTTAGTATTGTTATTTTGTGATTTGGGTTGTTTATAAGATTATTCTACTGTAGATATTGTAAAGATTGAAAGAAGACACATTGTATGTTGAAAAGAATAACACGTGGGATTCATGTTTGGAGTGTAGTAATTTTTATTTAAGAAAACAGACACAAAAGTAATCATTTGAATTGAGACTGTGCATGATTCATGACTCATGATATGCATTTTCATTAGAGATTCGACTGATCCTACTACCATTGCAAAACTCCGACTGACTTCACTAGGAGCAGGACTGAGCCACCTGGTTTTACTGCCACAGTGAGAATAATCAATAGGTGTTTAGTGACCTGAAGAGGGACACAGCACAGTAGAAAATATTATGGCCTACACGGGCCTCTTCACTTCCACAAGAGAAGGTGATTGAAATCCATTATATCAGTCATGGAGGGAGGGAGAACTTGCAAGGGGGCTGAGTGAGACTGACAGAATGTCCATTCCTCTTTGGAACTGCACAGAAATCCCTCATCTGACTGCTTGGTCTCTGTATGTAACTGACGGGTTTTAGGGATAAGAGGGGAGAGCAGGGTCTCAGGTATTCTCCGTGTCATTGTCCTATGAAAATTACCATTAGTGAATCCTATTGGGAGTTATTGAATATGCACTATCTTCTGCGGATTCCCCTCCATGGCTGCTACTGCACATCCGGAGAGGTGACTTAGCTTTGAGGTTATGATTTTGACCTACTGTTACCAATGGTCTACTTGTAACTAGATAGATGCCAAAGACGTCAGCTTTATGCCTGATCTGAAGGACGCAGCTGCACACATGTAGAGATTTTTTTTCACGATAGACATCATGATCAGGAGTCTAAAGGACTAAAGCTCTGTGAAATTTTATATGAAGAGTTAGGCCATCCCATGTTTCCTGAAGAACAAAAAGCACCACCCATGCTTTGTTGTGTCATTATAGTACTCACCTCTTGGTGTCATCTGCGGCAGAGTGAAACTGACAAGCACTAGTATTGAGAAGCACTAGAGAGGAGTTGGGCAAATAATTCTTAATGAATCCTTTATTCTGTTTCTGAATTGTTCGCTAATGAACCACTGTTTTCTCCAAGTTATTAGCTATTCAAATTATTCACTGTATGCAGGGAGCTGTAACAGGTTTAAATAGTTATTGACACCAAGCATTCCCATTCTAAATGAAACAGGTTATGATATCTAAAACTGGGTACGATCTAGTATTTATATTCTAGGAGTTAGACTAGGGAACTTTGAATCAAGACTCCTGGATTCTTTTCCTGGTTCTCTCATAAAATTAGATGCTGTACGTCTTACGCAAATCACTCGGGTCAAAATTTCTGATTTCGGAACCAATATTTTAAAATGTAGGTGCATAATATTAGAATCGGAACACCATATTTAGGCAGCTATATAGTATCTCAGAGGTGCTGAGTTCCTATGATGCCAATCTTTAGGCACCCCAGTTTGAAACTATTGGCAGAATGCTGGAAATGTTGACTTAGTGACTTTCCTAAATTACACAGCATTAAGCCAGTGACAGACCAGGAAAAGAACCTACAAATAAGTTTCCCATCCATAAAATGAGGATAACTCCTTCCTACCTCACTGGAGCAAAGTTGTATTGTTATCACAGCTGTCACACTGGCCTGTGGCAGCAAGTTTTCCAAATATCTAATGCTATGTAAAGCACTCAGAGCTACTTTGTGTATACAGCCAACCATTCAGATACACTTTAGGGAAATTCTTCTGAGGGCCAAAACCCTTCAGGAGTATGGAAATTGCTGTCTCCTTTAAAGTGGAAATATGCCCAACAAAGGTGGTCATTCAAGACTTCCAGCTCCTCAGCTTGTATATTACACAATCTTGGACTCCTTTTCATTCTTATATATTGGAGTCTATCCTACAGCACCTTTCACATCCCATGTGAATGCTGAAATTGGTTAGGCTATGGGTTGAAATGTCTTCTTTTTTTTTTCAAGAAAAAAAAGCATTAGGGTGAATACGAGCAAAGCCCCTTCAGCTCCCAAATACTTATCTAATTGTTTGTGGTTTTCCTACTGGTGTCTGCAGCCTAATGGACATTCTCAGACATGTTGATGAGTCATCTGACATAGAAAGAGTCAGAGATGGAGCTTGCCGATTGGCCTGTTCAGTTGGAAGCTGATAGTGGTTGCTATTTTAATCAGCAGCAGAAGTGTCAGTGTATCTGCAACATTTTTAAAGATGGTTGAGGAAGGGCCAGAAGTTGAAAAAAATATTCTTCTCCTCCCCCTGTGTAAGGCTGGATTTGCAGTGTTTACAAACAGCTGTTACAACAGCCCCAAGCTCCAAAGAAAAATGTGACACATCTAAGAATCTGACAGTCAAACCCTAGCATTTGCTCAGATGGGTCCCTTCTATGGTTTGGGGTAACAGGAGCCATGGTAGCAATGGTATTTGTCACTGTAGCAGCTGTGTGGATGGTACTGGCAATAACTATGTGATTACTTGCTGTACTACTTGCTGCAGCTAGCAGCAAGTAAGAATTCAGGCAGTCTTGGCAGGCAGTCTATGACAATTGGAGCAGAGGTGGCAGTGAGCATGCCCTGTGGCAAAAATGGAAGCATCGGTGCTGCACATGGCAACCCAGGCAGAGGAGGCAATAGCACTGTTTGTGAAAACCGGAGTTGTGGCGGCTGCAGCATTTCCTTCCTCAGTCGGTCCTTTAGACAAACCACAGTTCTACACTGGCTGCCTAGGCATCTGTTTTCTCATTGCTGAGTCTTCAATGTCCATGCACTGTTCAGCTCCCTGTTTGTGACAATCTGCAGAGGGAGTAGAGATCTGAATCTCTGCTGGAAAAATAGAAGAAGGAAGGGATAGGAATAGAAACAAGAAAGAAAAAGCATAAATGAGGGAACTTGAGTTTTCAACGTCACTAAAATACAGCCACAAAACAAGAGCAGACAAAGCTGACTGGGCACCTCCTAAATTGTTTTTAAAGGAAAATAAACTATACAGATGAGCAGTACAAGGTGCACCCATAACAATGAGCCACCTGTTTCATTAAGAAAATGTTCCAAAACAACTGAGCAGTGCTCAGATACATGGTGACCTTGAGAGCACAGAACACACTAGGAAGAGAAGTGGATTAAAAAAGTCTAGAACTTTCTTGGCTACTCCCAGCAGTAGCTATTGAATCCAAACTTAAGTCTCTTGTGCTATATAAGCTGTTATCCTTATGCTCTCTACAAGTTAACTAGTAGCAAAGACATAGAATTTGCTCAGAAAAATATGCAGAAATTAGTGTACCGCAGGTGGTGTGATCTTTTTTGTGAACTAGGCTTTTAATATACAGTCCTTTAGGTCACCTGCTCTATATAGAATTGATGCTTTATGTTTTCAATACCACAGAAACCCTATAGCTTTTATGACAAATGTAAAGAAGATGCCTCACATTTTTTACATAAGCAAGGTTTAATGCAAATAGATGTCAGGACTCAGGGATATTTTCTCTTTTTATCCAGTTAAACTTTACAGGTTTTCGCAATGCTGCTGAATGCTTTTGAGAAGCTTTGGAATTCACAAGTTCATACAATTCACAGAGCATCTGTTGTGAAATATGAAGAGCTTGTTACTTCCAACTTAAATGACTAAGTCTTCCATTATTAAAAATCAATCCCTCATTATGAAAAAGAAAACCCAGAATAGCAGTCATGGTGGTAGTATGGAACAATGCATATAGATAATAGTAAGAAATGGAAAGGGAGAAGAGCAGAAGGAATACTAAGTCCACTAGGGGCTTCTTCATGTAGATACAGAGGGCGATTTTCAAAGGTACAAATATCAGGAGGTAGCCGTGTTAGTCTGTATCCACAAAAACAACAAGGAGTCTGGTGGCACATTAAAGACTAACAGATTTATTTGGGCATAAACTTTTGTGGGTGCATCCAAAGAAGTGGGGTTTTTACCCATGAAAGCTTATGCCCAAATAAATCTGTTAGTCTTTAAGGTGCCACCAGACTCCTTGTTGTTTTTTTAAAGGTACAAATGGCAGTTAACTGGAAGTCAATAGGAGCTAGGCAAGGTTTATGCTTTTGAAAATCTATCTGGAAAGTATTTAGATGGGAACCAGTCTATCACGTGAGATAGAGTGTACAAAGAAAGCAAAGAGGTGAAATTCATTGGCCAACTGAGGGCAGTTATTGGCAGGAGGGGATTTATGGAGAGCCCTGAAATTGAAGGCAAGATCAAAGAGTTTGTGCTTGGTGAGGAGGGTAAAACCTGATAAAATTTGCATGTTCAGTTGAGTCTGGAGTTTATTCAGACTCCCATAGGCAGAAAATGAAGAAAAGGTTTGTATGATCTAAAACCAGCATAAATGTCACACAGCACTACTTTCAATACCCTGAGATAAACCTCTTTGGTTGTCAAAGGTCTCTCTCATTAATTACTAGCTCTTGTAGCATGCTTTTCATTAGTAGGTCTCAGAGCACATTACAAATAGGTCCGTACAATTATCCCCATTTTACAAATGGGAAAACTGAGGAACAGAGCAGTGACATGACTTGCCCAAGGTCATCCAGCAAGCCAAGAGCCCATGTCTCCTGCACCCCATCTAGTGCTCTATTCACCAGATTGGCTTACATCTGTGAAGCTACTGCCAAACTTTACCTAGTTCATCCTACTAAGAAATTTGTGCACTAAAGGAGATTATATTACTCTCATTTACATATGGAGAAAAAGACAAAGAGAAGTTACGAGACTTGTCCAAGACCAAAGAGCAAGTCAGTGACAGGCAAAATTAGAGCTCAGGTGCTGCTGATTTACCATCCCAGGCTCAGTCCAACAGACCATACTACCAATGGACATGGAGGATTAAGGGTCAAAAAGGCTTCATTTGCAGTAGGTTTCTTTCTTTCTTTCTTTCTTTCTTTCTTTCTTTCTTTCTTTCTTTCTTTCTTTCTTTCCACTGCTGCCAAATCCCCTCTTTTAGCCATGCAAAAGACATGCATGCCAACCTGACTGAGGTGGTGACAGGCCATAAAGTGCCAATTTAGCATGGCAAGGAGAGAATGGCCTGCACACATCGTTACTGTAAAAAACCTTACAAATGTGTGATAAAAGGATAAGAGAATGGAGGTAAGAGAAAAAAAGCATAATGGATGACAAGACAAGAGAAAAGAAAAAAAGCCAAAAGGAGAATAAAAGAGAGGTAGAGATATTAGATTGAAGAATTTGGGGAGTGCCTGGGGAGAAGGAATGCAAGTCTCTTGAGAGATTCAGAAAAACTGAAGCATCTTATCACTCCAAGAAACAAAGCAAAATGATGTTTCCAAATATTAATAGAAATTGTTTGCACTTCTGTGTGGTGAATTTGTTCCCTTGATGTATGAAATTACACCTCGGGGTGGAGAATTTTCCTTAATGTTTCACTGTCAGTTTTATGTCTATTCGTAGGGTGAATCACAGTGCCCTATCATTACTAAAGCTTATAATAGTGAATTTGTAGCATTTGCCTCCACTCCAAAATACAGTTTTAAGTGTGAGCCCCTATGCTTCATTAGATGTCTCACATCTTCACTGACTAAGCCCAGGTACATGCATCAGAGCATGGTTGGTTTCAAATGCCAGTTTTCTGTGCTCATGAGACAAGCATTAGATTCCTAGGTGTGTGTGCTTTGTTTTGTTTTGTATTGCTTTCTAAGTTGTCACGGTTATCATTTGACACCCTTTCTAAATTCTCTTTTTATTTAACAACTCTCTTTTTCTACCCTGCATAAACAGGCTGTTTGAAACTCAGAGAAAAAAAATGGAAATGTTTGTGAGCAAAGAGAAAGACAGGGGGAGAAAGACATTTTTGACCAACAAAATAACACAGACTAATAGACTGTGTATGGTGACCAGAATGTCACTATATTTAAGGTGTCTGACCTATACCTGCCTCATATAATGGTCACTCTGAAAAGGATTTTGGCAGCCAGTTGACCACTAAGTATGAAGCTGGATTTTTTTCATTGTGGTTAGTCTTTCAATTTTTCCCCTCCCTTTGAAGAAAAAAAATAGGAAAGAATCTGGAGAGATAGGAAGTAAGCTAGAGGGACAATTTAAACACAAACACACACATGCACACACACAAGAGATTTCAAAAATAGAATAGCAGGAGGATTCATAAACAGTTCCTTGAAAATGCATGCTACCTTTGCTTACAAAAACATTCTGTCGCTCAGACAAGCATCCTGAGTACAGAGCGCTTCAGATATGTCATTAGAAGGTGTGTTGGTGTGGTGACTGTCTATAAAACTTGGCTCCAACACAGGTCAGCCCGACTCCTCTCCCTGTTAGCTCAGCAATTTCCCAGTGGTCAGCCTGTCTTGCCATAATCACATGCTGGCGCCACAAGCGTGTTTCTTAACTGTACACTGTACCTTGTAATGAATGCATACTAAAATATACTAAACCGCTCCGATTCTGGAGCAGCCATGACCTCAGACTCAACAGCTCAACACCATATTTGCTTATATAGTATACCTGATAAAAAAGATGCCAGCTGTAATGAATGAAGTACTTTCTGTCTCTTTCTCTCTCTCTGTTAAATTTTATGGTACATGGAGTATGAATTATTTCACTTTCATTCCATTCTCCAAATGGCTTTAAGTTGCAAGCTTCCTTGGATTGCCACTAGTTACAAAATGAGCTACCTGAAATACAGTGGGCTAGAACTGCTGAGGAACCTAGAGGCAGAAGTTTATGGAAGAACACTTCTTTTAGGGTAAGGAGAGATACTTCTATTCTCCTGCACACCCACCCCTGTCTCTCACCTGGAAACTCAACCTAAATCCATCCAGGAATGAGTTACATTAAATTAGGTAGAGACTAGCCTGCATTGCCACTCTTGATGAGAACTCATAAATAAACCTATGTGAGCTTTGTAGACTTCCCCCCGCAAGTGTAAATTAAGGATGCCTTTTCATTTCACAAAGGCTCAAAAAACACAAGCTTCATTCAAGCTCAGCAGGACTCTTTTTTCTCTCGCTTTTATGTTATCAAGTAAGACAAGCCACAATATCAGATCCTGATATGATATGCAATGATTTTTTTTTCAAAAGCCACAAAAACAACACATAAAACCCAGCAATGATATTCAAGCCAACCGAGATAAAATTCAGGTAGATTGCTGCAGCTGTTCTGCCATGTTTTACGTGCATCTAACAGGAGCAAGCTTTGAACCCAATTTTCAAAGTACTTCTTGTAGATTTTTTTTCTTTCCCTCAGCCACATGACTGTAAAAGAGCCATAATTCACAAGACGAGGTTCTTAAAAGCACCTTGCATTCTGGTAATATTAGCTAGAGCAGCTGTTAGCGTAATCCTGCTAGAGCAGCAGCTATTTGTCATCAGTTGTTTTTTTTAAAATGTTAGAATCTTTACCAAACTGCCTGCACAGTATATTTTACATAATAATTTTATCTAGTTCTGATAGAATACTTCAAATGCAGGTATAAAGTTTTCTTAGAGTCATTTTTAGAGTCATTTTCTGAGTTATTTAGAGTCCTTTGATGGGGTATTGCAAAGTGTAGCTTTGCAGGGAGTCTTGCTGGGTGGGGACTGGGTGTGATTCCACCCAATTTGTCCTGGAAATGGTGACTTGGCACAATGTTTCACTCTGAACTCTAGACAACTGCCAATGCTCCTACAACATTCAAAACCGAGGCTGCTCTTTTACTATTTTCCTAGTAGGCCTATATATATACAAATATAGGTTTTACTATATGGCATGAAAATATTTTATGAAATTGGTGGCAGGTAGTGTCACCTATTGGATAGAGCATTGGACTGAGACTAAGGAGCCCGGGGGGTCTAGTCCCAGCTCTGCCACTGGCCTGCTGAGTGATCTTGGGCAACTCACTCCTCCTCTTTGTGTTTCAGCTTCCCCGTCTGTAAAATGGGGATAAGGATACTGACTCCCTTTGATATCTATTGATTTAAGCACTACATAAGAACTAGGGATTATTGCAAGTAGAAATTATTTTTCATATGGGTTTCCTCCTTGCCACTGATTTTTCTATTGTAATGGCTACTGGTTGCTGGTCACTCTTAGGTTCCTGGCTATTATCCATTGCACTGAACTGGTCCTTCTCACACTCTAACATCCACATGCACAAGTGACTGAAGATTCTAACCATTGTGAAGGCAGGTGCTAGTTCTTAAAAGTAAGTGTGCAGACTTTGGTGTGATGTTGGTAACAATTAATATTACCTTAATTTAAATATCTTGCTCATTCCATTTTTCTCTTTGTTCTTGTGGTTTTCTGTTAAAAATAAATGCAAGAAATATATTTCTAGAAAGACGTGTGTATGCAGGAATTTTCAAGGGCAAATTTGTAAACACAAAATTACAATTGAGTTAAAGTCCCCTTTCACAATCTGTTCTGAAATGAACTTGGGTCCTAACCCCCTTTTCATGCAAAATAGCATGGAACGAGAGAAAGTAGTCGTGAATGTAAGTAGTGACTCTACAGGAAGATTTTGTAGGCACATGGAAAGCAGGAGGTGGAATTGAATAAGAAACACAAAAATTGTTGAGTGGGGCCATGGGATCTGCAGACCTATATGCAGTCCCATGGATCCACAGCTGGAGTGGGAGAGGTGGCACCAGGGTACTAATATATTGCCAGTACCCTGTAGCTTCTTGTTATCCCAGACCTTCAGTCAACATGAATGAAGCTGTAGCATTTCCTTCAGCAATCTGAAGCCACCAGAGCAGCTGATGACAGCCTACAGCATGCTCTGCAGATGGATCCTCACTAAATTAGTGCTGACTTGAATTAATTTGAACAGCATTAATTCTTACGGACTAGTATGTGCTTTCGTACCTGGTGATTCCAACTCAGACACTTTATTAGCTGTTCCTCCCACTTTAACATGGCCACACCTCCATTTCTGGATCATCACTTACCATTGCACATTTTCTTACCATATCTATTCAATGGGTTACAGTCCAATTAGATGCCATACAGTCCTTAATCCAGATTTTGCTTGAGTGTCCAGCACTTATAGAGTTCAGTAACTTTTGTTCCAATCATTATATGTGAGGCATCACAGGCAGTTGTAGGGCCCTTAGTAAATGCCTCTTTGTCGTGTTGTGCAGCCAGGAACCCATGTCAGAATTGGCTGGATCCACTTCTAGAGAGGAACAAAAGCAAAAAGAAAAGAATAAAAGAAGAGAGAGTGAAACTCTCTGAAGAGTGAAACTCTCTGAAGGATAAACAATGGGTTGGGTTTCCTCAGCACCAAACACAGGAGCAGACCACCATAATAGACTATGCTGCAAGGTTAAAACTGAAGGAGAAAGAAAAGAGCCACTATGTAAGGCTCTGAGAAGGGCTGTGAGGGCAGGGGAAATCCCATTTTAAAGGAGGAACAAAGTGATGAAGGTCAGGGGACAGAAAAATATACTCCATTTGAAGGAGGCTCAGCAGAGAAACTAGTCTGCAGGCTAAAAACCCAACAGCTGCAGCAAGGAGGCCCAGATCCCATCACAACAGCAAGGGAGGCAACCATTTCCATAGAAGCAGTGACAGAGCAAAAAAACTGTTTTAAAGGCACAGAAGCACCGGCAGGGAGGAAGGGTGGGGGCGGGAATCCTTGAAAAACAGAACCTGTAAAGGAACACATGTTATTTTTCAAGGGCAATGGGGTTAATATTTTCCAGGATCCCTCCAACAGGCTTTAGGTTTGCTGATAAATCAGCTGGGCCAAAATAAATAAGCTAGTCTAATCAATTTTGTGTTGCGTTAGTATTTGTTAACGAGAGTCATCTTCATCATCATCATCATCATCATCAAGAGGATTTAGCCTCCTTGCAGATTGAGCACCACCTGGTTCAATCTCTAGCTAGGCCCAACAAGTAAATTTCCTCAGATATGCTATGGGAGATCAGGCAGATGGCATGATGATCAGGCTGATGATTTGAGGCCCAACTCCAGATCAAAAGAGTGTATGAAACAGTGAGGAAACTAATGTATGTTTCATTGACCAACCTCACACAGAATAAGAAAGGGAAATTTCATCCTACTGTGGTTCGACGAGAAAGCAAGGCCTGCAAAGTCTGTAATGAGAGCTTGAGAGCTGCCATTCAGAAATGTTATGCTGGACTTGATGATGCAGAAGATGATGGCCTATCTGATCAAGAAGCACGGATGTTTGATCCAGCCCTCAGGAAAACTCTGAATTGGAGAATGTGAGAAGTCAGGGAAAGAAAGTCAAACAATATAAAGAAAAAGCGAAGGAAAAGGTTATGTCTTGAGCCAAAGGGAATAAAATGATTAAGCCTAAAGCTAAGAAGGGGGAAAAGCCAGGTCTAAATTCAGAGAGAAGAAAAAGAAAGATATATTGAGCATGAAGTCAAAGGGATGGCAAAGGACAAACTGAAAGTCAGAGGGAGAAAAAGGACAAAACTAAAGTCAAGGAGAGGAGAGAGGTACAGCATGTTAACAGAAAACCTACTGAATATTAGCCAGTCTAATTCTCTCTAAAGTTAAGAGTTTGGTTACTTTGGTGTTTCAATGTTCAAAAGGGTTCCTGAAGCTAAAAGAGGGGAGATGTTCTGGAAAGCGCGTAAAGTGCTAATTCTGTTGGCCTTCATACATACAGAAGTAGGGCTGACTGTGTTACTTCCACATTATTCCACAATTATAAAGCATTTGTGTCTCTTGTATCTACATGTGACTGGCAGTGCTGTTGACTCTTGCTTGCATTGCGGCACAACAGTAAGAAAACCAAGTCGGGTTATATCACATATGATAATGTGATACATTAATTGCATAGAACCCTAGATCCAACTGGACATGCACTTAGTGTAAAACGACAATTTGTCACAGTAGGAAAAATAAAATATTATACAAGAAAAAGACAACTTAAATATTTACAGGGTGAGAACACATAATAAAGGCGGAGATGTTGTCAGGTCCCAAGATAAACAGAAAACTAACAATTGTAAGTGACTAACATAAAATTACCAGAGTAAACATTTTACCTAAGAAGTCTAAATTCATCTGCTGCAAAGCCAGGATTATGCTAGCACTGAAAATGCTACTTATGAGGAATCTATTTATACCTCACAAGAGAGTATAATAAAGTTTACAGATACACGTTTTTATACCAGTAAAGAAATGTCACATGCTTGCATGAGAAGAGACTGCCAGAGATCTTCACTGCTCATTTCTCTAGAACACAACTTTGGAAATTGTTTTGAAGAGGACATGCTGCATATCAATTTCATTTTCTTCTCTGTTGTGGGACAGAGCAGATACACTGCAGCATCAGAGAGCAATATTTAGTACACGTTACTTAAAATATGCCTTTATCTTCAAAGTAGCAGATTTATTGATTTTAATAAATAGAAAATATCCACCCGGACATTAGACAAACACAGACTAAACACAGACTGAGTAAAAGCTGATAATTTCATTAGACTGACTGAGCTTTTATTGCATGTGGTTGGGGAATTTCCAATAATACACAAGTGCCAAAAGTCCTTCCTTTTGTGAGTCTGACAAATAAAAGGCCTAAACAAGATGAATATTGCATGATTATTTGCAAATACAAATTGTATTATGTGGCACAAACTTGGGACCAGACTGTGCAACTCTAAACTCAGACTGAGAAGCACTTATGCACCTGAGTAGCACTATGGATGTCAATATGAGTAAGCGTTACTCAGTCTCAGTAAGGGTGCAGAATGTGGTCCACTGATTGGGCTGGGGACAGTAGCAATGAACTATCACCCAGTGTTTCTAATAATGGAGATTGCACAATAATACCCAAGTCTTGGACATTTGCTGAGATGGGAAGGGGAGCACTGTCAGGGCTGCTGGTATGCCATAGAAGCACAAGAAGCACATCTGCACATGGAGCACTGTGTCACTGCATCAAGGGCTGGACAACAGCATGCAATATTTTCAGCCATCTAGCCACATTTGTATGAATCAGAAAATGATTTGAGAATTGTTAAATAAATATTACATACACACAAGTGGCGTAAAAGAACATTAAGGTGCAAAGTCAAGCACTCAGAATGTAGGAAATGCCAAAATTAAGGTGGCCTGTGCAACTTTAATTCATTCCCTTTCTATTCTATCTAGCTATTTATGAGTACATCTACTCTGTGATGAAAGACCCATGGAACAACTGACTCTGGCTCCCGGGGCTTAGGCTGTGGGGCTATAAAATTGCTATGTAGCTGTTCAGGCACAGGCTGGAGCTCAGGCTCCGAGATACCATGAGGGGCAGGGGGGATTTATGTGATCATGAAATTAAAGACTATCACAATATATATGCACAAGGGGGACAAATTAAGGTTGCAGTGGCAGCATTAAATTTGGCATTTTGCTAACATTTCCTTGTTTGATTTTGAAACCCTAATGGTCTTTTAACTTTTATATATATGGAAGTGGTGCGGGCTGAGGGATGTGCTGGCTGCCGCTTCTAGCAGCTCCCATTAGCCCGGAGCAGTGAACTGCGGCCACTGGGAGTCGCGATCAGCTGAACCTGTGGACACGGCAGGTAAACAAACTGGCCCGGCCCGCCAGGGCCTTTCCCTGCACAAGTGGCGGAACAAGTTTGGGAACCACTGCATTATGGTAAAGTCTTTAATTACATGATCACATACTATTTTTTTCTCACACGACTCCTGCCTCATTCAGTATAGAGGATGAACAATGCTCGCTTAATGAGTAGCTATTCAATATTTGTTTTAGCCTCATTGTTTAATTTGTAGGGGGGGGGGTTGTGTGTAATTTAGATACAAGCTCTCCAGATAGATACGGGAATCCCTGGGTATCTGGTTTAATGGTCCATTTGATCAGACCATTAAGAGTTACATTTTCAAACCTCTGTGCAAATGCTGCCCCCACAAAAATGCACCCGTGAACACACATAATCATGTATTTGTACATCGAAGTAGCTCATTATAGGAGTATACAAGTGTGGGTTTTGCATACCAAAATAACTAGTTATGCATGTGTGCCTATCTTTATGGATACATCTTGGGTGTGGACATTTGACCATTTGGTTTTCACTGTTTAAATGTCATGAAAGCACAAGGCAAACTGAAGTACAGTTAATATCCAAGACTTTCAAAATTCTTTTGGTCAAGGGAGGAGGACCCAGAGGTGTGACTAAAGGAAAGAGTGTCAAGTTCATCCATAATTATCATAATTTTGAATTTCTTGGCTTATTTTGGTTTGTGTCACAATCTTAATGTTATTTAAAGTTTGTTTCAAAGATGAGCTTGAGCTGCAAAGTTCAGATATGGATCCAAATTTCCCCAGTGTTCAGGGGACATTCATACCTAGTGCTTTTATTTAGCTCACTGTAGAAAAAGGGCTCAAAATTTGGAGATGTGTTTGACCAAGGTTTTGATTCAGGTTTATCTCTACTTCTTTTGTACTCTCTCTCCCTCTTTGTGTTAATTATTTAAATCAGTTGTCTAATGAAATAATACAAACATTTAAATGACAGTTACATTCTTGGACTTGCTCTTTACACACAGTTGCACTTTCACTCTTAATGCCTTATAGCAGGGGTGGGCAAACTATGGCCCGCGGGGTGCATCCAGCCCACGAGCTGTTTTAAGCAGGCCAATGAGCTCCCGCCGGGGAGCGGGCTTGGCCCCACTCCAGCCGGGGCACTGGATCAGGGGCCGCACCATGCTGCTCGGCTTCGCTCTGGTGCTCTAGCCAGGGTGCAGGGTTGGGGCCGCACCACGCGGCTCCCAAAAGCCATGACCTGGCCCCAATCTGGCTCCTATGCACTCCAATGGCCCCCTCCAGTGCTCCACTGGGAGCTGCAGGGGTGGTGCCTGCAGACAGGGCAGTGTGCAGAGCCGCCTGGCTGCGCCTCCGTGTAGGAGCCAGAGAAGGGACATGTCACAGCTTCTGGGAGCCGTTTGAGGTAAGTGCTGCTCAGATCCTGCACCCCATAGCTCCTCCCCATGCCCCAGTCCCCTGCCCCAGCCCTGATCTCCCTCCTACACTCCAAACCCCTTGATCCCAGCCCGGAGCACCCTCCTGCACCCTAAATCTCTCAGCCCCACCCCAAAGCCTGCACCCCTAGTGGGAACCCGCACCCCTTCCTGACCTCTGCCCCAGCCCTAAGAATATAAGAACATAAGAACGGTTGTACCGGGTAGGACCAAAGGTCCATCCAGCCCAGTATCCTGTCTACCAGTATCCAATGACCAATGCCAGGTGCCCCAGAGGGAGTGAACCTAACAGGCAATGATCAAGTGATCTCTCTCCTGCCATCCATCTCCATCCTCTGACAAACAGAGGCTAGGGACACCATTCCTTACCCATCCTGGCTAATAGCCATTTATGGACTTAACCACCATGAATTTATCCAGTTCTCTTTTAAACACTGTTATAGTTCCTAGCCTTCAGAGCCTCCTCAGGTAAGGAGTTCCACAAGTTGACTGTGCGCTGTGTGAAGAAGAACTTCCTTTTATTTGTTTTAAACCTGCTGCCTATTAATTTCATTTGGTGACCCCTAATTCTTGTATTATGGGAATAAGTAAATAACTTTTCCTTATCCACTTTCTCCACATCACTCATGATTTTATATAACTCTATCATATCCCCCCTTAGTCTTCTCTTTTCCAAGCTGAAGAGTCTTAGCCTCTTTACTCTTTCCTCATATGGGACCCTCTCCAAACCTTTAATCATTTTAGTTGCCCTTTTCTGAACCTTTTCTAATGCCAATATATCTTTTTTGAGGTGAGAAGACCACATCTGTACACAGTATTTGAGAGGTGGGCGTACCATGGATTTATATAAGGGCAATACTGTATTCTCAGTCTTTTTCTCTATCCCCTTTTTAATTATTCCTAACACCCTATTTGCTTTTTTGACCGCTTCTGCACATTGCGTGGACACCTTTAGAGAACTATGCACGATGACTCCAAGATCTTTTTCCTGACTTGTTGTAGCTAAATTAGCCCTGATCCCCCTCCTGCCCTCTGAATCCTCGGTCCCAGCCCAGAGCATCCTCTTACACCCCAAATTCCTCAGCTCCACCCCAGTGGGATGGGGTGGGATAGCTCAGTGGTTTGAGCATTGGCCTGCTAAATCCAGGGTTGTGAGTTCAATCCTTGAGGAGGCCACTTAAGGATCTGGGGCAAAAATTGGTCCTGCTAGTGAAGGCAGGGGGCTGGACTTGATGACCTTTCAAGGTCCCTTCCAGTTCTAGGAGATTGGTATATCTCCAATTATTACCTTTAGCCCACACTCCAGCCCCAATTTTGTGACCATTCATGGCCTGCTATACAATTTCTATTACCCGATGTGGCCCTCGGGCCAAAATGTTTGCCTTATAAAGTATACAGTAATTAAGTTAATCCTTGATGTCTAATGTAACTATGTACACATATAGTTTGAGTCACCCACCAAACTTATTGAAAAAAGCTTTTATACCTTCCAATTATTAGTTAGTAGTAGCTCTACTTCCAGTGCACTGAGATTCCTGACCAATGCTTAGAAACTTTTAATAGTGCAATCAAGCCCATCACAGTGGTCCTGTCTCTATCAGATAAAAAAAAAATTCTGTAGATCACATTCCATTAGCCTATTTCAGGCCAGGAAACAGTGCTGTGGGTAGAGGTGGTGTTCTCTTCAGGAGCAGGCAGGAAGTTTCATTAGAAGACTAACTGAAAGGAAGGGCATATGGAAATATCCTATCACCCATATTGAAACTGTCTCAGAAGCTCATGCAGCTGAGAGAGGTTTATGTGATCTTTGAAGCATAGCCACCCACAGCTGTCATTAGACCAGTGTTGTTTTTTAATAGCAGATCTTTGTGTGGGGGGGGGAGTGTTCCTCCCCTTTTAAATCTACAGTCCAAGGCTGTAACCTAATAGCATTATCTGGCTTTGCCTCTTCCCTCTGTCCTTGTTTTACAGTGAGGTCAGGCAGGATCTACTTTACCAGATCATTTTATTAATCCCAAAGACAAAAGGACTAAATACTGAAAGGTACTCAACCTCCAGTGCTCTGATTATAATGAGTGGGAGCTGCCAGTGCTGAGCATCAATCAGGACTTGGTCCATATAGAGGACACATTCCTGCTCCAAATGAAACTGATGGCCAACCCACACTGATTTCAAAAGGGACAAGATCAGCCCCAAATGTTATTTGGCTATTTACAGTCCAGGGCCAAATCTTGTAGTTCTTATTCACTTTTTACCTAGAATTTGGCCATTGATTTTTGGGGGAATTTGGAGGGCAGGGAATTAATTGCTACAGTTGTGCAAAATGTTTGCAGCAAAACCTGAAACTAGCCTGATTTTAACTTTCATTTCAAGTCCAAAATACAGCCCATGTTTAAATCCTTCAAAGAAACTTGAGTCCAATGTTGAGCAACCAGAGCGGCAAAAATAATTTGTGAACTTTTCATTGAACTGGAAACTGAATTTTGAATCATTGCATTTAAATCCTTTCTGTGTTACCTTTTCATCAGCATTTGTGTGAGTGCAGTTTTTTCATATAAAACGTCATAGACACATGTTAAGTCCATAGCTGACAGTCATTCAGGCCCCAATTCAGCAAAACATTTAAGCATGTGCTTAAATCCATTCGTGTTCTGAAAGCATTTACGCATGTGCTTAAATCTCAAGGGCATGTGCTTAGGTGCTTCTCTGAATAAACATAGAGTGTCGCATCAGGGTCATAATGAAGAAACACAATTTATTTGGCACTAAGTGGAATGAGTAAACTTCCTGCAATAATCACATTCGATTTGTCCAAAAAAGACAGCTGTTTCCTTGCAGCAGGCAGCCAGGGCCAGCCACAGCCAAAGCACCAGATTGTGGCAACATCACTAGCCTAGGGGTTCTCCTTTGATAGCAGTAACAATGCTGGGCTTAAACATCTTTTTAGCAGACCCCTTCCCACCCTCTCCTGCTGCCTCACCTGTTTGTTGTGTGTGCTGAAAACCCATTGAGGCAGTCACAAGCGGAACAATACTTAACTGACCCATTGCAGAGCTTTGATGTGGAGGCAGTTACAGGACAAAGACTTGCCTGACAAAGACTTGCTTTGGGACAGAATCCCAAGGGCACCAGATCAGCACATTATGCTTTGGCCCCACTTTCTCCCACCCTGCCCCAGCCCATATTGGAACTGCCTTATGCCGGGGGAACCAGGAACAGCTGGTTCAGGGCTGGACAACTCTATGCCATCGCAGGACTTCCAAACCTAGTATAATCCTCAGCTGCTGTATTAAGGCATCATTAAATCCCTTTTGTTCCCCCCTCCTCCTCTTTTAAAAGACTTAAAAGGGCTTGAGGATCTGGTCTGTTGTGGTCAGGACAAATTAAGTAATAAAATGCTGCTTTTAAATTTTACTCTGGCCTATAATATTACAACACTAACTTTTCTAGCAGTGGTGTCTCAGGCAAGTTCTGACTCCAATAGGCCAAACAAATGGAAATAAATGTCTTAAATAACCTAAAAATTGCCTAATCTGCTTGGCCCAATTCATTCTAATGCCACAAGCTGCTCCCTTCATCTGTCTTTATGAAATGAAAGGTGCAGTGACTTAGGGTATGTCCAGACTACCCGCTGGATCGGCAGGTAGCGATCGATCTATCAGGGATCGATATATCGCGTCTCGTCTAGACGCGATATATCGATCCCCGAACGTGCTCCCGTTGACTCCGGAACTCCACCAGGGCGAGCGGCGGTAGCGGAGTCGACGGGGGAGCTGCGGCCGTTGATCCCGCGCCATGAGGATGGGAGGTAAGTCAAAATAAGATACGTCGACTTCAGATACACTATTCCTGTAGCTGAAGTTGCGTATCTTACATCGACCGCCCCCCAGTGTAGACCAGGCCTTAACTATGACTTTCCCCATCTTTCCACGCACTCAATAATAGTTTAGAAACAATACCATGTGACTAAGGAGATCTATCACATGACAGCATGTCTCTGTTATACTCTCAAAATCCTCCCTTGTGCTACTGCAGCTAGGGCCCTGACAGAAATGGTAGATGAAATTCCACATTGATAATTGCAAAGTAATGCAAACTGGGAAAAATAATCCCACCTACATATATATAAATGAAGTGTTCTAAATTAGCTGTTACCACTCAATAAAGAGATCTTGGAGTCACCCTGGATAGCTCTCTGAAAACGTTAGCTCAATGTACAGCAGTGGTAAAAAAGGCTAACAGAATGTTAGAATCTATTAGGAAAGGAATAGAAAATAATGCAGTACATATCATAACACCACAATATAAATCCATGGTAGGCCCACAGCTTGAATATTGCGTCCAGTTCTTGGCACCCTCATCTCACAAAAGTTATAGTGGAACTGAAAAAGTTTCAGAGCAGGGCAACAAAGATGATCAAAGGTATGGAACAGCTTCCATGTGAGGAGAGACCAAAAAGATTAGGGCTTAGAAAAGAGACAACTAATGGAGGATATGATTGAGGTCTATAAATTCATGAATGGTGTGGAAAAAGTGAATAGATAAGTGTTATATACTGTTTCCCACAGTACAAAACCAGGGATCACCCAATGAAATTATTAGGCAGCAGGTTTAAATACAAACAAGAGGAAGTACTTTTTTATACAACGTACAATTAACCTGTGGAACTCATTGCCATGGGATGTTGTGATGGTCAAAAATATAACTGCATTCAAAAAAGAACTAGATAAGTTCATGGGGACAGTCCCATCAATAGGTATTAGCCAAGATGGTCAGGGATGCAATTTCATGTTCAGGGCAACCCTAAATCTCTGACTGCCAGAAGCTGGGAAGGGAAGACAGGGGTGGATCACTCCAGCTACCCTGAACGCTCCCCTTGAAACTGTGGTACTGGATAATGTTGGAGACAAAAACTGGCTGGATGGACCAATAGTCTGACCCAGTATGGTTGTTCTTATTACAGAGCTCAGCTCTGCAGGGCATTGGACAAAGGTTTCAAAATCCATGCCTGTATGACCAGTGCGTAGCCGGTCCATCACACCTGTCATTCACAGTGGGTATTACACTGGTTTCATGGCCTTTTAAGCTCAATGCATGAAGGGAAAGGCATTACCAGGGCCTTAAAACTTTATGATCTAGCCAGACATTATATTCTGTATTTTAAGTCTTTCTGTTACACATTTGCACATCGGATTTTAATGGGTCAAAAAGCATCACCACAGCGTATCACCACAACTCTCCGATATGTCTTCAAAAATAAAGAACAGCCATTGAAAACCACCAGCAACACAGCTCAGAAAAAAGTTCATTTAAGTCATCTGTAGACTGTGACACAGAATGGCCAAAGGAAGCTTATTCAGTGTGCAGGCTGATTCTTCATTCTTCACCACAGTAGTCCCTCTGTGCTCAGTAATCATATGGATTTCAGAACAGTGCACAAGTCTGCCTGCCTCTCTCGCTCGCCCTCTCTCTTCTCTTCTGCATAAGGTTTTCCATTGGCAATGGATTTGATGATGTAAGCAGAAGGAGCAGGTTGGTAGTTTGAAGTAAAAAAAAACAGGAAAAGAAAGGAAAAAGAAAGGGCTTCCAATTGCTTACAATTTGCAGTTTGCCAAGTAATAAACAAAGCCCCCAGAGCCGCCAGCTCCTTTCAAATTGCCATTTTTATCCACTTGGCTCCACCATGCAGCTCAAAGTAGTACACACAGTACCCTGACACAAAACCACAGGAGGGTGTGGTTCCTGCTTCTGCTGGGCATAGAACAGGGAAGCTATTTATTTCGGGCACATCTCTGTTAAGTGAGTCATGTTTCAACTGGAAAATTGGCCACAGCTTTCTAGCAGATCTTTGCTGCCAGCTCTGCTGGCATGCTACCCAATTCCTCCGTGCTCCCCTCCCCCTCTTCCCCGCCCTAGGCTGCCTTCATATTCTTAAAGCCCCTGTTTAATAATAGTCATTGTTCCATGTTAACCTTGAGAGTCTGGGAGAAAGGACAGTGAAGGGCGTAGCTGTGTGCTATAATGAGCATTTGGTGCTATAGCAGGTGGGAAAGGCTTTGGGGATCTGGGCAGATTAGGAGGAGAGGGGGCTCTAGCAGATGTTGAAACAGGATGATGTATTGCTGTTCACTCTGGGATTCAGACAATACCAGCACAAAAGTAGAACAGGGAAAGGGGGAAAAAAATGATCCCTTCTGATACAAACTGGGCTAGAAACCAGACATACTTAAAAGTGAGCATTTAAAAAAGAAAAATATGTTTCCAGGCCCACCACCTTCTCGTCTCTGCAACTGCCAAATTTCTCTTTTCAAACATCATCTAGGCTTTGATTTATTTTACATTAACTTAAGTCTCACTGCATTACATTCAATTTTTTTTTTTTTTGGCGGTGCAAACAACAAGGATACAGGTGAATCTCTGTCTCTGGAATATATACAGAACAGGCAGCCTGGCTGGAGCAAATAGAACAAGCGTAACTAGGTTTTGACCTCTACTCCAGAGGTTAATGACATTTAGAAATCTAAATTGATATATACAGATCTCACTGCAACCCTGCTAAAAATCACTTAATGGCTTAATTCATAGTCCTGTTGATCCCAACTAATCTAATAAACCTAAAGAGCAAATTATACCTGTTAGATAATAATATTGATATAAATACCACAGGTTTTTAAAAAATTGTTGTGGAACTTTGTCCTTAGCTTTCTCAATATGTAAATTTCTGGGAACTCCATGAAATATGGTGATTAATATCACAATGGGCCCATGCAGTATTTGTGCAGTAGATACTGCATGGTAGGTGAAAGAAATTTAGCCCTGCCTTTGAGTTTCCTTGCTTTTGTTGGATGCAAGTCAATAGAGGCTGCTTGGTGCTCAGTACCTTTTAAAGCTAAGCCATTTATTTAGATGCCTAAACATGGGTTAGAGAGACTAACTTTGAGAATTTTGAAAATTTTGGCCTAATTTATCAGATACATTTATCTTCTGGTTCTGTTTGCAAATTGTCCATGAGCAGCTTGAGATATTCTATTGTTTATTTCCTAATCAGCATTACTTGTGGGATGGTCTCTGTGAATAATTCTTGGTCTGGAGATCATCCATTAGCAGTTTGTTGTGAGTATTCAATATATAAGAACTGTGTTGGTTGATTTTGACTGGACACATAAGACACGTGGTATGGTTCTGTTCCCTGATTGGATGACTGTTAGAACCACCTTTCTGAGGTGAATACTTACTTTTATGAGATCAACATTTACTTTTACTCACATTCATTTAAAATTTACCATTTCTATGGCCATTTCTGTCAGTAAACTTAGTCAATAAAGCTGGGATTTTTGAAAGTCAATAACAGGTTACCAATTTTCATGATTTTATCATAAGTTTAATATTTTATGTTTTACTTAATCCCCGTGGCTCCTGGAGACAAGTGTTTGCATGAGAGCCTCAACTTTATTTATTTTTTTAAAAAGTATATTTCTAGCCCTCATGGTTGTGCAGAAAATCTTGAAATATGGCCTGAGTGTAGCCTAAGGGTTCAGACACCAGAAGGCAAACAAAAATAACTCAATTTTTCAAGATTTTAGGCCAGTCTCATGATTTGGGGGTGGGAGGAGGCAGACTCAGAATTTTTGAACATTTTGGGGATGGCAGTAATGTGACAGGAGTTGGGTATCTAACTCCTTTGGGCCTCTTTGAAAATCCCAGCCTAACACATTAGTGAAAAGCAAACACAAAAAGGGCAAACACAGCCAAAGCAAAGTCAGTTTTTAAACAAGTTACTGTTTGTGGGAAATCTTTTTGAGTTTGTTGCCTGCTGCAATTTCTATAAAGCTATGTAGAACTTTACACAATATAAACACGCAGAAATAAAACAAAAATATTAGTTTTATTATTAATAGTGGTTAATTATAACAGCCTTCAACTATTCCCCAGTGCAAACTTGAACTAAAATCATTAAGCACCCTTCAAATAACCAACCACCAAATACAAAATGCCTTCTACAGCAGTACAGCCCACTCTCCTCCTGGCCAGGCATGGACCTTTAGAGGCCTTTTAGTCTCTGGTGCTCTTTAGAGAATGGCCGTGGGTAGCTTGCTTCCTTCAATCCAGCCTCAGATGCTACTCTGGTCTTGTCTGGGAACAAGTGGGTACAAAAACAACAAGGAGTCCGGTGGCACCTTAAAGACTAACAGATTTATTTTGGCATAAGCTTTTGTGGGTAAAAAACCTCACTTGTCACTAAAGAACTAGAGTAGAGGGTGAGAAAGCATGAATGAGGTTCCCTCCATTTTGACATGTCTATGCTTAAATAAAATACCTTTTCTGGGTTTACCCAGAAACTGCATTCCTTGCTTCAGTTAGCAGATTCCAGTCAAATGAAATCCAGTTCAGAGAGTTCATCACATACACACTAACGCATCTAGCCACGCTTTGATAGGCAGTGGAGAGGGTAAAATCACCTCTTTCCCTGCCACCAAACCCCATTGTGGATAGTTCAGAACATCAGTCTGTGTTCTCACATTTGTTTGGTTTAGGGTTTTTTTGAGACGAGCTACTGAGCATACAAATTAGGTGAATTAATAACATTTAAAAATGTTTTCAATTTTCTCATGATTATTATTGTGTTTCTGCCCCAGACAGCTTACAATCTAAAAGACGAGGCAAACAGAAATAGAAAAAGAACATCTAAAAGCAGAAATGTCAGAGATTACATACGTTGTCCCATGGCGTGCCCTGCATGCTATCCATCTCTCCAGGTACTTCAGCCGTGTTCCTACCCACCGGAAACAAAATCTTCTCACAAAGTCAATTGAAATTGTAACTATTTTCATGAAAAATTATCTGCATATCCATCTCTTTCTTTTGTTTGCTGGAAGTTGCTCCAAATGTACTCATCTTTGAATATCTAGTTAATAGATAAATACCTCTTAGGTTCAGTATACAGCACCAGATTTTCAAGTATCCAACACCCACAACTGGCACCAGATTCTCATATCACATTTTGGCACCAAATAAGGTGAGATTTTCAGAAGTGCTCAGCACCCAGCATATAAAGCAATGGGTAGGGGGTGAGTTGTGGCTTGCTGCCTTAGGGAGCAGCCTGTTTTCTCTTTTCTGTTTTTGGCTTCTTATGTGTCATTGTTCTGAATTCTAAAAAATAATGTAGTATGACATTGCAAGACTACTTATGTTTTTATCTAATTTCTCTCTGTGTATGCTGTGAACATAGCACTGGGCACTTCTGAAAATCTGGTGCTTAAAGACTAGTCCACTGGCATACCGTCTCTCCCTGAATGCACATACAAAGCAAGCAATATGCAGGCACATCTGGCTGAGAGGGGGATGACATAATGTGTCTTCTCAGTATCTGGGTTCCAGAAACCAGGGCCAATGGAAAGGTGTCCAACTCAGCCCAAAATATGACATGGCTCAATCATTGTTAGAGTGTATGACTTGATGTGCAAACAACAGTGTAAGAATGAGAATATTAAAAAGATGTGGCAAGGAGAATATCATGGGCCTGATTATCCTGACAGGTCCATGCCTGAGCAGCTCCTACTGATGGCAGAGGGGGTTGTGCATGTCACACAACTTATAAAATAATTTGACCCCATATGATTGTGAGAAAGAAAAAGGACAAAGCTAGAAGGTGGCTAGTAATTATAGGAAAGATGGATTCATGGACAAATCTAAAATAAGACAGAAGATGCCTTAAACCATTGAAAATGATTTGATTTATTGGTATGCAGTATAAGCTTTGAGCAAAATAAAAAATAACTCCAAAATGAAAGAGAAACATGTTTCACACTGGAAAAAAAAATCTAGAAATGCTGACTGGGAATAACAAAAGCCAGATGGCATAAAATGGCATCTTTAGGGATTATGTGGCATAAGGAGCTGTGTACAAAAGCATGCTTTGAGTATTTAAAAAGCCACAGCCACATACTGGGCATGCTCTGTGTCCTTAGATAGCCACATTAACTCACTTCATGTAATCTGCCCTTAAAACCTGTACAATCATGCCTCCCATTTAAGCTCTCTGCCCTCAGTTATCCTCAGTACTCCATCAAGCTTGCTGTGCTTTGCCCTTATACTTCCTCAGCAAGCAGGGCTATTCTGATTTATCAAAGACATGAAGGTGGCTCCGGTAGCATAGTTAGCAATACAAATCATCCACCTACATCAGGAGTCTCCTCCCACTTGCTTTGTGTATAATAATGGATTTTTTAAAATGCTGGTTAAGCAAGTTCACCACCCATATACAATAGTTTTGAAAAATCTGTGTTCTTGTCTTATAATATAAAGGAGCAGAAAATAAAGTTTTCACCTGGCTAGCCAAGTTGTGCTCTAACGGGTGCCACTACATGATTAATTCATCAATAAAACCCCCATTAGTATACCATAGCCTGGGTTAAGCTTTGCAGTCATCCGAAGTGGTGTGCTTTGCGCTTGATTCCAAGAGGACACAGCCTACTCCTTTTCGTCTGTCCACCAACAAGGAAACACTGCAGCTGAAATAGAAAACAAGCACAGTATCATTTACATTACAATCAGAAAATTTCATCACTAGTTCAGATATTTAGACCATCCTTTTTTTTTTTTTTTTTTGCTTATGGAGATTTACAGAAATCTTCTTAACTGCAAAGAAGATTTCCTTCCTCAGACCATCAGCTTCCAAACTCAGCCTTTTCCTCTTTTTGTCAGTATAGGATTTATAAATATAAAAAGAAACAAATGAATCAGCTTTTTCTAGTTACACAAGAACATGATGATTATTTGGTCCAAGTTTGTATCAGAAGTACTGTACAGTGGAAGACTTTGCCCACAGCCCTGTTTTATTTCCAGTCCCTTTACCCTCACCCTAAAATGTATGACTTTTCTCCTATAACTATACAATGTGTAATACTGTTTTCAGGACTGACAGGAAGAGTTAGCTACCATTTAAAAGCTTATGATTTGGTTCCTGATCCAGGTCTGGTGCATTCACACCATAGGTTCAGTTTCAGGTCCAATATAGAGAAAGGATAAAAACCATGATGTTCAGAAATGGAGCCAAACTTTCCGAATATTTGTGCAGTTCAGTTCAAGGGGCAGGGTATGTTTTTGGACCCATCTTTAAATTAAAGTAGAGATGGGCTGAACTTCTTCTAAAAAATGTGCATCTCTCTGAAATGAGGCACTGCTTTTTAAAAAATGTTTGAATTTGCTATTCATGTGCCAGATTGTCAGGTCTGAAACTCTCTTATCCACAAAACAGGTGGACCAGTGTTATGACCACTTACTGACACTGCCAACAGCCACTTCACTTTTCCTATATCAAAATTAGTCATGTCCACAGCATCAGGTGAGGAAATGGACCCTCGAGATAAAACTGTTAAAATTTATTAGAAATGCTATTTGATGTATATATGCTAAAAGATATCTGAGAATAAAAGAAGGGTAAAATAAACACTCAGGTTCTCCAATACACTCCACTCATTTCAGTCATTCTACAGGGGCAAAGTGACTGAAAATTTGTTGTTTTTTTCCCAGCGAGAATTTCCCTATGATAGCAGGGGGATGTTGGGAAGACATAAAACTGGCATAGCCCACTCCTATTCCCCTCTTTTAGGCCATAATGTACAGCTGAATCGAGGGAAGGAGGGAGTACAGTTAAAGTATTCCAGCTACTCTCTGCTATCAGATGATCCCTTGGGACATTTACTGGCTGATGTGGTTTGGAGCACCCCATAGGCTGCTCTTAACTACATTGGAACTGACAAAGAGTTGGCCTTAAAATCATCCCCAGTTCCAAATTAGCTGCATATGGCTCTCTTGCAGCCCCTTCTTGAGATTCAGGACCCAGAATTAGTACAAATATATACCAAAGTATTGAAACAGGGGTTCCTGAGGCCAGGTTTTTGGTGGGGGTTCTGGCTGTGTCAAACCTGAAAGCTGGTATTAGTACCAGAGCAGTTTGGGAAAACATAGCTGACCCTAGAAAATGGGCATTGTCTACATACAAAATCCTGATTCCATACACAGCTGATTTAGCAGCAGTAGCAGCGTTGCCACCACCAGCATATTGTGAAGCCTTTACATCAGAGCTCCCTATGTTGCCATCTTGAGGGCAGAACAGTTATATGGAATATCCACGGGGACACTGCTACATGGGGAAATGATTTTAGTGCAAGTTAATGGAAATCACATCACAATAGAAAGTTATTTTACTGAAAGTCTGTGAAGACCACATTACAATGGTCAAACAATCTCTTTCCAAGTCCACTGAGACCACATTCATACAGCCACTATCAGAGCAAAACAATGTCAAACAAACGCTACGCAGATTTATTTTTAATGGCAACATGATTTCAATGCATGTTGAAGGAGACCCCTTTGCAATGCTTGTATGACCGCACGATAGCAAAAGCAAATCTATGGGGAGCTCACTATGTTACTATAAAAGCAGCAAAGAATCTTGTGGCACCTTATAGACTAACAGATGTTTTGCAGCATGAGCTTTCGTGGGTGAATACCCACTTCTTCGGATGCATGTAGTGGAAATTTCCAGGGGCAGGTATATGTATGCAAGCAAGAAGCAAGCTAGAGATAACGAGGTTAGTCCAATCAGGGAGGATGAGGCCCTGTTCTAGCAGTAGAGGTGGTTCCAGTTTCTCCTCCCTTGGTTTTCACACCTCTACTGCTAGAACAGGGCCTCATCCTCCCTGATTGATCTAACCTCGTTATCTCTAGCTTGCTTCTTGCTTGCATATATATATATACCTGCCCCTGGAAATTTCCACTACTTGCATCCGAAGAAGTGTGTATTCACCCACGAAAGCTCATGCTGCAAAACGTCTCTTAGTCTATAAGGTGCCACAGGATTCTTTGCTGCTTTTACAGATCCAGACTAACACAGCTACCCCTCTGATATGTTACTATAATAATGGTAATAGTCCCTCCTCAAAATCTAGTTATTTGGCTAATAATCTGCTATTGAGCACCTCTCTTGCTCTCACCATTGCCATGCCGATGCCTGACATGAGAGTATTAGAAAGCTAAACATGCCAAATCAATTTTAAAGGACTCCAAGAATCAATATAATATAACTCCGATGCCCGTAACACAGTAGACTGTGACTGGCACTTATGTTTGCCTCCACCTCCTCCTCCTTACATATCATTTGCAAGGGACAACACAACTGTAGTCCATGTGCTCACTCAGGGAGCATGCAACTTCTCTCTCCATGGAGTGCCTGGGCAGACATAACCTTAGAGGGAGCATGGAGCAGCCTACACCATGTACCAGGACAGTGGAGCCTGCTCAGTCCCCCTTCGCAATTCGGAATCTTGGGATGTGATTGTGTCTTACTCAGATTTGTATTGATATGGCACAATCCAGTCCTAAGTGTATACACATGTGGGAACACAGACCACAAAATCAAAAACTTCCCCAGGAGAAGCTTGTACTCTTCTCCATATTGCCTCCCTATTCCCCCCTCTACTGTGTATGGTTTGATGTGTTTACTCGTTGTGGTGTTTGTGTTATTTGTAAAAGAATGACCACAAGTCTCTGGGGCATGAACTTGTCTTGCTTCTATGTCTGTAAAGTGCTATGCATATCTGTGGCACTATTACATCCTGACTCTGCTTCCTAATGGCAGCGGAACTAATTGTTGTTCCTCTCTGCAAGTGGGAGCAGGCCTGCCGATGGGGGGGAGGGAAGGAAATGGGGGCAATTGCCAGGAGCCCGGGTGATTTAAAAGGGTCCAGAGGCCCACGGTGGCAGCAAAATAGAGCCCTGGGCCCTTTTAAATTGCCCGGGTGGGCCGCAGGGCTCCTAGGTGCACACAGGGTGGTGACCACTCTGGGCCTCGCGCTTTGGGGGGCTCCACGGGCCGGCACGATTGGCCAGTGCAGTTGGTCCCAGAAGTGACAGGTTGTTCCTGGAAGTGACAAATTCATCACTTCTGCCCCAGGCCCTGCACCCTCCTAGGGACGGCCTTGGGGCCCGGAATTGCTGTCAGCGGGCCTGAGTGGGAGGGAACAGTATGCAAGGAGTCTGAGCATCAAGCCCACACCTCCTGCACACAATGAAATGCAGATCCATTGTGCCATATGTGATCTGGGGGATATGGTGGGAGTAGTGGTGATTTCTATATATGCACCTGCACAGCTCCAGGAAGTGCATATCGACAGAGGGAGGTTAGACACAATACTAATGATGTCCAAGCAGCTCTACTGTTTCTCCATGACCTGGGAGGGAAGCTCCATCTTAGATCCCCATAGATAGTCCCACTGTGCAGTGAGTATATTTGGGCTGTGCACAGGGACTAGGATTTATGCCATACTTAATAATATTTCAATGCAATTCTATCCTGAGAAAAAATAGCCCTCTCTCAACTCTTGTAGACTTCTCAGCCCTTCACATATTTGGTCTCAGTAAACTATGGATTTCAAAATCAGATTACAATTGGAAATTAATTTCAGTACCGATCTTTGGAAACCCCATTGCCATATGACATGGTAGTCATAACACTCTTACCTCTGGGACAGAAGACCAAGAGTTCAGGTACCACAAAAAGTCATGAGACTACAGTGCTGTATAGATGAGTGTTACAGTAGAACCTTAAAGTTACAAACACCAGAGTTACAAATTGACCAGTCAACCACACACCTCATTTGGAACTGGAAGCATGCAATCAGGCAGCAGATGGGGGAAAAAATAGCAAATACAGGGTACGTCTACACTACGGGATTATTCCAAATTTACATAAACCGGTTTAACAAAACAGATTGTATAAAATCGAGTGTGCGCGGCCACACTAAACACATTAAATCGGTGGTGTGCGTCCACGGTCCGAGGCTAGCATCGATTTCTGGAGCACTGCACTGTGGGTAGCTATTCCGTAGCTATCCCATAGTTCCCGCAGCCTCCCCCGCCCCTTGGAATTTCCGGGTTGAGATCCCAGTGCCTGATGCGGCAAAATCATTGTCGCGGGTGGTTCTGGGTAAATGTCATCAGTCACTCCTTCCGCTGGGAAAGCAACGGCAGACAAGCATTTCGTGCCTTTTTTCCCTGGATTGCCCTGGCAGATGCCATAGCATGGCAATCATGGAGCCTGTTTAGCCTTTTGTGACTGTCACCGTATGTGTACTAGATGCCGCTCACAGAGGCGATTCAGCAGCGCTACACAGCAGCATGCTTTTGCTTTTGCATGATAGCAGAGATGGTTACCAGCCATATTGTACCATCTACCATACCATAAATTGGTAATAAGATGATCGTGGCTACCAGTCCTTTTGCACTGCTCCATCTGTTGCTGTCATAAGTGCCCCTGGCTGCTCTTAGCCAGGGGCGCAAAAGCCAAAATTGGGAATGACTCCCTGAGTCAATCCCTCCTTTTTGGTATCTAAAAATAGAATCAGTCCTGCCTAGAATATGGGCAAGTGTACTAGAGAACCACTGTATCATAGAACCAGAGAGCACAGCTGCTCTGTGTCAGATCCTGCAGAAATTATGAGCTGTATGCTATTCACAGGGGGTGCTCCTGCAACAACCCCACCGGTTGATTCCGTTCTTCCCCCAGCCTTCCTGGGCTACCGTAGCATTGTCCCCCAACTTGTGTGATGAAGTAATAAAGAATGCAGGAATAAGACACAGTGACTTGTTAGTGAGATATGAGTGGAAGGCAGCCTCCAGCTGCTATGATAGTCCAGACAGGACAGTAAGGAGTGTGTAGGAGAGGAACCCAGCATCCCTCTGCTAGTCCAGGGGCAATTGAATCTTTTCTTTACACATGAAGGGTGGGGGCTGATGGAGCTCAGCCCCCTGTTGCTATGATGACAATGGTTATCAGCCATACTGTACCATCTACCAGGAAAAATTAGGGCCAGGTGCCCTTGATTGACCTTACTGATGCTAGTCAGCATGGTTACCAGTCCTTTTGCACTGCCCCATGTGCCAATAGCCTGATGATGAGGACGGATACCAGTCGTTTTGTACCATCAGCCATCCATAGCGTGGGGGGAGCAAGGATGTTGGTGTTGAGTGCTGCACCATCGCGTCTATCTGCAGCATTCAGTAAAGATAGGGTGACATGTAAAAGAGTCAAGAGAGAATTGTTTTCCCTTTCACTTCTGGGGGTGGGTGGGGGTGTGCATAAATTGCCTAGCTATGCCCTGACCCACCGCGGACACTGTTTTTGACCCTAGAAGCATTTGGAGCTCAGCCAAGAATGCAAATGCTTTTCAGAGACTGCAGGAACTGTGGGATAGCTTGAGTCCTCCAGTCCATGAGTGTCCATTTGATTCTTTGGCTTTCCGTTACGCTTGTCACGCAGCAGTGCGCTGAGTCCCTGCTATGGCATCTGTCTGGAGATATTTTAAAAATGATTTTGAGCGCTGATAGAACAGATTTGCCTGCCCTTACAGTGATCACGTCCGCATGGTCCATGCGGGAGCTCTTTCTTTCTTTTGATTTTTAACTGCATCACCACCCGTGCTGATCGGAGCTCCACGCTGGGCATACAGGAAATATTCAAAAGTTCGCGGGGCTTTTCCTGTCTACCTGGCCACTGCATCTGAGTTCAGATTGCTGTCCAGAGCGGTCAGTGGTGCACTGTGGGATACCGCCCGGAGGCCAATACCGTCGATCTGCGGCCACACTAACCCCAATCCGATATGGTAATACCGATATTAGCGCTACTCCTCTCATTAGGGAGGAGTACAGAAACCGGTTTAAAGAGCCCTTTATACCGATATAAAGGGCCTCTTAGTGTGGACGGGTGTGGCGTTAAATCGGTTTTATGCTCCTAAAACCGGTTTAAACGCGTAGTGTAGACCAGGCCACAGTACTCTTTTAAAAGTAAACTACTAAAAAAAATAAAGGGAAAGCAGCATTTTTCTTCTGCATAGTATAGTTTCAAAGCTGTATTAAGTCAATGTTCATTTATAAACTTTTGACAAAACAGCCATGACATTTTGTTGAGATACAAACATTTCAGAGTTAAAAACAACCTACATTCTCTAGGTGTTTGTAACTCTGAGGTTCTACTGTATCTTGTTAGATACCCTTTAGTGTCCTGATGAGAAATTAAATGCTCATCTCTCTGGTTGTCATGGAGAAAGTTAAAGTCCTGGAAAGATTAAGGAGAAATCCTAATGTCATAGTCAACACCTTCTTTCTTATTACAAGTTCATCTATCCAGAATGTACTATTCAGTGTTTACCTTTCACAATCACCATATAATTGGTATCTTTCTCATTGCTATGTAAGGCTATTTGTGCCACACTAAGAATGAAAGTTGCTCTACCCAAAACAAACTGTAGTGTGGTATTTTCATGATGAATACATTTATGGTAACTGTGTTACAATATCACCCTCCACATATTACCATTAAGCCACTAATAGGGAAATTAAACTGAAAATCTATAGTAAGACAATTAAAGTATTATGGAGATATATAAGGGAGAGCTATTAGCCTGCCATTACCTATTTTGTTGATTACTCAGATGTTCAAGAGGCATGCTATAGTCCTTCAAAAGTGGTTTGAATAGTATGGCCAGTTACAAAGCATTTGATTCTCGCGATGTGATTTGTGGGACTTTGAGTTTTCCATTACATTTGGAACAGAAGTAGAAAAGGCCACTCTTTAATATTTCTGAATGACTCTTCTGTCATCTTACTGATTATATCTGATGTTAAAATATTAGAATGGAGCCAATTAGAGCACAAAATGAAAATAAAACTTCCCACAAAAATTCAGCAATATACTTTTGAATTAAATTTATCCAAGCACCTTTGACTAAGCCTTCATCTGCCCTGCATTATGATTTGTCGATATGTAGAAATTGGAGATATGACAAAGAATTAAAAAAAATTTTATTCTCAGCTAAATACATCAGACAAACATAAATATTTTGTGAACCACTTGCCCTGCAGTGTTTTGAGATTTTTTTTCTCTGAATGAACTATATAAAAATAAGATACATTCAAATGAATACAATATTATAATCTATTTGCAAAGGATCATCAGGACATTGTCCTTTCAGTGTTGTGGTGCCCTGTGATAAAGGACCATGCATGATTCATTAGCACAAGGCACACCTCTGGCTATAGCAGGCATTAAGTTTGAATTTTTTATTCCCTCAATTTTTGTTTCACTCTTACTGATATTTGAGTGCAGATTTTGTCTTCAGCTGTAACAGTGTTGCTAAATAGGGCTGATTCTCCAGAAGAATAATAGTTTTTCAAAATCAGCATTTTCCTGCTGATTTGCCAGCTGTTTCAATAAACACCCATCTCCTAATTTCAAACAACTGCATTGCACTGTTATTCTGTCTGTCATCCAGAGCTACTGTATTCTTGTTTTAGACTCTACTGAATTGAAATATGATAAAATACATAATATCTAGCATGTACAGTTTTTTAGCTGCCTCAGAACAGTCTAACAGAAAAAAAAGGTACTATGCTTCCTATTGAGGCATGCCAAGCCCAAATATGTTTAGAGCAGGACTCACCTCCACTTACAGTTCTGCTTTCTTTGCCACCATTACTCCTTCTAATACATTGGAAATGATTATTTGGGGCTGTTGCAGTTACAAGTAGTATGTTCAAAACCAAGGCAGCAATACATTTTCAAATAGCTTCCCTGCTGGATGGGATCAAGGGCAGGTGAGGATTTCACACACAAAACATAAGCTCACAATTGCCTAATAATAACTATTTAAAAGACCCATAGCTGGTTACTCAAAATGGCCTCAAGCCAAAGAAGACAAGAAATAGACATAACCCCTTCATTCAAAGTCCTAACTTAATTGTATGCCTGTATTTCCATTATTTTTGATTGACAAAAGAAATGAGACATTAACTGGTAGCAACAGTCAGACTGCAGCTATGATAAGTGCTCTGAGACAAAAATATTTGTTGTGGTGTTATATTTAGAAAGTTTCTTTTATTTGCAGGAAAATCAAAGCCGAGGAATTGTTGCAGAAATAAATGATTCTACAACAAAGCTGGCTCACTAAATGCTTCTGTAAATCAAGAAATAAAGCCTTCCTTACTAATGGAATTTAAAGATTGAGGGCCTGATTTTCAGACACTTGCTTCCGCTTGCACTCTTGCAATTTGAAAACACGCATTTGTATGTGCACATTTGAGCACTACCCCCTCTGCATGCAGGTATTAAAATATACCAACTGCACTTGCAGGTGACACGGAAAAATATTGTGTGCACACTTAAAGCTGAAAACATTCAGGTAGAAGCTGGGCAGAAAATCCTGTCTTATGAAAAGCAAAGCCATCTCAATGACTTGGCTACTGTATATAAGAAACTGCTGCCACACACATATAAACATCACAATAGATCCCAGGATTTTCAGCACAAAATGTGCAGGCTTCTACCACTTGAACTAAAGGAGAGCTCCTTGAGCTGTAAGTATTAGACTGTCATAGTTGCTGAGGCCATCACTAAAGGGAAATGCATAGACTAAGCCAGTATACTACATATGACACGGTTGTGTCAGAGGCTATGTTTAGGGCCAATTAGGGTTAAGCACTAGAGCTTTGAGCTTGTAAGTCCTTGTGAGCTGACCAACCGTGAGTGCAAAACTGAAACTCTGCCTCACAAGTGCAAGTGGAGACTACATGTGGGCACAGGTAAGTTTACACACTAGGCACTGGGCTGCACATGTGGCATTTGGGGTGCAGCATCTGGGGTCCTGTGACCCTCTCCCCGATTTCTCAGGATGCCTCTGGCAGGGATGCCCAACAGCGAGGAGTCAGTGCTCCCCTTAGAAGTGGCACTTTCCCTGTGTCCCTGAAGCCTAGGGGAGGGAGGAAGCATCAGGGTGCTTGGCTGCTGGCTGAGCTCCTCCCCCACCACATGGGGCTGCTTCCCTTCCCTGCTGCTGGAGCCCCAATGCTGGTCTGCTTTACAGACCATCCGCTGAGGTGAGCTGGGGGTGGGAGGAAGCAGAGACAACACATGGGACTCCAGCCTAGCACAATGGGGTCCTGGTCCATGACTGAGGCTCCCAGGTGCTATGATAATACAGTCAGCTGCCCTGCTGCTTCCTCCCTCCACTAAGAGTGCTGCTGCCAGGGGGAATGCTGCCTCCTTGCTGCTGGGCATCCATGCCAGAGGTGTCCTGATAAATCGGGGGGGGATGTGACACTCCAGAACCTTTCGTTTGTGCACGTCACTAGCCACAGCTATGTGTGGCCTCTGTGCACACTAAGCAATAACAAGTCTGAAACCTCTTGTTTACTTGCTCTCTTAGTCACAAGACAGGAGGGTATAAAGGGGCAGAATGTGGGTGGAGACTGGATGTGTGAGAGAATCTGCATTTAAATACAATCCTTGGCATGATTCATCATATATAAAGAGGACCAGATTCTCAGCTAGTGCAAATTGGCATAACATCAATGAATATAGTGGAACTATGTTAATTTATACCTGCTGAGAAGCTAGTCCAGAATGTGCTTACATGTGATCGTCAGTACATAGAGTCAACATTACTGGGCGAGAGAATTTGGTGGCTGCACACAGACATTCGCTTTAATGAAGTATCAAACCCATTATGTGAATCTATAAAGAATGGTTTGAATGAGGTTTGGAGGACTATTCAAGACGACCTAGTTCAGTATTTTGCTGAGTTCTTACCACCAAGGGCAGTTTCAAGCTCATCTGTGTTGTTATAAAACCAGGGATATGAGCATTAACATTATGCAGGTCCTATGAGTTCTATACTCATTTTCTTATTAATTTTTGAGAATCCATGAATAAGAGATATGGGGGACAGAGCAAACACACTAGCCTCTCACATTTTGACACATGTTACATGTGAAGTAATGTCAATCCAGTTTACAATCTGCTATAATTAGATATAGTTCATATTCTCTTCTCATAAGAGGCATGAAGATTGTAGTTCAGGATTAAAATGCAATGGCGGGGTTATATGGTGTAGCTTGCAGTAACTTTCCACCAACAAAATCTGGGCACATGGCAAAGGGTATAAAAGACCCCTTGATGACACTATTTTGCCTTTTTCCTGCTCAGAGTCTCTGGACTGTGGATTTTCAACTAAAAGGTGCATATGGACTATGGTCTGAGGAACTTCCAATCTGTTGGAAGTTACCAGAGACTTTACAAGCCAGCAGTCTCTATAACATCACTGCTACAATCCTGATATAAGAACATTGCCATTATTGTATGTATGCAATCTATTAACCATTTTAACTCTTCTTTTTTTTACTAACAGACCTTTAGATTTTAGTTACTAAAGGACTGGCAGCAGTGTGATTATTGGGTAAGATCTATGTTATATAGACCTGTCTATGTGGCTGATCTCTTGAGATCAGAAGAACCTTTTGTTTGATTAAATTGGTTTTCAATAACCACTCATCATCTGGTGTCTGGAAATAAGGGCTGGAATGCCTAAGGAGACTGCATTTTTTACTCCTTGTTAACCAGTGTGGTGAGACAGAAGTTTACTTTTGTTACTGGCTTGGAATAATCTAATGACAGAATAACCACCAGTTTGGGGTGAGTCTGTCCTGTTTCTCAGCAGTTTGTCCTGAATCTGGTATTCTTACCTGTGACCCACTGAGGCACGGTGACACATGTGCACCAAATTTCATATAAGATTTTAAAATTCATCTCCGTAAAAATTAATTCATGGGGTGGATGATTTCTCAAGAAAAATGTAAAGACTTATTTCTCAATTAACAGGACCCAGGCTTGCACTTGTGCACACAATATTTCCTTTATTTTAATGTGGGAGATGCATCAGATATAGTACTAGGCCCCGAATTTTAGGAGCAGTAGATTTGAAACATTTGGTGAGCTTGGATAAATGCATCTAAAATTATAGTTGAAACATATTCATAGGCTACACCCTAGTTTTTATTGATATTTCTATGGCTATCGTTTTCTGACCAAAGATTAAAAAGAGCTGAAAGAGGAAAACTCACTTGGAATAGTTTTTTGCTTCCTTCAGGGAGAAAGATCTGTTTCCTTTTGGGTTTCTGTTGTACTGCTCCAACCACCCTTCCCGTGGACTGATCTTTGAAGTTAAATGGCCCACTTCTCCACCTATCATACATCTGACACAGGGAATGTGACAGACTTTGAACTTCAAAGGTTTGCACAAGTGGAGTGGAGAGATGCAGTTGATAAAATAAAATAGATATCTTGTTAAAAATGGGAGGACCAGATGGATCTCATAAAAACAGGTATTCTAGTTCAGCACATCATCCTAGACATTTGCAGGATTCCCATTGTGCAGAATGGCTGGTGTTTTAGAAATAACCCCAACCTGGATTTTATGGAATGGTTTTCAAGAGCTCTGACCTTAATGACCTGCACAGCGACCATCATTTGGGTGGCAAAAATGGAACAATGAGAAAAACAAGTATGTGAAATTAACGTAGCACTTTAACTGGGCTATATTGCAGAGATGAGATAGGTTTCAGAGTAGCAGCCTGTTAGTCTGTATCCACAAAAAGAACAGGTACTTGTGGCACCTTAAAGACTAACAAACAAGTACTCATGCTAAAATAAATTTGTTAGAGATGAGATAGTTAACAAAATTAGCTCCAAATACATTAAGCAATTCCTTTAATTTTCTGGGAATTGAAGAGTAACTCTGTTTAAGTGATATTGGGAATAATAGTGATTTCTTTAATTTTCCTAGAAGAAGAGCAGCAAAGTCATAGGTTGTGACATATACTGAGAGTATCACAATTATTTTTAAAACAAAACAAAGCCTTTCTTCTGGCAACTGGTGTATGTGTCTTTTTGTCTGATTCAGCCCTGTCATCTCTGCCTGCTGCTACTTTTATCACCCTGTTAGATGCAGGGGTAGTCTCAGTGATCTGAGCCTGGGCCAGTTCATGCAAAGCTGGACCCTTCTGCAAAACTGTTTGCTTGGGCCCTCTATTACAATTCCTGCACCATCCCCGCTTGCCCCACACTGCTCTCCCATGCTAGCAGGAGAGACGGGGGTCAGTCCCCCATGTGAGAAGATGGGGAAATAATAAGGAATGTGTCCAGATCTGGTGTATGTGGAGTGTTGGAGACAGTTAGATGGATGCTTGAAGGAGGTTCCCTATTAAACAGGAGGAAAGGGAACCTGGCAAACTCTTAGGGAAGTGAGTGGGGAGAGGAGCAAGGATGGGTTCCTGACCTAGTTCTGTTATAGTACCTTGGGCAGTGAATCATTAGTGGTTGCTGAAGGGGACTGTGTCCTAAATCATACCTCCTGACTGTAGTAGGAGGGTAGAGGTTTCATTTGCCTCCACAGGCTCAATGGTTAACAGCTCCATTTCAGAGTTACTAGCTGGGAGCACAGGCCTTGAGTCATGCACTTCTGTTTAGTTTCCTGTTTTGTCTCCAGCTGCATGTCACTCAACTCGGGGTACCTTCTCTCCATCTTTTTGGGAAACTGAGGAGGCACTGTACATGTTCAGTGTGTCCCCAAACAACTGATCCTTCGTTCAACCTGGGGCAAGAGAGTTACATATGCCAAAAATACCCTCCATCCATGGATCCAAGAGGGCAATCCCCAAAATATAGCTGAGAGAAAGCTGCTTTTGCAAACTATTAGTACACTATAAAACAACCCATAATTCTTGAGACATTTGAGTTTGCAGCATAATTCTTGAGACATTTGAGTTTGTTTGTATATAACATTTACAAATCACACTGAGGCCCAGATTTAACTGAGGGTAGAATCTGACCTGCATTTCACTTTGTAACTACAGTTTACATTTATTTCAGGCTCTTGCTTAAACTACATTTTCTTAATCAAGCACATGATGCCACCAAAATGCCTGCAAACCTAACATAACCATAAAATAAATTTGATAAAGCAGCTGCACACAATGAACAACCTAGGAAAGGTGTTCGAGGATCTGAGTACCGCTGTAAGTGTAGAACAAACAAGGAATAAAAAAATGTTTGTGGCGAGTCATGTTTAACCATAGAAGAGAGGGCTAATGCCAGCTGTTTGTGTTTCCATTATCAGCAAGAAAGCCAGGAACACTGCAAGGACAGCATTTCTCATGACATTGAAGTTCAGCCCTTCTGCTTTCAGCCCTGGACAGAGCACTGAAGTTGAGTGGATCAGAAAAAAAGGAAGAAAGCAAGTTACTCAAACCATTCATAAGGTTCAGTTCCAGCTGATTTCTAAAAATGGATGAAGGTTCATGTGCTGCACTCTAATACAAAACTCAGTATGTGTGTATAGTGCTATAGTGTACCTCTTAGCTATCTGTGTACTATTCTGTGTGTACGGTACACAGATCTTTAAGGAATTCTTGTTCATGTTATCAGTCCCTCTGAGGAGAACAAGGCTACTAATGTGAGTAAGGACTATTCACAGGAGCAAGGCTTTGCAGAATTTGGCCCTGTATATTTATATATTGTATAGATGTATCTTAGACTCATAGACTTCAAGGCCAAAAGGGATCATCATGATCATCTAGTCCTTCTACACACTGCAGGCCACAGAATCTCACCCACCCACTCTGGAATAGGCTGAGTCACTGAAGTCTTCAAATTTTGATTTAAAGACTTTAAATGACAGAGAATCCATCATCTCTACAAGGATCGTGAATTATTTACTCCCTGAATGGAAATCATTTGCTGTGCTATGTAAGCAAGGAGTTTTGCTCTCTACATTTTAAATAAAAACAGCAAGGAGTCCTTGTGGCATCTTAGAGACTAACAAATTTATTTGGGCATTTTAAATGTGGTGCAAATTTTGAAATATTCCATCAGAGATTTCAGAGTACAAGCTAACTTCAGCCCAGGTTCACAAGGGCTATGAGATAAAGCCAGTTACAGAGTATCTGTAGCAAGGTGTGCTTGCTACTATCTGGCATGCTGTCACTATCTCTGGGAATTTTGGTAGTAGTAGTTTCCAAGTATTGTTCTTACCCAGGTGGGAACTGAAAGCAAACCTCTATGGAGAAGCCTGAAATCTAGGTAAGGACTGGGGAAAACGTGGCCTTAAAGTGGATTTTTTAATTGGACTTACATTATGTTAGAAACAGTGTACTTTTTGTTTGGATGGAGGGCTAAACTACCCAGCTCCTGGTGAGATGGACACTACCTTCCAGAGAGGAAACTTAGGGATAATTGCATCCTGACAGCAAGAAGTAAGCAACCTTGCCCTAGTTCCCAAAGTGGAAGGCCTCTGAGTGGAGGAAGCTGAATTAGGGGAAATGACCCCACGCTCTCCTTTGCCAGAGGAAGTGCCATGTAAAATAGCCAGCATCATCCCCACACAGGGCAGAACTAAATGGTCATGGCCAGAAAGAACAGAGAATATGCTTATTCAGAACATCTTTGTACCGATTTCCACTTGTGGAGTTCCTATATATTCCCTGGTCAGAAAACCAGCACTGCTACCTTTCTTTTTTCAGGGTGAATACCCCTTGCATCAATGGGGTCTTAGCTCGTATGAGGATGTGTAATTATCACCTCCCTGCACTTAGTAAACATAAACCAATGTCTTCTTTTCATTCATTGATTAATTTAATACTTAAACCTAGTATAGTTTTTATTTAATTCTGGATCTCTCAGGGTTAAGTCCATACATGTTTAGGCTGTGTAATCTTATGAACTCTTTAATATCTAATTCCATGTGCTATAGTTATTAATGCAAGGGATGTGGTGTATTTGAGTTAAATTGGTACAGCATGAAGCGTGAATTTTGTGATGTATTTTAAACTCTATGTTCGTGAATTGTTTTCTTCTGAGTGGATGGGTCATACTATAAAAAGACACATTATGTTTCAAGGTCTGTCTCAGTTTGAAAAAATATATTTACAGAGTATAAACATTAAACAAAAATGTCTTGAAGAGATGGAATAAGGATGGTATCAAAGCAAAAAACACGTTTTAAAAGTACAGCGCTGAACGTTATAGAAAAATTAGTAAAGGCAACCAGCTGCTGAAAAAGAATGAAGGAAAGACAGAAATATGAGGAGGGAAAGAAGAATTGGAGTGAAAGGAAGGAAGGAAGGAAGAGAAAAAGTGTGTGACAAAAACAAGGAAGACAAAAGTTACATTGCGTGAATTGTTTGTCCAATGCCTCAGTAGCAATGCTTAGGACTGTGGTTCATGAGGCATTTTCAGTCATAGGCCCTCATTTTAGGATGATTACATCTTCCTAAAACAATCACTTTGGGGGCTCATTTTTCTCATGCCAGATCTCAGTCCAAAAGGGAATATTTTCATAAAGTTCAGTTTGGTGATTTTTGAGTTAGACAGCTATGAAGTACAACTATTAGTCTTATCTTTTGTAAGCACATTAGGGCAGGGACGGTCATTTTCTATATGTTTGTAAAATGCTTAATATAATGGGGCCCCAACCTGGTTGGTCTTTACGTGCTACTGCAACATTAATATTAATGTCTCAATAAAATAAATGTCAACAGTAATAAACAGCAAGTGTTTAAGTGCTCTCCTGGGTCAAGGCCTAAGTTACTATTTAATGTAAATTTAATGAGCCCCATGTGAATAGGTTTGCAGACCGGGACTACATACCTGGGGAGAGTATACAAAAGTATGACAGCCTGATTTGCTGATCTTTCAATATTAACACTCCTTATTGCAGGAGGTGAATTTCTACCTTCTGAGGTGTTTCCCACCCACACATCAGAAAGTCACAAACTCTAAATCTGTAAAACTTCCCTTGACACAAATGAGTCAAGTAATAGCCTTATGTACCCCTTATAAATCTCAGGCCAAATTCATCCCTGTTGTAACTCCACTGGCTTTGATTATATTCTACTAGAATATATTTGTCTTATCATCTTTCAGTATCTTAGATTTGCTAAATAACTGTGTGTTTAAAAAAATACCTTTCTAAACAAGTCATGAAGAAAGATACAGAACAGAGCACAGATAATGTATCCTTTTAACAGGTCTTCACATATGAGACATTAGTCAAAAAAGACTTAATAGAATTTTATGGTGGGAATTTGTGCATCTCAGAGATTTAGTGGACTACAAAAGGTTTTTTTTTCATTAATTGTACCTCCTATCCTGCCTATACCTGATGAGTTTATACTTACTATTAGAATTGTGTGAAAATGTTTACTAATTTGGGGGAGTTACACAAGAAGTTATTACTACTTGGAGATAAATGTCAGTTGGAAGGTAGTATTCTAGCTCACCAAAGGAGCCTGGATTTTCTCTGTTAATCACATAAGGATACTTTCTGTCAAGTTACCCATTTAGCATTCCCTGTCTTTCTGGGCATCAACATGTAATCCCACTGTACTGGTTAGGGACTTGGTCTTACATGTTTATGAGTCCTATTTTAGGCACATATCTACCACTGGAAAATATACAGAGGGGAAAATCCTACACTGACTATATGACTTTAATATCCAGGAATCTATTTTGTATCTATGAAAAAATATAACTCTCTATCTGTAGTCAAAACAGGCATATTCCTGAGCCTATGCTGCCGGGATCAAAGGCTAAAACACTTTGTCCCATATCTCACCTTAGACTGACTGAATTTGTTTTTCTTCCTTTTCAACTTCACAAAAGGAATATAAAAGACTTATGCTAGGGTTTGACATTTAGATTACAGTATTAAGCTTACAACATAATGCACTAGCAACCTCTCTATACGTTATTTTAATTAAGTTTTGACAGAGGATATCAGAGTCTGAATATCGAGTAAACACTCCTGATTTTCACGGTACCTGTTGCTCTTTTAATTAAATAGGAAATACTAAATACTATATGTAACTCTTCTGCCCGTCTGAGTTGGTAGCAACAAGGGCTAGGTTCAGCATCTAGGGGTTCCATTTCAATAACACAATGCAAAACCGGCTCAAGCCCCCACCCAGTGACCTGGGATAATTACATACCACCCCACGGGCGCCTCTAGGAGGCAATACTTACCCTCTCGCAAGCACAGAGTCTGAGTGTAGCAAAATCCTTTTAATAAAGGAGGGAAACAATGCAGCATTATGTTGGGGAAACATCACAAACAGGATTCATAACACAAACCATGAGCAAAAGACTCCCCCCCCCCCAGTAAGTTTGGCAGTATCCTTTTCCCCTCAGGGTCTTAAGTCCAGCAACCCAAAAATCACCCCAAAATCCAACAACCCAAAAGTCTCTGTCCCTGGTCAGTGCAGCCCAGAGTTCAAAAGTTTATCTGCAGAGTTTTACCTCCCAGCCTGGGATGCTCAGATACATGGTGATACTGTGGGCACAGTAGAAGAATCTTAGTATTTACACACACACATACACATACACACACACACACAGTAGTGGTAGAGTATTTATGGGTTTGATGAGGAATGACTGGGTGAGGTTCTATAGCCAGTGTTTGGCAGGCAGGCGGGCAGGCAGTCTACATGATCATAATGGTTCCTTCTGGCCTTAAAATCTGTGAATTTACAGAGTCAAATTCTGCTCCCTTCGCACAGGCAAATACCGCTTTTCAGGTTAATGAATGTACAGAGAGTGTAGTATTGGCTCCATAGTAATTACAGAGTAAACAGATTATTTTAGAAACTAGACTGCAGGTTATATGAACTTTTGGATCTACTAAATGTAATTACTAAGTGTTCTGGAAGCATGTGTAATTACTATGTAGTTGACCTGGTATTAGTTAGTAAAATTAAGTGGTTACTATATAAGCAAGGAATAACTGCATATTTGTGCCTTGCAATTTAAAGCACTGCTGTTTGCTTTCTTCTATTTGAGTTTAGATGCATGGAATCAGAAACAGTTCAAGTTCCTTCAGTACTGGAAGCAGATCTAGAAAAGCCAGTTACTGTGTGTACGGGCCAGGTTGTGCCACCACCAAACAGACCAATGGTTTTCGATGTGGAAGGTTTTGAAGACAAAGCTTCTGGACTGAAGGTGGAAAAGGTCTGATACAATAGTTTCTACTTTTGTGGATAATATTTGGTATGAACTGCTAGTAACAACTGAGAACTAGAGTTCAGCACCAGGAATATTACAACAACCTCTATTCTGTCTTGGGAAAGCAAAGAAACTCAAGCTGTGCTCTTTCCTTTGCAGATTTATTATTGCAGATAACTTCTACAACTGTAAAACTACAAACCATGTTTTTTCAGCCAGTGGTAATAATTATGGCAGCATGTTGTGGTAATAATCTACATTTTCATTCTCAAATGGGAACATTCTACTGTATTTCTCTTCAGTCTAAATATTATAAGCCTTTGATTGCTGCCAGATGCTGTAGAAAGAGCATTTCTTAGTTATCCTAATTTCAGTTCTGACAAGACTAAACCATACAGCAGATGAGGCATATTTTATGGAACATCAGAAAGTCTATTTTAAAAACATTATTTTAACTGTAAGTAAATGTAATACTTGTGGAAGGTGCTAGGCTGATAGCTTTGGATATGGATGTCCTCTAGCCACAGAACACATCTGGGCAAAATAACAGGAGTGCAGCCCCCCTTGGTACTGTGCCTTAAGTCTATTCTTTAGGGACTGCCTCTGGAGGCAAGAGAAGTTCAGTCTCCAAGATCATTTAGACTTTGGCCACTTTCCTGACACTGTAAATGAAAGGATCAACTTGTTCCAATTGAGATGGTGGTTATAAAATAAACACATAAACAAACTACCAGATAATAGTGCAGGCTGAGTAATAGACTTTTCTTTTCTCCTGGTTCCAGGACTTTCTTGCTCATTTGGCTCGGTCTCTCTCAGTTCCTGGTACATGGGCAGATAAATAAATAAGATCAGATGGTTTCTCATTTAGGCATAGAATTGTTTCCTGGAAATAGTTTGTGTTAGCCCTAATTATTACATGGTCACTTTAACTCTTCATGTAGGTTTTTCCCCCCCTCTCTTATAGAACTGGTTTCTGAGTGGATATCAACAACTTTCAGTAGCCATTGCAAACATTTCAGTCTTCTTTTCTCCTCTTCTTACTCACTTCACCCTGGGTGATTCCTTTCATTTGCCTTGTTAACTTCTGGTTTAAGACATCTCAATGTTGCATGATTATTCATACTTTGGCCTTCTTGCTCTGAGATACAACCAAAATCCAGTCAAAGACTAGCCTTATTAAAATACTCCTAGCTTCTCTCTCTCTAAGTTGTTTATATACTTGTACAGAGGTGTGGGTGGGAAATGTTTGCTGCTGCATACTCTATTGGAAATGCTGCAGAATGCTAGTTAGCTCTTCAGTCTTCGAGAAGAACATTTAAAGATATATTGTCCAATTTTATAAACTGTAAAAAAATTTACCTTGACTTTTATAGTTAATTCATCTCCAGCAGGCCTTTACATTGTTACTAGTCTGTCTCTTGCTCTCTGTCCCATGTTGTTTCCTTCATAAAATGTGTCCTTGTCAGTTGCTAAAGGGAAGTGTTTTGTCAAAGCACAGCGAACAATGATAAAAAACTTAATATTTATATAGCACTTTCAAAATGCTTTGCTTTCATTGACCAATGAATCCTCACAACAGTCCTATGAGGTCAATAGGTGGGAAATATTAACGTCTTCATTTGAAAATTGGGGAAATTGGGACAGAGATTAAATAGTAAGGCTGCATAGAAAATCAGTGGCAGAGCCAGGATTAAAAGTCTGGATTGTGATTCCTAGCCTTGTACTCCTTCATACCATGCTGCCTCTTCTAGAGACTACAGAAGATGAATGGCATTAACTGCATTAATTAATACCAAATCCTTCCTTTTTAAAGAAAAGAAGCGCAGCAGAAAAGAATTCTTCAAACCAGTAATCTTGTCTTTTTATTATACTATCTGTACATTTGTGCAGCACACTGTAGACAGTATATATAAACTATAATATGCATGATACTCAAGGTTTTCAAATAGGATAGGGAGTTGATAGAGTTAAAGAACACCTGAAAGTCAGCTAACCATGCAGTTGGACTCCTGAAAATCTTTAAAGCGTTCCCTTCAGTTGATGAGTGAAATCAGAACAAAATCAATTAAGTTCTTAGTACTAACCTAAAGATCCTCAGAGAGCTCCTGGTGACTCACGGAAAACATTATATAAAGATTCAGTTCAGCTTAGAATACAAAAAACAGGGAATTAGGGAAAACCACATTTTTGCATAAGTGAGTAACTACTTTGCCTTTTAAATGATACTGAGTGGGAGCAGCTATTTTTCATACCCAAACTAAAGTCATCAGAGTCCCCTATAAATACGACATAACTTACCTTCCTCAGTGACTTTTTCACCTCGCATCCATCTGTCAGGCCATGTGGAAGAGTCCTGCATCCACACTGTAGTCTGAAATGCTGCATCTTTCAAAACTCCACTGACCTCACAAACTTCCTCTTACACCATGAAGGCTCCCACTGACTGCTTCATTTTGACCCACACTCTTCATATGCCTGTTTCTCACACAGTGGGTCCATTCTGGAAGATCTCACAGAAGTCCTGGTAACTGAGACTCCATTGGTCATCTGCCCAACACATCTTCCATGCCACTGGGCATTGTCACAAGACTACAGCAGGAGATACTTGTTTCAGGCACAGGGGACACTGAGTCATTGAGGGTACCCTGACATGCCTCCTCTTCTCCAGGACAGATTTCCTGATATGGAATGAAGGCATGTTGTCTGCCCCCACATGGATCCTCTATCACCTACTTCCTCCTATCCTGAATCATCTTGTAGACTCGCCAGTGGCAATGACTCAAGAAGTTTCACCTATAACTACAGCTACTGTATAACTTTAGAAGGGATTCAACCGCTCTGCTATTGTCCCTGAAGAGTCGTCAATAGAACTCTGCATCACCAAAACTAGCAATGTCAAGCTGTCTAAGGGGTATCTGGAATGGATCTTTGGAAAGAGGAATCCTTTCTCCAGTACTAATGTTGGGCCCCTGATAAAATACAGCTGTGAGCTCTGCCTTTAGACTCCTATTGTCATATTTTGCAATGCCATATTAGAGTATGGCCTTCATCTGGCAAAGGACTTGAAGTTATGCACGTGCTTAAGCATGTGAGTATCGCCATTGAAGTCAAGAACTTTGCTGCACTGGAGCCCATGAGGAAACATCAGAGAGCAGTGGGAACCCATAAACTGGACTGTCTCACTACCCCAAAACATGGAAAAGATATTTTCAGTGAACAGAAAAGTTATACCAAATAGAAAGGAGATCAGCTTCTTTCATGTTTCCTGGGCTTAGATTCTATCATTTGAGGCATCACCATTGCTGAATACTTCCTTTTCCCATCCGTATGATATTTCCAAAAACAGTTTTACAGGCTTGGGATATGAAAATACAGATAAGCCTCAAGTATTAATCTCCAAACTTTCAGAAGTTCACCAGTCACCAGTATTATACATTCTGTGTTAATATTTAACAGTGTCAGCTAATGTAATGTAATCCAGTTAATATAAGAAATGTTCCATTAATCCTGTCACTGTGCAGTGCATGTGGGGGGTGCAATTCAGGAAAAAGCAGGGAAAGTTGGCGTTCTGGGACACTGAAAGAAGAGCTGGCAGATGAAACCAAGGAAAAGATGAAGAGACAAACGTAATGTTATAGAAAGACACCCTCCTCTCCACACACAAAGTACATTATTAAAAGTAACTACACACTTTCCCTTAAACATGCCTCATAACAATGGTATTTTTGGGCGTAAACAAGGGGTAATTTTTCATTATATATTTGCTAATCATTGCCAGGTTCACACTTATATTTAGGTGTTATGTTTCCAAATTTGTAGTCCAGCCCAGTCCCCTGCAGCAAGAAAAAAATAATTGTGGAATTTACATATTGTGTTTATGAATTAGGGTAGCCATCTTAGAAATGCTCAGGGGAGCTAGAAGTCATGAACAAACATACACACACACACTCGAGTGATGTAAGAATTGTAATCTAACATATCTGTTCTCCCCTCTTATATTGTTCTGCTTTCCATTAAGACATCTTTTTAAGCAACATGTGAAAGCAAAGATAGAATCTGACAGAATTTCAACAGGTTACATGCATTCATACAACACTGTCTATATTGCTCCTTAATTAGCAACCAAAATGCAATGAACAGATTGTATAATATACCACACCAGTCTGGTTCCTGCACTTTCTATTTCTGCACATACAGTGTGTTTAAAGGACCCCTTCCAAGCAGGACTTTTCTCTTCCCATCATCCCTGAAACATCCATGGCCACATATGTCCAAGCCTGTAGTAGCTGGCATTACCAAGCAGAGGAAAAGCTATTTTAATCTACTATTTAACATGTATTTTTTCTCTACCTGGGATATGTAACCAAACTGCTGTTAGCAAAAATGCCTTAGTCATTAACTGAAAGTACCTTTTTTAAAAGCATTCCATTACTCCCCCACTGGGAAATTTCTGATTTTATTACAAACTCACAAAATGCTATTAGTAGTACCTGAGTGCTTAAATCCTAGTGGACAAAAGATTTCTATTTTCCATAGATTCTTTTTCTTGCAGCTTCTCCCTTCTGTGAGAGTGAACAAAAGAGTAAAAACAAAACCAAAAATCAAAGGTCAATATATTGAGAGTAAGCCTCACTTAGTTCTTAGCCCTGAAGTCAATGTCAAAAAAACAACCACTCTATTCACTATACTGCACTCAATTCATTATACTTCCCTCATATGCACACACAATAAAAGGACTGGAATCATAGCAAATATTCTTGAAAGGTAGATAACAACATGTAATAAAACCATATACAATTTTTCCCTGGTTAGAAGATAAGGGTAAAATCCAGCAGTCTTCTTTAGTTACCTAGGCAAAACTATTGAAGTTAGCAGGATGAGGGTTTGACTTAAGCTATATTATACTGTATCGTGTTTGTAAGTCAAGAAGTTGAGAATTCATATTCCAGTGAATGTCTTTTCAGTATATGACAATACCTTTAAAAATATTTAAAAAAAAATAAAAAAGGGTGAACCTGTTAAAAAAAAAGTCAAAATAGGCAAGAATTTCAAAACAGAAATCAAATGAAATCCTGTTTAGGGTTAGATCAGTTCAGATTAAGTAACTCTCTCCCACTCCCTAATCCTCAACAACCACCCAACAGCAACCATGGAACAAGGCAAATGCCAATCATCACCCTGACTACTTTTATTATGCTGAATCCTTTCACTCCCCGTGTATCTGCTGTTGAACATTCCATTGTACACAGTTTGGGACAGGGACTGTCTCTTCCTACACACATGTACAGTGCCTAGCAGAATTTGTTGCTACTTGGAGTATACTGAGTAGAACTGAAGAAAGAGAGTCAGGTTTTAGGGAGACCCAGTTTGGTGCTGCACCATAGGCTCAGGAATGCAAGCTAGGGTGAGCTGCTTGCACAAAAACTCTGGTGCATCAGCCTGCAATATTGCCAATCACAAGCATTCAAAAAGTCAGGTCCCCCAAAAGTCATGATTGGCTTTAAAAAAAACATGATTTTTAAAATTTAAAAATAATAAATATTGGATTTGTTTTATTTGCCATCTGGTTTTTGAGCCCTTAGGATGCACTTGTATCACATTTTCCAGCTTTGCTGCTCAATGAAGGCTAAAACTTGCTTTGTTATAAATGAAAGCTGATATTCTTTGGAAATAAAATAAGTTCAGGAGCTGGTCTTTAAGAAAAAGACCAAATGTCCCAAGATTTATGCTAAGACTGTGCATGAGCATGTACATGGGCCATTCAGCTTATTTAGTAAAGATTTCTTTCCTACAATCCTGCTTGCTGCATCACATTTTACTAATGAAATACTACTGTAATAGTTAGAATAATAAATAATCATAGTCCTCAAAGAGCTACGGTGCTGCTACATCAGAGTTTGCTTCTCCATCCATGACTAACTGAAACAGCTGTATGCCTCTGGGACAATGCTTCTCACAGAGTTCATCTACACTGCAATTAAACACCTGTGGCTAGGTCAATTGACTCCATTTAGTTGGGGTTGGTCCTGCTTTGAGCAGGGGGTTGAACTAGATGACCTCCTGAGGTCTCTTCCAACTCTAATCTTCGATGATTCTATGACTTGAGCTTGCAGGGCTTGGGCTGTGGGGTTGTAAAATTGCTGTGTAGATGTTTGGGCTCAGGCTGGAGCTTGAGCCTGGGACCTCATGAGGGGGAAGGGTCCTAGAACCTGGGCTCCAGCTTGAGCCCAAATGTCTACATGGCAATTTTTAGTCCCTAAGCCAAGTCAGCTGACTTGGGCCAGCCCTGGCTATGCTGTGGGTCTTTTATTCCAGTGTAGACATACTGTGGCCAGGATAAAGCTTGTGAGACTGGGCATAAGTCAGGTACCTAGAGGTGCAAGTATTCATATTTGTGCATTCAATTTATGTTGTGGGTGGAAGTTTACACCTATATCAATGACTTCCCCATTTAAAATATTTATCCAAATACAGCCTCAATTTGTGGACTCAACTTCAGAATGATTTAGTGGAGGAAATAACACATTTAACCAAGTCTGATCATTTTCACTGTTTGCCAAAGCTTTCCTGCAATAACCAATGATAAGAAAATGCACAGAGACACACAGGGCCAGCCACCCAGGGCACCATGGTTGGCGGGGCGCCATGGTCAACCTCGCCCCCCCCCCCCCCCGCAACACACACAGCTAGCCCAATGCCCCTTTAGCCCTGAGTGCTGGGCCCGGAGTTGGGAAAGGTCAGGGCTGGTGGTCCCCCAGCTTGGAGCTCCTACTGTGTGCCGGGCTCCAGCTGCTAGTCTCAGCCAGGATGAGGACGGACAGGACTTCCTCTTCCCCTGCACAGACTTCTACTGGGGCCGATTCAGACCCACCTCCAGGAACCACCCCTGGCTGCAGAAAGCTCTGACCCCTCCCATCTTGCCCCAATTGCTCCCCAGCCATGGGGGGATGTGTCACTGTACCAGGAACTTCTGCCCTGTCGACCCATGCATCCGGACTCAAAGAAAGGGTCTCAAAATACAAGTTCACCCAGGGCACCATTTTCCCTAAGGCCTTCCCTGCCACACAGAGACAACAAACAAAAAAATAGTAGGTAAGACATCAACAACTTGAAAGAGGTAAAGAATCAGCTATGAGAGCAACAATGGATAATGCTGTGCAAATCTCATTTGTTGTATTATATGCTTATAAACTAAGGTGACAGGCACCCTATAAATTCCTTAAGTAAGAGGTAAGTTATACATTAGTGAGTCCAAAGATAGAGTTCTAAAATACAGAGATTTCAACAAATAAGATCTCCTGACAGAATCTGTTTAAAAGGATCTCTGCATATCATTGTCGAGGGATAAGGCTTCTTTGTATTGGCATTTTAAGTAATGCACTGTATAGACCCCAATGAATCCTCCAGGATGTCAATTTAATTAACACACAAAAGGCATTAAACCTATACACAATCAAAACATTAGCAACTGAGCTGTATTTGACATGATGGTATTATATGTTTCATAATTTCTTGGGCACCGATATAGAACAGGGTTTGTGATTTGACAGATATATATCTATTATTAGATAACAGTGTTATTACATTACACAGCATATATGCAAACTTTTACAAATCAGATGAGGACCACTCTATCTCTGACAAAGGTAACTAAACTTTCAAGCAACATTTTATATCAGGATTGGGCAAATTAACATGAGATTCAGAAAAAAATAAGAAATGAGGAAGATAATTCCATCAGTACAAGGCATTGTCATCAAATAAAGCACTTTTGAGCACAAAAACCCTTAGAGAATGTTGCTTAGGCTGAAAAATATTACACCGCCAAATGCAAACATTATAGGATTTTCGTTCATGGACTGTATTTACATTAGAAAAGAAGGAATTAAATAATTTCTGGCCCAGTTCTTCACTTTAAAGTAAACCATACTGTAAGCCTTTTTTACTAGTCATTTTGACATACTACTAAGTTAAGTGTCATTATACGTTAAAAGCTGGTAGCCTTCCTTACAATCCAACTCTTTTAGACAAGTACAAAGAATTAAAAGGAATTGGGAAGTAACCTTGTTAAATTAAGGGGTTCTAAACAATATAAGGAAGGGCTGAGTTTCCAGAAGCTATTACAGCTTCCCAGGATGACAGAGTATTCTTGCAGGTACTGTGGGGAAGGACAAGTCCTGGCTGTCCTGCCTCTTGACAGAGGAAATAAATCACCCTGCACACTTGAGGATACCTTTGCAGGCTGCACGCTGGGAACTTCATTACACAAGCTGTGCCACATATTACTATGCATATTGCCACTCATTGGACATAGTCTCAGATCCATAGCCTATTTCTGTCATAGTCTTACGGGGAAGGAATCTGTTTTCTGCTTAGACAGATACAGGCTTGGAAAGAAATGGGGAAGGAAAAGACATTGAGCAGCCAGGAGTTCTCACTCTGTATAAAAAGATCCCCTTGACTAATGATATGTCTAATCCACACTAACCCTGCCTCATGGTGCATGAAATACAGTCATATTGTCATGGTTTTCATATCCCCTTTGATCGTAATGCAATTGTTGTCAAAGTGAACAGTTTCTCACAGGAATCCCAGCTTCATTAGGAAGATAGAAAGTCCTGCCTCACAGAAGTCTTTCTAGTGTGTTTTTGTTTTCGGGTTGTTATTAGTTTATAGTGCAGCTGCATGCCTGTCAATAACTACATTAAAAATGTTAAAATAAATTTGCAAGTGAATTCATTGGTGTTGTTTTTGCTTAGAAGACACAATTCTAATCTAAGCTAATTTGGATGCATTAAGCCAAAAAAGGGTGCTATAAATGGTGAAAGTTACACTGCCTTACTCCAATGTGCAAGAATAAACTGGTGTAATTTAAACATTGAGAGGGCAGAAAGGCAAGGTAATAGCAGGGAAATCAACCAACAGGAGAATAAGGGGGCAGGGGCCTGCTTTATCATATATGTCTTTACACCTTCCTCTTAGTTGCTTCTCCTTGCTACAACCCCTTCTGCTTCTAAGCTAAAGCTATAGCTGACCTCACTAACATGCAGTTTACACAACTTGTTCACTGTCCACTGATTTTGGTCCATTGTGTTAATGAAAAGCTCTGTAAATGAGTGTCTCATAATCTACTGGCTGGAAGCACAGGAGTTGCTATAGTGTCATTTTTGAAGTCACAACATAAAGTTAATGAACCAGATGAGACAAAATTAATGAAGACAACCATTAGCAAGCATCCTGTAGACTGAACACACATTAGAGGTGAGATTTCCATAGCTCAGAATTTGTTTGTGGGGGGCGGGCAGGGCTGGAGAGATACATGGTGATGAAAACATTCCATTTAGGTTCAACAGTAAAAAAACCAAAAACCATTCCTACTAAAAAAGCCTCCTCCCCCATTATCTGAATTTAGGTTATCCTGGTGATCACTAATAAGTACTCTCCCTCCTAGCTGAACTCCCATTTGGCTATACAAAGTCCTCACTCCCCATTTCATTTGGATAACCAGGATTCTACCATCCACAGAAATGAGTGTAATATTCTGGTCACTTTATGTGACAGCCTAACCATTGTCAAGGAATTGGATTATAAATGCTTACTTGGCAAAGTCATTCTGTAGGTTAATCTGAAATATGTATAGGTTTTCAGTAAATGAGGAAAACAACTCAGAAATACCATGGATAGTGTAATGGGTTTCTTCCCCTATCAGCAGGGTACAGGGGGGTATGGTTGGGAAGAGTTCTTGATGATGCTACTGATAAGCAGCTCGGGAGAAAAAGGTAATGCTGTGTGAGGGCTCTGACTGGAGTAAAGGATTTGGACACATTAAAATGATAGGCAGTCAGTTCCAAATGAGGGAGGGATGACTGCATTAATAACAAAAAACAAGAAGTCAAGTAAAATTACTTAAAAGGTAACATGAATACAAGTTTGATTCAGGACTCATGCACCTTTGTAATCAGACTGTAAGAGACTGACATGTTATGAACTGTAAAAGTTCATTTCTACAGGGCATTGACAGCATTATAAAGTCTTTTTTTATTACCTAGTCTCCAGTGACTACTGGCATACTACCACTACATACTCACATCTTACTCCATTCCCAGCCTGAATTTAATAGGCCAGCATCATATTGCATATTGCGTACAGGATTTTTTTAAGTTTTCAGAATTAGTAACCTTATAATCTGTTTGGGTATAAGAATTATTTGCTTGTTTCCTGGGATATGACTAGCACTGTGTGTCATAAGCCCCACAAGTTAATGGTGATTCTCTAACTTTTGTGGGTGGGCATGCAATTTTGGAATAGGCGCCCAGCTGCCATCATGACAATCCCCCTAACCAAAGTGTGTAACATAGCAACAAGCATGTAGTCTTTGAAGGCCTCAGATTTATTGCTTATGGTATCTGCTAAACTGGAAGTTAAATAAATCAGTCTCTGCTACACTTTTTTTCTTATTGGTATCAGAAGATGACTGTTCTTCAAACCGTGCAGAGATGCGCCTTGTACATATTCCACCAATTCATTTCTGTCTCTGGATTGTGTGGACAACAGTTTGCTTATGGATAAGCAGGGGTGGCTCCAGGCACCAGCACGCCAAGCATGTGCCTGAGGCAGAATGCCACAGGGGGCACTCTGCCGGTCGCTGCGAGGGCAGCAGGCAGGTTGCCTTCGGCGGCATGCCTGCGGAGGGTCCGCTGGTCCCGCGGCTTCGGCAAACCTCCCGCAGGCATGCCGCCGAATCCGCAGGACCGGGGACCTCCCGCAGGCAAGCCACTGAAGGCAGCCTGCCTGCCGGGCTTAGGGCGGCAAAATACCTAGAGTCGCCCCTGTGGATAAGTAAAGAAAATATAAGAAAAGATACTATTCTTTCAACCAGTAGATATTACGACAATTTTAAGGAAAGGTGGATCCCACTGCTGTTATATTAGGATCAACTATAGGCACCAGAGGTTCAGAATAGGTTATAACTAGGCAGGGAGAAGGGAGAAATATGAAGTTTATATCTGTTATATTGTATTGCTGTATGTTCCATGTATATAAGAAGTAAAGGACCTTCATCCACAAAGTTTGGTGACACACCCATCTATCTGACCCAGAATAAACCTGCATTGGAGCTTGTGAATTAGCATCTGTAAGAAAAAATTGGTTGGTAAGACATATCTACCCACTCTGTAATTACTTGACTTACATGTAAACGCCCATTAGCTCATTCTAATGCGATTTTGTGCATATACCAACAAATGCAGTGAATTTATTAAACCGGACCTATTAGGTAGTGTACATACAGTATGCTTTCATGCATATGTCTATTGTATGTTTGCTAAAAGACAATAACACAACAAAAAGAAAAGGAGATATAGACATAAAGACATGACTGTGTAAAAGCTTCCAGAGCTATGTAAAAAGGAGGACACAAACTAGTAAAGGCAAAGTGTCCTCCATCAAGTTATCAGTCATCAGTGAATCATGATGTGTTATCATAAAAATATGATTCATTGTGATTTTGGGTGGTGATCTCTCATGACTCAGCCATGAAATTACTACTACTACGGTAACAGTTGCTCATGAGCACTGAATGAGAGAGTGGCAAACTGTGATGTGCCTTTCATGTAAAAAATCCTGTCAAGGCAGTTTAGGAAAAATGTCATACAACTTAAATGCAATATCTCTATTTACAAATCACTGCATGTTATAGTCAAAATATATGGATACCGGCACCATTTAAATTAGGAGTATATTTTCTTCTTGAAGCTTTGGGATTTGCTGTGTAACTCTTGTTTGGTAATGGCCATTATGTACATAAATCCACACTCCCCCTTGGTCAAGGATCCTTTGTTGGAATATAGAATGACATGATACATGTATTGAAACCGAATTTTACATTTCAGGAAAAATATTGAACCACAAAAATCTTGGTGCTCTAGTGTAGCTATACAGTAGAATAATGCTACAATCCTAATGGGTTTCTTCTAGCGCAGCATCCCTTTCATGGTGCCTTGCGGAAAACCGCAGAGCATTTTTTTCTTTAAGGAAACTATTGCTGCTATCAGTAACATTCTCTACACTTTGTAATAGCAATTATCTGCTCCAGTCCCCTGCTTACCTTAATTAATGTCTAATTTGTTAAAGAAAGAAGTGTCTTCAGCTTTACCATAAGGTAACAAACGAGGCAGCCATAAACTCTTGCTGAGGGAACAGCTTTGGGATTATTCATTAGTGCCATGAAGACAATGTATGAGGAAAGGTTGATCAAAGGTAACATTTAACTGTTGCAGATGACAGAGGTTTTTTCGTGTGACTGGCCTTTAAAAAAGACAATGTTTAGGCATATTATATATAGTATTATGCAAATACAATCATACACAATTCCATAAAATACTTTCTCTAATGAGGCATGACCACAATACATGACAATATAGTATGGTGTAAAGATGGAATCAATCTGAGATGACTTTCATAACTCACTTATGAGTAATATGGTTGAACCAAACCGATGCTGCAAAAATCTTTACGACACCAACACATATTTCTCAAAAAAGCTTTGATCACTCTTTAAAATTTTCTGCTCTTTTCAGAAATATTTCCAGTTTCAAAAGTTCCTTATTTTTGAGTACATGCAATCTCTTTTAAGATGGTAGAAACTTTAAAAAGAGAAGAAGCTTTCTGTGTTTATTATATCTCTTGGGATTTTTAACTGAGAGAGTGTTGATAGATATGCTCTTCAGGACTGGATCCCAAACCCAGTGAAGTAAATGGGAATCATTCAGACTCTGAGACATACAACTAGATCCTAAAAGAATTAAAGGCATGTACTGTAAATAGCCTGATTTTCAGAAGTAATAAGCAAGCTGAAGCTCCCATTAAAGTCACTGATTTCAATGGGTAGTTTCTGTGTCTTCATTTGTGTTTGTACAGTGCCTGCCACAATGGGACTCTGATTCTAACATATTTTATTGTAATGTCTGTACACACTGATTTGTATGTTTTTATAAATCTATTATACATACAGTGGATCCCATTACAATAGTTACAATTTTCCTTTACAAGTAGGTAACATACTTGGTATTTCCCATGTCTATTATACTGCATACCAGTATAATATTTGCTACTTTCAAAAGGCGCTATAAATACTTGAATTGTAGATATTGTATTTGGATATGTGTGTGTTATAGACAAGGCTGGAAGCACTGCCTAGTACGAAGGTTGCTTGACACTTCCCAAGAGATTTTAAGAGTAACAAGAAGGGTTTCTTCAGGTATGTTAGCAACAAGAAGGAAGTCAAGGAAAGTGTGGGCCCCTTACTGAATGAGGGAGGCAACCTAGTGACAGAGGATGTGGAAAAAGCTAATGTACTCAATGATTTTTTTGCCTCTGTCTTCACAAACAAGGTCAGCTCCCAGACTACTGCACTGGGCAGCACAGCATGAGGAGGTGACCAGCACTCTGTGGAGAAATAAATGGTTTGGGACTATTTAGAAAAGCGGGACAAGCACAAGTCCATGGGGCCAGATGCACTGCATCCGAGGGTGCTAAAGGAGTTGGCGGATGTGATTGCAGAGCCATTGGCCATTATCTTTGAAACCTCATGGCGAATGGGGGAGGTCCCGGATGACTGGAAAAAGGCTAATGTAGTGCCCATCTTTAAAAAAGGGAAGAAGGGGAACTACAGGCCAGTCAGCCTCACCTCAGTCCCTGGAAAAATCATGGAGCAGGTCCTCAAGGTATCAATTCTGAAGCACTTAGAGGAGAGGAAAGTGATCAGGAACAGTCAGCATGTATTCACCAAGGGCAAGTCATGCCTGACTAACCTAATTGCCTTCTATGAGGAGATAATTGGGTCTGTGGATGACGGGAAAGCAGTGGATTTGTTATTCCTTGACTTTAGCAAAGCTTTTGATAAAGCTTTGTCTAGTTGGCAGCTGGTTTCAAGCGGCGTGCTCCAAAGTGTGCCCTTGTTGCCAAGAAGGCTAATAGCATTTTGGGCTGTATAAGTAGGGGCATTGCCAGCAGATCGAGGGACGTGATCATTCCCCTCTATTCGACATTGGTGAGGCCTCATTTGGAGTACTGTGTCCAGTTTGGGGACCCACACTACAAGAAGGATGTGGAAAAAATAGAAAGAGTCCAGCAGAGGGCAACAAAAATGATTAGGAGTCTGGAGCACATGACTTATGAGGAGAGGCTGAGGGAACTGGGATTGTTTGGTCTGCAGAAGAGAAGAATGAGGGGGGATTTGATAGCTGCTTTCAACTACCTGAAAGGGGGTTCCAAAGAGGATGGATCTAGACTGTTCTCAGTGGTATCTGATGACAGAACAAGGAGTAATGGTCTCAAGTTGCAGTGGGGAAAGTTTAGGTTGGATATTAGGAAAAACTTTTTCACTCGGATAGTGGTGAAGCACTGGAATGGGTTACCTAGGGAGGTGGTGGAATCTCCTTCCTTAGAGGTTTTTAAGGTCAGGCTTGACAAAGCCCTGGTTGGGATGATTTAGTTGGGAATTGGTCCTACTTTGAGCAGGGGGTTGGACTAGATGACCTCCTGAGGTCCCTTCCAACCCTCATATTCTATGATTCTATGATCCTGTTTTAAGTTACTTGTAACTTTTCCAAACCTTAACTATCTGAGCTGAAATTTTCCATGGTAGCATCTACTTTAGGTTGAATTTTTTTTTGTGTGTGGGGGGGGAATTCAGCCATAATAGTTCAGCTGCTTCAGAGAATGAGGTTAGGGGAAGATGCTTTTTGTTCATCTTAAAAAAATGTAGGTGACTCCGATGCTTTGGAAAGCGATTTGAAATTTGGCAGAAGGGGTGGTGTGAGTGTAAATGATGTGCCTTTTGTCATCCCTAAAAAAATCTGTCAAAATATGGCCAGGTTTTAAGCCTTTGAAAAATTGCAGTTTGCACATGCTCAGTTGCTAGAGCCCTTCTCAGCAGATTCTGTCATTAGTCAGCGTGCTCCAGAGAAGGGCTCAGCAGGACTTCCCCTGCAATTGGTGCTCCAGGTTGCTGCAGCCCAGGCAGAGCAGGGCATTGGAACTGAGAGCAGGGACCCTGTCTCTTCTCTATATTCTCAAAGTTAACCTACACCAGGGGTTCTCAGACTTTTGAACTGGTGACCCCTTTCACACAGCAAGCCTCTGAGTGCGACCCCCTCCTTATACATTAAAAATATGTTTGTATATATTTAATACCATTATAAATGCTGGAGGCAAAGCAGAGTTTGGGGTGGAGGCTGACAGCTCGCACCCCCACCCCCCATGTAATAACCTCACGACCCCCTGAGAGATCCCGACCCCCAGTTTGAGAACCCCTGATCTACACAGCAATCTGGCCTGGGTCAGCTGGCTCAGGCTTGCCAGACACGGGCTGCAGGGCTGTAAAATTACAGTGTAGATGTTTGGGCTCAGGCTGGAGTCTGAGCTCTGGAACCCCATGAGGAGGGAGGGTCTCAGAGCTCAGGCTCCAGCCCAAGCCTGAATTTCCACACAGCAGGTTTTAGACCCACAGCCCCAAGCCCCATGAGTCAGGTGACCCAGGCCAGCCGCATCTGTGCCATGAGACTTTTATTCCAGTGTAGACATACCATCAGTGCCTACCCCCTCCACCCCAAGGCCCAGATAGCATGGAGCAGGAAGCTGCCTGATTCAGATGTGGGTGGGGGGAGATCTATACTGGAGTGGGGAGAGTAGCCTGCGCAAAGAACGGAGGATTGTGATGGCTGGCAGTAGAGGGGCAGAAGGAGGGAAGGAGAGAGACTGGGATTGGTTGGACAAAGACTGGGAGCCAGGGAGAAGACTGGGAATGGAAGCCAGTAGGTGGGTGGGGACAGTTATACTGGATGAGGAGCTGGTGGAGGGGACAATCTAGGATTGACTGGACAAGGAGACTGGGACTGGGAGACAGGGAGGGAAATGGGAATGAGGGGGATTGGGAGCCACTGGAGGAGGAAACTGAGATTGAATGAGGAGTTGGGGTGGGGGACTAGGAAACAATGGGGCAGGGGAAAGGGAGCCAGATCTGACAAGTAGCTGAAGTGTGGGGTGATAACTAGGCAAAGAGATTGGGACAAGGAGCCTGGGTACAGCAACAAAGAGCCTGGGAGAAAGAATGACTCCCGGAGGCCAGTAGAGGAAAGACAGATCAGCCAAGGAGGGAGGGAACTAGGACTAGATGAGGAATGAGGTTCCTGAACTGCAATGGGATTCAGGAACTGCAGTGAGTTCTTAACCCACAGTATGGTCCTGAACTGATTATTATGTAGGATATTTATTCCTGATACTGTGTGGATAGTTGTACTATTTTCATGATAATGAAGTGTGCTGATGATACAATATTGGGAGGCATCATCAATACAGAGGAGGATTAAAATATTATACAGAAAGATCTGGGCAACTTTGGAGATTGGAGCAATGGAAATGGGACAAAATGGAGTAGGACAAAGTTCAAGGACATGTACTTAAGGTCTAATAATAATTTCTGCTACAAGCTAAAGTGCTTCCTTTGTCCTGACACCTTTTTCCTCACAGCAAGGCTTGCTCTGGAGTTGGTCTGAAGAGAAGCTATGTTTCTCCAGCTACAAGTATCAGGGAGGCAGTTCTCCTCCCCCTGAGGATTAACAGTAGTGCAAACCAAAAGGGAAACATTTAACAGTCCTACAGCCCACAAACAGTCCAGGTTCACCCCACTCTCCTTGTAAGGCAACCAGGTCAGTAGTATCTGAGCTAGGACTGGCTTTCTAACCCATTGGTAATCTGAGGGGCTAAATAAAGGTAAAGAAGCTCATCCAGAGGGTTCAGATGGTGGTGTATCTTCAGTAACTCTCCTACCCAGCCATCCTTGCCTTGTGTGCTCAGGGAGCTTTGGCTTTGCTTCCATGTCCTACCTCTCACTGTGCTTGTATCCTCACTTCTAAAGGAGCCACCCTTCTCCAGGTGCAGCAGGCCTCATAGATGTGTTGGGGGGGGGGAGCTGATTGTACCCAGAGGAGTTCATTAACCCCTTCCTGACTGGGGTGAGACAAGTCCCCACAACAGGGGAGGAGAAAGACTGGGGTACGTGGATTGTTCACAAGATGACAATAAACCACCAATATGATGTGGCTGTGAAAGAGGTAGATGTGGCCCTAGGATGTATTCGTTAAGGCCTTTGCAGCAGAGATTAAGAAGTATTAATGCCACTGTACAAGACCTCATTTTGAATACTGTGCACAATTCTAGTGATCCAAGTTCAAGAAAGATGAGTTCAAACTTGAACAGGTGCAAAGAAAACCTAATACGATGAACAGGGAAATGGAGGGCCTATCTGATGAGATGAGATGATATGCGAAGAGCATGGCTAGTTTAGCCTATCAAAAAGAAGGCTGAGAAGGAATCTGGTTACTCTCTATAAATACATCAGGACTGTAACACCAGAGTGGGTGACAAGATATTTAAGCTAAGAGACAATGATGGCACAAGAACAAATAGATATAAACTGGCCATGAACAAATTCAGACTGGAAATTAAAAGAAGGTTTCTAACCATCAGAGGGGTGTGGTTCTGGAACAACCTCCCAACAGGAGCTTTGGGGGCAAACAACTTAATTAGTTTTAAGATAGAACTGGACAAATTCATGAGTGGGATTGTATGACAAGGTTGTCTGTGATGGTGGGGGTAGGGTTCAGTAACCCTAATATCTGTGCGGGTTTAGGTCTTTTGTTCCTAAAAATTCATGCTTCAGAGCTTCAGTCTGTCATCAGGAGGGCTCAGTAAGGGATTCAACCTCCACCAACGTATTCTGATGTGGGTTGTTTTTTAAGCTCCTTACTCTGAAGCATCAGAGATGGCCATGGGACACCTGACAGGGTAGGTCAGTGATCTGACATGGCACCAAACATTCCATCTCTCACATGCTTAGTGGTTCTTGATCACATGCTCAGAATCGAACTGATCACCATAAATGGGATCAGGAAGGAATTTTCCCTGTCAGATAATCAATCTCACTTAATGAATTCACTGCCTTTGCAGGGGCCTTCAGCATTGGCAGTCATAGAATCATAGAAGTTTAGGGTTGGAAGAGACCTCAGGAGGTCATCTAGTCCAACCCCCTGCTAAAAATGGGACCAACACCAGCTAAATCATCCCAGCAGGGGCTTTCTCAAGCCAGGCCTTAAAAACATCTAAGGATGGAGATTCCACCACTTCCCTATGTAACCCATTCCAGTGCTTCATCACCCTCCTAGTGAAATAGTATCCCCTAATATCCAACCTAGACCTCCCCCACTGCAACTTGAGACCATTGCTCCTTGTTCTCTCATCTGCCATCACTGAGAACAGCTGAGCTCCATCTTATTTGGAACCCCCCCCCTCAGGTAGCTGAAGGCTGCTATCAAATCCCCCCTCATTCTTCTCTTCTGCAGACTAAACAAGCCCAGTTCCCTCAGCCTCTCCTCATAAGTCATGTGACCCAGCTCCCTGATAATTTTTGTTGCCCTCTACTGGACTCTCTCCAATTTGTCCACATCCCTTCTAAAGTGGGGGGCCCAAAACTCGATGCAATACTCCAGATGTGGCCTCACCAGTGCCGAATAGAGGGAAATAATCACTTCCCTTGATCTGCTGGCAATGCTCCTACTAATGTAGCCCAATATGCTATTAGCCTTCTTGGCAACAAGGGCACACTGCTGACTCATATCCAGCTTCTCATCCACTGTAATCCCCAGGTCCTTTTCTGCATAACTGCTGCTTAGCCAGTCGGCCCCAGCCTGTAGCGTTGCATGGGATTCTTCTGTCCTAACTGCACTTGTCCTTGTTGAACCTCATCAGATTTCTTTTGGCCCAATCCTCCAATTTGTCTAGGTCACTCTGGACCCTATCCCTACCCTCCAGTTTATTTACCTCTCCCCCCATCTTAGTGTCATCCATGAACTTGCTGAGGGTGCAATCTATCCCATCATCCAGATCATTAATAAAGATGTTGAACAAAACCAGCCTCAGGACTGATCCCTGGGGCACTCCTCTTGATACCGGCTGCCAACATTACTTGATCCCTCCTATCCTCTTGCCTGTGGCACATAGTAATTTAATCTCCTGTGGGATGCAATACTTTGGTTTAATTTCAGTAGTTGAGTTTAGTGCGGGGGTGCTGGGATTCTGTGGTATATAGGTGGTCTCTTCTGGCCTTAAAAAAAATCAGTGACAACCTAATAATTCATTTAGTCCAGTAGTACCTTACTATTACCACATAGTGCATTGATCTAATAGCTATGAATTATATATGGCTCTGAAAAAAACTAGAGTGGTATCTTTCAACACATTGCTCCAAGAGCTCTTTTCTTTTCCATTACGCTTACAAGGTGTTCATCTACTCTCATTTTCAACCTTAAGTACCTCTCATACTTTCCCAAAGGCTCAGCATGTTCGCTTGAGACAAAAATGGGAATCAAATGAATTGACACCTTTACAACAACTATATTTAAAACACTGCACTCAGACTTGGGCTCCTATAATCCTATAAATTATTCTGCAGATGTGTCATTGTAGGCTGTGATCTGGTGAGATCTTACAAGCTAAACAGTAGAGCTGATTGACAAATTTCTGATGGTACATTTTGCTGTTGCAAAATGATGATTCAGGGACATCAAAATGGTTCATGGGAACATATCAGTTTCATATGAATTTTTAACCAAAACTGATCAAAATGTTTCATTTCAATAAGATTGAAGCACTTAGTTTTCACTAAATCTTTTATATTAGAATATAAACATTGGGAAGTTGAAATGATAAAATCAACATGAAGCACTTGGACCTTATTGAAATGAAACTTTTTACTAGTTATTTTGATATTTCCAAAATGAAATTTTCCAATAATTTCATTTCAGGGGAAATTCAAAATTTTTTAGTTTATCATTCCAGTTCAGAGTACTATCCTCAGCCATGATGTTCTCTGCTCAGTGATAATCCTTAGGGGGAGCCCTCCTGAGTCATACAGGTTTGGGGATTAAATTCCAAGTTCCTAGGGTAATCAAACAAAGCTGGACTTTTTCATGAAAAAGGGGGGGGGGAAATATGCTGATTAGAATCCAGGACAGGGAGTTGGAGAAATAAAAACTGTCCTCTTTGTATCATTTGAGGTTTAAAGAGTGTTGATCTTCTCTAAGGAAATAGGCTGGTTATGTTAGTTGCACCAAAAAGAAACCTGACACACCCCACACATACCCCAGGTCGGGTGAGATCCATGCACAGAGGGCCCATTCCATTCAGGCCTGTAAATGAGTTCACTCACCACTAGGTGCTCCATCACGGCCAGGCATGGTATAGCTGCACGAGGGCCCTGTGCTAACAGTCACTCAGGTGGTTCATCTTCCGTGACTTGGTCCTCCAGGCCCCTTGCAGGGACTCAATTTGGAAATTGTGAATATCCTAAAAATCTAACAAACAAAAATCCTTTCCTCTCTCTGGGGCTCTTCCTCAGACTAGCTTCAGCTCAGCCTACTGCCCCTTTGCTGGAGTCAATAAGCCTTAGGGTGGGTTTGTATGCCCCTTTCTTAGGGCCCAAAAAGGAAATCCAGTCCTCCGCTCTACTCGGGGTTTCAGCCCAAGCCCCTGTACTGAATAGCTTGGTCTGCTCCTTTACCTGTGCTGCAGTTATCCTGGGTAACTTCCTACCTTGAAGCTTCTTGCTTCCCCTGTGGGTCTCTCAATCTCTTCTCTGGTTAGTCAGCGTCTCTCCCAGGTCTCCCTGCCTGGAGAGCTTTCCTTCTGACTCTGTTTCCTACCTGGCACTCTTTCTCTAGTTCTTTCTCCCTCTGGGCTTTATCATTACTTAAGCCTGGCTCTCCCTCTTTATTACAGCCACCTTCTGGTCTTTATGAAGAATTGCTTAATTCTCCCCAGGTGGGGGTCATTCTATAATTAGGTTGTTTTAGTCTCAGCATCTCCCACCCCAGGGGGAAGGCCCCTTGCTACAAGGACCTTGGGGACAGAATCAGGCCTTTACTCTTAAATCCAACCAAAGGAAAAAACAAGACAACAACAAAAGGCAATAATTAAATATGTCCGACTTTGAAGGTAGAATGCATAATTTAAAGATGAAAATTTTACAATGTAACAATATTTCCAACAAATATACCATCACTTTTTCATACATTAATTCCTGGTCCATCAATATGATCCATAAATGTCTTCCATATATTTTCAAATAGATTTCTCCTGTCCTGTATTTTATAAACCACTCCCTCTCAAGAGATGCAGCCTGAGTAAAACTAGCCTCTCTTTGTGGAGCACATCCAAGTCTTTTATCAGAGACCGTGGGCCAGTTCTTCCACAGGTGTAAGACAACATTGCTCCAATAAAGCTAAATTGATTTACACAAGTTGAGGATCTGACTAAAGCTGTGATCTCCCCCATTGCTGGCACTTGTATATCTATCTTTCTCCTAAGAAAATAAAAATTAGCTCAATCTCTGTCAATAGGGGACTCCAAAATACCTCTAAGTGATGTCCAGACAGGGATGTAAAACTATATTTGGCTTGTTTAGAGAAATTTCCATCTACTTTTTCCCCATTACTCTTCTCTTTTTTGTAAAACCTGGAAATATAAAAATCTTTAAAGAATCAGGGTAGTTTGTTCTGATTTGCCCCCAAAATAATATGGACCAGGGGAAATCAAGCTATTCATGCATTTGTAGGAGTTATATATAATCCATTCTCATACCTCAGAGTTGACTAGTAATGGCTCAAACTGTAAGTAAACCTAGTATTTTTAAAAATGAATTGTTGATGATTCATTCTATGTGCATGCAGTAATGACACAATATGATGTAGCAAAGGCACAACCTCTCTCGGGGAATCATTGCAACCAGGCATCAAAGTTAATGATACCAAACAAAATTGTTGCTTTCATTCTCAAGCTAATCTGCTTGTTTTTTGCTCAGATCCCTTGTTTTTAGAATTATTCATGAGGGGAATGGAAAGGATCACAATAAGTGAATGGTTTTGCTACTGTTTGCAAGGCAGTTGGAAATGTAAAGCACATCAGTGGCAGCAAATCACAAATTTGGTACATCTACTAACTTGAAAAGTAGCAGTTAGATAGTTTACAATAGTCTAAGTCATCCTATTTGCATCACCAACACATCACGACCCCTTTTATCCTGAAATTGTTCTTGCTCAAGCATCCTACACAAATGAAAGTGTTGAAATACAATAGATATAATAAATATATTCTTCCCACCAATATTTGACCTTCCTTGTGTTTAATTAATATTTTTCCATATTCTTTTCATAATAACAGTAATTTTGAATATGATGTCTCTCTTCTGACTGCTAAGGTCTGCTAGTAGATACATCCATTTCATTTTTCACCTAAGTAATTAGGAATGTTCCCATTTTCTTCCCTAATAATATTACTATCTTTACAGATTTAGTCAGTTCCAGTGGAGGCTGCTATGACTCATCACATAATTAAACAGGAGGTAGCCCAACCTTTAGTGTGAGTTAATAATTAGAGGCTGCTATTACCAAGAAAGTGAGTACACATACACACATGTACACAATTTTTAACATTATAAATGAAGGAAACTCCATGGCCCTGATTTTCCACTGCCTTGAGCAGTCATTTGCACTTGTGCAAAGTGAATGCAAGGTAGATGTAAAGAAAACCACTACTAAATCAGAGTGGTAACATTTTCCATCTGCTTTTTGTACATTTCACATAGGTAAATGGCTGTATAAGGGAGCAGAGAATCAGGAAAAAATGAGGGGTCATTATGCATTTACACTGATTGGTATGCTTACTTTTGGCAGCAACTTTCCAATTTTCCCAGAGACCGCTGCTTTTATAGACTTCTGAAGTAGCTTGTAACATTTGTATAATGCCTTGCATCCATACTCAGGAGCTCTCACACAGTGTAATGGTGACTGAAACATCAGCAGGTCTTTAGCTCAAGTCCAGATGAATCCATGCAATCTACAATGGTTTCTCGTCAATATGGACAAGAAGCCATAAACAGTGCAGCTGCGTCAGGCCTGCCATTTGACTGTAATTCTACCCTACAATGTCGACTCTAATATTTACACAAGATCTCTGCTCCCAGCAATAGAGGATAGGTAGGCACAACGCTACAGATATTTTAGAAGTCCTAGAATGCTTTGATTCAAAAATGGTGGTAAAGTATTCTATGTGGATGCGCCAAAACAATTCCATCAAGCTAGAGATGGCCCAACCTCCTGTTCAAACCCACATTTCTCTGTGGATGGACTAAACCATTGCAAAGGAGAGTGCTGCAAGCAACTATTATGTGTAATCAATGTCCCTGTGTGACCTGGTGCCCAGGGGAGCCAGCCGAGGTCACTCAATTAGGGTGAACTGCAAAGAATGGGGCAGACAACCCCAAAGCTGGTGGAAATTTTAATACTTAGATTTACCAAGCCAGCACTAAACAGCTTCTGTTATATCTCACTAGTCACTCAGAAGTCCAAAACACAGTTCCCTTAAAGTAACCCTGCTTCAGGCCTCCACCTAGTTACCCAAGTCAGATATGATGAAGATTAATGAAAATCTTATTCACCATATAAAACAAAAAGGTTGTACCAATCCCAAAGGATCGGACACATTACCTCCCAGGTTAATGAATATTCCAGATCTTACCCAAATACAGCCAATTCTTATTAACTAAACTAACATTTATTAAAAAAGAAAAGAGAGAGAGTATGGTTAAAAGATCAATATACAAACAGACATGAGTTCAATTCTTGAGGTTCAGATGAGTAGCAGAGGTGGTGAGCTTTGTAGTTGCAAAGAGTTTGTTTAGAATTTAGCCCACAGGTTACAGTCCAATGTCCAATATCATATTCAGAGTGTTTCCAGCTGAACTGGGACCTCAGTCTTGCAACTTAAACTTCCCCGATGAAGCTTAAGCAGATCAAGATAAAAAGGATTGGGACCCAAGGATCTTATACACAATGTCAAGCCTTCTTTGACAAGTTGGGGAACAATAGGTAATAGGGCGACTTTGAAGTAGGTTCATCACTGGTACTTAGCTATACGAATTAACATAAGACAATTGCATGTTCCTCCACCATTCCCAGATGATTTGTTATATATTTCAAAGAGAAATGAATACAGCGATATCGTGTGTTTGCAATTCATCTAAATGCTAGGATTTTTTTCGATCTCTGAATTATCAGAATACAGCATAGACAGGGACTGTTGATTACATTGTTGACTATTACCCATATATATGTAAATACACAAAAACAGAAACATTATCTCCCCACATGTCTTTAAGGATTGAATTTGAGTAATATAACCTGCAGGATGTTTAACCCTTTCTGGCTATGTGTCACACCCTGCAACAATTCCCTGGCTTAGTTCAGGCATAGGGAATTCATTAGTGATACTGGGCTAAATCCTCAGCTAGTGTAAATCAAAGTAGCTCCACTGAGTTACTTGGAGTTCAGGGGAGTTCATCAATTTATGCCAGCTAAGGATCTGGCCTATTGCAGTTAGTATAAAAATATCCCAAATAAGTAGTACATACATGTGTACTTCAGAGATCATCTTCCCTTATGAATTGAAGTAGTAAATTTTTCTGTGAAATCTACCAATGGAATCACTATCCACCAGCATTATATCAGTCATTTTTTTTTGCATCTTGGCTTATATGGTAATTTAGATATCTGATCTTAATTACCAATAAGCTGTCATGTGTTAGCCGAAAGCCTACCTGGCAAAGCAGAAAGTGAAACATTGACAATGAGTACCCACCTGAGAGAAAGAGCTCTCTTTTAGGAATATAAATTTGGAAGAGAACAGGACTAATATTACAAAAGTCTTTGAAATTGACAGTTTTCTCACATAAGGAATCCTGTTTGCTATATGGATGCTGGTTCATAACACCCAAGCAACCTTTCAGCTGTGGCTTTTGTTATGATGGGAGGACAAGAGCATAGTACTTTGGCAACAGCAATGCAGAAAGTCCCACCTCCTCTTCCATATTCCTCAAGGGCCTCCTTTTACAGCTGAAAGGCTGTCCAATATTTTAAAACTAATGAGCTGACAATTCTAGCTTAGATGTAGCTGCAGAATTTGTTAGCCAACTGTGGATTGTGGATGCTGAGCTTTGGAGCAGAACATTGGAGACTGGCAGATATTAGTGAAATAGATTCTCCAATTCCTTGACTTTGACATTATATAGAAATTGGCTGTCCACCCAACAAATTTCCTAGAATCTTAGAGAGAATGTTAACTCTGAGATATACAAAGCAGGCTTTTTAGGAATCAGATGGGTCACACGCCAGTACAATGATGGAGACATTCATATCTATTAAAAGTGCTGCCAGTTTCTATTTTGGAGGGGCACAAGAAATCCAGTCTGGGATTTAATTGTTTGCTTGTCTTAAGGAAAATGTGTTAGTTGGTGAAATATTCGAAGTGAATAAAAAGCTGGAGGTGCAGGGCTCCCTACTCACACGACTATAATATTTTGTTATGTAACTAGTGCTCACACTTCACCTGTTGAAATTAGAGGTCCCTCAGAGAATAGTTCTATATGTCTTTTCCAACTAGCATCTGGCACCACAACTGACTTTTTGTTGTTAAAATTTTGTGCTCCAGAAATACACTGACATTTTAAAATGTTCCAACATGGAGAATATTGCTTTTTTCCTTTCATTTGTTTTCCTCTCTTCTTTGTCCCTCCGTTATCGACACTTATTAACTTCAAAAGTAGAAAGAAGTAGGTGAAGAAAGTGCAGTGCTGCGCAAGGGACAACTGACTTGCATTTGGGTATGTGCCCAAGTCAGTTCTCTTTCTGCCATGCTGCTCTGCAGAGGCAGTAAAATAATTACCATGAGTTTTCTCTGTATGAGGCGACATGTATTCATTAATTTCTGCTATGTGTAAAAGAACTGGTTTAGCAAAAAACAGGACTGGCTTCTCACATGCAGGTGTATGCTCATGACATTCAGGATTAGTAGCCAATGGGCAACTGGAAACCCATGTGATCTAATGCTGACAGAAGAAAGGACAAGAAACATTGTCTATGGTTTGCTACACCGCGGCTGCAACCGTAAACCAAATGTGATCTGTCTACTAGGCTTACTTTATAAAAATAAATCAACACTATGAGCCTCTAATTACTTCAAGGTAAATGGCAGCAGTAGCATTCTCGTTTATTTAAACTGAAACCATACTAACCTGATGACAATGGCATGCGGGGGGGCAGAGGAGGAGAGCAAGGCTGCTCTTGGTTCACAAAAATGAAAAATAAAATGATTGCACTGAAATAATTTTTAAAAATACTGCTCTTTGAGAAATATTGGGCTACAGGAGATTATGAAAAAAGCTACCTTCAAAAAATCTAACTTAGGACTCTTTTATTATTGCAATACTCCATAATGTGTCATGCTGGAATAATGTCATGTTTGAGAGTGGAATGCATTCAGATTCACTTTATGCCTCATTGCACCCTAAGTGTGATGCTATTTCAATACAATACCTATGTACTTTTAGGTCTTGTTGCTTTAGCATTTCTTATCTGCATGAAAACAAGCTACAAATTGGATGATTTTTTGTCTTCTTAGCTGATACTGGCTGTTGGCTAGCCCTACCACAGTCTGTACTGTAAGTATGTCTTTCTGGGTTATGAATACAATATGAGTTTCCAAAGAATGCAAATGATCAAAATGATAACTACCTTCTTTAATAATAATGTGTTCAATGCTCCTCTCCTAGGGAAGAGAGGCAGGACCTAAGGATACCTGCTGGGCAGCACAGAAAAGAGCTCTGTATCATGAGCTCTCCTTCCATCAATCCCATAGAAGACCCTATACTGTAAAATCATTGGATATGGGTTCTACAGGTCAAGGAACAATGGTCTGAAGAAATGGTAACTCTCCACAGCACTGTCCCTGAACTGAGATTAAATTATTAGATTAAACTCTAAAGATTTATAATCTGAGATTAAAAGGAAAAGCCCAAAATTATTTCAAGAACTAGAGGAAACTAGCCCTGGAGTGTCTGATGGAAAGCTAACACCCAATGTGAAATCATTGAATTGTCAGTGGACAGAAGAATTTTCTTCATTACACTCCAGAGTGAAAAATGAGATTAGCCAAATGGAGAAAGGAGCATTTCTTGAGTCAAAATCCCAAAACACTGGTTACCAAGCACACTTGTGGTTCCAAAATCAGACTGGAAGGTCAGAAACTGTGTGGATTCTTTGACAAACTTAATGAGTATATCTTCATATATCTCCATACACCTTAAGACCTTTTAGAAGATATAAAGATTCCGATAATTAGAAGCCCCCATCTATATTTTGGCAATAATTTGTTTCTGTCTCACATCCCTTCAGATCCCAAAACTTTCCTGCAGAGGTCGTAACTCTGAAGTGGTTAGATAAGTCCTCTGCCAAATGGCTAATATCCTGGTTATGGTGCATGGAACACCACAAAGCAAGGAAAGCATTTTTGCTGTTCTATAGATTGGAGAAGGCAGGTTTAATACTTACTGAAAGTGTGAGCTCTCAAAGGTGTGAATGAAGGTTCCAAGCCAAATTATTGGTAGGGCAAGAGTCAGAGAAGACCCAAATAAGTAAAAGCAAATCACCCAGATGACCAGACATACAGACACCAGTGAGATATGTTTGACTGTAGACATGCTGAACCATCTGGGCAAGTCCTACCTCACACTGGAGGGAAGTTAAAGCCTCAAGATTACCTAAGCAATCAGTATTCCCATTTAGTGACATGCAGAGAGATTGTAGTACTGCCTGATTTTTGTTCTGATTAGGCTAAATAAAACAATCAGAGTATCAGCTGATATGCCTTCTTAGGGACTAGAAGTTCAAACATTACAGAGTGACATCCTGTCTTAGTGATGCTCATTAGTATAGAATAGTGCTATCAACAAATTGAAAGTAGACTCTAACCAGTATATGGGCATACAAATGCTCTAACCAGTATACGGGCTTTCTATCTGGCATGAATTTCATGTGTAAACAGTTCAAGAGCCTCAAGTATTACATAGCTCACTCTTTTAGAATTGAAACACATAGATCAATCACCTGGATTACAAATGAGACCAATTTAGTTTCAATTCTCTGTTTACATCCCTGGGAAAAGCTAGGTTAGAGTAAATGCACAAAGCAGGCTCCTATTCCAGACCCCAAGCAAGCTGGAATTCCAGCAACTCCAGTTCAAAGCAGACTCTATAAAGTTGTGTAGGCACCACTCTTGAAACTCTTCTGATTACAGAAAAGTGCTGTTTTGAGGACCACAGTATGATACCTTCTGAGTTATGTCTTGCTTCACTACAAAGATCTCTAGAAAGTAGAGGCAATGTCTTAGACTTTAATGAAAATATATTGGATGATTTCAGGTGCTGTATCATCACTCTGTCCCCTTCAACAATGTATTTTGAACAAACAAGTCATCCCAAAATGGATGGACCAGGAGATCCTTGACAAGCTGCTTAAGGAGCATCAAGGCATTACATAGCAGAAAGGAAGTATTAGTTAGTTTAGTGACCTGGATTCAGCAAATAATTACACTAGTGAACTGAGAAATGTGATAGCTGTGTTCATATGAAAACCACTGCACCAGAATTATTTCTTCCACCAGGTCTGCCAGACAGATCATGGTAGAAAGTTGGCACAAATCTTTTCCAAATGGAATGTGCATCCCATCTTCTAGTAAACCTCTCCTTCTCTGAGATTGACTAGTAGCAAGGCTGTCTACTGTGGTTATGAAGAAGTTTAAATTCGAGTTTCCTTACTACAGGATACCAGTGCATAAATTTGCGGATAATTACAGATTCCCCTTTAACACATCAGTCCATAGTTCATACTAAAGTAATGGTAGAACATGCTGTTAAAACAGTGGAAAAATTGCTGATGAAATCCCTAGACTCTTGTCTGCAAATAAAAATGTTTAGCTCTTACACAACATAGCATAGTACTTACAACACACACCTCTCTTGCAAATGAACTCGCTCCCCCTTTACTGCTGCTGGGAAAAAACTGAAGCTAAGAGTAATGAAAAGTTTGGCACAGTGAATTACAATGTCCTGTTCTCCCAATCCTCTCAAGGAAGGGAAGTCCAGCAAAATCTGAATATACAAAAATCTGCAACTATGCAGGCATTTTGCATATTGGAGCTCCAAAAAGAAATCTATGTAGTGGAAGATACCCCAAAAATGAGATTATACAGGCGAATGCATATATACTAACTGTTTGTACAAAGGTGACTTTCATTGGATCAAGTGTCATGCTGATATAATTGATCAGGTGAACCTCCAGGAATGTCAGATCCCTACGAAGAGACTGAAACTGCAAAGGATATCTCACTTCTTAACTTGGATTAATCTAGCATGTCCTCCAGAAATGTCCTTAACGAGAATATGCAGCATGAGAGACATTCTCCAACATTCCTGAAGGGCAGCATAATAAAGAATCCTGGAATAGTTTGTTTAGTAGCTGGGTATTTTATGCTGGCAGAATAATCCTCTTACATATAGCTGAAGGTTTGGGCAGTAAAGCTCTAACTTGGACAACTAGATCTTTCTATAACCCATTATAAATGAGCTGCAATCACAGGAAATAAAACATGCACTTACCATTGCCCTGGTATCTTGGCTCTCTGCTTACACAATAGCTACATCACATTGATTAACCATATAACACAGCATTCACACGGCACAAGGCTTAATATTATTAAAGCTTCAATTCCTTTACAAAATTGAGTAGAAAACATTTACTAGTATAATATGGAGTATTCCCTTATCAATAGACTGCTACAGAATTACATAGTAATCACTCCAAACTCTTCATTAGTTCTATTGCAAGATGTAATATAGATTGTTGTGGTTTATTTTCAAAAGGGGTTATCCTAGATGACTAAAATTAAATTACACTGGTCAGATAAGTGAATAAAATGTGTTCTGTGATGGTTTATCCTTGTGTCTCTGTTGCATTTCTTTACTTAATTTATGTTTCATCAATTTCTAATGGGTCATCCGGTCATTAGTGCCAATTAATTAATTAATCCCTGTGCTACCTGTGGGCCAGCACTTGATAGAACAGCATTCACTCCTAAGAGTGCAACTGTGACTATAGGCACAACCCTGAGCAAAAGGTGGGGCATAAACTCATCAGCCCAGGAGTAGCCACGGGAGGCATTGTGACTCGGAGAGCCACCTCTGAATCACAGTTCCTTCCCTGCTGTCTCGATACCTCAGGGGTGGTGATTTACTGGTAATTTACTTCACCTAAGGGTATAAATTGAGTTCTTACTCCCTTCTCCTACCTTCATGCAAGTGCACAGTCTGAGCCAGAATCTGTCCCCAAACCAATATGATACAGTAAAACATCTGGAATAATAATTTAAAAAACAATACTTGATAAGAAAAATATAGATTGAAATAGACATTGAACGAGCAGTCTAATCAATTTAACAAAAATATAGGCGAATTGTAATGGATTATTTTGGAAAAGTGGGGTCAGAGGTTAATTATAATGTTAAATGATATTAGTGATGTAGAACATACCCTAAACATACTCTAGACATACGGCATTTCCCTCCTTGCTGGCTATTTAAGAACTGCTTTCTCTTTTTTCCTTGACTTATCCATCCTGCTGAAGTTCCTAATGAGGCAGCATGGAGTTGATGTCAGGTATTCAGTTGTTATTCAGTCACAGCTCTCACCTAGGATTAACAGGCCCCAAAACACTATGATCAGGTACCATAGGCAGCTGATTTTCTCTATCAGAAAAGAAAAACAACACTCCTTTTGGTAAGGCTCAGATGTGGAAACTGTTCATATCAATTTCATGATTCAAATCCCATTAATAACCACGCTCCTCATCAGCCCCAGAGGGTCAATACACTAGCACACACTCATCTGCTATGCCATCTTTGGCATTTCAAACTATTTCCATGGTATTAGAACGTATCGTCTTTCAGACAGGCTTAGCTATGTCCCTCTTTGCCCCCCCCCCTTCACTTCTTGACTTGACACTTGATAGGGAATAGGGTTGTCCAAAACACTATCAGAAGCAGTTTCTGCAAAGCATAAACCCTGAAATTTTCCAGCTTAATTTGCTGCAAAAATAAATGTAATTGGCTGAACCTAGATATTGCTAATGACCATCAACACCTTAACACCAACAGCTCAGACTAGAAAATTCATGCTATAGACTTTTTTTATTAAGTGAAAAGCACAGTCTGAGTGAGACTCAAGGGAGCATCATCTTCATTTTATTTATTTTTCCATTTTAAAACACTATTATTTTGTGCGGTTTTGTCCTTTGATGGACACCATTCTAAAACTAAACTGTTTTTCACTCAGTAACTTTATCTGCCGTACCAAAATATGTCTTCCACACAAGAAAATCAGAAATAGTCTTCTTAAGTAGTGCTGAAATTTCGAAACCTATCATAATGCATAGCTATAAAAAACAAGGATACACATATTAAAAGAAATTAGGTGTAATACAGAGAACTGTTACTTCATTTATTATTCATCTATATCAGTTTTTAATACTGTGACCATTTCAGCTAATGGTCTTCCTCTGTCTTTATACAGGACTGTACAGGGTACACAACTGCCCACAGGGCTGCCTGGTGATTGGGCAGATCTCCTCCCTATTGAAAACATGGCCTTGCCCCTCAGTTCCCCCACCCAAAGGGTTTCCTGGCCTCCTCTTCAGCACAAGGGTTTTGGGGATTGGGCCCTTGAACAGTCATGGCTGCTCACCCTACATGAAGGCTCCTGGTGTTGTAATGATCTCTAGGAGTGGGTAGGGGGGCTCAGGCCCACCTTTTCCACAAAGTTTCAACCCAGAGCTCAACGTTTGGCAGCTACACTCGACCCCTGGGGCCACTTCCTACTCCAATCTCCTTTAGCTTCACAGAGTAAATAGCTTTAATCAAGTGTCAGACCTGCACACTCAGTCACTTAACTCTCCTTTATAGGTTTTAACAGATCTGGGTAACCAGGGGTCAGACAAGGAGTTCCTGGGCAGTACTTTCTGCTCAGAGTAGCTGTTTGCTCCCTTCCACTGCCCTCCTCTGAGCTGCTCTGCTCCCCTTTCTAAAGTCCTACCTCCAGCTTGGGCCAGCTTTGCAGGTGTGGCTGGGCGGGGTTGCCTCAGCCCAGAGCTATTCCTTAACCCCTTGCTCTCCAGTATGGGGTTTGTATACCCATCACAAGGACCTAGCACAATGGAGACACAATAAGGATGATGGTAACTCTAGGTGACATTGTGGTATAAAATATCAAGGGCCTCCTTACTTGGGTACGGTCTGGGCAGACATGCAGTCCTTAAGCGCAGAGTAGCACAGGCACTGCTTCCCACTACTCCCAAAGGGATGTAAGATACAACCATATTTGCTCCAATCCCTCAGACAGAGATAAACACCTACAAGATCTCTATCAAGCATTCTTAAAACTACAATACCCACCTGCTGAAGTGAAAAAACAGATTGACAGAGCCAGAAGAGTACCCAGAAGCCACCTACTACAGGACAGGTCCAACAAAGAAAATAACAGAACGCCACTAGCCATCACCTACAGCCTCCAACTAAAACCTCTCCAGCGCATCATCAAAGATCTACAACCTATCCTTAAAGATGATCCCTCACTCTCACAGATCTTGGGAGACAGGCCAATCTTCGCTTATAGACAGCCTGCCAACCTGAAGCAAATACTCACCAGCAACCGCACACCATACAACATAAACACTAACCCAGGAATCTATCCTTGCAACAAAGCCCGATGCCAGCTCTGTCCACATATCTATTCAAGTGACACCATCATAGGACCTAATCACATCAGCCACACTATCAGGGGCTCGTTCACCTGCACATCTACCAACGTGATATATGCCATCATGTGCCAGCAATGCCCCTCTGCCATGTACATTGGCCAAACCGGACAGTCTCTACGCAAAAGAATAAATGGACACAAATCTGACATCAGGAATCATAACATTAAAAAACCAGTGGGAGAACACTTCAGCATTTCTAACCACTCAGTGACAAACTTGAAGGTGGCAATTTTGCAACAAAAAAACTTCAAAAACAGACTCCAAAGAGAGACTGCTGAACTTGAATTAATATGCAAATTAGACACAATTAACTCAGGCCTAAACAGAGACTGGGAATGGTTGGGTCATTACACTAATTGAATCTATTTCCCTATGTTAAGTTCTCCTCACACCTTCTATGGGTCATCTTACTTATCACTTCAAAAGTTTTTTTTTCTCCTGCTGACGATAGCTCATCTCAATTGATTAGACTCTTCCTGTTGGTATGCATACTTCCACCTTTTCATGTTCTCTGTATGTATAAATATCTCCTGTCTGTGTGTTCCATTCTATGCATCCAAAGAAGTGAGCTGTAGCTCACGAAAGCTCATGCTGAAATAAATTTGTTAGTCTCTAAGGTGCCACAAGTACTCCTGTTCTTTTTAAAGGGATGTATAGTACCCCAACAGGTATGAGGAGGGGTAGAGAGTAGGTGGAGCCATAACTCTGCCTCCACATACACTGGCCAGCCTCACTGGACATCTGCACTGGGAAGAGGGAACTAATATGCAGGCCCCACAAAGGAGTATGACAGCATATATAATCCTGCTGAGCACTGATGCCATTCTACACCCTTGAGCTAGAATACCTAAGCAGGGCTCCCTCTGAAGAACCCCAGTGCAGGGCTGTATCAAAATGGCACAATCAAGCCCTAAATAATAAGCTTTTTGTAAAGAAAATAAACATACTCTTCTTTGCCTTGTGTACTTGGGCAAGTTATTTAATCTATCGGTGGCTCAGTTTTCCTTTTTTGTAAAATTAGAATAATATTATTATTAATAATAATTAATACTATTACCCACTATTGTTCCTGCCCCAAACACAGAAATTGATTAACTGATCATTTGGCACAAAGAGTCTAAGCAGAAGCTGCCTCTTTGTTTCGGGAGGTAAGACTTTTCATCACACCACCACCGCAACCATTTAGAGAAACTCAATAGCTCATAATGCCAGTACAGTAGTCTGCTAAATGGCTAGGCAAATACACATCCTGGGTAGAGTGGCCTATCCTGGGTAGAGTGATCCATAAGTAAAGGTGAAGGAACACATTTTGTTTCTATTGCTTACTACTCCTTCCCACATACCCATCTCTGAAAACACCTTCTCTCTGTTTCCGCTCAGATGCCTGAAGTGTGCATCTTTAGTTCCTAAATGAAGCTGATTAGGAAACTACTATTTATTATTAATATTATTATTACCATAGATCCTGGGAGCCCTAGTCATGAATCAGGACCCCACTGTGCCAGGGGCTGTGCAAACACCAAACAAAAAGATAGTCCCTGCCTTATAGAGTTTACATCTAAGTTTAAGACCAGATATAACAGATGGATATAGACCAACAGAGGAGTACAAGGAAACAATGAGATGCTATTGGTGAGCATGGCTGGCAGTGGTATCATGTGGTCTTTTGCACTGATTTCACTCTATGGGGATGGTGTACTCATTCAACCTATAAAGAAAAAAATGTTTATTAAGGTTAGCAGGCTTGCATTTCTGGTAACTGGATTCTTAATCTGGCCTCATTTTCACACATATGCACTGAACACACGTCCTAAAAGAATCTACTTTATTTGACTAGTAGCGTTTCAAACATATTTGCTCTCTAAACATCAAGTAAAATAATGGTTTCAAATAATGTCTTTTCATCTGCAGGTGAAAAGTTAAAGACTCAATTTCCTGATTTTAATTTTTTTATCCAGTGGCTGCTATCATTCAGTGAGAAATCTGCTGATCTATTTTAAGCATATTTTTGGCTTCCACTTCTAAATCACATATTGTTTGTATTTACATATTTTTTTAAAAAAGAATATTATAAATAGTCTGAAGCTTCATTTGGTCTTTGTCTTGTTCTTTTCCATTTATTTCAAAGTGAGAATACACAGCAAGAGAAGTATTATTTTTGTCCCCTGAAATACTCTACATATCTTATTTTTTCATAATGAAGAACCATGCAATTCAAATAAATTCAACCTTTTCCATCCGAAATGTCCTCTGCAGGATTCTATGCCTAAGTTTTTCTGTCTCTATTCTTTCTTACTAGGAAGGAATAGAGAGATGTAAATGATATTCACACCTCTTAATTGGAGTGATTAATAGTTCTCTGGGTTATTTTACAGAATAAGGCCATGTGCTTCACAAGGAGCTATGGTACTATGAACTATGGCTCGATCCATCCTAGACATTTTTGCTGCTATAGTAATTTTCCTATAGGGTAAAATTAGGGGTGCAATATTTTTATTTCGATTCTGGCAAAAGCACTAGGGCTTGTCTACATGAACACTTCAGCCTGGTCTACACATAAATTTAGATCAACATAGCTATGTCACTCAGGGATGTGAAAAATTCACACCCCTGAGCACCACATTAACCCCTGGCATAGTTGCTTAGAGAGGTGGATTACCTACGGCAATGGAAAACCCTGTTCCATCACTGTAGGAAGTGCCTACAACTATGGCACTACAGTGGTGTGGCTACAAGCACTTAGTTCACAGCAAACTGCAATGCAAGTCTATCCCACACCAGATGCCAAGCCCTAACTGTCTATGCAAACCCTGCTGTCACACACTAAAAGTTCCATAGTGCACTTTGACTTAACCTGCTTTGAAATAGGAGTAGATTAAGTACCGGAAGGAACTTTTAGTGCACAGCAGCAGGGTCCACATGGACACACACATAGTGCATGGCAGGCTGGTGAGGAGCTTGTGCAAACAAAGTGCTTGCAAAGACAAGCTCCTAGTATATATATGCAGTTATGTTACCAAAAAAGTTATTTTGCTGGTATAGCTTATTTTGTTCAGGGAATCAGGATAAGCTATATCAGCAAAACAACACTTTTGTTGCTAAAAGCTATGTCTACATTAGGAGAATTTGCTGGTATAGCTATATCTTTTTTAATGTAAACAAGGCCTAGATTTACTATGGTGTAGAGATCATAATGATACACATATGTCTGAGAACCCTTTAAACCTCCACTTCCATACCAATGTTAAAAATTAGTTCTTGCTGAGCAATGAATAACTGAGGGGTTAGCTGGGCGTCCTCTGAATCCAGAAAATTTGTGGATGCTAAATGATCAACCTTCTTTAACTGAGTTTAGAAGAACAGGGAAGAAATTTAAGAGTTCAAGAAACTGTAAAACAAAGACTAGGAAATGAAAAGAAATCCTCCACACCTAGAGAACTTGTGTAGAGAGAGCAGATAGTGTGTCACACTGGTTCCTGCAGACATAGAAACTGACTAACAAAAGAATTTGGTGTGAAACTTTTCAATGGCAAAGTAGAAATGAATTATGCTGCCACCAACTTCTCATGGTTAAGTGCTATCTCCCCTGATCCCTATGTGATGTTATAATAGCATTTTCCCAGGCAAGTCATTAGAGAGTATTTCCTGCACTCATTATAACAGTAGAGACACCTACCTAAGGATGACCCACTCATTCTAGGTGCTAAACAGCCCCTACACTAAGAGATTCTAAGTGAACAAGACAGGCAAAGGATGGAAAGAAAGGAAGTATATTCACCCCAGTTTTACAAGTGGAGAACTGAGATACAGAGTAATGAACGGACATACAGGAAGTCTGTGGCATAGCTGGGAGTTGTACCCAGATCTCCCAGTCCAGTGCCTTAAACACAAACCCAACTTCCTCTAACTACTTCTTAAATTACTGTTCCTTATACAACCAGACATGAGGTGAAGGCCAAAGATAAAAGAAGACTATTCTTCAACCAGACACAAAAATTACTTAAATCAACATAAAAATTCCTGCAAAGGAATCAATCTGTGTGGACTTTCACTCATGAACTCCCATTGAAACCTGCTATGGAATTTTTACAAAGTCACTCTTCAAGGTAAAACAGTACATCAAAATGTTGTATCACCCGAATGTGACCTTTCTACATCACAATGGATACCACTATCAATTACTTGAATTACTTTACTAGATTTCAGATAAAATTCATTTTGTACTGGGATACTTTTTATGTTCAATATCAATTGTAATATTTTTTTCCCTGCAACAGCATGTAGAACAGGTCAAGCAAAAAATGAAGTGTTCTGTGTAAAGCAGGTTTGGGAAATCTGAATGGAAGTTTTTAAATTTAGCCAAACAACCTAGAGAAATCACTTTTTTGAACCTTTTGTGGCAAAGCTTCATATGAGTCCTCCTGAAAAGTCTATTGAGCATCAGTATGTAATGGTGTAACATCAGAAAACTGTATTGCAAACTGGAAAATCAAGAAGGAAAAAGGATTTTTACCTTTTAATATTGTATGTATCACAGGTTTTTTCCCCTTTTTATTCAGACTGTACTATTTCAGCTTGAACACTTAAGGAATTTACCTTGTGTTATCTCAGAGTTGCTGTATATGTTCGGAGTTCTACCTCTTACTCAGTGCCAATTTAGGTTTTACTATATAAGTAAAAATGATGAAAGAATATAGTTTTATACTTGGTTTCCAGAAGTCAAGTAATGTTCATCTCTCAACAGTAGGTTACCTGTATAAATGCAAGGTTTTTTTCCCCAATAGTTTTGTTGTCTCCTATGCATTTTAAAAAAATGTAATTTATTCATGAGCAGAAGTAAGTAAAACCACCAGTTTCCTAGTGGGATCATATTGTTAACACGAACAATGTCTTTCCTGACCATGCGTAGCAGTTCTTAGGGTTGCACTTCATAATTGGTCGAAATACAAATACACCTGTAAATCATGTATGTTTCCTGGATCATTTGAAATAACACTATTAGTCTGTTTTTATTTAGTCTAGTCTCCAAATTTCAGCTGGCAAAAACAAACAAACAAACAAACAAACCTACACAAGACCTGGACCTTTTAGACTTTTCATGCTTGAGCTTTCCTCCCTTATCCTTCTCTACACAAATTAAAGTGAAGCATTTTGATGGAGCCAAAACTATCTTCAAACTTGCTCTGTCATGAAATGCTGAGTTTAACGTTCACATGTTTTTTTACTTATTTACAACAGCAGATTAAGTGCAGATCCAGAGCCCTGCTTCAAAGAGGCCCTCTCACTGCTGTATTTCCATCATGTATCATGCACTTATGATGCAAACATAATATCCATCTGGGCCCTTTATAGGCTTAATTTATCCCTGCTTATTTATCCTAATTAAGTGCACCATATGATTGGAATTCTTGTGGTATCTCTACTGATCTGGAATGTAGAGAGATCACTAACCCTATGTATTAAATCCAGCAATTAAATTATATCACTCATCATCATAAAAAAAATCTCCACTAATGATATAAATGTGTTGGACTAACCAATTATGTTCTGGCACACATGCAAATATAAGAAAAAAGAAATAAAAAAACATCAAAGATGAGAGCACAACAGGCAGCACCTAATAAATGTCCCACAGCAATGGTATCTGAATACATAGTACGCCACAGGAATTCCTCAGTAATATAGGTATAAGCAGAATCACAGTAGCTGATGCTGGCTGGTAAAGCAAAAATTTTTTAATTCAGAGTGTCTCCACTGAAATGATGTCACCTTTTTTATTTTACTTCAGTGAAGTTACTCTGAATTTTCCATGGAATAACTGAAATAAGGATCTAGTGAACTCTCATTCCCCACTTCTCTCTCTCTCACGCGCGCACACACACACACACACACGCAAACACAAAAGGAGAGGCAGAGCTCTGTTTTTGTGTAATACGTCTTTTTTATGGTATCTGAAATGAGCCCTTAGAACCAAACTCAGAATATATTGAGACCACGGATAAAATTTTCAGAAAAGCCTATATGACTTAGAAGCCTACGTCCAATTTTCAAAAGTGACAGACACTGAGGGCCATATTTTAAAGGTTTTTAGGTGCCTATACAGGCAGGTAAGTACCTAATGTGACTTTCAAAAGTGTCTAAATGCCTAACTCCCACTGAAATCAACATGGAATCTGGCTTAAGGGCAAGCTTTTCAAAGGTATTTAGGCATATAAAGATACAGAGGAATGCCTAGTGTGATTTTCAAAAGGACCTAAGCAGGTTAGGTGCCTTGGGTGGGATTCATAAGGGGACTTAGTGCGTAATTGCCACTTTAGGTGCCTAGGTAAAAAATTTAGATCCTCAAAAAACCTGCTTATCTGTAGGTTCCTAAATGCCCTAGGTGTTTAAATTTCTGCTTGTGGGCATGTGCACAGCCACTGCTGTCCTGACACCACTGAGGAGAAGGATACAGCAACTGAGCTCACCATTCTATTCTGTAGCCACATTGTTAGAGCCTGGTTCAAATCTTCTCCTCAGCTTTTCTCAAAAAAGGGTTGACTTGACTTAGGCACCAAACTTCCCGAGAGCGTTCATGGCTGTGAATCCCAAATGGAGGGAGGTACCTCTCTCTAGCCTGGATTTAAGTGCCTAACTCAGTTTGAAGGATGGGGTTTAGGCCACACGCCTCTCCACAGTATTTACTACTGGCTGGCATAGGTAGCTCCCTGCTCCACTTGCTGACTTCTGTGAATTCCTTTCTAAGATGCCCAGCTCTCCCAATCCATTGTTTGGGGAGCCTGGGTACCTAATGTTGTAAATTCCACATGGAGACAGGCTGCCTAAGATAAGCACTGCAACACTCAGAGTAAGTCCCCCTTGTGAATCCCACCCCTAACTCCCATTGGATCTGGCCTGTAGGACCCACTGACTTTCAATGAGACTTTAGAAAATGTTACCCTATCACTAATGAACTTACATGTGTTAACAACTAGTTACAAAATATTGGAGTCCCGTTGTCTGGAAGCAGAGCTTGCCCAACATCATTACGCTACCAAAAGCAGATTTTGCTCCTTTCATTCCAAAGAATGTTAGCAATTATCTGTGTTTCACAGCATAATAAAAGTATGCATATTTTAGTATTCAGGATATTCATTCAGAAACAGTTAGAAAGTTATCATATATTATGTAGAGGCAGGAATCTAGCTATAGTTAACCAGCTCCATTACAAAGCCCAATTTTACTCTATAGCTATTAATTTTGGCTTGGAAAACTGGACTGGCCTACAAATCAACACATTTACTCTAAAGACAAGGGAAAATGTTTCTGCAAAATCTGAAGAGGATTTCTTATATCATTGTTTAGTTAAAGGTCATTAAAATTTCCCTGATTTCAAATTTTGACCTTTATCTAATGTTTCTTTGTTTCTCTTCAGCTCTGTACCAACTTTTGCTGCCCAGGCAAAATGTCCATGTAGATAAGTCTCCTTAAAAACTTATGCATTGGCTATATCTTAAGAAAACAAGTTGCAATTAAAGTTATGTTTTTTTGACGAATAATTTTGAACTCAGTCTTGCTACAATTAATGTTAATGGGAGTTTTTTGTTATCAAACTGGTGACTCAGGAAGGACTGGTGACTCAGAGTTTCAATTCATTCCCTCCATCTCCTGCCCCTTACCCCAAGGAGGAAATAATGTGCCCCTGATTACTTCTTCTCCTCAGCCTATGTCAATTTCACTCTGCTGGCCAATGAATTTGGGGAAAGGTACAGAGCCAAAGTGCCACCCATTCTCTGCCACTTTCCACCCATCTGCTGTTGGTGGGAATAAAGGACACATGGCTCCTGCACCTTCCCCCATGCTCCAGCAGATGGGGGGTCTACTCCACTCTGTGCCCCTACACCACAGTGTAAAGTTTAGTCATATTAATGTGTCTTTTTGTCCCTCCTTGTGCCCAAGAAAACCCCATTATGTCACAACATTTGACACACAGGTAGATTTAATATTAGTTCTTGCAAAAAACTGTTTTCAAGATCAGGAGCCGTAAAATACTTGTGAACTTGCTCATATCAGAAAACTAGACACTAGATTCTGTAAATTAAGCCAAGGGAGAAAAATGGAGACTATTTCTGCCATTAACCATTTTTAAAATTGAAAGGGAAATTCCAGGAACTGGTAAAATAACCCTGTATTCTCCACCAAAATAACCCTTAGTGGGACTGTTCACAGGTCCATTTTTCAGATGGCGTAATGAGGAATCGGTAGTTGAAGTGACATGCCAAAAATTACCGTGGAAGCCTGAAGTGGAGCTGTGCCCAGGACCCTTCTCTTTTAAGGTGATACTCAATGCTTCTCATACATATTAGTTTAAATCTCTGTACTTCCGTAAGCCAGCTGTCAAATGGGGATAATAGTGATTATGCACTTTTGTAACGTATTTTAAGACCAATAGATGAAAAAGCACTAGATAAGTGAAAATTGTTGTTAGCCATATTTTTTTCAGAAAGACTAATTAAAACACTGAGAGATTCAACAAATAAACTAAAACACACCAGGGCCTACTCCAGGGGTAGTCAACAGGTGAACCGCGGGTCAAATCTGGACCTCCGGATGCTTTTGAACAGACCACAAAAACTTTTTATATACTTATTATTATTGTCATTATTGTTACTTTTTATTGTTTTCTCTGGATTCTGGACCTTGACAAAAATAATAGACTACCCCTGGCCTAGTGGTTTATCACTGGCTATGGGGCCCAACTGTTATCCTTGGATCTGACACTCGATTTTTTTTCACTTGGTGCAGTTAGCTGTGCTGTGCTCGTATAGGTAAGTTAGTGCATTTTGGCAGGTGTTCACTAAATGGGGCAGGGTTCCATAGGAGCTTGGTCAGTGCCACTCGCTCCTTTCATCTGGTGACCTATTCATTGTATTTACTTATAATTTTAAGAACTGTCACCCTGATCCTCAGTTCCAGCTGACCTGTGCTTGGCATGGAACTCAAGGGCACAGAGGGAAGGGGCAAAGATAGACATATGTTACCATTACATTTCCCAATTACTGGGACAGCAAGGGGATGGTTCATTCTTTAGTAAAACTTAGAGCAGCCTCAGACATTCTCTAATTTCAGAAGTTTATAGTGCCTTCCTTAGGCGCCTCTCTGCCAATCATGGTCCAGTCAGAGTATTTATGCTCCAGCCATGTTCCCTCTTGTCAGTGATACCTGGGTCAACTGATGAGCCCAGAGCTGACGAGATGGCTGTAACCAATTACCTATCCTGACTCAGGCAGGGCTGATCTCCCAATGTGGAGCAGCACCTCACTCTTCCATGCGAGAAAGGCTGGCAGCAGTAAGTCAGATGTAAGATTTTCTGCCAGCTCTCTAACCAACTTCAGTTCTGGGCAGGGGACAGAGAGGCCAACTCCTTCACTCTTCCCACTTCCTAATCTATGAGGTCTAAGGGCTAGCTCCTTCCTAGGGGCATGAGGGCTCCATAATACAAAAGTATAAACAACCTTTTGAGCCAGATTAGAAAGAAATTAGAGAATATCTTTAAAAAAGAAAAATCCCAGAGTTGAAAAGAAATAAGCAAAGGTTCCAAAAAATGGTGCTACTTGGGTAGATGGTAAGTTATTTGAGAGCTTTACAAATATTTAACAGCTGTGGGTCCTTTTGTTTTTGATTTTTCGCCTGCGTACCTCACAGTCCACATACAATTAAATTTTGTAATTTAGCCAGAGAATTCATGTTATAAATAATGTTTCTGCAATTTTGAGAGGAAAAAAATAATTGTCTGAGATGTCAAATTTAAATAATGGGTACAATGCATGGACATTTCAGAAAGCTTGTTAGTCATTTGGAAGGGTTAATAGCACAACTCAGTCACTGATGGACAAATTGAATCATTGGCTACAAATGCACAGCTCCTGTTGAGTGAGAAGTCAAGGGGGACCAAACTTACGAGGGCAGAATTTGGTCTTAATTTTTAAGAACAAATAAGAAAAAGCTTGCTATTTTTAAATGGTTAGGGAATCTTCCTCTCTTCCCTCCACCTCCCTTTCTTCTTTGTATCTGAAAGTACAGGGCAGCTGATTCTTTCTTTACTCTTCCCTTTTTATTTGTACCTATTACACATTTTTGTTTTCATTTTTTAAAATCTGCTATCCCTTTTTCTTCCCTGCCCCGGCCTTCCCTCAAATGAGTTTGTCAGGAACCTGCTAGCAGAATGGGGATTAAAGTGTTTTAGTAGATCTCTTGTTGCAAAGTGACCTTGCTGAAACAAAGAAATCAGACTAATGAAAGTAGAGAAGTGTTTACTCTCACTTGTTGAATAGTCTAGTGTGAACAGTATCGTTTGCCATTAGCAGAATTTTCACTGAAACACAAGCCATTTCAAATCACCAGGGCCTGATGAAATGCATCCTAGAATACTTAAGGAGCTGACTGAGGATATATCTGAGCCATTAGTGATTATCTTTGAAAAGTCATGGAAGACAAGAGACATTCCAGAAGACTGGAAAAGGGCAACTATAGTGCCCATCTATAAAAAGGGAAATAAGGACAACCCCGGGAATTACAGACCAGTCAGCTTAACTTCTGTACCCAGAAAGATAATGGAGCAAATAATTAAGAAATCACTTTGCAAACACCTAGAAGTTAATAAGGTGATAAATAACAGTCAGCATGGATTTGTCAAGAAAAAATTGTGTCAAACCAATCTGATAGCTTTCTTTGACAGGGTAACAAGCCTTGTGGATAGGGGGAAGACAGTAGCTGTGGTATATCTTGACTTTAGTAAGGCTTTTGATACTGTCTCGCATGACCTTCTCATAAACAAACTAGGGAAATACAACCTAGATGGAGCTACTATAAGATGGGTGCATATCTGTTTGGAAAATCATTCCTAGAGAATAGTTATCAGTGGTTCACAGTCATGTTGGAAGGGCGTAATGAGTGGGGTCCCACAGTTCTGGGTCCAGTTCTGTTCAATATCTTCATCAATGATTTAGATAATGGCATAGAGAGTACACTTATAAAGTTTGAGGACGATACCAAGCTAGGAGGGGTTGCAAGTGCTTTGGAGGATAGGATTAAAATTCAAAATGATCTGCACAAACTGGAAAAATGATCTGAAGTAAATAGGATGAAATTCAGTAAGGACAAATGCAAAGTACTCCACTTAGGAAGGAACAATCAGTTGCACACATACAAAATGGGAAATGACTGCCTAAGAAAGAGTACTGCGGAAAGGGATCTGGGGGTCATAGTGGATCACAAGTTAAAACTGAGCCAACAGAGTAATGCTATTGCAAAAAAAGTAAACATCATTTTGGGATTATTAGCAGGAGTATTGTAAGCAAGACAGCATAAGTAATTCTTCCACTCTACTCCGCACTGACTAGGTCTCAACTAGAGTACTGTGTCCAGTTCTGGGTGCCACATTTCAGGAAAGATGTGAACAAATTGGAGAAAGTCCAGAGAAAAGCAACAAAAATGATTAAAGGTCTAGAAAACATGACCTATGAGGGAAGAATGAATAAATTGGGTTTGTTTAATCTGGAGCAGAAAAGACTGAGAGGGGACATAATTACAGTTTTCAAGTACATAAAAGGTTGTTCCAAGGAGGAGGGAGAAAAATTGTTGTTCTTAACCTCTGAGGATAGGATAAGAAGCAATGGGCTTAAATTGCAGCAAGAGCGGTTTAGGTTGGACATTAGGAAAAACTTCCTAATTGTCAGAGTGGTTAAGCACTGGAATAAATTGCCTAGGGAGGTTATGGAATCTCCATCATTGGGGATTTTTAAGGGCAGTTTGGACAAGCACCCATCAGGGATGGTCTAGATAATACTTAGTCCTGCCTTGAGTGCAGGGGACTGGACTAGATGACCTCTCGAGCTCTCTTCCATTTCTATGATTCTATGTGTTCTCTTTTAAATGAACCTCCTGCAATATATGCCCCATGATATGTGGTGGTTGGGTAAGGAAAATTTACTCACCTATAATTCTGCTTCTCTGAAGATATCATTTAAATTGGATCCCTGCTCTCAGGTAGTGTGAGATAGCAGAGAATTTTCCTAGCTGTCAACAATTTTGGCTTTTTGAAGCAAAGTCAGGGCAGCCTCACTCCAACTACCGCTGCCTGCCATCTAGAACAGCCCATTCGACTACTTTGATGAGCAAGCAGCAGAGAGGTTCTCAGACTCAAAGAGTAATAATAATAAATGCCCAAAGAATGTTTATGTGCTAGGATGAGATTATTAGGGAGGGAAACAGTCATTCACTATGATACACCCCCAAACTGCTTACCCTAGTTCTTAGGGGAAGTGGGTGGGTGAGTAGGAGTGAGATTCACGAGAAGCAGAATTGCCAGTGAGTTACCATGGTGTCTCTAAAGATACTACATTGACTGGATTCCTGCTTCTGGAGACTAAAAAGCTCTAGGGAAAACACAGTTAAAGCACAGATTCACCTTTTATGAAGAAGTTACATAAACCCAGGAGAATCATGGAGATTCCCTGAATACTCATCCATAATAGCAATGGTCGAGTTGGGGAAAATACTAAACAAGTGGTGGCCAGGCCCAGGCAGGGCCATGTGATCGTCACAATAAAGACAGTATAAGATTTGTATTCCAAGGCATGCTAAAAGTCAGCATAACTGACTAGCTGGGGAGTCCCCTGGCACAGAGAAATCACTGGATGGCACAATGACTACTTCCATCCTGGACCCCACTGTAGGGGACATTGCCAATGCAGCATTGTATTTCAGCAATTCCTGGGGGCCATGACCAGCTGGCATAGTTTAGACTTTAGAGCATCTCTGAGGCTCCTCTAAACTATACTGGGCATGTTGTGGACCTGACCCCAGGACCGGAGAGCTGCAAGTGGCTTTTTTGTAGTAACTCTTCCTCAGCTATATGGAATACATATCGGATACAGGGGCGGCTTCAGCCTCAAAAATTTAGCTAGAACACATATGCCACTTAAAAATATGTTTGTCTTGTTAAATGTACTAAAATATAAGTTTCAGACTTAGTGGTCACCTTACTGTTTACTTACTTCATGGCAACCCAATTTAAAACAATAGGAACTGGCTACAAATGGTTCTTTTCCGCACTCATTGAAACCCATGGGAGCAGAAGCAGGCTGATAGTTCTGTACCACTGAATTAGGGCTGAAGCAAACTGACCTCTTTCTGGCTTGTTGTTTTATGCAACCATGGGGAAGACTGAAAACTTTGAAATGCTTCTGATGGAGAATAAATGGAACAAAGAACAGCAAGTTGTTATGAGAGGCAAGGGAGTTAGGGTTCAGAATTCTTAACACCCCTGTTTCTTTAAAGGAATTTTTGCCTACTTTAAAAATTAAAACAAATTTCCTTCCTCCTTGAGCCAAGTTTAGGATACACATTTTCTACAAACCCAAAGTAAGACTGGGTAATTCATAAATAAATAAGAATAGTAAGTAAATCATCCTTGCTATGCATACACTACAATCTATTTATTTTCTAAAAGGTTTTGGAGCAATCTGAGTTTTCCAGAAAAAGGGAAGGGACAGGTGTTGGTTAAGAGGGGGAGCAACAAGGGTGTGTACAACTTAATGGACAGGACAAGTGACTAATCTTCAATTAAGGGTGAATTTTGGTTACAGAGGGTAAATAAATAGGTCTATCATATAGTCCACTTCTTCTCTTGAAGACTTTTTCCTAGATTCACTAGTTCCTTTGCACTGTCTGCATCCACATCATGGAGCAACTATCCAAATTAGCAGTGCTTTTCTTTATACTCTCTACTTCTGCTGCCTCTGTATTTCTTCCTTCTTTTACTTTAGAATAATTGTGAAAGTAGTTCCTAGTGGTGCATGAGTGGCTGGCCAGCAAGCTTCCCTTCCTTCTACTTCCCTTCCTGTGTTTCACTTTCCAGGGTGCAATCCAGACCAGTGAGGGGTTTTGTCACTACATGGCCCGCAACCTTGAGTGTCTCACAATGCTTTGCTTCTGTAGCTCCTAGCCTGTGCCTCACAAACAGCTAAGCAGCATGCAGGTCATGCCTCGAGTGTCTTTGGATAGCTAGAGGCTGCCAGCAATATTCCAGTCAGACTCTGGTTTCCACCAATCTTGGTTACCACTTGCAGAGTGATCCCAATAGACTTCCAGTCCCAGATTTTCTCCAAAAACATGTTCTGCACTGTCCAGCCCTCTTCTGGATTGTTCGGATATTGACCGGTGATTGCCAATCAGCTTTGATGATACCTGTCTAGAAGCATTAGATTGTCCTTTGTCTTTGAGAAACCGATTTACTCTCTCTTCAGACTTGTATTTACCAGACATTTCAGTCATAATTTCAGCGTATGTTCATAAGTCTACATATAATGTTGCTACACACATTTCACCATGATAGTAATGACCAGTGAGTTACTGTTTTTCCAATGATACCTCACAATGCATATTATGTACAAAGATTATTATGATAGTGTATAGGATATGAATACAGGGGTGCATTTGGTCATACCATGCTGACTGGCAAATCATATGGCCTTACCAGGATAAAGAAAACTAGCAGCCCCAGGCATCCACTCACAGCAAAAACTAAATGACAGTTGGGAAATGAATCTCACAGTAGAGCATTCAGAGGAGAAAAACTGATTGTCCTCTCTCTTTTCTTGGTAGAGATTGCAAATGTGGAACTTAGTACTACAGGAGATTGAGCTGAGACCAGGTCTTTCCACTTTTACAGTGCAAGACCCCTATATCTCAACAGAAATTTTGCACTTAAACTAGAACCACTCTGTCAATGATCTCTTGGAAGTTGTGTATGATGCTTTGTCACGCAAAGACTAAAGGTCTTGATCTAAAGCCCATTATACTTAATGGAAAGACTTCCACTGCTTTAGCTAAATGAAGAGAAGCAAGTTCCTCCCTTAAGGGGGATAATGACTTCTCTAGTAGAGCTGATAAAAAAAATACTGAGAAATGTTTTAAAGAATTTTAAAAATTGTTCACATTTTAATTAAAAAATGAAAATATTCCAACCCAGCTCCAAATCTCTTATTTAGCACTTAGCCTATTATAAGACGACACAAGATTCTTCAATGAAAAGTGTAAGAGAAGTTAGGGAACAAGAATGCAGCTAAAGCTAGGAGATTAGAGCAAATCACTAATGGAAAAGGAAGAAACTTGGTTTCCTATAGGAGCAATGACTAAGAAAATTAAATACTTTTTCACGCCTGCCTTCTCAATGGATTCTGAGGGCCCTGTACATTATTTCAATCATTAGTAAACAACAAAAATCTTAAAACTGAATGAGTGCTAGCAGTTGAGCAAAGAGGGAGATGACTAAAACGAAAACCAAAAGAAAAGATGGGTGTCGTACTTTTAACTACATTTTAAATCAAGTGAAATGTTCAATGCCCCATTCATAAAACCCATCATGTACAGAATTGCATTGCCATCAATTGGAGTTCTTCTCATGAGCCAAATCCAGTGGCCATTAAACCCAGGGTTGTGAGTTCAAACCTTGGGGGGGCCATTTAGGGATCTGGGGCAAAAATCTGTCTGGGGATGGGTCCTGCTTTGAGCAGGGGTTTGGACTAGATGAGGTCCCTTCCAAATTTTGGGGGAGGGATAGCTCAGTGGTTTGAGTATTGGCCTGCTAAACCCAGGGTTGTGAGTTTAATCCTTGAGGGGGACACTGAGGGATCTGGGGCAAAATCAGTACTTGGTCCTGCTAGTGAAGGCAGGGGGCTGGACTCAATGAGCTTTCAGGACCCCTTCCAGTTCTATGAGATAGGTATATCTCCATATATTATTATAAAGTCACTGGCAGTCCTTCAACTGTCTTCAATGGTCATTAGTTTGGGTCTACAGGAGAGGCTTGTAGGACTGAGCTCTTGGTATTATCAGTTATTATTAGCAGTGTAAACCCACAAAATAAATGCTCCCATACTACCAGTGTCACAAATGAAGTCACTTCAGCAATACAGCAACCTCCAACATAAAGACTAGGCAATGTCTTTTTAATCAAAAGTATTCATTTCAAATGTTACTGACAGTGTTACAAGATATGCTTCTTACCAAGTACACTCTTGGTACTGAGCTGTGCTGAGCAACATGAGGGCAGATTTCTTAGAAAATGGGTCTAACAGACATCAAAAAGTGTTTAGGAAAGCCGATTTTCCTTTATTTTTGGGATGCTTTTTTACCAAGGCTCACAACACGATTTCCATAGATTAGTGTACATGACAGGTTTTATGTGGAGAACTGTTTTCATTAAAAGAAAAAAAGAAACTTTTAGTCATAGCATCTCAAGCATGACTTTCTTTCCTCTTTTCAATAATTTCTTCTCACTAAACATATCCTCAGTAAAAAAGGATCTTCAAAGTCAATCCTAAAAATCTGATTTTTTAATTTAAAAGTGTGAAGAGACGGGGCTTTTCTGTCTTATGTAAAAGTCTGTTCATTCAAGTATTCCTGCTTGTTGCTGAAAAAGTGCCTTTTCCCAACTATAAAAACAAAACAAAACCAAAAAACCCTCAAAACAAAACTAAAAAACAAAACAAATTAGGTAACAGATTCCAACATAGCTAGTAAAGTCAGATTCCTTATTGCTTTGCCAATATCTTTGCAGGTCTCATTGTTAATAATTTTATGTTATTATTTGTTCCATATATATTTCCTTGAAGAGTTCTTAACATGATGAAAATCCTATTTCTTGATCCACAATCAAATCTTACTATGGCTAGTTTCCACGTCTTCATAACTGAAAATATTACATCTCTTTCCAGGTTGACTTTAATACAGGGAGGGTTACTAAACTAACCCAATTAAACTGAACAGATCTGCAAGTTTAGATTATTGTTGCTGCTGTGAATGAGAGCTGGGATCAGGAATGATGGATTGCAGTTCACACTACTGATAATCCATCTAAGGGGGAACAGGATCCCATTCTGGATTATCTTGAATTGGCCTACATAAAGGTTTTATGATGCAAATTGGAGATATTGGGCATAGTAACAATGTACAGTATATATTATATTCTCCTATCTGGTAGTCACTGGAAAGCTTTTTGACTATGATGCTCCATCCTCATTAATAAGCTCTGTGTTGTACATCATTGTCTGATAGGAAGCTGCCATATCTTGTCACCAATTATAGACTCTGAAAAGATCCATCTCATTATAGTACTTGTATTGCTTGTTCCTGAAGGTGATGCTTGGTGTGGTCTTCCTCCTCTTGCCAACAGGAAAATCACCCTAGAAATGAAGAGATGTCAGTCATAAGCCACAAAGAAAAAGCAAAATAGAATTAATAAAAAAAACTGTCTGGAATATTAATCATGCTTCTGCTGGCTGCAAAGAGACTCGGGCATATAAAATGAAACAAAGGAAGGGATATTTGTGAACTTTTTAAAAACCCTCCACTACTACAGAGCTGGACAAACATTTTGATTGCAAATCACATATTTGAATGTGAATGCTGGTGTGTACACTTGTATCATTGGATGGGAAGAGGAAGACTATGTCATCTGAACTATTTCCCAAACCCCGCCTGTCCCCTTCTCCCCCACATATATTCTTAGTTGGATATACTCCTCTCTCCTAGAGACGGTGCACCTATGTGTTCTCTTCTATGTCACCAACAGCAAACCTGATGTCAGTTAGTAACGGTTTTGAATGCATTCAAATTAATAATATTTTGTGACAAAATATGATCTTCTGTTTCGATTATATTCAGAATTACTGTATATTCATTTAATCAAAAAAGTGATATAAGTAATACAGAGGTTTGATTTGTTCTGTAAATATACATGCACTGAATTCATTATACTTTAAATTAGTGTTTTGAATGCTTAATCTCTTTATAATTATAGTTGTAGCTATAGCTGTTTACATATAGGCCTTGAACTTGCAATCTGACCTGCATGGGTGGACTCCCTTTGATTTCAGTGGATCTCTGCACTTGCATAAGGGTCCATCCACAAGGCTCAAACTGTAAGATTGGGCCCTATAGTTTGGAAAGTTCATAGGAAGTATAAGCCAAACAAGTGCATTTCCACAGTTGCAGAAAGACTGTAGAAACACAAGGACTGTTAACATGATACAAAGAGACATTAAACAGCTTTTTTTAAGTTGATGGTGGTAAAATATTTAAACTCTTGGGGATGAAATGTATCGTTAGCTACAGAATGTACTGATGGCAGAGTCTGGGGATCAATTTAAAATCCCAACTTATGGAAAGAAGGTTTCTCCAAGTGCCATCCTTTCACCCTTTTGAAAGTTAGAGAATCTACTCTCAAGCAAAGAGAAATACTTTTTGCAATTTTTCTACACTTTAAATATTACAATAGATGAGAAATGGAAAGAAACATCAGCACCAATTCAAACAAACAAGACTTTAAAATCCTTGATTATTTTACACAATTCAATATTTGTATGTACAGTTCTGAGACTTGGAAAAGGAAAAAAATAAAGTGCTTTCCAAAAGATAAAACAAAAATAACAGCATTAAGGCATAAAAATCTAACATACCAGACAGCACCATCAGCTAGTCTATCTACCCATCAGTTTCTAAACCATCATGGTGCAAGAGAGAAAAACAAGGAAAAACAAATGCATCTCCTTGAAACAAATGGAGATATCTGACAAATCTTATTTCAAAGGTGGTCTTTCACCACAATATCTGAAGTCTATTGGTGCTAATAAAATGATCACTTTCCTTTGTAATCTTAGATTCCTTATCAAAATCTTCACAATTAAACCAAATTTTCACCTTCAATTTGCATGGTAAATAAACTAGGTTTATAGCATAATAGTAACAATAAGCAGTAAAAGAAAGGATAAGCAAGTATTATTAACCTCAGTTAACAGCTGGGGAGAGGCTACACAGAAAGGTGAAGCCAAAATTTTCAGGCATTCAAGTTTAAAAAATTTGGCCCGATCAACATGCTCAAGGCCAGCAAATTAGTGGCAGAGCAAGGATTAAAACAGAAGAGACCCTTGTGTTCACTCCACTGCTACTGAGCAGAGACTTGGTCATAGTATGGTCCCTTTGCACCACTATGGGAGAAATCTCCAGGTGCTGTAGGGCTGCACAGTGTGCTCCTTCCAACCTACTCTTCATTAGGGCTGAGCAGGAACCAAATCTTCTATTTTGCAGGAAATTCTGTGATTTCTAAATATTTTTCATTCCAAAATGTAATGTAAACAAAAGAAAATTTTGAAAAATGTCATTTTAGATCAAAACTTTTTGCTTCTATAAAATCAAAACAGTTAGTCCTGATTTTGACTTTTTTATAATGAAAAAAAGTTTTTGTATAAATACCACATGAGTTTCATTTTAAAAAGTACTTTAGAAACAAAAAATCTGTGTTCATTCCAAAATGTCACAAGAAGATATTTTGAAATTATTGAAATGCTTTGTTTCAGTTTTGTTAAACAAGATTTCATCAAAATTGACACTTTCTAAAATATTTTTCTATTTCAACAAAAACTGTGTGGGTTTTTGGTCAGAAAACAGTTTCAATGAAAAATTTCCAACTAGCTCTACTCCTAATTCTGGCACAACTCTCGCATGGTAATTAATCATTGGAACAATCCATCTCTGATCATTTTAAAATCAAGATTGGATGTTTTTCTAAAAGCTCTGCTCTAGGAATTATTTGGAGGAAGTTCTATGGCATGTGTTTTACAGGAAAATAGATTAGGTGATCACAGCGGTCCCTTCTGGCCTTAGAATCTATGAAATCTATGAATCTAAGGGAGCATGGTTGGGGAAAGGTTCAGTGATCACAAGCTCAAAGACTGTGTCCCCTTGGGATACAGCCATCTTGGCATAACTTACAACAGCCCTAAGACTGCTCTAAGTTGTTCAAGTGGCTGAACCACCAGCCGGTCCCAGGGTCAAGGGTTCCCCAAAGCAACCTTTGCCATTCCCATTCACCTCTGTTGCACTGAGTATATCTTGGCTGCAACTTAGAATCTAAGACAAATACTTTTAAATGTGAAAAAAAATGTTTTTATTCCATTAAGAAACAAAACTGGTTTCTGATCTCTACTATGGAGTTCTCTGCCCACATTATAAATCAGGTCATTTTTCTGTAAGATGGGCTACCAAAAGGTTCCTATGTGGCAAGGTTAAATTGGTTTGATTTTAAAGTAAAATACACAATTTACACATGCCAAAAATCTTCTGTCCTTCAAAATATTTCAGAAAAACATTTTCTCTCAAATGTAACATTCCAGAATATATCCTATGTTTATAAGGTGGTTTTAGAAAATTAGCGCTTTAAATATGAATTTACTCCTAACATCTCCAGGCTCTCTGGGACATGTATCCATTCACTGGAATCAAACAGGATGAAGTCAATGAGCTGCTGAATCATGCAGATATTTTTCAGCATCCAGTGAGTGGTCTTTTGGAAAATGAAAACAAACCAAGTCCCTTAGGAGACAGCAAAGTATTTCCATGCTGATTTCAGACACAAAGACGACTCTTGCTCTAGCAGTATAGGGACAAAAAAAAAAAAGATTTAGTCCTTTACTTGTAAGCTACAGTCAGTTGTAGGTTTATGAAGTATTACCACACCAAATCCCTGTTCAACAGTAACACAGCACCATGCATGGTAGGGTAGGTCCTGTGCTCTGACTTACTCTTCCACACCAAGCCCCATTGCATATTTTAGAACAACACACATATCCAAAGACACTGGTCATTCACAGAAATGTTTGCCAACATGGATGAGAACACTGACTGAGAGACTGTAGATTCCTAATGCAAGCAGACACACCCACACAAGAAAAAAGAATACACCAAAGCCTCTTGATGATTGACTGGCTGACCCACTTCTTATTGATTATATGTGGGGAATGGCTCGCAAGTATTTGGTAGCATTTGTAAACAGCATTCAGTATTGTAATCCTCCCCTTCACTAGCCCAAGGAGAGATGGTTGAGGTTGTGAGACTCTGCCACAGCTCAATACTTTTGTGGCTTTGGACGTTGTACTTTTTGAATGTGCTTGCTTGCCCCAGACACAGACAGACAGATTCCAGAATGTTCCACAGTCGGATTGCTTTAGTTTTAGTCAGTTGCCACTGTGGCTGTAGGGAAAAACAAAACAGGATCATAGCCTGCATCTCTGGTAACTTCTTCCTGCTCCTATTTACTGGAGCTTGAGCTTTCCCTTAGTCAGAACAATGATCATTTCCTGTCTGAACCTGTTCCAGTTTCTTCAAATTAGAGCCCTTTAGGACATCACACTCGATACAAAGAGGAGTGCTTTCTTTTTTCTTTTTTTTTAGGTTCCCTATTTTAGACCTTGGGCCTCACCAATCTCAGAGATACGGCCCTGGTCCAACAAACACTTAAGCAAGTGTTCAGCTTTAAACATGTGAGCCTAAGTGCTTTGCTGGATCAGGGCCCAGGTGCATTATGTGCACTTACAAACATGCACGTGCATACATATGCAAACCCCTCTATTAACTCCATGCCCAGGAATGTAGACACTAGGTAAACTCTTAGATTATAAACATCTCCAGGCAGAGACCATCTTTAAATTTTATCTTGTACACTGAGCATTTTGCTGGTGTTTTACAAATAATAATCATTGTCACCATCATCCCAGGTAGTTTTTATTGCTGGAGCTGAACTCTTCTGGCAACCATTCCTGTTTATCATCCTTGATTACTTGAACACATTTCAAGAGAACCCTTAAATTGTATAAAACACTCCAAACAAGGGCATATAATAGACAATTATTGCAGTCCTGAGCTATATTGTTTGACAATTTTAGGAGTACTGTAACTAGAGAAAAAAATCAAAGCTCAGCTAGACTCTATAATATGATCTTCCATTTAGAACCAGTATTTTCAGAACATCCAGAAGAAGCAGAAAGTGCTATGGGCAATGAAAAAAAGAATGCTGGAGAAGTTCTCTCCATTACTGCCTCCTGTACAATGACTCTGAAAGAATGAATTACTCATTGGAGAATCTAATAGCAATTTTGCTAGATTATTGTTAAGGTTCTGTCTGTATTTCCATTATTAACTCATGCTGTAAGATGTATAACTTCATGTGAAACATTCCCTTCAGGCTAAATTGGCAAACCATGCCTCATCCTTGAAAAAATTATTTTTCTTGAAAGCTTAGACAGAATCAGTTGAGCCATTTTGGATGAGAGATAAGCAAGAATAGTTTTGTTTCCAGATTATTATTTTTTTGCTTAATTATTGTAATTTATTTTCTTTTTATGCTATTTAAAATCCAAAGGCCAGTGAGCACGTCATCAAATTTTAGCCAAAATATAAGCAATTCCAGATGGCAACATGGCCAAATAACAATAGGATTATGGATTAAAATCCCACCACCTCAAGAACAATAAAACATTCTCACACACACACACCCCCAAAAAAAACAGCCACAAGGTAAAATGAAACATAGCCTCACCAGAAAGGATGGTACTAATGTATTTTGACCCAGGAGGGGTAAACTGATCCAAGGTCTTGGGCCTTGCTGATATCTCCAATATTACTCTATCTCATTCTGAAGTCCAGAGTTCTGCAGCTTTTCCTCAGATCTCTCCAGGAATCAACACCTGCAGATTTGGCACATCACAACTTCTGAAAATGTTTGGAATGAAATCCAGGCCCTACTGAAATCAATGGCGAGACTCTCATTCACTTCACTGGGGCCAGGATTCCACTCTTGGTTCTTAACCAAACCTTTAGAATTTTTGAGGTTTGCCCATCACTTTAATGCATGTCCAATGGATTCTGCCATGACTGACCCTCCTCCACAAATTAACTTATGCTACCGCTCACTCCTCAAGTTTATCACTCCCATATGCCAGCATGGAGATGTATTGTGGGAGCCTTTTATAGCATACTCCTAAGGCCCCTGTGTGAATTGTTGAGTGGAAATCATGGGACACACCACTGACTAGCTACCACCTATTTAGGAATTTCACAGTGGTGAACAACATGGGTTTCTCTGGCTTTAGGCTCTTTGGCAGCTCACCTGGCAAGGAGCTCGGGAGCCCTGGTTCCCAGAGTCACCAACTGCCTGGCAAGCCATCAGGTGGGCTGCCACAGAGCCAGGGTTCCCTAGGCTTTCAGGGTCCCAGCTGTGAGGGAATCGTGGATTTCAAATCTAAGTCCACAGGCCCTCAAGCTGTCCTCACACAGCAGCCACCACTTGGAAGTTCACTGATACTACTGGTGAGTGTGGGCTGGTAGACCCTAGCTCACCAGAAGCTCTGCCCCATAAAGCTCCTGATTGGAGGATACATTTTTCTCTCTGATTGGCTCAGATTCACTATTTAAACCAGAAGAAGGCATAGGAAGTTGTCTGAGCAACTAGCTGAATCTCTGGGTACCTGCTATCTTGGACCCTGCCTTCCTGCCTTGTTCCTGATTCCCACCTAGTGATGTTCCAGATCCCTGCTTCTGTTTTCCACTCCTGACTCTGACACTGGCTCTGACCCTTGGCTTGACTCCTGAACTTTGGTGTCCTGCTCTGACCACTAGGCCTCACCACCTGTGCTCTGACCAGTCCCAGTCCTCAATACCATCTTTAATTCTGGAAACATTGAAACTTTTCTGCTACAGGAATATTTTGGTGTTTCCAAAAAGATATATTGAGAAATTCCAGTTCCATGAAAATATTGAGGTTTTGGCTTTTTTCTAAAAATATCAAAAATTTTCACAGAGCTGAAATTCAATATCCCTTCCAGCTCTAATCACAAAAAAAAAAAAGGATGGTTGCAGGCCCTCATTTTAAACTAACTGGTTTGGTGAAGGCAAAGACCTATACTAAAACAAGGTTCTCTAACACAGTCACAGGATCAGGTTTTCCCATGTACAGAAGGAGCAAAAAAAGATAACGCTCATGGAAAAGAACCTGCATTTTTCTTCTTGTAGTGTAACTGGGGACACTGAGACAATTTAAAACTGCTCGGAGGCCCATATGATTTCTCCCTCTTTTGCCCTGAGCAGAACAAATCCTTTGTTTTGGCACTTTCTAAAAAAAATAAAAATATTAAGAGTAAAAATTCTGATGTTTATTGGAAAAAAAGCATATTTTAAGTTGAGGACAGGAGAAATACAGCAAGACAAACAAAGGACAGAGGAATAATGATGCAAGGAAAGAGGTCTTAATCAGGAACCCCTGGCAACTCACAGGTCATAGCTTCGTTTATGATGTGCTTTTTGCTTGACTACAGTTTCTGATGAACAAATCAAAGATTAATCTACAGTGTATGTGCATAATTGCCTGTGGTTACAGAATTAGCAGATTTAGTCAGTGCAGACACTGAATGTGGTTCATCAGGATAAAGAATCCAAGAGATGCATCCCATTTAATGTTTTAATGAGTGCGTATAGACTTCTTGCAAGGAGGGAAGTCTCTTGGGGACCACTACTTCAGGAGCTCATTGCTGGGGAATGTTTGCTAGACTGTGAGACAGAGCCATACATGGGGGGAGGTGGTGGGGTTCTGCCAGTGCCTCTGAATGAGGAAAAAGCCATTGAAGGGTATAGGAAATGAATCACCAGACATGTCTTTTCCTGCCCCATCAGAGGAATGGAATAATTACTTTTTAATTCCACAGAGGCCATGGGTCTTTTCAGAACACGTTGAATCACAGGATATGAGCACATAAGGGCAAATCAAGTTAGAAAGGTCAAAATATGCTCTCTATTTGAAAGAATACTAAAGAATTCTATAAGACTGCATGCAGCAAACCCATCTAGTGTCATTACTATCACCTAGGGAAATTAATGCAATGGATCTGTGCCTTTTTAAATGTATTTTCTGAAGTTTTCAAGCTGTGCGGTTTGCAGAATCAGGGTATCCAGCTTTCTCTTGCGCATGCGTCTTTGCAGTTCCAAAAACAACAGATCGGTAGCAAACAAAAGGTTAGTCAGACCTTGAAGGAAGATGATAATAGAAATGTACTTTAAGCTCCCCAGATGTGTGAGCCTTCCACCAAACCACCAATTACATAGCGAGTGGGTTTTGTTTAGAACTTGACCCTACTGATCTTCCCTCAACCATTCTTTGGACAAGCACCTTCAGCAGTTTTCATAGGCTGAGTGCTGTCTGTATTATATGGTATATCAACAACAAAAATACAATATCAGCATTTGCAAGTATAACCAATTTTGAAACAGCTAAACAACAAGTTTTTTGTGTGGCTTCCCCCAGCTTATTTGTCTTAGGATTTCCTTTTCTAAAGTCAGTGGAGCAAAATACAGTGACACAGTCAACCGAGAAATATTCAGCATTTGTGCCCAAGGATGAAGACTAGTTATTAACGACTTTGCTTACTGCCCTAATTTAATTTTATGCAATCCACTATATGACAAAATTGTCATCTCATAAATTTAGTGGGATTTGCCTTCTGATATCTCACATAAATCAAAATGACATATGGAACTAGACTAATGAACCTACTCATAAACAGTATGTAGCCATGGCTCTTGGACCTAGAAGATATTCAGGGAAACTTCTGTCTACCCCTATACAGAACCTATTTCCCCCTAAGTCCTCTCCAATGCACCAATTCTTGGCATTTACATGAGCCTGATCCACAATCCATTGAAGTCAACGGAAAGTCTCCCATACCCACTAATTTCAAGGGAAGTTGGATTAACCCCTGTGTTTAGTTGGGTTAGGACATAGCAGCACTTCACTGCCTCCAAGAAGGCAAAGACAGCTGTTTTAGAGACAGCGTCGCAGCCTATCTTCTGCATTCCTCTAACTGTAGCCTGACACCAGGGAAGAAACACATGCTGCAATGTGAACCAACGTACTCCCCTCAGGGCCAGCTCCAGGCACCAGCTTAGCAAGCAGGTGCTTGGGGACTGCCACTCTGGAGAGGGGCGGCACGTCCAGGTATTCAGCGGCAATTCGGCGGAGGGTCCCTCGCTCTCGCTCAGAGCGCAGATCGCGACCACGGCTTTTTTTCTTCTTCTTCTTTTTGGCTGCTTGGGGTGGCAAAACCCCTGGAGCCAGCCCTGACTCCCCTCAAGTGGATCCCGTAGCATTCTGCCTGCATCTGCCTTGCACAGACAATGTCTTAGAAACTGCGGAGCTGTTGGAGCTGAATGCAGATGCTCTATCTAGTGCTCCAGAGTGGAGCACAGCCATTATTTGGCCCAGAGACTCTCTCTCACCCTCTTTTATACACACACATTACATACAGAAAGTAGGATCTAATAGCAAACATGTGCATAAACCAGAAAGCAAGAATGCTTTTTAAAAGAAAAACAGTGAGGCTGAAACTGGTGTCTTGCCATTTGAAATGCTTTCTTTTCTTTTTCTTCAAACCACTGTTAGTAGGTTTGTACCACCTGTCATTGCTTCCTGAGATATCTCTACTGCTACATAATTTAATCATTCCAGCTGAAGTGTCAGGCAGTTAAATGTATTATTAGTTAAAAGTGGATAGTAGTTTACTTTGAAATAGAAGATTTGGGTCTCATTTTTAACTATTAAACACAGACAAAAAAATAGAGTAAGTGGTTGTACTGTTTTAAATAATCACATTTCCTTACCTCCTATTTTAGGCCTATTCAGAGAGATACCTAAAGCATCCATTAGGTCTTTAGAGATGAATACAGAAATGTAGTTGAAGTACACATTCATGAATACAGGTAAACAGAACAACACATAAATGTGGGATGTCAGAAACCTCTTATGTTCAGACTCAGTTTTAAGCAGAGGTCTGTGGGGCTCAACTACTGCTTACGCACACTAAGAGAAATCTTTGAATGTTAAATTGCAGACAATAGTTTTAGGCAAGCATAGCAAAGGATATACAAACTCACTGCACAGGACTTTTAATGAATACAAATAGTGATAATACAAATAATAGCCATGAGTGGGTTAAGTGAATCATTGGTTCTGTGGAACAAGAGGTGTTTACAGAACAGCACTTTAAAACTATTTGATGAGGTTTCTTAAGAAAGTGACTCCAAAGGGGTATGTTTTCAAAGTGGTGTATAATGATTTAGTGATTTATATTAATGGGAGTCGCGTGGCTAAATCACCATGCATGGCTTTGAAAATGCACCCCTACGACCTTACTTGCTTGATCTCCTCTCGGGCTGCATTTGCCCTAATCCAGCTGTTTTCAATATTGTGCAGAAGATTAAAAACTATTCTAAGCTGCAATATGAGTCCTGTTGTGCATATGAAATCACATCAGCCTATCCACTGATGCTAATATTTAATTAAAAAGAAAAGAAAATATACACAGCCCACATTTAGAGAAAAGAAATACCTACATGCTGGGTAATCCTATGAATTAGTCAATCAGTGGCACTGCTCTTAGCTTCTGAGAGTAGCATCAACTCCTGTTAAAAGAAACGAAGGAAAAAAGAGGCATAGGGCTTGATCCTATAGGCCAGGAGTGGCCAAACTGACTTGCGAGCCACATGCGGCTCTTTTACAGTTGAAGAGTGGCTCTCGGAGCACCCTCCACCATGCCCCTTCCGTTCTCCACCTACTAGACTGGGGGTGGGGGAGCTCGGGGCCTCTGACTTGCAAAGGGTGGTGAGGCAGGGGCTTCTGCCTAGTGGGATGGGGGGTCTTGGGGCTTCAGCCCCACAGGGCACACCTGCCAGGGCTTGGGGCTTCAGCAGGACTGAAAATTGTTGTATGCCGCTCAGCGGGTCCATAAGTTTGGCCACCCCTGCTATAGGCCTTAATCAGGGAAAACTCCCACTGCGCTCATTGGGAGTTTAGCCTGAGTAAGACATGCAGAAATGGGACTGTAGAAATTTATTTTCCTCTCAAATTTTCAGAGCATATCAGAGCTTCTTTCCCTGCTCTTGAGGCAACAGTGAAAAGAAGACTTAAAAGGGTGCTCATTTTACCATCCAATATATAATTGGCATTTGCTTCACCCACCCTAAGGAGTTGTCTACCCAGGGAAGTTATATAGGTATAAGGTAAGATGTGAATTTAAAGCACTATAGTATATACTAGTATATAACTCCCCGTGAGGATAGTTTTATTTTGGTTTAAGAGTGCCTTTTCCTAGGTTAGCTTATGTTGCTTTGGCAGCAGGTTAAGTTAAACCAGAAAAGGGTACTATTACCCCAGAATAGGAATGTCCACACAGAGTTATACTGGTATAACTACAGCAGTTTAACTGTACTAGTATAACTTCCTGTGTAGAGAAGCCCTAAGTCTGTCCCACTGTTTAGGGGGACAGTGGGATGCATTCATCACTGCAGGATTTAGACACTATCACTGTAGTTTATAGATACCCTGGGTAAAATTTCCAAAAGTACCCAAGTCCTGTCTTTCTATGGAACTTAGAATCCTAAGTCACTTGGGCACTTTTGAAAATTTGACCTTCTAAGTATTCAGAATATTGATCTCCTAAAGATCAGATCACTGAGTGCTCACCTGCCTCCTTTGCTACCACTAGGAAGGTAGCATTGCATTCTTTTGAAATTGGACAAGAGTGTAGTCTTACATTAAACTGCTGCAATTATGATTAACATATAGAGATATTCCTATCTCATAGAACTGGAAGGACCCTGAAAGGTCATCAAGTCCAGTCCCCTGCCTTCACTAACAGGACCAAGTACTGATTTTGCCCCAGAACCCTAGAGCGGCCTCCTCAAGGATTGAGCTCACAACCTTGGATTTAGCAGGCCAACTCTCAAACCACTAAGCTAGTCCTCCCCACTTCTAAAACTGTAGGTGGGGTTGCTGTGTGCTGTTGAACAGTTGGCTCATTTCATCCCAGAAAAGGCTTTGTGCTAGTGCTGGAGGAAAGGGGAGTGAACACTGCAAGGAACTAAATAAAGCACAGACCACAACCTCTACCAAAGGCACCTATTCCCCGAAGGTCGAGTTAGTGAGAGACATTGGGGTAACGTACTCCGAAGAGGACCACAACATAAACAAAACCAAACCCAAAGGGGATAAAGCCTTTCTTAGGACATCCAGAATGATACTGACAGATATAACACAGGCTGGTGCAGTCACTGATAGTGAAAAGCATCAGGTACAGAAAACACATCCTCCGGAGGGGGCAGGGAGTGGATCCACTTCAGCAGCCACACAGGCCACTGCAGAAGAAACTGTTCTGAGAAAAAAAGATGTCTGTGTGATCAGAAAACCATTGAGATTCAGAGATAATACCTATCAGACATCCAAGAAGAGGCAGAATGACATCTCTCTACTGCCAAAGAGGTTCTGGCCATCTATCCATTAAAATTGAATGAGTCTCTACCCAGACAATGAAACAGCCATCAGAGGGGTATTCTTCTAGATGGCCTATCTGGATGCTCTGGCCAAAAAGGAAGCAAAAGGAAGACATTACTCTAGGGACCTGTAATAAAAAAACCATTGAGTAATATGATATTTCGGGGAGGAGGAGATAGACTCAAGATGACAAAATGAGACCAAGTTGTGTCCCAGGAGTTCTTGGCTTTCTAAGAGCACGTGAGTTGGTACACCACTTATTTGGTAACTCAAGAGAGGAGCCCATAAAACTTAGGATGCAGTGAAGCATAAATTTTGTTGAGACTAACCATGCACATGGGCTGTTTGTTTTGAAATAGTTTTTTTCTAATGCTTTGTTCCAACTGCTAAATAAAATACTTAAGAAAGCAGTTGGTAACTCCATCACTGTTCCAAAAGAAAGAAATACAGGAGTCTGAAACCCAGCCAGCCCTGCACGCTGATAAGCAGTTGGTATATATGAGGAGGCATAAATGGATTCCAGTCTAAGCGTGGAAGAGAGAGTTTTCAGCCCAAAACAGGTAACAGAAAGAGGCCCATACGCTGAGGTGGATGCACTCAGAGAGATCAGAAAGGGGACTGAGGTGCAGCTAGCACCATAACTGTGACAGTATAAACCAACTATTAACTATTGGTTGGTTGTAAATTATATTAACTTTGTATTTGATTTTAAAGAGAGAGAGAGGATATAAACAGTAGCCACTTTTATTGACCCCTACCATGTAGCAAGTGTTTAGCCTATTGTAACTATGACCCATATCATGTGACTGGGACCAGGAAATAATAGTTAGTCTCTTAGGAGCATTCAAGGGATTATACCTTTAATACACCTTTCATATGAGCAAATTTATGGGTGAAAATCTTATTATCAATCCCCAAGTTATCCAAGCACCCATAGGATTTCCAGGGTAGCCAGGTGCTGCTGAACAGTGGAAGCTGAAGGTACTCAGGTGGAACAGACCCAGTATAGGATTCTGCTGGCCTGGAACGTGGAGGTAAATGTTGAGTGGTTCAACAATCTTTTATACTCTTCATAGCGGGATGGGCGGTTTTGTTATAAAACTAATTAACATACATGTGGAAGCAGTTTATGGAAGGGGCTTAATCCCAAACAAATGTGAAAATAAGACTGTATTGTTTTTTGAAGACTGATTTACATTAATTATCTTCTACTTTTAAAAAACTCAGGCATTTTTTAAGTCATTCTTTCTTTGTGGAAAAATTGAGAACAGAGCATTTTCATACAGCATTAGTACTTAAATTCTTGTATTTCCAGTGAGGGTGTCTTCTCCAAATTAAGTGCCTAAATTAGATAATTCACACCTAGGCATCTAAACTACTGGTCTAATTCTCAAATGTGATGATACTCTGAGAATCAGGCTACTTATTTTTAGGAGCCTAAATATGGATTGGGGAGACTAAATGCAAGTTCAAAACTTTCCCCTTGATTCTTACCTATGGAATTCCTCAAGCCTTGCAGACAGATAATCATGTAACACATTTCAAGATAATGTTATGATGTTAAGCAGAGACTAGTTCACTCAGATTCAATGAGCTACTGTGCAACAAGTCACTGGAGACTTACAGTACATTTGCCCATTTCTATAGTAGTTATGCTTCTTTTCCTCAAGCCGTCTGTCTGGTTACACATGGTCGTGGTTATGGTCCTGCTCTACTTTCCATTCTTTTTTTCTGAGGCAGCACAAAAGCTTCCTGGAACCTGAAGAAACTAAAAGTGTGGCTATGATGTTTTGTAACTAGTACCTTATTTTTAATTCTGGTTTGAATAAATATTCCAAAGCAACATTGCTACATTTTCAGAAAGGTTAGTATTTTTGTCTTGCTGTTATTTGGCGACAGCAAAAAGACATGAGTTACCTGCCCTGATCTGCATTCTTCTACCTATGTCTGTCACCAAGCAGATCAGCTCCTTGATGCTTTATTGTTAGACCCAGGCTGTCAACTGGCTGGTTCCCTTTCTCAACTTCCTGTTGGAAGGAGAGACAAGGAGTGGGAAAGAAGAGCTTGCAGACCTAATAGTAACTCCCCTCATTTATTCCTAGCAAGGAGAGGGAAAACAGAGCTGTAGACCCTTCACCTGCCAGTCCTTGCAGCAAGTTAATAATATCAGGCTCCTCATGGAGAGAAGAAGCTCCTTTTGCTACAGCACAGCACCCTGTCTTCTCCTCCCCAGAGGCCACTGATGTGGGGAGAAAGATTTATCTCAGCTATATCCCCCTGTCTGAAGATGAAAGACAACAAAGCTGAAGCAACTAGCTAGCATGAGAGAAGAAATGGGTTATTCTAGTCTGTATAGATTCTTATACCACACTCATCACCATAGTATCTGAGTGTCTTCCATCTCCTTAGTTTCTAGGGGGGTTCATTTCAGTCTTTGACAAGTCCCAGAGAACATTCTGTCTCCTGCACAGACAAGCTTTACCATTACTGTAG